>NC_139567.1:37218911-38418911 GCF_965112155.1 Podarcis liolepis
ATTTTAATTTCTAAGCAGGTTGATCAAAGGGTTATCTACCTGGAACTACTGAAGAAATAGTTATTTATTAACCTTGCTATAGTGAAGAAAGTGCCTGGTCCGTTGTCTTGGCAGGTGTTCTGTGCTGCTCACAAGCTTGCATACTTATCAGCACAAACAAACAGAGGGTGGTGGTAGAGGTGATCTTTTGTTGGCTGCCTTAAAGCTAAACAGGAGTCCTTGGGTACGAGGCAGTCTGTGATGTGTGGTGGAACACGTTTTCTAAACAAATGATCCAGATTTGTTTCCCCTGTTGCAATACTTCTGATCCTCTCTTCCATTCTCTAATTTTAGAAATGCAGGCTTTTATAAAATTAGTGGCAAAATAAAACAAGTGCAATGCTAATCAAACTGGGCAACTAGAATGGAAAATAGCCATAGCCAAATTTGACGGGAAAGTGTTTTTACCATTATTTTCCCTCTAGGAAGAACCCGCTTCTCCAGTGCTTCAGGCTTGCTAAAATTAGGCCTGCCAAAATGGTCTATGTTGCTTTCCATTTTCCCCCCTTAAGCTCTATATTAAGACAAGTGGGTAGCATTGAGTTGCCATGTCTTAAAATATTTACAAGTCCTCCAATAAAAGGAACTTGAATCAGAATATAACATTTAGACCTCACTGACAGTGCAATCCTGTGGCTGTTTATTTTGAAGACACTGCGGCTTATTTATGTGCCAATTATTCCCAGATAAGCATGTGTAGGACTGAGGTTTAAGTGCACTCTGCATGGAAGGCTTCCTAATGGAATCCGTTGATTCATCTACCTCTGGCTAATTGGCAAAACATTTTGAGATTCAGATAGCACCAAGTGTGAAATGCCGTAAGTCTGCTGTTGGTTTTGCTTACGAAATATAAGTTGGATCTTGGTTCATTCTTAAGAGTCGGCAAAAAAAACTTCCCAGTTCTAAATTTCCCGGGAAGTCCATATCCCTGGGGGTAGTCCATTCCCCAAATGCAGCGAACACCTTATGCAGCATCTGTTTCATGTCAACTCAGTGCAAGTGCTAACTTATGTGGGATTTGTGGGTCCCAGCACAGCGGCGTTCCTGTTTTCCATGATGGTCTGAATCCTAGGATGTAAAAGGGAAGATGGCATGCCCTCTGTGAAGAACTCTGCCACAAAGTATGTCCCACCTATTGGGAGATACAGGACAGGTAAAGGGAAGTACTGCTTAGCACCGTGTGTGGTTGGCGCATTTTGCACTTGGCTCTTGGCCATTTGCGACCAGGTGAAGATGCCTGGGTCACAGGATGGCGCCTGACACCTCCACCTCTGGAGGTGCATGCCTGGGAATCATTGGGTCACGACTGTTTTCCACACACTAATACCCTCTCCTGTTGAATTCTGTGTGTCCCATTTTATCTGCGCAATCAGAATGAATTTCAGGAACCAAAACGCTTTTTTTGTGCAGCTTGAGTACAAGCAGCGAACAACGTTATAGTTCACTGTTGTCACTTGTCTTCACTTGCCCCCTCCTCACAGTTGTGAAGAATATTCTTACATTATGAGTGGTCTGTGTCACTATTAAGAAAAATAGTATAAGAAAAAACATACATGCAGACTGTCCCTGGATAAGGTTTCTTTTCTTCTTTAATTTCTCAACGTTCTTAACACAGCTCAAGGTTGTCATCTTCAACTAGCTAGATATTTAGCTGAAAATCTATCACAGTCAGTCAGTCATTTGAAAAATAGGACTTTAGAGCTGTCTTGCCCCAAAATGGCATTACTTTTTGGGTGACTGCAATCTTGGTTTAAGGAGCCATTTGGCCCCCAGCTTGTATATCTGAGTTTCTAACACTGGAAGTTTCAGAATTTGCTCCCATGGGATGTAGTGATGGAGACCAACGGATGGCTTCAAAGGGGGATTAGGCAAATGTGTGGAAGATTGCGCTGATGCACTCACTGTGTGCTATTCCACTGTTGGAGGCAGAACATAGCACACTGGCGCAATCCTCTGGGTACCAGTTGCTCACAATCACAAGTGGGGTGTGTGCTGTTGCACTCGGATCCTGGTTGTGGGCTTCCCTTTGGGGCATATGCTTGGGCCACTTTGAGAAGAGTGGATTAGATGGATCTCTGATCCAGCAGGGCTCTTGATATGTTTTTATTGAAATGGGGGACCTATTGCAGGACTCCCATCTCGCACCAGCCTTGACTGTTGGCCATGTTGACAGGGGCCGATGGGAGTTCAGCAACATCTAGAAGGCCACAAGGTTCCCCCCACTCCTTGTTCCAGTGCTTTGCCCAAAAAGAGACCAAACACGGCTGATACCCGCCTGGAATCTTATTATCCCATTTCCCATAGGGAGACTTCCTTCTGGACAAGTGAAAACACGAACCTCTGCTTGGCTCCTCTCCCCCCAATCCACGGGAAGGGCATGTAAATCATTGACTGTGCCTAGACTCGCAAATATTTCTAGAATTTTTGCAAATTGCCATTTTTGTCTTGTCGGGTGCCACATGGCTAGCTTGAATTTGCCCTTGCTCCATTTGTGCAAGGACAGAGAACTGTCTGCTGTCCGGAGTGCCTCTCCCCACTTGCCCCCCCCCCCGGCAATAATGTGATTTTTAAAAATTTTTACTTATAAAAAGCAATGGGTATGCTGGGCTTGGTGAGCAGGGTTGGTAGGGTGGCTATAAGAAGTGAGCGGTCTCAGGAACCAACTGGACAGATAAGTGATGGGAACACAGGAAGCTGCCTTCTACTGAGTCCTTGGTCCATCTGTTGTTGACACTGACTGGTAGCAGCTTTCCAGGATTTCAGGCAAGGGGCTGTTCCCAGCCCTACCTGAAGATGCCTGTGATTGAACCTAAGACCTTTTGCATGCAAAGCAGAGGCTCTTCCACTGAGCCAGATCCCTTCCCACACATTGCCCAAGGCTTTTGATGTGCTCACGCTCTTACGTTTTTACTAGTCTTCTGGTAGTGATTGCGTTTGGCTTTCTGTAGCACTCTTATATTTTCAGTAAGTTTTTTTTAATATTCTTTGTTTCCATGTTTGTCTTGCTGTAAGGTTTGTTGGGGCGCAGTTTCATGGAAAAGCAGTATTAAGAGGCTATTCCTTCTGTCTTTAGACAGCCTTGCCTGGTTGTCTGGTGCAGTTTTCTTACTCACCTTTGGCGACTGCGTGCTCACAGTCTTCCTATGAAATACTTGGCATTGTGGGAAGGATTCTTCTAAGTCATGGCAAGGGCTTAGCTTGGTTGCTGTAGCCTTGCCGATTTCTTGTGTAGCATGGAATGTATTTTGAGACAAATCTGGCAGTGTGTACCAAAAACAACTGAGACCATGAGGATGGTGAGTGGTGGTGACTTCCTAAGCAGGGCTGCAGGGGAAAGGTCAACCAGACATCTACACTTATTTTATGCCCCAGCTGGAGAAGCTTGAGGTGGAGGTGTGGTAGACTGTTCCTGGGTTCTGAAGCTCCATCTCCCTTTGATACAGCTTATTCAATTTTGCAGCTCATGGTTGAAGTTGTTAGCCCAGCAGCATCTAAACACAGCCACAAGTTCTCCATTATCAAATGGAACTTTGGTCTGAGCCAGTTGGGTCCTTATTATGTACGTCTCCTAATTTTTCCACCCATCCCCTAGCACTACTTTCTTTTGAATACATGAATGAAGTCAATTGTGAGCATTGGGATTTCATGGTTCATTTAGCTGCTCGAGATGCATTAAGGACTTAAATCAGTTGTCTTGAGCTTGTCCTTCTGGACTGGTGAAGAAAGCTGCCTTAAAAAAAATAAAATGCTCTGACTCACTTCAACTTCATCAAAGCTGTCAACAGCTCAGGGAACCCTGCATTGTGTTCTGTGTTCAGATGGCTGGTCCCAGATCAACAGAGGCTCATGCCTTGCCAGAAACACTTTTGGGCTTCATCTCTAGTGAAAATAAAAGTGTTAAATTGTCATCACCATCCTTTTTATTATTGCCTTCTAAGCAACCTTCTCAAGGTGATTTACACCTAAGATTATTGAAATAGTTAAAATTACAAAACCAGATATATTTAAAGCAAGACTGAAACCCTAACAAGTAGACGCTCGTGGCAAAGCCCCCTTTATCCACCTGAGAAAGCTTGTCAGAACAGAAATGTCTTCCGTTGTTTCCGGAATAAACTTGGCACTTGATTTGTTTGCTTTGTGTGTGCCTCCTCTCACAGTCTTGTGAGCGCAGATAGGATCACCGAAAAATCTAAACTTCCTCACTTCCTCTTTCTGGTTGCCTCCACTAATCACCGCAAGATAACAATCTTTCCCAAACTCTGGATTTTTGAGATATTTGAAGATGGAGCTATGGTAAAATGGTAAAGGTAAAGGTACCCCTGCCCGTATGGGCCAGTCTTGCCAGACTCTAGGGTTGTGCGCTCATCTCACTCTATAGGCCAGGAGCCAGCGCTGTCCGGAGACACTTCCGGGTCACGTGGCCAGCGTGACAAGCTGCATCTGGCGAGCCAGCGCAGCACACGGAACGCCGTTTACCTTCCCGCTGGTAAGCGGTCCCTATTTATCTACTTGCACCCGGGGGTGCTTTTGAACTGCTAGGTTGGCAGGCGCTGGGACCGAACGACGGGAGCGCATCCCGCCGCGGGGATTCGAACTGCCGACCATGCGATCAGCAAGTCCTAGGCACTGAGGTTTTACCCACAGCGCCACCTGGGTCCCCTTGGAGCTATGGTAGCCATCTTCAAATATCTCAAGGGCTGTCACATGGAAGAGGGAACAAGCTTGTTTTCTCCTGCTCTGGAGGGTAGGACTCTAACCAAGGGCTTCAAATTACAAGAAAGGAGATTCAGACTAATTGTTGGGAAGAACTTTCTGACAGTAAGGGCTGTTTGGCAGTGGAACGGTCTCCCTCTGGAGGTTGTGAACTCTCCTTCCTTGGAGGTTTTTAAGCAGAGCTTGGATGACCATATGTCATGGATGCTATAGCTGAGATTCCTGCATTGCTGAGGGTTGGAGTCAAAGACCCTCGGGGTCCCTTCCAACTTGACCATTCTATAATTCTAGCATGTGAACAACATAAGAGCCCTGCTGGATCAGGTCCACCTAGTCCAGCAGTTGACTTGCTACAGTGACCAGCCAATTGTCTCTCGACAGCCTGCAGGCAGGGCTTGAATATGGCAGCCCTCTCCTGAACACGGCTTTCCAGCAGGTGACAATCAGAAATGTCCTTGGTGTGAATATGGAAGTTCTATCTCACCGCTGTGGCTAATAAATCCACCGGTGGCTCCCACCTCCCTCTACCATTGGTGCATCAAGCCCAGTATTGTCTACACACTGAGATCTTCTGCTGACTGATTTAAGAGATACCATTCCCTTTACTTTCCAAGGTGTAGAAGGATGAGCATGTTGAACTTTTTTTTTTCTACCAGCCCAATTTCTGTGGAGGTTTCTGTTTAAATTGCAGTAAATGCAACAGTCTCGTGGTACCCTTTTAAAGGCGAACGGGTTTACCGCAGCCTCGGCTGCCGTGTTTGCTGTCCTCCATTGCTGTCTTGGGTGCTTCTCCTTGTTTGCTTTAATGCCAGAGTGCTTTTATTTGTATAATTCAGGGCAAAGTACACCTAACTCTCGGTTTAGTCCCCAAATAATGCTGTTGTTGGGCACGGCCTGCGGCTTACACAGTCAGTAGCAGGGTACAAGTTCAGTGGCAAGAGTCTGGCTTTTTTTAATTTAAAAAACCCAAATAATTCTCCAGCTGTCCTCCATTTTACAACCCTGTGGCATGGGCGCAGTGGCAGCATCCTAATGTCCTGGGCAACAGCTGAGCCTTTCACCTGCTTCGCCCCTAATAGTGTCTCTCCCACCTGAAAACCATGTTTTTCTGCCACAATTTGTCTCTCTCTCCCCCCCCCCCCATCTACTAATATGTGCTAAGACCTATTTTATGTGAGAGGAGCTCAAAAGGTGTTATTTTGTTTTAGTTGCCATTTTGCTGAGCGGTTGTAATTCTGGATTTGAGTTCCTGTTTCGCGTGCCTCCTTGTGACAATTTTTTAATGAAAATACGTGGTTCGTAAACATTTTAAATAGAAGTAAAATCCGTGCCTCTGAACTTTTGAGGGCAAGGGCTCCATTTGTACCACAATCCCCACTTCAGAAGCGGAGCCCAACTAATTTCTCCCTTTCCTCCGTTTTGTTTCTCCTCTTAATGTTGTCAAAGTGGCTGAAGTTAGCTGTGCTTCGTGCTGGTTCAATTGAATGCAGATGATTTCTCCAGCTGCCCAAGTAGAAACCCCAGAGAAAGACCGGACTCTGTTCTCTGACCTTGCAAGTTATTTGTAGCTGCCTTGTTCCAAAATATGGATTCACCTGAGAAATAGGAAGTCCGCTTCCCCCCCAAAAAACATAACAAAAGCTAGTGTACCAAGTTAGCTTTATCTCTTCTGGAATCTCCAGCTTCTGTGTGGGCTTATAAGGCAGCTCATATGCCCTTTGGCTATTTTTAGCATGGAAAAAATTCCCCGGCCCCTGTGACTTCAGTTTTTAATGCAACCGGGTCCTATCCAGCATGCCTCTTCACCCTGGTGGCTGCATTCCCTGACACTGTGTCGCACATCCTTTTAATTCCACTGCATTACACAATTATATCGTTATGTGATTAGGGGGAGAAGGCTGTGAAATTTTAAAGGTGTTTCCTATTGAGAATCTTCTCTCCGCCCACTATGTCGACCTCTTGCTTCCTTCCGGGCTTTTTCTTTTTCTTTTCTTTTTTTGCTCCTCTGGCTCTCGGTTCGACCTACCATCTCATTACTGAGGACTAGAAACTTGGTGTTTTATGCAATTAAATGCAGAGTGCAAATAGCCTTAATCCAGGGAGACGAAAGAATACAAACTTGTTAACATTGCACTATTGTCTTGGCACTTTGTGGTACAAATGCAGTCTTCTGGCATCCCTCTCTCATCTCCCATTCCAAAGCCCATGAGCTATCCAGGCTCAACAAGGACTAGTTTCTTGGATATTTTCACCTCCCAGTTCCAGAAAATACGTAAGCCCCTTTCTCTCAAACTCCTGCCAAAGTTCCTTGGAAACTTAACGGTGGTGTGGATAATCATTTTTGTCTGTGGACTGTGTGAAGGAGAGCCAGACAGTGTATGCAAAATTCATGATATTGATCTAGTTCAGGGGTCGCCAAAGGCTCATGGACAAATTTGGGTTTTGGAGCAAGTGTTGTGGGTACTTGCTCCCTCTGGTCACATCTTTCACCTTTTCCCCAGATCAGTCCTCCCCGCTGACAGAGGGAAGGATTGCACACAAACATACAAATTTTGCATTTCTGCACGTTCTGTGTGACAGTCAGAATGAATAGAATTTCTGAGCCCTGATAAGCCTGTAGAGCTGAAAGAGGAGGAGGGAAAGAGCATTGCTTTCCCAACTTCCTCCCCTTTTGTGTAATTTTTAGGGGAGAAAAAAGTAACCACCAAAGGAGCAGTGAGTTTTGAGGGGAGGCGGAGATCAGAAGCTTTTGGGGCCCTCAAGGACACTGTTGTGGCTGCAGAACGCGACGCTGGTGCCTCCTGTCTCCTAGTGTTTGGGTTTTAATTTAAAAGCACTTTGATGGGTCTGACCTGAATCTGGGGAAGGTTTCAACCCTTTCACCCCAGGAGATAATGCACCAGCAAATGGGTGCTCCATGCATTTGTGCACTTGCCAAGTGCAGAATCCTTGAGTCTACTGATGAAACTGGAATCCCATCCCAGGCTTGGGAACGATGCCAGCATGTGCAACACAGCAGCTTGCCATGTATGTGTGTGCTGAAGTGAACACCAGCCAACTTCTTCCCTTCTCAGATCTTAGGCAGAGCTGCCTTGTCCGCCCCTTAAAAACCTTGCGCCACTAGTTTGTTTCGGCCCTTATATGGATCCGCTTACTGCAGGGTTTGTCTGTTCTGATTCTGCAGCACGTAAAGGAGGAATTGGGGGGAGAAAAAACCAACTTCCAAAGAGAGCTGGTGCTATTGTGCCCACCAAACCCCATTTAGTAGATGTGAACCAGGTGTTCAATGTCTAGCGGACACATTTTTTTTCCAGGCAGAAGCTGCAAGCATCACAGGAAGAGAATATTGCTAGAAGGGTGTGTCTGAATCTGACCCAGTTTGCAATTTCAGCTCCTTGCCTCAGGTGGGCATGGGGAAACAAGTGGCCTTCCAGATGTTGCTGAACTACAACTCCCATCATGCTCGCTGGCACTTATGGTTCAGCAACATCTGGAGAGCCACGAGTTCCCAACACCAGACCTAAGGGAATTGCCTACTGGAGGAGGGAGAAGGGGACTGCCCCAAGTTCTCATTGAGGTGGTAAATCTGTATCTAGAAGAAGCATTTCCACCCTTGCTTTCTACATGCAGGGATATATATATTTGCTGCCTTAGAGAGGAGTATTTCTACACACTCCTTGACCACTGTGATTTAAACTTGGACACAGGTTTTCCTTCTCCTGGTACTATATTTAGTTCATTTGCCTGGGTAGGTGGGAACCTGTTGTTGTACTTCAGCTCCCATCAGCCCCAGCCCCTAAAGTCTGTGATCACGGATGATGGGAACTGTAGTCCAACCACATCAAAGGCCCACAGGTAGAATCCTAAATTGTAGAGTTGGAAGGGATCCCGAGGGTCAACTATTCCAACCCTCTGCAATGCAGGATGCTGTTAATGCACTCTTGAGTATCATTGCAAGCCAGATATACCCGACACTTGGAATTTTAAATTCCCTTGTAAGCAGCACAATAGGGGAAGAGCAGAGGCTGGTGCAGGGCAACACAGCTACTTCTTGGGGAATCGCAGCACCTTTTGCATGCATATAGAATCCCACCCCACTGCCCCATGCCAAGTTTCTAGTCCTGTTGTGGGTGATTTCTAGTGAAGTTTCCAGAAAGTTGGCTGAATAGTGAACTGGGGAGGTGTCGTGAGTGTCTCCTTCCTCACCTCCCTTAATTAGAAACAGAGAATATGCAGTGTAAGTTTTCGTGAGAGCAAGGTTGATGAATCTGTGGTCCTCCAGAGTTTGTTGGACTCTGTCAGCCCTGGCCAGCATGAGAGTTGTAGTTCTAGCAGCATCTGGAGAGCAAGTGGTTCCCCACCCCTGTCCTAAATGTCTTGGCACTCTTTTATTTTTGAACAGCTGCTGCTGCCTCTTCTGTCCTCTTGCAGTCCTGAATGCAAATCTACGCTTTGCAGAATTGAATGTTATTAGTGCCCAATCTTTTATTATTAGAGATCTGTTTCATGCTGCTGGCCATCGTGATTAATGGAACCTCCATGTTCAGTGGCAGAATATCTCCGAAACTCAGAAGATGGGGAGGGACAGCAATGGGAGAGGGCTGTCATCTATCTTCTTCGCTTGTTGTGTGCTTCCTGGAGGCATGAGATAGCTCAGTTGGTAGAGCACGAGCCTCTCTTAATCTCAGGGTCGTGGATTCAAACCCTATTTAGGGCAAAACATTCCTGCATTGCAGGGGGTTGGACTAGATGACCCTCGTGGTCCCTTCCAGCTCTACAGTGCTATGATTCTGTTATATCTGGCTGACCTGTGGGAGAGATGATGAACTAGAAGGACATCTGCCTGATCTTGTTGGGCTCCTTTCATGTTCATGCGCTGTGATGCGCTCCCAAGCCTTCAGCCGCAGATGGTTTATAAACTTAAAGCTGCTTTAGCTCTTCTTCTTTTGGTTGCTCAGTTTTATTCCCAGCATCTCCAAAGGGGGATGGGTAAGTGGGTTGCTTTGCTCTGGAATGCTTCATCACACATAAGGGGAGAGCCTGCCTTTGGCTTCTGAGAACCTGAGTCCTGACAAAATTTCTGGGAAAAGTCCAACTTTGGTGGATGATTCACAAATGAGAGGCTCTTGTGTCTTGGGAATCACCAGTCCCCAATAATAAAAATAAAAAGAATAAACTGGAATGTTACAAGCAATTTTTAATTTATTTTTTAAAGCCCGGATTGTTCCTCCAGCAGCTCGGATCAGGGCTTCGCACCTGCTTTGTCTCAATGCAGCCTTCTTCCCTCGCCCTCCTCGCATGCTTCGCATGTCTCTCACTCAGCTTACCTTCTGCTTTCTTACTTCTGGAAAGCGTCCTGGGTTCCCCTTGGAGAGCCCTCAAGATGCCATCATCATTAAATGGCAGTAGAAGAAATCCCTGCAGATTTTCCTCTGCATTTGAGAGAGAGAATCTTTTTAGAAAACTCCATAAGCACGTTGTCATCATAGCCTGTTTCCCAGTGAAGTGGGGCAAACCTGTGTCTGTGCTGTACCCCTCCAGACTTTTGGGTTGGGGAGGGCTCTTCCATAGAGCAACAAAGGCCTCGTCCTCTGCATGCAGAAAAAGAGCGGGTCAGGCTCTTTCCCCACATGCAGGCTTTTTGCATGCAGGGAGTGTATTTAGTTTGTATGGAAGATCGTTCTGACACGTGAGCCTCCCCGCTCCAAGTCTGAGGGGTGCAGCCGGGACACAGGCTTGCCCCACTTCTCTGAGAACTAGACCTTAGAGCTGATATTCCTGGTTCTACACTTCCAACCTTGGGAGGACGAGTCCGTGCCCTTGGAGACACCCAAACTCTGCTGGCTGCCAATGTAAACTGTGAGAGTGTTCTGCAGCAAGCAGCTCTCTGAATGGGCAGCTGTTTACCCCTGACATTCCAGCCACAAGGCCCACAGATTCTCCTCTGTTAAGGAAAGGAATGCCAGCCTTGTCTTTTTATAACTCGAGGGGAGCTCTTGCTCAAGTAACAGGTTGGGCAGAATACAATGTGAACCTCAACTTTGGTCACTTATCTTGACTGTGGAATATTCCTGTTAGTGGTAGATCCACGGAAATTAATGGGCATGAGTAAATTGGGTCCATTAATTCCATTGAGTCTCCTCTGAGTAGGACTTAGCCCTGATTCTCATGAAGACAGGGATTTCCAAATTTATTTTAGATGGCAGCTGATGCACAACATGTCCCCTGTTGTTCAGACTTTCTTGTGCCATACAGTTTGTTGTACAACATTCAGTGCAACAAAAAGCTCTGTGTGTGTGTGTTGTTCTGTTCTGTTGTGGATCTATGACGAACATCTCTGATGCATGTTGCTGTATTTGAGATCCTTATCTGCAACTATAAACATTTTTGCTCCTGTAAACCAAAAGAGAATAATCATCATGTGATCTTTAAGGTCTTGAGATCAAAATGAAGATCAGGGGCTACTGGGCAGAGCATGGGGGGGGGTGCACTTGAGAAGGAAGATTGTGGAAAGGTGACCAGCACGGTATATCAAACCAGGTGTTTGCAGCACAGATTTTCTTCCGGTGCGTGATTTCCTCTCCTTGCATATGTTGATGGTGCATATTTCATGGTTAAAGGTGGGGATGCATGTTGTCTGTGATTCGAAAGAAGTAGTCCAAGCGTTCAGCAGGAGGGCTCAGTTATGCGGGGAGGCAGAGGGTTCCTTAATATAGTGGTGTCCTCCAGAAGCTGTTGGACTACAACTCCCAACATCTCTGGCCTTTGGCCACTCTAGCTGGGGCTGATGGGAGTTGTAGTCCATTCACCTCCACGGTTGGAGGCAGTATTCTTCTGGATAATACTGGTTGCTGGGAATCGCAGGTGGGGAGAGGGCTCTTGCACTTGGGTTTGTGCTTGTGGGCTCCCCCTTGGGGCATCTGGTTGGCCACTGTGACAATAGGATGCTGGACCATTGGCCTAACCCAGCAGACTCTTCCTATATTACGTAGGCCAGTATGTTGGCTGTTTCTGCTTTAATACCCAACAGTCCCCACTTTTAGGCAAAATATGCCTCCTAGATCCTTCAAAGCATAGCAGCTAAACCGACTGGGCCACTCTGACCCACTGCAACCCATTTTTATTTCCATTGTTATTTTGTAGGCCTCTATCATGTTGCTTACTACTTGTTAGGATTTATTTTTTTTAAAGTATTGATCATGTGGCTTATTTTGTATGCGAGGAGCTGCCTTTGAACTCTTTCTAGGGAAAAATCTTAAATGCTTAGAATATTCACAGCCAAGTCTTCATAGAAGGTTCTGCATAGTTGTAAATCAAAACACGCTCCCTTCCCAATTCCTAAAAAAACCTGCTTTGCGCCCCCAGAGGTACCTCTGAAATGTTAGCAGGCATTTTGTTTTGTTTTCAAAACAAAACCCCTAGATGGTTATCACCCTTAGAGGCCAAGGCCCACAAGAAAGTCAATATGGAGGTCGGATGGCCAAAGTATTGTGAGATTTTAGAACAAGATGGAGACAAATTGAAATTGAGGAGCCATGAAAGACTAAAACCCAAAGTACAGGATTGGCTCCACTACTATCAAATAATGGAGGTTTTTAAACAAGACAGGAAAATTGGCTTCCAGGTGGAAAAATCAAAACTTGAGACAGAATTGTTAGAACCCAATATTAAGAATCTGTCAAGAATGTATAACTTGCTGCTGAAATGGAATACACAAGATGAAATAGTTAAATCAGCCATGATTAAGTGGGCGCAGGACATTGGTCATAATATTATGTCTGCTGACTGGGAAAGGTTGTGGAACACTGGTATTAAATTTACGGCATGTAGTGCTCTAAAGGAAAATCTGATGAAAATGGTTTATAGGTGGTACATGACCCCAGTTAAGCTAGTAAAAATTTACCATTTGCCTGATAACAAATGTTGGAAATGTAAGGAAACTGAAGGTACCTTTTATCATCTTTGGTGGACATGCCCGAAGATTAAGGCCTTCTGGGAGATGATATATAATGAAATGAAAAAGGTATTTAAATATACCTTTCTAAAGAAACCAGAGGCCTTCCTCTTGGGCATCGTCGGCCAATTGGTGCCAAAAAAGGATAGAACTTTTTTCATGTATGCAACAACAGCAGCAAGAATATTGATCGCAAAGTATTGGAAGACACAAGATCTACCCACCTTGGAAGAATGGCAGATGAAAGTGATTGACTACATGACATTGGCGGAAATGACGAGCAGAATTCGTGACCAGGGAAAGGAGACTGCGGAAGAAGACTGGAAGAAATTTAAGACTTATCTTAAGGACTATTATAAACTTGATGAAGCTTAGAATGTCGAGATCTTATGGAGAGAAAGGGTTGCAGTAATACAAGATTGGATTATGAAATGACTATGATGAATTAGGATAGGAAAAAACATTTATAAGTTGCTATAAGATTTGGACATGAGGATGCAGAAAGGGGAGGTATGGGGGAGTCTGAGGAAAAGAAGTTTATGAAAGAACATTAAGAAATTATATCTGTTTGTTTGTTTGTTTTGTGTATGTTTGTCTGTTTGTTATAAAAACTTATGTAAAATCAATAAAAATTTTATAAAAAAAAAAAAATGAAATGTTAGCAGGCATCGCCCCCCCTTCCAAGGGTGTTTTCGTAGCCCTTGAGGACTAGAAACTTTATTTTAAAAAAAATCTTGAGCTATTCAAGATGGAGAAACTAGACTTCTGAGCTTCTGCAGCTTGGATGCCTGATTGCAGGCTAGTCTTGAGTGTTTCTGAGCACTGTTGGTGTGATCCTGGCTACACAGCCTCTCATAATGGCAAGGCCACAAGGTTTTGGTGGCGTTTTGGTGAATGCTGGGCAAGCTCAGCTGCTCAGTTGTTAATGTTGCCAAAGCTAATCCTTTGCCAACTTGGCACTTCCTGGATGTTGTCCTTCCCATCATCTCCAGCCAGAGTGGCCAATAGTCAGTGATGGCGGTCAAGGAATGCTGGAGTATGCCAGCTGGCTTAGATGTTCTCTGAATAGTGCGAGGAAAACTGAAGCCTTTAACGTGACGCTCCGTGTTTTTGTTTCTTTTTGTCCCTAGGTGTAATCGCTGAGGATCTGCAAAATGGCGCTCCGCTTCCGCACCTTGCTGCCCTTTGCCATCCCTGGAGTGCTGGCGCTCATTGGGTGGTGGTGGTTTTCTTCACGCAAAAAGGAGCGTGCGAGCAATCACGACAGGCGAGACTTGGCCAACATAGAAGAACACAGGATAGGCTCCCCCAAGAAGGAGCCTTCCGCTAGAGAAGGGGTGCCGTTGAACAGCCAGCCGCCCCTGCCCCCAGAAGCCAAGCAGCCTGCTGAACCAGCCTTTACCGTCGAGTCTTTGGCAAGCCTGCAGGCCCCTTTGGAAAGCGGCTCTCGGCGCTGGGACCCCCCAAGAGACTGGCCTGTCACGGCAAAAACAACCATTGAATCCACCAGGGTTCAGGACGACAGTGAAAAACTGGAAGTGACGGGGTGCCGAGATGTACCTAGATCCCCCGCACAGGAGCCTTCCCTTCCGGGTGCTCAGATAGCTGACGATACCTGTGCTAGTGAAGCTTCTATCGAGAGGCCACTGGCAGCCACTCGAGTGGCAGACCGGGTGCCATCGCCAGTCTCGACAGCAGCAGCTCTGCTAGAGAAGTCTTCTAGTTTGGAGAAGTCTGGGGATAGCGGTTTGGAGGATGTGGTCCAGGATGATGCACCAGAGAAGCCTTTGAAAGAAGGCCTCTGTTCTGTAGCAGCCACCTCCTCAGATGCGGGTTCTTTGGCCGCCCCATGCTCCCAAGTGGCAGATGATGCGGTTTCTCAACCTTCTGTGGATGCCACTGGAAAGGAAGAGATTGGTGGCGGCTGCGCCGGTGCGGCGGCCACAGAGATGGAAGCGGAGGCTAAATGTGTCAAACCTGCTAGCGCAGAATTGGCCCAGAAAGAAGAGACGTCCAGTTCGAACGCTGGTAGTACGTTGAAGCGCCATGGATTTGGAGATGTTGGCTGTAAGGCGAGTTTGGAGAAAGCGAGGGTGGGAGGCATCAGCTTAGACAAAGAAGAAGTTGAGAAGATTGAGCAGGTTGCCATCCATATAATTTCCAATGTCATCCAGGCAGCCACTGAGGAAGTGCTTTCTGGGTCGGTCAGCGAAATGTCAGATAGGATCTCTCAGATGGCCAGCCGGGTTGAGAAGATCTCCGTGGCAGCTGCCGGCCAAGCAGAGTGCAGCAAGGGCCACGGCTGTGTCGCTGAGAAGGCGGCGGCCGTAGAGGTGACTCCCCTGCTGGAAGAGAACGTCAACCGCCACGCCATGTACTCAAGCCACTTGACGCACGGCCTCTTGGGAAACCCAAGCCACGGCCTCCCCAGGGACTCCAGAAGCGCTGAGCAGCCTGCCGGCGACCCAGCCGCAAACCACGAGGATGAGTTGGAAGACGCTCAGACGATGACGGAAGATTCCGGCTGCAGCGCCTGCACTTCGGAAGACGGGGCGAGTGCGGAGGACCTCTTGAAAAGCACCTCCTCTCCCGCTTTGGGGCAGCGCCTGGATTTGCTGAACATGCCCGCGCTCAAAGACTCGGAACACAAGCTGGCGTCCAGCAAAAAGCCTCCCTCCTCCCCTACGCTAGCGGAGAACAAAGTGCCGTACAGCAACGGAGTGCTGAAGGAAGACTGCCCCCATCGGAGGCACGACCAGCCGTGGTCGGCAGAAGCAGATGCAGACAACTCAGGGGGTAAGGATTCCCGTGTCCAGGTTTTCTTGCATGTGTCCTGTTTCTTGTCCCCCCCCAAAAAAAAAATTTATTTGCAGTATTAACTGCCCGCCATCAAAAGATTCCAGGGTTGTGTAAATAAAATGGAGTCCTGCTTCCTTGGAGAGCTGTGAGCATCTTACACTGGGCTGCTCTGAGTGCAAAAGTAAGGGTGTGCTCTCTCTCTCTCTCTTTCTCTCTCAAAATATATAAACACTAGAATTTTGGGGTCACTCTAGAAATGTATTGGCAGCAGATTTGGGGCACACCGGAAAGTCCTGCTTTTCTCAGCATGAATGTGTCAGGTTTGCTATTGTGAGATGTGGAGGCAGCTTAAATAGCTTTAAAATGGAGTTTGGCTCTTTCAGTTGTTATTGTTAGGCCTGATAACTAAGTAGAACCACTGTTGTTGGAGGAGCTGTCATGGTGCTTTCCTGATATATATCCCTTGTGAAGGAGCCCAGGACTCTATATCCCTTGTGAAGGAGCCCAGGACGGCAGACATGTCCACAATTTAAAAACAGAATGAAAGCATTCTAAAACTGTTAAAACACTCTTAAGCTTCTCTGGGGAGGGCACTTCACAACCAGGATGCTACCACCAAAAAGGCCCACCCCTCATTAGTCGCCTACATGCCTCAGGTTGGTATGGGCATCTGGAGAAAAGCCTCTGGGCAGGTATATCTGGAGGGATGTGATCCTTCAAGTAACCTGGCCCTGAGCTGTTCAGGGCTTTGAAACGTTAATATCAGCACTTTGAATTGGACCTGGAAATGGGCAGAAAGCCAGCACAGATGGTGTAGCCATGCATGTTTTGATTATTATTTTTTTCAGTAGCATATTTTAATGACATGGGTTTATTTTTTAATTTTCTGTGTGATTGGTTTTGTACTTGTAAACTTGTAAACTGCATAGAAGCTCCATTTGTCCTTTAAGCAGTATGTAAATTAATTTTATTATTGTTGTTGATGAGGATGATAACGTATTGTTAGGTGTTCCAGCTCCCTCACCTGCAAGATCTTTCATAGAGGTCTGGACCCTGATCTATTCTTAAAAGCTCTTCTTTTGCTGAATGGTGTTTATTTATATTTATAGATAGAACTGGCAGCTCAGGAGGCCCCGCAGAACTTGTTCACTCTGCTGTAAAGTATGTGTGTATGTTAGAGTTACTAGAATTATCAAGGTGGGTTAGCGTGAACAGTCCTTAAACTCAAGATGACTTTAGAGGAGTTTTTTTGTGAACCAACGCAAACCTCTCACAAAATTGCCTTTCTCTTAGACACAAGGGGCAGCTAGTCCTCAAGCATCAGGAAGGCAGTAGGGTCACATTATCTAAATGTGCATAGAACTTCAGCCTTGGTTTCTAGTGTTTAATTCTGTATTTATGGCTGTGTTCGTTGAAGGCAATGAACACCCTGGCTCAGGCTGTTTTGGGATGGGGGTCTTCTCCTCCATTACTCTATGCCAAATTATTCCTCACCTGAGTTTCTTTCAATAGCAAAGTGGAAAATTTGTAAGGGCCCTATGGGTTCTTGAACTTTCACTTTCGGAAGCATGCATGTGGGAAGACACAAGCTATACTTAAGCTATACATTTAAAGCACTTTCCACCCCCTGAAAAGAATCCTGGGAGCTGTAGCTTACCTCTCGCAGAGGGTTGTATCCAATGCTAGTCCCACTCAAGAGTAGACCCATTGAAATTAATGGACATGGCTAACCTAGGCCCATAAATTTCATTGGGTCTATTCTGAGTTGGCCTTGTCTGCATACAACACAAGGAGACAATTCCCAGAATTGTGTGTGTTCGTGTGTTCTAGAGGGGAGGGGAGCTTTAAATGTATGGTGTGCCACGAATGGAAAGACCCCCTTTCCCTCACCCTGCTTTGTAGAATAAGGAGGATCCTGTTTCAGAACTCCTGCTAGGTGTGTAGTTTCGCCCCGGCTCTGAATACTTCCTCATATTTCAAACTTATTTATTTATGTATAAGATTCTGTAACATGCCTCAGAGCTGCGGAACTTATCTCTCTTTGTAGGTTCGGATGTAAATAGCATGGATTCAGTGGACATTGGCTGTGCCCTCAGAAATAAGGACAGCTGCCAGAATTTGAAGACCGGAGCAGATTCTAATAAGACAGAGCTTGTTATCTGGGAGATAGAGGTACCAAAGGTAATGCCCCACATTTCTGGTGGAATCTGGCCTAACCAAAGTTTTGCTTCACACCTGAAAGCGTGTTGACTATATTTACACATGGCTGTATCAATGCAGAATTGTTCAGACGTAACGGAAACATATAAGACATGCCAAGCAGGAATTGTTGAATACATCTCCATATTAATCCTCTCTCCCTGAGGACTTGTGGATGAGCATGTGTGTTTAGACATGGAGGTGTTTGTACAAGCAACTGGGATTTTGGGGGAGCTTTCAGGGCCCATAATAGAGCAGGTTGGAGGAGAATTCCTGGAGACAGTTTTGCTCAAGGCGTTTAAAAAGACAGAGAATTAGATGGGTGGTGGTGAGGGGCTCCTTTGGGTGTCTCACTGCAGCCTGAAGAAGCTCATCCCGGAGGGGAGTGGCCTGGCTAGTGTAGAAGCTTGGAAGAGTAGCTGACTTGTAAGAAGATGGTGCATGCAGCTAAGCATAAAGAGCATATGAAAAAGTGAGCCTCCCTTGGCACAGAGCCTCCCAGCTAGTCATTTCTCCTGACTTCAGAACTCAGAAGGGATCTGATCTGATCTAGCTCAGTGTTGTTGACACGTGCTTGGCAGCAGCTCTCCCAGGCTTCATGAAGGGAGTCTCTCCCAGCCGTCCCTGGAGATGCTGGAGAATGGACCTGGGACCTGAAAAGCTGGTGCTCTGTCATTTGAGCTAT
Organism: Podarcis liolepis; assembly: GCF_965112155.1. Classification (NCBI taxonomy): domain Eukaryota; kingdom Metazoa; phylum Chordata; class Lepidosauria; order Squamata; family Lacertidae; genus Podarcis; species Podarcis liolepis. The sequence goes on from NC_139567.1 coordinate 37,237,301, forward strand.
GACTCTTCCTTAAACCCATTCCTTGATGCAGCAAACTCTTTTGAGATAGAGCTTCAGCCTGACAGGTGGGGCTCCAACCTCTGCTTGGAGACCTCCAGTGAGGGAGACCCTGAACATGGCCCACAGCGTCAGCTGCTATTCACTTCAAGAAGGTTTTCATAATGTTCAGCCAAGGACCCACCGACTTCAGCTGGATTCTGTGTGCAGAACATTTCTTCATGCTGTTTTTGTTCCCTGCAGCATTTAGTCGGACGGCTGATTGGGAAGCAGGGGAGGTACGTGAGCTTCTTGAAACAAACGTCCGGTGCCAAAATCTACATTTCCACACTACCTTACACCCAGGACTTCCAGATCTGCCATATAGAAGGTGAGTGGGTGGGATGGCAGATGGCCGAGTGAGTGGTTTGGCTGGGTCTCTAGCGGGGTGTCTTACCAAGAGGTTGTGTCTAGGGAGCTGCCTTTCCATGGGTCCCCTGTTGGAGGAAGTATGCCTCTGCACACCAGTTGTGGAGGGAATCCCAGGTGCGGAGAGGGCTGCTGCGCTCAAGTTCTGCTTGTGGGGCTTCCCTTGAGGACAGCTAGGAACATAGAAAGCTGCTTTGTGGATCATTGGTCCACCTAGCTCAGCATTGTCTACACCAAGCATCCCCAAACTCGGCCCTCCAGCTGTTTTGGGACTACAACTCCCATCATCCCTGACCACTGGTCCTCTTAGCTAGGGATGATGGGAGTTGTAGTCCCAAAACAGCTGGAGGGCTGAGTTTGGGGGTGCCTGGTCTACACTGACTAGCAATTGCTCTTTAGGATTTCAGACAAGGATTTCCTTCCAGGTGTCATGGCCTGGTTGGATGCAGAGGGATGGTGGGAGGAACCAGCTGGGGAACTCCCAAGGGAAGAAGGTTCAGGACTCAGGCAGTGGTGGTGGGACAACAATGAGTGGTCAGAGGGAGAAGACTGGGAGGAGGAGGTGTCGGAAGCTAAAGAGGTACCAGGGCTCAGTGAGCGAGGAGAGTTGGTGACAGAGAGAAGTCAAGAGGCAGAAGCTGAAGCTGGTGAGTGGGATGAGGAGGCCAAGAGGCAGAGATGAGTCAGGCTGCTGAAGAGTCACGGGTGTCTCCCCATCCTGCTGCTACGAGCTCCCTTCCCACCTGGTCTCCCAGAAGCAGAAGAGGCATGAAGCGGGAGGAGGAAAGACAAGCACGCAGGTGCAGTCTTGGGTCGTTGGAAAAAACCCTGGAGAGGAGGAGACATAGACAGCTGTGGGGAGGCAGGGACCTTTAGTCTCGTTGACTGGTCCAGGGGGTAAGACCTACCAGGGACCCTTTCCTTGCTAATAAGCAGTTAACTCCAGTGTGCATGGAGCTCTACCACTGACCTATGGCCCTTCCCCACCTGGTGGGCAATTGTGAGAACAGAGTGCTGAGCTAGGTGAGCCTTTGGCCCAATGCACCAGGACTCCTCTTACACCCTTACATGTCACATGGTTGGTCCACCTAGCCTGGCAGAAGCTGTTCTGCTGTTATCTGTGCAGCCTTGAACAAGTCACTCTTGTTGTGGTGAGCACAGTTAACCACCCTGCCTCACAGAGATGCAGACAAGTTTGATCTCCTGCTTTGTCTCTGGAAACCTCCTAAGCATCTGCCTCTTTTTCTCTCCTTCACCCCCCCGCCCCCAAAAAGGCTCTCAGCAAAACGTCGACAAAGCCCTGAGCCTGATTGGCAAGAAGTTCAAGGACCTGAGCCTCACCAATATCTATGCGCCACCACCTCCCCCGCTGCCAGTGCATTCTCTCCCCATGACCTCCTGGGTAAGCGCGGGGGTATCTTTGGGGCATAATAATAATAATAATAATAATAATAATAATAATAATAATAAAACCAACATCAATTAATTAAAATACATCTTAAAATTAATTCAGACAAGTTAAAATCTGGGCAGGTGGCAATTATCAGGTTGGAATTGAGATTGGTTATTACTTGCCGGGGCCAACTGTTTCCTCTGATCATTCAAAGACCTGTGAGCAGGTTGGGGGCCTCTTTCGGGCTTGTTTTATACAAAGGAAAGTAAGTCAAACTGCATCCTGCTCAAAGGCCTGGCGGAACAGCTCCATCTTGCAGGCCCTGCGGAAAGGTGGAAAATCCCTTAAAGAGCTGCACGAGACACCAGCTGTTGGTCAACTGGTAGGTGGGCTGCAGTATCATGTGGGCCCCTTTTCGGCCGGTCTCTGTAGTTAAGACTCCTGGGCAGTGGCGTGCAGTGAATCTTTTTTGTAGTGGAACAATTAGGGCCAGAGGTGCCAGCTTGTGAGGGCGATGTCATGTGCGCAAGCATTGCGCCTCCCTAAGCTGGGCAGAACGTTCCCAGGTTTTGGGAAGGAGGCGCCAGACTTCTAACACTTCAGTGCTCTGATTTACCAGGAACATTTAGGGGACTAGCCTGGTGCCCCTTGTCCACTGACAAGGGTTCTCAAAATGTGTAATGTGTTCCCTCATATATAACAGGCTTTGTGTAGGTGTGGGTAGATCTGTAAAGTTGTGTGGGTTTTTTAAGGCACTTTTAAAATTTTATGTTTGGTTTGCAGTTGAAGGGCAGGAATGGAAGATATTTGCCCCCTAGGGCAGGAATGGGGGACCTGTGGCCCTCTCCCTGGCCACACACACAAACACACAGAAATTCTGAGGATGGAGGGGCTATCATGAGGGCCCCCTTTGCCGATCTCAGCACCTGAGAGAGCCTGTAGGAACGGGGGCGGTCTTTCTGATATTGGGGGCCTGAGTCATTTAGGGATTTAAACACTAACGTGAACACATTGAATTGGGTTTGGGAATGAATGGGCAACCAGCGCCGCTGTTTTAAAATGGGGTTTTACGTGAGACCTAGGTGGGAAAGCAAGCCATTAACATGGCGGCTGCATTGTGGAGCAACTGATGTCCCCTAGCCATCTTCAGGGGCGGTGCTCGTTGCAATAATCCAAGATGTTACCTGAGTGGAAAAACATGTTCTCTCTCTGACAGCTCATGCTTCCAGATGGGGTCACGGTGGAAGTGATCGTGGTCAACCAAATCAACGCGGGACACTTGTTTGTGCAGCAGCACACGCACCCAACTTACCACGTCCTCCGTAGTCTAGACCAACAGATGTACCTGTGCTATTCCCAGCCAGGAATTCCCACCATGCCGACACCGGTGGAGGGTGAGTGCTTCTCCTTTCAATGTCTCTGGGACGCCTTTGGTAGAATCTGCCTGACTTCCACCGTCGCTGGCTCTTAGCACAAGCCGCTTGCGTTGGATGTGGAAAGGGATCCAGCAAACACAGCTCTTCCCATGCAGTTTCCCAGGCCTTTGATCAGCACAACATTGCTCTCTCCTGTGTCTTGCAGAATTTAAAAAAGTTTGTTTTATTATTATTTATTTATATTCATTTTCCATATTACATCTATACAAATCATACCTTAGTCTTACACTTCGTGACTTACCTTCCATGTATCTTACTGCATATTCTTAATTTGCTACATCTCCTTATATTTTCTCCCCCGTTTATTGTTTTGCTCATCTTTGTCTTGTCTGCTGCTGCCCATAGGCTTATCCCACTTGCCAGTTAACCTTAAGACCACTCTTCTTTAAATATTCTTCAAAATGCTCCCACTTGCCTCTTGTTTTCTTTCCATCTTAATTCCTCATTTTGGCTGTTAAGCTTGCTAACTAAAGCAACACAAGTTTAGTTCCTCCAGGCTGCTGCCGGTGTTGCATATACCGAACAAACAATTAACAGTCCTTACGCTGGGAAATGCCTAAAATGTTCCTTGCCACAGCCCAGCTTGCTAAATCTCTCTATTCTAATCTCTCTGTCCTGACTCAGTTCTATTAGTTGAGCTGCTCTGATGTCAGAGGAGCAGGGTGCCAAGGGGGCAAACAGAAGTCTCTTTCTTTCTTTCTTTCTTTCTTTCTTTCTTTCTTTCTTTCTTTCTTAACTGAAATTACAGCCATAAGAAGCTGCTTTATATATTTCATTTAATTTTCCTTTTATTTGGTATACCACCTTTCTATATTGCTATACACAAGGAGGTTTTCACCAACAAAATATACAACACACACACAATAATCTGATCCAATTCAGAAAGTTATCTTATAGAATCAGACCTGTGGTCTATTTAGCTCTATGTTGATAAGCAGCAACTCTTCAGGGTTTCAGGCAGAAGTCTCTTCCATCCCTACATGGGAGATGCTAGGGATTGACTCTGGGACGTTCTGCATGCAAAGCACATGCTCTACACTGATGTAGACTTGGGTCTCCAGATGTTTTTGGACTACAGTTCCCATCATGCCTGACCATTGGTCCCACTAGCTAGGGATGATGGGAGTTGTCCAAAAACAGCTGGATACTCAAGTTTGGGAAAACTTGCTCTACACCCTGAGCTAAGGCCCTTCCCAGAGTTGTAGAAGCCATTTCAGGTGAACTGAGCAGCATTTTGGATCACAAACAAGTCAGTCAGTTCTCTATAATATAGTCACCAGCCACTCAGAGATAAACCTGCCACTTATGGCCTATGATGGAATGAAGAATTGATAGTGGTTTTATTATTAAAGTGCCAGTGCTGTCAGAAGTGTATTCAGCTGTCTCTTCAGGTGATGCAAACGTAGGAGAAAGTCAAACCAATGGCTAAGGTGCCAAGTTAATTTCAGTCTTCACTTTAGATTCTACCTTTAGCACCGAATAGCATGAGAGTCATTCTCCCAGTTTTCGGTTTGCTCCTAAAAGAGAGTAACAGCAACCTTATCTTTGAGTGCTTAAACTGTAAAGGTTCAAAGTGGGCAAGTGATTGCTGGGGAACATGATCAGGAAGTTGGAAACTCTCAATGACTTTTTGCATGAAAAAGAGAAATAATGACACTTAGATGCCATTATTGAAGATAATGCTTGTTTATAGAGAGTGGTGTTTTTGGGTGTTATGTTGGAGTGGTTGAAGTGAATATTGTTCATATATAGTGGACAGGTGAAGAATTGGAAGTTCTTTAGTTTCTGAACTCTAATTTTTCTTTCTTTCCCTTTTAATACCCTTTCTATTTCCTGTTTCATTATTTCTTTCTCTCCCCCCCTTTTCTCTTTCTCTGTTTTTATCTTATTTAGATTAATGTCTTAAGGTAAAGGTAAAGGGACCCCTGACCATTACGTCCAGTCGTGACTGACTCTGGGGTTGCGGCGCTCATCTCGCTTTATTGGCCGAGGGAGCCGGCGTACAGCTTCCAAGTCATGTCATTAACGTTTTAGTTTGGATTAAAAAAAGATATCTGATATTAAGCCTTGTAGTTCTTTTTATAAACCCTAATATAGTTTATTCTATTATAAAAAAAGAAAAGCTGGTGTGTGATCTCACATTTGATCCCTTCTTTCCAACTCTTGTGCTTTGCAGTTGGTGTTGTCTGTGCTGCGCCAGGCATGGAAGGGGCCTGGTGGCGAGCGCAAGTAATTGGCTACTTCAAAGACACCACTGAAGTGGAGATCAGATACGTGGACTATGGTGGATACGAGAGAGTCAAGATTGACACACTCAGGCAGATCAGGTGAGCGGCCCAAGAACTGCCCTCAGAAATGGCAGATAGCGGGTGCCTGTCCCTTCCCATCATTAAGGAGAGGGAAAAGTTGTCCTGTAAAAATGGGGATGAAGGTGTGATACACAGAGAAGGCGGGCCTTAGCTTTTCAACCTGTTCAGTACCCAAGCCACACACTTCTGTTGCTGCCCCTAACAAGCTGTGATAGTTTATTGGTTGAGTTCTTGTTTTCTGGCAATCTCTCACCTTGCTTTTTTTTTTTTTAAGGTCTGACTTTGTAACACTACCTTTCCAAGGAGCAGAGGTCCTCTTGGACAACGTAGTGCCACTTCCAGGTAACGTCAGTCATTGGTGAAAGATTTTCCCTTTTCCCTTTAGGACTTGTCCAGCTCTTTGTGCCTGTGTAAGTGGCACAGTTCATGTCTAGGGGTGTGAGATGAGGCGGAGGGTGTTTTGGGAGGACTCACCATTCAAACTGCGTAAGAACTCTCTAACAGCAAAACAGTAGAGCCTACTCCGGCTCTGCTTCCATCTCATGTTGCAGTCTTGCAGAGAGGGGGCTGTTTACGGAGGTTAAAGCCAGTAGGTTAATCAAAGAGCCATGCCTTAGTGGTGTCTGTAATTGGGACCCTCTTCAGGGAAACCATGGGAGAATATTCCCAAGTTCTCCCTGGCCCCTCTTGCATGACCTGAACTCTTCCTGTGAAAGGCTAGGTTGGCTGGATAGTGGCTGTTTTCAAACATAACTTGGTCTCTTCCATCATGCTGGATTACTGCATGTACAGCTGTAGTAGCAGACCAATTTTGCAAAAACAAAGTTGGATGGAATGGCGCAGTCAAAGGTAGATTGCACCTTTTGAGGGGGGTGCACTACTCCTCCCATTTTGTGGAGAATTAACATATCTACCATATCTAAATATTTATACACTGCTGTTTCATTGTGTGTGTTTTTTAAATGCACCAACATGGTTTACGGAGGTTGTACAATAGAAACCATGTAAAAAAAGTTGAAGTTGCAGATTGTCCACTAACTGTTACAGAAAGTTGTTTTCTTAATGGACTGCATAACTTTGCTGGCATAGAAATTTTCCGTATGCATTTAAAAGTTAAACCAGATTGTGTTCTGCTATCTGTGGGGCTGTGTGTGTGAGCAGAAAGGCAAGAGGTAGGCAGATCATACTTGGCAATTCCCTGATGGGTTTGTGTGGAAACCAAAGTTCTTTGAAATCACATTAAGACAGGCCCACCAACCAAAATAGCGTCTCAGGCAGGCAGGTGTAATGTTAAGAATCAAGGAACAGGATACCTCTTGACCATACAGTCAAGCCAGTAATTTTTTTATTTCCTTCTTATTACCAAAATTTAGATACTATATGTCCCGCATGTTAAGGTCTCTGAAAGAAGAATTAAAGTACATGTTAGTGATAGGAGTCCAGTGATGGAAGTGGGGGTGATATTGTTTGGGGAGGGTTTGTCCTCCTTCACCCCAATGTGGCACCTCCCATGCCGTGCTTTCATATTACATCACTGATGTGCTAGCTTTCTCCATGCAAGCAGGATCTCTTGTGTGTGTTGGAGCAGCTTTCAGATATACAGGAAAATGATGCTACCTTAAGAGTAACACTCCTTCCTTTCTTTCCTGAAAGATGACGATCACTTTTCATCTGAGGCGGACACAGCTGTTAGTGAAATGACCAGAGGTACACCTTTGCTTGCACAGGTATGTGTCAGGGCTGTGAGCTTTTATTGTTTAGTGCTGCCTTTTGTTGTGAGAAACTTGACACAAGGCTCTAGTCCTACCTGGGAGCCATCCCCTTGGAATGTAGTGGGGCTTACTTCTGAACAGCACTAAAAATCATGGCAGCAATGACCGTTTCTTTAAACAAGGTTAGACACTTTTCAGCTTAGTTAGGCTAAGTACTTACGCAGCTGCAATGCCTTACTCTCCTCATCTTTGCCAAGAAAACCAGAACAACTTGGCTCTGCCCATTTTTACCACCATGTGACCTTATCGGTCCCACTTACATGACCTCCTCGGCTACAGCCACCCCACCAGGGGCTGCCAGCCACTGCTGCTCATGCTCCATTCGGAGCCACAGAATAATGTTTGAAGACAAAAAGCATACTGAACTTGTAATACATTGGCCATTCCGAGCCAGGCAGATTTGTATACTGGGCCAGGTAATTGCAGATTTTGGTGACATTGCTAGTGTAAAACTGGAAAGATCACTTCCGCTGTCTTTAGGCATGTTGCAACGTACAGGAATATGTCTGGAGGATAATTGTGCACTCTGCTGCTACTTCTGCTCTCTTGCTAGGCATTAATAGACATCTCTGATTCCAGGTGACAAATTATGACAGTGCAACGGGCTTGCCCTTAATACAGCTGTGGAGCATGATGGGAGAAGAGGTATTTATGCTACTAAATAGAGCACCGGGACGGGATCTTTGATGTATAAATGGGCCCAGGAATTAAAACTACTCCAGCATAGCCAACATGGTGCCCTCCCGATGTTTCTCATCAGCCCCAGTCAGCATAACCTGTGATTGGGGACGGTGGAGATTTCAGCTGAGCAACGTATTGAGGGCACCATATTGGGTATCCCTGCTCAAATCCAATGCATTGCCATTTCATAGGCTAGGCGCAGGCATCCACAAACTCGGCCCTCCAGCTGTTTTGGGACTGCAGTTCCCATCATCCCTGACCACTGGTCCTGTTAGGTAGGGATGATGGAAGTTGTAGGCCAAAAACATCTGGAGGGCCAGGTTTGGGGGTGTCTGGGCTAGGGGATCAGACTAAAGGATGGATATTTCAGTAAATCTGCATGTGAACACTCCTTGTATTCAGAATGCATGGGTAGCAGGCCAGCGCTAACCATGCCATGAAATGGGCCCATTGATGTTAATGGAGAGGATTAACTTCGAGTTGTTAAATGTCACTGGGTCTACTCTGAGTTGGCTACAACCCTATGTTTTTCAGTTTCTTTGTTAACTTGTGGGGCTGGGGGGGGGGGACGAACCTGTAGATCCCTCCAGATGTTGCTGGACTCAACTTCCATCGTCCCAGACCACTGGCCATGCAGGCCTGGGGTTGGTGGGAGTTGGAGTCCAGCAATGCCTGGCAGGCCTTGCAGGCTGCTTATCTCTGCCTTAGCACTGGACAGCAGAACTTCTAACACCTTTCATTTTCTCCTTTTCCAGTTGGTGTCTATAAACCGAACCTTGGTGGAAAGAGGGTTTGCGCAGTGGATCGAAAGCTACTAGGAGAGTTCTTGGCTGTCTTCTTGACTAATCTTTCCTCTCCCATTCCCTACCTTATCCCTTCCCCACCCCCTCTTTTTTTGGCACTGTTTCGGAATTGGGTTTGGCAATCTTTCCTCCTCCCCGCCCCAGCATATGTCACTTCCGCTTTAAGTCTGTTTTGATGTATTCATCCGACGGACACGGTTTATTTATCATACCTCATTTTGCAGGAAAGCAAGGAGTTGAACCATAAGCCATAAAAATACTGCAGCTTTAAAACGCAGCTCTTTATTCTGCCCCCCCCCTACCCCACCCTGATCTGGGTCCAAAAGCGAAATTTAAACAAAACTTTAATGAAGGGGGAAAAGAAATGTCTGGGGAGGGGGTTCTATAACACTTGTCCTCAGAGGATTTAAGATGTGTGTTAAACACAACCCAGTTTTCTAAACTGGCTGCCTTAACATGAAGGCGACTCTATGTGGAAGTAAAATTGTTTTCAGACCTCGCCCCCTCACAGACACAAAAAGAGGAAAAAAACCCGGTGGTGATTGATCTGAATTTTGGGCGCATGACATAGACCTGTGCTTCCAAACAGCAAAAGCAAGTCTTCTTCAGCTGTGCTTTGGGAGGCTGAAGGACTGAATGAACAGATAGCGCTCATTAACAGTATATTGTTGACTTCTTAAAATTACAGCTGTTTTCGCAAGAGATGGAAAACACTGCTTTGCAGACCTCCTTAAAAATCATGTGATTAAGTGAACCACTACAGCTGCAGCTGTCTTAAATCCCTAGATCATGTTTAACAACAACAAAATTGATTGCCAAGCCTGATTGTAATTCATAACTGTTTTTCTAGATGTGCAAAAACCTATGTAAATATATATAAAAAATCATTGTAATATTTTGTACAAGAGAAAAAAAATACTGGAGAACTAAAAAGGGAACTTCAAAGAAAATCAGTTTTTTTTTCCTTTTTTGCCACACCAAAATGTCCTCTGTAGGTAGAAAACGGTTTGGGGCATGTTGTTGTTGGCAGCTAAGCATTAGAAGGTCTGAGGAGGATCCTTCATAGGCTCTTGTGTACAGGATGGCTTTTCTCTAGCTTGCTGTATGGTAGGAACAGTAATCAATGGACTCTGCTACTTTTGCTGTACAGATCTGACGTAAAGGGGGGGGAAAGTTAACATTTGGAATTAATATTGCAGTGGTGTGTCTCAATTTATTTCTTTTGCTCCTTTTTAGATTGGTTTCAAATGTGGAATTAAAAAAAATCAAGTAATTTAAGCTAATTTAATACTATTAAAATATAAATGAATCTAAACATGGCCATTGAGTTGGGAGTTATTACTGGTGGGGGAAGGTGCTTGGGACTACTTTTTGTATTTAGACCACCAACTACAGTTTTTCAGATTTGTCTTCTCATATAAAATATCCGGCACAATTCCTGTTCCTAAGATATTGTAGGACACCTTGTATGTGAAAACAAGTTGATAACTTTCAACAATTAAATGCCTCCAAATGCAAGGAACTTGTATTGAATTGTTTTGGTAAGACGCTTGCCTATCTCTTCAAAGACTTGAGTCTGTATTCAAATGGTCACATTAGAAGCTGATTTTGGGCAGCTAGGGAACATGTAGTCCTTCAGATGTTTCTCATCATCTAACCATTGGCCATGCTTGAGTTCAGCGACATTTGAAGGACTACAAGTTCCCCATCCCTGCTGTAGAAAGCTGTGTGTAATTTTCTAGAAAAATGAGTGTTGGGTGTAGCTGCCTTTTGCAGGATCCAATCCATGTGGGCTTTAGGATTTGCTTTCTTCCTTAATAAAAGTTTAAGTGTGTCCAAGGGAAGCTCAGCTGCTAAATTTGCTTAAATTTGTTCAGAAGAGCTAGAATACATTACCACCATCACCCCTTGAATTATAGCATACTTTTTTGTTGTTGTTAAGCACCCGGGGAAATAGTTCTAATATGCCTTCATTTCCACACTTCCTTCTGCTCTGGATACAAATGGTATGAAAATGGGGATGCAAAAACAAAACAGTCCTGGGCTGTTTTCTGAGAATCATTAAATTTCAAGCCTTCATGAATGCAAAAGTACTCCAGCAGGCAAATGGACTAGTAACATTTTTGACTGGTTGTGGGTGCGTCTTCAATGCCTCTGTATATTAAAACTGGGATAAAAATATACAAAATAAAGAGCATGGAAACTCCCATAATTCAAAAATCTTCGATGCCGCCCTCTTCCCACCTGTTACCAACAATGTGTTTTAAAGCCTGTTTGCAATTTTGATACAAGGTCAAGCATCAAAACTTCAGCTGTACAGAGTTCCTTGATCATTGAGAGAGCACTGTTGACAAGTGTTCAGATTTCTGCTTATAAAATCTTGTTGCTAAAAACATGCTTCGTGTCAGCTGGTCTGTTGCGATTTCTTCACAATGTCTGGTTGTTGCAATGGGCGGACGGTATAAGAACTACTGGCCCAACTCATGTTGCCTGGAGCCTACAGTATTATGTGGAATAATGGGATGTTCATAAACCTCACAATACATGACTGACAGATTGTGTTTATCCTGCTAGAGGCCACACAGGCCTGGTCAGTCAGATACACATCACCCAGACCACACTGTGACAAGGAGAGTGAGTGGTTGCATTGATGCGCCGGATGCAGGGAAACAAATTGCCCTATATCCTCTAATAGACAGGTGGTGATGTTGCTAGATTCCAACACCCACCATCCCTTACTGCTGGGCATTGGAATCTTAATAACATTAGGAGAGCCACAGATTGACCAATCTCGTTGTACTGTCTCTTCCTTTCTAACAGGGATGGGGAAACATGATGGACTTCAGTTCCCATCAGCCTTAGGTAGCTCGGCCAACTGTCAGGGCTGATGGGTGTAGAAGTTCAACAGCAACTTGAAGACCACACAGGTTACCCCTCCCAGCTTTGAAGGTGTGAAATTAGCAATATACTTGGCGGTTAAGAAGTGCATTGCAGCCATGGCTACAAGGCATGCAGAATGTGGTACCCAAAGAGGGATATGTGAATGCATGTTCATCTCACTAAAGTAGCTTCCTACTTCTCCATCTTGCCTGGTGTTAGCAACTTGCTGGCACCAGTTCTGCAGTGTCTTTCCCATCACTTTGCTTCCCTGATTCTAGAGTTGCCAGGCACCGAACTTTTTTTGCACTTTAAAAATGAGAACAGATCACCCATGCTTTCTAGTGTCTCCACCCCACCCAAATGGCTGCAGGCTTAAGATGATAATTCTTAGGAATCAGACCCCTGTGCACACTAATCTGGGAGTAAGCTCAGTTGAACATGAATGGTACTTCTGCATTTAGAACATGCAAGAATCAGGCCAGATTAAGATTGGTTGAAGCCTTGGAGATTACTAAATTGAGCTGGAGGAACAGAAAATTGGCATAAGAAACTACACTTCCTAGGATTCTTTGGGGGAAGAAGTCATGACACTTCCAAGTAGTATAATAGTGCTTTAAATGTGTGGTGCAGATGAGGGTATTAAGTTCTATGCAGAATGGACCTGAGTTGGTCATGTCCATTAATTTAAATGAGTCTACACTCTGGGTGACGCTATGGGTTAAACCACAGAGCCTAGGACTTGCTGATCAGAAGGTGGGCGGTTTGAATCCCCGCAACGGGGTGAGCTCCCGTTTCTCGGTCCCTGCTCCTGCCAACCTAGCAGTTTGAAAGTACGCCAAAGTGCAAGTAGATAAATAGGTATTGCTCCAGTGGGAAGGTAAACGGTGTTTCCATGCGCTGCTCTGTTTCGCCAGAAAGCTTAGCCATGCTGGCCACATGACCCGGAAGCTGTACACCGGCTCCCTCGGCCAATAAAGCGAGATGAGCCCCACAACCCCAGAGTCGTCCAAGACGGGACCTAACGGTCAGGGGTCCCTTTACCTTTACCTTTTACACTCTGGGTAGCGCTAACATTAGCTACATCCCATGGTCTTTTGCAGTGCAAAAATTCTGGTTAAAGGAACCAACATTGGATGCCTGTGATATGAGGACGTGTCTCCACAACATCCATGTACGGTAGGTTAGGATGAGAGCCAGTGATTGGCCTAAGGTGGGAAGGGAGGAAAAGTGAGCTACGTGAGTTGAAAATGTGAAACTGCACAGGCTCAGGGGGGGTACCTTTATTTCAGGGGCTCCGTTTTGGGAGAGAAGGAGGCCCTTGCTTTGGGAACTACAGCAGAGACCTACAAATGATTGACAGGGCACTTTTTTGTGCTGGCTAATGTGCTGGTGGGTGTGCTTACCCTTTGGGATTGCCTTTGTTTTCTTGAGCAAGGTGTGATATAGAGGGGGAACACAGAGGAAAATCCACTTTCTTCTAGATGGGGTGGGGGGAGGATAAAAACTTTAAGAGATAGGTAGAAGCAGGGCTTTTTTTCAGCCGGAATCCAGGTGGGTGCCATTGCCATTCTTAGAGAATGAGGGAGGCGTTCATCTTTTTCTAGAAAAAATAGCACCGGGTAGAAGATTTTTTTAAAAGGTTGCACTTCAACTGACGGCTGCTACCTGCTGTAAATAATACCTGAAACATCCTGGGAAAAGTTCTACATGCTCCATCAGCCCTGTATGTATGTGGGGGGACGGGACACCCCCAAAAAGCGCACTCTCAGCAGCTGTCAGTCAAAAGTCCAGCCATTTTGAACTTTGCACTTAATGATTTTATGCTGCATTTGGGAGTTTATTTTGTGACCTCATAGCGCCGAGGTGGTGCCTTCAAATCCAGCCCTTCTGATGCCACTTTATTTACTAAAATGCTTATTCTGATGTATGGAAATCAGGGAATTGAAGTTCCCGTTAGCAAGGACCCTAGAAAGATGGCTTCCAAACTTCTTAGTTCCAAAAAGGAAAAAGCAACAACTCCTGGGCCTAGAAACTCCTGAAAAAAGGAGGCCTGACTTGTCCAATGTTCAGTACTGGCCCAATCCATGCTATTCTTTAAAAAAAACCTATCTTGTCACTTTAACAGCCACGGTTTCCCCCCAAATAATCCTAAGAACTGGGTTTTTTAAAGGGTGCTGAGAGATGCAGAGTAACCCCCTATTTTCACTCACAGAGTGGCTTGACAATAAAGCCCTCTTCCCAGTGAACTCTGGGAATTGCAGCTTGTGTGTGTGTGTGTGACAGCATTCATTGGTACAGAGTACCAGAACACCTTTCTTGTTTTGCTGTGTATGGCAGCCATTTTGTGCTCAGCACTTGAGTACTGGCGCCTCCTTTTTATATATACAGTAATACCCAAAAAGGCATTGCTCTTGACAACTCTTAGCAGACTACAAGTTCCCAGAATCCTTTGTGGAAAGCCATGGCAAAAGTGCATTGAATGTAAAGGGTGCGAATGTGGCCAGTGTTTTTTGTTCGACACCCTAGAGAGAGAGAGAAAACAAATCAAGTTTACATTTGCCTAAAGCCCTAAATAATACCCTGACCTAGGCAGCATAAACTACCTTCCACAACTTAAGTTTGGATTCACACCCCTCATGGGCCTGAGCTTGCCTGTAGCTGCCTAGTTTCTGGCTCCTCCTTCCACCTCCGTCCTATCCTCCATTCCCAACCCAAGCTGAGGAGATGATCGGCCCATCAGCCTCCAAACAGCCATCTTTTCCTGCTCCGCTTTGGAGGCCAGCCTAGGCAGCAGGTAAGCAAGGCTGAGAGGGGGGAACAAGGTGGTTGTGTTCAAGCTGGAAGGATCAAACTACTGGAGAGTTTCAGGCCTGAGAGAAGCCAAAGGAGAGTGTGGGATGAGGCCATGTTGGCTGAGTTGTCATGTAGCTCCTGCTACAGAGCAAACCTCCACAGGGTTAGGCCCTTCTATACCCAGAAGGGTCGCTGTGGCCTGCAGGAGAGTTTCTCCTTCAACTCCTGAAGATTTCAGAAGCCATCGTTATAAGAATTCGAAGGTCACAGATAGCAAACACACATGCATAAGTAAGTAAATAAGTAAATAAGCCATGGGTCTGCAATAGTACAGGAGAGCAATCCTGAAGCCATTTTGGACTCTCCCAAATTTACCTCAAATATTTCTCTGCGAGGAGGAAGGAAATGGGAAAAGCTTTCCGATGGTCTTTGGAAGGTAGGGGCATAACACCTCCCTTTTCGAATGCAGTCTGGCAAGTATCTGTTAAGCTGAGCAAACTATCAATATGTGAGAGAGATTCAGGAACTAAAGTCTCAAAGGAATGGCCAGGCTACCCAGAAAATGCAATCAAGTAAGGCATTATCAGGTATCCTGGCAGACAGGAGAGAAGCAACACTCTCAAATTTCTGCTGGAGATATTTTGGGGGGTGGTTTTGGGCTACAAGGTGGACAGTATCCAAAGTCTTTATAGGGTCTTGAGCACCATTGTTCTGGGTCTCTCCTATCTCCTTGCAAGGATGGGGGGGGGGGGAACTCTGTTGCAATAGAAAACAAGATCTGCCTTGTTTCCTATGGATCTTGCCTCCATCCACTCATCTCTGACCGATCATGGACTTAGGGGACTCAGTCCCTTGGGGAGTTGGGCATCAAAAGCCAACCCCCATATTTTTTCCTGTAACACCTACTCTGCAGGAACTTCAGCATGGCTGCCACCATTTTATGTAACAGCATTCCTATCAATATATGACCCATGCCAACTTTCTGCACTTTCCGTTAACAATTGAATACTTTTTTGTGTGTGACAAGCTTTCACAGCGGGATGAATGGGCCTCTGCCATGGGTGGCTAGTTATTTGTACTGTGTGGTTTTTGAAATACATTTGCTATTATTTCCTGTAGTGTTTTTAACTTTCTTTCAGCTGCTTTTACTATATTTCGTACATTGCCTTGAAATATATATGTGGAAGGCAATTAGTCTAGAGGAGGGGCAGGCATCTGTCGTGGGTCCATTGATAATAGCTCCCCGGATCTGTTCTTCTCCACCCATTGCACGTTGCAGACAAAAGAGGAAATCTCATTCGTTTATCAAATCTCTCCAGAAATCTGAATGTAAGGCTGTTTCCCTTTAACTAGGATTCATGGTAATTCCCTGCAGTTGCAGCTAACTCCAGCTGCTTTCTATCAGAGTCCATACCAGCAACCTCTGTGGAATTGGGGCCCTGATTCTGCACCCAAGTAAGTAAGAAACACAGGGTACTCTAGGGCTCATTTGCAGCCCTTGTGGGGTTTGGGGGAGCGTGGTTGTTTGATGGAAAAAGCATTAGCCAAGTGAGGGAGTGGAGGAAGCAAAAGACAAGACGTTTGAAGTTCCTGTGAAAGGGTGCACAGTTCTGACTCCCATTGATATGGCTCAGCTGGATACCTGTCAGTAGATGGCGATGTAGCACAAGCTACCAAATACTAGTACCATGCGTTTTAGTCTGAGATAACTGAGAGTAGCAGCGGGCTGCTATTGCACACTTTGGCTGTTTCTCCACCTTTCCCCACTCCAAGGTGCTTTGTTAGACTCCTAAGAAAGTTTGCTGCTTAAACATGTAACACTTCTAATTTGAAAACAGCATGGCAAGCAATACTAAAGAATTATGAAACATGCTTTTTTTGTATTAGCTGATCAAAATAAAAGGGGTTCTAGATATTTTTAAGTTTATTTATTTAAAAGCATTTCTAAACCACTTACTATTATTATTTTAACCTCTAAGTAGTATGCAAAAATACAGCAACACCAAAACAATAAGACAGCGTTATAAAAAAGGGAATTCAGTAACAACAAGATCCAACTTTACGGTTCAGGGAAAGCCTGACTTTGGTATTATGTATGATGTGAAAGACATTTGAAGCAACTAACAGTTGCTGCTTCATGTGTGGAAGTAACAGGGCATTCCACAGTGTGTGGGCAAAGGCAGAAAACACCTGTTTTCAGGTTAAATCTATAGGGTGATAAGCTATAGGGTGTGGTGTCACAGGTAAAATTTCCCCAGATTATCTGAGTGATTGTATAGGGGCAGGTGGTCTTTTGGGTAGCTTGGTACCAAGGTCTTCAGGTGTCCTATATGAGTAGCAAGACCATGCAAATGGTCTGTTAGCTGACTGATATCCAGTGTTACTTGTACTTGCACCATCCTCTCCATTCTGTTCCTTATTTGGGACCCAAATTCTTATTCTTTCCCGCATCTATGGCTTTTCTAATGATCATTTACATTTCTATTCGTTTTATGCACTGTTTTGGGAGTCATACAATACTTTTTGAAGTGTTGGCCCAGCTGGAGGTGATTTGTTCTTGGCTTCAGGTAGCAAAATGTTTTGGGCAGGCACTGTCTTCTGTCTAGGGTTGCGCATCTTTCTCTCTTTGCAACTTCACAGACAAGATCGAATGAAACTACAGTGATACCTTGGTTTAAGAACAGCTTAGTTTATGAACAACTTGGATTAAGAACGCTGCAAACCCAGAAGTAGGTGTTTTGGTTTGTGAACTTTACCTTGGAAGCAGAACATGTTTTGCTTCCTGTTGAGTGTGTCCCATTTGTAAATTGAGTCCCCCCCGCTGCTATGGGAAAGCACACCTTGGTTTAAGAACACCTTGGTTTAAGAACAGACTTCCAGAACGTATTAGGTTCGTAAACCAAGGTACCACTGTGTGCTGTTATTTCCCTTTTTTTAAAGCATCACTTGTGTTCATTCTTTTTACATAGTAGCCATAGGCAAATGTACCTTTTAGCTCTCCTCCCCTGCCCGATGATCTATGGTAAGTTTCCTTTGGGGATGAGCTGTAATATCTGCTTTGCATGCAGAAGGTCCCAGGTTCAGTCGTGGCTTCTCCGGGTAGGGCTGGCAGAGACCTCTTGTCTACAACCCTAGAGAGCTGCTGCCAGTCAGTGCAGATTACACTAACATAGATGGATCAAAGGCACATGTGCCTGTGCTTAAAAAAAATAAAAACGGGAATTGTTCAAAATGGTCTGGCTTTCTCCCAAACTACTATATCAGATAGCGGTCTGGTTTGAATGTAATGCTAACCTGCAGTTTTAAGTTTGCAAGAATCAGCTTGTTCAAACTTCTGGCCCACGTGTTTTTTTGCCTGCTGCCCCAGTTCTGCTGCAGCCATGAGGAGATTAGGAGTATCCGCTTCCTGGTTTAAAATAACCGGAATTTCTCATTGCATTTGTACTGGGAACGTGGACTACTTTTAAACAATGATTTGTTGAAACAAGACAGGATCACAGTGAATGCTTTGCTCCTCGCTTGTTTCAGTTGCGTGTAAGACGACTCAAGAAATCTGGCGTATATAAAATCTTGACGTGCATTTTTTCTTACACAGTTGAAAAAAATATATAGATTCATTCTAGGAGTTTCTTTTACAAAATAAAAAGGTTCAGGAAAGTATTTTCTGTTGTAATAAAGGAAGAGGGTGCAGTTTGTATGTATAAGCTGTATTGCAACTTATTTTTATAATAGGCAATTTGGTTTTGTCCAATGCTAGTACTATTCAGAGAGTAATGGACATGAGTAACCTCAGTCTAGCCATTTCAGTAGGTCTACTCTGAGGAAAAGTCAGTTGGATATAATTCTCTGGGGGCAAAGTGTCAAAGTTTTGTTTGCTACTAAACTAAAGGCCGGTTTCCTTAAAAGGAAACAAGATGGGTTCAAATAGTTTGCTTTACTTCAGAAATTTTTAACGCTGTTTCTGATTCATTTTTTCCTGAGACCTGTGTGTATAGGGTGGTATACAAATTTAATAAATAATAATAACTTTAGAGACCTTTGTATTACTCCCCCCTGAAATGAGTGTACAGTGGTACCTTGGTTTAAGAACAGCTTAGTTTATGAACAACTTGGATTAAGAACGCTGCAAACCCAGAAGTAGGTGTTTTGGTTTGTGAACTTTGCCTTGGAATAAGAACATGTTTTGCTTCCTGTTGAGTGTGTTCCATTTGTAAATTGAGTCCCCCGCCGCTATGGGAAAGCAAGCCTTGGTTTAAGAACGGACTTCCAGAACGGACTTCCAGAACGGATTAAGTTCATAAACCAAGGTACCACTGTACATTTTACTATTGTGCAGTAGGCTGGTTTCTACACACACACTTCTGTCTTCCATCGAGGCAAGAAAGAGGCATTATCAGACCTCCAAGGACATATTCCAGCCTGGCAAAAAGACTCCAGCAAGGCTGGTGAGGGGTGTGTTCTGGGGGAGAGTCGTAGGGGTTGTATAGAAAGACCTGGATTTGGATCCAGGCCTGAGATTCCCCATCCCTGTCATGGAGATGAATGAGATTGAATTTCCATTCACTTCAAGCAGACTTACACTGGTAAACTTGGCAAGGAATCCCCTACCCACCATATTTATTGATAATCTTGGAGCAGATATTAATTTTGCCTCCCCCCCCCCATGTTAGATGCTGAAATATCTTTAATGCTATCGTTGAACTCATGCTTGCAGAAAAAACAACCGCTCACCTACATTTTGGTTCTTCTGAAGTGCCATAAGAATAATAGTAATGATAAATTAAATGGTATCTTTATTTTCTTTCCCTGTTCCCTCCCAGCCTATTTATATCTTAGACATAGGCCAGGGTCTGCAAGCATTTGCATCAGTGTTTTGACACTGACAAAAACGCCACTTGAAAGGAAGCTATTGAGGCTCTAAAGGCATAATGCATCACAAAAAACTTTTTCTCCCCTTTGGGATATGACATGTACAGGTTATTTTGATTTATATCTGTCAGCTAAGGAAGGAAGGAATCTAAAAGTTAGCATCACTCAAGAAGGAAAGGACAAAGGAAGAAGCAGAAGCAGGTAGAGATTTCTGAGTTCAAGCTTGGCTCGTGCCACCAGGATAACAGTTTGCAAACATGAAGATTGACCCTGTGTTTGGTAATTCAGTGTTGCTTTAAATTCCTGGGCAAAACCGGCCCTAACATTGGGCAGAGTGAAGCAACTGCCTCAGGCAGCAAATGTCGGAGAGCAAGGAGTGGCTGTGAGGTTTTGGAGGAGAGCGTACTCCAACATTTGTCGCCTGAGGCGGTTGCCTCACTCTGCCCAATGCTAGGGCTGGCCCTGCCCTTTTGTAGCCTGCCCTACACTCTCAAAGCTTGCTTGCTGCCCCTATGGTAGTCAGTGTCGAAATTAGATTCAGGTGCCGCTCTGGTTGGCTTCTGAACGAGGAATCTGGAGGGGATGGAATCAGGTCCTTTGCCTCAGGCATCAAAATGCCTTGGGCCACCCCTGTTTGGAGCGGAGAGGGGTTGGGGAGAACACTGGCCACACCTGAACTATACATTTAAAGCATTATGGTACCATTTTTAAAAGCCATTGTGTCCCCAAATCCTGGGAGCTGTAATTTGTTAAGGGTTCAAGAGCCCCCTGACTCCTGTGCTCCGCATAGAGCTACAATTTCCAGAGTGATTAAACAATCAACCTGTCTTCTTAGGGAAATCTAGGAATTATACCTCTGTGAGGGGAATAGGGGTTGCCTGGCAACTCACAGTGCCCTTTATAAACTACAGTTCCCAGGATTCTTTGGGGTGTGTGCAATGACTGTTTAAAGTTGTATGGCACTCCTTTAAATGTATGTTGCAGATGCGGCAACTCTTCCCTTGTCTCTGTTTTATGTCTGCCCACCAATTAAAAGGGTCCCCCCCCCAGCTGATTGTGTCTTGCTTTTAATCAATTAATTAACCAAGTTAAAGCAAACATTTCAGCAGCTCAGTAGCAGGGATGCTTGGAAGCCCTTTAATGAAGACAACAGTTCCTTATGGTTAAGCAGTAGAAGCAAATATTTGTTTCTGCTCAGAAGAGCATCATAAATGGAGGTCCGGCCGCAGCCACTTAGGCTGGCAAGATTATCAGGTTTCAAGGTTTTCCTTCGAGGTGCAAACACGGCCAGTTTCTAGTTCGGCCATCTTTGCATAAGGAAACACTTGTCAACTAAGTTTTCAGGTGTGAGGATGAGGAATAATAGACTACGACATGTGCCAAGGCCCTCCATCACATGGTTCTTCAGATCTAATGTAGACTTTGTATCCAAAGAACCACATCCATTTCAAAGGATGACTTTGTTTCAGTTAACATATCCCTAGTTCCGCCATCCCTATTTTTATTGCACCCCGTCCTCCAATTGTGATAGTCCCCTTTTTCTCACTGTAGTACTAATCCAGTGGTACTTTGGGTTACATACGCTTCAGGTTACAGACTCCGCTAACCCAGAAATAGTGCTTCAGGTTAAGAACTTTGCTTCAGGATGAGAACAGAAATCGTGCAGCAGTGGCAGCAGGAGGCCCTGTTAGCTAAAGTGGTGCTTCAGGTTAAGAACAGTTTCAGGTTAAGTACGGACCTCCGGGACGAATTAAGTACTTAACCCGAGGTACCACTGTAATGCCATTACAGACCTCTCCAGTTGCCCTGTTTTATTGTGTGTGTGCTCATGATTATATTGGGGCATTTACACGCAATCCTGCTTTCAATACTGTTGGCGGTCAACATACTACTTTGTGCGTGTCTTGTGGCTTCCTGCTGAAATCCTGTAACTTTTTGCACACAAGTGTTTGTATTTTTGTTCAATTTTTGTTGCACTATAGAGAACATGAGGAGAGTCCTGCTGGATCAGGCCAGCAGCCCATCTAGTCCAGCATCCTGTTCTCACAGTGGCCAACCAGGTGCCCCTAGGGGGAGCCCGCAACCCTGAGCCCAAGAGTACTCCCCACCTGTGGCTTCCAGCAACTGGTTTTCAGAATTATTACTGCCTCTGACCATGGAGGCAAAACATAATCATCAGTAGCCACCTCCACCATGAACTGTCCAGTTCTCTCTTAAAGCTATCCAAGTTGGTGGCCCTCCCTGCTTCCTGTGGGAGCCTGTTCCGTAGTTTAACCGTGCCCTGCGCAAAGGACTGCATTTTACCTGTGCAAGAGTGCCCCTCCAGATGGCAATACAGTGGTACCTCGGGTTAAGAACCTAATTCGTTCTGGAGGTCTGTTCTTAACCTGAAACTGTTCTTAACCTGAAACTGTTCTTAACCTGAAGCACCACTTTGGCTAATGGGGCCTCCTGCTGCCGCCGCTGCGCGATTTCTGTTCTCATCCTGAAGCAAAGTTCTTAACCCGAGGTACTATTTCTGGGTTAGCAGAGTCTGTAACCTGAAGCGTCTGTAACCCGAGGTACCACTGTACTGCAATAAGCATTGCGGAACAGCTAACAAAGCGGATGTGTGGACAGCCCAGTATAAATGCACCACTAATGCAGTATTATTCTGACAGTATTTATGTGTTGCAGAATGCACCTGCGAAAACCCACCAGTTTGGAGTGGCTTCATTTTACGTACATCTTCATTTTACGTAGAGAAGTGTCTATTTCCCCCCATTTGCCTGTCATCTGTGCAATAATAGCCAGGGACGTGTGCTTATTGCTGCATCCTTTACCCAGGCCTCCAGACAAGCACCTCTCCTTTCTCTCCCCCCCCAACTCCCCCTGCCCCCCCCCCGTGTGTCTGAAGGATGCTCTATCTCTTTGTAATTACTGTTCTATCATTGTCTTGGCGTGGAAACATCTGGTCTCCCCAGCAATCCTCCACTTTTCTCCCATAGCCACTATTTCTTTTGAGGCTTTTCATGGATCATAATGACCTTCTCTTTTCCATAATGCCTCATGTGTCTCTCCTTGTGCACAGCTGTTTCTTCCACCTTTCCATCTCTTGCCATCCCCCTCGATATTTTCCCCATCAGCACCGTCCTCGTATTCACAATTTTTGCTCATCTGCTTATCAAATCGAGGCTGCCTCTCCTGTCGCTGGTCAGCGCAAGCCTGCCAGCGTCCCTCGCATCCTCCAAAATGAATCTTTCTCATTTCATCTCACGTCTTGAGGCCTTTGTTCTTCTGAATTAACATTTTAAAAAGTTAATCTTCACAACCTTTGTGTCTTTGTTATGTTGGACTTTCAATTCTCTTGTACCCCCTCCTTTTTCCTTTGCAGTATCTTGAAGAAAAATTGAGGAAAAGGGAATAAATTCTTTCTCATTTACTTAGGTTTTTTAAAAACAAAAAAATTATCTGAGTTGTTTATTTTATTATTTATATCCTGCTTTTCTGTGTAATTAAAACTACATCAAACAAAAATAAGTTAAAAACAGTGCACCCATGCCCACAATAAAAATGGCAGCAGTTAAGCCATCCAAAAGTCAGAGTTTCCTAAGAACAACCCCGGCCTCTCCCCAACAAACAGCAAAATTAAAATTGCAACCAGCAGATCTTGTGTCGAAAGGCAGCTGGGATATAAATGTATAGACTTACTGTCTAAAGAGCAGAAAAGAAGGAACTTTTCAGAAAGTTTGCTTGAAGGATTCCTTGAGGACTTTTCAGCCTCTTGATTTCATCAGCAAGCAAATGTTTATGAAAGATTAGTCAAAGAGCCTAGTGAAAGTAGTGGCAGATGGAGAAGACTGTCTTGGCCTTGGCCTGCATTGGATGAAACCTCGCCCCAATCTGGCCTGCACTGTGAAGGGAAAGGGTTTGGGGGCAGGGCCCCCAAAGGTGTTTTGTGACCCTCCAGATGTTGTTTGACTCTAGTTCCCATCAGTCCCAGCCAGCAGGGCCATTGGTTAGGGATGGTGGGAGTTTTGGAGGACCGCAGGTTCCCTACCCCTGCTTTAGGCCCTCATCACGATATATCAGAAATTTGAGGAGACAGCTTAAAGATGAAGAACCCTAAGAAAGGAGACCCCTGCAGGGGCCGTGAAGTTGCCCATCAACAGGTGGCATCTGAGCAGCAGACTGAGAAGACACATCTGGTCACCACAATGGTGAGAGATGTTTTTCTATGCAAATTTTGCTCATATGCAAACCTATGTCCTCTCTGGCCCTCTCTTTTGGTGATGTTATTGCACATAGTTCCTACCCCCTCCCCCGGACCTGCGCCATTTTATCCTTAACAATAACTCTGAGAGGTAGTTAAGTCTGAGAGGGGGTGGTTGGTGGCCGGTGTCTGTGCAAACACATGCATGGAATGGCAACGTTTTCAATAAGTCATTATTTTGTACTACAGTTGCATGTCTCTTCTGCATTGGTCTCTACAGCCGCAGCAGGTGCTGTAACCTTCCAGTGGTTTGGCTTCACCTCCAAAGGCGCACTCCTCCATTGTCTCCTGAGACATACGCCAACAAAAATTGTAAAGAGTTTAGACTGTATACAGTGGTGCCTCGCAAGACGAAATTAATCCGTTTCGCGAGTCTCTTCGTCTTGCGGTTTTTTCGTCTTGCGAAGCACGGCTATTAGCGGCTTAGCGGCTTAGCGGCTATTAACGGCTTAGCGGCTTTAAGAAAAAGGAAACAAACTCACAAGAACTCGCAAAATGTTTCGTCTTGCGAAGCAAGCCCATTGGGAAATTCGTCTTGCGGAACGACTCAAAAAACGGAAAACTCTTTCGTCTAGCGAGTTTTTGTCTTGCGAGGCATTCATCTTGCGGGGCACCACTGTATCTGTATACACAGGTGGGACTGCAAAATCTTAGATTACAGAACATAGGAACATAAGGAAACTACTTTATACTGAGTCAGATCCTTGGTGTATCTATGTTAGCATTGTCTACACTGGCTGGCAGCAGCTCTGCAGGGTTTCGGGCAGGGAGTCTCCCCTAGCCCTACCTGGCTATACAGTTGGCGATTGCAAAGCATACCTAGATCCTTTTCACATGTACTGCTCTCAAGCCAGGTGTCACCCATCTTGTATTTGTGCCTCTCATTTTTTTTGCCCAAGTGCAATAATGTAAAGTATTGCACTTGGGCAAAAAAAATGAGACGCACAAATACAAGATGGGTGACACCTGGCTTGAGAGCAGTACATGTGAAAAGGATCTAGGAGTCTTGGTTGACCACAAACTTGACATGAGCCAACAGTGTGACGCGGCAGCTAAAAAAGCCAATGCTATTCTGGGCTGCATCAATAGGAGTATAGCATCTAGATCAAGGGAAGTAATAGTGCCACTGTATTCTGCTCTGGTCAGACCTCACCTGGAGTACTGTGTCCAGTTCTGGGCACCACAGTTCAAGAAGGACACTGACAAACTGGAACATGTCCAGAGGAGGGCAACCAAAATGGTCAAAGGCCTGGAAACGATGCCTTATGAGGAACGGCTAAGGGAGCTGGGCATGTTTAGCCTGGAGAAGAGAAGGTTAAGGGGTGATATACTGAGCTATGGCCCCTTCTCTAAAATCTGTTAATCCCAAAAATCGCCGTTACCGGTTCCCCCTACCCTTTGCCACTGTGACAAAAAAATACATAATCTGCTATTCTGTACTGTATTTCTGAATGTTTGTGTTTACCTAAAACAGCCTCCTTTCCTGGCCTACCTTGATAGGCCTGTTCTTGGAATGACTTTGCAGAAGTTTTGACACCTGGCGTGGATGATAGAGAAATGATTATTTATATGTTGCTGCGTTGAGGTGGGGAGCAGGAGGAGAGAGGAGGGGGGGATGCTTTGGGTGGGAACAGAGAAGAGGATTAATGAATCATGCAATAATTTTTCAGACGCAGGATGGTGGCGGGGCTGGTGGCGGGGGGGGGGGAGAACACAATCCCTACATACATCATGTTTTCACCCCCTTATCGGGGGTATCACATTTATGAAGAAATAGCTTTGGTGTTTTGTTTTGTTTTTTGCACGCGCGTACCCTTTTTATAAGGGGAGCATATTTATATATAAATAGGGCTGTAAAAATCGTAGATTAAGGAATCTATTCATCCAAAAAAGAGTTATGTGCCTGTCACGCTGCATAATGGCTGCCTGTTTCAGGGAGAAAAATGTCTCCTTACGGAGACACACTGAGTACCACATGGCTGCAAGTTGGCCAAGGTTTTCTAACCAATGGTGAGTTGCTTTGCCTGGAAGCATCTTGTGGAAATGCGTAAAAGGCAGGGCATAGCAACAGGGTGGGAAAATAGATGCAGGGCGATGGGGATGCAGACCTCCCTGCACCTCTCTGGGAATGAGAATAATGCTATAGCACCAGAGAGTTATGGACATCTTTAAAGCAGCCAGATTTCAACCTGGAGTTGCTGTCTAATATGCAGGGGCACCCACTGAGAGGGGGAGATAATTTCCCCATCCCAGGTTTCAGACTGTGCAAGACATATACACGAGATGCAGAAGGGTCGTAGTGCGGTGGCAGAACACCCCCCTTTGCATGCAGAAGATACCGTGTTCTCCAGGTAGGTCTGCTTGAAGCCCTGGAGAGATGTTGCCAGTTAGTATGGGCTAGTGGAAAGAATGCTCTGACTTTGCATACGGAACCTTCCTATGTTCTGCGTGACCGATTATTATGCAGTATAAAAAGTAATTAGTTGCGTATCGTTTGCAAACTGAAAACATCAAAAACAGTGGATACCGATTGTCTTTGTTCTGGACATGGAGCAAATAAGTTAACGCCAGCCAATTTCTATTCCTTTTTCTTTTTCTGTTGGAATTCCCTGACATCCCGAATAGTACCCAAGGCCAGTCAAGTTATTTTGGCGCCTGGAACAGAACGCAGGTGCCTCTTCTCCCTGGCAGTAAAAATGCAACAGCAATCAATTAATTGAAGAAACATTTGCTGCTTTTTAAAATGATGCCTGAAATCAGTTGCCTGAAGTAGCCACGTCAACCCGCCTAGGGAATTGTCCTGCACTTTAAAGGTAAAGGGACCCCTGACCATTAGGTCCAGTCGTGGCCGACTCTGGGGTTGCAGCGCTCATCTCACTTTATTTGCCAAGGGAGCTGGCGTATAGCTTCCGGGTCATGTGGCCAGCATGACTAAGCCACTTCTGGCGAACCAGAGCAGTGCACAGAAATGCCATTTACCTTCCCGCTGGAGTGGTACCTATTTATCTACTTGCACTTTGATGGGCTTTTGAACTGCTAGGTTGGCAGGAGCTGGGACCGAGCAACGGGAGCTCACCCCATCGTGGGGATTCGAACCGCCAACCTTCTGATCAGCAAGTCCTAGGCTCTGTGGTTTAACTCTCAACGCCACCCATGTCCCTCCATCCTGCACTTTACCTCTCCCTAAATGGTTGGACCAGCCAGGCCTGAGGTCCTAACTGACCAACAGGCAGAAGATGATTGCACCTGATTGAATGTGTTATTCACTATACTAAGCAGGTAACATTTTGTTATCTGGTCCTTGACGTTTTCAGAACTGTATCTCCCAAATTTCACTCCTGTCCTGTTTTTATCCTTCATTCCATGTGATTTCCTTCTCCAAGCCTTTCCCCATCTCCCAACGATGCATCAGAAACCGCAGAATGTTCATCTCCCCGGTACTTGTATTTTAATAAGCAAAAGCCACATCAGCCCAGCCAATTTTGCAATTCAGCACATTATTGCAATTTGAACGACAGAGGTATAAAAATGATTGGCAATCTGGCATTCCACTAAATCTTGGGCCACCTGCTTCCTATTGCATTGTAACATATTTTTCCTTAAAAATGAGAAATGTGTGTATATATTTACCTTTATCACTTTGCTGGGAGCAGCTATTTCATCATCACCTTTGACTTGCAGATTCCACAAACTCAAAATGGCAAGTCCTTGTCGCTCCTGATGGACACTTCGTCTTCTTCTTTTTTGCTTCCTACTGAAAAGAAGTCATTAACTGTTTCAAAATACATAATGTGCTGGTGGTTGCTTGGCTTAAACTCCAGCCGAATAACCCTGCATTTTACTAGTCTTGCAAATTCTCTTTTTGGGAGAGCAACTCCCCCCTCCCCCGTTGATAAAATAAATAAGACAGCCACTTAGGGTTGTATCCAGCAAAGTTCTGCTCATAGTAAAACCACAGAAATGAATGAGCCTAAGATAGTCTTGTTGCTTTAAATTAAATTAAATTTATTTAAAAGGCTTTTTTACTATACTGCTGTCTCATGAAACAGCAACATTAAAAAAGCATTTTTAAAAAATACAGAATAATAATCAAAATGACTGGCTAATCAAGAACATTTTATGCAACTGCACAGGCCTGTCTTTAAGAGAGGCTGGAAAGCCAAAATCCAGGGTGCCTACCAAACCTCTGCTGAAAAAGTGTTCCATTGCACAAGACCAGCAACTGCAGATATCTGGCTTCTGGTTGAGGCCAGTTGGGCCTCTATAACACAGGGGACAACTAAGAGCACTCCTCCAGATGATCTCAGTGATCAAGCTGGGACAAAAGGGCTCAGGTGGTCCTTCAGGTTTCCTGGACCAAAGTTGTTCAGGGCTTTGTGCATTAACATATAAACTTTGAACCTGGCCCCATAGCAGGTAGGCAGCTAGTGCAAAGCCATTGCCAGTCACTGTCAACAATAATGATACAGAGGTGTATTGTTCCAGAGTCCTGGGGTTTTTAGACTTCTTACTATTTCTACAGCAGGGTCCCAGAAGGGAGCCTGCCTCCTGCCTCCTAGAGCCACCCAATCTGCATGAAAGGGTATCATTTCAGCCACAGAAAAGGAGTCTTCCCACCCTCTGTGCTGGTTGGAACCAATCTGAGTGAAAGTAGGTGAGTTGGATACTTAGGATGGGCTCCTAGAGTCACTCTGGCGGAGGCATGAGGGTAGATCACCAAGAAGGAGTTGTTCTCCTTGCTTCAGAGCTAAACGTTTAGGGACACTGAAAGCACAAGGTCATTCCAAGATGACGGTGTGTAATTTCTATTATGTACGATGGGACTTCAAAGAAAACGCAACTGAAGTCACTCCAAAATAAGATATTGGAGCTCTTCAAATAATCTGCTTGTTTGCACAGAAGACAGAAGATATAGTTGAAAGGTAACACACATAGATCTGTGTTGATCACTACAATGCAGCACTAATTATACAATATTCTTATAAAATAATTATAATCTTAGAAGTGGTAGTGGTTGTGACAGTGTGTGGCTGGACTTTCATGAATGGAACCTGCATTTCTGAATTTGTCACACTACTGGCTAGATGATGCCAGTGGTGTCCCGATAACATCATGAGCACAGATCATGAATGCACAATACAAAGCACATGCCTGCTTCCTTCTGAACCACGAAACTAACAAGCTGCAGAACCAACTGGGAGTGGAAAGTTAGTGGAAATCCTCCTGCATTGTCTCTCTGGTTGCCTCCTGGCGTAATCCAAGCCCTTTGGCCTCCCTCCACCTGCGGAAGGGATTAGAAGCTTCCTAACATCCTCAGAAAAGCTTAAGTGTTCCTGTTTTAGCCTGGGAACAGTTCTTGATGAGGAGCTGCCTCACAGCAGTTGTGCCAGATTTAAGTACTGATGGAGTTTACTGCCTTATTTCTTCTGCAAGTCTGGTCATTTGGGGTTTGCTCTCTCCTTCTTTCTTTCAGTCTTTCATACCTGGTGCTGGCAGGATGTGGAGGCAAAACTTTTGACTATTTTTCAGGCAGAGCCAGAAATGCTTTTAGTCTGTTATAAATGACAAAGTTGAAAGGGAGTTGCCAAACTCTTCTTTTAGAAGTTAGAATTGCGTAGCAATTCTATTATAGCGTAGAATTTAGTTTTGTTCCCACTCCTAGATACATGAATTGAACACAATAACCTGTTCCTATGGTGGCAAAGCATTTTAGTGCAGTTATTTTTGCAAAGCAATTTTCTATTACATACATTTTTTGGTATGTAATCTTCACTAATATATATATTTTATTGCATATTTTACCTTAGTGTACACATTTAGTACACTATACTTGACTTACATGGCTGGAGAACTGCATTACAACATTTTGATAATTTCAAAATTCAATTGATGGCTGTGTTTCAGTTCTTGGAAAGGGTGAATAAGGTAGGTTTTTCTTTAAAGGTGAACTGGATTGAATTCCTTCCCATCCCTAGCTCTTTTGGGTGACTGGATGGGCATGTGCTGCAGAGCAGTATTCCAATGCTCCAGCCATCTGCCATTTTCATTTCTCCAGAATGCCTCTGGACTGGTGCGACCACTGTCAATTGCTTCTTGCTGTCCAGCATCCTTTTTGCCCTCCACTCCCCCAGGCTGTGGGTTCACAACTCTGATCCCAAAGTTCACATTTAATGGTACCACTATTGCAAATATTAATGTTGCGCAGCTTGAAGCAAATGGATGGATAAAAGCAGACTCCTTTTGGACTCCAGCCCTGTAAGTACCGTATTGTTCAAAATTTTACTTGCAGAACTTCCTTGTAAACAGAACATTAATGATAGTGATACATCCAAAATAGTTCCTTACAATATATTGTGCATGTCCAGCACAGGCTCAGCTTCTTACAAAATATGCTATAATTCCAATAGACCAAAAATCAGAGGTCTGTCTCTCCACTAGCCTGCAATACAGCCTAAGGTTGTGCCACTTATTGAGAGCCATTATCTCATCCTTTTGTTCTCTGTGGCATCCAGAGAAAGACTTTCAGGCAACTCCCTTTATGATGGTGATTTGCAGTTGAATACTTTAATCATGTGGTATAAGGTTAAACACTCACATGTTAGAGAAGAGAACATTCTCAGTTAATCATTAACTTAGTTAAAGCTCAGAGAGCTCTTAATATGCTGCCATGAAGAATCCCCAGTGTTAGCAATACACACCCAGTCATTGTCCATTTCAGTGTCAATTGAACAATTATACTTAACAACCACTATGTATTCTTAAATCCAGTTCAGTGGACACCAGTGTGTGGCCTGGTCTCTTGTGTAAAAAGAATGGAGATTAGATTTCTCTTCTGCTGCTGTTCACCTTCTGTCAAAAACCATGTTATTCGTCCTACTCTCCACTGTCATAAAGTTATGGAACTTACATTATTTATGTTATTAATAATGGCAATTACATTATTCCATCCCATTCATTTCAGTGCAAAGGAAGCAATGCAAATGGGGGTGACATAATCAATTGCTTTTCGTTTGCAGACTAAAAGTAATAACAACAGTGAATGCCGATTGTATTCACCGGATTGATGAATAAGCAAACACCAGCAATTTGCCCTCCATTTTTGTCTGAATTTTCTGACATCCCTGGTTATAAAAAACTCTTCCGTTAGATTTCTCAAACAGATTAAACCTAAAGTGGGACATCAGCTTTGTCTGTTTACCCTGATGAGAGGAAGGGAGGAGAGACGCAGAAATTCTACTGATGGCACAAGTCAAGCCTGGACTTCAGCAGGCTTGAAATATGTCCTTCCTACAGGTGGGAAAAATACATTCTCACCAGACACATTGGCTTTAAAGCCCCCAAACAGATGAGAAGTGATAGCACCCCACAAAGGCTCACTATAATACAAGCCTTCTTTATACAATATCCTTCGTTCTGAGAGTGAGAGGAAAGGAGATGAAGAGAAACAAATGGTTTGGCTGGAAAAGGCTTGACTTTTGGGGAAAGAGTTATACTCTCAAGTTCATAGCCTCACATCCTGATTCCAGTTCAGTAGCAACGAATGTGGGCAAATAGGTCAATTCTGGTTTCTCATTCTTCCACTCTTAGTTCCGTTCTCCACATATCCGTATAATGTCATAAGAATTTAGCAGCATTTCAGTGCCGATTTCTCCTAATACTGTATAGAAATCTTTGGATGCAACTTTGCCAAAATACAATTTTTTTGCAAAGTAGATTTTCCCTACCATAATTCATTTTGTATGGTATTTTCACTGACATATGTTTTTATATTCACACTTTACACTTAGCATATTTGTATTTGTTGCTGTATGTGTTACTTGGCTGAAGAACTGCAGCTCAAAAGTGTGAATTGTTTCAGTTCACGTCAAATTAGTTCAAATTAGGTACTTGAAATAGATGAGTTGGATTTCTCCCACATCCCTAGCAATGAGTGGGTGTTCAGGGTTCTTGTGTAAACAGAATTGAGGGAGGTTCAGTCATATTACCTCAGAAAACTCTGTGGTGATCCTGGGACTGCCATTAATGGAATCTCTCCCCAGTTGAACCTAAAATATTCCAGTCAATGAGAGGCACAGACAGAAATAAACGTTTCTTCTTGCTTAGAGCACCCGTACAAAAGAGGCCCTTCGTGTCAAATCCCACAAGCCCTTTCTTTCTTTGGGTGGTTCTTCATCATTCTGTCCCTCACAGCCACTTGGAAATTCTGGAAGAATCCCTGAGGAAGACTTCCATCGACCCACATCCATAGAAACCCGCTCTGCAGCACTGTCATCGTGAGGCGGCTCAAGTCTGGGATATGACACTAAGCACTTCTTTGAACCGGTGGAACGGGCAAACAAATTAAGCCTAAAATAATTACCCAGATATGAGAGAAAAAGTGAGAGACGTAAAGGTCATTTTTTACCTGGAGCACCAATAAAAATTAAAATCATCTCACCTACACTCTAATCTCACTGCTAAAGTAATATCATTCTCTCCTGCTCCACCACCACTTTATATGTGAATGAGGGATGGACTGAGGATTGAATTTCCTCACTTGTGGAGGCCAAATGAGATGTGGAATTATTTATGCCATTTAGGAACTGCTCCCTACAAAACACCCCAACGCGATTTGACAATTAAAACATCAACATATGCAGAAAGTACAGATACAGACTAGTCCCTGGGGTATAACTCCTCACTTCGAAGGCTTGTTGGAAAGGGGAGGGTCCCCCCCTCCTCAGCAGGTGCCACAAACACAGTAATGTTGGCAACTTTCTGATATCTAGTGGATGGGAGTTCCAAAGGTAAGGCCTGATTTCTGCATTGTATGGATTTGACCTGGTGAGAAGGTATCAAAATGCAATAAACAATAAGAAGATTTCTGGTGGATCAAGGTGAAGGCCCATCTACACTGGAGGTACATTGGCATCATGACCAGTAGCCCCTGATAACCTAATCCTCCGGGAATTTATCTTAATTCTCTTTTTCAAGCTGTCCAAGCTAGTTGCCATCACCACATCTTGAGATAGCAGTTCCACTATGTGCTATGAGAAGGACATCCTCTTGTTGGTTCCCAATCTACCATTCAGCTTGAATGCCTCTGAGTTCATATTAGGAAGGAGAAAAACTTCTCTCTCTCTCTCTCTCTCTGCTTTCTGCACACCCTGCATAATTTTTATACACCTCTTATCGTAATGATGGCAACTTCCTGATATCTAGTGGATGGGAGTTCCAAAGGTAAGGCCTGATTTCTACATTTTTTGGATTTGACCTCCTGGTGAGAAGGTATCAGAATGCAACGAACAATAAGAAGATTCCTGGTGGATCAAGGCAAAGGCCCATCTAGTCTAGCTAGTCTCCTCTTGCTCACCTTTTCTCTAAACTAAGGGTTGATGCCTAAAGAGCTGGAGCTCCATCCTTTAAATTCAGCCAGCCAAAGGCTAAGGCCGGGGTACTCAGCAGTCCCAGACTCTGCTATCCATCTTTAAAATGGGAAGAGTAAAACTGCATCAGTTAAGAGGGGGAAGAGTGTTCCTTGGTGCTTTACATGCAGGCTCAATCCCTGTTATGTCCAGGTGTAACTGGGCGTGTCCTCTCCCTGAAAACTTGGAGAACTGCTGCCAGTCATTGTAGGCAATACTAAGCTAGATAGGGTCAATGGTCTGACTCAATATATGAAGTTGTTTCTAAGAGGTAATGCATGAGTTGCTGGAATGGCAGCAACCCATTGCAAATGGGGCACACAGGACCAACAAGAGGGCAGAGAAAGCCAGTACAAATTACCAGCTCCCAGCAGTCCGGAAAGGACCCTGGCGCCCGACTGTCTTCCATATGTTTTTGTCTTTCTCGGTGGTATCATTATCGCTCAATTGTTTTCATGTTCGACGCACACACAATTATGGGAACCAGTACTATGAACTGAGCATTTCCAGTATTTCAGACTCCAAACGAACACTCACTTCTGTGCTTTGACGGGATGATGGTGCAGTCTCATCTTATTATGCTAATTTGACAGTGGAACAGTCTCCCTTGGGAGGTTGTGGACTCCCTTTCCTTGGAGGTTTTTAAGCAGAGGTTGGATGGTCACCCATCATAGATACTTTAGCTGAGATTCCTGAGTTGCAGGGGGTTGGACTAGATGACCCTCGGGGTCCCTTTCCAACCACAATTTTATGATTCATTGTGAAATGACATGTGCATGTTTTCGTAAGTGAACACCATGCGGATACAACAAAGTTGTGTGATACGCATTGTGATGTGTTACACGTACAAGTTTGACATGTAAAGTGTACGGATAGTTCAGCAGCGATCGTGTGGGTGCCTATATTATTGATATTAGTCATTAGGGTTTTAACATTCTTAATATTCTCAACAGGTATGAATATTTTATTCACATAAAAGGTATTTTAAAATTCACATAAAAGGCTTTTTAGTAACATAAAAACGAGATCATGTATTTATTTTATATACAGTGTAAATATTTTTAGCTGGTCCACCCTTGCTGGGGGGGGGTCCAATTCCCACCCCCCCAGGCCCGAACCTACTCTCAGTAACTCTGGATGCACAGGGCCAGGTAGAACGGAGGAATAAATGCCGCGCAAGTCCTGTCGCTGCAGGCTTTAGCGAGGAGGCGCAGAGGCAACTTCCAATCTGCCTTTATGGTTTGTATGCAGCATAAATTCAACATGGTAATAAAAAGGAGTCTAAATCTTTACTGAATAATTCATTTTCATGCATAAGGAAGGAATAATGGCTTACATTATATCCCATCTCTCACTTAGTAAGTTCTTGAGATTGATTGGCTGCTGTGTCTCCAGAGTCCCGCCGGTCGTCAGTTCAGAGCTGCTGCCTGCCTGCTCTCGCACTCAGCTGCAGTTTGCACCTGACAAATGTTCAGTGAGTGCTGTTATTAAGGGGAAGTGCAGCCAGGAGCTGCGTGGAAAATAGAAGGGGGGTATTTTTGTTTTATTAAATGCCATGATTATTTTTGGGAGCAATTGGTCATGCTGATGTAGGTAATGGAGACTCCAGAGTTGGATGCAACACGACTCCATTTGTGGCAGGGGAGAAAACCAAAAACCTTTATCCAGGGTGGGGTGGGGACTGGGTAGCAGAAGAAGAAGAGGGTGCATTCGGCCTATCCCGGTGGTTTCCTCCAGAAAAGTTTTAGAACTGGTGCCCCTAGTTCTGTTGTTGTTGTTTAGCCGTTTAGTCGTGTCCGACTCTTCGTGACCCCATGGACCAGAGCACGCCAGGTACTCCTGTCTTCCACTGCCTCCCGCAGTTGGTCAAACTCATGCTGGTAGCATGCTGGTAGCTTTGAGAACACTGTCCAACCATCTCGTCCTCTGTTGTCCCCTTCTCCTTGTGCCCTCCATCTTTCCCAACATCAGGGTCTTTTCCAGGGAGTCTTCTCTTCTCATGAGGTGGCCAAAGTATTGGAGCCTCAGCTTCAGGATCTGTCCTTCCAGTGAGCACTCAGGGCTGATTTCCTTCAGAATGGATAGGTTTGATCTTCTTGAATTCTATGGGACTCTCAAGAGTCTTCTCCAGCAACATAATTCAAAAGCATCAATTCTTTGGCAATCAGCTTTCTTTATGGTCCAGCTCTCACTTCCATACATCACTACTGGGAAAACCATAGCTTTAACTATATGGACCTTTGTCGGCAAGGTGATGTCTCTGCTTTTTAAGATGCTGTCTAGGTTTGTCATTGCTAGTTCTAGCTTCATCTCAATCCTCTCCTTACCTGAGTTCTGCACTGATTGTTGGCTTTGGTTGTCGTCTGTAGGACAATATTGTGTGTTACAGGAAACACAAAGACACATGCATGATGCATTCTGTAGTTTAACTATGAGCTGCATGAAGAACTATCTTTTATCAGTCCTGAATCTTCAGCTTCATTGGATGCCTTTGAGTCACAGTGTTATGAGAGACGGAGCAAAGCTTTCCTTTTTCCGTTTTCTCCATGCACAATTTTATAAATTTCTATCCTTACAGGAAAGTTGCTCTATCCCCTTGATGGTTTTGGTTGGCCTTTCCCGAACTTTTTCCAGCTCTACAATATCCTTTTTGAGGCGAGGCAGCCAGAACTGTTAAATTGTTCTTAGCACATGACTAAAAAATTTAAATACATGCTGCAAATATACCATGTGACTCAACACTAAGAAATCAAGGTTATATCCTCTGGAAAGCAGTTGAGCTATTGGCAGCTTTCAAAGGTAGCCCAGTGGGAATACTATAGCTTGACCTCCTTATTAAAACACACACCTGGATTTCTGCGTTAGTAACAGGAATCTATTAAAGTTCTCTTTAATTGAGAGAATCCATTTCATGGTAGATGGCTGTTGGTTTTTTTTAAGATCTGTTTAGTGCTGCTGTATTCTTCTCACACATGCTTTTTAATGTGCTTCTGAATTGCATTTTAATTTGGTTTTATCCTTGGCTTTGTGACCCCGCCCCCTTTTTTGCAAGCTGTTTCAGCTAGATGGAAAGGAAGGATAACAAAATAATTTTAAATAAATCTTACTTTCAACTGTTGCTCAGAGAAGCAACATGTTATAAGGCTAATGGTCTTAGGCCTGGTCTACCTCTGCAGGAGAATGAGGTGGTAGAACAAACTAGTTCAGACTGCTGGTGAGAGATGCTAATTCTGAATGCTCCTTCAGTCTCTGGACTTAGAACTGGGCCAAATAGCTCTTGCTAACTTGCTGGCTGGGGCTGATGTGAGTTATTTTTATTTATTTTATTTATTAGTCACTCCCCCTCCCCTGCCACCACCAAATGAACTCAAAGCACCTTATAAACACTAAAACAGATATAAAAACAACCTGAAATACAGTAAGATGCCTAAAAGAGAAAATTTAAATCCATCACACTCCTCTAAAAATATGGTGAGAGTTAAGCTCCAAAAACGTTTTTGCCTGGCACCTAAAAACAGACAGTGATGGGATGGCAGCAGGCCTACCTCCCTGGGGAGAAATTGCACAAATGGGGAGCCACCACTGAGAAGTCCAAGTCTCATGTCGCCACGCTTCATACTATGAAGAAAAGTTGTAGCGTTTGGCAATTTTTATTTTAAGGACAAGGAAGAAGTGACGTAATAGAAGTTTATAAAATTAGGCACACCATGGAGAAAGTGGGTGGAGACAAGTTTTTCTCTGTCTCTCACAACACTAGAACCAATGGACATCCACTGAAGATTCAGGACAGTTTTGTTTTTTGAGATTCTGAACAGTTACAAAAGGGATTCAGCAGCCTGCTCCTATTAGCAACTACTGGCAGCCATTGACTTGTTTCCTCAAGGAATGTATATCTTCCTCTTCTTAGAAAGGTGTTCTGCAGCTACTTTATTTTTCGTTGACTCTGTTGCGGTTATGTTTGTTGTTTTTTAAAATAGCTGTAAGCTACCTTAAGTGCGTACAGTATTGTGTAGGAACACATTCTGGAATAAATAGGCACAAACACCCAAGATAAATTGCGGAAATGAAAAGAGTTAGGCTGACACCTAAATATCCAGCCCCTCTTACCTTTTTGCAGGCGCTCTAGCAATGGATTTGCAGCAGGGGGCTTAGACTGAAATGACTTTCCAGGTCTAATTCTGACTCACTGGTTCTGTGTGAATCAGTCTTTTCAGGCCCAATCCACTGTGTCCTCTGTCTGGCCAACACCTGCCTAGGGTCGGCGAATCTGTCAATTTCAGTTTATAATTTCTCCTATATTAGGTTTAGCTCTCCACATTTCCACATCAGCTTGAACTTTTGGTTTGTTTGCTTAAAGGCTTTGTGCAAATTCACCAGCATTTCAAGCTTAATTTTTTCTAAATTTTGTATGCACTTTTGCCTAATATTCATATTTTTTGCAAGGCCATTTTCCTTAGTAGAATTCATTTATACATGTTGCTTGGACGCATATTCAAACTTCACCGCTTAGTAGATGCATTTTTGCACGCATGACTTGGCTGGACAACTGTGCTGCAAAATTCAGAGAAGCACAAGTTTCAAAATATGGCTGCTTTTCAAGTCACCTTGAGTCCCATCAGGGAAAAAGGTTGGGTATAAATAAATTAATAATAATAATCAGATCACATATTTTTTCTGGAAAGTGTGGATATGGCGGGTTTGCCTTTAAATGCAAACTGAATTGAGTTTGTCCCACATCGGTCCTCACCCCTCTTCATCTTTGCTTCTACCATCCTGAGCCAAACTACATATTCAGAAGGAGCTGTGTAGTGCAGGACCATATCACTTCAGGAAAGTTGCAAGTTGAAATGCTCCTCTGTGTGTAAGTAGGTAAATTAAACAAATCCCTGGAGATATTTCCTTGACAGGCTAGTTTTTAACAGACAAGGAGTTTTCAATCCAGCTCTATCCAGAATTGGCCTGAATATGCCCAGGGGAGGCTGCTTCCCTCGGATTCCTTTCCTGTATTAATACCGCTCCTTTCATTGCTTCCAATCCATTATGATGATAAAACTAAGCTGGAACACCCCCAAAATAAAGACGGATGGTGTTTGCACTCCCAGACTGGGCGATGTGCATGGCATTGAGAATCTGTGGCTTCCTTCGTGATGCATTTGTTTTCTCTCCACAGACAGGTTTTCTTTTTAAAAAACGTGCTGGGTAAAATGAATAGTGTGGATATAACCTGGCATGGATTCCTTGACGAAGCTCCATCTCAATTATCCCCTTTGTGATGGAGTTTAAAAATAGATAGCAGTGAGTTTTACTTTTCCTGCTAAGCCCATATTAGGAAAAGTAGAAATTTGCTTGCCCCACCATTTTGTCAAAACCATTCCATCTCTCCTATCTCAATAGTACTTTATAGATGACCTGTGATTGTCCTGTACCAGCCTGGATAAGGCCAGCATTGGTGCTGGATCAAGTTGAGGACAATGACCTTAATAGTAGCAAATAGCAGGGTCTAAGCATTAGGTTATAGCTTACAGCAGGCAGGCAGTAGGTTACTGTTACCAGGGAGTCATGGGTAGAGTTTTCAGGACCTTGGAGAGATCCCAAGAAGCACAGATGTTGCTCCAATATCAGCTGGACCTCGCCACCTAGCATAACTCCTGGTTTCTGGTTTCTGGTTCCTCAGCCCCCAACAGCTGCCCATGGGTATGCTCTGAGAAAAATGCTCAGGCTGAGGGCAATAGGTTAGGTATGACAGGTAACCCAGAAGACTGGGCACAGAGAAGGGAAGACCATGTGTCGTCCTCCAGCTAAGAGGTGCCTAGACTGAAGAATGTCAGCAGGTTTGCAACCCTTGATACCTCTCGGTAGCATATGATTGGCCATTTGGCATCAGCTGACTTCATGGAATAGGGGGACCATGGGTCGCTTTAACAGCGTCCCATCTAAAGCAGCCTATAATTTTCTTCCCTTGCTGGAGTAAGCAGCTGGAGTAAGCGGCTGAGAAAAGCCACAAGGAAGTTGATGGATCTAGGCCCAGGAAGATGGGTGGTCTTTCTGAGTCGTGAATTTGGTTTCTCTTTCACCTTTTCCTCCTTGCTTCTGCTGCAACCCACAAGAGCTGATATTGTGAACTAAAGGATCCAGTTTAAGCTTGAGGTGAGACAAAAGTCTACTCTGCAACATCCCTGACCGGCAGCCCATCCTTGAGCCATAGCACTCTGGGTTCAAGTCCTGCCAACATACGGCAGGACCACATCTTACTATATAGGTTTACTTTCCTGGCTTCGGGGGCAGAGCCTCCCTCTAAGGCACAGCTCCCTGAGCCTTGGTCAGTCTCATGGGGTGGAGTTCTGAGTCAGATTCATGCACCTCAAGGTCATGCTCATGCACCTCTGAGAGGCTGGGTTGTGGCAATTTGGCCAAGCCAATAATGTTGACTATGAGAGCCAGTGTGGTGTAGTGGTTAAGAGCAGTGGACTCGTAATCTGGTGAACCAGGTTCGATTCCCCGCTCCTTCACATGCAGCTGCTGGGTGACCTTGGGCTAGTCACACTTCTCTGAAGTCTCTCAGCCTCACTCACCTCACAGAATAAAAAAATTCCTTCCAGTAGCACCTTAAAGACCAACTAAGTTAGTTCTTGGTATGAGCTTTCGTGTGCATGCACACTTCTTCAGATACACTGTATCTGAAGAAGTGTGCATGCACACGAAAGCTCATACCAAGAACTAACTTAGTTGGTCTTTAAGGTGCTACTGGAAGGAATTTTTTTATTTTGACTATGGCAGACCAACACGGCTACCTATCTGTCACCTCACAGAGTGTTTGTTGTGGAGGAGGAAGGGAAAGGAGAATGTTAGCCGCTTTGAGACTCCTTCGGTGATAAAAGCGGGATATCAAATCCAAACTCTTCTTCTTCTTCCTTGCTTTGGTAAGATGGCCACCCAATCAATTCAAATTGCACCCATTAATCAGTGACTCACAGCATAAATAACTGAACAGTTGGGGTGAAGCCACTGACAAAACACTATTATAGAATTTTGAGCTTGGGCACTGTTAAGACGCTGATTATTTCCCCCAAGTTGAAAATGATGTCTCATTACTTGCTTGGCTCTCCCGCCTTGCATTGTAAGATCCTCAGGGCAGGCTCTTCAGCTGGAGGTGCTTTGCATTCAGGGAAGGACTCCTCCCGCTGAATGCTATGCAAATGACAACTCATAATTGCCCGTGTTTATTGACTGACCTTGGAGAGTTGAGTGGTTTTGTTTACTTTCCTTTTGTTAATTAAATGCTTCCATGCAGGTTTTTATGTTGTTTGCTGATCTCCAATGCTTTCCTGCTACCGGGCTATGTGTTCTCCCGCCAACAAAATCTGCAGAGGGGGAATCGCTGGTGATGGCTGTGATGTTGGGACCCCCAGTGTCATCATCACAAGAATTGCTTCCATTCAGAGGGAAGGGGGTTCTGTGCCCGGACGCTGAGCCACATCAGCAATAGATAACCCACACCCCATACAGGGTTCCATCTACAACCCATAGGAATCAGCAATTTTGTGGCGAGCTACTGACATGGGTGGCGCTGTGGGTTAAACCACAGAGTCTAGGACTTGCTGATCAGAAGGTCGGCGGTTTGAATCCCCGTGATGGGGTGAGCTCCCGTTGCTTGGTCCCTGCTCCTGCCAACCTAGCAGTTTGAAAGCACGTCAGAGTGCAAGTACAGTGGTACCTCGGGTTACATATGCTTCAGGTTACATACGCTTCAGGTTACAGACTCCGCTAACCCAGAATTAGTACCTCGGGTTAAGAACTTTGCTTCAGGATGAGAACAGAAATCATGCAGCAGCAGTGTGGCGGCAGCAGGAGGCCCCATTAGCTAAAGTGGTGCTTCAGGTTAAGAACAGTTTCAGGTTAAGAACAGACCTCTGGAACGAATTAAGTACTTAACCTGAGGTACCACTGTAAATAAATAGGTACCACTCCAGCGGGAAGGTAAACGGTGTTTCTGTGCGCTGCTCTGGTTTGCCAGAAGCGGCTTAGTCATGCTGGCCACATGACCCGGAAGCTGTCTGCAGACAAACGCCGGCTCCCTTGGCCAAGAAAGCGAGATGAGCACTGCAACCCCAGAGTCGGCCACGACTGGACCTAATGGTCAGGGGTCCCCTTTACCTTTACCTTACTGATCCTAGTGTGATGTTAGTTGTAAAAGAACAAGGGCCAATGAATGGCACAGTGCATGAAGGCTAGAGCTTGTGGCTGGCGTGTTTTGCCCTTCCTAACATGGTGTGCTGGCTCTCTGTTAATTCTACATGGTGTCAGAAGTGGGTTCTGAATCCCTACCTCCATAAGCAACTAGAAGCCCATGGATCTGTGTGGTGCTGCCTTATGTGGTGAGCCACCAGGGCCACAGGTCAAAGTGCTTCTTAAGTGCTAAAGAGTTTCTGAGCTTTAGGGTGACTCTGCCCACCTAAGCCTGCCATTGGCTTCTCCCTAAAGGAAGGTAAAGACTTCCTGTTCAGACTTTGTGTTGCATCCAACTAAGGTTTAC
Source organism: Podarcis liolepis (assembly GCF_965112155.1). Classification (NCBI taxonomy): domain Eukaryota; kingdom Metazoa; phylum Chordata; class Lepidosauria; order Squamata; family Lacertidae; genus Podarcis; species Podarcis liolepis. The sequence goes on from NC_139567.1 coordinate 37,278,831, forward strand.
TTGGAGTAGACCACTGAAACCAATGGACCTAAGTTAGCCATTTCCATTGATTTTAACTACTCCAAATATGACTAATGTCGGTGGCAACCCTTTGTCTGGATAACAACAGTATTCATAGTAGCCCAATTCAGGGCATAATGATCCCATTTCAGCATGTATATCCCGTGGTGTCTTATTGAACCAAGAGCAAACATTGTGCTCACACGCTCCATCTTCCCGTCCTCCTTTGCTTTTCTTTCACACTGTAAAGGAAAACTTCTAGGGCTTGTTGAACCCGTTTCCTGTTACATCCAAAGCATGGCTTGCTGTCAGAGGTTAGGCAATGTGTACCCTGTATGCTAGCTGTGTCTGCACGGTGATCTGCTAGAACCACTGTACTGTCCAGTGGATGGTCTGAGGATCTGCTTTGGGTGAAACAAGTGGGCACTGCACATAGCATTGCAACATGGAGTGTTGCTCTTCAGGAAACCCCCCTTGCAGTGGGTTGGACTAGATGACCCTTGGGTTCCTTTCAACTCTAAGAGTCTATGATTCCCTACCCTCAGTTTTCCAAATCACCAACCCTGTCAGAATCCTCATTGGCCTGTTTTGGGAACTTCCACCCTGACTTGGGTTTCATATATAATTCCCCCCTCCCACCGCATACCTTGGGGCACCTCTGAGCCTCCTATTCCTTCTTGGATACTGCTGTTTTGGCTGCACAAGAGCTGGCACCCATAGAATTACAATCACCATGGGTATATACAGTCATCTTGCAACTTACGTGTGTTTAGCTTATGCGATTTCAACTTTATGTGGTTGAAATTGCACAAATTAAATGCACAGGAGGCTGAGAGCTTAAAAGCTCTTTTTGCGCAGGGTTTTCCCAGCGTGGAAAGAGCTTTTAAGCTCACTGCCTTGCTTACCGGGCTCTGGGAGGCTCTCACAAGATCTTGGGTGGCCTCGTGAGATCTTGCAAGAGCCTCCCAGAGCCACAGTAAGCAAGGCGGAGAGCTTAAAAGCTCCCTGCCTTGCTTGTGGGGAAGACCAATTTGGCATGCTGGGTCTGGAAAGGAAGATCGCTTGCATGGGGGCCGTTCTGAGGGGTGGTTTGACTATACATGGGGGTTTTTGTATACGCGCCATCTATAGAATGTAATCCACGCGTAAGGTGTGGATCGACTGCATTGCATTGATAACAGCAAGCAAGGGAGGGTGAGATAACAAAAGTTAGTCAATAAGCTGTTTCCATGGACTCCCCTGCCAAAATGGAGGGAGAAAGCTCTTCCTTTTAACACCACCTTGCAAGGTGTTAAACTCGATGGCCCTTGTGGTCTCTTCCAACTCTATGATTCTAGGTATACTGAAGTGCCAGCTGACATCAGGTGATTTGACTGTCAAATCTGGTAGGTAAGGAGGTAAAGGACACCTGGACGGTTAAGTCTGGTCAAAGGCAATTATGAGGTTGCGGCACTCATCTCGTGTGACGCGGCAGCTAAAAAAGCCAATGCAATTCTGGGCCTCATCAATAGGAGTATAGCATCTAGATCAAGGGAAGTAATAGTGCCACTGTATTCTGCTCTGGTCAGACCTCACCTGGAGTACTGTGTCCAGTTCTAGGCACCACAATTCAAGAAGGACACTGACAAACTGGAACGTGTCCAGAGGAGGGCAACCAAAATGGTCAAAGGCCTGGAAACGATGCCTTATGAGGAACGGCTAAGGGAGCTGGGCATGTTTAGCCTGGAGAAGAGGAGGTTAAGGGGTGATATGATAGCCATGTTCAAATATATAAAAGGATGTCACATAGAGGAGGGAGGAAGGTTGTTTTCTGCTGCTCCAGAGAAGTGGACACGGAGCAATGGAGCCAAACTACAAGAAAGAAGATTCCACCTAAACATTAGGAAGAACTTCCTGACAGTAAGAGCTGTTCGACAGTGGAATTTGCTGCCAAGGAGTGTGGTGGAGTCTCCTACTTTGGAGGTCTTTAAGCAGAGGCTTGACAACCATATGTCAGGAGTGCTCTGATTGTGTTTCCTGCTTGGCAGGGGGTTGGACTCGATGGCCCTTGTGGTCTCTTCCAACTCTATGATTCTATGATTCTATGATTCTATGATTCTATCTCGCTTTCAGGCAGAGGCAGCCAGCGTTTGTCCACAGACAGCTTTCTGTGTCATGGGGCCAGCATGACTAAACTGCTTCTGGTGCAACGGAACACCTTGATGGAAACCAGAGCGCACAGAAACCCTGTTTACCTTCCTGCCGCAGCGGTACCTATTTATCTACTTGCACTGGTGTACTTTCAAACTGCTAGGTTGGCAGGAGCTGGGACAGAGCAACGAGAGCTCACTCTGTTGCAGGGATTCGAACTGCCAACCTTCCGATCGGCAAGCCCAAGAGGCTCTGTGGTTTAGTGCCACCCAAGTCCCTGCTGTCAAATTTGGTGCACAAAGCTGATTCTACAGAGCCAAAAAGGTCCCCCATCCCTGAGTTAGAGGGATATATTCTAGTTTGCAGGGTATTGATCCAAATCTCCCTTAGTGGAGATGCCAGTGTGATTATTTCGATCAGAAAAAAAAGCTATGGCGCAGTGCATTAATGGAGAATAGGTCTATTCATTGGCTACTAGTCACAATGGCTGTATGGAACCTGGCAATTCAGACACCATATTCCTCTGAGTACCAGTTGTTGGAAAACACAGTTTCTTTGCTGCTCTGCTACTGATCTTCTTATGGTTTTTGACTGGCTAGTACTGAAGAAAGAGAAAGCCTTTGGCCTTATCTAGAAGGACTTTTCTTATTAAGGCATTGAATAAGAGGCTCAAATGAATCAGGAATTGAGACTTTCCCTACCAGTCCACACCCAGAAGAGTTTTACCTACTGGGTTTTGGCCTGTTTTGCAGTTGTGAAAGGGATAGGCACCCTATAGTTTGAAGATGGCATGACTGCATGGCAGCATCACAGAACCGTAGAGATGGAAGGGACCCCAAGGGCCATCTAGTCCAAACCCCTGCAATGCAGGAATCGCAACTGAAAAATCCCTGACAGGTGGCCATTCCTCCAAAGGGCAGCCTTTTAAATTTTCTGATGGTGTTTCCTGCTTGGCAGGGGGTTGGACTCGATGGCCCTTGTGGTCTCTTCCAACTCTATGATTCTATGATTCCCCCCTCCCCAAGCTGACCCCAATTCACAGACCCATCTATGAGTAATAAAGGGCTGTGAGAAATTTGATTGCTCTGAACATGCAATGGTGTCTGGTTTGGCCGTGTAGCTTTCCAACATGGGATGGGGAGGAGAGAGAAAGCAATCCCTTAAATTCTCCAAAAGAGCATCTTACCTCCTGCGCACAAGAGGCAGTCGCTCACACAAGGCAGAGCTCGCAGCCTGAATAAGGAACTAAGGTGGTTGTTGTTATTTCGATTATGTTTTTTCTTGTTTTACATTTTGATTTTATTCCATGAACCGCCCTGTGAGACTTCCGGGTATCGGGCGGTATATAAATTCAATAAATGAATGATAAAATAAAATAAATAAATAAAGTTTCTATGTCTCTGCATTCCCGTAAGAAGCTTTGGGCTACCCCACATCTCCAGTCCTCTTCAAGATGCTGCAGGCTTCTTCCCTGGGCTAAAGCATGGTTTCTGCAGAAGCAGCAGCTTCAGCACATGAATCCCCCAGGCTTTACCTGGGAATAAGGAACTGAGAACAAAGACAGAGCCATCAGCCTCGTTCCCATCACTGAGTGTGAATCTGGCCCAACCTCCTCCCCTTTTTAAAATCTTTAGCCACAGGTGAGGCACATTCAAAGAGCATGGGAAAGGCTGCCGAAGGGTCCATAAAGCCAGGAGGGTTTGTGCAACCACAAGCCATTTATTTTAAATGCCAGCACTACGTAACTCAAGATGAAATGTGCCCAGTAAATGCATTCGTAACTAGATTAAAAAACACACACCATAATTTAATTTTAACTGCATCATTAGGAAAATGGAGATTAGATAAGCAATGGGAACTCTGCTGAGGGGAAAAAAAAAACCCCTCAATGTTGTTTGCCCACCACAGCCCTGCTTGCTGTGCTTCATTCATTGGGGATTCCAGGCTCTGTAGAGACCAAGCTTTGGCACGGGGCCTCGCAGCACCCAAAGAAGCATAATCCAGTTTCACGCCTTAAGAATGCCAAGGATTTCTGCCAACCTCCCCGCTCCCCGCCACTTTTGCAGCCTTGATCTGAAGTGCACACCCCACTTCCTCACTGCCTCCTCCCCCACCCCCCCATGAGAGCTGAACAGCAGCTTGGTATGCATTTGCTATCTTAAAATGGGGCAGATTAGTGGCTTCCTTGCACATTATCCTTTAATTAGTACCTTGTGAGAGTGTGGGGAGGGGGGTGGAGTGCAACCAAGCAGTGCTCTGGCTTTGGGGTTTGGCGGGTCTTTCAGGAAGAAGGCTTCAATGGGGACTCCTCCATTGATGCCGAGTCGACTCTCTCAATGCCGTCATCTGCTTTTCAAGTAGAAATTCTGGCCGTGTACGCACCATACATTTAAAGCACATTCTGCACACCCCACATTTTTGGCAACTGTAGCTTACCCTTCGAAGAGCGGCAATTCCCAGCAGCCGGGGCTTTTCCCCCAGCAGGAACTCAGGGGAACTCAGTCCCGGCACCTCTCAGATGGGTGCCACTGCCATTCTAAGAGAACAAGCCAGTTCCAGCACCTCTTTTTCTAGAAAAATAGCACTGCTGGCAGCCTTTAACAATTGAGTTCCTAGGATTTTGGGTGTGTGTGTGTGTGTTTTAAATGTGTGGTGTCTTCTCAGCTTCCTTGGTTTATGCCCAACATTTTCAGGTAGGGTAAAGACTCCTGTAAAGACTCCTGCCTGAAACTCTGGAGAGCCACTGCTAGTCAGTGTAGACAGTATTGAACTATATGGACCAACGGTCCAACTCAGTATAAGGTAGCTTCCTTGTTTTCCTTTCTGCCTGTTTGCTTGCCAGACAAAGCCAAGGAGCAGACAGGCAGTGGCATCCTGCTGCCCACCACACATTGTTTGTTTGCTCATTCTTTTTTGGCCATATCAAAAGGTAGGTGAACAAGGAGGTTATCCTGGCTCCTGCTGGATGAAGGACTTGATCTTAGATCTCATTTTCTACTATAGTCTTTACTGCCTGGTAGAAAAGTAAAGCAAGGATCATCAGCACCATCAGTGCAGGGCATGACTGGGAGAGCTAAGATGCTGGTCCAACAGTTGATGTGCCCCCCGGGCTTGTTATAAAAGAGGCATGGCTGCAAACTAGTGGAAAGCTGGATGCAGCTTGGGTTTACACCTGCAGATGGGCACACTGACTTCAATTGGGTTTGGGCTATCTATTCACGTTGGTGCTGGCATCTTTGTGTCTGAGACGATGGAAGAGGTGACAGTTAGGTAACTTCAGGTTAACAGTTACATAACTGTAGACTCTGGACTTAATGAACACATGAACACTCCCCCATCTTTAGTAATAATAATAATAATAATAATAATAATAATAATAATAATAATAATAATAATAAATTATTATTTATACCCCGCTCATCTGGCTGGGTTTCCCCAGCCACTCTGGGCGGCTTCCAGCAAAATATTAAAATACAATAATTCGTCAAATGTTAAAAGCTTCCCTAAACAGTGCTGCCTTCAGATGTCTTCTAAAAGTCAGATAGTTGTTTATTTCTTATTTTCTTATTTAGATGGTCATTTGCATTCATGGGCGCTCGCAGGAGTTTTTCCAGGGGTGCCAGGAGCAAAATCAAAGTCTGAAATGGAGAGCAGGTTCGGTTTCTCACAAAAAACTGAGGCTGAATGCACATGGCTTCCCCCAAAGAATCCTGGGAGCTGTAGTTTATCCCTCACAGAGCCGCAGCTTCCAGCATCGTTAACAAACTACAGTTCCCATGATTCTTTGGGGGAAGTCATGTGCTTTAAATGCACACCATGGATGGCAGCCTGAGAAGAATAGTACTTGTACATTTTGCCTCCTATCTCAGAGACTACAAAAGCTATAAGTTTATATTCTCTCTTTAAATGAAAGCTGGGGATCTGGAGGTTATGGTTCACTGCCCCCTCCCAGTGGATGCCTGTTCCACTAGACCTGCTGATTTTGGGAGGGACCCTCTTCTCATTCTGCTGAGTGGGGCTCTGTTCATCTGTTGTGATGTCCTGAGACCTCTGTTTGTCTCAGCCAGAGGTGTAGTGCTCCAGGGTCACGAGGGGTCAAAGACCCATCACTAGTTCTGCAGCAGGGTCCCCTTCTCCAGAGTCCTAGAGCCTCCTGATCAGCATGAAAGGGGAGCTTTTTAGCCACTGAGAATAAGCCCCCTCACTCTTTCTGTTGGTTGGAGCCAATAAGAGTGAAAGGGGGTGAGTCAGATGCTGAGGATTGGCTTCTGGGATCACTCTGGAAAAGGTACTTGGGTTGAACACCACAGAGGTTCTTTTGTATGCTCCAAGCTAAGCATTTGGGGACACTGAAAACACAAGGTTTTCACTTCCAATAGAATGGTGTGTAAGTATGTACAGTGGAACTTCAAGAAAAGCACAATTAAGTCGCTCCAAAAAAGAGAGAGAAGATATTGGAGCACTCCCAATCATTTGTCTATCTGTACGGAAAACAGAAGATTTAGCTAAAAGGAGATCTGCAGTGTTTCTCTCATTATAATTATTGTATAATTATAAGACTATTGTAACATGAGTTTGACCAAACTGCGGGAGGCAGTGGAAAACGGGAGTGCCTGGTGTGCTCTGGTCCATGGGTCATGAAGAGTCAGACACGACTAAACGACTAAACAACAACAAACAACAACAAGAAGATTACTGTATAACCTTAGAAGGTTGTATAATGTTAGAAGAGAGCGGGCCTGTGAGGGGGAATGGCTGTTACTATCATGAAGGAACACTGCACATCTGAATTTGCCCCTAAACTACTGGTCTTGCAACGGTTAAAATTCAGGGCAGCAGAAAATTACCATTTGAAGATCTAGTTTTGGGAATAGTCAGACTCTGGAGTAAACTGGACAGTTCAATCAGAATGATGGAGGCATTCCCTCTTAAGTTTGATTGTGACAGAGACAACATTATGGAGTCCTTCCTGCATCTTGTGAAAAGGAAAAAAGAAAGGAAAAAAAGGACACAGAACTTTTATGAAGATTTATTTCTTTCATATTGTTTTATGGAATTAAATAGAAAAAAGATCAGTCTCAAGAAAGGGAAGATTTGTAGCAGTAATTTAGATGTAAACACAATTAAACCACTGGGCACCAGCATATTTTTCCCCATCTAGGCAAGAGTTCAGACAGAAGTCACCACAAGTTTTAAAAGACAAATCTACTCTAAGATGTGAACTAAAAAAGGAAACTTCTTCTTTTGGAAAACAACTGTTGCATATGAAATAATGGAGAGAAAACCAAACCATAATCAAATACAGGTACAGTGAAAAAGAGGTATGGATAGTACCTAGGTAAAGGTAAAGGGACCCCTGACCATTAGGTCCAGTTGCAGACGACTCTGGGTTGCGGCGCTCATCTCGCTTTATTGGCTGAGGGAGCCGGCGTACAGCTTCCGGGTCATGTGGCCAGCATAACTAAGCCGCTTCTGGCGAACCAGAGCATTGCACAGAAATGCCAGAGCGGTACTTATTTATCTACTTGCACTTTGACGTGCTTTCGAACTGCTAGGTTGGCAGGAGCAGGGACTGAGCAACGGGAGCTCACCCCATCGTGGGGATTTGAACCGCCGACCTTCTGATCGGCAAGCCCTAGGCTCTGTGGTTTAACCCACAGCGCCACCTGCGTCCCACAAGTAGCTAGATAATTACATTTAATACAAGTGCAGATGACAAGTATCTTCTTAAAGGAGGGAAAGGCAGCCATGTTGGCTCATAAGGACAATTCCAAAATCTACCAGCGACATACCGTTAGTAGCCCACCAAAATATTATGAAACAGTATGGACACTTTCAACTTCCCCAGAACTCTTCAGGCAGATCCATACCATACATTTAAAGCACATTCAATGCACATTTAAAGCACATGATTTCCCCAAAGCATGTGGGGAATTGTCATTTCCCCATCACAGAGCCATTATTCCCAGAAGCCCTTATAAACTACGGTTCCCAGTATGTAGAAGCCAATCAGTTGTTATTTTTGGATAGCCTTGCTTTGCTTCCAGACTGATAGGCACTCAGCCACTTGAGCTTGCTATTAGAGGGAATTAATGATTATTAAAAAAAGCCACCATTCATTTTGTAGTGGACAGCAGGTGGAACTGTGGAAAGGACACAACTCAGATTTGGAATCCAAACCTTCACGGTGAATCTGCCAAGACTTGAGCTTGCTAAATTGAAACTGGCCTGCAATTGATGCATGTTCTGTTGTTCACAAGACCATGATGCACTCGTCAACCTGGGGTCAGTGCCCAAGGTGATCTTATGGTGATGGGTAGGAAGGAAAACATTGTGCATATCCACCGCAGGCCTTCAAATTCCTGTGCTCACCGGTGGTTATCCTTGAACTTTCTTCTTAATCAATGAAACTTTGACAAAGAAAAGAGACAACCAATTTTGAAAGTTTTTTCCTGATTATAAATCGAAATGGACGGAGTCTCCTGGATGCATTTTTCCTGGCCAGGGCCATTTTGGCGTCATACATCATTAAAGCTCCGTCGCTCTGGTGATGTATTAGCGCCATACATCCTCGGAACAATGCTATCCTGATGATACATCACTCTTTTCCACATAATGTCAGCCTCTCTCTATCGTAACATCAACCAACAAGAACACACTGAGGACAGGCAATACGTTTTAATTTATGATTTCTTTTTTGCATCCATCCTCCCCCCGACCCCTTTCCCCAATTGACTTTTGGAAACTTCTGCTTATTTCCAAATGGGGTGATAAATTTTCCCCTCCTTTGGTTTTACATGAGCTCAAGATCCTTGAAAGGCTCCAGGTAATACCTTCTCCATGCATTTGTCCGGATCGTGACTGACTCAGATCCTAGGGAGGCCTCCTCTGAGGAAGAGGCCTGGGAACCCATGGAGAAGAACGCAAGATTTAAGAATCTGCTGGATCAGACCAAAGGCCTTTTTAGACCAGCAACCTGTTCCCAACAATGGCTAACCAGGTGTCTCTTTGAAAGCCTATAAGCAAGGCATGAGAACCCAGTGCTCCCCAGTGAGATGTATTCTGGGGGCATGCTATCTCTGATCCTGACATAATCATTGTTCAGCCCTGAACAGGTATGGAGTCATCAGAGAATGAACCAGACACCCCACAGGTTGAGGATCTTGAAGAGAAGGCAGGACCCCCTGAGTCCAAGGCTGAAGATCCCCTTGAGGAGTCCTCTAGGTTGAGAGTTGATGGAGAACCCCTGGAACTGTCAGAGGAGGCAACGCCCACCCCTAGCTAGTCCTCAAGAGCACTGATGGCAAAAGCTTCAGGACCAGGCCAAAGAGCAATGACACAGTATGTGTCAAGAACCCCAGAGTTGCTGGCTTACTTGTAAGCATTCTTTAATACACCACTGCCAGCAGCTGTAGCAAGAGCATGGTTTAGGAGGCCAGAGTATATAAGGCCTCCGTCTTCAGCCTTCCAGTTGTTGGAAACTAACACAGGTTTCCTGCTAGTTCATGTTTTGCTGTGATGGACCTGAACTCCTGAGATAGACCACAGACTGCCGCCTGACTCTGCCTCTGGATCACATTTGGCCCTAGATCTGCGTCTTTGTGCTTGACTTGTTTGGCTTGTGTTGTATCTGCAACCCTGTCCTCATTGGTGAGTCTGTTGAGGAAGGTGTCTGTCTTCTGTAACTGGGGCCCTAAGCCCCTGAGAACATCCCCCGGCGTGGTCATTGATATTGTGTGATGCAGGATTGGTTTCTAATATAGCCCTACAGAGGTGCAGGTGTTTTTGCCTTTTGCTGTTTGACTACTGCATCTTCCGCCTTGTACCCATTTGTAGGAAGTGGAAGGTCCTAGTGGTCGAGGGGATGGCTTGCATACAGCAGCTACCCACAAAGACCTTTACATGATAAAGAGAAAGGCCTTGAGAAAAAGGATCTCAGTACTACAGACAATGTGTAATTGGGACTCTAGCCACTGTTCTGCAATATTTCTCCTTTTCCTTCGTGGTTCTTATGAAAGAAAGCACGTGCATCTTACGACAAATTTTGTTGCTTCTTGGGGTGAACCAGGTGTCAAGATGATTGTACCTTACATAAGCACTTCCGTGTACGTGTGTATATGTGTATACAAACACACACAGCACTATTATATAACATACATGTCAGGGCTCTCCTTTCTTCTTTATTAGATTGCCTAGCATTTCTTCACAATGCCTTTCCTTTTAATACCTTCTATCGTAAGACATCGCCGCAAATAACAGACCCCGATTGCCTGCATCAATGCCCCTGTTGCTGCCAGCCTAGCTTTGTGTCTCTGGCGTCAGGATTAGAAGAAACAGGGCAGTCAGAGGTATCTCTCTCTCTCTCTTTCTCTCTCTCTCTCTCTCGGTGGTGGTGGTGGTGGTGGTGGTGGTGGTGGTGTGTGTGTGTGTGTGTGTGTGTAAGTCTCAATCAGCAAAGGAGTTAAGCTAGCAATAGTTTATTTCAGCACGAAAGAACAGGGGAGAGAGGGTGCTATTTCAGAGCATGTTCAATAGAGGGCAGCAGTCTCTACCTGCACACACTGGATTGTTTAATAATGGGGTTGCATTCTCCCCTGGCTAATGTTACAGCTCTTTGGTGAAATCAGTTCAGGGTTTTTCTTTACGAGATTAAACTCAACTTTAAGATTGCTTTGAGGAGCATCTATCACCATTTAATAGTTATATTTTTGTTTATCTCCTCAGGCTTATTTTTATTTTTTTGTTATTAAGTTATATACTATATAACTGTTTTTAAAAACTTGTGTAAAAAAAACCCCAACCTCAGCTAATTTTAGAGACACATCCTGTGGCCTTTTATTTATTTAGGAAATTGGTACTCTAGTCCTTTTCTCCATATGGAGAACTCTCATCAAGGCAGCTTACAAAGTAAATGAAAATAATCGAAATGGAATAACACGATTAACAATAGGATCAACAGTGGTACCGGAATTAAAGCAATAAGCCACCGTGAGTGGACAAGGTCCAGAAAGGTAGCTTATAAATATTTTAAATAGATGAAAACAAATCCAGCAAATCAAGATTAACATAGCTTGCCAAGGAGGCCAAAGCTCGGTGGAAGACTTGGCCTCTCCCAGGTTAAACGGAGCTCAGGTAATAGGCTTGGGAAAAGCTTCTCCCTGAGGTCTTACTGAGCTGCTGCCAATCAGGGTAGACAATACTGGGCTGGATGGGAAGGTCACGTTCAGATAATCGTATCTTGACTTAACAAGATACGAAGGAGCATTGCAGCTTGTATGCAGCCAGCCTCTTCACTCCTTCCTTCACAGGAGCGAACCAACACCCCGGGAAGTCTTCCATTAACTGCAAAGTCCTTTATGGCTCAGGACCCCAGCTCCTGTGGCGCATGACATGGGCCTAGAGTTTTCCTGCATGTTTTCCTCTACTGGGGAAAATACCGTCATTTCCTCAGGCACTGGCCACTTTTCTTGCATGTTCACATGCACCTCCAATTCCCCCTGGCGGAGCGTAGGGCAACGCAGCCTGGGGCGCACTGGCAGGAAGTGCCCCCAAATGCCTGACCCAGGGTGGAGCTGCCACGTCCGGCGCACCACAGCTGAGGAGAGTGTGCGGCAGTGTTGCTATGAGTCTCCTCTTTCTGCCCGTGGGTCATGCTTGACCGTGGGGTTGCAGCTGCCCTGGCCGGTGTGCCACAGCTGAGAATGGGCAGCAGCGTTGCTTGATCTGCTGACCTTGGAGTTTGTTATTATGGGTGTCTTCGCATTACTGCCTTTCTAATGTGTTGAGTTTCAGTGTATTCCAATTGTAACCAGACCCTGGGATTGTACTCAGCGGTGAGGAGGGGACCACAAGCGTTTTAAATAAATAATAAACGAGTTGAGTAATAGGGAAGCATCGGCAATATAGTCTTTCACAGCTGGACTTTAAGTTTAGTCATGCTGTACCTGGAAGTACCAATTAGCTCAAGTCTCTTAAGGCAGTTTCTTTTTCTTTTACCGAAAATGCCTCTCCACGTTGTAACAAGCAAGGATTTTAAGCCAACTTCAAAAACATGGACGGTTTTATTGGCTCACACAGAAAGACGAGGAAAATACCTGTTCTCATCGCCATCAGGCTCGTTTATATCTCAGCTTATTAATAAGCTGAGTTAGGATCACACAATCACGGCCAAAGTCTGACTGTCTAAAGGAGCCTTGCAGATTCTGGTTAATATTTAGGTAGGCACCTTGCTAATGCAGGCTGTGTATGTACCATGCATGTAAAGCACATTACTTTCGCCTGCCCCGAATCCTGGGAAATGTAGTTTGTTAAGGAATTATAGCTCTGTGAGGAGTAAATTACACCCCAGAATTCTTTAGGGGAAAGCCATGTGCTTTAAATGTAGGGTTGCTTACACAGCCTCAGATTGCTGAACGCTTGTATGCAGAAAGCCCCGGGTTCAATCCGTAGCATCTCTGCTTTGGATCTTGCAGAAGCAACTGTCTTCCGTCGTGGAACCCAAGGTGTTACACCCATCCTGGCACTGACCGGTCCCAGCCCTGCTTAGCTAGCAAGGTGGTCGCCTCGTGTGCTGTCAGAGGTCAGAAGGAACTACATTAGTCTTGGCAACTGTACCAAATTGGACTGCATACCCTCTAGGTGTCCCGATTTTTTCAGGGACAGTCCCGAAATTACGAACGCTGCTTTGATCCCAGAATGTCCCTAGTTCCCTCACCAGCTCCACTGCTGAGCTTGGGGAGGAAGATGAGCTGGCGCTTGTCGTGAGTTGCAGGCAATGGCAGTGGCAGCTGCAAGAGGGCATCCTGTTGCCTCTCCATGGCCATTGCTGCCAGCCTCCTCCCTTGGGCAGCTCGTGGTGGCTGCTGGAGAGCAGTTGAGGAGGAGAGGATGCTGCCACTGAGGACCAGCTTTGTGTGACGCGCCAGTTCTGAGGTGCAGACAGGGCAGGGCTGCCCTGGGCGGGAAGAAAGGGGGAGTGGAGCAGAATGCAAGGAGTCTTGATTTTTCATATTTTAAAAAATGCTTTGTGCGTCTGCATCTAATCCTGCCCCTTTCTAAAAATTTATTTGTTGGTGTGCGTTTTTCTTTTTGTAAATCCGCAGAAGAAAAAAGTAAAATAAAAACATGATTAGGGGGTTTTCTCAGGACGGTGGAGTGTTTGTGTGCTGTGTCCTATTGCTTTCAGTGGTGGTGGTGCTCACCCTTCTATTGATAAGAAGTGTTCTGCAGGAGTAGGGAACAGAAAATAGGGGAATGGGAAAGGTCAGCAGGGGGCAAGAGTGAATAATGGCCCTATTTCCATCTGAGGAATGTTGGAGGGTATGGGACTGCAACTATACTTATTTACGGAACTCGTATTTCACAGGGCTGGGCTTATCCCATGATTTCCACGGGAACATGGACATTACTAAGCAACAATATTCAGCTTCCTGGAAATCTCAGGTTTCACATTTTATTTGAAAAAAAGCAAATCTCTAGGCCTTACAGATGTGAAGTGGCTGAAAGCGAAATAGGAATGTTTGTTGAAATCTCAGAAGCCAGAAGGGTGGCTGAAGATTTCCAGGCATTCAGGAACAAGGATTCCCACGACCTAACAAAACCAGGATAGATCATGCCAGATAGAATCAGAGCAGAATAATTTATGCAAAAGAAGAAGATGCTGATGCAGATTTGGACAGCTTGTAAAAATAGTATAAATCAGGTACAGAGCAAAGATGGATTTTAGCTGTTTGTTTACTTGAATTTTTTGTTTTGGGGGCTGATGTTTTGTGAGAGTTGCTTTTCGTGTGTGGCAATTTTATTGTGGATATGTTTTTACATATTGTATTTTTCATTCTGTATGCCGCTTTGAATTTACTTTCAATTTTCAAAAAAGGCAAGGAACGAGTTTTAAGATAAATAAAGTTGTACATGATGGATGCAGAATTTAGCACATCGCTTTGGTAAAGTGCGAACAATTCCAGGCTACTTATTGCAACCTGTAGGAGCACAGTTTTCTGTGACTAGTAGATAAACTAGCCTGGGACTAAGCTAAGCACAGATCTTGGGGCATATTCTACAGTGGTACCTTGGGTTAAGTACTTAATTCGTTCCGGAGGTCTGTACTTAACCTGAACCTGTTCTTAACCTGAAGCACCACTTTAGCTAATGGGGCCTCCTGCTGCCGCCGTGCCGCCGGAGCATGATTTCTGTTCTCAGCCTGAAGCAAAGTTCTTAACCTGAAGCACTATTTCTGGGTTAGCGGAGTCTGTAACCTGAAGCGTCTGTAACCTGAAGCGTATGTAACCCGAGGTACCACTGTACTTCCATTGCTCCTACTCCCTTCACTTTCTGTTCTCAACCTCCCACCCCACATCCTGTTGCAAAGGAGGGGGTTAGGAGCACTACTGAATATCTGCCCCTACTGCAACATGCTTCCTGGGGATGATTGTCTTCTGGTGAACAGAGACCCCACCCACAATGCAATAGCCTCCCACCCCAAGTGCCAGGCCGTTGGTGAAAGGGGTGCCATATTTCACTTTGATGTGGTGACGGGTGAAAGCCAAAGGGAGGGAAAACACAGCTGCATCACCATGGTGATTTATATTTGTGTTCAATTTACATCCTGCCCATCAATTTAATTGACTTTGACTGAGCATTAGGAAAAATGTATTGATGGTAAAAGCAGTTTCCTCCAGTGGAACTGATTGCCTAGAGGGGTGACGGGCTCCCTTATGGGGGGTCTTAAATTTGAGCAGGGGTGGGGAAACTCAAGCCTGGTGGCTGAATGTGGCCCTCCAGACATCTCTATCAGGCCCTTGAAACTCTTTCCCAGGCCACACCCCTGCTTCATATCTTCCTTGAGTGTTTTTACTGATCATGTTCTCTGATAATGCCTTTAATGAATGATAGAGAGTGCTGATAGAAACTAGCCTACTGTACAGAGGTGAAATTTGCATTTGTGGCTCCACCCACTTCTGCCTCTGGCTCTGCCTACTGCCGCCATGTGGCCCTATGGCTGAAATAGGCTCCCCAAACCTGAGGTAGAGGCTGCACATCTGTCTGTGAGAGTCTCCACTTCTGAGGAGCAGGTTGGATGAGATTACCTTTAGATTACCTTACAACCCCCTGCAATGCAGGAATCTCAGCTATAGCATCCATGACTGATGGCTATGCAACCTCTGCTTATAAACCTTCAAGGAAGGAGAGTCCACAATCTTGGAAGGGAGACCATGCCACTGTCCAACAGGTCTTACTGTCAGAAAGTTATTTCTGATATTTAGTCAGAATTTTCTTTCTTGTAACTTGAAGCCATTGCCCCGAGTCCTACCTTCCAGAGCAGGAAAAAACAAGCTTGCTCCGTCTTCCATGTGACACCCCTTCAGATATTTGAAAGTAGCTACCCCATCTCCTCTCAGTCTCCTGTTTTCCAGGCTAAACATACCCAACTCCCACAACTGTTCCTCATCAGGGTTGGCTTCCTGACCCTTGATCATCTTGGTTGCCCTCCTCTGCACATGTCAACGTCCTTCTGGTGCCTAGAATTAGACACAGTATTCCAAGTTGGTCTAAGGAAAAATAGAGTGGTATTGTTACTTCCCTTGATCTGGAAACTAGACTTGTGTTGATGCAGCCTAGAATAGCACCAGCTTTTTATGCTGCTGCATCATACAGTTGACTCATGGTAAGCTTGTGGTCTGCTAAGACCTCTAGATCCTTTTCACAAGTACTACTAGTAAGCCAGGTGTCCTGCATCTTATATTTGTGCATCTGGTTCTTCCTGCCTATGTGCAGAATCTTACATTTGTCCCTATTGAAATTAATTCTGTTAGCTTGGGATTGTTCTCCAATCCATCAAGGTCATCTTGAATCCTGATTCTGTCTTCTGCAGAATGAAAACTGTTTCTTAAGAAGTACTTTTAAAGGGCAAAAGAAAAAAGAAGAAAAAAATGCAAGAGATCTAGTGTGTGTGTGTAATAAATGGGAAAAAAGTAGTAGTTGGTCTCCATTGATTCTAGAATAAAAAGTTGTGTGTACTCATCCTAAAGGTCCATCCGGGGTGCAGTCAAGGCATCACTTGGGGGCTGAGGTCCATGGCCCCACTTGGCAGAATGAGCTGGAGGTGGCACATATTGCTTTACTAAGACTGCATCTGGCCCTGCCTTGATTCCTAGGGTTCCTAGGAGACTATTAACTGTGAAATTGTGTGGATGTATGCATATATTCAAAAGAGTGCCTTTATTTTGAGATATTTAAGATCAAACCAAATAAAGCAATGAATGGGTATCTTCCCCCAAATGAAAACGTTTAGTTATTGGCTTTTTTTCACGTCGTGCCTCTCTCTCCTGCAGGAGGCTCCTTCCAAAGACGTTGAAGTGTTTACTTGGCGCATACTTGGTATGAATGAATATTTCTGCAAAATGTAGGCCACAGTGCCTCAAGCGACAGGATGTGCCACAGGGTGGGTACTTTGCATTCATATTCAACAGCTCTTCCATTTCTTGTTTGCTTCCTTATGTAATCATTCTAATACGATAAATATGTATAGAATCCCATAAAGCCTCCCACTGGAGAGAAGCAAACGTGGCAGAGGCGAGTGGGCAAAAGGAGAGCGCGCCTGAGAAAAAGGTCGGAGCAACGGGAGGCTGCGCATGTGCCCAAACTGATGCGCAGTGAATTATCACCCCCAAGGTTTTTTTGTTTTTTGTTTAGTGTGCAGTTGGACACAAAATGTAGAGTCGGGGTGCGTGTGTATCTGTGCAGTTGGGAAGCTGATAATATTCATTTTGAATAATGGGGAAATTAGACATGTTAGAAGTATGTGTTTATTAAGTACTTGAATGACAGGCCATGTCAGGAACAGCATGCACACAAATTATAGAAGGGTTGGAATGCATTCAATTTCCATACTTAAAACGAACTGACCAAACCATATTAAAGGACCTTCTTTTAGCTGGAGCCTTGTCTTCTACACCTTCATCTTTAGGCAGTTTAATGCCTTGTTGCATCCCTGTAAATATTTTTGTACCTGTTCGTTATTGAACTAAGGCAGATTAAAATATGAAATGTTGCCGGGTGGTAGGTAAGGCTCCTGTGGAGTACCCCTGATGCAGGCTGTAAACAAGGAGCAAAGCATGCTTTTGTGTTGTTCCTTCGCCTTTTTCTTTTTCTGTGTCTGACAGGGCGCTTGTGCATTTGGCAAATCTGTTTAAAAAACCCTGGTTACCCCACTGGGGTTCAGTGTGTGCAGTTGAACTAGTGTTATGCACAGGGCTGAGCGGCAGTCAGTCTTTGCGATTGATTGGACATTGTTTTGGCTGGAAATAACACTGGTGGTGCCTTTTCAGTTAGCGCTTGTTGGCAGGGCAGAGGTCTCGGCAAGGCTTAAAAGTCTGCTTTGGAATATAGTCTGATTTAAATGGGAAAAGAAAAGAAAGAAAAAGGAGCATTGAATGTTCAAAACATTATTATAAGATGAGATCTTATAATAAAATGTGAATGTTAACAATACAAGCAGTCAAATCTCTCCCAGGATGAGGGTGAAAAGGAGACAAAAGACGTCAAAGGATCATGAAGGTCTCTATAAATGCCTGTTTCTGGGGCAGCCGACTGGGTCTCTTAAAAGAGATAGCTAAGCCAAACTTCTCAATGTTCTTATAGCCAATGTGGTGCCCTCCAGTTGTTGTGGGTCCCAACTTCCATTGGCCACAGCCAATGGAGCACAAACATCTGAAAGGCACAAGGTTGCCTACAACCAATATGAAGCCGGATGTGGAATATTCAGGACAGACAAAAGCAACTAATTATTCATGCGGTGCCTGGTTAAACTAAAGAATTCATTCCCACAGGATGTAGCAATTGGTGACCAACCTGGATGACTTTGAAAAAGGAGTAGACAAATAAATTCATGGAGATAAGGCAATCAATGGCTGCCCGCCTCAGTGGCTATGTCCTACCTGCACTTTTGGAGGCTATATGTCTCTGAATACCAGCTGATCAGATTCACAAGTGGGGCTATTGGTTCTAGGTTCTCCTTGCGGGCTTCCCAAAGTCATTTGGTTGGCCACTGTGAAGAAAGGATGCTGGAGATGGGCTTTTGGCCTGATCCATCAGGGCTCATCTTATGATCTTTAGATTGGCCACTGCTGTGACTCTGTAAGGCTGGTTTTTATGCTCATAGATGTTTGCCCTCCAGCAAAATAATTTAGTTATTTATTATATTTATATCCCACCTTTCCCCCCAAGGAGCTCACGGAGGCATGCATGAAAGACAGATCAAACATTATAGTTCAAAATGATGCTTGATAACAGTCGCCACCGTGACCTGAAATATTGATGCTTCGGTTGGATGATTACATAGCTTCTGTTCTGTGGTGTCAACACTGAATAGACCCACTGAAATTAATGGGCATTAGTAACATTGGTCCATTAATTTCAGTGGGTCTAATCTGAGCATGACTAATGTTGGGTATAACCTATAGCATTATCCTGCATTGTGTTGTCCTTATTTTGGGGGTGGGGGTGAGAAATGTACTTGCCTTTGGGTCCAGCTTGGCTGCTTATACGTCCTTACTAGGGCTGCAGTTGGATTTTAGCTGATCAATCATGAGGTGTGTTAAAAAAAAAAAATCATTGTTATGAAATAAAAATACTGCCCCATATAATAAATTATAGCACGAGAAAGAAGAGAAAAAGGACATAATCGTATCATTTGTATTCTAACATATTATAAATATATACTTTCCCATAAATCTATTTACCTTACATTCCTAAGAAACATCTTAAATTAGCTATATGTATAATAAAGGGAAATGGTAGTACCACTCCTATTCGGCCTTAGTCAGACCCCACCTGGAATACTGTGTCCAGTTCTGGGCTTCACAGTTTAATAAGTATACTGTATAGCCAAACTGGAATTCCTGCAGATGAGGATGGCCAAGATGATCAAGAAGATGGAGCAAGCTTGTTTTCTGCTGCTCTGGCATTCAAGTTACAAGAGAGTCCAACCAAATATTAGGATGAACGTTCTGATGGTAAGAGCTGTTCAAGAGTGGATCAGACTGTCTTGCAAGGAGGTGGGTTCTTCTTCATTGGGGGCTTTTAAACAGAGTTTGGATGGCCATCTGTCAGGCCTTCTTTACCTGTGATTCCATTTCCTACATTGCAGCAGGTTGGACTAGATGCCTCTTGGTATCCCTTCCAAACCTATGATTCTATGATGATGTGAAATACAAGCACAGAGGGTTTGAAGGTCGAACCATATTAGTTTTAGTCTATTTCTCAAATCATCTACCCATTAAATTTCTGCATAGGTACCAACAATAGTTTTGAACAAGAAGCGTATTCCCTTTTTCTTTTTAGAATATGTGTGCTTTTAGACTGGGCTTTTAGAGATGGCTGATTGCCTTTCCTAATGTAGTTTTTTCTGGCTTTCTGACTGCCCATTAATTGTTCCTTTTCATGTTATTTGTAATGCTTTTGTGTCTTTTTTAATTACCAACTGTTAGCCCCACTGAATTTTTGTTTTCTAAAGAAAGGCAGGCTATACAGTTTAAATAATAGTAATAATTTTTAAGCATGGTGTGAAAACACTTTTGATCCCCCCCCCCCCCGTATCTCCACCCTATTCATTAAACACCGGAAAAATCTTCTGTTTGATGCTCATTGACTTGTGGCCTAATCTTAAACATATATATTCAGCAGGCCTTCACCTTCCTCCTTAGTCAGTTTTGCATATGATTCATAGTTGAGAAAGGGTATCTTGCCATGCCATGACCACCTTTGGATGCCATGGATAGCTTAGGGTTTAACCATGGTTTCAGGCTGAGCACCAGGGCTAACCCCCACTCCCCCACATCATACGTATGCAATGCTCTCAAGAAAAAGAATTATGAATCAAGGACAAATTACTGTGTGCTATTCATTTTGATTGTAAGCTGCTTTCAGGAGTCTTTGTTGGAAAATTGATTGACTGGACCAGATTACCGTGGCCTAGTTAATTTCACTCCTAAAGTCAACTTTAAAAAGATTGCTTTTATGGCAAGGAAGTGAAGAGGGGGAGAGGGAGTTTGCATGAGGGAATATGTAAACCTGTCCTTCCGTATACCTTTTTAAAAAAACGCTGATTTTTTAATTTTATTTTTAAAAGTTCAACAACTTTCTTAGGCGCTGGGAGGGGACGGGAGCCTATGCATTGTGGGCACTATCCAACAGGCACATCTGCTGGCTGTCATGCTGAGGGCAGGCAGGTATGCCCATCCAGTCCAGCATCCTGTTCTCACAGTAGCCAACCAGATGTATATGGGGAAGCAGGATCTGAACGCTATTGTGCTTTCCCCTCCTGCGGTTTCCAGCAAGCTGGTACTCAGAAGCATACTGTCCCCCACACTGGAGGTAGAACATATCCATCAGGGTTAGTAGCCATTGAGAGCCTTATCCTCCATGAATTTGTCGAATCCTCTTTTAAAGTCATCAAGTGTCCATTGCAGGATAGCTCAGTTGGTAGGGGATGAGGCTCA
The DNA here is from genome assembly GCF_965112155.1 of Podarcis liolepis. Taxonomy (NCBI): domain Eukaryota; kingdom Metazoa; phylum Chordata; class Lepidosauria; order Squamata; family Lacertidae; genus Podarcis; species Podarcis liolepis. Next base: position 37,299,458 of record NC_139567.1, read on the forward strand.
ATCTCAGGCTCATGAGTTCGAGCCCCACGTTGGACAAAAAGTTATTGCATTGAAGGAGTTTGGGCTAGATGACAACCTTCATGGTTCCTTTCAACTCTAAGGTTCTACTATGCAGCAGGAGGACACAAACATATGAAACTTTTTTAAAAAAAAAGGTTTTATTTTGTTCTTAAGGGGAGGGGTCAGGGCTGCCTGGGAGTGGGGTCCCAGCCAACAAAATGGCTGGGGCAGGTCCGGGGGTGGGGTGGGGTGATGCACTGGGACAACCGATCTCAGTGATCACAGGTAGGAGGAGGAATTACGCTATGACCAGATCATGTCATTACCCAGAAGGCAGATTTAGTCATTGTTTGAGGACTACCCTTGCCTCCAGGTCTGGTTCTAACCGGATGGATACTGGAATCAGCAAGGGATACCCACATGACCTGAAGGTGCTACTGTGCAATGCCAGGTCAATGATTCATAAGACCACTGCCATCCATGACTTGATCGTGGATGGAGGACTTGACCTGGCATGTGTAACAGAGACTTGGTTGGATGAAGCAGATGGGCCTGTCCTTGCCGCTGCTTGTCTACCAGGTTTCTTACGCACAGCAACCCAGGCCTTGTGGGCGGGGGGGGGGGTTGTAGTGAATTTTAGTTGGGCAATAGGGCAGTACAGGATTCCTTTTGGTTTACCAACCTCCCCGCTGCACCAAGTATTCCCTGCCCGAGCTGCTTCAGGTCGTGGCGGATGTTCTCCTGGAGACACCTAGTTTGGTTGTCCTGGGAATTTTAATATCCATGCCGACACGACCTTACAAGGGGCCACTCGGGACTTCGTGGAAAGCATGGCCTCCATGGGGCTGTCCCTGAATAAGTCTGATCCAACTCATAACCCTGGACATGCCTTGGACCTGGTGTTCACCTCTATGGATGTTGGTGATCTGACACTAAGTAAAAGTGAAACTGACCTGGAGGCACAGATCAATTCTGTGTCCAGGGCAGCTGTTTATCAGCTCCATCTGGTACGCAGGCTGAGACCCTACCTGCCTGCGGACTGTCTCGCCAGAGTGGTGCATGCTCTAGTTATCTCCCGCTTGGACTACTGCAATGCGCTCCATGTAGGGCTACCTTTGAAGGTGACCCGGAAACTACAACTAATCCAGAATGTGGCAGCTAGACTGGTGACGGAGTGGCCGCCAAGACCACATAACACCGGTCTTGAAAGACCTACACTGGCTCCCAGTACGTTTCTGAGCACAATTCAAAGTGTTGGTGCTGACCTTTAAAGCCCTAAACGGCCTCAATCCAGTATACCTGAAGGAGCGTCTCCACTCCCATCGTTCTGCCCGGACACTGAGGTCCAGTGCCGAGGACCTTCTGGCGGTTTCCTCGCTGCGAGAAGCCAAGTTACAGGGAATCAGGCAGAGGGCCTTCTCAGTAGTGGCACCCGCCCTGTGGAACGCCCTCCCATCAGATGTCAAAGAGAAAAACAACTACCAGACTTTTAGAAGACATCTGAAGGCAGCCCTGTTTAGGGAAGCTTTTAATGTTTAATAGACTATTGTATTTTAATATTCTGCTGGAAGCCGCCCAGAGTGGCTGGGGAAACCCTGCCAGATGGGCGGGGTATAAATAATAAATTATTATTAATTATTATTATTTTAATAGCAATAACAACAGCACTAGATATCCCTTGCTGTCCTTCCTCCGGCAGGTGGAGGACCACTTTATTCCAACAGGCTTTTGAGAACTGGCTGTTTTAAATATATAACAATATATTTGTTTTTATATTGTTTTAATTGTATTATAGTTTAATTACTTGTAAACATTGTTTAATTTTTTTTAAAATATGCTTTCAGCTTTTCATATTTTGTCCATGTTGTTTTGATTCTGGTAAGCAGCCTTGAGTCTGGGGAAAATGTGAGATATAAAGAAATATAATGACACCATGTGGGTGCAGGAAGCAAACAGAGAATACTGGAGAGAAGTTGAAGAGGCGTAAATCCAAAGATGGATGTGAGATGCTCTAGAATCACCATCATCATCATCATCATCATCCCCATATTTATGAAGGCTGGAGGTGTCCTAAATCTTTGCATGGGAGTTTTCCATAAACTGGGAGGATTGTGACACATTTTTTAAAATCCTCTCTTGACCTTGAAATGGCACCACATTGTAAGACATTATAAACAGCTCCTCCTTTTCCTGCCTTTGCTCATTTGGAGCGAATTGTCCCTATCTTACCAAGTAGTAGCAGTGTTCTTATTATTTTTGAGGAAGTTGGGGAAATACAATTAGATTTTTTTTAAAAGAGAAGAGAAAAATAGGAATTCTGATTAAAAGCACAGTCTCTTTCAAGTTTCCTTCATTTGCAGAATCACCTGCAAGCAAAATTGCCCCCGCGGAGAATAAAGTGAGGAGTCCCACCGAGTGGCATATGGGATCAGGCCTTTTGGGGGACATTTTTTACGGTTGTGATCCGCTACCAACCACTCCAGCCAATGTGATTATATTTAAACCAGGAACCGGAGAGAAGTTGATCGGCATAATGCAATTTGTGGGATTACTTTCTGTCTGTTCCAGGGGCACAAGGGAAGAAGATATGAATAAGGAGAGGTGGAAGACGACGAACGGGATGGAGACCCCCTCCCCAAGGCCTTTATTCAGTGTTTCTTCTGAATGCCTTTTCCAGAATGGGTTGCTGCCAGTCATGTAAGCCATAGCACAGATTTCATGCAGGTATTTTTATTTTTTTATAGCCCTAGTGTTCCTCCTGTTTTGAGCTACCAGCTCCCATTTGTTGCCAAGGAGCAAACGATATGTTACGGTGCAGCCACGTTCAACAACAAACCCCCAAGGGCCCCCACTTTCTTCCCTACCAAAATAGCCTTGGGGAGGTTATGACTTGCTTTGCAGAAGAGAGGAGATGGAAGGGGTTCTTAGCCCTGTCCCTGCAATCAGTTTCCCCTCCCCAAAACTCTTCCCTCGGCTGCTTCTGTCAAGGTGCATGTTTATAAGAGAAACACAGTCCCCAAACACATACAGTATCAGCGACAAGTGAAATTCAGCTGAAGGGTTAAGCACGTTCTGCCTTTCCCCGTGTTCCTTCTCCCCTTCAAAAGCAAACCTTCCCATGGGCACTTTGTAAGGAAGGCTAGAGCCACTGGTGCTATCCTATAATAACCAGTTTGTCCCATATTCCCTCTTTAAAAGAAGCAGATTGCTGCTCCAACCAAATTCTGAGTACCACCCCCCACCCCAAGCTTCATTAGAATAAAAATGAAAACATCAGTAGACATCACCGCAGATCTCCCACTAAATGCACTTGTTTACAAGTAGGCAAAATAAATGCAACATTATCAATGTACAAGAGGGCAGGACCCCCCCCCCCCGGAACAAGGAACTTACCATCTAAAATTCAGCACAGGGGAAACCTGAGCTCAGTGGGATCTGCTTAGCATGCAGAAGGTCCCAAGTTCAATCCCTGGCATCTTCTGGTAAGGCCAGGAAAGCTCCTTGTCCAAAATTCTGATGAGCTCCTGGCGAGAAGTTAAGATAATGCTGAGCGATAGGGACCAATGTTCTGACTTGGTTTAAGGCCGCTTCCTATGTTTTAAGAGTAAGGGCCATAGCCCTGTGGTAGAACATCTGCTTTGCATGCAGAAGGTCTAAACTTCAGTCCCCAATAGGGGAGTGCTTAATTATTCCAATTTATTTAACTATGCCTGGCATAGCCTCTGAGCAAACATGGGCTCTACATCTTGTACTGGAATCTCAGGATGATCCTTTGCAATAAGGAAGGGGCTGCAGCTCAGGGGTGGAGCAGCTGCTTTGCATGCAGGTCCTGGGTTCAAATCTAATTAGCATCTCCAGGTGGAGCTGGGAGAGACGTCTGAAACCCTGGAGCGCTGCTGCCTGCCAGTGTGTGGATGACACCGAGCTAGGTGGACTAGGGATCTGATCCAGTATATAAGGAAGCTTTTGTATGCTTGTCAACGGTGTAGCCACCCCCACTGGGGCCTCAAGCCCCGGGGGGGGGGGGCACGCAAAAATAACCTGTAAGGGTGTGGAGTACATGCCAACACGATGCCACTATTGTGGCGAGATCAAACGCAGGGGAAGCTTCCCCTCCATCTTGCACCGCGGCACAAAGGTGTTGCAAATTTTCTCGCCCTTCCTCCTCACCTCACCCTTACTCAGGACGCTTTAAGAACATGGGTCACATAAATTGCAGTAATTTCTAATCTGGCTATTGCGGTAAAGTGATTTTTTGTATGCGTGTGTGCCAATACAGCTCCTTGCCAATGGTGCAAGGGACCCTAGGCACGCCTGTGGCGTCTGTGGGCCTTTTTTCATTTGCCCACCATTTGGGAGGTCCGCAGAGGGTGCATTTGGCAACGTGAGAACGGGCCTTTTCAGGGGTCGCTCTCCGCCTGTGCTCTCCCTTGCAAGGCTCTCCTGGCACCATCATTACATAACTTTAGGAGCCAGGCAAAAACATTTCTTTTCTGCCAGGCCCTTAATCATCTGTGGCTTCCTTGACTGGGTGGGACGTTTTTTAAAAACAGGACCGTCTTTCAGGCTTTTCCCTCTATGGCCGTTTCAATGCATGGGTTTGTTTGTTTATACAGTGGTACCTTGGGTTACATACACTCCAGGTTACATACACTTCAGGTTATAGACTCCGTTAACCCAGAAATAGTGCTTCAGGTTAAGAACTTTGCTTCAGGATAAGAACAGAAATCGTGCTCTGGCGGCGCGGCAGCAGCGGGAGGCCCCATTAGCTAAAGTGGTGCTTCAGGTTAAGAACAGTTTCAGGTTAAGAACGGACCCCTGGAACGAATTAAGTACTTAACCCGAGGTACCACTGTAAATTGAGTTATGTTGGTAAAGAAGCAACCAATACATTAATAATAATAATAATTTGTATACTGCCTTTCATCTGAAGATCCCAGGGCACTTCAGAACAGAACAATAATAATAATAATTACGTGTGTGTTGTGCGGGAGAAGCCCTCCTGCTCATTTTTGCTGACAAGGGGCCCTGGGCCGATGCCCCAAGTCCTGCCCTGACAGCACCCGCGTTTTCTCCCTTAGGATCTAAAAAGCACGGCTAACCTGCTCCCACCACGGGAGAGACCTGGGGAGGGGACTGCAAGGTAGTGGGGCTGTCCGGCTCGCCATTCCGTGAGAGAGAGAGCGCTGTTTTGCCAGGCGCAGGCGGCGCATGTCAGATCAGCCCCAAAGGATCCAGGTCACGGTCAAGCCAGGCTGCCGGGCGGAATCCGGGTGCCTGCGTCCGCCCGGCTCCTTGCGCTTGGAGCGCCAGCGGTGGGCGGGCGTCGGGGCGAAGAGAAGCGGGAGCCGGGGAAGGGGGCGGGGCCTCGGCGGAGCTTGTGACGTCTCTCGAATCGGTTACTGTACGTTCTGAGAACTCCGCCCCACGTGCGTCCCAGGGAGGGGGAGGAGGCGGAGGGGGAGGAGGGGTGGATGGGAGGGAGCAAGGCTGGCTGGCTGGCTGGCTCTGGAAGGGGAGGATGGCCGTGCGCGGAAGGGAGAGAGAGAGGAGAGGGGGGAGGAGGGAGAGAAAGCAAGGAGCTTGAGCTGAGCTAAGCTAAGCTGATCCCACGTGTGAAAGGATCTGGCTGGTTCCCCGGCTTCTCTCTCTCTCTCTCTCTCCCTCTCCTCCCCTCCAGCCAGTAATATTCGCCGGTAGCAGGAAAAGAAAATAAAAAGAGGAGAGAGGGGGGAGAAAAAGGGGGGGGGGAGAAAAGAGAGAGGGAGAGAGAGAGAGAGAAAGAGGGAAAAGAAAGATAAAAGGAAGAGAAGTGATCAGAGAAAGGGGGCAAAAAGGGGGGTGGAGAAAGAGCGAGCCAGGGGGGAGGGTGGGGGGTTTCTACAGGGTGGGGGCTATTTTCTCTCTTTCCCCCCTCTCTTTCTCTTTCTCTCTCTCCACGGGGTTGAGCCTTCTTCTCGTTTGCAGCCATGGAGGCGGAAGGGAGCCAAGCGATATCTGGGAGCCCCAATGACTCTCAGCACGACCCTGGGTGAGTTGGATCGTCCGCGCCCCCCCTCCCCTCCGCGTGTGTCCTCCTCCTCTTGCATTGCCACTTTAGAATGCTCTCCTGCCCTCCCCCACCACCTTTTTAACAAAACTGGGTTAATGGGGTGGGTGGGGGGTTGGGAGCGCGCGCGTGAGAAGCCCCCAATGGCTGATCCGGTGCCGGCTCTTTCTGGCTCGCTTTCCCCCCTCTTTCTGAGTTACTCACCTTGGGTGGGTTGCACTGATCTGCCCCCCTCCTCTTCCCCGCTCGTTCCCGGCTTCTCCCCTTCTTTTGCTTCTCCACCTCCTTTTCTTCTTCTCTCTCTCCCCCCCACCCCCCTTGGCCAGACCAGGCTCCGCTTCCCTCGGCGCCCCCCCCAGCCACCCACCCCCCTTTCCACCTCTGCCTTCCTTTTCGCTTTTGTAAGTTACACGTCAAAATGGCCGATCTGACATCTGTGCTTAACTCTGTTATGTTTTCTTCTTCCAGTAAAATGTTTATTGGCGGCCTGAGTTGGCAAACATCACCAGGTAAGACGGGGGCGAGGGTGCGTGTGCCGTGTGGGGAGAGGTGGGGGGCGCCCCCATCTCCCACTCCCCCCCCATCCCTCCAGCCCTGTCTCCTTTGATAGGTCTTTGTTGTTATCCCAGGTCAGTTGCATCGGGTTCTTGCCCCCCTCCTTCCCCTCCAGAACCCCCCCTCCTTTCCAACACTCTCACACAGTCACAGACAGACACACGTTTTTTGTTTTTGTTTTCCCCTTCCACAAGGTTAAGGAGATGCGATATTTTATTTGCTCCAAATAACAGATCCATTTCTCGAGTCCTCTATTCGACCTTAAATTTGCGTGCGCGCACTTTTAAGGGATGGCAGGCTGGGGGGCAAGGGGGGGGGCAGAGCAAAAGAAGCTTCCTTGTGCCACCAAAGAATCCTTTCCCATCTTCTGTGAAAGAAAATAATAGGTCATTCTCTCCCCTCCCCAGTGGCTGGTTTTAAATAATGTATTATTATTTTTATGTTTACGTTTGCTTCTGTGTTTTTTTTCCCTTCCCCCATCTCCTCCTCTCTCTCACTCTCTCTTTCTCCCATCCCACAGACAACCTTAGAGATTATTTTAGTAAATTTGGAGACATTAGAGAATGTATGGTCATGCGAGACCCGACTACGAAGCGCTCCAGGTAAGTCATCTTTCAAATCAAAGTTTTCTTCCTAAGGATACTCCTCTCTTTCTCTCTCTGTCTCTATGTGTATTTTATGGAAGCCTGAATATTCTGTCTATGAAGCAAGTGTCAATATATTTAAGAATATATATATATATACAGTATATATGATTCCTTGGAGGTTTATATATCTTTTTTCTTTTTTAAAAAACTTCTGGACTACTCCTAGTTATGACCTATAGTTCTGAGTCTTGTTTGTAAATGCTGATGGACACTGCTTAATTTTTGCTGGTGGGAACTTGTTAAATTATATCCCACTTTATCTCTTGGAGAAACTTGCTTCTGCTGTTAGGTGTTTTGTTTTTTTTAAAATAGTCTCTTTGGCTTATTTACCCTCTTTTTAATAAAGAGGTCACATCCCATCACTTCTTCTCACTTCTGCATAAAGCAAAGCGGAATGGTCTCTTTTTGGGGAGGGGTAGGAGGGGGAACGATTAAAAGAATGGTATATAAAGTCTTCCCCTTCCCTTCCTCGGAACCAAAGTGTATATTTTAAATGAGAGGGTGGTAGCTTCTTGAAAGAGGGCAAGAGAGGATGAAACTGTGTCCATATTTTTTTTTTATATTTTTGCCGCTTCTTTTCCAGTGCTGAGTTCACGCTGTGTCCCATTTCCCTCTCCACCTTCTCTTGTTCTTTGTCTCATTTCAGAGGCTTTGGTTTCGTTACATTTGCTGATCCGGCAAGCGTAGATAAAGTATTAGCTCAACCCCACCACGAATTAGATTCCAAGACGGTATGTTATATGATGTGATGGAATTGGTGTTTGTGTGTGTGCGGCGTTTTAATGTCTCCTTTATTTCCTGCAATATTATGACTGTGACAGGCTTATTTAAAGAGACAGTGCCCCTTTTTTGTTGTTGTTGTTGAGTCTGCCGGAGGTTTCTCGTTCAGTTTTTTTTTACTCCCTAAAAGAAGCACCAGTCTGTTACTAAGCCTGGAAGTTCTTTCTGGCTTTATGAAATCTCCTAAAATGTTAAATAACTTGCTAGCCACTTCAGTTTTAAACCAGTTTGTTGTGCTTAGTTGTTTTCTGCTAATTGCATCTTGAGCTACTCAGCTTAAAGAACTGCATTCCGGTACAACAACAAAATAAGCTTTCTGTTATGTCAGAAAAATGTTAGTTTTGCTCAGTGTTGGGTTTTTTTTTTAAAAAAGTTTTGTTATTTTTCTTACCACAAAACTTCAAAATCCTCTTCTTAATGCCCTTCCAGATATTTGAAAGTTATGCTCCCCCCTTTTTTTAACCTAACAAGGTGTGTTCTGTGGATCTGCAACTAATAAGTTTCAATGGGATCGTAGTCATTGTTTAGTTCTTGTTGATGTTATTTAAAGTCCGTCCATTGTACCGGACTTAAAACGGCTTGAAGAGTTAAATGCTAGTTTGATTTAAGAGCGTAAGAGTTTCCTGCCATCACCACCTTTCCCAGTACAAGTCCTAACTCATCTGTCGTACCAGAAAAAAGGGAAGTTTGTGCCCTGTTATCTTCATTAGTAATCTTTGAGCAAAATTATAATTAAAGGACACTGGGAAAGGTCACCTCTGCTACAGCAGTTCTCTGTATGGAGTGGGGGCCTCCCCCTTTTTCTTTTGAGGAGGGAGACATCTGATGCAGTTGTCTGATGTACACCCATGACATTTATAAAATTAATTAATGTGAATGTTTTTCTTCAACATTAATAGCGCACAGTCCATTTTGTAAAAGGTGTGTGTGTGTGTGTATGTGTGTGGTTCTTTGACGCAACATATGCACTAATGTTACCAAGATCTGTTTTGTAATGGATTCCTTTTAAAACAAAACAAAAAAAGATTTGGAATCAAACGGGGGTTTTTTCCTTCCAATTCCTAGTAACGTGCTTGCATGAAAGCAGGTGGAAATATTTTCGAGCTGTTAATAACTTTTATGTACAAATTCTGCTGGGCTTGCCTGAGCATGTAAGCCGTGCTCAAGCATTTCATAATTTTGGGGTTTATTTATTTATTTGGTGGGGTGGTAGCATTTCATGAGATTCGGCTATGCTCCTGGGAAATTGTCTCCTTATGTTCATACAAATTTATTTATTTAGGTGTAAAAATCCAGGCAGGGAAAAAACCTTTTGTAAACGTGGGTTGTACAAAGAAAGTCCACTGCTTTGGTCATCCTTCCACCTACTGACCATTAATCCTGAGAGTGTATTAATTACCGTTGTCGTTTATACAGTGCCATTAACTATGTGGCATTTTACAGAGGAACTAGAGAGAGAGAGAGAGAGAGAGAGAGAGAGAGAGATCTTTGTCCCCAAGGAGCTTACAGTCTAAAACTCACAGTGGGAAATATGGAGGGGAAGGAGAGAAGAGGCTAGCAAAAGATAGGAGAAATTGCTTTTTACATGTATGTAAAAAGCCTGGCAGCCCCAGCCACTTTCTCATAGGGTGGTGTTGGGACGGGGAATCGTGTTAAGCATTTGGTTGCGGTGCACCCACATCACTTAGTTTGTGATGTAAGCAAGGCCAAAACTGCATTTATTTGACCATGATGTCGCCCAAGCACACTCGGATTGGCATGGGGTTACCTGCCCCGAAATCTGTGTTTCTCCAGAGTTAAAAAGAGAGAAAGCTAAGATGGGGTTTCGCTTTATAGCTGCTGACTTCTTAGACCTCTGATAGTATCTTGTCCTGCATAGCATTTGACTCTGTTTCAACGTTCAGCACAGGAAGCAGCTCGGTTGGGTATTGACATGGAAGGCGCCGCTCTTGTTTACAGTTACGTTAAAAGCTTGGTTTAGGTAATGGCCATTCATATCAGAAATAGTACTATTATTATTATTAGTCATTTCCTAGAGGACTTGTAGATACAGTAAGTAGCATTGTATCTATCTAACTAACTAATTTTTATTTTTAGTAGCCTTTTTTTCTGTCGGCTGTTCTTTTAAATAGTTGACAGGGATACGCAACAGGTATGGATTTGCCGTGTGGGTCGTGCTTTAAATCTCCTGGTTGCTTTAGGCTGACATTTTCCCCATTTTGGAGCATTCAAAAGAGTCACTGTGCGAAAGACACCCAACCTTTTGAGTTTAACCTATGCTTTAGAGCTTGATGACTTACATCAACTCTCCCAAACGTTATAGTTGTATAATAATGGTAGGCCTGTTCTCTGCCCCCCCCCGCCCTGTCCCCAAACTTTTAGATCACTCAATGGGAAATCTGCACCTGTTGTATTTCTCTGGTAGAAAAGTATCTAGCCAGTGCTGAATATATATGTGTATATATGTAGACAATGTTAATCTCTATGAAAGGGTTAGCTTTGTAGATTAAGGATTTTATGAGTTTTCTCTTCATGCTTCACGAACTGTTACAGTGGTGTATAGTCACTCATTTCTCAGGTATATGGTTTTTCTTTTCTTGCTTTTTATTTTTAAAAAAGTTTTTATCGTAAGTGGAGTGTGGTGTGATGACACATGCCAGCTAAGGGACACAAGTTGAATGAAAGCAGGTTGAAAACATCCCTGTTTTATGCAGGCAGCGAATAGGTTTTCTTAACCCTCTGAAAGTGACTCTGATAATGGTCCTCCGAGCCAAGGTTTCTCTTAAAGACTCGCCCCTGGTTTGCAAGCAGAACTTAGGCTTTAAAGTGATACGAGTAGCCTGCAGTGAGTAAATCAGCTGAAGAAGCTGGGGAGTAAGTTGTGAAAATTATTTTCAGGCCTGCAGTCTTGTAGCCACTTTCGGGGGTATGTGTGTGTGAGTCCTGTTGACCTCAGTAGGAAATAGGATTGTGCTTTGTGCATCCTATTAACTTGGTTAATGGAACCTGTACCCCATATCTGCAGCATGTTTATTCATGTCTAAGGTTAATTCTTTCATAGGCAGTTTATTAAGAAGCTGTGCCAGTCGGAATCTCTTCTCTGCCCTGTTCTGTCCTCCACCCAAGTTTGCTATACAGAGGTTCATAAATGTGTACATGACATTTTTTAATTAAATCAAGTGATTCAGAAATACTGTATTTTGAGCAGTGTCTAGAACCAAAGGAGATTCGAGACCAATAACATTACCCTGTACAAATTTACTTGAGCGGGGGAGTTAATTCACTGTGGAACTTGCTTCCTAGTGAGTGAGTTTAAGACCGCAGCTTTAGGAATCTGTTTTATTACCTTTTTTTGAGATACCCGTTGACAAGTCACCGTTTTTATTATTTACGTGGCAGCTATAAATCTGTGGTTTTAGCACCTTGGAAGACAGGAGTCCATTGTCAGTTAAGGATATAGCCTTAAAAAATTCTATGGTTTGGTTCAGAGTTTTATTACCTGATTTATTATTTTATTCTCATTTTTTAGAAGGGTGGGATTGCAAGTTATTGAATTAAATTAGCTTTAAAAAATCAAATCTGCCTTAAACAGATACTGATTTTCATATAGTTAGCCTTGGATGTTCAAGACTGTATGTTAGTTGTGGATGTCGTTTTTTCTTAAAGGAAGTTTTTTCACAGTTAGCATCCTTTCAGGGTGACCTGCTAAAAGTGAAATTGGGGATATGCAGTTTGGGGTGGAAAAAGCTTTCCTTTCAGGCATTCCAGCTGATTTTTTTTTTTTAAACTGGCAGTTGCTGTTTTTGTTCTTTCTTTTAAATAGTTTTCTTAAACTGCAGAGGCTTTAAGAATCCAAAAGAAAACAAACACAAACGGCACGAAGATTGTGTGCATTGAAAGTCAGAATGGTTTGCATTCCCCTCCCAATTGCTCATATTTTTAAATGCATGCAATCTGCAGAATATGCAAATTGAGTCTAGCATCCAGGATTTGATGGTCAAATTAGCAACAGGGAACTCCTTCCTCTACTTAGCTCAAAATCTTTTTTATAAACAGTACTGTATATTGTTGATAGCTCACAGAACACATTATTGGTTCACTTTCTGTGTGTTCTCCCCCCCCCCCATATGCTCATCCCCCCTTACACCTCTGCACCCCGTTAGTAACCCTGCAAAACTCAATGTACCTGAGAAATGAAGGCTTAATCATTCAGTACAGTATCCTTTTTTTGTTTGTTTTTTGCCTTTCTGAAGAATCTGCGCAAATTACATTGCTTTTCATTTTTCTTTTCTCTCCTCCCTGCTCCCTCACAGATTGACCCTAAAGTTGCATTTCCTCGACGAGCTCAACCTAAGGTAAGAAAGATCAATAATGGGGGGATTCAAGGCATCCTGAGAAGCTCACATTGCTGAGCATGTTGAGGGAGTGGGCGGGGAGAAGCTAGCAGAATTTGCAACAGAGACTTTTAAGGCTGGAATACCTGGTGTCTGAAGGTTCTCTGAAAACTACCTGGTTTGTGTGAAGGAAGGCCCGTCTCTCGCAGATCCATCTCCTTGTGCCATTGTGTGTTTGGTACAAGCAGCCTTTCGTGTCTACCTCGGATCTTAATAATAAAATGACAACTGTGTTGAGTGCCTGTGGTATATTGACAAAGTAAAGGGCTTGTCTGTTTCTCTGTCTGCTTTTTGGTGCCTTTATGTGGGGCAGTTCCCTCCTGTTTAGTTTTGTTCCTTCCCAACGTCCCCCCCCCCTTTTCCCTAGTGCATAACTTTTGAGAAGTGCTAGTTCACTCACAAGCTTTTGAGCCAGGGAGCCTCTGGCTGCTATTGGAAGGCCTGAGCTCCTCTGAGCATTGCCTGCGGAAGAAGCGTTGGAACAAAGAGCCTTAAGTTTGATTGGATAAGTGACCTGTTCTCCACCCCCCCCACCCCCCACTTTATTCAGGGCCGCCTTGTTGTAATGCATTTGGTTGCTTGCAAGGACATGTCAGTCATGTTCAAAAGAGCTTTTGTCCGAAGGCTACCTCCAAAACAAAACTCAGAACCAAGACTGCTGTTGGGGCCAGCTTTTCAGGGTTGGCTCTGTTAGTTCGCAAGGTGGTGGCAGTGGTGCTGCATTCATCCTCTTAATGTGGAGGAAATACTTTCGGCATAGGCGATGTTTTTCTTTCTTTTAAAAAAATGCAAGCTGAAATAGTCCTTCTCAACCAGTACTGGAACATCTAGCGTCAACGGCACGTCCCCCGGAGTGTTCCTGTAGTTGGGTCCCGCTAGTTCTTTCTCCTTGGACAGAAACTCATGCCTGGAATCCCTCTGGTCTGTGTTCTTGGAAGCGGGGGAAAGGTGGACTCAAATCTGTCTGTAAGAGAAAGACTTGTGCCCATTCTGGATAGGGAGGGGTTAATGAAATAGTTGCACAGCGCAGGCATGAAGTGGTTAGCACAGTAAGTACAGTGTAAGTTAGTAAGTACGGGGTAGGTTTGGTCTGCCCAAGGTGGAACACACAGCATTACTTTCTTAGAATTTATGAGTACAACTATGAAATTGGTATGTTTGCTACAGTTTGCTGGGCTAGTAGGAAGCCCAGGTTTCTACAGAGTTCTCTTTGACTCTGCTTCTCCACTGCCCCCCTCTTTTGACTCGGAGGAATCTCAGCTGCCGAACCTTTTTAATTCACGTGGTTTCCAAAGCTAATTTATACTGAATTCTCTTGGAACTGATTCTCTCCCTGCCCCCCGCCTTGGCACCACTCTGCCCATTTGTTAAGAGGAAGGATGTCTTGAGTGTGATACTGCAGGCACAAGCCAGCAAGGGAATATGTGTCAGAATTGGACCGGGAGAAGCTGTTCAAATGGAACACTTGTTCGTGGCATGCAACTCTTGGCGAGGGAAGGAACTTAAGTCTTGTGCAACAGTGGTGTAAAATATAAAAGGGTGTCTAGAGAAGAACAGCGTGCAGCTCTTTAGAAATAGCAGTAGTGGACTACCACCTGATGATGTTGGATTTTAAAACTGTCGGATGACGTTTTGGTGGTAATAGCAGGGAAGCTGTGGGAGACCACTTCCCAGATCTAAATATGTATGTTCCTGAGATAGTGAGATGCAAAAATATATATATAAAAAACCTTTTTGCAAGGAGTTCCTAGAATATGTAGCTGCTTAACAAAATATTGACCCAGACTATTTGATGTATTCAACTTTTAAGTCACATATGAAAATAGATTTGCACCACCCTTCTAAAGCACAGTAATGAAACTGCTTGGTGGGCCTCCCTAAGGAGGGAATTCTACAGGTGCAGCTCAGTAGCTGAGAAGGCCCTACTCTCTGCTTCCACAGAACAAACTGCCCTGGGTGGGTGCAGAGCTCTTGTGTGGGCTGATAAGGCAGAAGCATAAATAATTTTGTAAACCGCTTCTGCTTATTGGACCCCCTTCTGCCGGGCAGCTTAAGCAGTGTCTCAGTTTCAGGTACCCAACAATATCCCCCCAACCCCACTCCCCCAGGAAGAGACAGAGGAATATGTTTTTATGTACCTTTTTACAAGAATTTGAAGCTCAGCAGCTCGGGACATCCCCACCCGCCTTTGTTTGGGCTAACCATGGTCTGAGCTTGCAATGGGAAAACCATAGCACAGAGCGGCTTCTTCTTTAGTGGTCTTGGGCATATATGCTTCTGTCTTCATGGTGCAAATGGTCTCTGGAGTGGAGCAGTGGCCAAACCTGGAGTTTGTTAATTCAGATATTGTGCCAATCTGATGCTTCAAACCTGCTTCAAACCATGGTTTCTCAGTTCAGGCAGAATGCCCAAACCATTGTTAAGCACCCATAACTGTGGTTTGGCATGAACTAAGCTAACGAGTTTGCCCAGATGGAATTATCTGCAAGGCTGATGCTGTAGATAAGCTTTTTTTTTTTTTTTAAAGAGAGTCATCTCTGCATTCTACAGCATTGGCTAGAAAAGTTGATGGGTAAAACTTACAATGATAAATTCTGTCTTTTTTCCGTCTTAATTTTCATGTAAAATCCCAACTGCATATTAGAAATGGTTTCTTTACATGCAGGTCCTGAACGTTTCACATTGTAGAGTTTTTGCTCTAGCCGCACTACAACATCATTTATAAGGTTGTATTCAGGGGGGGCTCATTGAAATCAAACTGTTATATTCAGTGTTAGCTGTACTCTGAGTAGACCCATTGAAATGAATGAACATAGCTAGCTTAGGCCTATTGATTGAACTTGATTGCATCTGAACCAAGTTAGTCAAGATTACTCTGAATGCGACTTACTCTGATGCTCCCCCCCACCCCGTTCTTGCACATTGTTTTCAGTTCACATTGGATTTCACAGGTTTGAGCATGGTTATAGGAAATGGACTGGCATATATGCATGTCCGATGTGGTAGGAAAAAAGAGTTGAGAAGTGCAAGTGTGTCTATTGCATGCTCTTGCACAATGTGCATAGATATAAGTGTGGTAACTCAGTTAACACTTTGTGATACAGAATGAAATTGAAGTAGATCCCTCAAAGGCATGGTGGATATTCTGTATGACCGCCAGGTTCTCTGAAGAAGATTCAAAATTGCCTGAGCAGCAATATGTCATACAAATGCCGCCATATTTTCCAAATTTAGGAGGCTATATATTTCAGGGGCACAGTCCAGCCAAAGTTAAGCACCTTTTAAGGTCCTGATTTTTAATGGAGAGAATTAAGAACCCATTTCATGTTTGTGCCCTTCATTGGAAAAGTGCTTAACTTATGATTGGATCTTGTCCAAAAGGTGCCTTTCTCAAAGCTCGGGAAAACTCTATTTACACACAAAGCAAGGCACTGCTGTCATGTTCTTTCCTTTTATAAAAGTATCTGGAACATTTGTTTTTTACCCGTTGCCTTCATTTGCTGAGGTTCACCAAAATTATCTCGACTTTTCAGGATACCTTGCGATAGCTATTAAAACTTCTTTCCTTGCAGTGACTTCTCTGTAGCTTGGTACAAACTTCCTTTTTTAAGGCTCAAATCGGAAGGTCTGGAGTTTTAGTAACATGAGAATTTCTCGTAAAGGCACGCAACCTAAATCCCCCTTATTTAGAGGTTATTGTTTCTTCACCCACCCTTCCTTAGTGAGTGTCTCAAAGGTGCAGTGAAAATATTAAAACATATGCTGGCTTCTGTGTTGAGCATGTGGTTCCCCCAGGTGGAAAGCTTGTATTTTTGCCTTGCACCTGCTTTTTTGGGATGTTCCTCCCTATTAATCCATTCTAATTTGTTGAGGTTTGTGTTTTTTAAAAAGGGGCTTGTAATAGAAAGGATGTGTAAAATGATATCAAAGGCGGGCAAAAATCTTCCAAGGCGGAATGGACTTGCAACGTCCTCCCTGTGTGGGTTTTTCTTAGCTTCCTTTCTCCCACGAGGCTTCTAAACTGAAAAGTTAATTTTTCACAGTTAAATGGTCAGTGTTTGCCTTTAAAATGCAGACGTTCAGCTGAGCTAGTTGACAGTTCTTTCTGCAGAAATGAGTTACTCATGAAATACCTCTTCCGGTGTAAGCAAAGGACTTTAGGACTTGCAACCGTAGCATCTATCCCCGCTTTGAGCACGGTGGTGATCTTTAACTCCAAGGTTGAGGGCTGTTTTGTGTATGTGTTGATTTGCAATAAAACTTAGCTTCCTCTGATGAAGTGGAGCAGGGTCAACGACCGTAGCAAGGTAGCCATCCTTTAAAGTGCCCCGCAACTAAGGATGCCAGAGAATTCAGTCGGAAATTGTTGGGAGTGGAAGTTGCCGCATTTTCATCCAAGGTCAGGAACAGAAATCACACAAGCGAATAAGAGCGGTGTTTGCTTTTCACTCCAAAAAACGCTATGTTATTTTCTGTCGTCGTGTTTGATACTTCTTTTCCATTTAAATGCATTGAAATTAATTACATAATTATGTTATTTTCATCTGTAGTGGATAGCGTGATAGACATAGGTTTTTGCTGAAGCTGAACTGCAGTGGAACAGAAACCGTGCTGATTGTGATTGTTTATTATCCTTTATTAAATTTCTGTACCGCCCTTTAGCCAAAGATCACGGGGTGGTTTACAATATAAAGTGATGAATCCAGCAAAGCACGGAAATTGCTGCCTCCTTACATCCCTGCCTAAGATTCTTGGTTGTCTTTTCTGCAAATTGCAATAAAGCTCTTGTTGATACAAAACATACAGTGGAGTGATGCTTTTGTCCCCAAATCTCCCATTTTTGTCTAGGCTTCTCCCCCCCCCCTTTTTTTTTAAATCTATCTGAGAAGGCAGCTGTTAGAATTTTTCTGGCCTTTGCTTTATTCATCTGCAGGAATGCTTGCTTCTTCCTGATGTGCGAAATCATTCTTTTTGTGCATTTAGTCCCTAACTTGTAGCTGTGAACTGTTTCATGTTTAGTGCAGCCTTGCAAATTAGCCCACAGAAGTTCCTAGCAAGCCTGCAACATGTTCCAAAGCATAGCTGCCAGGGTTTTCATGGGGGCTTTGTGATCTGATCATATAACTTTGATTTTGTATCATCTTCCTTTGTTACCTGTTTTGTTTCTTGGCTCAATTCAAAGTGCTGGAAGGAAGGTGGGGACTCTCGGAGGTTTTATAGCAGAGGTTGGATGACCACCTGTCATGGATGCGTTAATTGAGATTCCAGCATTGCAGGGGGGTTGGCTAGATGGCCCAGGGGGTCCCTTCCAACTCTATGCTTCTTTAAATTCCTGCATTGCCTAGGATCAGATACCTTAAGAGCTGTTTTCTGCAATATGTACCTACCAGAACCTTAAGTCTGTTTTCAGTGGTACTGATCTGTGTCCCTTTCCTATTAGGAAAACTTGAGAGAATGGGTTTTCTAGCCCTATTGACTGTGTTTGGACAATCATAGATTAGCTTAATAACTGGAGACATGACTGAGCCTTGCACACAGCCACTTTGTCCCCTTTGTGTGTGTAAGTGAAGAAGCTAGCAAGCCTCAGTAAAGAAACCCTGTTTTCCCATTATGTTCAGACCAGGAAACTATGGTTAACAGCTTCCAAATGAACCCACCTGTGAAGCCATGTTTTGAAGTTGGCTTAATATCCTGGTGTGTTTGAATGCCATTGACCATAGTTTCCCAGTCCAGACCCAAGTGAATGGTCATTAGCAATGGAGGTTAAACATCAATGCTGCATAGTGGTTAGGGTGTTGGATGAGGACTAGGAAGGCCTTGGTTTAAACCCCACTTGGCCATGAAACTCACTGAGTGACCTTGGGGCCAGTTGATGTTTCTCACCTTACTTAAAGGGTTGTTGAGAGGATAAAATGGAGGAGGCAGGGTAAGAGGAAGCCCGCCTTGAGCTCCTTGGAGGGGAGGCAGGATATAAATTTAATCAACTGTGTTCCTGGGTTCTGTCTGCATGGCCTAGGAAATAGGAGGCCAAAGCAAAGTGTCAAAAAGATCCCTGCATTGTTAGGGGTTCTTGATTACCTCTTTGCTTCACCTTGGGCCAAGTGACTAACATCAATGAATCTTCGTCTTTGGTGTGCACAGGTGTGTGGAGTTCAGAATTTGACTGAGAGTGAATTGGTTTAGTGAAGAAGAGCAAGCAGCATAAAGGCAAGGGAATTTGCCTTTTTTAACAGCGTCAGATTACTGATTCAGAATAGCAACTGTGAATCACTAACCTATGCTATCCTTGATCATTTGGAACGATGAAGTAGCCTCATATTGAGTCATGTCCATGTAGCCCAATCCGTCTAACTGGAGATGCCGGGAATTGACCTTGGGACCATGCACTGAGCTATGAGCCTCTCCAAGAGGTCTTGTAAGCTAGCTCTCTTAATGGCTGCAGAAATACATTTCGCAGCTTTCGTTGGCCCATTGCAGATTTAACAGTGACAAAATGGTTAAGCGATTGGTAGTGGGAGCTT
Organism: Podarcis liolepis; assembly: GCF_965112155.1. Lineage (NCBI taxonomy): Eukaryota > Metazoa > Chordata > Lepidosauria > Squamata > Lacertidae > Podarcis > Podarcis liolepis. Next base: position 37,318,404 of record NC_139567.1, read on the forward strand.
TGCAGCTGTTCATCCTGTGCCATCAGCATCTGGATTCCCCTGTGCCAGTGCAAAGTGATTGAAAGGGGGAAAGATGCAGGTTATAATGACCTGAAAGCCCTTGTGGATCCCTTTTCCTTAAGGTAACCTTAGCCCGGGTCTCCACAGTTGCTTGCTTACAGCAGGTCACATCATTTGTAATCCTAAACTACTTTTGCTGTCTGAGACGACTTATAACGGTGCGCTTCAATAAACTCTGGTTCTCATGGCTTATTGGCAGATGGGTGGGGAATACCTGCAGTATTAGCTTTCACCTGCAGTTACTTGCATGATGCAGAAAGAGAGAGAAAGAAAGAAAGAAAGAAAGAAAGACTCTAATGGCCTTCTAAATTTTGTACCAAAGCATTTCTTTGTCTTGCGGAACATTGAGAGCTTTAACGAGTTCTAGTGATAAAGTGCACGTGTGAGAACACACAGACCAAATCCGTTGTGTTTGTATTTCTTCATTTGGACAGGAGTTTCACACTCTGAGCCAACAGCGGAAATGCATCTCTAATTCGGTGAATGTTGCCAGTCTCGGAAGATGTTGTTTTTCTAAATGGTTATAGAGTCTTGGACCTCTTCCTCTTTGAGAGAGGAGAAAGGCTGCTGCCTCCTCTCTCTCTCTGTTGTCTGTCTTTTAAAACCAAGATTAACTTTTACCGGTGATCTTTCATGATAGCTATTGAGGAATTCCAACAGCAGTTATCTTCATAATCAACTTACTTTCTCTGCCCATTTTGGCTGCTGTGGAACAGTCTCTGCACTTGGTAGAGTTGAGCCTTCTTGGTGGTGGTCCCCTCGTCATGAAACTCCCTCCAAAGATACATTTGCCCAGAGCCAACACTTTGACACCGCGCTACTTGAAAAAGGCAGGGTGGATTTTTAAAACTAAATAGGTACAGTGTTAAGGCTTCCTAGGGACAGTGTTGATTTGTTATGGTGGAAGAGTCTTTGGCATCTTTGCAAGTTTGGGTAAGGGAGAAGGAGGACATGTAAATAAACTTAAGGATGGCTATACATATTAAGACTGAATCTGTGCTTCCTTTATTATGTTAGTGTTTAAAGCTCTAAATGGCTTGCGCTCTTAATATCTGAAAGAACAGCTTTCCTATCAGTGTTAAGATCAGCATAGGGGGCCTTTATAGTTCCACTACCCTCAGATGTTCAGGGTGTTGGTGGTGGCCCAAGTGAGGGCATTCTCTGCGGCAGATCCTAGCTTGTGGAATTCCCTCCTTACAGAGGTGTGTCTGGCACCAATGCTATACAGCTTTTGGAGGATGCTGAAGAAGCATCTCAGGGCGGTGGGTTCATTCCCCACGTTGGGCAAAAGATTCCTGCATTGCAGGGGATTGGACTAGATGACCCTTGTGGTCCCTTCCAACTTGACCATTCTACAATTCTGTGTGTGTTTCAGGGACCCACTGTGATTTGTTTTTTAAGGTTGAGTTTTAAATTGTTGTAACCTGCCGTAGACCCGCTGGTGAAGGGTGGGTAATAAATTATAATAGTAACTTGAAAAACAATAATTAAGTAATTAATAATGGCCCAATTTGGGATAGGCACAGATGATTTGTGTTTTGTTATTCTCTTCTCCTCCGTTCCCCTTTGTTACAGGACAGGGTTATATTTCACCCCCTCTCTAACAGGTAGGAGAGGATATCAAAGGTATATTAAGAGGGCTGGGTGAAGATTGGCCTTTGGCCCTGCTGGCCTTTGGCTGCTGTGATGCAGGGCAGCAAGGGGTCCTTTCAGTGCTTCTCTCTGCTTGTCCAACTTTTGGAGCATCTCTGCCTACTGAGCAGCCGTTTTCAGCCTAGGGGTTGGTCTGCTAATGACTGATCTAAAACCATCAAATTCATTTATTTGTCACTGCCACTGACAGCCCAGTTAATGATAATAGATTCTTTTTTTAGCCGGTCGCCTTGTCTGATTCCTTCTCTCTCTCTCTCTCTCTCTCTCTCTCTCTCTCTCTCTGTTCCCGCCCCCTGATATGCTGAGAATCGGCATTACTGAGAAAACGCAGGTCTTATTTTTAGCAAGAGATGCTGGAAATAGCATAACTCACGCAGCATGTGCCTTAGATATAGCTTATGTGGATGGGAGTGGAATTGAGCGTCGTGTGTTTCTAGGTACCGTCTCAAATCCTGGCATTCTGCTGGTACTTCCAGGGGCAGATGTGTGAAAGTGCAAGATAGGTGGTAGCTGTGGGAGGAGCACACTGAAATGGGTCCATGTGCCAGCTTCCAGCCTGGCTGTGTGCTGCTGTCTGCACAAGATGCTGCCCCAAACATGCCTTGGCAAGTGCTCAAAGTTGCAGTGAAGATGGTGTGCTAGATGTTGAATTCAGCACATGGCAGCAGGTGTGGGGAACCTTTGGCCCTCCAGATGTTGCTGAGCTGTTGGGACGTGGGTGGCACTGTGGGTTAAACCACAGAGCCTAGGACTTGCAGATCAGAAGGTCAGCGGTTCGAATCCCCGCGACAGGGTGAGTTCCCGTTGCGTGGTCCCTGCTCCTGCCAATCTAGCAGTTCGAAAGCATGTCAGAATGCAAGTAGATAAATAGGTACCGCTCTGGCGGGAAGGTAAACGGCGTTTCCATGCGCTGCTCTGGTTCGCCAGAAGTGGAATAGTCATGCTGGCCACATGACCTGGAAGCTGTACGCTGGCTCCCTCGGCCAGTAAAGCGAGATGAGTGCTGCAACCCCAGAGTCGGCCACGACTGGACCTAATGGTCAGGGGTCCCTTTACCTTTATGTTGCTGAGCTATAACTCCCATCATCCCTGGCCATTGACCACTCTTGCTTGGGCTGATGGGAGTTGTAGATCAGCATCATCTGGAGTGCAAAGGTTCCCCATGCCTGATGTATTTATTTATTTCTATACTGTTTTATATTTTTTATAAAAATCTCAAAGTGGTTTACAGCATATTAAATCAATAAAACAATAGCTGGGCGATGTTCCTCCGGCCTCATGAGGAGCCTCTTCAGTAGGGCTGGGTGGGTGTGGGCCTCCTCACCTAGGGCAGGTGGAAAGGGCCTTGCGGGGAGTGGCCTTCACGCCTCACAGCTGGGCGATGTTCCTCTGGCCTCAGTGACGTACACCATTAGCTGACTGTGAGTTAAGAACATCAAGGGAAAGGTGTGTCTTACAAAATCCAAGAGCTCCATCCTGTAATTTCTCCATCTTCGTCAAACTGGCACCCTCCAGCCTTCTAAAAACACATGCAGGAAGAGCTGGGTTCCATCTGTAGCTTGAACACTCCATCTTGGTTCCATGCTTTTGGGCTTCTTGGCCAGGAGGCCTTTTCACTCCTTTCGCTGCTGCTTATTCACTCGTCTTCTCCCTCCAAGGCTGACGATGTTGCTCCCTACCGCCAGCCATGCAAAATACATGAACTGAGCACCATGACCTCTTCACATCAAAGCAACAGCAGACAACTCGCGCACACACACACACACACACACACACACACACAGCCTCTGGGTGCACAGTGACTACTCAAAAGTACTTGCAGGAGGGTTTTTTTTTAACAGTGATTGTGCATGCACAGTGTGAGTTGTGTGTGGTTTGTGTGAGCTTTCTGCTCTTCCTTTGACCTGAATAGGCCATGGTGTTGAGTTCAAACACCTCGGTTGCAATTGATTGCCCATCTGTTGGGTTGCCCTTGACTCCTCACTTTTACCTTTCCATTCTTGGGCACCACACAATAGTGCTTGGTGTCCGTTGGGATTGGTGGGGCAGAGGAAAGGGAAACTTAAGTTGTTTAAAATTGTTTTTAATACAGTACTGTGTTTTGATGCTGTAACCCGTCCTTGGACCTCAGGGCAGTGTTTGAAGTTAGCCAGGCGCAAGGTGCATTTTGCACCTGATTATCGGCCACTTGCCACCAAGTGAAGATTCCTGGCCGCCAGAAGGGTGCCTGAGATCTCTGCCATCTGGAGGTGCATGCCTGGGAATCCTTGGATCTGGACTGTTTTCATACACTGATACCACAGCCTAGGCAGAATTCTATCAGTTATCATTTATCTGCATAATTGGAATGAATTTCAGGAACCAAAATGCTTTTTCTGTGCAGCCTGAGCAGCAGCGGTGAACAACGTTACAGTGAATTGTTGTAGCTTGTCTTCGCTTACCCCTCCCCACCCCACTGCCCTGTTCACAGTTGTGAAGAATATTCTTACATTATGAACGGTCTGTGTTCATTAAGAAAAAGAGGTAGGAATAGGCCAATATATATGTGGGCTGTCCATGCATAAAGTGACCTTTCTTCTTTTAAGTTTTCAAAGTTCTTAACCCAGCTCTAGGTTTCCACTTGAACTAGCCAGATGTTTGACTGAGAACCAATCACAGTTAGTCCATCATTTGAAAAATAAGATTTGAGAGCCATCTTGCCCCAAAAGGGCAACTAGAAATTCCGTTTTGGCGGCTGTAACCTCGGTTTAAGGAGCCATTTGGCGCCTAGCTTATATATCCGAGTTTCTAACGCTGCCTCAGGGTGAAGGGCGGGTAGTTAAATAAATAGTAACTAATGATAGGTGGGGCTGGAGAATCACAGGAGCCAGAGACAACTCATTATGGCTTTGTCCTCATTCTTCTCTTGTGCAAAAGACAATATAGATATGATAGTAGTACATGATTACGTGGGAGTAAGTCCTTTTGAACTCACTGGGTTCTAAGAAGACCTATCTTGACTTGGTTCTAAGAAGACCTACATAGGATTGCTTTGCATAGATTCTCCACTATCTACCTCTCTTAACACACACGATGAATGAAAGCAGGACATGGTGACGCCGATTCCGAGCCAGGAATTAGAGAGCAGAGAATGAGTTTAGTATAGCCAGGTGGGTTGAGGAGAGGAAAGCTGTGCTCAAGTTTTGGACATGGCCCAGGTTGCCCATAGCAAAAAGCCTTCCTTGTTGCCATGTTTATCTTAAAAGGACTGTTCACGCATGGTTGTAGAGCAAGTAGTAGCTGGACTTGAGCAGCACGGCTCTCTATCACCAAAGCCGGCAATGTTCATTTGAAATTGAAATTGCCCTCAAGCAAGTTCTGCAGTAAATATGGTTGGGCTGAACTTGTGTGTTTGGGGGGAAATTTTGCTCTCTTCTCTTTCTCTGGAAGCTCTGCCTACAAATTATAAGCTTTCCTCACAGGAGAAATTGGGTTTTAGACAGGGCAGGTTTCACACAGTATGTTTTGCACCTTGCTGCTGGACCGTGTTATGATTCATCTGCATCCAAAGGTGAATCATCAGTGCAGTGTGTTTCTCAGTCTTGAATCTCTGGTATTTAAAGTAGATTTGCTAACCAATGCTTTGAGGATCCTATAGGCTGCCCTGTGGATGTAGGTTTCTCTTCTCTCCTACCACCCTCCACAAGTAAGCAGACCAGATTGCATTTAAAGTGAAGTGTGTCTCCACTAAAAGTAAACTAAGGTGGTTCAGAGAGGTATAAATTCCTGGCCTTAGTGCATTTCCCTTAATTCCTGTTTTGGACTCATGGTGGAATGTCAACCCACCTCTTCCCTAATGAGAACAATGTCCTATACCTGTGATGATTGACGGCACGGTAAATCCATAAGGCAACCCCTTCTTCTCTTCTGCCCACACACAAACACAAGACATTTCTTTTTCTTTTTTTAAGCCTTCTTAAAAGTGCAGTTTCTGTTTGGAATTCTCTCTGCCCTTGGGCAAGGATGACAGTAAATGCTGCTAGTTGAGCTGTCTTTCTGCCTTCATGATGCCCAAATAGTGTGCTGTTTTTCTTGACTTAGGGAGGTCATTATAAAATGAGTTTGCAAACCTTTGCTGTCAATCCAGTTCGTCCCTATTCTTTGGTAAAGTGAGCATCCTGGCTGTAGTCCTGTGATACAGCAGGAGCTGTGTGTGTTGGGTGCCTTCTGACGCAGCATTGCACCCTTTCCCCCCCTTCTAGGTGACGCCAAATGCTTTTCTTCTGGTCATCTTGAGGACTGGTGCCATGGCATGGCAGTGGCATTATGGATTCTGTTCACTGTGGACTTGCTCTGCTTTACTTGTTAGATGATGGTTATTTAGGTTTTTTTAAAAAAATTGTCGAATTGGTCACTGGTCACATGAGGTTGCGTAGGAGAGGACTAGGAAGGGAAACCTAGGAATATAGGAAGCTGTCTTGGTTTATCGAGCTCAGTGTTGTCTGTTCTCACAACGGTCTGCTCAGATACAAAGGACTTTGCCTGTTGTCCATCAATCAAAACATCGGAAAGAGGGTCAGGTGGGGAGCACTTGGCCTCTGATTATCTAAATTGACAGATGGGGTCATCCTGTTGGAGCTGGTGGTCCTTTGAGTGGCTGCAAGCTATAGAGGTCTTTCAAGGTTAACACAGTTAGAATTGTGCCTGAAAATGCATAAGAAGTCCGCAAAACTGTTTTCAAACTAGTGAGATATGTCTTGCGACCAACAGATTCTGGTCAGTAATGTGGCTGTCGTATGCTGAACGTATGCACAGCCACGCGCCGTGTCTGGAGTTTCTCTGTGTCTTTCTAGCCTTCCTCTTTGCAACCAGTGACCTTGAACTGCCTTGCAGTGTCCTTGATGTTTCACTCCTTGTATTCTTCAAGAGTTCCCTGCATCTCTTATCTAGTTGCTGCTAGAAACCGTCATGGTGCTTTGCCAAGCGAAGGAGTGGGAAGCGCTGGCTACTTCAGGCTGGCCTTATTCTTTCATGAGACTGAACAACTTCTGGGAAAGGTAACTTTGAGAATGTTCCCTTTTCTTAGAACAGATGCATCCTTGGCTTTGCAGAACATAACAGCCTACATCCTTTGGACTCCTAGTTCGCACTTCTTTTCAAAAGGTAATCCTAGCTGGTACAAGTTGCGATAAAACATTGCTTTCAGATTTTTTTTTTTAAATTAAAAGAGCACGTCGCGGTTTGTTTATTTACTCAAAGCATTTTTAAAATCCTGCTTTTCAGGCTCCCTCTATAAATCCCAGTGATAAAGGCAGTCCCAACCTCCAGGCTTACAATCTAAAAGACACAACACAAAAGGAAAAGGGATGAAGAGGGATGAAGGGGCAAAAGCAAGAAAATTTAGGCATCATTTCTTGCTTACAAAGTTAGTATTATTTTGATTTATTTCCCACCCTTCGCCCTGAGGTCCCAGAGCAGGCCACAACAATTAAAAATATCCAGCTGGAATGAAAAGATTAGAGCCAAAAACGGCAGGTCTTTCAGTATAGCTGAATCCAACATTTTCATCCTTCGGAATCCAAAAGATTTCTGCCCACTCATCCAAATGTATTCAGTGTGAAAGGGCACTCATATGTGGCTGACTAAATGTTGGGGAGACATGTTGCTTGCCTGTAAAAGTTGGGATCTCAGAGGCAAACAACACATGAATTTGTGTAATAAGACAACTTAAAAAGAAAAGCAGCCACTGAAGGCTTTGATCTGAGTGCCACGGGGAGGGGCTGATTCTTTTGGTTACTTTCCTGCTCAAAAACTCCCCCAAGCCACTTCTCTCTCCTCACCTGCCCAGTCGAGACGTTCTACATTGGTATTTACCTTTGTAAAGCTCTGTTGCTTCTTGACTTCAATTGGAGCCTCCCGAGTCTGCTTTTCATGCAAAATGAAACCACCAGGCTTTATTGTACAAATTTGCATCTGCTGTGTGCGTCGACCTTCAGGTTTTGACCCTGAGTTTAGTATTTAACAGGAGAAAGAGGGGCATGCATTCTGAAATATTGGATGGACTACTTAATGAGTGTCACCCGCCAACATTGGGCTGCAGGTAGCAAAAACGCTATAAGCAGACAATTCAAGTAGTGCAAAATGGCAGCTCCTAATAAAGTTGAGTTTAAGAGGCCAGTGGTGTACTTTGGCGATTGGAAGGCTGCGTACAAGGAGGTGATGCCTGAAGAATGAAATGAGCTGTGACTTCGTCTTGAACTGAAAGAGCTCAGCTAATACCCAGTTCTTGACGCACAGCATGGTATGTATACCTGCTTCGGCACTGGACTTGCAACAGACTTCAAATCCATGCTCACCTGCAAAGTTCACTGGATGGCTTTCAGCCAGGTACTAGCTCTCATTCTCTCAGCATAACCCACCTCTCAATGTTGCAGGGAGGGGAGAGAACCGTGTGTGCCTGCCAGAACTATTTGGAGAAATACAAAGAAATAACACGAGTTGTGAATGCCAGGGCTCAGCCCCCGTCATCTAACTTAGCATGCCTCTGAGCATGCGCAGGGTGCTCTGCTTGTTTGCTCGTTACTGAGAACCACGGACACATTGTGTGATGGAGGAGATATAATCTCCAAGGCACCGCCTCCCATTTCACAGTTCATTTCTCTTTTGAGCAAATCTTGGCACCTGATTTTTACAGGAGGTCTACTTTGGGGAGGGCCCACCACAGACACTGTTCCTACCTGGGTAACTGGGTAACTTGAAGGGTCCACCTGGTGGTCCTCAGAGCTGGATTTGGCCCTGTGCTTGATGGCTTAAAAGATGCTGGGTGCCAGTTCCTTTTCTCTTACTGGACAGCTGCTTCATGTTTTCTTAATAACCTCTAATTTAGGTTAATGCATATCACTGGAATCTGCGTCTCCTTTGAAAATTAGGCTCTGCACCCCATGTTGGGAGCTTGCATGCAATAGCAAGCTCCTTTAACACAGGAGAGATCAAAGGAACTTTTGCTCTTTCATAATGTTCTTAAAACTGTTTGGCAGGTGCAGCTCTCCTCTTGTTGTGGGTGACTTCTTTTTAGATTTGCTTCTGTGGAACCTAACCAAAAAAGAAAAAGAAAAAAAGAGAGGTAGAAGTAGATAACATCACACCACCTGCTTGTTTTTACCTTTTGGCTCTACCTGAGTGGGAATAATTGGAAACGGAGGCAGTTAAATGCCCTTGAAGTGGGCACAGGCTGAGTGCAGGCAGGCGGAAAAGGTAAAACTCCTTAATCCAGCCACGAGAATATAAAATTCTGTGTGTTCCTGTTTGCTGCCTGTTGAATCTCAAACTATGTCTGGCTTCTTCCCCACGTTGAGACCCATATTGCTGTTAAAACACAAAAAGCAGAGTCTGTGGGCTCCTTAAAGACTAGCAAATTATTTACAGCATAATAGGCTATTGTGGGCTGGTCTTGTTATGGGGAGGCTTTCTTTGACCCATAAAAATGTCATGGTGAGGCCTCCATGTAAAATACAGGGCTGTAACCTGGTGGTAGAGCTTATGCTTTGTATGCAGAAGGTCCCAGGTTCATTGCACCGTATTGCAAGCTAGAAGATCTCTAGTAGTAATGCTCCGATACCTTAGATAGTCACTGCCAATCAGAGTAGACATTACTGGGGCCAGATGTACCACTTACCTTTCTAGGTATAAGTCTGTGTTCACATTCACCTATTCCTGGACTGTACTATTTCCAGGCTGTTGGAGGGGTTGCATGTCTGAAGACTTACTGGTAGTTTTTTGTTTTTGTTTTGTTTTGTTTCCTGCTTGCGTGTGGAAAACTCCATTTTCCTAATGTACTATTTTTCTACCTGAAAGCATCCTCCCAAAACCATGGAATTCTGCAGAGTGCTATCAGCTACTTTTATTCCCAAGTGGTTCAGTCCAGCAACATTTTGACCATACGATGAATCATTTGTCCAGACTAGGTCTGCATGCAGCTGGTCCCTGGTATCTCCTGCTAATATTAATTCGGGTGGCATAGCTGGGGAATACCCCGGCCTGTGACCCTGGGGAACAGGCGCTAGAGTGGAAAAATAAATCTTCAAACGTCTCAAACCCAAGAGTGATCTTCAGCCCAAGCATGCATTTCTCAGTTTTCTCTGATGTATTTATGCGATGGTAGTAGTGCTGTTCTTGCAACCCGTCTTGAACAATAGAGGGTCCTGATCAAAGACCAGCTTTCCCCAATGAGTTGCCTTCCAGAAGTTGCTGAACTCCCAGCTTCCATCACCCTTTACTCCTGACCATTCGACCTGAGGATGGTGGGTGTTGCATGTGCAGATAACATCTGGAGGGCTACAGGTTCACCATTCTTGTTCTACACACATTGGTTGGGCTACTTTTTGCAGGTTTGGCCGAAAGGCTCCCCCCACTTTTCTCCTTTCTCCTTCATTGGAGCTTTCCTGATCTAGATCAGTCTGTTAGGAGCAGGGAGATGGGCGTTGCTCATTCATGTTCCCTCCTGCATAATAATTCCAATACTAAAATTAGTGATGGACTCCCTGGGCCATAATTCTTTCCTGAGATTATGGAGAATTGCGTGTCCCAGTGATTTATAGTTTTTCTGGGTCTGGATTCCCCCCACTCTTTTCTTCTTTTATATAACCTTGAGTCCTCAGGTCACAGTCCTTAACCTTTCTTCTCCTTCTTTGTATCTTTCTCCTTCTTTCTTTCATGGTCTTCCCATTCTTTGCCCTTGTTCCTTCCCCATCCAGTCCCTCTTGTATGGGGGGGAACACTTTAGCCATCTTCCGTATTTTTGCCTGTTTAAGCCTCTGTCACTGCGGGCAGATGGCTTCCTTGGGAGCTCTTCTGAAGGTTTTGTAATTGAGTCTTTTACCAGGGCGACAGGATATTATTAACCTTCGCTAAAGCAATTTATTTCATACTCCTTTGTGGGGCTAAGCTTTCTCTCTTTCTACCCCCCTCCCTCCATTTCTTTTTCCCAAGAAAATATGTACGTGGAAAAAAGGTTTTACAAAAGGGAATAACCAAGCCTCAAGCATTAAACTCTCTCTCTCTGTGTGTGTATTTTTAAATTTGCACGGATGAAAAAAGGTGTCTGCTGCCTGTTTTTAAAACAACTCTCGTTGGTCCCTTAAAAATGTTTTTAATGTGTGTTTGCATGCTTGAGGGGAAGAAAAAAGCAGTCCTTTCGACTATAAGTAGCTCGTAAAAGGGGGGTCCCATTTCATTTGATGTTTTAATATCCCTTGCTACTTAAAGCAATACAGCATCTTGTTTTCATCTCCTCAATTGCTCCTAAATCTAACTTGGGAAGGACGGGAGAGAGAGAGGGGAGGGAAGTCTTAGTGTGGTCCATCGGATGGAACTGAGGGAGATATGACTGACCTTGTTTCAAATCCCAGCCCAGTTTGGACTTGCTGGGTGGCCCCGGGCTGGTGGTTCTCTTGTCATTCTTCGTTTCCCCGTCTGCAACACTCCAGTAGGTATTGCGAACTGACTTGAGAGCTTGCAGGGAAGCGCTTTTTCATGTAAAAGTGCTGAAGAGATCCCTAATAATGAATTAAACTTCCCTGAAATTTTGCGGCGGCTGTTCTTTGGGGAAGAGGGGTGGGCAGGGAGCTAGCTCTTCTTTAGTGTTGCCCTCCTGTCATTCAGGGAATCTGTTGCAGGGTGGGAGAAGAAGTGGTTCCTCCCCCCCCCCCCATGTTTTGGCCTATCCCTAAGGAGCAGCAATGTCGCCACTTGCTTGTTCTACACACTGAATGCCATGAATGGGCCTGCCTACTAGCTCTATATGCCAAAGGCACCAGTTCTAATGTGCAGATGTACGCGTGTGATTGGCCTTTGTCGATAACGCTGCTGTAGTTGTGAATACTATGCACCTGCCTTATTTATTTTGTTTCCTTTATGAATCGCTTCCTACGAATAATCTCAAAATCATTTCACGATACTGTAAAAAACATATGCAAAACATCTTGAGTCCGCAGGAACAGTTGAAGCCAGTGCATATGTAGTAACGACGACAAAAAAGTAAAGAAAAGAAATTTAAAAATTAAATAACCATACATAGGAAAATAGCTGCGTGTATGAACCAATTTCAAATAAATTCAGACACTGACTTGGATAAAATGCTTGACTTAGAAGGCTTGCTGAAAGGAGAAAAGGCTTCAACAGGCAATAAGGTACCTGCCTGAAAGGTAACAGGGAGGAATTCCAAAGGGTTGGGGCCACCACACTGTTGGCCCTGTTCCAACTTCATGTGGAACAGATCTCCTGATAAGATGGTATCTGCAGGTTGCCCTCTCTCACAGTGATCAGTTGAGTGTATAACGGACATGGGTGTTTTTTGGGGGGACGGGAGGACTTTTGGGGGAGGGGCAGAACCGACGTGATTGGTCAGTTAGTTAAATATTTCTATTGTTTTACTTGATCTAAGGGGAGGCAGCTGCCCCCTGCTCCCCTTTGGCTACGCCCATGATAATGGATGAGGCGAACTTTTATCAGGCCATTGGTCCATCAGACCCATCAGTCTACTCTGATTGGCAGCAGCTCTCTGGCAGAGAGGGGTATTTCCCAGCCTCATTAATTAGAAACAACTGACTTCAGAAAAGAAAAGAAAAGAAAAGAAAAGAGAAAAGCAAAGCAGCAGTTCTGGGTGAGCAGAGAAGTGGCAAGGGGAGCAAGGAATATGCTGTGCACAAATGCAAATATCCAGTGACTGAAAGCTGGGGGAGCCAATGGGATAGACGGAAGTGGGTTTTGGGGGGGGGAAGCTCCTGATTTCCCTTAGGGTAATTCCTGACTGGAGATGCCTGGGGTTGTACTTGGTATCTTCCGGGTGAGACACTATGGGGCTCTGTGCCAAGCTATGGATTGGACCTTGTGTGTTCTCCTCCCCCTCAGAACTGTAACCACAACTATTGTGCAGTTTAACCTTGAATATATCCAAACTTGTGAACCACTTGTTTATAAATGGGGCTGAAATGGGCATGTGTGTTTGGACCATCTGGATACACAGAATTGATCCTTTATCTCTCTCCTCTCTGCTCCTACCCCAAGTGGTTGGATGAGATTCCAACCTCTGCAAAAGAAAATTCATGTGCTCTCATGGACCAGATCATGCATGTTAAATAAATTTAGGCAGATATGTACTAATTGGGTCGTTTGAGCATGTAGCTGCTCGATCAAGGAAGGAAATTTCCCTGTGTGTTTTCTGCCCTTGGGAAACGTGTGTGTGTGTGTACTATTTAAAGATTTTATTACTGTTTCTGTTATTATTTATTAAATTTGTATACCGCCTTCATCCGAAGATCGCAGGGCGGTTCGCAATGTAAAAATACAAAATGAGAACACAAAATACATAACAAAGCAAAAACAAAACAAACTACACACAAACACATTTAAAAGGCCTTATTTCTTTTAGAATGCATTTGCTTTATTTTAATTCATGACATTTGACAAATTTGTGCAAAACTGGACATTTTAACACACAAGGCATTTGCAATCAGTTCTTTACAGTACTGAGTAATCAATATTTAAGCAGCCTTTATTATCATTCCTTAACAACACATCAACATTACATTTGTCAAGTGCTCAGTTTTAAAACTTCCTGTCTATTTTACTCGTCTGTTACCCACCCACACCCTGCTTAGTGAAACATCAGTTTCTTCCAAGTTAAGAGATTTGCTCAAGAAATCAAAACTTCAGAAGAAGAGAATCCAGGTTCTCTTTATTTCCTTCCGTTGTAAAACTGATGAGAGGAGAGCTCAGATCTATTGGCTGTCCCGCTGCCAAGAGACCACTTCCAAATGCAGATGCATTTTTTACAGTCTGAACTGTGCTCGGTTTGTTATTTGTTTTGTCACTCTTCCCTTGCGCTAAAGATGCAAGCGGTGTGGGGGGCAATTTGCTCATTCTGGCAGGACTAGAAGTATTTAGAGGAATTTGTGGAGAACGAGAGCTGTCCATCTCCACGATTGGTTGCCTTGAATGTTTCTGAAACGAAGGTGGCCGTGGGGAGAGTGGACTCTCTCACAAGCAATAAGTCTCTCCTGACTTCCTTTGGAGTTTTATCCATCGCTATTCCTTCTCAAGGAGTTTCAGTTTTGATTTAGATTCTTGCACAGCCTCTGTCTTTCGCTCTTCCAGCTGGCGACCGTTGTTCCTTTTCACTTTGCTTCCAGTTTGTATCTGGATTGCTATCCAGTGAGCTTCCTTAAAAATCTCCACAAATTTCTCCTCAGAAACGGGGCTCCGTGTTAGTTCATCTGCAAGGGGTGATGGAGGAATTGTGTCTTTCGTTGCTTCAAGAGCCGTCGCAATGCATTTTTCTTTATGGCCAGTGGGCCCGACAAAAACTCCATCCTCATTTTCACTTATAGGAGACAGTGAAAGGTCAAAGTCAAATTTTTCATCAGACGGGTGGCAAAAATCATTCACACACTCATTGGGTTCGGCTTCTGTCATTTTACATTCTGAATGCAAGGTTGTTTTCCCTTCGTCATCCATGATACGACTGGCAAAAGCGACACGCTAAGAGGAATGAGTCCGCCATTTAAAAGGCCTTATAATGTTAATCAGCCAAAGGCCTGGTTATAGAGAAACGTTTTTGCCTGGTGCCTATATATACAGTATGTAATGAGTGCACCAGGTGAGTCTCTCTGGGAAGAATATTCTGGGGAGCCCCTGCAGGAAAGGTCTGTTCTCATGTTGTCACGCTCTGGACCTCTTGTGGAGGAGGCACATGAAGAAGAGCCTCAGAGGATGATAATAGGATCTGGGTTTATATGGGGACCATGATATTGTAGTCCTGAGCCATTTTAAGACTTTATAGGTCAAAACCTGCATTTTGAATTCGCCCCAGAAACTGATCGGCAGCCAGTGCGGTCGGACCAGGACTGATGTAATATGCTTTCAACCTGTCTTGTCCCCAAATTTAAAAATACACAAGTTAAAAAGCCGCTTAAAATAATGTAAAACAATTTTATCAGCACTACTAACAGCAACAGAAACGCCCCCCCCCCCAAGTTGCCTAAACAATACCCCAAACCAAGAGTCTGTTTTAGAATTGCTTACATGTTGTAATGTTTCTTACATTCTCGAAAGCCCTTGTTTGATGCATTAGCTGTTCCCATACCTGCTCTCCTGGCCTTTCAGCAATAACACAGTGTTATAGCTGCGAGATGAAAACTGAAAATGGCTTCTTTTTAAAATGTACCTTAATGTGTTAGTGTTGCAAGATGAAATACTTCTAAATTAAGGGACATTATGGAGCACCGTGTACCATATCTTTGGCTCTGTAGGTGGTCTGGAGTACAAAATGTTTGTTGCTCTAACTCAGTGACATTTTCTATCCTGTCCATTCCTGGTGAATTTACAGTGTGGTTTTCTACTCCAGCCTAATCTTTCAGCAGACTGTTTGAATATATATATATATATTTATGTGTACTCTGCAGTTCCCAGCACAATTTAGACTCCAGCACTTATTGCAGAGGTTGCCATTCTGAGAATCTTTTTGCTTAATGGACATTATCCTTCGTTGTTCTTCATTGTTTTTTTCTTTAAGCAAGTTGGTAGTTCTCATGGTTCTTGAGAGCAGAGTGGAACGTATGGAAGTTGTCTGAGGCTTCATTAAACCCAAGAACACGGAAGAAGAATAGGAGTGTGCTGTTTGTACCATTGAGTTAAATGGGACTTACTCCCATATAATTGTGTACAGGACGGCAGCCTTAATCAGGATTGGACCTTTGTTGTCTCCCCCTCCTACCACTGTGCTATTTCCTGCGCTGTTTCCCATTTCGATCTAACCTGATACCACTGTTTAGTGTTAATCCCTGAAACTTGAAAGCAGAATTAATTATACAAAAGAGACACATGCAAGTGTAATTACAGTTTATAATTCTGGGTACAGAATTTGGAGATTCAAAGTGCAAAAATAAAGCTCTCACATACTGTAGGATTTTTGTATAGTTTATACTCACACACTCACTCACTCTGCTAATTTAATATCTTATGCTAGGAATTATTTTGCACATGCAAGAGGTAGTGCAATACCAGTGCAATTAGTCTGATGTTTACTGCTGGTGTGATTCAGTAACCTCTTAAGTTCCTTTGCAACGTTGCCCTCCCTAAACCGAATCATTGGGAAATTGCATGGAAAGGCTGCATACCTTTGAGGAAATACAGCAGGAAATTCAGCAATCTTCGGCAGCGTTGCCCATTTAAAGTTGGAGCCGCAGTGTTTGAACTGTGTCCTGAGCTTCCTTGGAAGCTTATCAGGAGTTCTTTGAGAAGGATCGCTAGTGATGGGTAAAAGCACCTTTCAAGGCACCCTGTCCAACATTATTGATCATGAGCAGCTACAGTGCTGCCTTTGGCCTACCAGCAGCTCTGCCCCCAGAATCCTCTGCAGTCTGCCCAGGATTCATTGACTAGATACTGTCATGCAAAACATACCCTCCAACATTTATTTAAAATATTTGCAGCCTGATTTTCTGCCTGATAAGAAGACTCCAAGGCAGATAACTTCACTTTTTGTCAATACTGTATATAGGAAATGTAGCATTGTTTTTAAAGGCAGTGGTGCCTTATTAATGCTCTGCAGAGACAGTGGTGGAAAGCGCCTATTGCCCAAGCCTTAGAGCAGGGGTCAGCTAACTTTTTCAGCAGGGAACTGGTCCACTAAAATATACCCCAAGGTAACCTTCAAAAGGGAGGGGGGTCATTAAGCAAAGTAATAAAACAACTACAAAAGTTTCCTCCCCCTTTAATTTTTTTCACTCCTCAGACTACTCTTGTCTTCCCAGAAATATTGCAAAAGGTGGTCACTGAAAATGAGAAACCTGTTGAATAGAAAGGGACCCTTATTTGCCTTCACATAGCTTTTCGTCACCATAGAGATGAAAAAATGCTCAAAATGGCAGTCTCCTCCTGCCTCCCCCCTCCCATTGATTGCTACCAATGGGATGTGGCTACAGGTAGCAGCTGTACTGAAATTGGTTGGGGCCCTTTAGCACTTGTGGGATTGCTGAGAGATAGATGCAGCCAGTTGCTTTGCTGAAAAGGCTCCCAGAGTGTCAATTAAAGCAAGATAGTGCCTGCCTGTGGGCTTATAGTCTTTACTACAAGGCACACAAAGTGAACGGGGGCAGCCGTGTGGGAAAGGGGAAAAAAGCGAAGTCAGACTTTATCAGGTAATAACAACTGGAGCCCGGGCCTAGCGTCATCGTGGCAAAACCAATGTCAAATAACTTATCTAGGTTCTCGGGATGTCAGACTTGTGGCCCTTTCTCCGTGCAGGGATGGTCGTGTTGGGTGAATGGAAAACAGAAGCAGCAAAACTGCTCCATGTCAGGGTTTGGCAAGTGTGTGTCTGGGAGTTCATGCTGTGATTTAGGTGCTGAGCCAGCGATGGGGGACCTGCGGGCCTCCAGATGTTGGATTGCAATTCCTGTCAGCATGTCAGGTGTTGTTTGGAGTTTGGAGTCTGGCAACATCTGAAGGGCCACAGATTCCCGACAACCTTCTTTTAAACTGTCTTTTGGCATAGTGTCTGAATGGAGCTATAACTTCTCTAGCTTCCTGGTGCATTGTGAAGAGAGGGGGGGGAGAGAGCCTAATTGGTTTTTAAAATAAGTGGGTTAGACTTTTGTGTGTGCGCAAGTAACCCCTCTGGAAGCGAAGGGATTAGCAAACTATAAATATAAAGTGTGTGCTAAAATTCCTGTGATAGTTTCGAAGAGGCAGCCACACAGAATGAAAGCGGTTTTTCTCTTTCATGGCGCTGGCAGATTGTTATGTTTGGGTTGTATCCAACCGAGTTTTGCTCAAAAATGACCCGCTGAAATTAATGAACGCAAGTTAGTCCTGTCTTTTATTTTTAATAGGTCTGTTCTGGGTGGGGCTACCACTGGATACAACCCATTAAAGCCACTTGTTTAGTTAGAACTGTTTCTGTCCCACCTCCTCCTTTCCCATGCCATTTTCAGTTCAGTGTGGCCTAACTTCCTAGTAAGTGTGATTAGGATTTTGGTCTAGGAAGAATGAATCACTTCTGACACATGGCCACTTGGCACCTCTGCCCGCCCTCCATTTAAAGCCAGTGCTGGATGGATATCTTCTGTTGGTCCTCTGGCACCTCCCCACCAGACTTAACTATGGGCAGCAGAGAGTGGTGGTGGGGCTGAAAGGAGGGGTAACTCCAGCCCCATAATGCTTCTCAAAGCCATAGAGTGACACTACATAGGTAAAACATATTAAATTCTCCAAGCAATTTTGCACCAGGCTGTTGGCCACTTGTGACCAAGTAAAGATGCCCTGGTGCCTGGATGATGGCTGATGTCTCTACCATCCGGAGGTGCGTGCCTGGGGATCCTTTGATCTCATCCTATAGAATTCTATTGGCTATATTTTATCTGCGCAATCAGAATGAATTTCTGGAACCAAAAAGTTGTATTGAAAAAATGTGACTTTTGAGCCGTCTGTCCCCAAAATGGCAGCTAGGTATTCTGTTTTTGCAATGGTAACCCTGATTTAAGGAGCACATTTGGTGCCTAACTTATATACCTGAGTTTCTAACACTGTACATGGGAACCAGAGGCATTGTGGAGGATTTCAGATGGTGGCATGTTCAGCTACCCAGTCTGGGGTCAGTACTCTTAGTGCGGGAACCTAACTTTTTTAAAAAAATAAAAATTAAAGGGGTGCTAGTGTCATCTGTGGGTCCAGGTGATACGCAATGTTCAAGCCTCTTTTAGCCTCCCCTTCCGTGTCTTTGACATGGAGATTAAACTGCCTATCTACCTGGCAGACCTTTTGTACCAGTGACTGAGATAATGTACACTGGTGTCTTTACAACTCTTGGGAGTGTGCTAGGTCAGTGCTAGACTGTGTTTTCAGCTGGGCAGTTTTGTCCTTCATCCTAGGTTGCCTTTATAGTGCTCAGGCGGAATATAGCGACCCATTTTTTAAACGTGACTTTTGCTGAGACAGGTTAACAATTATGCAAAGCTTTTTCATGGTAGAAATTAAGGAAATACATTAAACCAAAGATGAGTAAATAATGATGGTTTGCTGTATTTATATTGTGGTGTCCCGTTGCTTTCATCAATAAAATTTTATTCATTCGTTCAACAAATCAAGATGAGTAAATAGTGACAGACGTGGTGGAAAGTGCCTTTTCCCATGAGGAAAATATGGGATACTCGCCCCTCACACTCCTGTAAGGTTAGGCTCTGGCATTGTGTGGCACAAACTGGATCAAACTGATCCTATGTTGGTGGCAGAGTGAAATTCTTCAACTCTTGTAGTTCTGGAAGGTGGTCTTTTTGTTTCCTCCCCATGCCTTAGAAACAGGCTCTGTCTCTGTGTACTTTCGCCCTTGTCTTTTTTCCTTGAGTGTCACTAATAAGGGCTGCTGGCCTAAATCAGTGTTTCTGGGAACCATCGATTTGCTAATTGCTGATAATCAAGTCTTTGCTGGCCGCCTCACACTGAGAGGGCTCTTGTTTTCTGCCGTTCTGCTAAGAATTAGGGGAGAATTTGCCAGTTTTGTAGTCTCCAAAGGAGTGTGTGAGTATGTATGGGGGGGGAGGAGAGAGAGATTTTCTTCCCTTTTAAAGCTCTCTAATTTCTTTGAGGTAAGCGTCTGCTACATTTTTTGGCCTCCATCAACAAGGGGCTATTATACTGCTGACCTTTCCCGCCAAAATGAAAGGCAAGACTTGAAAGCTGAGATGCAAGGGGAGAGGGAGGGAAAGAGTTGAGGTGGCTTTAAATTCCTTAGAGTCTATTTCAGGTTTGTACCACTTATGGACTAGCCAGGCAATATATTCCCATTTTTTTAAATTTGGAAGGACCTCCTCTGCTTAATATTGGGGTTCAGTCTAGCAATGATTTGAGTCCCTTTTGTGCTTGCTGCTCAGGTGCTTCAGCTATATGTTGCTGCATGCGTGCTTAAAAACTAATAATCGGTACAGTTGAATTGCATTGTTTCCGTGCCACCAAGAGTCTTGTGCGGCATCTTGTAGAGGAGAAAATGTTCAGTTCCCATCTGCACTATACATTTGAAACAGTATAATGCCACTTTAAACAGTCGTGGCTCCCCCTCCCCCCCAAAAAATTGTGGAATTGTGATGGACAAACAGAGCACCAGTTCCCAGTGTTTCCAGGGGAGAGAAATTGACCGTTGAATCGGTCTGAGAATTGTAGCTCTGTGACGAAAATAGGGCCATCCTAATACTTCTTAGCAACAGGAACAAACCGCAGTTCCCAGGATTCTTTGAGGGAAGCCGCAAGTGTTCAAAGTGGTATGATACTGCTTCAGATGCATAGGGCAGATCTGTTACTGTTGGTATCTGTCTGTCTTGGGAGACAATGGAAGAGTGTGCCTTCCATTGGTAAAGTCAAAACATTGGAGAGCTGCATTGCCAGCTGTGGCTGTAGAGACTGATAGGGCAGGTGGGGCAGATGAAGGTGTCTGGTTTTGCTGCTGCAGCCGCACCATGGCATTTCTTCTCTCTGCACTTCTCCCAGTGGTCATTCCTCCTCTGGTCACTGCGGTCGAGACATGACCCGAATGTCTGTCTCCAGGCACTGCAATCGTCTGCAAGGAATTCCCATATGGTGGGGTTAATGCTGATAGCCTTCAGGCCCAGGTTTTTGTTGAACACCGATATTGGGCCATTCATGAATTGCCTTGCTTACGGTTGTTCTGCTGTATTTTACTGTATTTCTTTTTCTACATTGCATTGTTTGATGTGTTTTATCTGATTTTTATCCTGCCCTGGAATTTATTTATTTTTAATGAAGGGCTGAATAAAAATATTTTAAATTAAAAACAACTGTGCGTATTTTCAGGTGCTTTGTCCAAGGCATCGAGGCAAGCTGGGCAGCTTCCTAGGTGCCAGAATTTCAGAGCTGCTTAGCTCAGTTATGTAATTGCCTCGGCGAGACAGAGATACTGGCCAAGTTCTCGCATAATTCTAAGCCGGGGGGTCACCAACCTTTGGAAGCCGGTGGTCACGTTTGGAATTTCGGGGACGTGCTGTGGGTGCCATTCACAAAATGGCTGCTGTGGGAATATGGCAGAACACAAAATGGCTGCTGTGGGGGCAGGTATGAGAGGCCAATCCAATGCAGAGAAAACTGTCTCTCTGGCATTGTGGAATTTTACATTGTGAAATTACTGAGGCTTTGACAGGAACCTTGGGATGTTTACTGGTGGGCAAACTTGGTGCCCATAGGTGCGGCACTGGCAATTCTTGTGCTAAGCACTGTGTGTGTGAACAGAGCCCCGGGTTGATGCAGTTCCTTCTCCCTTCTGGTTCTTTTCAAAACCAGCCACCTTAAAACCATGGGCTATGAAGCTGGCTAACGTAACTACAACTAAAGCTTGCTTCAGACCACAGTCTCTGTACAACATGACAACTAAACACTAGCAAAGTCCTTCTCCCAGCTGTGCAGAGCGAGTGAGGAACACACGAACCCGGAGGTTTCCTTGCTTGTGCAATTAGGGATGAGCCATGGTTATTATTATGTGCAAACCACAGTTCTGCAGAACTGGGGTGCCTGACAATAAAGCATTTTAAAATGTGCATCAGTTCTTTTTAATTTGTGGTAGGGAATTATAATGTTGGTATCAGGTGGGCCTAAGTAGGTAAGCTTTTGGGATAAGCTTAAAAATGTTAAGAGATGCTGCATCTTATATAGTTGTTGGGCAGGAGGAGTGGGGTTGCTTTTTACCAGGAGCCTACCCTGTGCTTGAGCTTGGCTGCTGGTCACACTGCCTCTTTAAAACAAAGCAGGAGGAACAGATGATGGCTGGGCAGCTTAGGTTACATAATCTCTTTCAGGTTTAGCACTGGGGCTTCCTGAACCAATGGAGGCGTAGACATTTTATCCTATCGGATGCCAGCATTTTCCCATCTAGCTCATAACACTTCTGACCTTGCGATTTTTTAAAAAAAAAAAACCCCACAAAACTTTTCTTGCTGAGCTCTATTGATGTGCCGAGTTAAGGGGTAGCTAGTGTCTTGTTGTTTGTTGTTTGTGTGTGTGTGTAATAGTCTCCATCTCAAAATCTTCACTTAGCATGTGTCGACTATGATAACTTCAGCAATGGTGTTTTTCTCTGTTGCTGTCTGTGCATTTCATTGATAAGAGAGAGAAGGGCTTTGTGTGTCTTTCTAAATTTGTGATTCCCGCCTCCCCCCTCCTGAATGCTTCCTGCTATTCCTCACGTGCGTATGGCTGTGTTGGAAGCAGAGATTCTGCTTGAGGGGGGTGGGGGAAGAGCTGTTGCCAAAAAACATCCTTTCGGATTTCAAATCCTGTTTTTGAAACAGTAGCTGTGGAGGAGTACTGGAGACAGGGAAACTTGTTCCTCTGATCCTTGCTATTGCTCTAACATTTTTCGTTGGTGTAGCAGAAATAGACTATCCTGGGTGTCCACCGCCCCCACTTCGCTTTCAGAGCAGAGAATTGAGAGCCAGCTTTTGAGTCCTGTGAAATTTGGGGAAGCGAGTACTTCCTGAGCCTTGCAGGCTTTGGAAATCCTCAGATTTTGTGTTTCTTGAGAATCTCTTGTATTTTCACACAGATTTCATGTGTGTGCAGGAGTGGAGGAAATCTGCACGGTTTAAGAGGCAAAGGAGAGAGGGCGGCAGCTTAATTAGCACAAAGGAAAAAAAGCCCTTCCTGACCTCGAGTCCCATGACTGGTTTTACATTTTTAGTTCCATGATGCAGTAAACATAAATTTGCATATGCTCGTATTGCATTCATGACCGTGGCACTTGTAACACTAATACTACAGTGTTTTTAGGAGGGGGTCCATTTATATGCTTAAAACTTGAAGAGAAGATAGCCTTCCATTTTTGAGAGTTATTTTTTTCAGTCATTATTTTAGGCTCTTTGCAAGTTCCAAGTTTCCATTCATATTTTTAAGTGCTGTGTTTATTCCTGTGTCTGGAGAACATGGGTCTGGAAATGTAACATTTTAAAAAAAAGTCTGTGCTTGAACTGCGAGGGTGGGGACAGAGGAGAATAGTTGGGAGGGAAACTCTGCCCCCTCCTAATTCTAGCCCCATAGCCTTCTAAAAGCTGTCACTCAGGGAGCCATCACAAAAGTTAAGGCAGCCAGGCCTCCTCTCAGCTCCCATGTAATTTGAGCACTGAGAAGAGCCTATGACTTGGACCAAAGGGCATTGGAACTGGTGTGCAGACTTGCAACACATGTGTTGTCCACATGTCTGTTAGCCAAGAGCCACTTCATGTGTGTTGCTTATCTTCTGTATGTCTGTGGCATGGAAGAAACAGTGGACTGATAGTTTACACAGTCACCCGTGAGATCCATGTGTGTCTCTATTTTGCCACAATTGCCTGTACTTGGAAGGCACTGCCGTTTGATTTTATATGCAACGAAGCAGCAGGAAATCCAGAATGAGATGCCAGCACCATGTGGCCAAGTAGTTCTCTGCAGATCTGACTCTTATTCTGTGCCAGCTTGTAACCTGCTGCTCTAGTAGCTTTGCTTCTGCGCAGTCTTTATCTCTGATCTCAGTACAGTTTGCTTCTCTTAAAAATTAAGAAGCCATAACTGGATCAAAGGAGTAAGTTGCAAAGAAAGAGCTTTCCATCTAATGCATAATATTTCCCCCCTCTTTAAGTTGCAGTTTTAGATACGACTTGATACCTCTGCTCTCAAACTCTTCCTCGTCCAAACTACAGCCAGAGTGTGAGCTGGAAGCACTGGGGACCTTCCTTGTTGGCTCTCTGTGCTCATTCAGCGCACCTGATCCTTCCAAGCCACTCTGCACCTGGTGCACATCCTGGGCTGATCATCCTGTTCACCTGCGTACATGGGAATTGTTTACAGGCAGCATAATCCATGTGGGAGAAGGGCCAAGGCTGGCGTGCACTGCCTTGTGCAGCATCACACTTTTCGCTCTAGGTGTGCATGTGTGTGTTGAACCTGGAACTCACGTCTCTGATTTTGCACAGTGCTCCCATGTGGACGTGCCCTTCTGTTCTTCTTTCGAGGCCGTATTATGAATGCAACACTGCACATACAGGAAAGAAGCTTGCTTACCTGTGGGGCATTCCTCATAAAACCTATATCTCATTTAGATAGTGTTCCCGTCTCTGTGCATACTGTGTTAGCATACTAGGGGCTGGGGCTGTGCTGCTGTGCCCACATTTTGCTATGTGCATGGGTTCATGGAGGAGGAGAGGTCGATTAGCCATGGTGGCTAAATGGAACCTGTCTTCAGAGCAACAATGGCAGACGACTTTCTTAATGCCGTTCTAGTGGGCTTTTCAGCAGCAGGATGCTGGGGAAAGGCTGTAGCTCAGTGGTAGAGCATCTGTCTTGCACGCAGAAGGTCCCAGGTTCAATCTCTGCCATCTCCAGGTATATCTGGGAAATATTCCCTGCCTGAAACCCTGGAGAGCTGCTGCCAGCCAGCATAGACAATACTCAGCTGGATGGATCAATGGTCTGACTCAATAACACAGCAAGTTTTCTTCTACCATGTAGATGGACTTTTTGGTCTTACCTAGCAGTGCTCTTATGCTTGAATTGGGCCTGTGTGATACTGGGCCATCGCCTTTTGCTATCTGCACATGAATCTGGAGAAAATAATAAACGTAAATATAAGTAGAGATGAATGGGTGGTCTGAGGGTGTATTTGGAAAACCCACGCTTCCTACTGGAACAGAAGGCCCTGTTGGCTGCTAAATATTATGTTGAGCATTTTATGCTGCCTTGGGAAGGTTGCTTTCGTAAAGGTGGTGCTGAGCTGTAAATAAGACTGTGAGCCCCAAATGATTTGTTTTGGAAGCTCTGTGAGATCATGGTGGTCGTGTATGAGCCCTTCCTCTTTGACAGCTCCTTGGCTTGAATGAGATCAAAGCAAACTTTCCTGTACTTCCTCTTTTCATGCCCCTACTAAAATGTTGCCACAAATAGGGTTGACCCCTTACAAAGTGCCGAAAGGAAGGAATACATAACCTTGAGAGGACTACTGTGTTTATGTCCTGCTTGTGAGCTTCCCAGAAGCATCTGGTTGAGTGAGAACAGGATGCTGGACTAGATGGGCCTTTGGACGGGTCTTGCGTTTTCTGAGGACTGTTGTCTGTAACGTAGGACACGCAGCCACTCTAGTGACAAAAAGAAATGCAGCTCAGATGTGTGCTTTCTCGGTGCAGCTGGTGACATTATACAACAGAGGTGGGGGAACATTTGGCCCTCCAGATGTTGGTGAACTACAACTCCCATGAATGCGAACTCCAGCATGCATGGCCAATGGCAAGGGATGATGGGAGTTGTAGTTCAGTAACATGTGGAGAGCAGAACTTTCCCCATATTTGTCATAGGGGAAAGCTATGGAAATAGACCATTGATTGGTGGTTTTGAAGTATTTAAAAAAGGGATCAATTCTCAGGCAGAGAGACTGGAACTGAGTTCAGGTTCTCCTTTAGCTAATCCCATACTAGCAGGTTATTGGTGTGTCTGCCAGTCCTGAAAGCCAGCAAGATTTATTTTTTTACTTACTTATTTCATAAAATTTTGTATACATGATCTCTCCCTCCAGAGGAGGCAACCTAATTCATTGTGATGTTATTACTGGGGGGGGAGGTAACTCAGTGAAATGAGTGACCTAAAGTTAACTGAGAAGCCTAGTGCATTCACTGGGTCCAGGTATCGCAAGATCAAGGCTAATTGTAGCTAGATACTGGCGCACACCAGAAGCTAGCAACTGCAGTTGTCTACAGTATACCCCAACCCCTATGGTACGCCCCTTTTTCTGGCCAAGACATTGGTTGTCCAGGGAGCTCTTTTATAAGTGATACCGTTTTTGCATTGAATCAGCTGTGAGGTGTGAGGTTAGCTGGGTGATAAGGACCCACCCTCCTTGTATATTGGAAGGTCTCCTAGCACTAATGAAGCCCAAGCAATAAATAACCTGGAGGAGATTAGCAGCTGCCTCTTGTAGCAAATTATATTTGATTTATTGCACATTTAATTAAACCGCTTGCACCTGTATATATAAACACAGGACCTTTTAAAGTAGTAAAGAATACCCTCCTCTCTGCAGCACAACAGCTTCTAATTCCTTAATAGGGTTTTAATGAAATAAGTACGGCACACAGCCTTTAGCATATTCAGGAGGGGGAGAAAGACGTATGGCTTCTCTGTAAACATAATGCCACTCTGAGTCGATGCATGCCATAACAAAGTCCGATTTAATATCTTGCTGCTAGTTATGCCCTCTCTGGAGCATCGTGTAATGGCAGCTTCAATAAAACAGCTTGCTTATCTTGTTGTGTTTGTGGCTGTCCCATCTGTGCAGTGTGAAGACTTCAAGGCAGGGCAGCTATGAAAGCTCGAATCGGAAGGGCTCTGGAGTTCCAATAAATACAAAAGGGGCTAGGGCATCCTCAGTAGGAGTTACCCTAGAAAAGAGTCTTTCTTGGTCTCTCTGGACTAAGAGGAATGAAGAGGAAGCTTTTTCAAACCTAATTGCACATTGGGGTGGGCGAGAAAGAGATATTGCCCTTGAAGGGGGAAATGCAAAATCTTTTAACTTGGCAGGACAATTTTTCAAAATGGGGATGGGGGTGGGTTTCAGTCAGTGTTTGAAAAATGGGTAGAGATGAAGCAGATACACATCTATGTGTGAGAGAGAATCATGTGCAGAGGAATAAGATGGATAAGGGGTAAGTTAAGAATGCAATCATAAAGACATAATTTTGGATTGATTTAGAATAGATATATGATACTCCACAGTCAGGTTAAGTGTTTTGCAAGGAGGCAGCAACGGTAAGGCAAGAACAGAGGCAAGTGCTGTGGGATGTTCCTGAATTAGGTCTCTTTGCCACTTGGAAATGGGTGGTTGTTGTAGTGACAACTGCACTTAATGGGACCTTTAAATGGTGGAAGACAAGTTTTTCAGAATCCTTGTTCAGGCATAGGTCTTTAGAACTTTTCTTTAAAAAGGGGGGGAGAGAAATTGATGTTTCATTTCAAGGCAAACACACATTTAGTTGAAATTTCTTTGGTGGTGGTGGAAATGGCCAGTAAAATAAATATTCTGAATGCTAGACACTTCGCAGAAGTTGGCAGAAGACGGCTTGATATGCAGTGCTTTTCTTCCCAGCTAATCAGGATGCAGAGTGAACGCCTTTTCCTCCTTGTAATGGGGGTGGTGGAGGAAGATGGCTCTGTGATAACTTCGCTGCTATTACTATATTATTTGTTGAAGCAGAAGGAAAGGTTCACATAGCTGACTAACAAATTTTCCACAAGCTTCCCCCCACCCCCAGCTGTTGCTTTGGCTTGCAACAAAGGGGAATCTCTTTGGCCGGCTGCAATATGTCCTCGAATAGTTCTCCTATTTCCGCTGTGGGGCATTTCTGCGGGTGCATGATGTGGCCTGTCCATTTTTCTGCACCCCAACTTTCCCTTGACGTAACCCGTCCTCCTCCAGGAACCTTTTCCATCTGAGGGTGGGTGGCAACAGAGGAGAAGGTTTCTTCCCTAGTTGGATAGTGTGTGGTGCTGATAATTCAAAGGTTGAAGGTTTGAGCCCCATAAGGGACAGCTCCATAAAAGAGCTGCTGCCAGCCAGTGTAGACAATACAGGGTTGCTTCCTATGTTCCTACCTTGATGCCTTTTGGGGCACATGGTTTTTCATTTCCCCAGGCTTTTTAAGAGCTGTCTTAATCATTGTTTTATGACTGTGGTGTTCTTATTCCCTCTTTTCTTGTAGTAGCATGGGTTTTATTGATGGATTGCTGTGTGTTTTTATAAGCCATCCTGGAAATGCTGTTGAAGGGGTGCTGTAGAAATCTGGCAAACAAATACATAAATTTCAGACTCGGAACTACTTTTGGGTAGGGTTTCCCCCCTAAAAAAATAAAAAAAGATGTGGTTTTGTCTGAGCTGAGGACATTTAAAGGTTTGGGCATCACCGACACAAATCAAATATCTGTTTGACCTTTTTTCCCTTCTTCTTCCATTCTTAACACTGGGCAAGAGTCCAGCTGCTGACTTTTGTCGTAAATCTCAGCTATGTGTTTGCTTTGGTACAGCGTTTCAGTTAGTCACAGTTAGGGCTTCCGGTTTTGGGGCTTTAGCAGTTTTTGGCAGAAGCCTCCCGGGAAGCCGTGTGTTTTGGGAGACAGCAAGAATTATCGACATGTTTTGCCATTGGAGGATTGGACGGGGCTCTTTGTGTGCAGCGCAGCCTGTGCTTGCTCGATGACCCTTCCATCGTAAATGGATTATGACATGGGAACTGGCACTGGGCCCCAGAATGTGAGTCTGGTTTCCTGAGCTGAACTCTGTGGAGGAGCACCTTGCAATTTGGGCTCTGGGGGAAAATCTTTCCAAATATCCAAATGCGTGTGTGTGCATGCACGCAGGAGAGTATTGATTTCTGCACCACTTTGAGGGTGGTGCGCTTGTAGGATTGCTTTTCTTGCTTGGCTTAAATTGGGTCTCTGAAAGCACCATGGTTTCTCTGTGCAATGCAAAGTCCATGCCTTTTGCATGTTCAGAATTAAGCCACCCATGTGATCTTGGCCATTGTAATAGGGTCATGACTGACCCTAGTAGATTTTCACATTGTGGATGAGAAGAGTTGCCAGAGAGCAGTGGCTGTTTGCCCAAGGCCAAGGCAGGCAGAGCCACTATTGATCCATCAACAAGGGAGCAGGGCAACTCTATCAAACCTCCTCCTTTTGAGGAGATTCCCACT
Source organism: Podarcis liolepis (assembly GCF_965112155.1). NCBI lineage: Eukaryota > Metazoa > Chordata > Lepidosauria > Squamata > Lacertidae > Podarcis > Podarcis liolepis. The sequence continues at coordinate 37,346,861 of NC_139567.1, forward strand.
GCCATTGTGCCAGCTGTCTGAGGAAAGAACTATGTGTTGCCCAAGGGTTTGCTTTTGTAGACTATCAGACAAAGCTATATAACTATGTTGCAAGATAAGAGTAAGAACAGACGCCTGAGCTTGCTTTTCCTTTCCTCCCTCACACACCCTTTTCCTTGTGTGCCATGCCTCTGTTTAGTTCAGGGGCAGTCAACCTTTTTATACCTACCGCCCACTAATGCATCTTTCTTGATGGTAAAATTTCCTTAATGCCCACCTGTGCTCAATGGAAGGAGGATTCAGCTTGTGCCATGGAACCCCCTGCTGCCCACCTAGAATCCTGAAATGCCCACTAGTGGGTGGTAGGGACCAGGTTGACAACCCCTGGTTTAGACTGTAAGCCTGAGAACAGGGAAAGTCTTCCTATTCAGCTTGGGAGAATGGTCTCGAAGCCTTCTTTTTTTGACTAAAGGATGGGGAACAAATACAAATACTTTAACAAACCTTCCGAATACAGAGTTGTGTTTGCTGAAGCCCATTTGAAAACAATTCTTTTGCGTCTTGCATAAAGAAGATTGCATTCTGAAAGTCTGTGTTTTGAAAGGCAAGGAAGGGAACAGCGCCAGTGAAGCACTTCAAACAGGAGGTCAGGGGGTCACATCTGCCCAGCATCCGGTGAGCGTAATTTTCATGACTGATCTCCCCCTGCACCAGACTGTCTTCCAAAGCGGAAGTGTCAAAAGTAGAGAAGAAAATATTGCATGGATATAAACGTGATCTACCTGGGATATGACTCAGGCAGTGTGGTGACTTTTCTCCAGAGAAGAAAGATGTTGGAGGTTGTCTAAGGACAACCAGTTCTCCATCTCTGAAGTAAGCCACTGGTCCAGTAATTGGGCACAAATGAGGATCCACCCTGCTGTGGGTTAAACCACAGAGCCTAGGGCCTGCCAATCAGAAGGTCGCGGTTCAAATCCCCGCGACGGGGTAAGCTCCCGTTGCTCAGTCCCAGCTCCTGCCAACCTAGCAGTTCGAAAGCATGCTAGTGAAAGTAGATAAATAGATACCGCTCCGGTGGGAAGGTAAACTGTGTTTCCCTGTGTTGCTCTGGTTCACCAGAAGCGGCTTAGTGATGCTGGCCACATGACCCAGAAGCTGTACGCCGGCTCCATTGGCCAATAAAGCGAGATGAGCGCCGCAACACCAGAGTCGTCCGCGACTAGACCTAATGGTCAGGGGTCCCTTTACCTTTACCGTTAAGAATCCACCCAGACCTGGTGTGAAGTTTTGAAGCACAAGAGAGAAGATGAATGCACTTTTGGGGAATTTCTCAGTATGTCTGCATGGCCTTTGCAGCTTGATAACTTCATAGTTCTTGAAGGGGGAACTTGTGCAGTAGAAAGCTAAACAGGCATATAACCCCCAGTAATAAAAAAATCCAAGAACGGTTTTTAGAGTGGATGAGAGTACTCTTAATGACTCTGTTTACAGAGGGAGGATAAAAGATGTTGTGGCCAAGTAGAGCTGGCCAGGATCCCCAATAGGAGCACCTGCACCTGGCTTCATTGGGTGGCATTTGGGTTGTGTGCCCAGAGCATAATAGACTAGACCTGTTGACTGTGCTGTGAACCCATGGGAAAGAGAGAGGCTCTGAGAGAGTGACGTTGAGCAATGCAGGTACACATTGTGAGCAAGAGGATGAGTGGGCCCAGTCGTGAATGAATAGAAAAGCTAGGCTTGGCATGCAAAGAAGCAGGGGACCTGTAGTTCAGTGGTCTTATTTTGATGAGAGTACTCACCAGTACAGAATATTGTCATCTCTCTCTCTCTTCCCTCCCTGCCTGTAGCAGCCATTTTGTGTTGATAATCACAACACTTTTACCAATAGATAAGCACCTGTACCTCTTTTTTTTTTTTACCCCCGAAATCACTGAGGAGAACACAGGCTTTTACATGCAGAAGGCCCCGGGTTCAATTAAAGGATCTTCTTGAGCATCAGGTGGTGGTGAGATCTCTGCCTAAGATCTTGATCAAGCTTGGTTAAAGCAAAGGTCTCCAGTGTGCAATACAACGCTCTAGTTTCTGCCCTCATTTATTTTTGCTGTTTATTTCATGCATTCTATATCTTGCCTTTATTCCATGGTGGAACTCAAGGAAGCACACATTGGGGTTCTTAAGAACAGAAGGCAAACCTGCTGGATCAGGCCAGCAGCCCATCTAGTCCAGCATCCTGTTCTTACAATGGCTGACTGGATGCCTGTGGGAAGCCTGAATGCACTCCCTGAGCGTAGCAGCCGCTTGGCCCACCAGCAATTCAATGGGAACTGGTATTCAGTGGCAGGCAGTCTCTCAGTCAGGCATTGACTGGGGCCAGTCCTGCTTTGCTTTATCAAGGTGACTGCATAATGTCGTCTTTCCTTTCTATCTACGACATGACTGTCCTCTAATTCATTCAAGGGAACTCGGGGAAGTGTTTGAAGGGTGTTCTCTCCCCCCAAAAAAGTTTTTTTTTGTTCTCAGACGAATGTTGTGGATTAGATTCAGAGACTGTGACTGGCCGAAGGCCACTCTCTGAACTCGGATTTGAGGCTGGGCTGCCTTAGCTAGCCATTGCATCACCATGGCTTTTAATTTCAAGGTGGGTGATTGGTTATTTTGCCTCCATAGTTGGCTCTGAACCCATACAGGTGAATTTTCACCTCTTAAGAAATTTAGGACAGTTTTAATTTCTTCTAATCTCCCAATTTGCCCCTGCCTCCCACTCTTTGTCCTGGATCAAAGTTGTCTGCTGAATGCATTGGTTTATTTCCCTTTTTATCCCTTTGCATTTTCATCAAAGTTCATTTGTTTCCTTCAGTCTGGTAATAAATTGGAGAAGTTAATAGTGCATGTCTGAGAAGAACTTCCATTTAAAACTAAGGTAGGGGAAGGATTTGGGATATTTGCTGGATATTGCCTGTGTTTTTCCTTTATAATTCTGTGGATCTAGCCCCCACCCCCTGGCCCCCAGTAAGTGCCTTAAATTTATTTCCTAAGTTTAAGATCCTGCTCTGCTTTTGATATTAACTGTGCCAGACATACTCTTTTGCAATGCTAATTATTAGGCTTGCCATCCAATTTTCTTGATTAATGATACAAGTTACAGTCTATTTAAATCTGCATATGAACAAAAAGTAATCCTGTGCAAGTTTTCACGGAAGTCAGTCTCACTGCCTTCAGTGGCATTTGCTCCCAGTGTGCATAGGACTGCAGCCTGTAGTTCCCAAGCACCAACTAGTTAAGGGTTTTCTTGCCCCAGTGAGATTTTTATGCAACAGTCCCTCATTTTTCTGGCCAGAATGTTTGTTTTTTATGCTGTTTTTTATGGTACGTATGTGTTTTTATAAGCTTCCCTGAGCAGTGCTTAGCCTTACATGTTGCCATGGGCATGTGTGGCAATGCGCATGGATGCTTTGGAATGATGGGAAATGTAGTTCCCCCGGGTCCTGTCCACTCTGTTGGATGCTGCTATATGTGCTCTTGGCAACATTCTGGGTTCCAGACTCGGAGTCTACTGCGCAGGGTGAACTCTGGGACCGTGGCCAGCTGCCTCTCAGTGAGCCTGGAATAGTGTGGGCTGTTGGTGACGCTTTCATGGGGCACACATTGCTGATGTGGATCCATTTCAAGTTGGCCTGGACTCAAGCTGGCCTAGATCCACTCCAGCATATATCTGGAGAGAGAGGGCTCCAAGACACCTGGTGCTTGACGACCCCATCCATATTTGTGGATTCTGCTTCCTTCCCTATTAAGAAGAGACGATGGGCAGAAACTCCTTTCCCTCATAGTCAGCCAGGCTGCCCCTTTTGCCAACAATGCAGAAGTTCCAATGTGCTGGGGAAGACTAGGCAAAGGAATGGAGGCCAAAGATTCAGAGGGAGGAAAAATAGAGAGAGGCCTATAAAACAGAAAGACTGCATGAGTCTTCGAAGCCTCCCGAGTTCATAAATCGCATAAATTGCAGAACTTTTGAGATTACACACAAGAATTTCATTGGAATCCCAAATGGATTATTAGCGGCCATAATATTTTCCTCACTGTGCCACATGTTCTGCTGGGAGAAAAGGAATAAGCCAAGTGGCTTTTTATTCCCCCAAACTGATGTATTAACTTGAAGTTTTAAAAAATGGTGGGTGGGTGTTTGCTAGCAGTGCTACGGAAAAGCCATATTGACATTTTGGTTGGTTTGCAGAAGGATGCAGTGAACAAAAGAACTTGCAAGAGATTTTTTTGTAGAAAACTTTGCTGTGGGTTTCAGAACGCTCTTCATTTGCCAAAGCAGGGATCATACAAAAAAAGTGTGACCCTTCCTGCAGACGACAACAACAACAACGACGATAATAATAATAATAATAATAATAATACTTCTATTATTTACATGCAGCCCATCTAACTGGGTTGCCCCAGCCACTCTGGGCGGCTCCCAACAAAACACTAAAAACACAATAAAACACCAAACATTAAAAACTTTCCTATACTGTACAGGGCTGCCTTCGGATGTCTTCTAAAAGTCAAATAGTTGTTTATTTCCTTGAAATATGAAAGCAGCCCCTGCTCACCAGTGCCAATGAATGGCGTGTATCAAGGCTTTCCCCAGAAAATTAAATGGCAGGAATGCATATGCCTCTTGATCTTGGTGTGCACACAAGTTGCTTCTAATTTTGCTTTATTTTTGAGGGCTGCCACAGGCCTCTGTCTACGCATGTGGTGCTAAACTCTTGATTGTTGTGAAGCCTGCGTCTTTTCCTTTATCCTCCCGGAAGAGCCCGCTCACCTGGAGGTTCTTTCAGGTTCCTCTAAACAAACAGCCACACTGGCGGAGTTAATAAATTAATCTTCAGGGAGAGATCCTGCTTGGCAACGGAGCCGGGCTTCTCAGGGTCCCACCGGAGGGCTTGGCAAATGGGAAAGACTCGAGCTTTCTTAGAGAGACTTTCTGCAGTCTAATTGAAGCTGTGTTGGCTGTGGGGAAATAATTAAGCAGTGTGTGTTTGACACACGATAAGTATAAAAGTCTCTCTCCCCCCCCCCCATCCCCTCCCCGCAGATAGCAGAGTGCCTGTTAATATTTGTGCAGGTTAGTGTGACTGCAGTTGTTAGGCACTACAGAAAATGGCCTGAGTATTGTGGCAAAGTGTGTGGCAGAGAGGGCGACTGTAAGGGACACTGCAAGACCAAATGTACTTCAGTCGGCAGAGCCTGTTCATCACTGGGGCATGAGTTTGAACCCCATGTTGGACGAAAGATTCCTGCATAGCAGGTGGGTTTACTAGATAACCTGTGTGTGGTCCCTTCCAACTTTACAATTCTGTAATTCTTGAGTCTCATGGACCAGTCACTTTAATTGCCGCCATGATTGAGCACAGAGATGCTGCCACTCATCCTGCCTGATTCCTCTACCTTTTCAAGCCAGGGTGTACAGCTGTGACAGGCAGACCCAGGATAGGACCTGCTGGGTCACAGGTGGACATACAGTTTGGCAAATCAGACATACGTGATCAGGACAGAATTGGACAGGTAATGATTTTGTTTGACATAGTACCCCGCCCTTAAGTTCCGAAGAACACCCAGGGAAACTGGCAATTAGTTAGAACAATCAAAATAATTGCTGTGTATTTATAAAAATATCTAGCAATCTGTAGGGAGGCCACAGGTTCCCCAAACTAGTTCAGTGCATGTATCTTGGGTTACCCAAATAAGACTCAAAACTCCATTGATCTGCCCTAGATGAGCATATTAAGGTTTCATAAAACAGCAACATTCCCTTTAGATCAGCACTCTCTCCTCCCCAGTGCTTATGTAACTCCTGGGACACCCCCCTGGAAAAACAAAATCTACCTGTGCATCAGCTTTCTTTTGTTGCTTCAAGTAGCTATTCCAGATTTCAGTCTATTGAGGTAACCTTTTGCTCTAGGGTAGCAACTGATTCCCCCACTTCTTCCTTCTTTGCTGTGCACACTTTCTATATTCAGTGCTAGGTACTGAAGAGTAAACATTTCTTCCTTTCCCCCTGCCTCCCAGTATTGTAGCACTTTTAAAAGAGAGTGAAAATAAATTTTAATTGGTACAAGCTGCCTGCCAGCTAATATTTCCCCAGTTTCTGATCGGGTTCCAAAGTGGTTGTAAACAATTTGATTCCTGCCCGTGTTTTACAGCGCTGGCAGTTAACCTCACAGGGGCTTTACTCTATTAATATATGTTTAAATGAAGATCACCAAGATAAAAGTCAACTGGGTTTGTCTGCTCCAGAATTTAAACCAGGAACTTAATCATTGGTGGTCGCCTGTGGCAGAAATCTCCATTCTTGGGAGGGCTGGCCATGTGGCCGTGCCTTTTTACTTGTAGAAACTAACTGCTCCATATATACTCAGGCTCCACAGTAAGGTTGGCTCCACCTAGCAAGGGTCGTAGGTCAGTGATTGAGCAAATGCCATGTTCCAGGTTTAGCTCCCAGAATTTCCAGCGAAAGGGATCTTTTGTAGCACGGCTGAGGTCACATCCACAGCAAAAAATTAAAAGCATTATTGTACCACATTAAGTCATGGAGAATCCTAGGAACTGTGCTGACTCCACAAAGCTATGATACTCAGCACCCTTAACAAACTGCAGCTCCCAGGATTCTCCATGACTGTTAAAGTGGCATAAGAGTGCTTCAAATGCATGGTGTAGATGCAGCCTGAGTGAGAGCTGTTCCCGAGAGCTACTCCCTGTTGGTGAAGGTAACACTTGAGCTGGATGAGTCATAGTTCAGCGGTAGAGCCCATAGTTTGCATAGATAAAAAGTCCCTGTTTCAGTGCTTGGGTGTCCTAGATTACACAGGGTTTGGAGAACAATTGACAGCCAGGCAAGGATTGTCAACTTGCAGTCCGAAAACATCTGGAGGGAAGCAACTCTCATCATCCCAAGCCAGCATGGCCAGCGGTTGGGGTGATACTTATTTATTCATTTACTCACTATTTTTCTTTCACTTATTTACCCCACCCCATTCTTCCAGGGTGGTGTGCATGAGGTTTCCAGGCCCTCACCAGGAAGGTAGAGCACCTTCTTTTCATGCAGAAGGTCCCAGGTTCTATCCCCAGCAAGTATTTCTTGGTAGGGCTGGGAGAGAACCCAGCCTGAAACCCTGGAGAGCCACTGCTAGTCAGTGCAGACAATACTGAGCTAGATGGACCAGTGGTCTTAGTATAAGGCAGAGCTACCTATGTGACCTTTCCAGGCATTGATCAGAGTCAAATTGGCCTCATGTGCCTGGGAGTTGTAGACCAACAGCTTCTGGAGGGCACTATGTTGGCTACTGTGGTTGGCAATATTGGGCTTAATGGACCTGTGGATGGGCTCAGTGTAAGGCAGCTACACATGTTTTAGAATAAGAGAATTGCAGAGTTGGAAGGGACCCCGAGGGTCACCTAGTACAACCCCCTGCAATGCAGGAATCTCAACACATAACTTTATAGTACCAAAGACTTCACAGTTATAGAGCAAGTGGCGCTCAAGCACACCACGAAGTGCAAGTATTTACACACTGCAGATATGTTGCATACAAACCCCAAAAGAGAAATGCAGTGTTAATGTGTGCAGTCTCTCTCTCTCTCTCTCTCTCTCTCTCTCTCTTTCTTGCTAGTACAAGTGCTCCTGTGCTTTTTACCGTACTTTGATTTGAAATTTGGTGGGGCTGCTAAGAGTCAGATTAAATTTCCTCAAGAGGTCTTGACACAGGCTGCCAGGTGGCCATCCCTAGCCTAGGGCAACAATTAGCAGGGAGTGGCAGATTCAGATGGGAGGTACCATTTTAACTTTTTGTTGTTATTATTTGCTGAGGATTCCTAATTTGAGCTTGTTTGGTACAGAGCAATCATAGATATGGTAGCTGGTTTCTTGGCAATACCCATTTCCAGTGTAAGTCAACGCAGAGTTACTGCAAGCTGAGTGACAGAGCACCTATTTTACCAATGCCCAGTCGCTGGCATCTCCAGTTAAAAGGATGCCATTTGCTGGGAGGGCTGAGTTGTCAGTAACCTGAGGGTACCACAGACCCTTTCCGGGCAGCACGAAATGTCTTGTCAAACCACATGTCGCTCACAGACTGTTTGGTGTGCAACCCTGCTCTCTAAGAGCAGTGGAGCCTTGCTGGATCCGACCAAAGGCCCACCTAGCCCAACATCCTGTTCACACAGTGGGCAACTGGATGCCTATGGGAAGCCTGAAAGCAGAACCTGAGTTGCAGCAGCAACTCTCCTATCTTGCAGTTCCTAGCAACTGGTATTCAGAACCATACCACTTTTGACAGTAAAGGTATTGTCTTCGACATGATGCATTGACAGGTATGATGGTGACATAACCATGGATAGCCTTATCCACCGTGAATTAGTCCAATCCTCTTTTAAAGCCATCCAGGCTGGTGGCCGTTCCTGGCTCTTGTTGGAGTGAATTCCATAACCGAGGTATTCACTGTGCTTTCTTTTGTCTGCCCTGACTTTTCTAAATGTTCCAGGGTTATGAAACGGGGAGCTGGTCAGCATGTTCAGGAAAAGTGCATGCTACACAGCCCTGCTGGGGCTGTGTGAACCAGAAAAGGTCTGATTTGGGACATTGCACATTTAAAGGCACTGGCCAATCCACATCTCATGTTGTCAGAGACCAATGGTGCTCGCATGCACGCAGACACGTCGGATTGCTAGAGTGCTAAGTTAACGTAAGGATGGGCCAGTTGCATGTGGGAACTTGATTTCAGTGTGAACAGGCACAAGTGGAAAACTTAATGCAGGTATCCCACGTCCAGTATAAGTCAGGCTCAATGTTGTTGAATGACGCTGTCCATCTAAAATGCCGCTTGCAGAGTTCACTAACCATTCACCCATAATAGTCTGCTTCCTGCAAAAACTACGACAGAGTTTTGCAGGATGGTGACAGGATTGCATTAACCTCTTGCCAAGAGCAAATCACAACAGTTGGGAATGAGGCACAGTATAACCGTAAATATTTTATTGACATGTTCCAAGCATATTGGGTACAAATTGCGCGATGCGAGCATCTGTTTGGGTGCAAAGCTTTCCTTGGTTGCTCCTCGCACTTGCCTGCACGCTGGTTCATCAACTTGGACAAAAGTCAGCATTTACTGGTTGGTGGAAGGAACAAAACCGGCTTGTCCCACATGTCTGATAGTCCCCTGCAAAGAGTAGCTGCAAAAGCAGGCAGGGGTTGGTGGGTGTTGTAGGCGCCACATGTATTTGGTGTGTGGTTGGAATATGCCTCAGAATCCTTCAGTGACTGAAGACCTGACATAGAAAACCACCCCCCAAAGTAGAATGTTTTAAATGCCAGTAGTGCACATGGGAAGCTGATCCTTTATACTGATTTTTGCTCCATCTATCCCAGCGTTAGGTACGTGACCTAGCAGCATCTCTTGAGGATTTCAGGTAGTAGTCTTACTTGGTTCTACCCAGCTGCTGCTGATTGAACCTGGGACCTCTACATGTGCAGTGCTAAGTTACAGCCCTTCCCTGAGTCCTACCAATTGGCAATGCGTGGTTGAGACCTCATAGGTGATTTGCATTGCTCAGTCTCTTCTTCATCACCACAGGTTGTCTTCCTCCTGGTCCTATGCATGTTTGCATGGAAGCAGCTCTCACTGAGATCAACAGAGCTTCTTTGAATCATAGAGTTGTAGAGTTGGAAGGGACCCTGAAGGGTCATGTGTTCCAACCCCCTGCCATGCAGGAATCCTAACACATGGTCCCCCACGCATTTTGAAACCATACCAGACCATGCTTAGCTTTGCAAATGTGCTAGTCGTTTTATTGCTGTACTAACCAGGTTTCAGTAGAGAGGCACCAGTCTGGAAGACAAGTAATCTAAATCCGTGCTGAAAGGATTGTGAATGCCTTCCTCTGATTTGGAGAGGACCTGCAGGGTGCCTTTCCGTTGCTGCTAATTGCAACCAGCCCCCACACATCTGAGGTTAGGTTAACTTTCAGGGCAGAGGGTGTGATTTCAAGATAGACAGGAGCCCCAGGGCCTCTCACTTCAGAAATTAAACGCTGTCACACTTCAAAGAGGTGCAACCCGAACTGAACAGAAGCGGTTGTCTGCCAGTACCTACACATTTCCAGATGTTTTTGGTCTCCATTTGGCAGGTCAGCTAAGGGCTGAAGAGCTTCAAACCACCACAGATCCATGTTAAGTGCAGGCAGGACAGTCCTTGGTTTGCATGGAAATGTAAAAAGAGCTCCACTGGATTCAACCTGAGCCCTGTGTGTTCTTGCATCCTGTTCCCCATACTGGCCAAGTAGAAGCCTCTGCAATGCCCACAAGCAGGGCATAGGGGCAATCACTATCTTTTCCTTTTCCCCCCAGCAGCTGGTTTTCAGAGCCCTGCTGCCTCTCAGCTCTCATGATTAATAGCCACCGATAAGCCTTGTCACCCATGAGTTGGTCTATTCCCCTTTTAAAACCATCCAAGGCTTGGAGGGTGGTGACATGGGACAGTGGAACATTTTCAGTTGTGGGATGCTCTCCTAAGTGAGGTCTGCCTGCTGCCTTCATTGACGTCTTTTCAGCTCCAGGTGAATACTTTTCTTCCTCTCCCAGGCTTTTGATACAACTGATGTTGTTTTGCTGCTTCTATGGTTCAAAAGCTCCCAGTGGCTGTTAATGGGAGTCGCTTTGTTCTGTTTGTATGGGTTTTCAATGCGTTGTAAGGCGCCTAGAGACCTTCAGGTTACAAGGGACTAACGAGTCCAATAAATGCTACAACTACTAGGGCTTTGCCTCTTGGCTGCCTCTGTGACCCCGACCTCGGGTGATGCGTTCAAGCATGGCAACGAAGCTGCTTCGCCACAGCATAACACCTGGTCTAGTTAAAATTCAGGTAGTGATGTTTTGCGAGATGTAAATTTTCCTAATGTTTACTGAATTGTCACAGGAGGAAGATGAGGAATCTGGATCAATTTGTCTCCCACACTTCATTTACTGGCACGCCAGGCATTGAAAGTACCTGTGTCAGCATTGTGTGCTCGTGTAATACATATTCAGGCAACATCTGGAGTTCCCTGACAATATGTCTTGCGTGCATTTTTGTTATTTATTTGTTTATTGCCTATCCCTCGTCATCTTCGGAAGCCATGGTGATGTTTGTTGTTGTTGTTGTTTCAGACAAGCTTTCGTCTCTTGGCTCATTTGGTTATGGAAATGCCCATAAACGGAGATGCTAATTTACTGCATCGTTGCAATCATGCTACCAATCATGGAAATTGGCTTCTGCCATGGTAACCTGCAAACGGAGAGATCCTTCCCACCAAGATTGCTGAGAATATGAGCTTTCGCATTTAGAGATCAAGTTTCTAGCCTTCATGGTAGTGGAGATAAGCAGAAAATGAGAACGCTTTTAGTGACATATGCCAAAAGCTCTATTCTCTCCTCCAAAAAAACACCCCCACCCCCCTCTCAGAGATGAGAGGACATGGTGTGTGTGTGGGGGGGGAGCAGATTCCGTGGGTCTTGGAATTGCTCAGCATCTAGATAAATAACATGTATCAGGAAGCAATAATGGCATGTGAGTCGCTGCTTACAGTTCCCCCTACTTGTAGCATCAGAGGTAGCATGCTTCTGATCGCCAGTTGCTGGGGGACAGCTGTGGGAGAGATGGTTACCCTGTTTGTATTCTTCCCATAGGAAGCTGGCTGGCCATGGTGGAAAGTGGCATTCTTGAGACAGAGTCACATCCACACCACACATTTAAAGTGTGTTGCCTTCCCCAAAGAATTCTGGGAACTGCCATTTGTTTAGGGTGCTGGGAATTGTAGCTCTGCGAGGGGTAAATGGCTGTGACCTTTCACTAAGCCTTGGGTCTGTTCCAAGCAGGGCTCTTAAGTCATTCTCTCCTCAACCTTCCATGTATGAATAGGTTTTATTCCAGAAGAAGGGGGAAGAATACCCAAACAATAGTTTCTTGGGACTTAGTTCTAAAGTTGAAGTGGTTTCCAGCTTTCAACTTCCGGTGCGTGTTTTCATCGTGACAATGCCAGAGAATAGAGGGCTGCCATTTTGTGCCCATCGAGAATCACTGCCGGTGGCCACATGCAGTGATACTCTGGTCTCTTTCTATCTTTGTGTGGCAGCATAAAGATTTAAAGTCCCCCATCTTTCCTGAGCGTGCAGCATGTGATTTGTGATGAATTTGGCCAAGGCGGCTAAACGTCCCCATCGCATTTAGTTAGAGTATTTTGAAGTTGTGCTAACTCCATCATTGTGCCTGGATATACATAGGATTAAGTTAGATCGAATCGGAACAATCCTGCCTATATGCAGCTATTCAGAACAGCGTGGCTTAAGCTTTGGAGAAAGCAAGGAACGTTTGCTTTCTGTTCGGCGAAATGAAACTTCCTAAATCGTGTCAGAATTCAGCCCTCATGAGTCTAGAGTTTCAGCTGATGCTCTACTCTTTGGTCCATTTATGCCCTAATGTTGGGTATGCTCTGGGTAACCCGTTCCCAGGCTGCAGCTCTCACAGTTCTTACAGTTTTTAATCCACCAACAAAAGTGATTTGTGTGTTTTTGGCCAGTTTTCTATTTGGAGGGGTGTGGGGAGGGGGCTCAAATTGAAAGATCAAAAGCAACTCTGGGCTCTTGTAATCTCCTGGTGCTCAAGTGCCTCTTCTTAAATATTAGCTATGGAAATATCCCTTTCATTAGTTGAGAGAATAGCAATCCTGCGGGAGCCATGTGTCTGATCTCTGATCCTAGGCTGGACAAAAGGAAGGGAGGTTTTGTTTTCCCTTCTTAGATGTGGCAAAACCTGCTTTCATCCTGAGCCTGAGCTCACTGGTCTCTGATCTGCACCCTTTGCAAAGGCTGGAGAGGAAGTGCGAATAGCAAGTGCGGAGCCTCAACAGGTAAGGAAGTGGCAAGAGGACCAAGGCAATACAATCTCTGCAGTCTAAATTTTGGCTAAAAGCCCTTTAGGGAAAGGGGAATGCTGTCCTGCTCTGTGGTGTGGCAAGGCTCAACAAGGATGCAGGGCAAGGCGAGGTGCAGCCTAGACCCTGGGAAACAAAGAACTGTGCAGTTGCACTAGCAAGGACTGAGCCAAGCCCTTATAAAGCAATAGTACCAGGTGCAGACTGGTTGTTACCACCACCTGTTCTGCAAGATGCTGCTGGACTTAAAGGAGCCCAGTATTCTCCTACTGAGACAGAAAAGTGAGGATCAGGTCTCTTCAGGATCTTTTGCAGTGGAGTCCTTGGAGTCAGCAGTGCTTCAGCCTCAGGCCAGGAGTGTATGTCCTTCCACGTCAGGTTCAGAGCTCTTGCTTCCATCACCTGACGGAAGAGGAGTCTGACTCCTGGTCCTCCCCCCCCCCCCAATTTCCTGCTTCCAATTGCCCAAAAATCAGAGTTTGTTTCTAAGGCTATGGCAGACTTCCTTGATTTAAAACTGTTGCTTTGAAAACGCACAGAGCCGTCTTTATACTCTTATCAACAGCTTTTTAAAACATGATAGCTAAATGGAACTTAAATGTACAGTAGCTGGAGATAAGCAGAGAGGGCTGTTGCCTCCAGGCCCTCCTTGTGGACTTCCTGGTGGCATTTGATTGGCCGTTGTGGGAAGCAGGAATTTGGACTAAATGGACCCTTATTCAGCAGGGCTCTTACATTCTCACTGCTTTGTAGTGGAAGAAAAAGTGTGAATCAGGCTACCATTTTATTTTAAGGATAAACTGAGATCAGGTTACAAGTATGGGAGCCAAAAGGCTCATTCTTTCTTGCTTCTGAGAGTCCTCTTCATGGGTAGCATACAGAAGAGTCTGCTAGTCTTCCCCTTTGCACATGTTTTAACCATTTGTCCTTGATGCAGTTCTCTTGCACCACCCGGTGTGTTAGGGTAGTCATCCAGTGAAAGAAACATTAGAATCCTATACTGTACATGTGTTCTTGGAGGTAATTTCCACTGTGTCCAACTTGCTTCCTGGAAAGTGAGTTTAGGAATGGAGACTTGGTTCACTTACATTGCAATCCCATACATGTCTATTCAGAAGCAAGTCCCTTTCAGTTCTGTGGGGGTTACTCCCAGGTATGTTGTATAGGATTGCAGACTCAAATTTAGTTCAGGTGTTAATCATTTACAGTGAATATATTCCTATGCATAAATGTGTATATGAGAAAAAAATAGTTTTAAAGCTTTTTTTATGTGCCACAACAGACATTTGTAGAAGAGGAAAGTGGTGCAGCAAAGTAATCTATACATTTTAATAGATTAATCAAATAGATCTAAACATTGTTGCCCCAACATATAATATAATGTATACTATATAATAACATGTTGAAGCTTTATTATGTAGCTGCTGGGCTTTTTGTTGGTGACTACTAAATTTTATCATGTTGTTGTTATTGCAAATTGAATCGTGTGTTTTCGTGTTTTGTTACTGATAACATTGTGTATAGTATTTCCTATTAATGTAAGCCACATGGGAAGATTATAGTCTTGAAAGACTGTGTAGGAATATTGCAAATACATAAAATATACTAATATTTATTTGCAACATACTGTCGGTTGTTTTTTCCTTCTTCCTTATCCATGTTGATTTTGAGGAATGAAAAGGCTGCTTGCATGAGCGGCTAGAATTTTCTGGTGTGTTTCAGGTGAAATCTCTTCTAATGCACTTTCGAAGGTGGGGGCTGCTCCAGTGTGCTGTTTGTCACTTGGCTACATGCCAGGTTAATGAGCCTCAAAGTACATCCTCCAGACTTTGATTCTCTCTCTCTCTCCCCCTGCCCAGTCTCTGATCCAAGCTTTCTTTTTCTCTCTTGCACCCAGAAGAGACTAGCTGCACACGTAGCCTTGACCAGGCTGTCGTCATTAGGGCGATACCTGCTCATCATCTTTGAGCTAACTCTAATGAAGTGTGACAGGAGTTCAAATGCTGGCTGTTGGTAGGAGCTGTTTTGTTGTTGTTTTTAGTTTGTCACATGCACACTGTGTGTGTGTGTGTGTGTGTGTGTGCATCTAGGTGAGCATTAGATTGATGTTTGACCTAGTTAACCAATGTCTTCAATTTTTCCAAAAAACAAACCAGCCTACATGGGGAGTGTTTTTAGGTGGCTTCTACAAAACTAAAGATGGTTCACCAGTCTTAATTTCATTTTTTGGGTGTGGGTGTGTGATGGGCTGTTTAAAGAAACTAGTTTGTTTTTTGCTCCCTGCTCCCCACCACAAATCCCACTCCTGTCTGCACCCGCAGAAAGAGAACCCTGTAGTGTTCTCTTGAAACCCTGCTCTCCGGTTTCCAAAATTTCAAACAGCTTGGCATGCAGCGGACTTTCCAAGCTAGAGATGTCTGCGTCTGAAATTGCCTCCACCCCCCCCCTCCTGCTGCCGGTTGTTATCTAGCCATGACGCGGCCTCCTAGTTTTCCAGGCCATCAGGCTTTGACAGCGCAAAGATCCCTTTCTCATCAGCGCGGATTGCATACAAAACTGCCTCCCCACCACCAAACTGCTCAGTTTTTTTATGGGAAAGGGTGAAGCAGAACGTGTTTAACTGGTCCCCTGATCAAAGGAAATCTAAAAACGCCAGGCGAGTGCTACCCTGTGCCCCACCCTGCTCTCCCTACCTTTTTTAAAAATTGGGATGCCAGCTGGGACTTATTAACTTAAATCCAGATTTCTCATCTTGTTGACCAGCTGCCTCTGGGAGCCCGGCATGTCGAGAAGCTGTCAGGTTTGTCAGTAAGAGACTTAGCTATAACTTACGCCTCATCTAATATTACTCACTCATTCTGTGTGGGTGTGCTGGCTGGAACGTTCCAGTTTCCCCATCCCTCCCCCTCTAAAAATTTTCCTTTTTGAACTCTTTTGGAGCAGTCTGTGGAAATGCCCAGCCTGGCAGTGTTTTGGGGGACAGGTTGGTAAACACTGGAGGGACATAAACAGAAAAGGGCTTGGGAGGAAAGAGGAGGCTTGCCCTCCACATGTTTGCATGAGCTTGACATGGGATATTGGGGGGGTCACGTGACCGTTTTGAGTTGTTGCTCCCTCGCTTCCCCAAGGGTGAGATGTTACGTGGGCACTGCTACTCACTTTGGATCCCTGGAGGCCCCTCTCTTCAGGCCAAACATACAGCAATAAATAGGTCTGTCCACCAACCCCTCACCCCAAAGACTCTCCACCAATTGAAGACATTTGGATGCTTAAGATTTCCAGTTCAGGAGGACAGCTGATGAACACCGGCCTCTGCAAAGTAGGGCATGTGGCGAAGGAAGAAACGGTGAAAAGAGGCAGAAATTTCTGCTGCATGGCTAGCAGAGCTGAGCTGCTGTTGACAGGTTCCAAACAATGTTTATCACATATGGGACACGTTCCCGAATCTCCCCAGATTTGCACAACCACAAGCCCTTTTGAATAGCTGGGGTGGCAAGGGTGGGGGAATATGCATTTACAGGCAAACTGTATTTCAGGTAGGGCTTTTTATTCCAGCTGGAACTCGCTGGAGCTCAGCTCTGGCACCTCTCAGGTGGGTACCATTGCCATTTATAAGAGAACAAGGAGGATAAAAATATATCTCAAATAAAATTTAAATAAATGAATGGAAAAAGCAAGTGGACCAAGGCTGCTCAATGTCTAAGAAGTGCTGCCTAGATTCAGTTCCCATCCAGCCTTTAACTGTGAGGGGGTGTGCTGGGAGTGGAGAGCGGTCTTGGTTTCCCTGTCATCCTAGTCCTGGGCAAACCTAACAGATGGTGATGCATGGAAAAGCTTTAAATCCCTGGCTGCCCCACCCTCCTCTCCCTGGCCTGTGGCACAAGTTTTGGGAGGGGAGTAATTTGTTCACCATCCCCACTGCAAAGACAAGCCCGGGGTGGTTCTGTTGCTCCTCCCCAGCTAGAGCATCATTATTTGCCTGTCATCTAATACTGTTTTCTCCTCCCACCTTCTGTTCCCTAACAAGGGTGCCTCAAGCTCGGGGAGTATAATGTAATATGCAGGCCATTAAAAGCAGCTCAGCCAGTTGAAATGCAGCTTAATTATGCACGTGAGGCTCTTTCTCTGTAGTTCAACCACTTTGCTGTGTGTTTGAAATAATAAACGACTCATCCCTTTACTCCCCCAGAAGAGAATGGGCTCCATTGTGGCTGCGAAAATGGCATGCAGTGTGTAAATACTCTTGCTTCCAGGCCTTGTGACACTTTTTGTCCTCACACACTGAAATATCCGAGTCTGGCCCGTCATGATGCAAGGCCCTTAACGGGTGGTTCAGAGTGTTAAAGATTCTCTGAGAATGGGTTGAGGCAAGGCCATCGTTCGCCTTCGGCATGGCTGCTTTATCAGAACAATATTTTTCTCGGCACTGAAAATCCTTCATAGCTCTCTTGTAACATCAGGAAAAGATAAGGTTTCCAATAATTTCTCAGCCTGTTTGTTATTAACCCTCCTGCACTTGGAGAAAGCACTTTACTAATCTGGTATTGGGGTCAGGTAGGCGCCAATTAAGTTGCAGTTTAATACATGCGCGTGCACACAGCAGTGTCCAACAAATTCATGTAAAAATATAATGAAATGGTATTAAGGATTATTGTTTTGTAGAATACTGTTAAATTTCTCAGGAGGTTTTACGGGCCCCGAACCTTTACTCATGCGTTTTCCCTCCAACTCAAAAGATTGTGGACGGCAATGGCAATAATCCAAATAAATGGTTAATTCCTCATCTCAACTGCTGCAAAAACATAAAAGTCACTATTCCCTATAAGGAAATACACATTATTTATGTTTTTGTTTTGTTTTTGTTTACAGAACTAAAGTGTGTTTTGTTCCCTAGTAAAATCATTTTGAAAATGGAGTATTGCAGTTAACACTGAAACATAGTTGGCATTTTTTTGGGAGGGGGGTAGAAAGAAATTGTGTGTGTGTGTGTGTGTGTGTGTGTGTCTGATAGACTCATTTAACCTTTGAAGGCCTCCTGGCTCTATGGCCCTTGGAGACGGGCGCCGCATGGAAAATGTTCTAAAAATAGTGCTCATTTGTTGTTGAATAATAACTTCAGAGGGTTGGATGCGAAGAGCTTCCAGTTCCTTGTAGGCAGCAAACTCCGCAGGAAGCTCACACTGTAAATAAAATGCTCACAGCTGACTGTTCTATGCAGCGTCCTGTCATTTGGTACAAGGATTAATGCATGGGATTGATCCGGTGGAGTTAAATCCCCACCCCACCCTGGTAGTAAATGTTTCAGGACTGCAATATATGTGTATGAAAAGGAAGCGTCAATACAGCGCGAGTGGAAGTATCTGCTTTCTTGGTGTGATGCCAGTGCCAAAGGGATATTAACTTTGGCGTCACCTGCTTACTTAACAAGACCTGGCTGCCATAAAAGCAGGTGAGGTGGTACACTCGGGCCTAGGGAATACCACTGTAGATAGGGGCTCCTTTCTATGAAAAAAAAAGTTCCCTTCACATAAAACTCTGGCATGTCAAGGAGAAGGGCACTTGTCTCTTATCCTTGCTGACATAATTTTCTATATGAGGAAACGTGGCTTTTGTAGGGGTTGTTTGTTTGCATTGCCTCCTGTAAGTCCCCACCTGCACTGTGCGAGTGGAATAGCTCCAGACACAAACTGTAGAGCCGCACCTGACATTTGGGAAAGCTGGGTCTAAATGCCGGCAACCAGTGTTTAGTCCCGTGATTTTGGCTCAGGGGTGCTGTTTAGTGACTTCGGAGTATATTTGTGTGTGTGTCTATTTGTCTTATCCTATTCCGGGAGCCACCTGCATTTAGGTGGCAGAGAGAGAGAGAGAGAGAGAGAGAGAGAGAGAGAGAAGTAACCATAGCAAATGCTCTTAAAATACACGGCCTGTCAGGACCCCTGAATCAAGCAGTGATCCAGTGATCCAGTGATGGAGTTAGAGGCTGCTGGGGCACCAGATAGGAATCTGGGTCACAATTGGGGCTCAGAATGGACTAGTGAAGATAGGGAGGCCTGAGCTTGTTGGACAGGAGCCTCCCCCTTCCCCCCAAGGAACCATCCAGACCAGGCATAGGCAAACTCTGGCCCTCCAGATGTTTGGGACTACAATTCCCATCATTCCTGACCACTGGTCCTATTAGCTAGGGATGATGGGAATTGTAGTCCCAAACATCTGGAAGGCCGGAGTTTGCCTATGCCTGATCCAGTCCAGTTTACTTCTTCGTTTCTCCCTCTCTTTACCCCCACTTCTTACGATTCAGTCCAGCAGTATATACCACGAGTGGAGAACAGGAATGACACTCCAGATGCCCAGACAGACAAGATGAGCATGCGTTTATTTCTCCATTTTGATCCTGCCTTTTGGCTTTTATAATAGAGCCCCCAAGGTGGTTTGCGACTATAATAGAACAGCCAGATATTTGTAGGGCTGGGAAAGGTTCAGAAAAGGGCATCTAAAACAATCAAGGGGAAGGAGCAACTTCCCTGTGAGGGAAGGCTGCATAGAGCAATTGCTGCTTTTCAGCTTAGAGAAAAGGCGAGTAAGAAGAGAAACGATAAAATTATGCATGCCTGGTGAGGGGGAAGTGGAGGAATGCCCCTCCACTTAAACTGGGGATGGGGAACATCTGTGGCCCTCAGGAGACCAATGACTTCCAAGTCCCCTCAGCACCAGCCTGCTGGCCTATGGTCGGGGACGTGCGCATGTTTAAATCTCACAAATAACTTTAAAAGAAAATGAGCATGGTATATAAAAGGTGAATCGAACAGGAATGAATACAAAGCACTGAATGCTTCACAGCACCCTCTTACTTATTTATTATAAATTAATTAGGTACTTGTCAGCTAAACCAGTTCTCAAGGAAAACAGCCTCACAACAATGAAAATTTGCTATTATAAGTGTTTACATGGATTAATATTAAGGTTAGTTAATAACATTTCTGAGGTGAAAGCAGTTTGGTCCTGTAGATAGTAAAAAAACAACAACGACCAACAACCTGGAGTTGTCCGGTCGCTAGCAGTTAACCAAGCTAAGCATATTATTGATGTATGTTTGGAGCGTAACTGCTTTTTCTTTGGTCTTTTTTATTTCTGGTTTCATTACTCATTTCCCCTTCAATTTCCATCCATCTCTGAGGCTAGAAGTTCTTTTTATTCCTCATCACTCTGACCCAAATGAGGTGTATTATGAGGGTAGTCAGGCGCAATTGCTTCTAAAGCGTTGATGTCTTGCAGAGAGGACTTGGGAGACTCACGTGATTGGGAGAAGAGGATCTTTACATTTGGGGGAGTTGAAGTGTGAGAGAAATGCAGGATGTCATTGGCAGCTGAATAAGCCAACAGCAGCTGGAGTTGGCAGTGCCTGTCAGTGGGGTCTGTAAAGTGGGTTCGACTGTCTGGCTTGCTGTTAGGCACCCCTCGATGGCTTTCTTTGCTGGGCAGCAGTGTATCTTGTAGAGCAGTGGTTCCCAATTAGCTAAGTACCATGGACCTCCTGCTTTTCAAAAGCCAAACCATAGAAACCCACCCCCCTTTAAAAAAATGTTGATATTTCTGTGGTAGTACCACCCTACCTGCCAACATGTCCCAGTGTAAAACTGAGATGCATGTCTTCCAGGCTATACTCCTGTGCAAGTCACATGACCCATGCGAGAACACGACACCCAAAAATACGTTCTTAGAGGCACCATGATCTCGAACGAGACGTGCATCCGGCTGCAATCTCGCGTGTTTTGGGTGTTGTGCTCTTGCACAAAAGGGGATGTCCCAAACAGTTGACGGGTGTAGGCCACAGACCCCCTGGGTGAGTTATGTGGACCCCCTCAGGTCCACAGGCCACAGTCGGGAACCACTGTTGTAAAAGATTCTGCCCTTCTTACTGCTAGACTAGTGCATGCTCTTGAGCAGAGCAGCATCATTGGCAAAAGTATTACAGCAGTGTTGGGAAATATACAAAGTGCAGTCATCAAGCTCTGAACGCCTGCTGGAAGAGAACCGCCTTTGCTTAGTGCCTAAGAGGCAGCAAGGAGGGAGTGAGACTCATCAGCCCTCTTGGTCCAAGTCATGAGAAGGTCCCAACCAAGTATAATTGCCCACCAATCCTCAGATGGCGCGAATGCACGTTGGAGGAAGAAAATGGTAACGTTCAGTGTGGAAGAAGGCAGTCCTAGGATTTTTGAGCCGCATATTTCACCATTCAAAGGTGGAGGGAGCTGCTGCTGAGTGTTCCTTACTCCATCGGTATTTTATCGATTTATTTTTATATACAGATTTATATTCTCCCTTTCTGGTGCCTGCACGCTACTCAGGGCAGCAAACAACAAGTAAACCAACCAGAAAGAACAATACAGTAAAGGTAAAATGGCAAGGCTGAGGGCTTGTGGCTGAGTGGTTCAGGCGTTAAGTCAATTGCCTGCTCAGGACAGGATGGCCTGCTGCTGAAGAATCAGGTACATAGTCTGGGGAAACTTCTTGATCTGGAATTGCTGCTTGAGGCTCAAGTTTGCCTCAGTGGCAAAAAATGCCTGCCTCTGCTGTGACAACTGCAATGACTGACTCAGTAGGCTGCCAGGCCACATTTAAGGTTTTGTTGTTGGTATACCAAACTCCTAATGTGGAATTTGAAACTTTCCCAGCTGCTGCACACTGGGTCAACATCTTCATTAAACTATCCACTGCTACACCAAGGTCTTGTTCCTGGTCAGCCACTGCCGGTTCAGGCTCCCGCTAGTGTACATGTGAAATTAGGACTTTTGGCCTCCGTGTGCATTACCTTACACTTGCTTATAGTGAAATGCTTTTAAAAAACCCCACTATCTAATAAATACAAAGGCCTGCCTAAACAGGAAGCTTCTTGCTATATGATAAAACGTCATGTAGTATGTTGGTTAACTGAGCCTCTTGGTGCATAGAGTTCCACAGTTTAGGTGCAGCTGCAAAGAAGGCATTTCCTCTCGTCATCTATGTCTGCACCATAGATCAGGACATAGAGAAGGGAGCTCTCCCTCAGCTCTTCAGGCATAAGCAGGCTGTTGTGGAGGGAGGGTATTCCTGGACCTAAGCCAATCATGAGTTTAAAGTTAACGCGTAATAAGCAAATTGGTAACTAATGCAACCCTTGCAGGACAGGTGTAATGTGATCTTGTGTAAACAAGTGCCAGCCAGCATCCCTGTTGCTGCCTTCTGGACCAGTTGCAGTTTGTGAAGACTCTTCAAAGGTTCAAATCCATGTGGAGATGAAATCTGCAGTCCCTTTGCTGTGGGCATATGTTTCAGGTGTGCTGATTCTTCAAGTCTGCTCTGCAAAACAAATTAAGCCTGAAATTCAAGCAACTGTGGGCTGTTTCAAGCCCTGCTGGCTTCAGTAGGACAACGTCAACCTACGTCCAATTACTTTGTTGTAAATGCTTTGTGGATTGATTGTCTTGCTGTTTTGGTGGGTTTGAGCGGACTTGCATTGGTTCACCCTCTGTCTGGCTTCGTGTACATTCCCGGGCTTGCTTTCATCCAGAGAGTGTTGAATGAAGCACTAGAGATCTGTTATGCAAAAGCAGGCTTTGCAACAAGCATTCATTTCTGTGTTGTTGTTGCTGCCTGTGGAAGAGTTCTAATCAGGTTTTCCCTCGGAAGTGGCTGTCTATGGAAGCCTGTAACGCTCTTCGCTAGCATATGATACAGTAGTAGCATGACATTTCAGATTTATTACGGTTTTTTTGGTGTCTTTTTAAAGCCAGTCAGAATCTGGAATTACAAGAACGCTTTCTTCTCCTTAGCTGCATTGAAACTTCTTCGAGCTGGCATAAATCAAAAATATATTAAAAGAGCCAGCAAAACAGAATAAGGAACTTTTGAAAGGCTCGTGGGCTATAATTTAATGCTTGGCAGAGAAGATGAATTGGCTGTACTTATTTCTCTCTCCTTTTTGGCTGTATTTATAGTTGGAGAATACGGTGTGTTTAGCCTTGGTCTGAAGTTAAATCTGCATTTAGGTATGTTGAAGTTCAGTAATTCAGGGGCTGATTGGGAAATACCCCAGTCCTCTTTCAGATGAATGGCCATTCCTTTATATTGCATAAAAGAGTCATAGGGCTGTGTGTGTGTGTGTGAGAGAGAGAGCTTCTTTCTGGTTCATTTCTGTGGGAATGCACTGCCATGTCTGTTAAGGAGGGCCTCAAAAGTGGACACTCAGTTGATTGACCTCAACTGGGATGAAATTGAAAGCTGCCTTCAATGGCATAGATGCTGTTAAGTTCCCATCAACCCCAGGCAAGATGGCAAATGATCGGAGTTAATGGAAATTGTCCTACTGTATCATCAAGAGGGCAGCAGGTCGTCATCATGTTGTCCTGCTGCATTGCGAAGCCCTGAACAACTTAGACTCATGGTACCTTAGGAACCCCCTGAACTCAATATCCCAGCTTGACTCAGATCACTTGCAGCAGTTTCATTGGTCACCCTCTGAGTTGGTGAGGCTCATTTGACACTGATACAAAACTGAGTCTTCATTGTCATGCTCTTCTAGTAGAGATTCAGCAGGTGTACTAACTTTCAAACATTAGCTGTAAACTTATCTTTGCTGCCAAGCTTATGCATGCACTTAAGAAAATGTGGGTGGCGCTGTGGTCTAAACCACAGAGCCTAGGGCTTGCCGATCAGAAGGTTGGTGGTTCAAATCCCCGCGACGGGGTGAGCTCCCGTTGTTCTGTCTCAGCTCCTGCCCACCTAGCATTTCGAAAGCACGTCAAAGTGCAAGTAGATAAATAGGTACCACTCTGGGAAGGTAAACAGCGTTTCCGTGCGCTGCTCTGGTTCATGAGAAGCGGCTTAGTCATGCTGGCCACATGACCCGGAAGCTGTCTGTGGACAAACGCCGGCTCCCTCGGCCTATAGAGCGAGATGAGCGTACAGCCCCAGAGTTGTCTGCGACTGTACCTAACGGTCAGGGGTACCTTTACTTTTACCTTTTAAGAAAACATCTTCTCCAATAGCTAGCTGATGGTCCGTGACTTTAGATTTTTGCATTTTTAAAAAATTGTATAGCTATAATTGTAAATGCTTTGGGATTTTTTTTTTAAAAAATGAAATTGTGGTTTGCATGTATAGTACACATAGCCACATCCTCCATGACATCTATCTATCAGTGGCTACAATTTATTATATCAGTTGCTGGAAGTCACAAGTAAGGAGGATGCTGTTGTGCTCAGGTCCTGTTTTTCAGCTTCCCAGAGGAGGTTTTCTGGTTGGCCACTGCAAGAAAGATCCTCTCACCCCTTATGGGACCCTACCTAACTGATCACGGTGCTCTGCAAGTGAGGGCTTCTTGCAGATGCCATCTTATCAGGAGCTTTGCTCTCTGTCTTTTCCAAGTCTGCTGGAGATCTCTCTCTTCTCGCGAGCCTTTTAAGTGGAGTTCTCTCCCATTCTGCATTGCAATTGTATTCAGATCTTTTTAATTGTTTTACCTCTTGTGTGTTTGCCACACTGGGCTCCTTTGGGAGGAATATGAATCGAATTAACAGCCAGAAGAAGAAAACAGGGTTGCTCTTAGCTTGCACCTTGCCGCAGTTGACCATTCTCTCCTAAAACGTCTCTTTTTCTGTAGGTGGGTGGGCTGAGGAGTTGCTGGGTGCTCAAGGGCAGAGAAGGCAGGTCTCCCTTTTCCAGCCCGAGTAGGAGGTGGGAAGTGCGTGGGGAGGGGTTGTTAACTCAGGTTGTGTCCCACCACTTGAAAAGACTGGAGCACTGTACTTCCCAGGGCTGTCAATGTGGCTTTTCTTATGAATACTCTCCAACTTGCACAAAAGAACACATTGTGAATCTGGGCTCTGGTTCCATCTCCCCCCATCCCTCTCTCTCTCTCTGCTCCAGCTATTTCCCTAGGTACAATAGTTTTCATAATGTTCCGAGTTGTTACGTCCCTGCTGTGAATGGCGCGACTCGAAGCTACATGTAAACAGCTTTGTTGGCTACTTCTGGCTTCCCTTGCTTATATTGTACACCTTTAAAAAATGTGCTATCTCTCCCCCCTCCCCCCAATTCTTTCTCTCTCTCTTTTTCTTTCTCTCTCTTTGGATAATGGCAAAAATCCCTCCTTATGGGAAACGCTGTTGATAATACAAAAAGCTCTTTGAAAAGAGCTTTATCAGAGTACAAAGTACTTGGAATTGAAAACCCCTAGAGGGTTGCTTTTCTTTCTTTGCCCCCCCTTGATTCACCCCCCCCCACCACAAATCATTCAAAAACTTGCAGTGGCTCAGGATCCGGGCAGCACCCTGCCCTATTTTCAGCTGATTTGCATGTTAGAGAGAAAGGAGTAATTGGTGTTTAACCAGAACAAAAGAGGATCTGTTTGCTAAAAAGAAAAAGGAATTCTTGAAGTAGACCCTAATGCATATACTGCCTTTGTCTCTGCTCTCATTAGGCATTGAATAGGATGCCCTAGTAATTAGAATGAGGAAGGCATTGCTTTGGTTTGAATGCTTCCCACCCCCCAGTCCCGCTCGCCCAAGCTAATTGGTTTGAAAATTATATTTGATGTGGTTCTCTGAGGGATGTTGGCACAACACCTCATTGGACACGGACATCTTGCACCTCCCCATTTAACCAGGAGAAAATGGGCAGCTCCTTTCCTCCACCCACTACCACCACCTCCACTTTCTTGGTCTTCTTTCCTAACCCTGTTTGTTTTCCCAGCTGAATGCGCATGGCTACTGTCAGACGCACTGGAAACCGCTGCCGCTTCTCACCACTGTTAAAGGTGCTTTTAAAAAGGAGAGAGAGAATAGTGAACCCAGCTCTAGCCGTTTCTCCTCCAGCCTGTAATCTTTCTAAGAACTTCATGCTTGAGCTGCATTTTGTGTGCATGTTTTGTTTTAGGGGTCAGAACCACACTGGCAGAGGCTGCGCAAGGAACACCTAAAGCCCGATGAGTGTATAATGCTTTACTACAGGCATGCACAACTCAAAGCACTCAGAGGGGACAATTTTTATAATATTATTATTCCAAAGGGCTGTGTATTGCTGTGTTAACACCCTCTCTCTCTCTCTCTCTCTCTCTCTCTCTCTCTCTCTCTCCCCCCCCCCTCGGCACAGCTTTCGTTCCCTCCCTCCCTCTCTCTTTTCATTAACTCTGTCTCTCTCTTTCTGCACCTTGTGGTTTGTACTCTCTTCTGTACCACCACAGGCCTCTGTTTTGAGACCCTGTGCTAATCCTTCCTCCCCCCACTTTCCTTCCTTGCACTTCATAGCACCTGCTCTGCAGCCAGGGAGGGATCTGGGCTCAATGGTAGGGAGCACCTCCTTTGCATGCAGAAGGCCTGTGGTTCAAACACCAGCATCTCCAAGTAGGGCTGTCTGAGACCTGGAATTGCTGCTGCCAGCCAGTGTAGACAGTACTGAGCTGGATGGACCTCATGGTGTGACTCTCACTGCAAAGAGGTTTCCTACGTTCTCATGTTCCTCAGTGGTAGAGCACCTTCTTTGCATGCTGAAGGTCCCAGGTTTAATCTCTGACATCTCCAGTTATAAAAGGATAACGGATGACAGGAAATAGATTTTTTTTTGCCTCAGAACCCTGGAGTGTCCCTGTCAGAGTAGACAATGCAGAGTTAGATGGTCAAGTCATCTGCCCTGAAATATAGCAGTTCCCTGCTCTCTCTTTGCACCACTGCATTTTTTTTAGTTTTAGTTTTCCTAACAGCTGCAAATCTTTTATGCACCTCATTTTTGTTACCATCTTTCCTCCCACCCCATAGATCTTTCTGCACCCCCCTATCTGTTTCCCCTCTTTTCTTGCCCCTCTGTATTTCTTTCCCCCTGACCTGCCTTTATTTCTGTCTGTGGTGCCTCTGTGCGATCTATCAGTCTGGCTGTGCCTCCTCCTAATAATTCTCCACGGGGCTGAAGAATGGAATTGAGATATAAAATTGAATTCAATCATTCAATCCCTTTTGAGGCAGAGGCTCTGCAGGATTATGTGTGCTGACAGGTGGCTGGGCCCAGAACAGTAACTCGGGCAGAGACACAAGCAAGAGACTCTTCTCAAGTCAGATAGTTCTAATTGCTGATACTTTAAAAACAAAACCTTTCTGGGTGGAGTGTGCTTACATTTATATATACATATATATATATATATATATATATATATATATATATATATATATATATGCTTTCGTAGATTTTCACGGGTACAGGAATGCAGGTTTTGGTGTCTTCGGGTGTCTTCCCGTGTAAGAGTTGGGGTGTCTAGGCGACGTTTCGACGAGGTCTCACTCGTCATCTTCAGGCTGGTGCTTACGGCTTCTTGTTACTGGAACAGAGCAGGATCTCAGTGTTTGAGTTCCTATAAATACTGTTGAGGGGGTGTGGTGTATTCTGGGCAGAGAGGAAGTTCCCAGGAGTGTGACTTTTCTTCTTTTGTTCCTTAATTACTTGAGGGATATCTTGAGTGATTTCTTGAGTGATATTCTGAGTACCACTTAGGAGGGTCATTAAGAGTGGATTAGTTGCTAAAGCTTTCGTGTCTTGACCTCTTGAGCTTGTGAAGAGTTTTTCTGAGAAGATGGCTGTACTGCACTTAGTTGTGCTCTGGCTTGGCTTCGTGTATAGGGGCGAGCTGTGGTTTTGTGCCCTGTGCCAGTCAGATCTGTGTAGGGATTGCAGGGGGGTGTAGCATCCGGAGGTGCCACTATGGTTTGGCTACTGGATGGTGTCTGTAATTTATCTGTGGAGAGGGTCTGGGTTTGGGTCTGGTGTGGTTGATTGGTGATGGCGTTCTGTGTGCCTCTGGTTCTGGTGTCGGTTTTTGTGGGGAGGGCTAATTTCCAGATGTCTGGCAGGCGGGACGTGTCGTCACGCTTGTTCATGTTGTGAGGGTGTTTCTCTATCTCGATGGCTTCCATGATTATTCTCTTGTGGTGATGTTCCATGTTAAAGAGCAATTTGGAATCTGCAAAATTAATTTCGTGTCCTGTTTCTTTCATGTGTTGGAAAAGAGAGGAAGTTTTTTCTTCTTTTTTGACGGCATTCTTGTGTTCTGCGATACGTGCATTTATTCGTCTGTTTGTTTGTCCAATGTACGTGGCTGGGCAGACTTTGCAGGGTATTTCATAGACCCCTTGGTTTTCCAACTGGATTTTATCTTTGGGGTTTCTGAGGATATTGGCTATTTTTTGGTTGGTGCAAAAGGCTGTTTTGATATTGTGTTTATGGAGGATTTTGCTGATTTTATCTGTAGTGCCCTTGATATAAGGAAGGAGGGCCATGCCATTGTTTTCTTCTGTGTCTTGGTTTTTGGGGGGTGTTTCTTTTTGGATTAGCTTCGTAACCCTGTTTTGCTGGTATCCATTGGCGATTAACACATTTGAGAGATTCTGTAACTCAGTTGTCAAGTGGTCTTTGTCAAAGACCACTTGACAACTGAGTTACAGAATCTCTCAAATGTGTTAATCGCCAATGGATACCAGCAAAACAGGGTTACGAAGCTAATCCAAAAAGAAACACCCCCCAAAAACCAAGACACAGAAGAAAACAATGGCATGGCCCTCCTTCCTTATATCAAGGGCACTACAGATAAAATCAGCAAAATCCTCCATAAACACAATATCAAAACAGCCTTTTGCACCAACCAAAAAATAGCCAATATCCTCAGAAACCCCAAAGATAAAATCCAGTTGGAAAACCAAGGGGTCTATGAAATACCCTGCAAAGTCTGCCCAGCCACGTACATTGGACAAACAAACAGACGAATAAATGCACGTATCGCAGAACACAAGAATGCCGTCAAAAAAGAAGAAAAAACTTCCTCTCTTTTCCAACACATGAAAGAAACAGGACACGAAATTAATTTTGCAGATTCCAAATTGCTCTTTAACATGGAACATCACCACAAGAGAATAATCATGGAAGCCATCGAGATAGAGAAACACCCTCACAACATGAACAAGCGTGACGACACGTCCCGCCTGCCAGACATCTGGAAATTAGCCCTCCCCACAAAAACCGACACCAGAACCAGAGGCACACAGAACGCCATCACCAATCAACCACACCAGACCCAAACCCAGACCCTCTCCACAGATAAATTACAGACACCATCCAGTAGCCAAACCATAGTGGCACCTCCGGATGCTACACCCCCCTGCAATCCCTACACAGATCTGACTGGCACAGGGCACAAAACCACAGCTCGCCCCTATACACGAAGCCAAGCCAGAGCACAACTAAGTGCAGTACAGCCATC
This sequence comes from Podarcis liolepis, assembly GCF_965112155.1. Lineage (NCBI taxonomy): Eukaryota > Metazoa > Chordata > Lepidosauria > Squamata > Lacertidae > Podarcis > Podarcis liolepis. Next base: position 37,376,070 of record NC_139567.1, read on the forward strand.
TTCTCAGAAAAACTCTTCACAAGCTCAAGAGGTCAAGACACGAAAGCTTTAGCAACTAATCCACTCTTAATGACCCTCCTAAGTGGTACTCAGAATATCACTCAAGAAATCACTCAAGATATCCCTCAAGTAATTAAGGAACAAAAGAAGAAAAGTCACACTATCCTGGGAACTTCCTCTCTGCCCAGAATACACCACACCCCCTCAACAGTATTTATAGGAACTCAAACACTGAGATCCTGCTCTGTTCCAGTAACAAGAAGCCGTAAGCACCAGCCTGAAGATGACGAGTGAGACCTCGTCGAAACGTCGCCTAGACACCCCAACTCTTACACGGGAAGACACCCGAAGACACCAAAACCTGCATATATATATATATATATATATGCAGGTTTTGGTGTCTTCGGGTGTCTTCCCGTGTAAGAGTTGGGGTGTCTAGGCGACGTTTCGACGAGGTCTCACTCGTCATCTTCAGGTGTCGAAACGTCGCCTAGACACCCCAACTCTTACACGGGAAGACACCCGAAGACACCAAAACCTGCATTCCTGTACCCGTGAAAATCTACGAAAGCATATATATATATATACACACACACACACACACACACATACATACATACATATACACACACACACACACACATATACACACACACACACACACACACACACACACAGTATTCAGGAATGGGGGTGGGGGAACTATGCCTCAGCTATTAGAGGTCTGTACAAAAAATGAAACATTAAGCTCTTTTTAAAAATTGCCTCGGTGATGTCAATGAGCTGCTAAAGTCCTTTTTGAAGTGCAATCCCACTAGCTGGAACCTGTAACTGCACAATTATGAGTTGATATATGTGTGTGTGTGCGTAAAGCGGATGAATTATTCCAACTTAAATGTTGATCATTAAATTTACAGGATTAGGCTAAGAACTTAATAAAGTGTTGCTGTGTGATCCAATTATTTCTGAAGATTTCCCCGTCTGCCCGTGTGTCCCCCCCCTTTTTTTTCCTTCCAAGATTTTGTTTTAATTAAGAACTAGCTTAAAGGCCAGCCATGCTATAATAGGGCAGGAGGGAAGGAGAAAGAGAGAGGCTTTGCCTTGACCCCCTCGCACGACCATGGAGCACACCTGAGCACTGCACCCCCCTCCCCAAGGGAAGAACCTGGTCTAACCCTAGCCCTTGTGTTGCCTGCCGCGATGGCTAATGTGCAAGAACTGAAGGTCATGTTTGAGCCACAGTGCCATTTGCACTCCTTTATGGCAATAATGTGGGGATTCAGTGTGGTTCTAGGAACCTTTATAATAGTAAGCCTCATTGGAGCTGTCCATTCCCTGAGCCGCTGCTTTTGCCGTTGCGGGGAGGTATCCTAAATGCCGCAACCACATGGGCCTTACCTACTAAGGTGGACAGCTGATGGATGGCTTGCCCCATGCCTTCCCACCCATTGCTGGAGCCTTAGGACTCTCCTTTGTGGGCTCGCGCCTCCAGCCAAGCTGCAGGTTTCAATTCCTTTAAAGTGGGATACAGCAGACAGGCACCCAGAGTCCTAAACCCATGTTTTAAAAAATGTAAGGAGAGCCCAGGTGCATCAGGCCAATGGCCCATCTAGTCCAGCTTCCTGTTCTCACAGTGGCTAACCAGATGCTTATGGGAAGCCAGCAGGCAGGGCCTGAGCACCAGAGCACCCTGCCCTCCTGCTGGAGATTTTCTTCCTCTCTCCTTCCTCTCTTGGACATCCAATGAAGTTTGACTGCTGGAAGATTCAGGACAAATAAAAGGAAGTACCTCTTCACACAGTGCATAGATAAAACAATGAAATCCACTCCCACACCGGGGTGGGGTGGGGTGGGGGCAGCGACGACCCTCAATCTGGATGACTCCAAAAGAGAGTTGGACAAATTCATGGCTGCCAGTGGCTACCCACCACAATGGGTGCTATGCTCTTCCTCTTCAGAGAGTAATGCTTCCGAATACCAGTTGCAGGAAACTGCAGGAGAGGAGAGGGCTCTTGTGCTCGGATCCTGCATACGGGTTTCCTACAGGCATCTGGGTGACCACAATGGGAACAGGATGCTGGACTCGATGGGTCCAGCAGGCTCTTCTTAGGTTCTTATGGGAGCACAGCCACAACTCCCTGGAACCGGCTCCTGTGTTGATAGCACTTGAATTGTGGGGTGAGCACAATACAGAAGCTGACATAGTTGTGTGCGCCAAGAGTTCGTGTAAAATGCAGGCCCCTTTCTGCAAGTCGCAGGGCACATGGCATGAGTCTGGTTTTGAATGTTTGTTCGAATGAACAATTGTACACAATCTGCCCCCGCTCCAGATTCCCTTTTCCTCCAGAGCCTTGCTTATTTAGAAGCTATCCAGGTTTGGTCCTGAAATTGTAAATTAACCATATGGAACTGCTTAGCTTCTAAGCAGTACACCTATTCTGATGATAGCTGTTAAGACTGTAATCCTCCTCCAAACCTGTTGTTAATGACCAGTTTGTTGTTCACTGGGGGCCTCTAGTTGCTCTAAAGCTGGCTGTTAGTTGCTTCAGAGCTACTTGGCTTGCTCTCTCTCCCATGTAAGGATACTGCTGTGACCTGTGCTTTAACGGTCTAATTGTTTTAAATGCCTTTTTATGCCTTCTCTCTCTGTTGCCTTTTCTTTTCATATGCATTGCAAACATCTCAGTTTTCCTGGTGTGTTGATGACTCGTTTTCCCCGCCCCCCATTCTTGTTTCCCCCCTTTATTTCTGTAATTTTAAGCTGATTTAAACTGTTTTAAATATTGTGTAATGTCGTGTTTTGGTATCAACGCTGCATTTTGGTTGTAATAACCTGTCCCGAGACCTTAGGCTGAAGGGCAGTTAATGAATGGTAAAAAGAACAATCCACCGTAAGCCTAAATATATGTAATGAAAGCAACAGGTAAGACTCCCTGGGGAGAGCATTCTACAAGCAGGGAGCCACCACAGAAAAGGCCTGTTCTCGTGTTGCTACCCTCCAGACTTCACATGGAGGAGGCACATGAAGGAGGGCCTCAGATGATAATCAGAGGGTCTGGGTCAGTTCATATGGATAGAGAGGGTCCTTGAGATATTGTGGTCCTGAGCCGTTTAAGGCTTTATAGGTAAAAACCACCACTTTGAATTGGGCCTGGAAGCTAATTGGCACCCAGCACAGTTAGGCCAGGATTGGTGTAATATGCTCAAACCGTCTTGTTCCGGTGAGCGACCTGGCCACTGAATTTTGCACCAGCTGATGTTTCTGTTGTGGTAATCTAACTTAGAGGTTAGCAGAAGATCCCAATTTAAAGGAAGACCAGAAATCGTCATCTTACTGGGAAAGTGAAATTATAATCTAGGTCATTTTGTAGTTCTGTTGGAGGGTGTTTCATAGTGCCCGATCTAATGGTATATACAAAATAAAAAGGATACCAAACTGCATAAGGGATTTTCTGGTTTTGATTTACCTTGTATAGCTTGGACATTATTAGACAATTTTATATTCACCTCCTATATGCTCACTCCATGGGAAAAATGCAAGAGCCTGCTGCATCCGGTCACTGGCCAATCTAATCCAGCATCATGTTCTCGCAGTGGCCCTCCAGATGACTGGGGGAAACCTTCAAGCAAGACCCGAGCAAAATAGCCCTCTCCCCTCCTGTGGTTTCCAGCAACTGGTATTCAAAAGCGTTGCTACCTCTGTAGAGGAAGAACATAGCCTCCATCATGGCAAGTGATGAAAGGAGAAGAAGACAGAACAGTATCTGAAATAGGTAGATAGATGCCTTGGCTGTCTGTATGCCGGATCTCCCCTTTATCTGGAGAGGCACTGCACAACTGGGCACAAGACCGAGAGTCACCTCAAATCTCTCCTCACATTCAACCCAACATAAATATTGGGCTATTAACTCCTGTCTCTGGGGTGGCCCTGGGAAGACATGGCATCCAAACTCTCTACACTGACTGCGAAATGGTAATAGCTAGCTTCATGGATCCCGGAGGCCATATTTTCCCATCTTGGTATTTCCTTTTAAATGAAAGTGTAAGAAATTAGAGAAAATATATTCATAGCCCTTGCAGGGGATGGGGGGAGGAGAGGGAGGGGGGATCGTGACCTCGAGGTTAAACGCTTTACCTCCAGATCATAAACTAATTGGGGAATATTAAAGTTAGAAGCAGCACTTAGCTTCTGTTCTAATTTATTTCTCATTTACCTCCCTACATCTTTTTCTTTCTTTTTTGTGTCTTCTGAATGCAAATGTAGCAGCAGCCTGGTTTATGGCTAACACTTAAAAATAACAGTGCAGTAATTAATGGCGAATTGCTGCGGAGATCCTACTGAAGTGCCAACCATCTCCACGATAATTTCAAATAAGCTCATCGTGGTCAACGCTATTATGTTAAATACCATTGAGAGCAATAACTGAGTGAGATTAGGCCATTGCTTCAAGGTGCAGAGGTACTTGTGAGCAGGCAGCAACTGCATTGTGTTAAGAATTGCCAATACGCAGTGCCATGTTGGAAGCAGCTCAGACCTTAGCCATCATTACATGGGCTTTGTGCTAAATGGAGACTCATTTATTTATATAGAGCCTTTGTACCCTGCTTTTCAGCCCAAACGGCTCCCAGAGTGGCTTACATATGCAGTCAATTAAAACATGGCAGTCCCTGCCTACAGGCTTACAATTTAAAATACACAACACACAAGGCAAAGGTACAGGGAGGGAAGAGGAAAAGCAGCAGCAGCCAACACAGGCACCAGTTCTTAGATAGTATTTCTTATAATGATCTATGGAAACAGTTCAGTGGTAGGGAGTGCCTTTTGGAGCTGGCCTTTCAGCAAAGTTGTTGGAATGAGGCTCTTGGAAAAGACCAGCAAGAGATCTTGGAGAGAGAGAAAATAAGGGGCTATAAAACACTTTAAAAATATCTAGCAGAAAAGGTTAACGGGTTTCCCCTGCTTCTCCTGCCCCCCACCATCTTCATCTTGCTGCTCTAGTTTATAAGAAACAGCAGGACAAGGCAGGGCTGGGCTTCCGATCCTATTGATCTTCCACAACTGTTTAAACCTCGCCTGCAGCCGCTGGGAGGTTCTATCAGGAAAGCATGAGGAGCGGAAAGTAGATTCAGACAGCCTGTGGCTCCGGAAGAAAGGGGTCCTCTTTAAATATTTATTGCCCACGTCTCTAAACTTAATTGGTTGACACAGCAAGCAAGCGGCTTTTATTCTTTGGCGAGGGAGGACGTCCCACTGCAACACCGCCCTCTGTTTCAGGATGAAGTGAGGGCCCTCTTTGGCAGTGGCTGAAAAAGCAGTGGGGTTCCGCAGCCTTTGGACACAGCTGCCACCACTGTGGGAGGTTGAGAGGTTCCTGGTTTCTTCTCCCTCTAATTTTTTATTTTTTTTAATCCTCTGGGTGATTGTAGATGACTCCTGTGAATGACATCTGTCCCCTTGGCATCTCTCCCTGGTCACCTTGTGTTCAATAAAAAACGTAATTGATGATGTGTCGGATTCTGTGCTTCCACTCTACTAATGGTTTTGAAACGAGGTGTTATGGAACCGGGTCCTAGCAAGGTAACATTCCTTGTTTGTGGCAGAAACCTGAACATGAGATGCGATCAGTTCCCAGGGCATGGTTTTGATGCCCACAATACAGCCACCATGTTGAAGCAAAGGAAGTCTGGCTCAGGTCAATGCCTGAAGGGAGTGGTGGTGGCTGCACCCCAGCCCAAGGAGGGGCACATGCATGTCCCGCGGCTGCTCTGCAGCTGCGCACAGTGGTGGCGGCAGCGCCACATGGAGGTGCTGGTTAAGGAGCGCCATACTTTCCTTGTCCCGGGCACTAGCAATCTATGCTATGCCACTGCCTGTAGATGCCGTTTTATCAGGAGGTCCATTCTACACAATATAGCAATTGGCCTTTAGTGTCTTGGAACTGGACCACTGGAATTCCCTCCCTGTGAATATTAGACCGGCTGTCTCTGCTGCCTGTCTATTGCCTACTGAAGACCTCTGTTTTCCTACAAGGCTTTTAAGTGGAAATCTTTCCCCGTCTGCATCTATACTGGAATTGTTTTAAAGACATTTTTATTGTTTTATCACTTGTTGGTTGCTGCTCTGGGCTCCTTTGGGAGGAAGGGCGGGATATAAATTTAATATCGAGGGAACAGGGACAGTAGCAATTTGTGAATACTTTTGTTGCAGCTGCTTTTATTAGGAGTTTTATTGAAATAATTGCTTTAATGTTCTTGTATTGTCATGTTGTTTTTGTGTTGTAAAGCACCCTGTGGCCTTTTGAGAAAGGACAGTATAGAAATGTCTTAATAAAACAACAGAAAAACAAATAAAAAACCACAGTGCATGCAATAGGTACAAGATACCAAAGCTACTAGTATTTAAGAAATGCTTAATGTCCAATGACCAATCAACCCAAAAATGTTATTTCTGAAAATTAGTGTTAGGCAGTATTTCATTATGGCAGAAGCAGTAATTTTTGCTAGATGCTGAAAGGTGCAACCACAACAAAAGCACTCTCACAAAGGGGGAAGATACCTGCACTTGTTTTTAAAATCACTGCTTATCAAAAGTCTACCACAAAATTAAATTAAGCATGGTCTGCTGTAGCAATTCATATAATGAATACCAGGACTTAATACTGCAAGGTTAAACTTAATTTAGAATAATTTTTATTTATTGTTACTGCTTGTTGAATTTTTTAAATTAACTTTCTTAATTTCTCTTAGCAGTCTTAATGTCTGCATTTTTAATATGTTTAATTTCTCTATTTCTTTTTTGATAAACCTTTCTAGTTGCATAATGATATTTGCATAATACTTCCCCCACCCGAAAATGCAAGAGGGTATATAGTCTGATATTCTCAAAAGTTCAAATGCATGTGAGATAAGAACAGTTGCCAACGGTAATTGCAATTGGCGATCACACAGTTGTCTAAATTTCCCACCTTTAATGGAAAATAAACCCTCGGACTCAGTTGAATCCTAGATGAACAGAATACAATTCTGCTGCAGTAATTGCACACCAGAGAGTCCCCTTTTGAATGCAGGGAATACACAGAATGATAATTTCCGATGCCCAATTTCAGCTGGTTGAAGGTGGGGCTGGTAGCTTAGGTCTGTGTACAGCTCTCACCTAGCAGTTGAAGGCAGCTGACTTTAATATGCCAATAGGTGGAACAAAGAATGGCAGGCTAAGACGGCTGCTCTGAGCAAGACCTGCTTGCTTCTCAAGAGCCTTTTTGTTGTAAAAAATGGAGAATGTTTGAAACCACTGAAGAATCTTTATCTTGAGGCTGATTTCTTGGAAGAACCTCCTTAGAACAAAGAGAAGATTGCAAAGGCCACTTTGCTCAGGAACTAAACACATGGTTGACCAGTTGTTTGTTGTTCACAATGTCGTTTAAACAAGCATTTTGAAGCAGGCCTTGAGCCTGTGGTCACTTTGTCTTGTTTTAGTGTTGTAGCTGTATGTTGTGCATCCTTTCCTGAAATTGGATGTTGACAAATCTGCTGGATTTGAGCTAATTGGTGTCTTCATTGGGGTCAGTAACAAACCAAGATGTTCTAAAACGTCTGAGAATTAGCTCTCACTGAGAAAACAGTGCAGAGTTTGCATATGGCGAGAGGTCAGGAGAAGAAGAAGTTTTCAGCAGATTGGTGGAACTCCATAACTTTAACAAACAAATCTGAAAATGGCAAACCTTTGCCTAAAGTCTTTACAAATAGGTGAATTATGTGAGCATAGAACATTAGCCTTAGTTAACAATTACCACCCTCCAAGCAGGCATAGTGAGACACTATTTTTTTGTTGCAGTTGCCAATTGTAATGGGGCTTTCTGTTTGTAGAATTATTTTTGTACTGTAATTGATTTTTCTGTGTTTAATATTGAAATGCTGCTGCTGCTACAAGCAAACCAAGATGCAGGAAGTTGAAGATTTGGGTTTTCCCATCTCTACGGTGGAGAGAAGCTTCAATTTTCCACCAGCCTGCCTGGTAGCATATCAGAGTATCAACCAGAGCTGCATTTACTGCATGCTTTGGAGCCATAAGTTTCCAGGTTCAATCCCTGGCCCCTCCCCAGTTTAAAAGGATTTGCTAACACATAATGGGAAATACCTCTTTCCTTAACCCTGGAGAGCTCAAGGCCCATAAGGGATCTGAAACTTTAAAGTAGATCTCAATGTTTAAACAGTAGGAGTAGCTCCACCTTCAGAACAGGTGGACTGTCTTGCCTCAGGAGTGGTTAGGTAACCTTGTTTAGAGGTTTCTCTGAGGGCATAGGCATGCATTTGACTGGGGTTCCTTCAGTAGACGGTGTTCTGCTTGAGAGCAGCAGTGGGGAAAGCCCCGACCCTCTCAGCTAATTATGCCAGGGATGTAGTTTCCTCCAAATCACACCCACCTGTCCCACATCTGATGTGGTGTCAGATGTGGCGAGAGTAAAGATGTGGCTGCAAAGGAACAATCAAGAATCTACCCTCTCAGGCCAAAGGTCCATCTCGTCCAGCATTCTATTCTCACAATGGCCAACAAGATGCCTATGGGCAGTGTTAGAAACTCAGACATATAAGCTAGGTCAGGGTTCGGCAAACTAAGGCCTGTGGGCCGGATCCAGCCCAATTGCCCTCTGGATCTGGCCCGCGAACAGCTCCCTCCCTCCCTGCTGTGGTGTCTCCTCTCTCCTTCTTCCTGACTTCTCTCCGCCCTGTGGAGGAAGGGGGCTGGGCTTTGATAGGAAGCCTCGCCGTTTGCTGACCCTAGTCCTAGGTTATGGTCGCCACAATGGCATGTCTGTGAATTCTATGATCTCTGCTACATTGCTCAATTGTAGCTTGCTCTTACAACAATTCACTTGCCCCAGTATGCAAGAAGGAGAAACACACACAGAGTGGAAGTGGAAATGGTATTAACCATGGGCTAAGGCAGAGGTTTTTGAACTGTGTCTTGTTAGCTCCATTGGGGTGGCCTGTGGAAAGGTTCCAGCACAGCCCATTTTATCTGTCCTTTGCCCTGCACTTACTTTCCTTGATGTGATGATGGACCGCGTGCGAATCAGCTGGCTCGATGGAGATGTCAGTTGCCAACCTGGTGCCCAGAAAACTGCGCAGTCGCAGTTGGACCCATGCCAGTAGCAAAACTCACCCAGTACCCGGGGAATTTCGATCACGGTTGGGAAGCCCACAAGCAGGACTTGAGCACAACATCACTCTCCCCGCCTGTGATTCCCAACAACTGGCATGGATGAAGGTGTCTGGAAAAATGTTGGTTCTCGCGAGAAGTTTCATAGGAAGTGGAGGCTCGCCAATGGCTCCAGTCCCAGTTTGCTGCTCAGCACTGTCAGGGCGGGCTTTGAATTTGTCTCCTGATGTCATCATGATGTCCGGTGATTGACAGTTGGGTGGCCTCTCCTGCCTGTTGAAAATGGCCTGCAGATGGTAGGCCAGGTCTTGATCTGAGCCCACCCCTTTGTCAGAGCAAAAGGCCAAACTGGATGGATGTGTGAGGTCTTTTCTGACACTATTTCCTTTACTACCTCCGCTGCTTTTAAACTCTCCAGATCTGCGTGGGTCTTTAAAAGGCTGAGTCATGTTTACTAGCACTTGTTCTGTGTCCCAGATAAAGCACCGTTGAGTGCTGCTTTTTAGTTAGCTGAAGTTATTTTTCAAAGGCACACCTCCATATTGTGGAAACCACAAGTAACCGGGCATGTTGGTGGTTTGCTTTTGTATTTTTTGCTTTTTGCGAACACCTGTTTTTATTTTTGTTTGTGGACTCCTGTTCACTTAAAAGGATGGTGGTTTAGGCAAATCGGCTAGTTGGTTGTTGTTTTTTTTAATGAAAATGAATGAAATTGATTTCAACTTCTCAGAGGCCGGTGGGATAGGATAGATAATAAATGGCCCATGTATTATGGCTTTTAAAAAAATCAAGATGTTCTAGTTTGGACCTGACTCCCTGCTGTCCTTCCTTTAACTTTGAAAGTGAGTGTGCCCTCCTGTAAAACTCCTCCTTGTAATATGGACCGTTAAGGAAGAGACATTAAAAATAAAATCAGGCTGTGCCAAAGGAAGGAGAAGAGCTTGTCAGATTAAATTTGGACTCTGCAGTGATGGCAGCAGATGTGTTTGAGTTGTACAAAAGGGTCATTATTAATGCTGCCACCTTCCCAGGACAGACATTTGCAAAAAAAAAAGCTTCGTTCACTTTTATTGTGTTTTTGAACATGGGTTTGGAAAATTCAGGGTTGAGAGCATTGAGGAGGGTTTCACGGCTGACAACCGTGGAAGATGCAGTGTTGGTTTGAGAGCTATGCTAGTGAATCCGTGATGCCCAGGTGGCCTGATGAAATAGAGTCTGTCGAGGGAGGTTTCAGAATAGAGCTCAATGGTGGTACATCTGGTTTGCGTGCAGAAGGTCCCAGGCTCAATCCCTGGCATTTCCAGGCTGGGCTGGGAAAGATTCCCTGCCTGAAAACCTGGAGTGCTGCTGCCAGTCAGTGTAGACAGTTTTGAGCTAGATACTTGCATTCTGACTTGGTGTAAGGCAGCTTCCTATGTTCCTATGATAGCCTCAACTTATGTTTGTTTACGCCTAAAGATGAGTGCTACTCAAATGGTATAGTGATCAGGAGACCTGTGTTAGAACTGACGCTGTCAAAATGGCAATTTGGTCTAAGAGCCTCTGCTTATATGATAGGATAAAAGGCAACGTCACCTTTCCAGCTTCGAGACAAAATAAGAAGAGTTTGCTGGATCTGACCAGTTGCCCATGTAGTACCGCATCCTGTTCTCGCGGTAGCCAACCTGATGCCTGTGGAAAACCTGCAAGCGGACCCCAAGCGCCAGAGCACTCTTCCCAGTTATATTTTCCAGCAACTGGCATTCAGGAACATACTGCGTCCAAAAGTTTGATTCAGTAAGAAAAAGATGAATGAGCTAAGATTTACTTCTAAGGATGCTCCTAAGGATTCTCCGAAATGTGTTGGGCTGTTTGTGGCACTCCTGAGAACTCTCTCTTGGTTTTGCTAGTAGCCGTTGATAGCCTTGCCCTCCATGATTTTGTCCAAAACATCTTTTGAAGACATCCAACTTGGTGGCCATCCCTGCCTCCTGTCGGAGGGACTTCCAAAATAAACTTGCGCACTGCCTGAATAAGTTTTCATCTGTCCTGAATCTTCCAGTATTCAGCTTTGTTTGTTGTTGTTTAGTCGTTTAGTTGTGTCCGACTCCTTGTGACCCCCTGGACCAGAGCACGCCAGGCACTCCTGTCTTCCACTGCCTCCCACAGTTTAGTCAAACTCATGCTGGTAGCTTCGAGAACACGATCCAACCATCTCGTCCTCTGTCGTCCCCTTCTCCTTGTGCCCTCCATCTTTCCCAACATCAGGGTCTTTTCCAGGGAGTCTTCTCTTCTCGTGAGGTGGGCAAAGTATTGGAGCCTCAGCTTCAGGATCTGTCCTTCCAGTGAGCACTCAGGGCGGATTTCCTTCAGAATGGAGAGGTTTGATCTTCTTGCAGTCCATGGGACTCTCAAGAGTCTCCTCCAGCAGCATCATTCAAAAGCATCAATTCTTCGGCTTTGTTAGATGTGCACAAGTTCTAGTGGTATGAGAGAAAAACTCTCCTCTATCCTCTTTCTGCATGCCATGCGTAATTTTATATCATGACAAACCGTTAACCCCACTACTCCAAGCCTTCTATAGAAATAGGTTTCTGCTTCTTTCCTCTCCCCACACCCCTTCTTTGTCTGTGGCTTGCAAAGCAGAGAACGCCTCCCTGCTGCTTCCTTTCCTTCAGAGCCACTTGCAATGCACCTGGGCTTAATCCTCAGCAGGTGGTGAGGGTGGAAAGGCAAGCAGCTTCACAGGGCCTGCAGCCTCGCCTCACAATCTTTGAAAAATAAAGGAGTTAGAGAACCTTATCCACAACCGCTTGTTCCAGAGGGCCTCTTGAAACGGTGAGTGAAAGGTGGTGGAGCATCTCTGTCTCCATCTTCTAATGTGGCTTCTTGGCCACTTTTTTCATGACAGGTCCAGGTCCATAACAGACTCGGTAGACCTAGGTCGCAGCTTAGTGGTGGAGCACCTACAGTGGTACCTCGCAAGACGAAAAGAATCCATTCTGTGATTCTCTTCATCTAGCGGTTTTTTCGTCTTGCGAAGAAAGCCCATTGACAGATTAGCGGATTAGCGCTATTAGTGGCTTTTAGCGGCTTATCGGCTGATCGGATCAGCTGATAAGCGGCTTAGCGGCTTAGAAAAAGGGGGGGAGGAAAAAACCCGCAGGAACTCGCAAGACATTGTTGTCTTGCGAAGCAAGCCCGTAGGAAATTCGTCTAGCGAAGCACCTCCAAAACGGAAAACTCTTTCGTCTAGCGAGTTTTCCGTCTTGCGAGGCATTCGTCTTGCGGGGCACCACTGTATTCTGTATGAAGAAACTCCCAGGTTCCTGGTATCTCCAGGTACTGCTGGAAAAGACATTTGTCTGAAACCCTGGAGAAAGTCTCGAGCAGTTAGTCTAGATCAAGGTTTCCAAAACTTCTTCAGTTCAGTACTCTTTGGGTTGCATCAAATGTTAGTCATACTCAGAGTAGACTCACTGAAATTAATAAACATGACTAAGTTAGGTCCATTGATTTCAGTGAGTCTACTCTGAACTTCTTTGGATGCAACCTCTCATCTTTCATGGTCCATGTAATAGCTCTGGGTTGTTATTCTTCCTGTTTTACAGATGAAGAACAGAGCATGAGTCTAGGTTGCCCAGCGCCTCTTACAATATATTCCTGTATGGGTTTACACAGAAAGTAAGTCCCACTGTGCTCCTAAGTAAGTGTGCATAGGATTGCAGCCTTAGTGATTTTTTAATTTTTAATTTTAGATTAAAAAGACTGAAAGAGGATTTGAACATGCATATCACAAGTCTAGACTTTGGCTAAGTTTGATGTGAAGCGAAGAACAAACTTTGGCTTCATGTTAGGATTTGTTTGGAGTGAGACAAACCACAATCCCCAGTTGAGATGTAACAGTAAACAGGGCTCTGTGGGTTGTTGCTCCTGAGGGTAAGACGGATGCATTCAAGTAGGAGCCTTCTGTGCATGCACGGTAAACCGTTAATTGTGGTTTACTGTGACATGCAACCACCGCCTTTTATACTTTGACATGATGAATGAATAGACCGTCTGCATCTGGCGTTCTGCCTTGGTTGGTGCAAGGGCTCGTGTGCCAGCAGATGTGCAGTGCTGTGCAACAGAGTAACCCAATGCTACAGTTGCACTAGTGGAAATTCATTGTGCAGCAGGTTGCACAAAGTTGACAACATTTCACTAGCGCAAACCATTTTGCTGGCGGAGTAAGCAGACCGCTAAGGGATTTTCACATTGGATACAGTTAACTTGAATTATTTTACTCCTCACATTGGAGGCTGGGTCTTCCTTGTCAAATTTTAGGCATTTTGGACTTTGGGAGCCTGACAATTCACTAAACTGAAATGCGTATTCATTCCACTGTAAAATACCCTCCCCTGTATTTAACACCTTCATCTCCTTGCTTGCTACTCTGAGAGCACCTCTCTTTCCTCTTTGGATGTTAAAATGCCTAGTCATGTGGAAATGAAATATATTCCTGCATGCTTCCCTCCCCCTCCTCCCTAAGCTCTGTTTAATTTTTAAATACTCCCCTTTATTGCTGCAGCATAAAGGAGAAATTTTTAGACTATGGAGAGAAGTGAATGTGACATTCTGTTCCGTATTAAAAGTTAATTTAGGGCAGGATTGAAAGTCAGGACATGGGCCTGTCTCTGTTGCTTCCCCTTCTTGTAATATAATTGACCCCTTCTGCGAGATTGGCAGTTCTACCATGGAGGGCTAAGTACATCGGGGCACCTGCGGCAAGAACAGGAGACACCGTTCATTACGGGCATGAACTTTATCTGCTTGGGAGAGTGCGCCCAGGGATCTTGTCCTGATTGGGGCTTGTCTTCGTTTGTCCTCTCTGTTGCACTTTGGCGCACCTGTGCAACCGTCTCTTGCACTGCTTGGCATTTTGGCCTTGCTTTGCACAAAAAACAAAGCCATCACCACCTTCTTAATTCTCTTCTCTCTGTACTCTTAAGACAAGCACTGCTGCATCAGACAAATGGTCCACACATCCCTCTTCCAGGAAGGCTCTTGTCCCTCAGCACCTTGTTTTCAGAGATACACTGTCTGTGAACATGGAGGCTCTGTTTAGCCAAAATGGATGAAGCCTGAGAATTCTTCTTCCTGAAGAATTCCCTTTTACACAATTCCCTTTTACAGCCTTCTGTAGGTAACTAAGGTGCGTGTGTGTACCCCAGCCACTTGCATTTAAGGAAAGGGCCATGGGTCAGTGGTAGAGCACATCTTTGCATGCAGAAGGTCTCAGGTTCAATCAAGAGCATCTCCGGGTAGGTGTTGGGCAGACCCTGCTGGAAACCCTGGAGAGATGCTGCCAGGAACTGTAAATAGTATTCGTCTCGCTCGGCATAAGTCAGCTCCCTGTGAAAACAAAGAGCTTAGCACAGAGTTTGCCAGTGTGGTAGCTGAGGGTACACATGACCATTGCTTTAGCTGAGATTACTCCATTGCAGAGGGTTGGACACAGGGTCTCTCCCCTCTAAAAAAGAATTAGGTTTGAAAGAAGCATTGTATTATAACCAGTAGGGGAAATTTGTTTTGTGTGCAGTGTGTGTGTGTGTGTCTTTGTGTGTTACCCATGACCTCTGATTTGCAAATGTGCCCATGGCCGCCTCTTCTTGCTGGCCGCTAATAAAAGTTTTTTATAGTTTTGACCCTGCCTTCCAGAAAAGGTGTTAACTCCTCTGCTGGCCACGAACACCCCAACTGCCAGCTGCCTCTCCCCTTCAGAAAAGGCATATTATGGGTCATCCTGGCAGATGTAAGAAGAGTCCTGCTGGATTAGGCCAGGGGCATATCCTGTCCTCAAAGTGGCCAACCAGATGCCTGCAAGGAGCCTGCAAGCAGGACTTGAGCACAACAGCACTCTCCCCTCCTGCCATTTCTGCCAGCTGGTATTCAGAAGCATTCCTGCCTCTTCAGTCTTTGATGTTTCAACATAGTTATGCTCAAATGATGGTTCCTTGGAGAGTGTTACCAGGTTCTGTATTGTTTCGTTCAGTATGACTGTAAATCCATTTTGTACTGTATGATACAAGATGAAGCCATTCCTGTACCTGCAAGGCCAAAATACATTATTTTTAGGAACTTGCTGAAACACATTATTGGTTTGGAGAGGTTTATATTACCTCAGCGGTAAACCTTGTATGGTATTCTTTTTTAAAAAACAAACCAACAAACCGCACATACCTTTGATGGCACTTTTTTGCAGACAGCCAACTCCTCTGTTTTTTCAGCAAAGGATTATGCATGTTAAACCCTACATAAATATACCAGCAGGTTATTACTTGTTGAAAGTGCAATATCTGGCATCAACTAGTTTTTAATCTAAGGGTTAATTCTGTTAACTATGAAGTCAGCTACCCAAGAGTGGTCTGATCTTTGCCAAGGTAGTGCATCCTCTGATTGGCTATGTAGTTCTGAGGGAGTTGTCCTCTGTATGTTTAGTTGTATGTCTCCCTGCTTTGTTCAAGGCCTGAACTGAAAGACATAACTTTTCTGTTCCTTTCTTGTCAAATTAGACACTCTTTTTTGTTCAGTCTGCTTAGTGAAGTGTTATCAGGTATTTTCTCTCCGGACTCCAGCTGCATTACTTAAGTGACTTCGCTAACATTGCTGCCAGTGGTAAAATGCTTTGTTTTGTTTTAAATTTATTCTCGGAAGTATCTACAACTGCACCTGCTTCAGGGCACATCGTGGTTTTCCTTCAACGAACTTTGCAGATAAATACGACACAGTTTAGCAGCCCACGCACTTGCCTTGCCAGCATGTCCTGGAGGAATAATTATCCCGCGAGTGACTAAGGGTGTGAAGGTAGATGCATAATTCAAAGGGTAGCCGCTGTAGAGTCTTCACAACCAATGTGAGCACAGCTTTGCAACCTGGGTTACAAGCAGGTGCACCCCCTCATTCTGCAGTGAAGCACTTAGAAATCCCCTTTTGCCAAAGTGATGTGTCAGTCCTCAAGTCTTGTTTCTGCAGGAACAGAGGAAGTGGTCTCATGCTGAGTCAGACCATTGGTTCATCTTAGTGTTGTCTACACTGACAGACAGCAGTTTTGCAGGATTTCAGGCGGGGCTCTCTCCCACTACTTCCTGGCAATGCCAGGAATTGAACCCAAGACCCCCTGCATGTAAAGCAGACGCTCCACCAGTGAGAGAACAACCCTCCTATTGCCATTCAGTCTTCTTTAATTTTAAAGCCGCACGTTTGCGCTTGCATCTTACTTATTTATTAGAGCACCTGCACTTTACCTTCTAGCAGAAAGCCATACCTTCGGCGTGGCTTTGCAATTTGACAAAAGTTGCAGTTTCATTAAAATGGAACAAAGCAATTACAAAAGAAAAGGGGTCAGCAGTTTAAAAAATCCCATAGAAATGAATACATTTATGCTGCAACTTAGAAGAAAAAAGACATTTACAGCCATTTTAATATTTGCGTAATTGCTCTGGAGATCGTAGCAGAGTGGAGGAAGAGAAGCAACCTGGTCGTGCCAGGGGGGTGGCCAAGAAGCATCCACCTCTGCCTGAAACTCCAAAAAGCCTCTGCCAGTTAGTGTGGAATAATGTTCTGGTTGCGTATACGGCTTAAGCCATGTGTAGTCGTTCCCCCTGCTCCACTGAATAGTTTTGTTTTTTCCTGCTTGCTTGAGACTGCAAAACTAGGGTGGTGTGAATGGGTTATCAAGGATCTGGTGGGCTGCACCTGGCTTGCCAAGCATTGAACCTAGGGCCTTCTGCATGCATAGCTTGTGCCCCGCCATTTAGCTACAGCCCTGCATTTTTACATTGCTGTTCCACCATTGCATTTTTATGAAGTGATGTGGGGTAGGGGTGAAGGCAAGCCAGTTTTCTTGGGGAGTGGGGGAGAGAGAGAAAAAAATCAGGCATAATTTTTGCCATAACTGTGGAAACGTGGCTAGATCAAACACAGCAGGTGGCGAAGGAACTCAATCTGGGCAAAGCAGCGGTGCTTTCAGCGCAATCAAAGTTAAGTGCAGAAATTTAATTAAATGGAAGCAAAGCTGGCTGAAACTTTCTAGAAGCAGAAGTGCATTGTCAGATTCGACAATTATTTCAAGGAGCACAATCTGCAGATGGTGTCTAATTGATAAATTAAGGTTCTTGGGCTCTAATCTGCCGCTGTATGTGTTAAGGCTTGTGTGTTGTTTTCTTCGAAATCTTTATCCTTTAAGTCGGCATCTGTCTTGGGGGAAACAGTTTTGGATCAAAACCTGGTGCCCTGATCCACATTTGCAGCTCTGCAGGAGCAGGGGGCTGGGGGACCTGCATCTGGCCAGGGCATAGCAACATTCTTGGCTATTCCCGTGGAGAGGGAACCCATGAGGACCTCCAGGGTGTAGCCTTTCGCAAGCTTAGCTGCGCATCGAAGGTTCTGCTCCATGTCCTCCTGACGTCTGAATTTTGGCAGACAGATATGAGAAGCTGAGGGCATCTGTGGTCTCCAATTCTCTCCCTAGGGAGGCCCACTGGGCTTCTTAATTGCTCAGTTTTCGCTGCATGGTGAAAGCCATTTATTTATTTATTTATTTATTTATTTATTTATTTATTTATTTATTGGAAGGCCTTTGGAGAATTTGGCAAGCTGACTGGTATTACTGCTACACTTTCTTCACTGCTTGGCTTATTCGGGTTACATTGATGTGTTGGCTTTAAAGAAGGTGCATTGTTTTGTCAGATACCTTGCTTTGTTTCAGTTTCTGTTAGCTGCCTTGGCTTTCTTCAGCATCAAAGACAGGATATAAATACGTTGTTATTATTAGTGGGTTTAAGCCGTAGCGGCATTTGCGTGAATGATAATAACAATGAAAATAAGAATAATACTTTTGGCATTGGTGTTATTATTTGTATTTGTGCATTGAGTGCTTAAGGGTCCATTGCTGTTTTGACACCTGTGCAGCCAATTCTGCATATGGATGTGTTTGGCCCTGCAGAGCCAGCATCTTCCATGCAGCCTACTTAAAATGTGACCAGAACACTTAAAAAGAAAAATGCCCCAGTGAATCTCAGGTATTGTTTTATGTGTTTGTTTGGGATTCTCCTCTCACCAATGGGCAATCTAGATCTACCATTCAAATACTATAGCAATAGTCTGCAAGCTCCCCCCCCCCCGCATACCTGCCATACATTCAAAGCACATTGCCTCCCCCCGACCCAAAGAATCCTGGGAACTGTAGTCTGCCCATCACACAGCTACAAGCCCCAGCACCCTTAACAAACCACAGTGTTCTTTAAATGTACGGTGTGTACAAGGCACTTTTAAAACCACATCTCCTCCTTAAGGGCAAAAGCAGATAGGCCATTGGCTTGATCCAACAGGTTATCTAGTCCATCAGTGGCCACCCGTCAGGCACTTGCGGGGAACCCGTTAGCAGGATCCAAGCACAGGAGCATTCTCCCCTATGTGGTTTCCAGCATCTGGCCTTCAGAAGCATTACAGTGGTACCTCGGGTTAAGAACTTAATTTGTTCTGGAGGTCCGTTCTTAACCTGAAACTGTTCTTAACCTGAGGTACCACTTTAGCCAATGGGGCCTCCCACTGTCGCCGTGCCGCAGCAGCACAATTTCTGTTCTCATCCTGAAGCAAAGTTCTTAACCTGAGGTACTATTTCTGGGTTAGTGGAGTCTGTAACCTGAAGCGTCTGTAACCTGAAGCATCTATAATCTGAAGCGTCAGTAAGCCTAGGTACCACTATACTGCCTCCAACCAAGGAGACACAGAGCATGGCCTCCATGGCGAGTAGTCATGGATAACCTTATCTTCCATGATTTTTTGTCTTTTAAAGCCATCCAGGTCGGTGGCCGTCACTACCTCCTTATCTTCCTCCTCCTGCCCCATAGCTCCCCATCCACCCCACACATCTGGAATGCTTGTAATGTCTAGCTCTGTTTATGACACTCAAGAAATACTTAAAAAACAACAACTGACAGACACAGCTCAGTTCAGTAAAAATGCGTAATGCATATATTTATACTTTTACAAGTGTCCATAATGCCAGAAGAAGAGGGTGTGTCTATGGAGGAGCGGGGGAGAGAGGGAGATTATGCAGAGCGGGGGAATTAGACGCTCTGTGTGGGAGAGTGAGGAAGTCCTGGGAACAGAGGCAAGCAAAAAGTCCCAGACATCATAATCAGGCCACAAGGGCAGTGGGCAGAGTGGACGGGAGTAAAGGAGGGAGAAATTAAGCTACATGGGAGGTCAAGTAAAAAGAGAGGAGTGGAGAGAAGAAGGAATTGCGCCCGTTAACCATGTTCCTGAATTATTGTGCTGGAGAAGCAATCATCACACTTCATTCATCCAATACCGGCTCCTCCCACCCTGTCACCAGCTATTACAGCATTGCTCACCCCCACTTTCTCCATGATGTGTAACAAACTTTATGAATGATATATAGAGGCGACTGCGGGGATGAAAGCATTGAGCAGCACTTCAGACAAGTTTGTTCTGGCAGGATGCCGTTAATCTCTAAAACCACCTATTTATTATGGTGGCTAACAAAACAGAAATATCAAACTATTGCAGGAAACTGTTTTGGCTTCTGGTGAAAATGGTGCCCGTCATAGAGCTTTGAGGCGCTCACTTGTTCCTAAGACCTGCCAAAGTAGGTCCGTGGGCTAGGGCTTCTAGAACTGAGGGTGTGGGAACCTCTGGCCCTCCAGATGTTGCTGCACTCCAGCTCCCATCAGCTGCAGCCATCCTGGCCCTGTGGTCAGGGATGATGGGAGCTGCGGCCAAGCATCACCTGCAGGGCTACAGGAACCATTCTCCTAAAGGCAATATGCAATTGCAGGTATTTGGAGTTACAGGAAGTGGAGAGCGGGAGGCTGTTGGCTTCATTCCCAGTTTCTGGGCATCCTAGAGGCATCTGGTTGGCTGCTGTGAGAAACAGGACCCTGGGCTAGATGGGCCATATATCTTGTGATCCATTGTTGTCCAACAGCACGTCTCTAACAGGCCTCATGCTCCACCATGCTAGCTGAGACAATTTTCACTGGAGATGCCAGGAATTGAGCCTTCTGCCTGCAGAGCATGTACCCTTCCGCAGAGCTAAATCATATTAGCATATGTGTATCATGGTGCCTTATATTATTCAACTGCACCATTGGGGCAATTGGGTAGGCGTTCAGGGCCCAGCGGAATGAGCAGGAAGGCCCTCAGAGGACTGACATACCACATTTTGATCTTGGTGAAGCATTGCGTTTCATGCCGTCTAATGCGGGGGCTTCCATTAAGTCCATTAAGTCTAAAATTACCTAAGTGCAACACTACTCCTGCTGGACCTGATCATTGGTCCTTAGGCTCAGGTTGGTCTCCTCTTGGCTAGCACCTGTCTCCAGAGTCTTCGGCAGGGATACTTCCCAAGATCTTCATAACCTTGCTGGGGATGGAGCCAGGGACCATCGACGTATAGAAAGGTGTCCTTCCATCCTCTCTCTCCAACCTAAAACTGCAAATGGATATCTGTCTGAGATTATGTTCATATGGAGTGTGAGATGGGTGGGGATGAAGACCCTGCTGGAGGCGATGCCACTTAACTTTTTTATTATTTACCATTGCTAACAATAGCCTTTGTGTTTTTATATTTTTAGTTCAAACGTACAACAGTGTCCTCCTCCTTATCTTTCTCATCCCCCCACCCACCCTCCATTTTTCTTCGTTCCCTCCCTCAGGTCTAAATATATCCAACCAGTCAATCAAGTCTGGCAGGCATCAGTGCTATAGCTGTCAGCTTGAGTTAGCTCTGGCTGAGCTAAACTCCTGGCTTGTTTTCTGAGCCTGGAAATGTATTCGAACGGTGGGATGGAAAATGAGACTTGCAAATAAAGTACACTCTAGTCATGGGTCCTTCTATATCTATACAGAAAGAGTGACACAGCTATTTTTTTTTTAAGCTGTGCCTCACCCCCTTCCTGTGTTTTCCCTTAGAAATAATAAAATACCCACTGAAGTCTATGACTGCTTGCTTAGTCAACACAGACGTGCTTGGATTTTCATTAATCTGGCTTTTCTTTCTGCTTCTGCCACCCTGCATTGGCATAAACAAACAGTAGAAAAAAGTGGAAAATTAAATAATGCCATGTTGAAGACCTTGTAACGGAGGTGGAGGATTAAAAATGATTCTGCTTAGATCTTGCATTCTCTTGTGTTTTATTATCCGTATGCAAGGAGAAACAAGAGGGTAGCAAAAGAGGGAAGGCATTATTATTTGTTTTTGTTGTCGTTACTACGGCCTGTTCCCATGTAGGAACAACTCCCCCCCTTTCAACGCTGGCTGTGTGATGGCATAGCTATTTCTGGTGCAACCTGTCAGGGTAGAAGAGACTGGCTTTCCGGCTAGAGTAACAGCAAGAACAGATGGGGTGGACGACAAGATTTCTGTGGTGGCGTTTTGGGTTCCAAAGCTTCCTTAGTGGGGGATTTTACAATGTTTCTTTGAATTTATTTTACTGTTTTGCAATGGGCATGGTGTTGCACTTTCCATAACAGCCAGCCTGAACCGCATGAGAGCAGCAGGAAACTTTTTAGTGGGGAGGAACGGTTTCACCCAGCGCTGAAATGGAGCAGCCCCTGGGAAGTGCATCTCCTGTTTTCTGTTTACCGCAGAGCCTGGCTGATAATATCTGGGGATGTGTGCCTGGCACCGCCGTGGGAATTCAGTGTTGCAGGAAGCTGCCTGTTTTGAGGCTCTGTGAATAATGGCACTCGAGGGCGATGGATGCTGTAGGTGCCACTTGGCACGTTTCGAGAATTTGAGTTGTCTTTTTTTACCCAGTTCTGGTGTTAGGGGGGGGGGAGCTGTGACTGGTGGAAATGCAATAGCTATGGGTGTGGGGAGAATTGCTTTGTTGGGAGCTGGAGGAATATAGAGCCATAGAGTTGGAAGAGACCCAAATAATCAACTAGTCCACCCCTCCAATGCAGGATAGTCAGGAGTCCCTGAATTTTGGACAGTGAGAGTTGGCTGGAGACTTTCTTCGACCTTTACCTCTCCCCCCCACCCAAGCTGTTTTAGACAGAAGAGAATTGGGTGACTTAAATGTTGCTGCTGTGGTTCAGGGTGTTGCCGTCTCTTTGCTTGTTTTTAGTTTTTCCTCTCTTTTTTTTAAAAAAAAATGACTGTACCTGCTACATTGAGAGAGATCTGGGCACTCAACTTTTTTTTGAGAAGCAGATTAACGTGTTGGCTCCTTGTTACGAAGGTTACAGTGGTGCCTCACAAGACGAAAAGAATCCGTTCTGTGATTCTCTTCGTCTAGCGCTTTTTTCGTCTTGCGAAGCAAGCCCATTGATGGATTAGCGCTATTAGCGGCTTTTAGCGGCTTAGCGGATAAGCGGCTTAACGGCTTAGAAAAAGGGGGGGAAGGAAAAAAAACCCGCAGGAACTCGCAAGACATTTTCGTCTTGCGAAGCAAGCCCATAGGAGATTCGTTTTGCGAAGCACCTCCAAAACTGAAAACTCTTTCGTCTAGCGAGTTTTCCGTCTTGCGAGGCATTCGTCTTGTGGGGCACCACTGTACATTTCTTCCAGTACAAACAGCTCCCCACTTCTGCTCAATCTACTTGCACATGACAGCGCACACGCGCAGTGCTGGGAACCCGGAAGTGATGAGTGGCAAGCCAGAAAACCCTCCCCAGAGCCCCAAGAGGATGCCCCCTTTGGGCTCCGGGGGGGGTGTTTCCTTGCCAGCCACAAGGAGTCTCCAGGGTGCTCCCCACTTACCTGCATTTCACTTATGAACGCGGGGGCCCAGAACATAACCCCTGCATAAGTGGAGAGTCGCCACACAGCTCTCAATGTCGGTTGGCGGATATCATAAATAGGAGAGTGCTCTTGCTCTCATGTCCTGCTTCCAGGATTGCTTCCATTCTGATGCAGAGGGTGCAAATCATGGGGTGAAGACTTGAAACCAGGGTATTCTTTCTTTTCTTCTCAGAGGTGGAGAGGTGAGGGTGGTGGCATCTCTCCTGTCTTAGCTAATTCTTGGGATAAAACCAAGTGCTCACTCTTCTCTGTCTGTCAATGAACTTAATTACCCGCCCCCAATTAAATAATGTCTGCCTAATGTGCTTATACCATACTAAATTCATATTAATGTATAGGATCCACTTTCAAATTCCAAAACATAACAGGGAGACACTATCTCCCCACCAACCTTGTTTGGACAGAGTTTGTACGTTTTATTATCCTTAGTGTGGCCCAGATTTTCAACAACCATTGAGAAGTTATTGGTACGGTACTTCCTTCTTTTTCCAGTTATAGCTAATACATATTCTTGAGGCTGCTAGAAGAGAGATAACCATTTCTTGGTCTTCCTTTAAAATTATGCTTCTTATATGACCAAAAAAGGATCTCTCACAGACCTAATGGAAATTTCTCTCTCTATCCATCCATTTTTATCTATTATGTGTGTGATTATATGTTTGCACATATATGAGACAGAAAATGTCCAAAATCCATTGACTATTGACGCTCACATGTGAATGTCTGAAAAATCAGACGTTGTCACCTAAATGTCACAGTCAAAACATTCGCTGGTATATGTCTGAAAAGTGAGGAAATAGATATATCTAATTTCAGAATCCATCTGGGATTGTCAGCGTTCACATGGGAACGTCAACATTCATCAGATTTTGGGCATTCACTGTAACATTAAGAGGGGGGGAAATCACATACATAACCATGGAGTGTCTGTTTTCCTCAAAAGTTCACCAACAAGGTGTCATTTTAAAACGTGAGAAGTATTGACATCGGAAGAGGAGACTGGAGTTTGCATATGTTGCTCATGGACCATGAAATTCAGTTTCTAAAGTCTGAAAAGCTTTGCGAGCCCTAAGCCAGGGCCAGAAAGCCTCTTTATGACATTGGAAAAACAAAAGCTTCCATGATACTGCCAGTATTCTAATAACCCAAATCTTTTAATATTTCATGCTGCGTCCACACTGGGAGTACTTGGTAGACTTCTGGTGGCTCCATCTTGAAAAGTATATTGTTAAGCATTTCTGCCACTGTCTTGATATGTAAACCCTATATTTTTTGGTTTTCATTTGAAGTTTCAAAAGGGTATTATCATCATCATCACCATCAACAACATCATCATCCCACCCTAGGACCTTAGAGTGAAGAGCAGGTTAATGATGGTGATGGTGAAGATGATGATGAAAGGCAGTTTTAAAGTCTTTAGCAAATATATATATATATAAAGTTAGAAGTAGTTCCGTAAAGAAATTGGATCGCCTTGAAGCTATGCCCATTTTCTTGGGAGTAAATCTAATTGAACTCAGCGGGATTACTTCTGAGCAGAGGATTGCAGTGTGAATGGGGAACAGGAGAGAGGTTTATTAAAGCTATGCGTGGTGTAGAGGGAGAAGCTCTCCCCACCTTCCATCTGTCTAATGATGCCAGAGCTCATCCGGATGAAGATTCGGGGCAGAGGAGAGAAGCTGTTTATTGACACAGTGAACAGGGCTGGATTAACCATTATTCTAAAATGGCTGTAGCCCGAGGCCCTAAGCTCTCCAGCTCAGCCAGAAATTCCTTGGGTGAACTTAAGCCAGTCACACTCTCTTAGCTTTACTTACCGTTGGGAGGATAAGGGGGAAGCAGAAGGAGTCCACCTTGAGTCATTTGGAGGATTGACATTCAGCCAAAGCCAGGAAAACAAGAAAGAAGTTGGGTGATTTTGCATTTTGTTTGACTTCATGTTTCTTACAATATATGATACATGGGATTTAGGCCATTCCCGCCTGTTGGCTTTCAGACCTCACACCATTAATCCAGGCCTAAAAGTGTGTGGTTTAATTGACTGGAATTTGCTGTTAAGTTATGCAGGGTCAAACCCACATCACACATTTAAAATCTTTTACATGAACGGTGAGGGTGTGGCCATGGTGCTGGCAGGGACTGGCGAGAGCTGTAGTCCCAGACATTTGGAGGCCACCAGGTTGTCGAAGGTGGGCTTAGATTGCATTAAAATGGGATAAATTCATGGAGGAGGAGAGAGATCTGTCGATGGGTAGCAGTTATGGTAGCTAAATGGAGTCTCTCTCTCTCTCTCTCTCTCTCTCTCTCTCTCTCTGAAAGTCAGTTTTATTTTCATTTATACCCCACATTTTTCTTCCCAAGGAGCTCAAGGCTGAAGTGGTTCTCCTCATTTCATCCCCACATCAACACTGTGAGGTATGTTCAGCTGAGAGGGAGAGTGCCTGGCCCAAGGTCACTCAGGAAGCTTCATCCCAGAATAGGGATGTGAACCCGGTCTCCCAGGGCCTAGTCCAACACTCTTACCTACTACATCTTAGTGGTTTACAGTAGCTGAAGCAGGGGGCATTGCCAGTGTGGTGTAGTGGTTAAGAGCGGTAGACTCGTAATCTGGTGAACTGGGTTCGCTTCCCTGCTCCTCCACATGCAGCTGCTGGGTGACCTTGGGCTAGTCACACTTCTCTGAAGTCTCTCAGCCTCACTCATCTCACAGAGTGTTTGTTGTGGGGGAGGAAGGGAAAGGAGAATGTTAGCCGCTTTGAGACTCCTTAGGATAGTGATAAAGCGGGATATCAAATCCAAACTCTTCTCTTTTTCTTCTTCTGCTATATCCTTAGGAAAACAGGAAGTTGCCGTATACTGAATCAGACCAGTGGTCCATCTAGCTTAGTACTGTCTATACTGACTGGCAGCTGCCCTCCAGGGTTTCAGGGCAGGGGACTGGAAATGCCACTGAGGACTGAACTGGGTACATTCTGCAAGCAAAGCAGATACACTTACTTGAGCTATAGTCCTTCCTCTTAGTCCTGAAGCACCTGAGTGGGTGAACATTTGGGAAGCTGGCTGCTGGACTAGATAGGACTTTTTTGTGATCCAGCAGGGATCTTACCAGAGCAGCCAAGCCAACAGAACTGAGCGAGGCTGTGGCAGTTCTTAAATCTCAGGCCTACCCTTGCCTATGCAGAAAAAATGTGCTAGAAACATTTTGGGGGAAGTGGCCGATAATTATTCTTTCTTTCCCCTGTTCCATTATCCCCTCTTGCTGCTGCTGTCCTTGGGTTTATCTTCTGGGAGAGTTCTTATTAGAAGCTCTCTCCCGTTAACTGGGGAAGAATGAAAACAAATGCATGTTGGCTCTTTATTCTCTGAAAATCAAAGTGCCAAGATTCTTTTGAACTGCTCAGATGAAAGGCGCTATGGAAATGCAAAATACCATTTAGTCTGTTTATCGGCAGCCATAGGGGGGCGTTCATGCTGAAGGTTGGGCTTCATGCTTTCATAAGTATCTGCAATTCGGATATAGGATTAGACAAATCCATGGAGGCTATCAATGGCAACTAGTCATGATGGCTATGCTTTGCCTACAGGCAGTAATGCTTCTGAATATCCGTTGCTGGAATTGGTAGGAGAGGAAAGTGCTGTTGCACTTGGGTCCTGCATGCAAACTTCCAATTTGAGGCATCCAGTTGGCCACTGTGAGAACAGGATGCTGGACCAGGTGGGCTATTGGCCTGATCCAGATAGGCTCTCCTTATGTTCTTACAGTGTCCTGAATTGACCTGTCCCGTCCCAGTGCAAATACTGAGTCCATGCAAGTCTGTTATTTAAATTGTGTGGGCGTCAGGGCTCTGACAAGTGTGTGGCGGAGGGAAGGGGGCCAGAGACTGACCCAGCGATTTAAGGGGTTTGGTGCCGGGGGGAGGTGGGAAGAGGAAGGGTTGGAGCATTAGGATGGAGGTGGGGGCTCAGGACATGTTGGAAGTGGAGGAAGACACTGTTCAGGCGAGGAGCAGGCCAGTCAAATCCACGCCATCTCCACTGTCTCCTGGAGCCAGGAGGGGCTTGAAGAGGAAAGATCAGCAACAACTTCATGCAGGAGAAGTCTCAGGTTATGGGAGCACACTCTGGCATATGAGGGTACATAAGCCTAGGAGTGGGGCATGGTCCCACTGCTGCTCCCACCGCTCCATAGGGCATGAATATGGAAAAGTTAAGGTCAGCTAAGTGGGCGCTAAAGGCCTGTGTCCGTCCAGAGCACCTTGGGAGCTACTGTAAGTGCATGCATTTGTCAATAAAGAATTTACCACCAGCCAGTTGCCTTCCTTGGCTAGGTGGGTGCAGGACAACAGAAAGCCTAGGTGAACTGACAAGACTCCCCACTATGGACATTCAGCCCAAAACATGTGGAAGGCCATGAGAACACTTTCCCCTAAATCATGCAAGGCAGAATTTGCAAGGGATGCTGCCTTCCATCCTCTAGGTTCTAGGCTATGGCTAGTACAAGACATGGCTTGGTGTGATGTTTGTCTTAACCCATTGCCTTGGCCCAAAGGTGGAGAACCTCTGGCACTACAGATGTTGCTGGACTCCCAACTCCCATCAACCCAGGCAGCATAAAAGGGCTGAAACACAGCAATGATATCTGCGCAATCACACATTCGCCCCGACCCTGGCATTGAGAGAATGATGACTCCTCTAAGTCCATCTGCTGAGTTCAGGGTAGAAGTGTAATTTGAACCAGGCGCAAGGGTCAGTGCAGCTCTGCCTTTTAGCTGCTCTGCAGCACTGTGCTCTCTGTTGCAGTTGGAGTGGAGAAAACTGGTATGTAGTTTTTAACAATTGCCAAAGCAGACAAAAGACCAAATGTTACCTTGTGTACACAGCTGCCGCAGTATCTCTTTATATACATATTCTCTTAAACAAAATGTTGCCTTGGGAGGTTCCTCCTCCTTACATCTATTAATATGTTTTCATCTTCTCTTAATGAGCAATATGGCTCTTAATTTTAATTTAGCTTTATTAGGGCAATATTTGGTATGGTTTCTTAAGTTTGTCGAATACCCCATTTGTGCAGCACCAAAACATTAACTATGGAACCCCGAGGGCTTGCAACTTGACTAAAAACAGAATAAAACCTGTCTGATATGTGTTTTTCCTACCCTCTTAGCAAACATACAAGACGCAAACCACCAACTGAATATTCTTAAGCAACCTGAGAGCTTAAATTTTTTTTTTTTATCAAGCGAATCTTTCAACAAATATTTTCAGCAAATAAATAAACACCATGTTGTATTTGTATGCATCCTTGAGCATTTTAATGCTCTAAATTGACCTTTGACAACCTGGTACATTCCAGTTGTTTTGGATGACAGCTGGAGTTCAGAAACATCTAGAGGGCACCAGGTTGGAGAATACTGTCCTAAAAGTCAGGCACAATATTAAATACCTGTTCTTTAAAGGGTATGGGGTTGCCGTTTGATTGTTTGTTTTTTAAATGCTAGAATCGCATCTTGGGGTTTTTTCCAGATTTTTTAAGTTTTACCTTTTTCTCCCTCCTCCCCCTTTCCCCTGTACAGATGAGCCCTGAAAAGCGTCTTTATTCAGTTTGACTGTTGCTATTATGTGGCTAGGCATTCAATAATAGTTGTGATTTATGATATGTGTGTGGCCTTTGTTGTTCTTTCTTCTGCCATCTATCAGAGAGGGAGAAGCCTGGCTTGATAATTCTTGGCAAATAGCTTTTTCAGTTTAGAATGTCAGCTGTCATGCTGTCGGGAGAGGTTATTTCTCTAGTGTGTGTGTGTGTGTGTGTGTGTGTGTGTGTATATATATATATATATATATATATATATATATATATATATATATGGCAGCGATCCCGTTTCTTTACTGTGGCTGGTTGATAAGGAGTACTTGCTGCGCTTCCTGGAAAAGTGTGTTGTAAGGTAACCCCGCTTGGAGGATGTGCTTTTAAAGCTCGACTGGAATTGTGCTTCCAGTGGTGTAATATCACTCTATTCAGGTAGGATAGAGCCCTTGTTCACGAAGGCCACATCGGCACTACACATTTAAATACCTCTTCTACCACTTGTAAGAGCCATGCTCTCCCTGCCCCAGCAAAGGATCCTGGGAAGTGTATTTTGTTAAGGGTGCTGAGAGATGTTAGAGAACCTTTCAACAACAACAACAACAACAACTTGTTGCTGGTAACCCCAGCCACTCTGGGCAGTTTCTAACATTAAGAGACAAAACAAAACATCAAACATTAGCAGGGCTGCCTTCAGATGTCTACGGAAAGTTGTATAATTGTTTAACTCTTTGACATCTGATCGGAGGGTATTCCACAGGGTGGGTACCACTACCAAGAAGGCCCTCTCCCTGGTTCCCTGTAACTTCACTTCTCACAGTGATGGAACCTCCAGTAGGCCCTTGGAACTTGGACCTCACTATCCAGGTTGAACGACGCGGGCTGAAATGCACCTATACAAATACTGAAATTGTTATGGATGAATGCAATTAATATTGTATGCAAACATTTTTAAAATAAAATATTTAATGAAATGCTCCTTCGGGTATACAAGGCCGAGGTTGTTTTCCAGCACCCTCAACCAATTTCCCAGGTTTCCTTTGATGGGGGAGAGACATGACATAGTAGGCTGGAACTCTTCTATTCTGATATCTACTGACCTGTGTTCAGAGAATTTGTGATGCAATCCCCCCTACATCCAGTCTGAAGTGGGACAGTCCAGGACAGGTTTTCCACTGGATCAGCTCCTAAGGCAAAACCTTACATTTCCTGCTGTTTTTCTTTTCCAGCCAACCCTGCTCCCATCATTGGCTTAGGTATCTCACCCCCCCCCCCCCCCGCAGTCCACGTTTTCTCTTGGTTTTGAAAAAAGCAAAACAAATCTCCCAAACATTGCCCTGCTGTTTTGCAAAGTATGTGCTTATTAGATAAACTTTGGGTACAATAAAAAGCTGCTTTCATATTTTTTTTGGAAGCTTGAGAGCCTAATTGAAGACAGACCATTAGTCCCAAATGAGACTAAGAGTATTGGCAGGAGAGGAGAGCAATTATGCTGAAGGTTGGTGTGGCCTGTCCCTCCCTTCTGCTTCTCCCCTCCTTATTAGCTATTTGTGGTAACGTATCAAAAACTCATTTGGATGTGGCATGCATTTCTGACATGCACTTGTGCTCTGCATGCTAAACGATTAGTTCTGCTGCAGACGGAGAAGGCATCATCCTTCGGTTATTCCCCTGGGTCTGTATAAGGCCACATCCGCACTATCCATTTAAAGCACTGTGATACCACTTCAAACAGTCACGGCTCCCCCCCCCCCCAAGAATCCTGGGAAGTGTAGTTTCATTAAGGGTGCTGAGAGTTCTTAAGATACCCCCTATTTCCCTCACAGAGCTACAATTCCCAGAGCAAGCTAACAATCAATCCCTCTTCCCAGGGAACTCTTGAGAACTGTATTTCCATGAGGGGAATAGAAGGAGTCTTCTAACAACTTTCAGCACCCTTAATGAAACTGTAAGTAAAGGTAAAGGGACCCCTGACCATTAGGTCCAGTCGTGACCGACTCTGGGGTTGTGGTGCTCATCTCGCTTTATTAAGGAGCCGGCGTACAGCTTCTGGGTCATGTGGCCAGCATGACTAAGCCACTTCTGGCAAACCAGAGCAGTGCACGGAAATACCGTTTACCTTCCCGCTGGAACGGTACCTATTTATCTACTTGCACTTTGACGTGCTTTTGAACTGCTAGGTTGGCAGGAGCAGGGACAGAGCAACGGGAGCTCACCCCGTTGCAGGGATTTGAACCGCCGACCTTCTGATCAGCAAGTCCTAGGCTCTGTGGTTTAACCCACAGTGCCACCCACGTCCCTGTAGTTTCCTGGATTCTTTGGGGGAAGCAACAACTGTTACAATGGCATAAAGAGCTTTGCAAATATAGACTCTGTTTCCTGACGCTCCCTCTCTCTGAACCACTTCATCTTCCAGCTTTCTTTTCTTGATCTCTCCCATTGCTCAGCCACTACCATTGCTGGCCGGCTGCCTTTTCCAGGGCCCTCCCTCCTCTTTCCTATTATTTATTAGGATCTGAGCAACTCAGCCACAGCCTGTGGCAGCTTCCTATGTTCCACTTTGAGAACTGGACCATATCGACACCATATATTTAAAGCACTTTGATCCTACTTCAACCATCATGGTTTCCCCCAAGGAGTCCTGGGATCTGTAGTTTGTTAAGGGTGCTGAGAATTGTTAGGAGACACCCCCCCAGCGATGATTCCCAGAGTTTCCGAGGAAGAGGGACTGACATGTCAAATCAACATGTGAGAAGAAAACAAATCTTCCATGCCCCAAACTTTTGCATGGCTTTGATTATGTGGATGAATTGAGTTTTGTGGCCTTGTAGATACATAGGCAGCTAGACAATTGGTCCAGCTGGCTCAGTATTTCCTACACTGGCTGGCAGCAACTCTCTAACTTTCCATACAGGGGACATTCTCAACCCTAGTTGGAGATTCTGAGAATTGAGGCCTGGAGCTTCTCCATGCAAAGGGAGAGACGCTTTATCAGTGAGCTATGGCCCTTCCCTTAGGAACATAGGTAGCTGCTGCCTTGTATCAAGTCAAGACCACTGGTGTATCTAGTTCTGTATTATTGACACTGGCTAGCAGAGGCTCTCCAACATTTCAGGTAAGCATCCTTCCCTCGTCCTACCTGAAGATTTTGGGAATTGACCCCAGGACCTTCTGCATGCAAAGGCAGGTGTTCTACCACTGAGCTCCCGCTCTCCCCAGCTGTGACTGTGCTACTGACATCCTTAAAGTACGCTGTGATTTCAGGCGAAAGACTGAAGTGACACCACTCAGCAGCTCCTGGAGCGCTGCAGGTTTAATAGCTCTGGGTACGGGAGAGTGGTGACGAGACCCGGCAGCGCGACAGCAATTGACTTTTAATCCACTCCTCCGTACCAGCTTTCCTTTCCGATTCCTCTCGGGTTCAGCAGGATGCCAGCACGTGTTAGATTAGACAGAGACATGGTGCAGAAGCCTCTTCTGTTGCCATGTGACTTGGAAGCTTTCGAATGCCGACTCGCGGCGGGCAGGTAAGCAGGCCCACAATCGTCTGAGAGGCTGCATTGCTGAGAAGGTCCACTTGGTATATATAGCCTTTGAATGGGGATAGAGTCTCTTTTTTTGCTATAAAGTGCAAGGCTGGGAAGATTACGCTGTTGTGGTGTAGTGGTTAAGAGTGCCGGCTCCACCATGAAGCTCAGTGAGTGTCCTTGGGCTCTTGGAGAAGAGCCACGTAGAAGAATATAGTTGTAGAGTTGGAAGGGACACCAATGGTCATCTAGTCCAACTCCCTGCAATGGGATGAGGGTGGCGCTGTGGTTTAAACCACTGAGCCTCTTGGGCTTGCCGATCAAAAGGTCGGCGGTTCGAGTCCGCATGACCGAGTGAGCTCCCGTTGCTCTGTCCCAGCTCCTGCCAACCTAGCAGTTTGAAAGCATACCAGTGCAAGTAGATAAATAGGTACAGCTGTGGCGGGAAGGTAAACGGTGTTTCCGTGCACTCTGGCTTCTGTCCCATTGCACCAGAAGTGGTTTAGTCATGCTGGCCTCATGCCCTGGAACGCTGTCTGTGGACAAACGCCGGCTCCCTCAGCCTGAAAGCGAGATCAGCGCCGCAACCCCATAGTCGCCTTTGACTGGACTTAACCATCCAGGACTCCTTTACCTTTTTACCTATTGAAATAATCTAAACTAAAGCATCCATGCTGCCTTGAACTTTTTGGTGGAAAGCTGGGCCTGAAATGTGATAGAACAGAAATCAATCAGTCAATCAATTTCAGTCCAAGGGCTTCGTTACCTCATGAGCCACCTTCCAGAGGCAGCAGGTCAGCAGTAAGGAGGGCCAGAAGTGAAAGTGAGCAGAGCAAGAAATGTACCCCTAACTTTGTACAACAGGCTACATTCCAAACATGGCCAGAGGTTTGGAAGCAAGGCAATGCTACAGTTCAAGGCCGCTGGAGTAGTTTGTTTATTAGATTTATATCCTGTTCTTCGTTCAATAGGGGCACATGGTGGCAAACACATCTGTAAAAATACAGTGGTACCTTGGGTTATATACGCTTCAGGTTACAGACTCTGCTAACCCAGAAATAGTGCTTCAGGTTAAGAACTTTGCTTCAGGATGAGAACAGAAATCGTGCTCCGGCGGCGCGGCAGCAGCAGGAGGCTCCATTAGCTAAAGTGGTGCTTCAGGTTAAGAACAGTTTCAGGTTAAGAACGGACCTCCGGAACGAATTAAGTACTTAACCGGAGGTTCCACTGTAAAACATATTTAGGACATATTTGGAAACTTAAAAAAACAACAACAAACTAAAACAAATTCAAAGCTAGATATCACCAAACCATACGTCTGAATGGGTCTGTTGAAACAGAAAACTTTTTCAGCCGGTAATGGTACCTAATGTTCCAGTGTTCCAAAGTGCAGGTGCTGCTACACTAAAGGAACAACCTGTACCGAATGGACATTGCATGGCACTTGTAGAAGGGCACAATCAGCAGACTGAAGCGACTAAATTGGCCTGTATGGGGTAAGGCGATCCCTCAAGTAAATTGGTTGATGCTGCCAAGGTGCTGGAGCCCCTGCAACAGATGAAGGATGTTGTTGTGTGCTGGCCTTTGGCCTATCAGGTGCTCGAGGAAAACCAAACCAACGTACCACGATTCCCCTGTAGTGGCCTTTCCTCTTCCCTATCAGCCACAGTGGGGGTGGTCAGTTCTGCTTCATCCCTGTGCCAGGTGTGATTGGGTTGTTCAGGCAGACCTGCATTGCCCACCTGCAGGGGAAGCTGCAATCTGTGTCTCTATGGGTGACTCACTGCTATGGACCTTACTTCTTCCAGGCAGGAATTATGCCCAGGGCAGTGATGATTCACACACAAATCCAGAAGGAGGAGGGGCTTGCCTGGGCAAATATTTCCCTTATACAACCTAATAATAAAACTTCTAAGGTGCAATGCTGTTGCAGGGTTCCAATTTTAATTTGGAATTACAGTGGTACCTCGGGTTACATACGCTTCAGGTTACATATGCTTCAGGTTACAGTCTCCACTAACCCAGAAATATTACCTCGGGTTAAGAACTTTGCTTCAGGATGAGAACAGAAATCGTGCTCCGGCGGCGTGGCAGCAGTAGCAGGCCCCATTAGCTAAAGTGGTGCTTCAGGTTAAGAACAGTTTCAGGTTAAGAACGTACCTCCGGAACAAATTAAGTACTTAACCTGAGGTGCCACTGTAGTGTGTATTTTTCACATGGGGAAAATCCAGACCCCAGTATGTGAAGCTTATTTAGAGCTTCATATCTGTCAGATGTTGCTAATTTTCTTTCATCCCCAAGATGGGGGTAAATTTTACATCCAAATAAATGAATCCAGGATCCTAACGACAAAGGGAGCCAGTGTGGTGCCCTCCAGGAGTTGTTGGGCTCCACTTCCCATGGCCAGTTGGTAGGGATGGTGGGAGCTGGAGTCCAGCAACATCTGGAGAGCACCACCTGGGCTTCCCTAACCTATGATAATAACTACGGGGGCGATTATTTTCACCAACCAGCTTCAAACTGCTTTATGA
This sequence comes from Podarcis liolepis, assembly GCF_965112155.1. Taxonomy (NCBI): domain Eukaryota; kingdom Metazoa; phylum Chordata; class Lepidosauria; order Squamata; family Lacertidae; genus Podarcis; species Podarcis liolepis. Next base: position 37,410,667 of record NC_139567.1, read on the forward strand.
TCTTTTGTGGCCAGTCCCCAGCATTTCAAGGCTAATGAGCTGGTTCAGAAGTAGATACAAATGTAGTTTAGCTAAACAAACCATAGCTTATTGTTATGCCAAAACTGTCCTGTTGTGCATTAGAACATCCATTCAGCGGTATTTTACTTAGCTGAAATCCAGCTTTTGCTGTGCAGAATATTAATGATGGAGTGTGAGATTTATTTTTTACGTTTTCAAATTTGACAAATATCATTCCAGTGCTGACATTTTTTAATGCCGCAACAATGAAACCGGATTCTACCAATGAGCTCAAAGAAATAATAAAGATTCCTTGGTTTGTGAGAGTCTCTTAAAACCTTAAAAAAGGGTGGAAGGAATCATCTAATACGAGCATATAAACAGAAGACTTGGACCTTTCGTTTTTTACTGTGTGCTGTTACCAAGTACTTCAGTTTACAATGCTAACAACTTTTAAAATCAATTCTTCCTGGAGATAACTGATTTATTAGATGACTACTCTTCTGCAGGCAAAGTAATCGCAATTAACAAACAAAGCGGTGTGCAGCAGCTATCGTACTGAGCAATAAATCTTCCAGCATTGGGAGACTCCTTTAATAGGCTTTGAAAGGAAAGCTGAGCGTGCAAGCTGATGTGTGCCTCAAAGAGAGAGCTGTTCAGATGTAATGGGGAAACTTGGTCTCGCATGCCCTCCCCTCTGTTCTTACTTTCTTTCGTTCCTGGGAAGAGGAGATCTGTTGCACACAGCGTTTCCACTGGTGTAACTGTTGTGCTGGATCACAGAGGCCTTTTGTGCAAGCAGACAAGAGAACATTGGATTCAGTCTTGTGGTTTGTTTAGGGGCAGCCAGTCTGGTGCCATAGCTCAGTGGTAGAGCATTTGCTTTGGGTGCAGAAGGTCCCAGGTTCAATCCCCAGCAGCTCCAGGTAGGACTGGGAGAGACCTTCGCCTGGAATTCCGGAGAGCCTCTGCCGGCCAGTGTAGGCAATACTGCACTAGATGGACCAGTGGTTTGATTCAGTACAAGGCAGGTTCTATGTTCCTTACTATTGGCCACTGTACGCTTTTGAATTTCATGTTTCTGCAGTCCGTCAGTAGGAGAACCCAAGCCATGCGCCCCTTGAGAAGTGGTGGTTTTTTAAATAAAAAGATGTGTCTGTTTACAAATTATTTTCTCAGTTTACTTGTCATTTAGTCTTTTGATGGTGCAGGACAGGTGTTGAATTTATTATCTCTGTGTTGGGTTAATTCATTTGTGGCAGGGGTGGTGGTGCATCATTCTTCACGCTGCTTTTTACCTCCAGTGTAGGCTGTTTTAAGTTGGAGGACGAGGTCTCTTGGTTCCCTTGTTGAACAACCCCATAGGTTTGGCTTCCAAGTTCCTTGCTTCCCCCTGGCTTTGTCTGTGCTTCAATAAACTCTTGCTCCAAAGGACCTGTAAGCATGGTTTTCAGCAGTGGGGGATTATTCCTTGCTGGGTTTTGAAAAAATGATCCGAATGGAACTGACGTTGGTATCTGTGCGCCATCTGTGACATTACACATTTACTTAGGTTTCTACAGGACTTGAGGACTGTTTTGATTGGTGGTGCTTTAACTGCCATCACCCCCCCCCCCACTTTCTTGCCACCCTCTTCTCTGGAAGCTGAACTTCCTTGCTGGGAGGATTTATAGGGATGTGTTTCTTAAGTGTGCAGGAAGAAAAATCTGCTACACGGAAACAGCAGTATATATTACTAATCTGATTCAAACGGTTCAAAACAGCATGTGGTACAGTCCTTTGGAGACTGTGCTGCATCGCAATGCAAGTGAGAAGTGGATCGAAAAATTGTAGAGTTGGGAAGGTACCCTGAGAATCATCTAGTCCAACCCCCTGCAGTGCAGGAACATGCTTAATAAAAGGTGAAAGATTTCTACGACCTGAAGAGAAACCAGAGTATGAGCTGTGCAGGAATATGCAGCTGTCCCATGTGGGGATTGAACATGTAACCTTGGAGTTATCATCACCATTCTCTAACCTACTGCGCCTTTCCCTAACACTCCCTGTATGTAGAAGATAAGCCTTAAATCCTTTTCTGTGTTGCACTTAATTTATACATTCCTCAAACTTTTTTCTTAAAAAACCAACCAATCTTGGAGAAGATGCACACATTCAGTCTTCTCTTGCCTAGAAACATGTTCTGAAGTGGTACTGTCTTGGGAGACTATATCACATTATTTTCCTGAAAGCTTGAATCAGCTCATGGATTCTGTGTTGAAAGGAATCAAAATTAACTGTCTGGTAGTCATTATCACACGGGATGCTCAAAGGCACAGGAGCACCTGCTTTGCTGCCAGACAGGGCTGTTGGCAGGGAGGCTACTCAGGAGGAAGGATCTACCCAGGAAAAGGGAGAAGACCCAGCTGCAAGCCATCATCCTGCTGCAGGCTATGACCAGGTTGAGGTCACTGTGATCTGCAAGGAAACCCTAATAACTGTATTGCAGCCTGCAGATGCCCACCTCTCTTTGGTGCTAAGAATGGCTTTCTTTGTGGTAGCCCCTAACTTGTGGACTAATCTTCCCTTGGTGATCAGGTGGGTGCCGATGGTTGGGCACTTTTGCTGGCAATGAAAAACAAAGTTATTCCCTCAATCTTTCCTAGACAGTTAATAGCTGCTCCTGACCCCTCTGGCTACTATCTTTGATGCTGATTACTTCCACTGTCACATTTTGTTCTGTGTTCTTGTTTTTGTTGCCATGTAAAGTGCTTTGGTATTTTATTTTTAAAAAACGAGTATTGGAATACAGGTAATATTAATAAATAAGTATGCAAGCCCCCTCAGTCTCCTCTAGACTTTTGCTAGGGTAATGGCTCCCTCCGGAGCTCATTAATTTACCTGCTTCAACTGCATTGGTTTCTTTGGCTCCAGCCTCCACGCTCAGGGCTATTGGTGGGCGTCAAGCTACTTGAAGGACCACCATCACCCAGGTGAACCTGCCCATTCTGGGTTCAGTGGTGATGCTATGCTGTACTTTATAAACCATAGTTTGCTTGTTTGGAGCACACACTTTGGTTTGGCGCCTGCACTACAGTTAGGACAGACCATGGCTTGGCAGTTGTGTCTAAACAAGCCTTTTTAGTAAGGTTGGGTTGCAGCGAACTAAGTTCTACTCTTGAGTAGACGCATTTAAATGAATGACCCTGTGCCAGTCATGCCCATTTATTTCTAGGTGTCTCTTCTGAGAATGACTGGTGTTAGATACAACCTGCATGTTCAGGTTATTGAGTATTTAAGCTATTACCTGTTCTGCTTTCCCTATTCAGATCCTGGATATTGCCCATTGCCTCTTGTTCAGGAGTCGAAATGAGCCTGGCTGCTGGCTGGACATGGATGGGAACTTGCAGCATGCCAGCTTGCCCAGCAGTGGTCTGGCTCACATAGAGAGCCTACACAGTAGTTGGAACCTCTGCTCCTTCCTGGCTGTCAACTGGACCCTGACAAAAGGAGGAATTTACACGGACTTTCTCCTCCTCTTGAGTAGTCTTATAAGATTAGTAGCCCAGTGCATCTAGCAAGTTACATTGCCAGCAGCGTCATAGTTCCTGTTTGGCTTTGCTGCAGTTCTGGGATCTGGCTGGGAGCCCAGGCAACCGTCATCAAATCCTCCAGAGTTGCAGCTTCTGAATGCTGGGGCCTGAAGGCTCTGCAGGAATGTTGGGTCCCTTGGGGTCATGGGCAGTGCTTGGGCTCAAGAGGAAGGGAAGTGTCCCTATGTCTCTCCCTTCAGGGTCAGTTTCAAGGTCTTCTGGGTATGGCCAGAGCCTGAGAGATCTTCCCAGGCAGTGAAGAAATGCTCTGGCCAAGCCTGTTTATAAGAAATAGTGATAATAACAAAAGTGTGGAGGGAGAAACCTTGCATCTCTGGGCCTTTTCTGAGTGCTTGTCGGGGTCTCTTCAGATGAAAAGCTCATCTTTGTGGAAAAAACCAATTGGAGTGTTGCGCAGACATTGGTTTCTCTCGGGCGATTAAGGGAAGACTTGCTCATCAGTGGCTGATTGCTGCAAGCATCTGTATTATGTAGATGAAATTAATCAAGGCTAAGGGTTAAAGTTTTTCCATTTGTTCAGGTTTTTTCTTCTTCTTTGAGAAATCATCTGGAGTAGTTTGGCAGGGAGGAAAATTGCTTTAAACGTTGTTATTTCTCTCTCCCCCCTCCCCCCTTCCTTCTGAAGTTTTCCAGTCTTAGTAGAACAAGGCCTAGATTCTTAGCAGCGGCGTTGATTGGACAAGGCCATTAGGAAGCTGGTCCTTGCCATTCTGATGATTAGAAGCAGCTGGGTGTTTTAACGTGTCCGGTTGCCACACTGCGCAGGTCGCCAGTGTTTCTGGTGGGGAGGGCTATGGATGTGGAAGAGAGGAATACATTAGGAGCAGGATGAACCTGGGAACTTATGCTGATCTTATACCACGTCACACTATATTTATCCATCAACTCAGCATTGTCTACTCTGACTGGCAGCTCTTCTTAAGCAGGGGTCTTTTGCATCTCTTAGTCCACTCGGCTGGGGAGAGGAACACAGGAAGGCAGACTATTGATCCATCTATCTCAGTACTGTCTACACTGACTAGCAGCAGCTCTCTAGGGCTGCAGAATCCTTGAATGCAGAATCTTTGCATTAATCCTTGAACCATAGCAGAATACAACAAAATACCTACATAAAAATTCACAAGTTGCAATTAAAATTCATCCATAAAATGTATGCATAACCCTAGAACAAACAGAACTTACAGAGCAGATAAGCATTACTGTTACAAAAAGGTGACGTCTAGAAATTGTGTCTGTGGTGCATTTTACACTCTCGTGTCTTCAAGGCTCCATGGCACTTTATAGCAATGGAATTCAGGGTTTCATGCAGGATCCTTTTCAACCCCGCCTGGAGCAACTGGGGGTCAAACTTGGGATTTTCTACATGCAAAGCATAAGCTCTGCCACTGAGCTATTGCCAGCACCCTTTTCCTCAAGGAGCTGTGATGATGAATGGTTGGCAGTGGCAAAGTGGGCAAGACAAACATGACTTAGGAAAGCGGGGCCAATTTGGAAGGAGCAGCTTGACAGATGGCAGGAGTCTTGCTCTAGGCAGAGAGAGTGACGTGGGCGAAGATGATGGAAATGGGAGTTTAGGAAAATAAACACACGGGGCCACCAGTAGAGAATCCCATCAGCTGCCTAGAGCAGAACATGGTACAAAGTAGGTACACAGGAGGGGATGCACTTGGGCACAAGGAGTTGAAGAGCTGGAACAGCAGGGGTGCGAGGCCTTTTCTGGCTGGTGGGCCAGATTCTTATATTCCTGTCCCCCCTCTGGTGGGTCAAATTTTACAGGTGGGTGGGGCCACACACTAGTCAGTCACATGCTGCCGTAGGGACATCGGATGCTGCTGTGCTTTGAAGTCCCAATTGTTGGGACTTCAAAGCATAGTGTGGGGCTGTTTGAAAGTCCCTTTGCAAGCAAACTCACACTGCTTCTTCCAGCTACAAGAAGCTGAAATATGGAGATGGAGAGACAGAATACATTTAAGGGGACTGTGACAATTGTTGGGGGGGGGGAATGCATGTTTACTAGAGGCCAAAAACATTTGTTGTCTTCTGAGACAGCAGTGTGTACATTTCAATACAATATTGATCACCAAGCTTTGACGTCTTGCCTTAGTGTGCAGGCTGAGAAGCTTTAAGAGCACCTTGCTTAGAGTTGGTTCCTAGCCTCTGTACATGTTTCGGCAGACTGACACTAAATAAAAATAAAATCGTTTTAAAGGTAGCAGTCATTGTTGCTTTCCACGGCACAGAGCATTTTATCTCATTGGGGTCTACTGAACATCTGGAGAACTGGACAGAAGAACGATCGGTTGCAAGCAAGCAGCAGCAGCAGCCAGTTCCCATTATTTTCAACTAGCACATTTAGATTTTTTTTAAAATGTTCTAAATGTTTTTAGATTTTTTTTTACTTTTAAATGTTTAAAACATGTTTTTAAATTTTTATTTCAAATAGTATTGTTTTAACATTGTGATGGTTGCCTGAATGGGGTCCTTTGGGAGGAAGGTATACAGATTTAACAAATGGGTACAAGTGGGTTTTATTTTTATTTTTTTAAAAATAATGGCTACTGTTAAGAAATGTTATGAATATTGCCAGCAAGTTGAAGAAATTCCAGACGTTGGAAATACTTGTTCATCACTGTCTTTTGTATTCTGATATGAGAGCAACGGTAATTCATTAACAAGTTCACTTTTCCCATTAGGGAAGTTGTGTTTTAATCAGATGTAACGTTGTATTCTGAATGCAGAGCACAGTGGAGTATGTAATGTAACTCTGCATATACAGATGGTGATTTCTGCTCCCTTCCTCTCTCATCACTTATAAATATATTTAGAAGACACAAGCACCCATGAAGGATGAAATGTCAAAAGTTGAGATTAAATGTATGAGGCAGAATACTTCTCACTAATATTTTTCTCTCTCTCAAATATATGATCTGCATGAAGGGAAGGCATGGGGGGTGCGCGAAATTAGCTTTAGGTCTAATTAGTTTCCTCTGAAGTTTAAATTAATTTTGGCAATTTGTGATGCAGATTAAAACACTTTACACCTTTTTAGTTCTCCAGACAAGCCCTGTCAAACTGAAGTGCTGGGGAAGTGAAAGCTCAGCAAATGTCATGGATAGTGGAATTGAGATACCAGAAGCTCCCCAACTATTTTCAGCCTTGAGTCCTTCAGTATCTGGAATGTCCTGAACTCCCCCTCCCCCTTTTTGGCAGGCAAAATCAGAGTCTAGTTTGAAACTAAGTCTAAGCCAGAATCAAGGTAAGGATGGTTCAGTTTTGCGAAGTGTAGTGAATGAGAGAAACTTCTTTTTCCAGTCTCCTCCCCTGGCTGCTAAAATTAAAGATGGATTATTTGTTTTGGCCAGCTCAAAGAAAGGCAGCAAAATTTTCTTGCTCATATTTGGCTAAATAGAAATTTCAAAGAATTTTTGAGGTAGCAATACTCATCATCTTCAACCAGCACATGACGTTTTTACTTCAGTGGTTCTGAATAAACCGTGTAAACCTCTTTGTCTTTTGCGACAGGAAGGCAGTATCAATATGATATTATTTCACAGGATTATTTAAAGATCTTTTTAACCTAGTATTTCAAACTTGTCAGTGGTCACCAGTGCCTTTTTTGTCTCTTTGAAGCCCAAGTCATGATTCTCACTTTGAAGTGACTATAGCTGATGAACATCGCAGTGACTGAGGCACTGAGGTCAGAGAACAGCAGAGAAGAGATCTCAATGCCGCTGAATGGGGGCACTGAACTATTCTGACCCTGCACACAGAAAGCTAGCTTTCCCCCCCTCATATGCTTGTTTTCTACATGTGTGTGGGGGGGAATGGGTTATTGATTGTTTGAGAGTTCCCCCTTCAGTCTGAAGGGCTTCAGGCCTGGAACCAGATTGTTTGTCTTCTGTCAATGGGACTGCCGCTCTGGGCTCGGCCTCACTTCTCACTCTCGAGGAGGTTGTAATGTATATGGTGTGATTGATTTGTGCTGCGACTGCGATGTTAACATGAGCAGGATCCTGTCCTCAGATGAGGGGCTTGGACTCCGGGCCTATTCCAGCTGTCTGATCCCATTGTTCTCTGCGTAGCGGGTTGCTAGGGGCAACCTGGAACACTGACTCCGAAATTCTGTCAGTAAGTTCCCAACCGCCAGGCGAGATGAGAGAGTTGAGCTCGGAAGCTGGCGGCTGGGAGGAGTAATGTGAGTTAGCAGTGGAGATCAGGCCGTAGTTCAATGGTAGAGCGTGTGCTCTGCATGCAGAAGGTCTCAGGTTCACCCTCTGGTATTTCCAGGTAGGGTTGGGAAAGACATGTGCCAGAAGCTTGGGATACCAGCTGCCAGTTGGTACACCCCCCCCCAAGGGATGGGGGGAACTTGCAGCTCTCCATGCGATCTTCAGACTCCCATCTCCCAGCGTGGCCAGGGAATGATGGGAGTTGTAGTCCAGGGCCACAGGTTCACCACCTCTGGGGTTAGATCATTGCCAACAGCCAATGATTTGCCTCTTGTGGCCAGAGTTGGGCCTTCCGTGCAGCAGGGCAATGCCAGCTGCTTCACGTGATGTTAATGGTGCATGCACATTCACCCGAGAGATCGCAGCCACAGAGATAAGAAGAGTTGTTCCGTTGCCTGGAGAGTTCACTTCCTGGTTCGCATGGAGAAGCCGTTTTCAATGGAGCCCAGTGATGGAAGTGCACAGCTGTATTGTGCCCCAAAGCCTCTCCTCCTTCCGGAGGGGAGGGGTTGTGAGCGGGAGACGATTCCTGCTCATAGAATCATAGAATCATAGAGTTGGAAGAGACCACAAGGGCCATCGAGTCCAACCCCCTGCCAGGCAGGAAACACCATCAGAGCACTCCTGACATATGGTTGTCAAGCCTCTGCTTAAAGACCTCCAAAGAAGGAGACTCCACCACACTCCTTGGCAGCAAATTCCACTGTCGAACAGCTCTTACTGTCAGGAAGTTCTTCCTAATGTTTAGGTGGAATCTTCTTTCTTGTAGTTTGGATCCATTGCTCCGTGTCCGCTTCTCTGGAGCAGCAGAAAACAACCTTTCTCCCTCCTCTGTTGCTTGCGCGCCATGCCTCCATCAGGGGAGAGCCTATAGTTGTATTTGCATCAACAGGCTCCCCCTACTGGTGGTTAACCCCTCATCAGACTCACCCCTCTCCGAGTGGGTGGAGTCAAATTGTCTGTGGTCCAATGCCTAAGCCAATACCTTCTCACATGCTGTAATCAATAAAGTTGTGGCCTTTTCTTGCCCATTAACCTACTATACTGTGTCCACGTGTCTTCATTCCCCAAGCGGGGATCGGGTCCTCGAAACATAAACCATTTTTTCACCTGGGGAAACCGCCCCTGTGGCCACCCCACCCCCATGCTATGTCACTGGCACAGACTCCCTGTTTTTAGAGGACTTCCAGGGTGTGTGGGTATCCCCTTTTACAGGTGACTCTCTTTGATTTGGAGGTGTCTCCTCTTTGAAGGGCTGGCCAGTCCGAGTCCGGTTTAAATACAAGGAACCGTGATAAGGGAGCAGTGGCCTTGGAGTTACCTGTCAACAGTTAGCCCCTCATTACATGATTATTTCCTGCTATGATGAAAATGTGTTGTTTAAATTACAGTGATTAATTCTAAACGTGCATCTATACTTCTAAGCATATGCAAATTTTGTGCAAAATCTGACTCTCTTATTTTTATTTTTATTTTGCATAAGCAGCCACCCGAATAAGTATGTATCAGAATGATTAAGGCTGGAATGCAAGGAAGCTGTTTCATGTGTTGACTTTATTTATAAATTAAAAAATCACCACACTCTAGCTTGCCTTCCTCCCACCCTCCCCTCAGTTGGTCACCTCCTTATCTCCGATTCAGAACAAAGTCAAAAGGTTGAAATGTTCAGGGAGGGCTTGGGTTTGTGGCATCACTGGGTGGCATGGTGTTGCGTGGTGGCCGTGGTTTGCACTCGGGGAAGAGGAGGAGGGCGCTGACATCTGCTTAAGCCTGTCATGGTGGAAAGAATTGCTAAGGCAACAAATGACTTTTATTCCCTCATGGAGGGGAACATGTATAACGAAGCAATTGAACTGTCTTTTCAGGAAAACATAGATTGCCACAGTGAGACTTAATTTTGTGCTTTCCGTTTTTTTGCGCCAAAGAGCTGCTTTCTGAAACAATTTCCTGCCTCGCAATGCATCTCCAAGCATTAAAATGTTGTTGCTGTGCGTTTCCTTGTCATTACCAATATTTCTTTGACCAAAGTCACTGAGGCAAAGTGATGTCCCCCCAGCTTCCCCCCTTCCTTCTCAGTTTCCGAAAGGAAGTCACTTTCCTTCCTCCCCTTCTTTCATTTTTTGAGATGTTGCATATCAAATTGATAATTGCATATGTGTACACACACACACACACACCCCCCCTCAGAATAATTGCCTCTCCCCCTCCTTTCCCCTGTTCTCCCCCCCTCCTCTGTGACACAATGCTTGGCCCCATATTAAATCAAACACTGGCGTGCAAAAGGCCCCCTGACAGGCCTGCAAATGCTTTAGTTACAAGGCTGCTTCAGCCAGTTCTTATTTGTAAATGACAATTTTCTACAGCAAAATATATGCTTGGACTTCAATTGTAGAGCCGTGGATTGCAGCCAGGAGAGGAATAATTGAATTTTAATGCTGCTCGGTTTTAGGGTGATTTTATTTAAAATAGAGTGAATTAAGTCACTGAAAGATAGTTAGGCTTGCAGTTTAGGGAAAAGGGGTGAACATTTGAAATTGGACTGGTGTTTAATTTGTTCCATGCTCTGCCTGGGGTTCTTTGGGGAGGCATGGGTTGTGTATGGCAATACTGAAAATCTAAGAAGGCTTTTGATCATGGCTACATCCCAACATTTCTCTCTCTCGTTCTGTCCCTCGTTGATCATGGCTACATCCCAGCAATTCTGTCCCTCGTTGTCCAGTGGCGCCTCTTAGCATTCCCAATTCAGTATTATTATTTTTCAGATATTAGGGGTAGATGCAGTGTTAGGACTGTGAGAATGTTCTGGGGCTTAGATGCTTGCTGGAAGTCTTTCCCATCAATCTCAGGTGCACAGAGGCTGGCTCCGGCACTGGTTTTTGAAAGGTTCTCTGCACATGCACAGAGGCACCAACTATGTTCACACATAGTACTAGAGCAAGCTTTGGTGCTCCATGGAACTGCTGCATTGGGCTCACATGCTCCACCTTCCCCTCTCTTCCATGCAGCTCAGAGGAAAACTTCAGGTGGGGTGTGGGGAATGAATCCTTGCTTCCAATAAGCTCTGATCATAGTATCAATGCACATCCCTTCTCTCCAGCCAGGGATCTTTGGTCCCATGGCTGCTGATGCACTTGTACAGCTGGTGGATTTTCTGCTTCCTGTCCCCCACCAAGTCCCTCCCTCCAACCTCTGGTGTCCTTCAAGCTCTGTGGATGGAGGAGGGCACTTAGTCATTAAAGGGAAAGTGGTCTCTTGCATCTCCCCCTGTGCTTTGGTGGGGGGAAATCAGCCTCCTGTTCTCTCCTCTTATGCCACAGCCTCCAGCTCCTCCTTCCACCACCAGGTCAGGATAGTATATTGTGGTACTGACTGCTGCAACTTTTGTTCTTTGTGAAATGTTTGCATCCTGGCTTCTTGTCTTTACTTGTAAGTGCCTAGAGCTTACAACTTCCTTTTTAATAAGCCATTGTCTTCCAGGCCAACTTGGTATGTCAGCAGCTTTTTGATAAATACATGCTCTTTCCTTTCCCTAGCTCTGTCTGGGATTTTCTTTCTCTCTTTTTGGCTGCTGCACTGGAGGGGAATGTGATTATGGGGACTCCCAAGAATATATAGAGGGGCCATATGGAGTTTCACTGAAGCTGTTAGCTCAGTAACTAGGGCTGTCATCTGATTTTAAAAAATCGTCATTTAATCAAATTATTTTAATCAATTTAAATCTGCATAAATTTGCATTAAGCTGTCTCAGGTAGGAAGGAAATAATGTTTTTAGATTGTGCATATATATTCCATAGTTCATGCCATCCTAAGAGAGGCATTCCCTCCTCGGTGAGATGGAAGGAGGAATGCCTCTTCTAAGATGGTGCCTGCCTGCCATTCACAGCTTTAATTAGTATTAGTTAAATTAATAAACTTTTTTTAAAGTTGTTACCCAGTTTTATTAGGGATGCCTTTTTAGTCTGTTTTGTTTGATTAATTAATTCTAACCAATTAATCAGTTAAAGGTTGCAACCCTGTTCTTTCTTCCTCTCATTGAATACTATCAGTTTGCTCTGCAAGGTCAGAATTTGCCTGGAATCTTAACTTTCTGCCATTTTTGGTGTACTCGGGTGTGTGTCCATCATTGGAAAGTTGCCAAGTATGACAGGTACATTTTCAGCACTTTTCACTTTACAGTATGTATAAGAAGGGCCCAATTTGTAGCAAAATCAAGCTAATAAATATCCCCATGCATGGTTGCTTGTGGAAAGTAAAGGTTGGCTCCAGACAGGCAGGAAAAAACCTGTAAAAAGTCTTATGCCCCCGCCATTGAGACCATTGAAATGCTCCTAGTGGGAACTATATAATACATGTTTCCTTCCTTCTTATTTTCCTGGACTGGTAAACTTTGTAGACTTAATTGCAAGTTTGGTTTAATTGGAATTTGTTGAAAACTGCATGCATGTCTTCTCTATATAATGTTATGTGCATTTTGAACGGGAGTATCAGAGTTGTGATAGGCCAGGCCAAGTCACCCAGGAAAGGCTTTTATTACCCAGACAAGTTCTAGCCTAAACAGGAAGTCTTTAGAATCCTTGCTGTTGAGGAGAGCCAATGGACACTTGGAGTGTTAGGAGTCAAACCCATTCTTGGGGATTTGTCAGTGCCCAGTGTCCATATTAGAGCCTTGGAGGCTCATCACACCACAGAGCCATGGATTCTAGGCCTTGCCGTTGCTGAGATTGGGCATGCCTGCCAATTGGACATAGAGAGTGGGTCTTCAGATCTTTGCGTACCCAGATCACAGCTGCCCTCTTGGTTTTCTTGCAGTCTGTTTCCTGTGCTGACAGGAGAACCAATCTACAAATTGCCATTCTTTTTAGATCTAAATCAGATTACATTTCTAATATTATGATAAAAGCAAAATGCATGGGTAGGTTCAAGAAAAACAGAAGAAATCTTTGGACCTGTTGATGCAGGCAATAATCCTGGGACAGCAACCTTTTGGCCCATCACTGGGTTTTTGGAGCCAAGGACAAAGGGTAGTGTGGTTTCCTCCCAGAAAGTTGAAGGTGATGAATCAGAACCAGCGTTGCTTGTGTATGCACCTCACCCAGCTATTGCAAATAAGCTTACAAAAGTTTAGGAACAACAAGAACAACAACAACAACGTTTGCTGTCTGTGGTTCCCTGCTGGTAGGCCAGGCTAAGAAAAACGTTGCCTTCTAGCGTGCAGATTAGCATTGGAGAGTTGAAGTGATCCCTCCTTCCCCCATGATCCAGCTTTGTATTCCTTCCTCTGTGGCTAGTAGTATGGACAACCAAGTAGGCTGGTGGAGGAGGAATGGAGACATCTGTCCCTCCTCCACCATCACATGCAGTGTCTTACATTCATAGGTGATGGAAGCACGTTGAACCTTTTTTTTTTTTTGGAGGTGGGTCAGAGCTCACCCAGACCTCCATGCTCTGGTTCCTTGCAAATTTGTCAGGGTGTGACTGTGGTATGACTTGTTGTCCCTCACCTGAAAGCTCTTGCGTTCAGGACCGAGGTGCTGGGGTTACCGCGTGTGTGTATTCTCCTTGTCCTGTAAACCCTTTTCTGACTCCTGAAGTGAAGAGCATCCTCAGCTCAGCTAGGGAAAGTTTGTGAGCTTCTGTCGCAGCTAATGTCTTCTAGCAGCACTGTTTGCAGCCAAGGCGTAATTTTCCCCTTGTTGCTTCTCTTGAATGCCTCCCACTCTGAGCTGCCTAAGCCACACACAACACGATCTCACTAAAATTAGTTTTTAATTGATCCTCAGAGTAACAGAATGCTCCCGCGTGCAGCGCAAGTCACAACACATTTGCTGCTGTGGCCAAAAGGCACTCCAAGTTGTTTTGGACACCTGTTAAGATTTTTTTAATGCAAATCTTTTGTGATCTCGGGTGAAGTCTTTATTGTTCTTTCCAACCTGCTCTATTCTTTCCCTCCTGCCTCGCCAAGCTTGGAAGCTCTTTGTGGTCTGTGCACAGTCATGCGTGTGGCTTCTGCAGAGCGGCATGCGGGGGCTTCAAAGAGCCATTCAGCAGCCCCTGTCCTCAGCCTGTGTGCCTTGAGGGCCCTCCCCTTGCTTCTCTTTTCACCACTGTCTGAACAACATGATGAGGAACTGTCTTTAGAAGTTTTTCCTCTCCTCACAAATATTCTTCGGAAAATAATTTACCTCAGTTTTAATCCATTTTCATCCCCTGTATGTAGACCCTTCAGCATTCAAAAGGGTGAGAGAGTGTTGGGATTAGAGAGTTGTATCCAACTATATTCTACTTTGAATAGGCCCAAGTTAGTCATGTCCATTAATTTCAGTGGTTTTAAGCTGAGTAGGACCAACACTGGAGACAACTTGGAGAGTTTCCCCTCAAAATTTATGTTTTACCTTAGCTTTATGGACCTTATCCATTGTGTCAGTAGCTATACAGGCTCCCCACCCCAGTGTTAGAAACCGAGATATGAAAGCTAGGAGCTAAATGGCACCTTAAACCTAGGTTATGGACGCAACAACGGAATGCCTAGGTGCACTTTTTATAGCAATAATACAAAGCTGAAAATGAATGAACTGGAGCTAAAATATTACGTTCATTTTTCACATGCTCTAGTCCTTCCCCTTCTCAACTCCCTAGTATTCTTAAGAGGGTCTCTTCTCCAGTCTACAGAGAGTAGCTGGAAGTGGGGAGGCCAAAAAAAGTCCTCCTTTCCTTCCACTCTGCAGTTTTAATCTGAAATCTTAGGCGCAGTACTGCGCCCAGAGCTCGGAAACTGCTTGCACTGATGAAATTCCCTGTCGCAAAATGTGCCTAGAACAATGCGAGTTTCGAACACTGTATATCCCTCTTGTGGTTTTCAAGAGCTACTAAAAGTATGTCTGCCCACCCATGTTCCTCTTACAGGCAGTGCTCTGGGTCCCTTCTGTTGGTTAGCATTTGTGCAGCACTTTGAATATACTGACTACTTTTGACAAGGCTTTCTTCTATTTTTGGATGTCCGAGTATAAAACATGTGCAACAGGGAGAACTATCCTAATTGCTAGGGTCTCTCTCTGCCCCGGGGCAATGTGGAATATTCATTATTGTACCTGTCTGTGCATTTTACGACCTCGTTCGCACTTCATTCTACTGCATGTACAATAGACCAGCCCATTGTCAGAACTAGTAAGGTGTAGCAGTCAAGAGTACTGATACGGACTGAGTTCAAATTCTTGCTCAGCCAAGAAGCTCACTGGCCATCTGCTAATGTGCTTCATAGTTGTTGTAGTAATAAAAAAAAGTGGGCACTCATGCTGATAATTCCCAGGCTGTGCGCTGGAGCACACCAATGTGACATGAGAGGGTTTGAAGTGCATGTTGAAAAATTAAACCCTTGTTCCTGTATGGGGCAAACTGTAGTCAAGTCCAGATGTGTTGGGACTGCAGCTCCCATCACTCCTGACTATTGACAATCCTGTCCCAGCAACATCTGAAGGGCCACAGGCCCCATCCCTACCATATCAGATGCACCTTTTTTGAGCAGGGAAGCCTGTGTAGCACTGCTCTTTTCATTCCTTCAGAGTCATACCTGTACTACAGCTGACATTTCTAAGAGATTCCTAGAAGGAGATGCTGGGAGACAGAGTGAATGGTTATATCCAGCATTCTTTTCTTTTTCTTTTTCTAAAAAAGTAGGCCTGGCCGTTATTACTCTGGGAGTAGATTTGAGAAATTGTGAATCTGTAGTTTAATAATTGTCATGGGCTGCCGCTGGGACCTTTTAGGCCAAAAGATGGGATTTAAATGTTTTAAATTCAAAAATATATTTTTCAAGAGAGGTGTTCCTTCAGGTTTTAATCCGGGGGGGGGGGAGACCTGCTGATGAGGCACCCATCCTGAGCAACTTGGGGAGCAGTTGGTACACAAGTGTTGATTTGTTTTTAAATTATGAAAATTGTTGGAGGAGGCCAGTGTGTTTGTGTGGTGGGGAGGGGGACTTCTTTTGAGGCAGCAGCCAGGCTACAGAAACTGTTTGAAACTTGGCTGCAACTTATTTTGGGTTTTGGTTTTTATATGGAGGTGAGGTAGTGGGGGTGAGGGAGCTTTCGCAAAATGAAAATGCTTATTAAAAGAAAATACCCAGTGGGCACTGGGGTTGGTGGCTGCCTAAACCCAGCCATCAAAGCAGTCTTAACCAAACAGCAGTACTTCATATAATTGAATTGAACGTACATTCCTTTTCATGGGGAAAGAGATTTGCCCTTAACTGGATTAAAGGGATAGCATCTGAAAGCTATGTCTGTGACATGCATTGTATTTTTGTTTTTCTTTAATAATCTGGGGTAATGCTGTTTTTTTCTTTTTCTTTTCTAATTTCTTACAGATGGTCACGAGAACAAAGAAAATATTTGTAGGTGGATTATCAGCTAATACAGTAGTGGAAGATGTAAAGCAATACTTCGAACAGTTTGGCAAGGTAAGTTCCAGCATGAGTCAACATAATTTACAATCTGAATTTATCTGTGAGAAACATGAAGGTTTTCTCTAATGATGGTCAGTTTTGTGTTAGCAGTGACGCAAGTCAACAAGTGCTGCTTTCAGTATGTTGCCAAAGAGCCTCATGCTGTTGGAGAAGTGGTGATCTTTGCGTATTTCTGCAAGCCATCAAACTAGCATGCTGTTCAGCACTACAGTGATTCCACATCAGGCACGATGATGTACTCTTTTATCTTGCTTATTGTAAGATGTGGAGGATAGGTTTTTGGTTTTTTTCACAGTAAAGTGTGTGCGTGTAAAACAGTGAGTGAATGAATGAATTTGTTTTAAACTGTTCAGTTTAAAATGAATTCATTTTAATCTGCTTTCATTTTGAACTGTTCGGAGAAGGGCTGTGGCGTGTCACTGCCATAGCACACATGTTGGAGAAGCTTTTGTGAGATGACTGCAGATCTGCAGAGTTTGTTTCCTTTTTCCGTAGGGGTGTGTGTCATGGGAGGAGCAGTAGACATCTAGTCTAATATATGGTCCCATGACAGTCAGTAGAGCTCTTTTTGTGAAAAGGCTATATCCCACCCCTCCAAAATATGGCTAGTCTGGTTTCTTCTGCAGGCTTTAAACGAGTGGACCATATGAGTTGACTGGGTAGCAGGTCACATCTGTGGGCAGGACGGCATGTGTACGATGCGCTGCCAAAGAAAAACTCTCACTCCTCTCTGCTCTCCTTTCCCATAACTTGTATTCCATATATTGATGTCACTATGGCATGCTTTTCTTTGTTCTTAAAAGTGGGGGCAATGATGTGGATTGGAGGCAGAGAAGTGGATAGCATGATGGCACTTGCATATGGGGAAGTTCTGAACTAAGTAATAGAGTGGAGAACTTGACACGGGGAGGCTAGATTTGGTGCCAGGCTTGTGAACCGGATAATTTATAGCTGTTCCCTGTGTGGGACCAGTCCAGTGGTAGTCTATTCCTCAGACCTTCAAACTGGTACACAACCAGGAGGATTCATGTGATGCAGTGCAGTCTTGTGGCCCTCTGAGCCTGTCCAACTTGGATAAATGTTGAGGGCATGGCCATGCCCATAACTTACAGTTGCTTGTAATTGCAAATTATATTTGTGGTATACTTGCCTTTATATTTAGACATACACACATACATCTTAGCTACCTGGTGTTGGATAAGCTGATCCTCAGAGAAATCAAACATTTCTTACATTCTATTGATGTTATCCAACAGACCTCAGTACAACCAATAGGTCCATGTAGGTTATGCTGTGATTCTTTATTTTCAGTCCTGCAACAGCAGCTGTTGATAGAAGGATATGGAAGTATCTGGAAGCCAGATCAATTTCAACATCTTTGATTAAACGAAAGGTCTGAGGGTGGAGATGGGGTCAATTCTTTTGCATGCCTGCAGCTCTCATTCATTTTAATCATAAGTGGCCTTGCCACATTTGCTGGAGATGGTGTATTTTGGGTGCTGACAGATCTGAGCCATGGGATGAAGTTCTCTTGTGCAAGCCTTGTGAAGTATCAACTAGCATTCTTTTCCACAGCTTCTTTGGAGAACTAGTGATAGAATGTGCTCCAACTTAATGAGTGGTAAGGGGGTGCTATTATATTTTGCAGGCCAGCTCTTGATTCCCGTGGGGTCTGTTAAAGAGAAGGAAAGATTCACCACTATTTTTAATATCTATTTTGGGTGTGAGTATGTGAGCTTGGTGCTGCACAAATTACACCAAAGATGTCCCTGCCCCCAGAGGGCTTTTAGGCTGCACTTGTGCAGCTGCCATCCATCTCGGTGAAGTTTTACACAGGCAAGTTCCAGAAATTGTATCCTGTATTTTTAGGGTAGCCTTTGAATGCCTTGTTTTGTGTACACCTTCCTTTCATGGTGAGGGAACTTCTAAATAGTTATTTTGCCGGATTGATAGTTGTTTTGCAAAACCATTCATTTTATTTTTCAATGATAATCTTCGATTCCGGCAGGATGATGTTTACAGCCCGCTGAGCCCTTTATTAAAGGATTATGGCAGCGTTTGAATGTTTCTTCCCTAGTTATTGTCAAATCTGCCAAACTCCTCCATCTAGTTCTGAAGTTAATAACAGTTTTGCCGCATGCATGTTTCCCTGTTTCTCGCATGCACCCTTGAGGAATCATTTTTGTTTTGCCATCTGGTGGCTTCATGCTGAGTCTGAAAAATAGACAACCAGGCTGAGATCATCCAAGCGTTTTAGTGGGTTTTGGTGCCTCTTTGAGATTTCTCTCTGTTAGTCTCTTATAAGGCCCTTTTTCTTTTAAACCATGCCCCCCTTAAAACAACAACAAACAACACTTGTTTTGTATTGCTATCCTAATAGCTGAATACATCCCATATCAGCAGACCTTTTTGAAAATACCAGTTTTCAATGCTTTGTTTATAATAAGAAATAAGGCTGTCGCCTGATTACTAATATCTCAGTCTATATATCTTAATGAGTTTTTAATTTATCTGGGTTGATTTATTGTGGATCTTCTTTGCCTTTCATAGATGAACACATGTGTTGTAGCAGGCATCCTGTTAGAAGAGACATCCCTCCCATGAGAGAGAAAGGAGAATATATCTTTTTCAGATGTGTTTGCCACCTGCCATTTTTAGAAGTAGTTTTGTAAAATGTTTTAAAATGGGGAGCAGCTTTCCAATTGATAAAAATTGCTTTACACTGATTAGCCATACTGATTGGTCAGTTTCATGTAGCTGCCCTAATAAATCCCGAACACTGCTGTGTATGAAATTCTCCATCCCTGTGGAGCATCCAGAAGTTCGCCATTTCACCTTTATTTTAGAACTTTCCCTTTATTATATACAAAGATTGTCAATCACAGTATGTTTAGAGAAAGGGCTACTCGGCTATTATCATCATCCCCTAAAGGATTCCCCACCACCACCAAAAAAAAAAGCAGCCAAATGAAGGGGAATGGAATATGAATACAAATGATATTTGAATATAAGCAGGGTACACCTGCTGATTTACTGAAACCCTGTCAGGAGTTGAGGGTTGTTTAAATGCTAGCCCTACTCAGACGATATTGGACTTGACTAACAGGTCCATTAATTTCATTCAGTGTAGTGTGAGTAAAACTTAATTGGGTACAACCCTCAGTCCACAGCTCCATTAAGTATATGTAAGTCTTGCTGAAATGAGCTGGATTGTGACCTTCGAGTTGGGGCCTCTTTAGACATTCTCTTTTTATTGACTTGGAATGTCATATCTCTGGCCTAAGATCTTCGTCAGTATTATTATTATTATTATTAGCTTTTGCCAATTTGGGAGAGAAATTAACATGAAACTGAAATGCAGCTCACCTTCGATGTTGATAAAGTTACTGGAGTAATTCTATGAACTTCAATAGGGTTGCACATTTTATTTGAGAGCTGCGGTTTCAGATACAGTTTAGCCACAGTTGTGCAAGGAATCTATGGGAAGACCAGGGATAAAACTGAGAATCCCAGATTTTACTCTGACTTCCTCACTTTTACCTCTATACTTCAACTAGAATACACAGAAGCACTTAAAATTTGCATATATCCATATGTGTGTGTGTGTAAGTAATATACTGCAATAAAAAAGTCGCCAGCCTCTCCAAACTTGATTAAAGCTTACACTTAAAACATCCTAAGACCTGAATGTTCTGCTTCTTTTAAAGCTGTAAGCTGCTGCTAATAAAAGGGATTGTTACTATTCCTCACCCCACCCCTTTGTAGGTACCACTTGCTTTCCAGAAGTCCTGTGAAAGTAACCCAGTCCTTATTTTTGGAGACTTGCAATTTATACTTTATATGGTGAGCTGTGTAATTAGTTGGGAAGACTTCTGCTTAGTCACTGGTTTATCCTAATCGGCTTTGGCTTTTCCCAACAACAAAGTGAGCTTATTTTGCTAAGCTGAAACAACTCTGCTCCCTTTGTTCCTGTCTTTTTATTGTCTCATTCCTTTCATTCTGTTTTACTGCCAAAAGTTTTGTTTCATTAGGCTTACGAGTCATTTCCAATCCAGTGGGCTGCTACAATCAGGCCTTTATATACCTCAGCTGCCCTGTTTCCCATGTCCTCCTGGGTTTGTGTCAAGATGCAGCCCTTCTTTGTGAAATGTTAACTATTTTTTAAAAAAATATTTTGCTGCTAAGCTACTTTTTCACCTTACAAGTACTTGGAAGTTGCTGATCTCAAGCATTGGGATGCTATACCAGAATATTTAGGTCATACGTGCCATTTTGGGCAGAGAAAGGTTAAGCCACTGCACACTAGGAATGCTAAAAGTAGCTGGAGTTTCAGGAGAAGGGCTGTGTTCAGCTTTTGCAGCTGCAGTCTTCTGAATTGCAAGGTGTACGATACTATTTTTCACCATGTGTAAGCAAGATGGTGGGAATGTAAAAAGTGTGCTGTAGCTGCCTGAACATTTCAGATCTGAGTGCCTTAGAAGTAGTGATGCATGTGTCAAGCCAACTTAGTACATCAATGCACTTTTCTGTTCTCTGTGTGTAATGGTAAAAGTAGTAATAAAATAAAATATAATAAAATACCTGTGCTACATTATCTCTCTTAAAAGATTGAGGATGTTTTAAGACTCAATAAAAGACTCCTTAAGCATTTGTTCTTATTCTTGGACTTCAGGCATTTCTCTTGAAAAGTAGCCAGGCGAGGCATGTTAAGTTTGCTATGTGCCTGCCTTAAAAGAGAGGGGGGGGGGACCCCTCAAGTGGACAAGGCTTTCAGTGTCTCCCCCCCCCCTTCCTATCCCAAAGTGAGAGATTGAAGGTGGGATGAAATTTAGCACCCAGTTAAATTGTTAAAGTCTTGAGCAAAGGGTGCTTGGCCAGCAGTGCCTCAGTGTTAATTCATTATGACTACATTCCTTCAACTGCATTTTGGTGATATACCCCCGTTTTGTCATCACAGCACTATTGGGCTGGGTGATTTGCCCAAAATGAGCTTCGTGATCAAGGAGTAGGGAATTTGAACAGAAGCCTCTTCAGTCATTTTGATACACTCTCTGCCACATAGGCTCCGTTTTTCTGTGCCCCTGGGCTGCTTGAAAAACTATTGCTTGTTTGCTAGTGTAGAGCAGATCTAGCTCAGTCCTCCTGGCCATAAATAGTTGAGTAGAATGTCCCTTTCAGAGGCAGATTTTTTTTCTTACTGGGTGCAAAGAAGCATGGGATAGCCTGTTCTTTTCAGCTGAGAGGAATGGCAGTGGTTTGCTTCCTACTGAAGTCTCTACTGAAGTGAGGCGAATGCAGGAAGAGACTGTTAGGAGAAGTAGGTGTCTGATCACTTCCGCAGATAAGACAGGAAAGGATTGATTGATTGATTGATTGATTGATTGCACTTATATCTCACCTTTCCTCTAAGGAGCTCTCACTGTTGTGTATAGTTTTCCTCTTCCCCATTTTTATCTTCACAACAGCCAGGTGAGATAAGTTAGGCTGAGAATGAGACACTGGCCCACATGGCTGAGTGGGGATTTGAACCCTGGTCTCCAGTGCATCATGCTGCCTCTCTAAACTTTGTCCCATTAGGTCCTTCCTGGGTGCTTTGAATCTTAAACAGAAAAGAAACAAAGGATTAAACTTGCTGTTTCTTTAGGTGTGCCTGAGCATAGCTTGGGTTTTATGTTGCAAGAATAGTAGAGTGAATGCCAAAGTGTGCTGTAATCGCCAAAGAAAATAAAGATGTACTAGCCTGTTGTTAATGTTTTTAATACATCACACATTTGAATAAAAAGCAGGGAGCCAGCAATGGCCTGTTTAACCCAGCAAACGCGCTTGTGTGTTTTCAAATTGTATATATGTGCAATCCGCAAGAATCCCGGGTGTTGAGGAATGTCCCAAAAGAGTGATAGAAGTCACACTATTAGTTGCTTTTTCCAAGTCCTTCTCTTTTGACAGCTGTGGAAATATCACCCCATCCAGACAGGAGATCTCTGCCTCTTTTGGCATGGATACCTGGGTGTGAACAAGTTAATGATCCATTGGAGTATTAAACACTCCAAGGTTTATTTTTCCCTGAGGCCCCAAGGGCCTCTGAAGATGTCATGATAATAGGATTGTTAGCATGAGAAAAGGCAATATTCTCTCCATGGGTTCATTTTAGGGGGATTTGGCAGTGCAACCTCCTAACCTTGGCTTCAGCCTGATGCCAGTTGGTGAGAAGGGTTGTGATCCTCCTAGCAGTGAAGGGTTATTTATTCTAGCATGGGCAGGCAGATGGAATGGCACATTTCCTCTGCTACACATTGAAATGTAGATTTTTTTTAGTAAGTAGGGTACACTGAAGCTTTTTTTATTATTGTTCCTCTATTCAGCAATCTTTTTTTAAAAAAAATTGACTACTTGTTAGCCAGTTACAATTTTCAGTGCTGCATTTCAAGACACTATATTTGTAAATTAGTTGCATTCAGAGTAATAGAAAGTCAGGTCTTGACTTAATCTGAATTTGTAATAATCAAGAGTACCCAAAAGATTTTAATATGCATTGGAGAAAATATGTTGGTGCATTTTTGCATGGCTGTTGCTAATCTCCCCTGTGCCTACAGAAGCCGGCTGGAGACAAAAACTTGCATCTCATTTTATTGTCCTACTTTGACTCTGGATGTATATTGTCCAGTTAACTTTGAAAAGAAACCCATTTTGAAACAAAATTATTCCAGTCTACTTTAGAAGGCAGTATTTACGTATTACCTTTAAGGAATGGTTTTTAACCATTTCTGCCATCACCTCCCAAATCCTTGTCCTCTTCTGGTGGATCTTTCTAACCAGTATGAGAGGCATATTGGGATATGGGAACATAACCAGGGATGTGCCCAGGAGTGGCAGTAGGATCATGGTGGGCGAATCCAGTCTATTTTGAAGCTTAGACAAAATCAAGGGAGCTTCCTTACACTAGTAGGTCAGATGAGATGATGTGGCACTCCTTAATCCCTGAAAAAAAGCTTCATGGGTCTGAGCAACTAGGAGTCCTGTTCATTTTGGCTACTGGCTACCTTTGCCATGCTTAGCCCTGAAATTCACATGAGCCAGATGTGGCAAAAGTGACTTTGCATGGTGCTGCAAGATGTCCAGAGGCTGAGATTCCTCCTTGTCAACCAGAACTCCAGAGCTGAAGGCACTAAAATAAAATCTGATACATCCTGCTTTGAACTTTTTCAAGAAATAAGACTTTATTTAAGGGCAAGAGGGGAAGGAAGACACTTGTCAAATAATGCATTGTGTTGGATAATGACACAAAACATTGTTGTCACCGTACCAAAAAAATGTTAACATCCTGAGTAAAGTGCTTGTTACTGGTTTTTTGGTTTTTTTAAAAGCAGACCATTTTTGGGTCTGAATACTCAGAAGAGCTGGGAAGCATTTAGAATATCCCTGAGAGATGAGTGTTCCTTGGCTGTAAGGAGAGGGGTGTGGATAAAAAGCACTGTACTGCGGGAAATGGGTATAATGACACTTTTTCCTACATGCAAGCAAATGGCCATAAATCGGTCACTTATGACCTGTTCAAGTGCCTTTATATATACAGTCAATGCTATTGTCTAAGGCTAGAAGGCTTTTAGGCAATTGCAAACATTATCTCCTCTCCGGTAGACCTAGGATGTAGTGCATCAGCCACATGGCTCCATTTGGGGGACCAGCCAGTCTCTCTGGCAAATTTCATTCCCCTTTTGAGCATTTGTTGTATTTTTATGTCTCTGTCTCTTCAGTGGCTTTATGATAAGACTGTTAGGGAATGTGTCACAGCAGCACACACCACCCTCATGAGGGACTGTAAGAGAAAAGCCATGCCTAGCTAACTCTGAAGGCTCCAGTCTTGGTCACTGGGTTTCCTTCCCCAAATCTGTCAGAACAAGAAAGGCACCAACAGCCAAGAAAACCTAAGCTGCCAACATTGATGCTGTGATGCAAGCCTTTCTTCTCTTTTATCTCTCCCTTCTGTCTTAGCGTGCCTAGGGATTTAACATTTCTCTGTGGGATGTGAGAGAGGCACACAGCATATACACAGTACATACAGACCTGCAGAAAAATAGTGGGTTTGCCAAAGTTGCCACAAAATTTAGCTAAATAAGAGGTGGCAGGGGGAGGAGAGAGGACTGTCAGCTAGCAGAGCAGATGCCCTGCCACTGAGCATGTGCAGAGAGGAACAGCAGCAACCTCCACTCGCCTCTCTTTCTGGGCAATAGTGCGAGGTTGGAGAGAGAATGGCCAGTGTGAACAGTGGCAAGTACAGGGACCCACAATTAAGTGGGATACACAAGCCCCCCATCCCAATTCTGGAACTCCACACTGCTACTAC
Source organism: Podarcis liolepis (assembly GCF_965112155.1). Lineage (NCBI taxonomy): Eukaryota > Metazoa > Chordata > Lepidosauria > Squamata > Lacertidae > Podarcis > Podarcis liolepis. The sequence goes on from NC_139567.1 coordinate 37,435,291, forward strand.
CTGTGCTAATAATCATGACAGAAATGCACACATACCAATAATTTGCATGCTTTTAAAAAATCATGATTAATTGTATGCTGATAGGATCATTCATATGAAAAGGGAGGCAAGATAAAGTAGCTCAGGTAGAAAACCGATCAGGCTAATCTAAAGAGAAGGTGGATTAGCTTTCTCTTAATCTGAAACAAGTCTGCAATGCGCACAGTCATGCTGGAGTGTCCCAGTCAGTGCATGTGGCCTTTCCTGAAGTTGAATTTGTGCTTAATAGCAGTGAACGGTGCCGGTAGATTCAAAATACTTTTGGACATGTCTCTCTTGGTTTTTGAAAGAGGGTTTTGTTCAGGAGGTGGAGTTTTGGCATATTTTATAGGCCTAAAATTCACATATCCTTTTCATGGAAGTTGTGGATGTCTTAACACTTCTCTCCTAACTCCATGCCGAAAGAGAGGCAGGCGAGAAATGTTTGGGCTCATATAGTGAGGTATAAGGGGACTGTGGCCCCCCTAGATGCTGCTGGACTATAACTCACAGTATTATCTGGACCCATTTCTGTCTGGTTTCAGGACTGGTCATGGCCCTGAAATGGTTTTGGTTGCCCTGCTTGACATTTTTGTTGACCTTTCCATGTCCTTTTATCCATTGACCACCCTCTTCTTTGGGAGTGGCTTCAGGAAGTAGATGGCGAGTCCTGCATGCTATATTTTACATCTGTTTGAAGCTTCTGGGAGCGATCCTCATGGGTTTTAGAACAAAATGGGACACCAGATTCTGTCTCTCTGTTCCATCCAGGAGAAGTGCTGGAGGTGGTGATGAGCTGGATGTGGGCCAATAAATAGAAGCAGAATCCTGATAAGACAGGGATGTTACATGTCCTGAGTGCTCTTGACTAAGAATTGACAAAGAGCTTGGGAGATGGCAGTTCTGTGCAGGGTTGCGGTCCCCAGGAGGAGCAAGTCTGTAGTCTGGGCTACTCATGGATCCAACATTATTACTGGAGGCCCTGATGTCTTTAGTGCCGATTTCCAGCTCTGGCCACTTTTGGGCAGAGATAGTTTGGCCACTACGCTCCATGCACTCCTAGCTCCCATATTGGATTATTGCAATGCACTCTCGGTGGGGCTGCACTTGAAAACAACTGAGAAGCATCAACTGATCGAAAATGCAGCAGCCAGGTTATTGGCTGGGATTTCATTTAGAACTCATATAACCCTCATTTTAAGCAGTTGCCCTGGTACGTTGTGTGAAGAAATACTGCCTTTTGTCTTTTCTGCAGCTACTACTATCAGTCAGTTTGTATTCCTTAGGGTTCCCAGATGCATGTTTACTCTCAGGCAGGGAAAGGGCTGCTTTCCCTTAAACCCCCTCCCCTACAAGGTGCATTGCCTTGAAATAAAACAGTTTTGGGGTATGGTTACGGCATACTACTATTTAGCTTTTTAGGGAAGTTAAATGTGCTCTTCATACAAAACAACATGACAGTTTTGTTGCTGTGTGTTTTCCACCCAGATCTAGGACGTGGTGGCAGCCTGTTTGATGATGAACCAGACTGTTTCAGAGTTCTGACTACACTGTGAAAATGGCTGGCTCCAATATCTCTGTATGCCATAGACTGGAGTATATCTAAATGGAATTGTGTTGGCATCTACAGATAACTGATCGAAGATCCTAGAGGTTTAGCCTGAAAGTCGCTTACCTTGTGCTTATTTAAAGTATGGTGCATTGTCTTGTTTTCACAAGCTGAAGATTTGCAATAGGTTATTTTACAGTCTGCTTGATGCCTGAAAGAAATGTTCCACAGGTGAAACAATAAGAGAAGCGAAAAATCTATTCCCGCTAGCAGGGCTTTGATTTCAAAGCTGCACTAGCACAGTGAAGATCATGATTTTGTGTCAAACATGATGTTTATTTCAAAATAGACCTTGTAAGCCCCTTGATCTTGGGATGAGCTGAAGCTGATAGGGTTGTATTCCTTGCCAGAGGCGAACACTTAATTTTCTCAACAGCATGTAGTGGAATCAGCTTAAGGGTTAAGTGCTCTTTCCTTTTTTTATTTTTCAAGGTACCCAACGTAAAGTAAAAAGGGACAAGTGCCCGTTGCTATTGACTGCCTTGTTATTAATTGCTGATAAGATCACAGTGGGCATGATTCACCAGTGACTTCTGCTAGGGAGGCCACTGGAATTTTTTCTCAGGCAAAATGTGAAGCAAATTTGAGGGTCATCATTGGGTGAAACATCTGCAGAAGTTCAGAAGGCACACTCCAAACGCTTGTGATAATTCATTGTAGTATTGGCTGTGTAATTAGCACACACAGAACAACATAAGCTACAGAAGCCAGGTTTTACCATCTATGTTATGACTAAAATCCACTTTAAAGAGTAGATTTAGGTAATTTGGAGCTTCCATCTCTGTCTGGATAACATCTGAGAAATAATAGTTCTTTCAGCTTCTCTAGATAAGCCTAGAGTTCTTGGGCTCAAGTGGGAGGAGGTATTGCCTCCCGACTGAACCCTATTGAATCTTATTTAAAAATAGGAAGGTTTTGAACAATTGGAAAGTATATACTGAATTTTCTTCATAAGCACACACTTTCCCCACTGTACAGAGGGTCAACTGCTGCCTTGTTTTCCAGAATGGACCCCCCAAAAAGGGCAGTGAAAACTTAAGTCCTCCACCCTCCACAGCAGGTGCCTGTCGTCCATCTGAAGATAGCTGCCAACATCTGGTGCAATTGCCTCTCCAAAAGCTGTAACAAGGGGGCCTGCAGTTCAAATGCAGAGGCATCGCCTCCTTAATGATAACAAGCTGTTGGCTTCCCCTCGGAGATGAATTCATCTCACAGATGTTTGCTTAGTTTTGGCAATCTTATCACTTGTAGCTTTGGTGATTATGCTCAACTGGAGACTATTACTATAAAAGAATAGTTTGAACTTACTCCATTTCTATGCTTTTTTGTTGTGTTGTTTGCTTCTGAAATACAATTTATATCAAAAACGGTAATGTTGATCCCATTAGCCAAGTACCCTTTAGGACATCTGCAGGCCAGTAGCTTCTCGACAGTAAGCGCTGGTGAATGTCTTTCATCCATGCTGACATTTTTAATGTTCCCTCTTCAGCAATTCTGTGGTTTCAACCCTTTGTTTAACACTACTTTCTAAGCAATTACTTCCAGCTCCTCCTGTGAAGGATCCTTATGACCCATGGTTATATATGTGTATGTTTTTGCAACCTGTGAATCACAAAGGATGCTCTGGCATCATCCTTAGGACAAGAAGGCTATTTGTGATGTTGGTAATGGTTATAAAGAACACACGCAGCTCTCTTAACGTCAGAAGTTGCTTTGTTTTTTATATTGTTTGAAAACCGAGATAGCAATTTGGTGCCACCTAATAGGCCCTGTTCAGTAATCTTGCAGCGCTTCACTTTTGAATCTTGCTTTTCAGGGCTCCCCCTCCTACACCCCCCCCCCCATTTCAGTGCAGGCTTTTTGTTCAAGTGCCTGGGTTTTAACTCTAGTAAACAGGTCCTATTTTTGGAAGCTTGTTTATGGGCCTCGGGTGACTCAGATGCGGCTGAAGAATGTGTCACTGATGGCGAGGTCACCATACATGTAATTTCTTGGCCCATAAATAGATATTGATCCAAAGAGCTGGTGACACCATTTTTGCATTGTAATACATTAGGGAGGGAGAACTGCAGGCCACGGGCATGTCCTCTGCCGCCCTTCATGTTTCTGCCTGGCCCCTCGCAAACCCCCCAAAGCCTCAATCAATTTGGTATAGTGCCATCCCTGCTGTCAGCTGCAGGAAGAGGTGTTTTATTTATTTATTTTTAAATACTTTATGTATTGCCCTTCAACCTACTAGATTTCAAGATGATTTACAAAGGTATTAGGGCATGACAATTCAACAGTGCACATCACAAACAATACTATCAGTGGATAAAATATATATATAAAATAACAATATCAGCCAGCCAAATCTCAATAAAAATGTGCTCTTCTTTGTCTGGGGCCTAAAGATTAACAATGTAGGTGCCCCACAGATTTCCTTGGGGAGGATATTTATTAACTTGGGTGCCCTGGCTGACCTGTACTCTCTGACACTGAAACCTGTCTTATATTGGATGAGAGGCACACATGGAGAAAGCCTGTCAGTCATGATAAAGAAGAGCACAATAGCATCTGTATGTTTAGATGAAATACATTTGTGTGTGCACAAGGCTTCGGTGCTTCACATTATCTCACTAATCCTTGCAAGAATCTTGGAGGGAGGGCCTTTGCTATTGCAGTATTAAAAATGGTGGGCTTCGTCTGAGAGAGAGTGGTTTCTTGGAAGACAGTACAGCAAGTAACAATACTCCTGTGAGGTTGGGGAATCAGGACCTCATCTTTTAACCACTACTACACTAAGGTAAGGCTTTCCTTCACGGAAATAATTATGATATCATTTCGGGGGAGAACGTGAGTTTTTTCCTGAGTAGAGTTAGTTTAATTGGGGAGGCTGGTACACCTCCTTTGAGCTCGCAGCATTATAATTATGGAGACGGGCTAAATGTTAATGCCCATCATAAAGAATGTGCTGCTCTGAATGTCTGTTACTGATAATTATTTCCGATGAATAAACCAAAAGGACAAGTATGTGCGAAGTTCATATTGCAGCTTTCAGGTTTTATTATATGCTTCTCCTGAAGGGGCAATCATTGTGGTGCACCAGCTGGTTGTTTCTGTGGCCCGACACTCCCAGGAGGTAGTTGATGATAATGCAAACTTGAACTAGCAGAAGTGCCAATGTGTTTGTGGGTATATTTATAGGTACATTGTTTATCAGGTGAAGCAACCCTCCACAAGGGGAGGGGGACTTAGCAGCTCTGCACAGAGCCATGAGCTCCTGGAAGGCGACCCACATCCTTTGTGCTTTCCCATTAACACAGTGGGGTGTTGAGCTCCAGGTGGTGCCCTGCCTATTTCTGCTTAGAAGTGAGGAAAGCAGGGACAAGTATGCATGCTGAAAACAGAAAGGAGCTATTGGCTACCAAGATCTGCTGGTGAGAAGACTATTGCCTGCAGGGTTAAACTACATGTGCAATGTGGCATTTGGGAGGTTCTGTTTTTGTATGAGCCGTGCAAAGCCCCTTTTCTTAGGGTGGCGGGTCATAGTTCCTTTGAACCCTCCCTGTTTCCTTTCCTTTCACATGTGAATTCTCTTCCCCAGCACACACACACACCCAGGTCCATCCTTGCCCCCAAAACACTAGTATTTTCAAAATAAAAAAATTCCTTCTAGTAGCACCTTAAAGACCAACTAAGTTAGTTCTTGGTATGAGCTTTCGTGTGCATGCACACTTCTTCAGATAACTAGTATTTTCAGTGTGAGTACTCATAAAACCTGCACCTGCCATCTTTGAAAAAGAATTCTCCCTCCTCTCACTGGAGGGAATGCCTCTTCTTAGACAAGGCCTTCTGCAACACCTGCTTGCTGGCAGCATTTTTTATTTATATACAGATATAATTCATAGAGTTAATTAGCAGAGTAAAATTCATTACAAATTTATCAGCCAAGCTCTCTTTAATCAGGTGACAGCCCTATTCAAAAACCGGGTTTTAGAGCATTCTGAGCCAGGATTATTTGTGCTCTGACATGACATCAGATAGAAGGGGTTGGAAGGGATTTACATTCAACAGTACTCAGCACAGCCTTATAGCCTGGTCGCTTAACCCTTTGTGGCATTGTATTTTTAGTGGGCCATGCTGGTTGTGGTCTGATAGCTCCACCCTACCTGCTGTGTGACAATAACTTGGTGGTGTTTTGGATCTATAATTTTAACAAAGGCATCATTACTTATGCCAAGCTTTAAGAGTTGCTTATGGGTTCAGTTGTTTTCTATTCCAAATAGCCAAAAAAATTCATCAGAGTATATGGGGGAAGGAAAGTTGACTGCTGGCATTTGTGAACCTTTCTGAGATCTACAGATGAAGGGCGGCATACAAATTTAGTAAATAAATAAAAATCTATGCAGCTATACAATTCTCTTACTACCGCAGAGCAAAAAACCTGGCTGTTGCTCGTTGCCAAGATTTTCCCAGATCAGGTCCTCTGATGCTTTTAGGGGAGACACATTGATGCAGTGTTTGGGAGAACAAGTCCCATAGATGTGATCATAGGTTTGTATAATTTATGTATTTATTTATGTTGGCAATTATGTACCCCACTTTTTATGCTAAGGGCATACTCAGGATGGCATACAGCATATAAAAGTAGGGGAATTGCAGTTCTGAAAAGAGCAGCAAGTTATTCACAGTAGCTGTGAGAAAGCACAATAAAATACACTAGGAACAGGGAAAGGGGGGACATTCTCTAGGGGGCTCTGGTTAAAGAATGTTCACCAAAATAAAATGCTCTTAACAGCCTTCTTTAAAAGGGTGGATAAACCTGATTTTTGATGCTATTACATAATTTAGGCAGCACAATAAAAAACCCTCTTATCCCCATCTGCATCTTGGCTGGTGGTGGGGTGGGGTATAAGGAGGAAAGAGACCAAGAAGAACCTAAAACTGAGTGAAGATGTTGAACAGGAAAGAGACTATTCCTGATAATTGGTTGTGGTGTTTTAGAGTGTTCAAACAAGTCACTTCTCTCTCACACACAAGGATATGTTAGCCATTTGTCTAGTTACCTTTTAATTTGTGGGAAAGTGTGTGGTTTTTATGTGTGTTTTTGCTCATCTCCACTTAAAACCAATGACAGCAATTGCTGGCATAATCACGTGTATGTACTAAGTAGAACAGTATTAATGAAATAGTATCTTTACTTAATTTATGTATGGCTGGAACATGGATTATGCAATTTGAGCAGAAAATTGGATAGGTTTATATTGTTTTGCTTTGTTTTTCTGATAAAGAACTTCGCAGACAGAAAATTACTCCCTCTTAAATTTTTCAGGTTTTAACCAAAGATATGGTATGTCTTAGGTATATATGTTCTTTCTTCTATTTGCATCTTATTATGGATTACTGCTGCGTGCACTTGGCAGACCCACTTTAACTCCAGCGTTAGATTTGCCCATTTATTTCTCTCTGCAGTTTAAGAAACCTTTTCCACGTAAGGCAAGTGATCTAATAATAGGCCATACTGTGGGAGTATTTGGCTGCCAGCAGTTCATAAAATCTGGATTCGTTTACTCCAATGGGTCTCCACTGGCCCCTCCTTGGCTCCCGAGGAGCTGATTGTGTCAGAGGAAGAAGAAAAAGGCAGCGAGAGATTAAATGCACCATGATTGTAGATGCAAAGTGAATCAACACAAACTAGGCAGTCACTTATTTTTATTATTTTGGTTTGGTTTCTGGCGCTCTGGAATTTGACCTTGTCTCTTAATGCTGTGAGTTCCTGACTATCAGTCACGCCTGAGACATTGTCAGGCTGAGCCGCTCCTTTCTGAGGAAGAGCGTTCCCACCACTGATGTGACCTTGTGACACTCGTGCTGAAGGTTGAGCATTCCCCAGGATGCTGGTGGTCTTTCCACACAGGGAATTTCAAGGGGAGGGCGTTAAGGCTCACATTGATTCTTTTAAGTGCTCTTTCATTCATCTCTTTTTACCTTTCCTGTGGCTCAGCTATTATTAGGAGGCTCTTGTTTTTGTTTCCATTGGTTAAGTATAGTGAAACCATCCCTACTACCTTAATCTAAAATATATGAGTGGCAGTGAGAGGTGATATAATTGCTTTTGCTCTCATTAACGTTCTAAATTTTCTCTCTTGTTCATGTGTCCTTGTAATCTCCAAAGAGTAAAAATTAACCTTTGCATTTCTCCCTGAAATCTTAGAATTCTGCTGCCAAGAGGATAGTCTGTCACACCAGTAATAGTTCCAATGAAAATTTGTCTTCCTGCTGTTTTCTTTTTCTTTTTTCTAAATTATCCTAAGAGCAGCCTGTGTTTCTCAGCTGTGACACCTAAACGTCTCCTCGCTTTGACCCTGTGCATTTTCCCTGATTGCAGGAGAGGAATAGGGAATCGCCTCTCTTGAACACTGATCCTTCCTAATTAGTAAATGTGGTGGTTATTTGGCCGCAACAGCTGTCTTTGACATAAGGCTCCAGCAAGTTCCAGCTGTATTAGACGTCTTGCTTCAAGCAACTGCTGTTGAATGTGAGAGCCGCACAGAAGTAGTGCTGATCTGCTCACTATCTGACCTCACCAGTGCATTGTTCTCATACCTGTTAAGCCATTCGTTTTAAAGATCAAGAGGCTCCCTAATTATGGTCTTGGACCCATTGCTGCAATGCAACGTAAGTTCAGACAGCAGCAGTTGCAAAGCATTTCCAAGACTGTATGACTGCAGGCCGTACATGGGATTTTATATTTTTTAAAATATTTATTAAGATTTTCAAAATATTACAAAATAAAAAATTAAAAAGAAGAAAATAAAAAAAAATGGTTAAAAACAACTCAATCTTTTCATTACTTATTTTTCATTAGCTTGTTTCCCGGACCTCCTCACGCCTCCCTTTTTTGTATTCCAGTTCGGTTTGTTGGTTCAGCAAATCCTTACCCTCTTTGTTTATCCTAGTCTTTAATCTTAAAATATTGTAACATTAAATTTTTACCTATTAATAATCCAATTTTCATATTCCCTTATAGTATTGCAGCTGAACACCACTTAATTTCTATCCAACATCATTCTAACATTCATTAATTTTACAATATTTCTGTAAATAGTCTTTAAATTTCTTCCAATCTTCTTCCACCGACTCTTCTCCCTGGTCTCGGATTCTGCCAGTCATTTCCGCCATGTACATGGGATTTTGTATCTGAAATCGTCCAGCTCTGGAGTAGTCTTACCATTTGATCCTGCCGAATGTATAAAATGGCTTCAAGTCTCAGGAGTGTACTGAGATTTACTTAACATCAAAAATGAGATTTGCTGTAGTAAGCATGAAGACTGCCTGTTAGCACATCTTGCTTTTGTTCTGTTTCCTTGTGACTTTTTGGCTTACCAGATAGTTTATTTTGTTATAACTTTAAATAAATAAATAAATAAGATTAATTGTGACATATATTTTGGCTTTTCTTGCACCATGCTGCTCATGGAGTTCCCAAGCCGCCTTTCCATCCTAGCACTGACCGGATCCAGACCTGCTTAGCTTCAGAAATTTTGCTGCATCATGTGCCTTTAGCCTCAGGCTAGAAATATGGTTATGGAAAACAGATGTGTGTCGAATAAGCACGTTAAATGGTGTACCAGCTTTTAGTTTCATTGATAGGCAGCTCTCCATACCTTTTTAATCAAGTGCGTTTAAATCTGCTCAAGGGATGGACAAATTTGTCAATTTATGCATTTCTGTGTGCACATATTGTGCACAATTTTATAAGTAGTCCCCTCCCCTAATATTATAATGCATTTTTGTGAATTATTTTCACTGATATACATATTTTTATATACACAATGCCTTTTTGTACTCTTTTTTTTTTTTTTGGCTGGAGAGCCGTAGCACAGAATTTGGAGAAGGGTGAATTTAGCAGAATATATAGCTACATTTTGGTTCATGTATTTATTGGTTTGGGAAGCATGAATTTGTTTGGGAAGCAAACAGAACAAGTTTCTCCCCCATCTTTATTCTGCTGCATAAAGGTAAAGGGACCCCTGACCATTATACTGCTGCACAGAGATTGGTAATTTCAAGCCACGATTAGTACAGCAAAACTTGTCGCTTTAGCCTCCCACCCACCTACCCTGATGTGCTTATTTGACTTTCGATAGTTGAATTTGTGGGTTATCCCAGAACATGTGTACCTTTCTTCACTACAACATTTTATATCTGCTAAAACGATTACAGATTTTTTTAAAAGACTCCCCTGTCAACTGTGGAGTGTTGTTGAGGGAAAGGCAGCTCTTAATTCTCTCTACTTCCCCTCGACTTTACTCCCTTCTGTGAGAAATGGCCTACTTAGTTGAGGTTCTTTTGATGCAGTTGGGTGAGGTCAGGTCAGGTCAAAACACTCGCAGTGCAAGAAATGCAGGAAACAGCTTTCTGCAGGATCTGAACTGTTTCCAGGCTGTTTTTTAAAAATGGTCTGTCTGTATACGTTAGTGTCTAAGTGTGTGTGCGTGTGCGTGCATAAAATACATGTCCTGCTCTTCAAAAATATTTTCTCCCACAATGGCGTATTTACAAGTAAAATTAATAAAAACGCCACAACATTAAAGCTCCAAAATAAAGGCATAGAGAAGCAGCAGAAAACAAAATTCAGAGGGAGTGAAACTATTAAAGGGTCGAACAGTGAACCTGCCCTCTTGGGGTTTTGTGTCTGTAACCCCTGTGTAGAAAAGGCTGAACCTGAAGTTACTACTTGTTCGTCTGATGTCTCCTGGATGGTGCTGCAGCTTAATGCCACTTCACTGCAATAGTCTTTTCGCATTATTAATACACATAGGGGTTTTAAAAGATACAGGAGGAAGTGAGAGATCCTGTTGTTTCTCCTGGACCTCTCAGAGACTATTGTTATTATCCACCATGATGTTATTCTAGTTGGACAACCTGTATTATATATTGTCTGTATTAGGCATTTGTGGCAGTTCCAGAAGGTGGTCCTGAGGCATCACAGCTGGCTCCTTGGCACGTGTGGATTTTCAGAGGGTATTATCTTGTCCCTCATTCTCTTTAACATCTGCGTGAAACTACCCAGTTTACTTGTGATGTGTCAGACATTTGCTGGAGGACTGTGTGGCATGCAGGGAGCTGTACGCTTGTTGGATCCTCCGCAAGATTTTGTAAGCAAAACTTTTGTTTAATGTTAATGACATTTTAACAATTAACTTGCAGAGGATTTGAGCGCTTGCAAAAGATTGCCGTTGTGATTGGTCCAGAAAATCTTTTAAAGATTTGCCAGTGTTATCTTGGAAAGCACCATCAGTATGGGAATACTTCAGATGAAAGCAGAAACAAGCTTCAAGATAGTATGTTTTAGGAGCTGTTTGGGCTTGAATTGAGAAGCTCTGGTTTTGTGCATGTCAACTGTGTGGTCAGCCACCTTGGCTACAGATGGGGTAGGTGTGGAGAACCTGTTGGTTCTTCAGATGTTGCTGAAATTCAGCTCCCATCTTTCGTGGCCATTCACCATTCCTCCTGTTTAGGCTGGGACTCTGCCTAAGCAATGATAGTCTTGCCTGAGTGTTGCCATGTTCTCCAGTTCTGATCTCTTGTTTCCCAGTTCCTGGCTCCTGGTTCCCACTTGGCAGCTGCCTGTGGCTCAAAGCAGTACAGTGGTACCTCAGGTTACATACGCTTCAGGTTACATATGCTTCAGGTTACACACTCCACTAACCCAGAAATACTGCTTCAGGTTAAGAATAGAAATCGGGCTCCGGCGGCGCGGCGGCAGTAGGAGGCCCCATTAGCTAAAGTGGTACTTTAGGTTAAGAACAGTTTCAGGTTAAGTACGGACCTCCGGAATGAATTAAGTACTTAATCCAAGGTACCACTGTACTGAGGAGGACTGACACAGTGGTGGTTCGTCACTGAAAGAAGGTAGAGTTGCCAATCTCTCTGCCCATTGTTGAGATACACAGAAGGGGTGTGTGTGGTTCAAATAAGCTTGGGCATCCCAGTAAAGGTGGAATGGTCACTTTCTCCCTGTTGATTGCCTTTAATGAAACAGCAGTTCTCTGGTTAAAGCTCTCCACTCCTCTCGCACCACCTGTGCCAACAGCCACTAACCTCTGTAGCAAACAGTTCCCTGTCCCCTCTGCCCCATCTAAGCAAAAAGATGGTGCTTGTGATAAAACACAATGGCAAGGTGTGTTTTATATCTCCCCTTGTCCCTTATCCACCACTGGTAGGATCACATGCGGTGACAAGGGCTTGTATTTCTTAGATGCAGCACAAGCTGGCCCCCCTCCCCCCCCGGTAGCTGAATTTTAATCACTTAGATGCAGAGCCTTGATAGACTGAATCAATTTAATTTCTGTTGCTTGGGACTGGAAAGAACGGGATGGTGGCACGAGAGAAGGTCAAGGCAACTTACTGAGTAAACAGTTTGGTTTATAAATGTGTCCAAGAGATTCTGTCCCACCCCCAGTCTCCCCCACTCCCACCCCTCTCTTGGTTAATTTTTGTTCTTTCTTAAAAGAAAGAAAGAAAGAAAGAAAGAAAGAAAGAAAGAAAGAAAGAAAGAAAATCTCATGCAGACAAAACAAACATGGCAATATCCCGAGGAACGCTGAAAGCCGGCGACATGGTTCTTTGCTGGAGGGGAAAGCTTATTAATCAAAGCACCAGCTCTGAAATGCTTGAAATGCCTTTTGAAGCAAAGGTCCTTCTCCCACTGGGGCCTATGGAGTCCTTTGATTTGCTCCCAAGGAGAGAGGCTCCTGTCCCTTTCTATAGGTGAGGGCTTTAAGGTGAAAATTTTGAAAGGTTTCCACACTTTATAAATATCACTTGAAAAATACTCATTCAAGTGCTTCGGAAAGGGTTCGGCCCAGCCAAAATTCCTATTATCTAATTGTTTACTATTGTGCTGGATAGATTCTGCTTGGCAGAAAGCATTTATATTGCATTTAAGGTCCTTCTATAAAAAAGAGAAAGGCTTTGTCCTCATAGCAACCTTGTGAGGAAAGTATCACATCCTCTTCCTAGTGAACAATCCAATGTACTGGACGTTCTTTCAGGATCTTTCAGGGCTGAGGAAGCTCAGTTTGATACTTCTGATTGGAAGAGGCCAAGGTGTTCTTACTTAGTTATTCAAACCCTGCATTTGGCAAATATAGTGGGGTTCAAACCTGGGCCTGGCAGAAATTTAGGACTGAGTGAAAATGGAGGAAGATGGGAGTTTTGCAAACACCTTGAAATGCTACAGAGAACACCCCTCCCTTTCTTTTTTTTAGAGGGCTCAAAAGGAGATGAAAGTGTGTGAAGTGGCTATGCTGCCCCTGTCCCTAATACATTGCCAAGCTCTGGCAGTAGTCACCGTGCTGGAGGTAGTAGCACACCGATGGAACTGGGGACAGAGCAATGGCTGCTGCAATGGAAGGCAGAACTCTTTGAGAAGTGGGTTGGTCAACTGTCTTAAAGAAGTGAAAATGGAAGAAAAGACTTCCGGGTGCATGGAGTAGGAGTATATCATGGCTGTGTGTGTACATAAATGTATGTCTTCATCACTAACAGTGCCTGACCGTAGAGGGAGGTCAAAATAACTGTATTCATTGTATAGTTGGAAATACCTGAGCAAAGAGAGGGAAGGTAACTTGACCACAGCATGTCCCGCAGGTCAAAGCTGGAATAGACTTGGCTTTGGAATCCAGCTTTCAATCTCATTCTGTCGTTGCATGGTTTTTTCCCCCTCTGGAACTTGTAAATGTCCAGATAAATGGAATAAATTCTATGCAAATGATTTTTCTCCTTTTAAAAATGCTTATTTCACACCCAGTGTCTGTATCTGATCAGCAGAGTCACGCTTTGAACTGTTGGTTTGAGTCTTTACTGTGCAAAATTTATATGCAACAAGCACTCTAGTAAGATCTCTTAATGTTAGAAGGCCTGGGGAGGCAGCCATATGGATAGCCAAGCCAACCCAGTCCCCTTGCCCTCTGGTCCAGTCCTTTTCACCTCCAGTCTCTTTCCTACAGAGGCATTTCCTCCGCCCCCCGCCAGGTTTGGGCAGGCTGGTGCAATGTTTCAGCTTCCAGATTGCTGTAATCGCCCTGATCTGATGAGCTTTTAGAAGCCTGCCTAATTCTGAAAGGCATGTATAATAGAGGAGCAATGTGAATTAATAAAGCAAACTTGGCCAGCTTTACGGCAAATTTGGTAGCCTGCCATAACCATCAGCCCCATATGTGCAGTTGTAAATAACTACTATGGTTGAATTTCTTTCAAGTTGCCCATAATGATCATAATTATACATAATGAAAGGAAGATTACCCTTCCATATAACCTTAGCCAGAAAGAAATATGGATCCTTTGCCGTTCATATCCAGGTGGATGTGCTGTGTTGCCTGAGAGCTAGCACGGAGCCCTGTCTTAGATCTCAGGCTTGCTAAACTACACCCTCTTTAATTGATGTACACATGAACTAGTTAACTCTTGTGAGTGTTGGCTATCTAGAAAGGAAAACTATATTTTGTATGGGTGAGACGGGTTGGCTTTAAACAGGATCCAATCCTTATTTCATGTGATCATTGCCTTTGGCTGCTCTCTCTTGCTTGGGAGTAAAAGAGCAAAGAGTCTTGTGACACCTTAAAGACCTAACAAATGATGGTGTAAGGTGTCATAGGAGTTTTTGTTGGTTTTGCTGTGGAAGCCTAACGTGATTACGTCTTTGAAATTTGAATGGGAGCATATCTGTCAATCCTGGACCTCTTTACACAAACAAAGGCATATGAGTGTTGTATAGCGATGATTTGTGAATCACTGCCTTAATTCCATATTGTTCATGCATATATCATATGCTGATTCTTGTGTGCTGTATGCTTTTAATTTTGGTTTCTTGACAGTAATAAGATTGATTGATTGATTGATACTACTACATGCAGTAGTGCACTCCTTCCCTTTTCCCATAAAGAGGGTCTCCAGTAAAGTCATCTGATGACATCTTAGAATTCTTTCCCTGCTTTCTAAGCATACCATAGCCTTCCTCTTGATAATACTAAGTGGAGGATCCAGTAAGCAGTGAAGGGACCCCAGGCTGACACCATGTCAGGTACTCATTGAGGCCCCTGCAGTTGCACACTGCCCAACCCCTGAACCTGTGACCCTCCAGATGCTTCTGAACTGTAACTCCCATTCATAGGAACAAGAACGAGGGGCATATTCCCCCGCTCACTAAAGCAAACAAAAATGAAGGTCCATTCAGGGGAAGAAACCAGTTTCTCCTGCTCTCAGCTTGCTGTATTTCCGGTATGATGGAACAAGAATAAATGAATACTAGGTTTGGTTAAATAGAAGTAATTTCTAGTATGTATGTAGCTTCAGGTAGAGATGATGGCCAAGGTCTACTTTGCCCAGTCCAAATTTAATTTTAAAAATAAAACACCTGATTAAGAATATGTCTGAAACACTAACCAGCTTTCTTTGGATTTAGGACAAGGTAAGTATCCCAGACCCCAGTTTTCCTCACCGTACTCAATGGAAGTACATCAAGGCCTATCCAAGGGAGATAGTGTAGATGACACCATGTGAAATAGAAGGGAATGGAGTAAGCTTGGAGTCCTTTTAGCCCCAACATCTTTGGGTATCATAGCAGACCCTGAAGCTTCAGGGACGTCCAAAGCCATTTTATTCCTTTTATCAGGCCTATTTTGGAACCAGTTCACCCAAGCTCTCAATTGGGTGCAGTGCAACTAGACCCAGCACGCAGTCCCTGCTCTGATTGAACAGGGTGTGGAGAACCATTGTGGTGCCCTAGATCAGCATTTCTCAACTATTTCTCAACCACAGTTGAAAATCGCATAAATGGGGGGCCAAGGCACAAGACTAGGGGGCCACAGAGGGAAGTGAGAAGTGAAGAAAACAGAGAAGTGACTTAGAAAAGTAATCAGAAAAAAGTGAAGAAAAGAGAAAAGTAGAGTGAACAGAGAACTGACCATGCTTCCCAGTGGATGGATCACCACGCGAAACTTGCGGCAACGTCTCTTCCTCTTCCTTCTCCCTCCCACTTCCACACTCCACTGCTACATGGACCAAGTTGTCTGCATCTTGTTTGTCAAGGGCAAGGTGTGTGGCTGCAGCAGTGTTTGTGTGTTCTATTTACAAACAAAACATTTAAATAGCTAGCTTTCTACTGGTAGGAGGGGGGGGCATAGGGAGGAAACAAGGGCGGAAGGGGGCCACAATCAGAAAAAGGTTGAGAAACAATGCGGTGGATTAACAGTGAGGATGTGGGAAGCCCTGATTCAGATCTCTGCTCAAGTCTCAGTGAGTCGCTTTTTCTTGTATCAGCATAATGTACTTCAGAGGAGGTTTGTGAGATATATATATATATATTTGCATATATGAGGGGAAATCTCTCTCTCTCTCTCTCTCTCTCTCTCTCTCTCACACACACACACACACACACACACACACACACACACACTTCAAATTAGATAATGGCCCAGCAGAGAACTAAATTTGGCCAGACCCCTGCTCTATAAAGTACTTAGCATAACAGTAACTCCTGCCTTATTCTTCTATAATGGGCCTTGAGAGATTTTTCCTGCCAGTAGCAGTTGGCGCTGTGGGACAGAAAATTGAAGTGGCTGCTCTTGATGCAGGTCAGTTTCAGAACAAACCGGGCTATTTATAATGTTGGCTGAGTGCCATCGTGTTGTTTTTAATGAATGGCCAACACCGTAGACACTTGCATTTTGTATTCTCTGCTGCTTGTGTGAGGATGCTACGCCAAGAGTAATGAGGCTCTCTTAATATACGCCCCACGTCAGTTTTAAACAAGAATGTGTTTTGCGGAGAATGTCTCCTTTGCCTCTGAGATTGGCGTGGTGAGCTTGTAGGTTCTGTCTCCAATGTGGATTACCTTGGAGCAACTCTGGTAGGAGAGAACTCCTAGTTCCTGTCCAGCTGAAGGGCTGTGCTTGGCTTCTTGCTCATCTCTCCCCCTCCACTTCTTATGGCATGTGATGCAGAAATGCCCAGCGAGTGCGTGGGTGGCCTTCCTGCTCTGTTGCTGTCAGCTAGAACAAGGTGTAATATAAACACTTGTTTAATTGCCACATGTCTCTTTCAGGCGAGTCTTCCAATTTAGAGACAGAAGGTAACATCAGAGACCTGGTTTGTTTTGCTAGCAATTAAACAACAGCAGAAAGAAGGTGAAAAGGCAGGGGAAGCGAATGTTATGCAAAACAGGCATGCGATCAAATTAATGTATGCAAAAGTTTGTTTTTAATGAGAAGCTTCACTTGTCATTTGTTTTGCTGTGCGGCACTCACACGCTTGCTGAGGTCTTGCATCAGTGGTTGGGCTCGGAGGAACTTGCTTGAAGAACTGAATAATTTCTTTCCTGGATCAGGCCAGAGGTTGTTCCTTCCCAGCACTCTGTCTTCAACAGTGGTCAGTCAGTGGCTCTTGAGAAGCTCATAGGCTGGGCATGATGACTGTAGCCCACCCCTCTCTGGATCACCCTCAGAAATTGGTATCTGGAGACAAACTGCCTCTGAACATTGTAGGTCTATAGTTTTGTTCTCTTGGCTCAATAGTCCTCTTTGGCCTGGTCTACCTATGCAGAAGGAAGAGAGAAGCAGTAAAATCCTGAAGTGGCACAGCAGAATGCACCAATTCTGGCAGCAGGTTTTTTTGTGCAGTTTTGGGAACAGTGCAATTTTGGAATCTTTTGATTCTTGCCAGCTGTTACATACAGTTGTGTACAGTCTTTGCCTTCCTCCCCATCACATTTGCATTGACTCTTGGGTAAGCTCTGTAGAGACCTTGTGTTCTACTTGCCTGAGACCTAGATGGGGTTGTTCAGTCTTTATGGATTTGGGTGATGCAGCTCCAGCAAGCATTTGGCCAGGGGGCAAAGGAGCTTGAATGATGCTGTGTGGGGGAAGAATGAATTGGTAACAAAGAAAGGGGGTTGCCCTTCCCACACACCATTCTCCCCATCATAATGGCCTTGTTTGGAGGGTTGAAGGGGGGTGTGTGCCTTGGGCAGCCATGAGAGCTGCAGGTTGCCCACATCTGTGCTAGGTGGTCCAATGGAAATTGGCCAGAGGTCCACTAGCAGATGTCTACTTCCTGCCATCTCTCGCTATATGTGTTATTCCAAGCCAGCCCAATCCTCCTGTATTCCCTCTTTATAATTATTTGCTAACCTTGTATTGTTTATAACATTCTTGAAATTAGTTTCACCCTCTAAATTTGTATACTTTGGGGACTGCAAACTTTTTAAGGTCACTATTTTGGAGATAAAAAAGGGTTTTCAGCCGTTTTAAGAAAGTGATGAGGGAAGAATGTCTTTAGCCACTTTGAATCAAGAAGCGCTTGAAGGTTCCGTGCAAACGAACTGCAAGATGTCTTTATTTGAGCAGATGAAACGAGAAGTGTACAGCTCAGGAACTGTGGTAATCAGAGGCTGTCCTAGCCTTTGTGTTAACTGCTGTGTTAACTTTTTAAAGCTGTTTGTGAGATTCCAAGTGAAGGGGTGAAAACAAACGAACTTTCCCTTTTAACATTCAGCAAAGAGTTTTGCCGAATCACCTTGTCGGAAGCTGCTTGAAAGAGGAAAGAGCCATCTGCACCAAGTTTCTGTCCTTTTGCTCCTCGGATGATGCCATGTGTCCAATAGCAGCAGCTGTTGATATCGCCTAATGAGCCTTTAAGTCAGCTAGCTGCCTTGGCTTGTTTTGAGACACCCTCTTTTGTAGCAACCCAAGATGCTTCTGACTGAATGGACCCCAAAATGTCAGTTAAGGAGGAAAGAGGAAAGGGAGCGAGAGAGAAAGAGAACCCCAGAGGGAATATGTGGTACAGTGGGCTGGAAAAAACGCTGTACATATGGTGGATCAGAAAGTGAGGGAAATTTTCCTTTGGTTCACTAACTCTGCTAGGTTGGGGGAATGATGACTTATCAGTGCACCAAATGTGTAAAGTTAAAAACTATTCTGAAAAGAAGTAATGCATGTAAGAAGAATCTGGATACAGTAATACCTCTGGTTGCAAACGCTTTGTGTTACGAGCTCCGCTAACCCGGAAGTTGCTGCTCCCGGTAGCGGACTTTGCCCTGGGATGTGAGCAGAAATCGTGTGCCAGAGGCACACGCAGCGGGAGGCCCATTCGCAAAAGCGTGCCTCAGGATAAGAACGGTTTCCGGTTACGAGCGGACCTCTGGAACGATTTAAGTTCGTAACTGGAGGTACCACTGTACATCTCTTCCAGCATCCCACATGCCACAGTGAGCCACCAGATAGATGCCTCCAGTGTTAGAAGTTAGTCAGGCACCATGTGCATTTTGTGACCAGCTGCAACCGTGTGGAGATCTGTGGGTGCCAGGTTGGCAATTGAGATCTCTATCTGGCAGGCCCCTCCAGCTTTCTTAAGCTGGTAAGCAGAAGATCTTATTTACTACCTCTTCCCAGTCTGCTGCCTCTTCTCCTTCTGCCTACTCATCATTGTCCCACCATCACTGCCCTGGCTCTGAGCCCTCTTGCCTTGGGGAAGCGGCCCATGGGGGTCATTTAACCGACCCATGGACCCCCGCTGCCCACTCGGTCAGATCCTGTGCGCTGCGCTAAACTGGCGCAGAGTGGGGACCACCTTCCGCGACGCTGGCCGGCTTCCGATTGGCTGCAGGAAGCTCTTGCAGTCAATGGGAAGCTGTGCACACCTCCTCCGTGCCAGAAATAACGTTTGCGTGTGTGTGTGTGTGTGTGTGTGTGTGTGTGTGCGTGCGTGCGTGCACACACACTCGGGTCCACCACTTCGTCTGCGGGACCATGAACCAGCCCACACCACAAAAACTTTGCTGACCCCTGCTCTAGGAAGTCCACAAGCAGGGCATGAAAGCAATAGCCCATGCTTTTGCCTCCAGCAACCAGTGCCTGAAGACACACTTCCTCTAAAGCAGGAGATTTCACATAGCTATCATAACAAATAGTTGTTGGTGGGCCTCTTTTCCTTCATGAATTTGCCTTAATCCCCTTCTAAGCCATCTAAACAAAAAGCCATTGTCATCATCTCTTGTGGCGGTGAATGCCATGCATGAATTATGCATCATGTTGGTCATTTGTTCTCTGTGTTATTATTTTTATAATTATATACATATATATCTGTGTGTTTAACGAGATGGCAGTTTAGAAATTCTAATAAACACCAAGAAGCACACTTTCTGATTTGTCCTGAATATGCAGCAAATCAGTTTCGATACGTTATGAATTCTAGTGTGCTATGCGAGAGGGAGAAAAATACCCACCCCTCTGCCCACTTTTCCCACAACACGCAGAATTTTATAAACGTCTGCCACGTCCCACCTTAGGTGCCTCCCCCCCCCCTTTCTAAACTAAGGAGCCCTAAACGCCGTAGCCATTCCTCATATAGTAGATGATCCTGTCACTGTATTCTACTGTAATAGAATAATTAAATCATGCACTACTGGCATTGCACATTTTGCGGAACATAAATAAATGAAAGCATGCTTCAAGGATGTCTTGCATGCGCAGTACCTTTAAACAAAAAACAAACAAACAAAAACAGCAAACCCTACATAGGACGACGTAGCAGGATTTTTAGAAACCTGGCACTGGAGCAGAAACTGCGTAAATAGCGTTTGTCCCTGCCGGCCCCTCCAGGCAACCTTGAAGCTTCTGCTGGCACCTTCCCTCTTCTGATGTGTGGCAAAGTGGTAGAGATGGGTAGGTGAGGCTCACTGTTGTGGCTGCAGGTGGGATAACAAAAGCCCCTTATCTTAGATCTTCTTAACTTGGAGGCAGGAGGACTTAGTTTTGGATTGAGCTGAGGATGTGATTGAGAGAAACAGGTGTTTTTAAGAACATCTGTATAGCTTACTAAACTATATTTTATCATAGGGGGAATTTAGAGAAGGCATTTGGGGGGGGGGGAGCCTGGAGGATTATTACTATTTTAATGGCGACAGGATCTAAAATGGGTAGGAATTTGTAACGAGGGTCATTCTACCCAGCACCAGATGGGGCTTATGTGGCCCTCCAGATGTTGTTGGACTCCTGGTTCTCACCAGCTCCTGTCAGCATGCTAAATGATAGGGATGATGGGAGTTGTAGATGGGCATCATCTGTAAGGCCACAGGTCCCTCGCCCCTGGGTTAATCCATCATTTGCTCCCAAATACTGTCAGCCACATACCTCTGGGCACTGGCAAGCAAAACACAAAGGTGATGGAACCGTGATATGGAGGTTCCATTTAATTGTCTTGACATATACTTTTACAGCCATCTGAGAAAGTGTCACAGGACCAAGTTTGGGAAGATTTTTGGGTGCATGGTGTAATTTGCATGGCATTGCAGTGAATATAGGACAAAACAGTGATTATCAGGTTTTATGCTTAGCTACGCACTACCGCCCACTCACACCCACCCCTTCTAGCCAGTTGGTTACTTGTAGTATTCAGGATCCCCACAGGCTGCATGGTCAGGCTCCAGGAGGGGACAACTGATGTTTGAATTTTCAGCTATGTTGGGTGCCTGTGGGTCAAGGACAATCATCTATTTGAAGAGCTGCCTGGTCCAAAACTGGTTTAAGGATGGAAAGGGAGGGGAGAGCAGGAGGGGGCCTTGAAGATGATAATAAGCACTTAACACCTGGGCAGGAGAGCAAGCAGGTATACAGGTCATAGTCTTCACCATGATGGTTAGACATAGTCTCTGTTTATTAAAATTATAGTAAATGTTTCTATGTACAGTATATATATATATACTTATACATTAGAACATATACATATGCAAATTTTATGTGGATCCATGTCCCCTTTTTTCTGTGATACATTTCCTCTTTTAGCCCTACCACTGTGTAAAAACATAACTATTCAGAGACGCTGCAAAAGTTGCCTGTGCCCATGAATACCTACATCAGAAAAAGCTTTGTTCCTTTGTTTCCTGCTGTATTAATGTTTATAGGGAGCTTAGATGTACAACAGGTGAGCCCTACAAAGGCTGTATAGCTTTGTTCCACCCCAACCCACAGTATAGAAGTGTTTATGTAAGCGGATCAATTCCAGCTCTTTCCAGTCTACATGTCTACTAGTATTGTGTTTTAATTGCAAGGACTCACCTTCATTAAACCCTTGAAGCACTCCATAGAGAAGGTTTCCACTTGACATGAAACCAGACAGCTTTATTTCACATAATGTATAGAGTGTGAGGGACTGATCGCTTTTCTACACACAGTTCTCAGAAAGGATGTAATTTTACATTACGTAAACAATAATGGGTGGGTGAGTTGTTGATCGCTGGAGTTTGGAAGTTGATGCTGCTTTTCCAACCCATTGATATATAAATGTAAGGGGTGAAATGCCCTAATTTTCAGTTTTCTGAGTCTTTTGTCATTTGCCATCACAACCTTCATGCTCCCTGAACACTTTAATTTTTGGAGGGGTATTCAATCAGTTACTCTTTTAAGTGGGCTTAATTGTGTAAAGATTATAATGCATAAGAGAGCCGCCTATAATTAGAATGGGGGTGGTGCTATTAGACAGTGTTTTTAGTGGAGAAAATTATAGTCTTCATAAGCAGTTTAGAGAGTGGAAGCTGCATATATTAAGATGCAACAAGTGTCATGTTATCTAAATGTAGGATTGACTAATGCTCAGTTCAATTAATGCTTCTCGGTGTTGCACCTTTATCCTTAGTAGCTTTGCTGTCGGGCTACTGATGCCCTTAAATAGTGTGCAGAGATAGTGCAAGGGGTGGTGTACCTGCAGTGCAAGCTGCCTGGACAGGTCCACTTAAACACCCAGGGCAGCTCTCTCTCTCTCTCTCTCTCTCTCTCTCTCTCTCTCTCTCTCGCTCTCTCTATCTCTCTCTGTGTGTGTGTGTGAGAGAGAGAGACTCTTTAAAGTAACATGTACACTGATGGCATTGTATCAATCATCATTCTCTAGCAAGACTATTTTTTTAATGAGTAAATGAAGAAGATGTACCTTCACAATCTACTCCTACTTCTCCTTGGAAGACAACATTAGTCTTTCTCATAAAACTTTGAGAGCATGTCATGACTTGTGTAGCAGGTGCTTGTCTATTTGGATTTCAGAAATGGAATAAAAGGTGAGGTCTCTGTGGTGCTTCCCCTCTCACCTCCAGCTTAGGTTGAAGATGCCATATAAGTGGAACTCTTAACACAATTTTGGTTTCCAGCTAGCCATGTCCTCAAATGCCAGCATTTTGTACCTACTGACCATGCTCATTCCACACAGGATTGTCTCCCTGCACCTTTAGGATATTTTTTTCTAAATGTATTGGGCTTCAAAAAAACTTGGGAGTGCCTCTAGGCCTGCTGATACCTTCCTTTTGTTCACGGGCAATTCTGTTCCGGCTACATAAGGATTCATACTCTGGTCATGAGTTCACTGTTAGTATGATGTGGCACTTGCTCCAAATGGCTAGAATGAAATAGCACTTACTGATTTGAAGCGTGGCTTTAGTGGTGGTGTTGCTGTGCTTCCTCTCTGTGCATAGAGAGCGTCTCTCAAACTGCCAAACACTTTCTGCTTAAACAGTCTTGAAGTGGAATTTGTCAGACAGTGTTTCCGCCCCACATGCCACTTCTGCACAATGGCCTGTATGAAATTTGGACCAGCGTCTGTTTACCCAAGATTGTCGCTGGGGCCTCAGGTAAGAAAGTAAACCACTTTGTCATCTTTAGTGTTGATTTCTGGAGCCTCCAGGGCAGTTCCCCATAAGTTCCGCCTAGCCCTATGGCTTGTGGTGACCTGATTGGGGCTTACTTTTATTACAGGCCTGCCAGATAGCTAGTTTTCCACTGAACAGAAGATCCACTGTGCTAGGTCAGACCAAAGGTCCATCCACTACAGCACATGTGGACAACCTTTGACCCTCCAGTTGTTGCCATAATATAGCTCACTATCCCTGGCCATTGGATATGCTGGCTAAGACTGATGGGAGTTGTAGTTCAGCAACATCTGAAGGGTCATTGTTCCTGCAGTGGCCAAACAAGCCAAATTAATCTGGGAAGGCCTCAAACAGGGCATGCAGGCAGTAGCCCTTCCCTTCTCTTGCTCCTCAGCAAGTCTATCCAGTGATATTATATTGCCTCTATATCTTGGGCCTGAACTTGCTGCTTGTCTGGGTGCCTCTCGGTGGCCTCATTTACATATCATGGTGAACCCTATTGCTTATCTGGACTGCACTAACATGCAGGCTCCCAGAGAGGAGCTTGCATCCACTTTTCTCCTCATCTGTTCCTTTGGCGCAGTACAACACGGGAGCGGACAAAGGCCGGCTCCCTCAACCTGCAAAGCGAGATGAGCACTGCAACCACAGAGTCGTCCGCAACTGAACTTTACTGTCGGGGGTCCTTTACCTTTACCTTTTTGACCTTAGGACAGACATTGTCTGTAGTTCATGCTTAAGTAGGAGAGTCCTTTCCCACAATCCCAGGCTTGGATGACATGCTAAGGCAAACCATGGTAACAGGATGCCACTCAGCTGCCCCTCTTCTAGCACCAGGTCCTCTGCCTTTCCATTGGAGCTGCAGGAAGCTGTCTTTAGGTTCTGTGGTTTATTCTATCCTAGGGATCACAGGATTACTAGGAAATGTTCCTTATTCATTACTCTCCTGTTCCATCAGATCTCTCATCCCGGGTTCACAAAATGGGCTCCAGTTCTCAGTACCAGAATCATGGCCTTGCTTTTCATAGAATATTGGCCCAGGGCAGAGGTATTCTTTGCAGAAGAAGAGAATGAATACTGCCAGCCTGGATAGATGGACCACTGGTCTGGATCATTGGTTTATAGGATTGTTATCTGTGATTTGTCTCAGCCTCAGCCCTCCTGTTTATCTCTTTCAGGTCAGGTGGAGGCTTTATCTCTTTGTTGGTGTTGCCTTGCTAACAATGAAGTGGTGCAAAATAAATGAATGGCGCGGGGGGGGGGGGGCTCCTGCATTTGCTGCCTCTGTGGGTAATTTATTAGGGACAATTAAAAGCTTTGAAAAAATCTTTCGTGATAAGAAAAGAAATGGAGGCCTTGAATGTGTGGGATAGTTTGGCAAGGGCCCAAAAGCCACTTGCATTGTGCATTTTTCAACTCTCTTCCTCCCTCCACTCCAACTCCTTGAAATAACATGACACTGGGGGAACATTGATTTCTGCTCTGAGTTGTTAATGAAAAATTCCTCGTTGGCTCCTAGTTTCTGAAACCCTTTGAGACCTGCTGCATTTTAGAGGCTTCAGGAGTAAACATGCCAACCAGTGTGATGTATGACTTTGTGTGAACTTTCTAGGGACAAAAAGCTTGCCTTTTTCATTGTTTGCAAAATGAAGAGCACCTCTTAGGTCGGCAGGTTTTTCCTCCCCACCCCTCTCCGCCTTTCTTGGTCAAATCTGGCTGATTGATCTTATGTAGGGGACTTTAGCAGCACAGGAGGAAGGAAAACTCACAGGGCT
Organism: Podarcis liolepis; assembly: GCF_965112155.1. Classification (NCBI taxonomy): domain Eukaryota; kingdom Metazoa; phylum Chordata; class Lepidosauria; order Squamata; family Lacertidae; genus Podarcis; species Podarcis liolepis. The sequence goes on from NC_139567.1 coordinate 37,460,375, forward strand.
TGTTAAAGCTGGATGGGAAAATAAACTTTCGTGGCCTGGTAACAGGTTTAGAAATGTAGACCATACAGGAAGAGTACAGTGTTGAAAAAGCAGCTTAGACTGCTGAGTCCCATTTACGAAATGTCCTCCACACATGCAGGATCACGTCCTTGTACACTTCGTTAATTAATCTGGGGAAACTTGGTTCCGTGCCCACAATTCTGAAAGGAATTAGTTGCAATTTTGCTCATGTGTTGAAAAGGTGGTGGTAGGGAAAATCTACCCTTTAATCACTCTGATTGTGGATAGCGCTTCATCATTAAAAGGTGTTAAGGGGATAACTAATCCACATTAAATGATCTTGAGTATATGTCTTATTAATTTCTAGTGAGATTTGGGTTCCAAAGTCTCTAAATTACTCTTGGGAGTTGTGCCCTGAAGTGCCATTTTAATGAAAGCCTGTTTGGAGTGATAGGGTTGGGGTTTTTTGGGTGAGTGCTTTTGCGGATGCTACCAGCAAAATCCAGGCGCAGCTTCGCTGGTGCAGCGCTTCATTCTAGGAAAGCAGACATGGGTTTTGAGTCTGCGAGGAACTCCTCCCCTAGGGTGGCCACTTACACATCCTAAGGGGTGTAAATTTATTTGCATGTGCTGATTTACATGCATAGATGCACAAATAGAAATAATTACTGTAATTTAAATGGGAGCACCATATGTCACACCACAGTGGGGAAGATTGTGGCCAGGTGATCCATGGGCCTGTTCAGACTGCTGTGTGGGTTCTAACTGTTGATGGGCAACTTCAAGACACCTCCTGCCTTCAACTCATGCCAGTTTGACTTCACCCTTAAAAATATCTATCAAACAACCTTCACAGATAAGAAATAGTCTAGTCACTCTGGTTGTGGGTGGGATGCAGGTTGGGAGGTTAATAAAAGAATAGTTCTTGTCCTCTCGCTTTGTGTTTAAAAAGCAAAATCTATATGCCTGCTCAATATTTCAATTTCATTTTGTATCAAATATGTATAATATACCCCGCTCTGATATGAACTTCAGCCTCCTCTTCTCGATAAATGGCATTTCTACCCCCCCATCTGCCCTAGAGTATCAGGGTGAGATTGGCGGTGTCTTCCTTCTCCCCCGCCCCCATTCTCCATATGCAAATTGTACACAAATTGAAAATATGCAAATTAGCTGCAGCCCTACAGCTCATGATAGATTTCTGATGTGACCCTTGTTGTTAGATGGGCTACCCCCTTCCTGCCTTGGTTTCAGAAATACAGCAGGGCTCTGCAGCCAAAAAGGCAGCGCCCGCACAGATAAAAATGTATTTTATTACCTGCCCATCAATCACTAGCATTTGCAAATTCCCCATCAAGGTGCAGGTGGCAATTAATTGAAACTTCAAGCAAAGGTCGTTTCTGCTATGGAATTGACGCTTGGCCCTCCACTAAACAGAAGACTCACTCTGTTATCTGTGTTCTCATAAGAGCATATTGGACAGAGCTGGATGGAACGCACCGTATTAAAAGCCATCCAGACAATCTCTGAGTTTCTAAGAATTTAGAAAAGGGTGTTGCTTTTCTTCATTTTATGGTGAAGCTCTCATCTTAAAAGTGCATTCCTTTTTTAAACATCAAACCAGTAAAACAGAACTTAAGAAAAACTGAGTTAGAAACAAGAATGGAAGACAATTGTGTAAAGGAATGTTCATCACATTGCGATAAAGTAAATGAAAACTAGGTTAGTTTTAGCTAGGTTGTATACTGATATATATGAAAAAAAGCAGAAGGTGAAGGGTCCCCTCACATGGGACAGAATCTGCTCCCTCCTGTTCCCCAAACCTTTGCTTCTCAAAAGATGCGTATGCTTGGCTCCAAACTGAATGTTTTCCCGCACTCTCTCGCACACAGATCAGATGTTTTGATTTTTGCATTTCAAGTGTCTGCTTAGTTATATGCTTAAATGTTTTGGTCCTTTCCTTAAAAAGTTTTATTATGCTGGCTTTTTTACACTTTAAAATCTGCCTTAAAAAGGGTGGAGAATCAACATAAAGGCCAGACCGATACTGCACAGCCCTGCTCTGAGGACAGAGGAAGTGGCTTCATGGTTGATGCAAGGGCTGGCCTATCATCATTGTGCAAATTGAGTCTCTACTTCAGGGGTTGGCAAGGTTTACCTCGCCTGGGCTGGTTCACTCCAGCGGGGAGCCCTCTGTGGGCTGGAGCGTGCGCACATGAATGCACGCAGCCGCAAATTCTGGCATCTGTGTCTGCGCAGACACGCTTTCCGGCACCGTGGAAGCAAGTCCCTGCACTGCGCTGGTTTAGCACAGCGGGTGGGGACTCGCCAAGCAGGCGGCTCGGTTCGGGGGCCAGTTAAATGACCCCCGTGGGCTGCTTGTGGTCCATGGGCCTTAGGTTGCCTACCCCTGCAAAGCAGAAAATGAGTATCCCCATAGCCCAAACAGGGAGACAGTTATATGTGGGCCCAAAACATGGTGAGCTCCTTGCACAGCTGCTTCATTGCTGAAATATGAGTATGCACTTATTGAAACATTGGTGTTTATCCTTTCCTGTTTTTTGCATGTTCCCCAAAGCAGTAAGTCTTTTGTCAAGCTTATTTAGCCCACAGACTTGTGCCAGTGGTTTTATAGTTGCTTGCGTTATTGGTCTAGGTCTAGGTAGTCGCTGAAATAATTTAAAGATCATTTACCTTATGCCTTCTAAAAGTTTTGAACTACAATGCCCATCAGTCCCAGCTAGCACAGCCATGTGATGAGGCTGATGAGACATGGGTGTGCTTGCCTGAGGCTGATAGGAGTTGTAGTCCAAAACATCTTGAGGGCACCAAACTGGGAAAAGCTGGCTTGTACATAATTGCACATTTGCGCTCCAGGTCTTAGACTGGTGCTAGCTTTGAACATTCTTCCATCAAATTAGCTTCATGGAACCTACTTACTGCACTAAGTCCTCTGATTTCTCCATCATGGTTGAGAAACCACCTGACTACCTCTTAGCAGATTAATAGGAGTCAGTGTTGTAATTGTTGGTGTTATAAATGGCCAACATTGTCATGTGTGTGGTGGCTGCTTGATCCTATCCAGAGCAGTCAGGATGGAAGCTAGGAGGTGCAAAGTTAAAGGCAGCTAAAGAGGGGGGAAGCCTGGAAGATGGCAAATTGTGGGAATTCCTGTCCTGGGAAGAAACACCTGCCTGGCTAGCAACATTTATCCTAGTTGATACATTCTTTTTTCAGTTTTAAGCAGTTAATATGAATCAAGCAAACAGTTCAAGAACTGTCCTGTCCAATTCTAATCTCAGTTTCTGGGGCACCTACCAGGGATGCTTATATTGTAGTTCCACTGCTGATGCAACTCAGCTGTTTTCAGCTACATTCTGGTGTCCTTCAAAGTGCCTGAATATAATAGAATTTTGACCACATTCTTCCATGATCATTGCTGTAGATATGGGCTTTCCAAACGTTTTGCCTCTAATTTTAGACACTTGAGCCTCTTTAAAGGCTTAACACCACTTTTCCCTCATTCAAATCACTACCCCATAACCTTGAAAAACATTTCACACAGCCAGGATCCCACCCAGCCTTCTGCCTATGTTTCAGGCCAAGAGACCTGCAATGGGTTGTCACCTCCTGGACAGGAGACCTGACAGTTCCCCACTTCTGTCTGTTCAGTGGCCTGTAATTCACCCTCCTTCAGGTCTTCTATGTGCCAAAGAGCTACAGAGAGGATAGATTAAGGATTGTTCTGGGTCAAGGCCTTGGCTTGTTGAGCCCTTTGAACATCCACTTGACCTGGGCAACTGCCCGGCCCTGTTGGGTGCTGGTGCCAGGCATGCTTATTTGTCCAGGTTTGTCATGGCTGTGTTGTTGCTGCTGCTTTTCCTTAGGAATTAGCTTCTGGGCAGCTGCTTTTTCTTTCTGCCTGACCCCCCCTTCCACAGTCAGGTGCTCACTGGCATTCTAGCTTTAAATTGAAAACATCTTTGCTCTGCAGCATTAAAATAGTTTTCATTCCAGCTCCGCCATTGTTGCCTCCTACAGCTCACTTTCCACCACCAGATTAAGAAAACAATGTGTAGACCCTTGAAAACCTATTAGGTTGGCATGGCTGCCATGGCGCCAGTGCCATGAGTATAATCCCATTAACCCCTTACAGGGTACTGGTCTTGCCAGGACTGGGATAATTAGAGTTCAGTTGTAGGGAAAGCACTGAATCGGGTGTTTCAGTTGTGTGTGGATTACAATAATCATCTGCCCTCTTCAGCTGGAGGCAGGTGCTGACTTGAAAAAAGATCTGAAACAATCACTTTGCAAATTTTGGAATCCTTCAGGCTGCAAGAGCCCACATACATACCATGCTTACCACTTCCTGTGCAGCTGGTCTCTCGATCCCCCCTTTCCCAAGTCAAAAGGGCTCATCAGTTTCCTCATGTGCTGGTTTTGCATGTTGGGTAGTTGAGAATAATACATGTTTGTTCTGTTAGAAAAATACTTTTTCTATGAACTCCTCCACAAGCAGTAAGTTAAGAACAGAGTTTAGTTACAGCTCGTGGTTTATTAGGAACAAGACAAATCACAAGCCCAAGTTTGAAAGTAATACTAAGCCAAACCATGATTTAGCTCCTGGCAGCACTGCAGAAAGAGGAGCACTGGAGGAGTGAGTGAAGCAACCAGTTTCATCACTGTGTACCAGCACACTTGCTCATGCCTGTGAAACCATAGTTTTGCTTGCTGTTATGTTCAAACTAGGCCTTAGTCCCATAAGTGACTGATGTGGAAAGCACAGGAATCTAAAATTTGCTTCTACATATACCATAACAGCAGCATAAAGAATTGTCACAGCTTCCCTAAACAGTTGTGTGTTATCTGCTACGGTTTAATGCTGTCCTGCAAAATGGGAACATCTGTCAGTGCAAAACCTGTGCAAGGGGGAAGGGGAGAGAGAAAAGTTGCATAAGGCAACATCAGGGTGTCAAATAGGGTAGATGTTCAGAAGGGTGCATGTAAAATGCTACTTGTCATGTTAACTTGCTGTCTTTTCCTTGCACTTGCTTGCACAGGCTGAATGTGCAATTTTAAACAGCTATTCAGCGTTGGCGTAGTGCGATTCATTGTCTGTGTTTAAAAATTAACTCTTGCAGCTTGGGACTCCTGTTTATAAGCAATAAGCAAAGCAATGTTGTCACATTCTCACTGGTTCCATAGTATGCACATCCACAGGTGCATTTGGCAAATACTTAACAGGAGGGCACATTGTAGCCTTTATTGTTAACTATATTGACGTTCATTTCAGATAAAAACTACCTTAGTTGACCCAGCTGGATTTAAATTTGTGTGTGTACTGGCAAAAATCCCCGATGAAGTTTGCCATGCCAAATAAGTTGCATACTGCCTATTGAAGAATAAATCTGCAGCTTTGCTTCTCACAGGCAGATATATTGAAGAGCTGTGTATTCATTGGACTTGCCCAAAGGTTTACAGATGGCACCCTACAATGACATAGTATATCAGTTACAGGACAGAGTCTGAAAGAACTGGGGGCAACCATATTGCTGGAGCAAAGCAGGTTTGAGTCTGGCCAGTGTCTGGTTGGGAGGCTGCCTGGGTACACTGCCTTGAATTCTATGATGGAAAAAGATGGAATATAAATGTAATAATTTGTATAGAAGGATTGCTTGTTGCTGATTCCCTGTGGAAATAAAAGTTTTATTCCCTACTGTTGTTTGAATATTCAAGAAACCATGTGGATTCTTTTTATCTCTCTCCAGTTTTGAAATGGATGACATTTCGTGAGAGTTGGGGCCATCTATATTTCCAACACATTGTCTCCTATGCTGTTTTCCTGGAAAGAGTGAGGCATCTGTTTTGGTTAGGCAGAGTAATTTTGTCATGGGGATAATTGTGCACCCCAGAGAACTCCTTTTGTTGCAACCCAGTTGCCCAGGAAGCAGAGTGCACTTGTTTGGGTTTTTGGTAACTCTGGCAGTTTTCCTTATATAAGCCAGTGGGAATTTGACATTCCCCTTTTACTAATGTGATTTAGGGAAAGTTGAAAATGGTGAGATCTTTCAAGGGATTCAGTAGATGTCACTTGCATTACATCATCATTTATTTATTTATCCTGCCTTCCTTCCATCACAGAATTCAACGTGGCATAGTTGTGGCTTCCAGGCAGTCTCCCATCTAGGCACTGACCAGACCTTAGTTTGAGCAAGGCTGTGGCTTCCTGGCCCTTCAGACCAAATCTTGGAACCAGGACTCGCAAATTTGTTCTGATGCAGCAATCAGCAGTTACCATTTTGACACATTTATTTGTTGCTAACGTCTAAGGATCAAATTGAAAACACTATCAGGTTGGCTTTTGCATCCTGATCCCGTGACCATACTTTTGGAAGGGTTGTCAAGTAGATGCACTTCACCCAGGCTCCTGTTTTGACTTACCGGTAAATTATGCTGAAGTAATAAGTGGCTGGTGTTATGTTCCAGCAAAATACTGTGGCAATAGAAAGCCTTGGGCAGGTGAGTCTCTGCTCTTTTAGAAGAGAAAAAGCAAAGGGAGGGATAAAAGGGAGAGACCCAGGAAGGAATGTTTGACTCCCAGTCCCCACATGGGATGAAGTATAGGTTGATCACTACTGTCAAAGTAGGGGTGGGCCTTCTTCAGTTTCTTACAGTGCTACTGATTTCAGTGGAGCTTGCTCTCAAGCAAGTATGCATAGGATAGAAGCCTTGATGAATTTGAGCTTAAAGAATGGGGCAGAATAGTGGCTAAGCGGCTTTGGCAGCCCTATGCACTCTTAACCCTACTCTGTATGTTAGGGCTTATTTCTTAGTAGATATGCATAGGATCAGGGTGCATGCTGTGAATCAGAAATCCCCTATTTCTACTCTGCCATGATTGCCATTAGATAGACTCTAATGCTGTTTATTAGCCTTAAAAAAACAGCAACAAAAACCCTTCAAGTGCATGTTTCTGCGTCTGCAATTGTCTGTGGTCCAGGAGCCTAAAAATAGGGTGGTCATTACCATACGGGGTGAATACATGCGGTAGCCTTACATTGGCCATTGTTAGTGAGTAGCTTCCACAGAGAAAATATTACTTTAATTATGTAGAAAAAAGAAGAAGCCAAAAATATGTAATGCTGAGTTTGGGGCTATAAGTTTCACACCTTTTGTACAATGTGGACCCAAGAGGGTCCCATTCTGAGATCCTATCTTGAGACCAGAGAGGCCTTTAAATTGCGTACCTGCTAACAGTGTTTGGTATAAAGGCAGGCAAAGAGGAGTGTTTTGCTTCCATTTGTTTTTCCTAAAGACCCAATTTTTATTTCCTTTATTTTGCCACAAAAACTGCAATGTGAAATGGAATGGGCACTAGCTGATCACGTGGACCGTCTTTCTTTGGGGCCTGTTTGCATGGGTATCATACTAGGTTTTCCCACCTGCTCTGTTTAATTTCTTCCTTACGGAGCATGAGGCAATATAAAGTATTTTTCGCTCTATAACACGCACCCGACCATAACACGCACGTAGTTTTTAGAGGAGGAAAATCCGTAGGCATGCCACCCGTAGGCATTCCCTCCATAACACGCACAGACATTTCCCCTTACTTTTTAGGAGGAAAAAAGTGAGTGTTATGGTGCAAAAAATACGGTACTTGTCCCAAGTTGAGATGACAGCAGTGACCGCAGTTCTGGAGAAAGAGAAATTGTCCAAAGTTTTCTGCAAGTGTTCCTCGGGTCTGTCGTTCATTTGGCTCTCAAAATTGTTTGCTCATATATAACCCTCTGAGATACTGTGTGTAATTAACTTCTGAACTTACTTTGAATAAGGTGGGGGGAGAGGCGAATGCACTCTTCAGATCTTGGTAGATAGGCAGCGTTTCATCACTATTTTTCTTGCTGATCGCAAGGTCGCTTCCAACAGCTGTTCAGTCATAATTAGCCAAGCCAGTCTTTGTGGTGTGAACAATTGAAAAATTATAGGGGTCAGTGGCTCAGTTTCTTACATTTTAATAAGTACATTAAAAACAAAAACAAAGTGCTGACCGATGGAAAATTTATTTTGCTAAAGAGAGTAGTAAGCCTTTTTAGGGTGTTGAAAGAACTTTAGTACCAAACCCCCACCCCCACCCCTATGGGGAGGTCTCAGAGGCATGGATGATCCCAGGGGTGGCTGTTTCTAGGGCAGCATGAAGTTCTAGTTAATGGAGGTTGGCCCTTGTTTACACAGAAGACAGAGAGCTGCTCCCTGCCTGTAATCTCTGCTTTGCTTGATGGCTTGGCTATTTCTGAAAGCTCCTCATGAGTGGAGTCTGAGGATGAGGAATGAAGCAGCTGTTGTGTGAGACTTCGGAAGAGAGAGTGCAGGATTTTTCGGAACAACAGAAAAGTTGTGTTAAAACATACAGTGAATTTGTCAGCATTAACATAACCTCAAATATTTCTCCCCTCTCTCCATCCCGAGGGTTTAGCCCTCCATTTATGAAACGTGGTTTTAGAGCTTTCAGCCTCTCCACTTGGAGCTTTCTTCACAAAAGCATTCAACCTTTTCATTTGCACAAGAGCAAATGTAAGAACTTATGGCTGCACGTTCCTTTCGCGCCTTCCGATAAAAACCACAGTGGCTTAACTTGACAAAAGAAGCCCAAATTGCTCTCCGATGCGCGCACTCTATTGCCTTGAGGTGCAATTTTAAAGCAAGGAGCCAACAAAAAGGTGTGAGTGGCAGAGAAAAGACTTCATTTGTTATCTCTCTTCCTTTAGAGTTTCATCTGGCCCCCATTTCCATAGCATTTGAACAGCCTCTCCAGCAGCATTTAGTTCTTTCTCACTGCCCTGTGAGACTGGGCACCTCTCTGCCTTTTGTAGGAACAGAATAGAACAAAATGACCTACTCAAGGTCACACAGGAATCTGGGGCCATTCACACACTACTTTATACCCCTGACTGTAATATCAAAAGGAAATTGCTACACTTGTCTGATCTGTAAGCACAGGTGCACTAAAATATGCAAGACCATACTGTAAAAAAGGAAGAGCCTGTTGTCTTGGGAGAGAGATAGCAGTTACTCCAGAATAGGTGCCACAAACCAGTAGATCTCATATCTTGGATGCTCCTTGCAATGGCTCTTAGCTAAATGTATGAATGGTCTTTGCTTGAAAAGTATTGGCGTTAGTTTGACTTCAAGTGGCAAATGTGCTCAAGTGAATGGTCTAGTTGGCACTGGAGTTTGCCTGATCAGTTCTTCAGATGGGAGCCTGCTGCAAGTCCCACATAAGAGCAGGATAATGTGGATGTCTGTATCTATTACACCCCCATCCAGTGTCTCATTCGTATACGTGAGGACTGATGCATGGCCATGATGCCATGTGTTCAGCAATTGCCCTGTTCATCTCAAGGTGATGGAAATGCTTTGCAAGTACAGTGGTACCTCGGGTTACATATGCTTCAGGTTACATACGCTTCAGGTTACAGACTCCGCTAACCCAGAAATAGTACCTCGGGTTAAGAACTTTGCTTCAGGATGAGAACAGAAATCGTGCTGCTAAAGTGGTGCTTCAGGTTAAGAACAGTTTCAGGTTAAGAACGGACCTCCGGAATGAATTAAGTACGTAACCTGAGGTACCACTGTATGATGTACACAAAGCCTTGTGGAACACTGAAGTGAATGAGCCAGCCTTTCCTCTTGCAGAATACTGGGTGGATGGGTTTAAATAGCAGTAGCTTATTTAAACACCTTCTGCAGGATCACATACTTGTGCCCACATATTTTCAAGCAAAGCTTCAAGACAGAGTTATGTTTGCTATGGAGGCTTGTTGGCATCTTCCTTGGCTGCTCCAAAAACTTTTTGCTGTTACTCAATTATAGTCTGTGTATAACAAATGAAATCTGATTTTATTGTTCTCGTGCTCGTAACCCCTAGGCCGGATGAAGAGCCATCTGCGGCTCTGAAGCTTGCTGAACATCTTTAAACAGCTAGAGTTGGCCCAATAAAAAGGAAATGATCTTCACTTAATCTGCATCTCCCAGATGCTTCATAAAAAGTCACAGGACAAATGAGCTATCCGCCCCTTGTCGTCCATTGTCAGGCTTTGCCAATGGGCATAGTTTTCAGGGCTGTTCTGTTCCAGACGGGAAGGAGGCAGTGTGAAACTCCAGCAACAGCAACAACTGATAAGTGCTCTTGGAGATTATAAATATATAGATCTACTCCAGCCAACATGGGAACCCTAAGGCACCCCACAGCACGTTAATTTGAGGGGAGGATTGCTCCATTCTGAATGGTTACCTCTCCTTTCTTCAACACCTGGGTTACGTTCCCTTTGGCTGGACTCCTTTTAAAAGCAGTGAGGTGAAAGAATAGCTGGAGATTTATAAAGATGTTTTTAGATAACATTTGCTCAGCTGTGCATTGGCAAAAGATTTTCAGAGTCTATTAGGCAGAAAATGCTCTCGGTTCTTTTGAATCGTAAGATTGATTTACAAAATTGGCATCTAATGGTTTACAACTGGAATAAATTTCCAGAAATTGGGCCACAGAGAGAAACTTCAGAGCAACGCCAGTGTGTCTGGAGCCTGTTCACTTCCCCCTCTAGAAAGGTGCCGCTTATTTCACTCTGCAATCCATTTTTTTTTCTAATTAGGGAACATGGTTAAGTTCAGAGCAAGCTCTATTCATTTCTGTGTTGTGACAAAAAACAGTTTGAAAGGGGAGTGAGCTACTGGGGGGGTAGGAGAAAGAGAAGAGAGAGACTCATAACTAGATTCCCTCCCCTTCTTTTTTTCTCTCCTCCTGCCAAGTTTGAAAAGGCCAAAGTCTGAGAAATCCTGAAAAATTAATGGGGTCTCAGTAGGTTCCATACACTTGCCAGTGACCTCTCCTCTCCCAAGCCCACCATGGGTCACAAATGGAAACTTTGTAGCACAATAGCTGCACAGTGGCTGTGCTTTTGTATGTAAATATGACCTAAAGCAATGTGGGGAGCCGGTGGTCCATTGTTGCCAGTGATGGTACGATTTTCAAATAGGCGCACTCGGGGCTTTTCAGAGTGTGCCGCAGAGATAGCGCAAATGTCACCAGCAGGCTTCTTCCCTTGCCAGCTTCCCTGGTTCCTGCCATCTTCCACACACACACACACACACACACACACACACACACACACACACACCAATCAGAGTCGCTGCTAAATAATTTAGAAGTTGCCTCAAAGGGATTTAAAGGGAAGCAAGGAAAAGAAAGGGGTCTTTTGCCTTTAGAAAACATACACAGCAGCCCATTGACCTCACTTTTCCAGCTTATGACGGCTGCCTCTTTGGGTCATTCTCTCTCTCTCTCTCTCTCTCTCTCTCTCTCTCCCCCACACACACACACATTTAAAATATTTGCAAGCATCCCACAGGGTTCAGACTTTCGTAACAGTCAGAATTTTCCTATCTCACTGAGGAGGTTTTTTGTTTGTTTTTTTAAAGATTTCCTCCCCTTAGTTGAATTTTTCCAGTTAGCGAATCCCAGGGTTTCTAGTCAGCCCTTAATGATGATATAAACTTGAATTGTTAGAGCTCAGATGTTACCAGCCTGGGCATATTTTCCCGTTTTGTCTCAACAACAACAGTAGTTTAAGTGTACCTTTTGGGTTTGAGAAGATTATAGTTTGGGACTTAGCTGGGTTTTGGGGTATATCAGAAGCATTTCTGGCATTTTTACATAATCCTTTTACACATTTTTACAAAATGCGTCAGGCATTTGATAATTAGAAACTTGTTAAAAGTGCTGTATCAGGTGGTTGAGTTCATTCCTCTGATCAGTTGTTCTTGATTCAAATGGATTTGTAATTGTAGTTTTAAATGTTCTTCAATATACAAGTTATTACTTTTTTCTATAGTGCTCACATGCTTCTATGCTTTTATTGTATTTTGATAATATAGGAAACTCAGCAAACAGGAATACTAGGAGTGAACTCAATGAACAATTAACAACCCTGATCTGGTTCCTTCTGAGTTTATGGAAGCCGCCCAGAGTGGCTGGGGAGGCCCAGCCAGATGGGCGGGGTATAAATAAATTATTATTATTATTATTATTATTATTATTATTATTATTATTATTATTATTTAAAAAAACCTAATATGTAGGTTTGTATGGGCAGGACATAAGTGAGGAAGTGCAAGCAAGAAAAACTGATCATCTGTCTTTCTACTGCCATTCAGAGGCATACTTAGACTCCCTTGCACCCTTGGCAAGGAGCTGTATGATATATGAAATGTATCACACACACCGACCCCCTGGCACCCTTGGCAAGGAGCTATTCCTGCCTTCCTCCTGGACACCCTGAGCAGCACAGGAGTTGCCCAGGGAGCAGGCAAATGGGCAACTACTTTGAGCCAGAGTGGAGAGGTGTGAGTTTTGTGCCCCCCCCATGGGCCTGCACCCATGGCAGGGGCCAACCTTGTCAACCCTGGGCTTTCCCCCTGCTGGCATTCCATATAATCTCATGGGAATGCCTTTCTCCATCAGATATTTTCACCTGTAAATTAATGACATTGATACCTGCTGATAGGGTGGAGAAGAAAACGTGGTGTGTGGGAGGAGATGTTTTATTAAAATATCGCTCTCACACAGTGCAAAATGACACCTCCTCCCCTGGTTTGGGTTGCAAACATCCCCCCATGCATAGTAAATGCAAGAAACTTTAATCTCCCTACAGTATCATGTAGCCAAATCTTATTTGGCTCTGTCATAATGTGATGTCATCACTCTGATCATGTGATTCTTGAGTGGCTGGGATTTCCTCAGTAAGAAGGCTTTGTGTATTGAACAAAAGCAAACCCAGTGCCTAAGCCTCTGTGAGCAGGTGTCAAGTGGTACATTAACAAGCAGGTGGGTGTTAGCATTGTGAAACTCCTCCATACCCTTTTGCTGGGAGGGGGGGGGGAAATGGGTGGAAATTCAGCACAGCCTTGGTTGTTGCCATCTGTCTGTAGGTATGCAGCACTGAGGAAACAGTGCTTTTCAGCCCTGCAAATCCAAGCTGTGACATGTAGAGCTTATATATTTATCTCATTGAAGCCTGGCTTTATATCAGAATTTATTATTTCTGTTATGAGGTAGTCCAACAGCATTTGGGAAGCATAGATCGGACATCTCCTGGGGCTTTCCAGGCCTTCAGGATTAATGGCAAAGAATGGCCCTGCTTCACTTATCCTTATGTGAGCTGAAGGGTTCCTTTGGTTGTGCATTTAAAACTGACTATCCCTGCAGAGCCAGCCAGTAGTGAAGAGGGCCACGTCGTTCCATCAAATGTGTGAAAAGCTCTTTAAAAATCCAAACGGGAGAGCTAATTATTTTCCCTAACCGCTTTACTCTTTCAAATCTTTTGCCGTAATGGAGATTTAGAATCCATCAGTGTTTAGCTATTATTTCTGTGTAAACAGAGTCATGCCCTATTGCGTCAAGCAAACAGTCAATTTTTTCCATTACGTTTAGCTGCAGATAACAAAGGGTGCGAATGAGCATACTGTGGGCCCTGCCATTTCATTTGTTCACACTTGCATAAATAATTGTGGAAGGAAAGGGTTAAAGCCTTGGCATGAGCTGGTTCTGTGCTGTTGATGGAGGCAGCTGCCTCTGTCTGGCTGCCCTGGTAATCTTATGCAAGGTCTTGTTCACTTGATGGCCAGATTAGTAATCTCTTAATTTAACCCCTTCCCGCATGATATCTGAAGCCGAACCATTTTACACAGCCATTCCAAAAAGTGAATTATGATCAGGAACTAGCACATTTTAGTCTGAATCACAGAACTTCTTTTCAGAATGTACCTCTAACCTCTTCTGTGTAACCTTCCATTGTTTTTAGGAGCATTGGCAAACCAAAATTAAGTTACTTTGAAATAGCAAATCATATTTTATTTGTTGGGGAACTTAAGATGGCATGTCACACCATGTGAGCATTTCACAAGTGTAGTCTAGGAAGGGCCACATCTCATGTTGTTCTTCCCAACCTGCATTCTTGACATAATAAGTGGCTTTTGGCATACTTTAGTGAACATGGTATCGGAGACGGTGGTGTCAATTATTGCTTTTAACTGTAAAAGGTGTAGGGGTAAACGGGGAGAATGCGTGATTATTGCAGTTACATGTACTTTGACTTTGTTACCGCGGGGAAAGGGAGCTAGGGGTGGCATCAAACTATTCACTCAGGAAAAGCAGGAATGCCATTCTAGGCATGCGTCACTCTCCCTTCCCTTCCCTGAATGTGTGGTGTGTAAAGCTCCCATTAAAACTCTGAGGGGAGTCGTGATCCTGGCTTGAATTTTTAGTATCTCGATAGAAATATCCAAATGCAGAAATGTGCATGGGGGTGTTTGTGTATGAGTTGAATGCTTTTTGTTGGGAACCTAAAGCTACTCACCTCTCTCACTTTTTATTTTATTTTTAAAGCAGTAAATGGCATGCTGGCTGTGTAGCATATGGCCGTTAAGGAAAGAGGTTTCCTCTTTATATATAGCTTGTTCCCAGCAGAGGCATTTATTTAAGAAACAAATGCTTCTGGTTAGCTTCTGTATGGATTCGGTCCAGCTTTAAACCACCGCCACGAGTAAAATTCATTTGGCGCAGAGGAAATAAAAACAAATGCTTCCTGACATTGGGTACTTCCGCCCAGGGGCCTCTGGGAGCTCTTTTACCTCCTTGTTTCTAGTTTTTTTTCCTTTTAAATAACTATTGCATTACTCTAACTTCAAACTTGGCAGCCTAAGGCACTGTAAATATTGAAACAATTTAATTGTTGGATGATACAGTGGGATTCCTAAAATAGATCTTACATACATACAATATATTTATTTCCAAAAGGATTATATAAAGGAATTTGTCTCAATGCTTATGTCATGCAAAGGTCAGGAAATGAGTTTCATAACTTTTGTGTTTCATCTTTTTTAAAAAAATAGACATTTCATTTGTATTTTACTTTCCCCCTCAGAAGCCTGTATCTTTTAGTGTGTATGATCATAATTATGTGGAGTCCTGTCCAATATGAATCTAAATGCTGTAGAGGGAAGTGAGAGGCAGATGGAAGGTAGCCCATCTACGAGAAGGAAAACTCTGATCCTAAACCTCCGCTGCCTTGTGGAAGGAATATCTTTGGGAGAAGAAAAAGCTAAGGAGTAAAACGTACCCAAATCCAGAGTGGAGTCCCTAAGACAGTTGGATGGTGCCTTGTGTGCCTCCTTCTGGCAACTCCTGCAGCCATGCTGATGCCAGGCACATTGCTCTTCTTTCCTTTGGACCATATTACTGAATGTTGTCATCTTGGCAGCCATGTACTCCCATACACAGTGCCCAGACTTGCACTCCAGAGAGGTCACTTTGATGCTGCTATTGCAGCGGTTTGACTTCACCCTTTGAGGCACACTCCATTGTCTTTCAAGACAGACTGATGCCAATAACCAGATGACTTTTCACTGAAATTGCATGATGGCTGGTTGATAAAAATAAAATGAATTGGAATAACTAAAAAAAAATAATGGGGGGAGGGGGCTGACTAGTGAAAATAAACATTCTTCCCTGTCTCTTTACACCCGGGGTGGGAGGATGCCTCTTCTGTGAAGAGTGATAATTTTAACTGCTTGCTGGAGGGAAAGTTTTGAAATCATAAAAGAAAACAAGCAAAGGAGGAGATAATCTAACTTCAAGGGACGCATAGCAGGTATCACTACAGAAAATGCCCTTTTTGCACATTGGGACCAACCTTCATAGATTATCTCAGAAAGCAAACAGCATGGTGCCCTCTAGATGTTGTGTGCAGCTCCCATCAGGCCCAATCAGCTAGCCCAATGGGAAGGAATGGTGGAAGTTGTAGTCCACAACAGCTGGGGGCTGCCATGTTGTTTTTTCATGCCATAGGCCAAGGCATCAAGCCTCCAACACCATTTTCCTTCAAGAAAGATTGGAGCCACCCAAAACAGCAGCCCCAAACAATCCAGAAGGATACCATGGTTGTTGGACATAGTTTCAGGGGGAGCCACCGAGAATACCTCTCTCTCTGCCCTCATTTTATCACAATTAGTTCTGCATGTGAACTGAACCCAGTGTTAGTTACTGGAAACACAGATTAAACATGAACTTAGGATAATGGGCATTCTCAGCCCCTTCCAAAATCCTTGCGTTCTGCCCCCAGAACCCTAGCCCCAGGTACTAATATATTATAATACAACAATTGGAAAGCGTATTAGGCAGTAATGAAGAGAAAATGATGTTAGAGAGATGGCAGAGAGCATCATGCCTTAACAGTCCTGATTAGCTCTTGAGCTGCTGCTTCTTCATACTTTTTTTTTTTACATTTGCTAATGTTGTTAAAGAAAAACAATGCATTTTCTTGGAGCAGACTGTTTGTGCTTTCTCAGCCCCTTTGAATGTTGTACATTAGCCAGATGAAATGATTAAAAAGAATAAAAGTAGATGTAGGGGAATGTATCGACATACTCCCAGCAAACAGTATCTTCCACTTCATCTGGGTCTCCGTTGCGCAGCGCGTCAAAGTCAAAGGCACTTTATACTGGCTGCATCTAAGGACCCCTGTGTGGAGGCACTGCTTCAGCAGGATTGTTTCTGTCTTTCACGGTGATCTGCTTTTTGAGCTTGTCTGGGGTGGGGAGGTTTACCTCCCTCTCCCCTTTGTTTAATGATGTCTGTGTTTTACTGTTGTGGCTCCAGTTACATGGTATTAACCAGAAACATAAGAAAAACACTGCCATTTGCTAGTTATAGCTCACAACCAGTAGAGGCTACTGACGTGTTATCTGAGAAAAGCTGGATTAAACTACTCAAGGATGCTTCTTGAACCAGAGTCCAGTGCCCTACAGAATTGTGAGGCAGTGGTACCTTGTCTGTGTTCTTCTGTGGGTGGACAACAGCAACCCATGCCCAGCCAACCAGCCACTCTTAGATTTCTCTAAAGCCTTCTGTTCTTCAAGCCGACCGCTTTATCAGTCATTGTAAATCGGAGATGGAGAGACTGTCTCCTTCCATGAGTCCTTAGACTACAGTTCCCATCAAACAAAGAAGAACAGACCTCAAACAAAGATTTGAACACCTGAACAGCTTCATAGAACTATAGAGTTGGAAGGTACCTCACAGGTCATCCAGTCCACCAGTTTCATTGATGCTCACATCTGGCAGCATACTTGAGTCTTGACATGTGTTTGTCTTTATACTCCTTTCCCACAGTTACTGCACTCAAGGTGCTTCACAGCAGATGTAAATGTATTAACAATAACATCACTCCCAACTTCCGCCCCATAACAGTACAAAAATGAAAAAGGAATCTAGCTGAGTGTTCAGTGGTTTTATTAATTTCAGTAGTTAATACAATAATGCTCAATTCCTAACATAGAATCATAGAATTGTAGAGTTGGACAGGCCTGTGAGGGTCATCTAGTCAAACCCCCTGCAATGCAGGAATCTCAACTAGATCATAGACCAGATCAACCATTTGTTTTAGTAGAATAAACAACAATATGGTAGTGACAGCATTACATTCACAATTCATTTGTTTATCCCAGGGGTCTGCAACCCGCAGCTCCGGAGCTGCATGTGGCTCTTTTACACCTTTGCTGCGGCTCCGGGGTGGATACTAGCGAGGGGAGGAGGCGCATTGTGCGCCCCGACACTCCCCACTGTGGCGGGCGCTGTACTGGCTGTGACGTCGCATGGGGGCGGTGCGTGCGTTAGTCATGCACCGTCCCGACGTCACCTTCCCGCCCGCTGTCAGATCGCGGCTCCGGATATATATTTGTTTTAAATGTCGCAATGGTTTTGCGGCTCCCAGTTTTTTTCCCTTCGGAAACGGGTCCAAGTGGCTCTTTTTGTCTTAAAGGTTGCAGACCCCTGGTTTATCCAAACTCACAAAAACAGTTTAGCATAAAAAGGCCAATAGGCCTATGGCCTAATAAGTTTATTTGCTCCCAAGAAGCTCCATGAACTCACAGAAAGTCTGCTAACCCTGTTTTTAAAAATGCTCAAAGCTAGACAGAAAACAGGCCCCATGAAAAAGGCACTGTCAGAGGAGCAGACATGGTGTCTGCTTGAACAGGGTTAACACCTAAATATACAAGACAAGGTGGAGGTGAAGGAAGTCAAAGTGACTTATTTAAGAAGAAAGGTGATGGGGAGCTTTTGGAGGTGGGAGATAGAGCCAGGATTAGAAACAAGGTCTTTGCTCCAGACCAGGTAGGTTATTTTGGTCTCAAAGGTGTGAAGTAAACAAACTTCCCTAAAGGGAATGCCAAGTACCTTGAAGTAACTTTGTATGAAGATGAAACCCGGCCACGATTCATTCAGGTCTCTCATTTTGTACTAGAAATCAGGAGTAAATGAAGACTAGTCCACACACGGATAAGCCATGCTAGTGCATCTTTACTTATCACTCCCACTTCACTTTTCTCTTGGTGCAAGCAGAAGTACAAGTCATGAATCCTTGGCTTGATGTTACCCCTGGACCTGGGAATGTGGGTTTCCCCCCTCCTTGCTAGCAAACCATGACCAGAATTTCTTCAAGAGAGATAACAATCTTTGTCATGACTCCATCCGTGATCAGGACACAAAGTCTGAGGCTACAGTGCTACCAGCTAAGGAGCCAGACCGGGTTCCTTGCTCTGAGCCTCATGTTGTTGAGAGGCCAGCTGAACCTTGAGGCTGGGAAGGCAGGAGCTTGCTGAACCAGATCCCACAGCACCAGGGTCTGTGAAACCAAGGGTAGAATATTCACAGTGTCTTCCTTGGACGTGAGGAACAGAATACTGCCCACAGTACCTGGCCAATCCAACAGCGCAGAGAGTGCACTAGGTAGGAGGCCTTAAAATGTTGGCCCTTTAATAAGAGAGCCCTGTTTTCCACAAAGGGGTGGAGCCTAGGAGAGGTGAACTGGGAAGCAGAGCCTCCAAGTGCCTGTGTTTGCTTCCAACCTTTGTCAGAGCAAGTTGTTACTAGGAGTAATCCTTGGTGAGCAACCTGCCTTGCCCTGGGGTCTCCTCTGCAAGCCAGTGCATCTGGGGAGGAGGAAAGAGAGAGTGATTGGGCAGCAGGCACTAGCATGCTTCTTCATCCCATTAAGCCATTAACCAAGGCTTGTTGTTATGTGTGAATGAGGCCACTATCAGAAGGAAAATAAGAAAGGAAAGTCTTTGCACCAAGCCTAGAGCACATGCTTTGCTTTCAGAACGAACTCTCCTTTCTCTGGATCTCAGTGTAGAAACTACCACTATTAAGAATACTGTGGTGCCCCACTAGGGGCAACACCGTATAACCCATTCTTCATGGTGGTAGTTTCTATGAGATCCAGAAATCTAACTCATGGTAAGTGGGATGCTCTTCTCTGAAGCCCTGGAGAGCGCTGATGCTTTGGTTCACCTTTTTCTTTTTTCTTTTGTCCAATTCATGTTTATTCTGAGTAAACATTTAGAAGTGTGACCATAAAATATCTGTGAGTTGCCCTCAGAACAATGTTATGAGACAGCTTAATATAGGTATAGTAACAACAATAATAATTGCTTTGTGTTGCATATTAGTTCCAGGGATAGCCAGTTTGATTTCCCTGGTCCAGAGGGCTAGGCTTTTGTGTACAGGAAACCTTTGGTTCACGTTCTAGCTTAGCCATGAAACTCACTGTGTGAAGCAAAACTGCCATTCCGAGATGCCTGGGGGAAAGGGTGGGATATAAAGGTAACCAGTCGTTTAAAAATGTATTTTAATATAGTGTTCCTCCCCTCCTCAAAAAAGAGGCTCACCAGCAAGTGTTTATTTTTATTCTTGACATGTAAATATAGAATCCCAGTCTCAAAGATAACATACATTTGGCCTTAAACTATTTTCTTTCTCTCTCCCCTCTTTTACCACTGATGTGTATCTTCCCACAGACACAACTGATGGTTAATGGATTAAAAGTCTGGCAGGCTGGTAGAAAAACTGACTGCAAACAAGACAGTCTGCTCTTGAGTACTTGACACTGCTGATCAGAAATGAGTTTCCTTTTAATGTATCTGTTGCTTTGTGTCTCTCTGCTTTGAGAGCAGCATTGATCAAATACACAAGCAGTTAAACTGGAATCAGTTCTCACTTTTTCCTTCCTTCCTTCCTTCCTTCCTTCCTTCCTTCCTTCCTTCCTTCCTTATCTTACTCAGCAGCCCTGGATTAGGACCACCTTTTCTCTGTGTTTATTTTATCTCCCTGTAAAGGGCAAATGTAGTTTGAAACCATTGAAAACTTGCACTGGTAAATTATGGAGATTATTGATTGAAGCCAGCCAAAGTCATGACTATGTAGAGTTGATTTCCTTTCTGAGCACCAGGAAATTAGTCTGGAGGACAAAGTTGACTCCTTGCCTGGCCAAGATGTTGCCAGGGGGGCGCTAGGGAAAGGGCAGCGGAGGCTGCGCACACTGAATGATGGAATGTATTGTGTGCAATTCTTTCAGCTCAGCCTTCAGAGTCTGACAAACTTTGCTGGTTTAGGGAAAGTGACAAAGTGAAGTAAAGTTGGTGCTGTTAAAAACTCTTCTTCTGTGAACTACGGGTTGTTTTTTGTGTGGCCATCTGTAATTCTGGAGGTAATACTAAACAAAATGTCTGCTGCATACTGCACTGGATTTACTGTGAAAGCTTTAAAACACTCTTTTCAGTGTGACCTTGACACCCTCGACATTATATCTGAGTTGAAAACATACATCTTGGGGAGAAAAAGAGGGGAAGAGAGATTGGGTCTCTATGGGAAAAAGTGAGTACAGAAGAAAAGAGGGGAAAGCTGAAGTTGTCAGTTGCCAATTGTACTTCTTAACTGTTAGTTTTGAACAGTGCCGAAAAGCCTGCTATTGCGATGGTAACAATAGCTTTGTCAAAGCACTTCCAGGCTTGACTCTTTGACTCGGTGTAAATGAGCGGCATGTGTTCATAAAACTTGTTGATGCTGAGGACCTTGTTGGAGGTGGGGTTTTTTGGCCATACTTTTGAAATCTGTATCTCTCGTGCTCTGAGTGCTCAAGACCTTTGTGTCATTCTGTCAAGTCCCATATGTCCTGCTTGGGAGTGCAAGGCACAATGAGAAGCGAAGTGTAGAAGGCTTCCTCTGGTTCCTATGTGAGACTTGTCAGGAACCTCAAACTCTGAGGGATACATGGCCAGCTGGGGTTGTCCAGCCTGAAGGCAAGGAGATGAGCAAGCTGATTTTTGATGTTGGTCTGTAAACTAGAAGGCTAGATATCTGGAGTTCTGCAGAGATGCCTAGCTGATGGGCTTATGTGGATTGCTGTTCCTGAGTCTGGCATGGGGCATGAGTGGGACAGGTGAAAAACTCTTCATGTTTTATTGGTGACAGCTCTTTAAAAATCATTTCAGGTTTCTATCCCTAACTAATTTCCATCCCTTAAAGAGGCAGTTCCCAGGCAGGCCAGCAAGCACTTCTCCTTCTTTGGGAACCATCTGTCTGAGCTCTGCAAGGATGTGGCTTCTTGGGATCTGATAGAGGGTGCTTGTCACAAATGTGTCTAGGAAATGTTTTCAATTTAGTTTTGTATCACTCATCTCTTTCCATTATGGCCTATTTGTAGTTCCCAGGCAGTCACCCTTCCACACATCCAGACTTACTTAGGTTCAGTAAGGTGGCCTCATTCTTCTTCTGAGGCCAGGTCTTGCTTGGGCCCTAGGACAAAGAACTGGCAGGCCTCAGATGCAGCTTACACCAGTTATCAGGATTAAAAAAGATGGATAAGGCTCAGCAGGTAGAGTACGAGACTTGCGTGGGTTTGTGGGTTTGAGTCCCACACTGGGCAAAATATTCCTTCATTGCAGGGGGTTGGACTAGATGACCCTCATGGTCTCTCCCAATTCCATGATTCTGTGAATGGAGATCTGGTAGATAGTGTTTGTGTTTCACCTTTGACTCGAGTTACCTACGTCTGTGTGTGTGTGTGTGTGTGTGTGTGTGTGTGTGTAAGTTCCATTCCTAAGATGGTACTCCATACAGATGTTAAATAAGAGTAACTGGGGGGGGGGGGAGTCAGGTCCAGTGGAACCAAGTCAGTTTCTTTTAAAAAAACACTGAACCATATTATTATTTGAGCACTGATAGGCTAGCGCTGTCATTGCTTTTCTCCCTTGAGCAACTGTAACGCATGGGCATTGCTAAAACTAATCTGCAGCCTCCAATATATATGGAATGGAGAGTATCCGTTTTGCTGAAGAGCATATGACAAAAGTAATCTAAACCATTCTACAAAAATAAATAAGTCTGAAAAGAAATCTTTCAATGTATTGTCTTTATAAATATCCTTTAAATTGAGTCTGAATGGTGGTGTGCAAGTTGATGGTATTGGAGAAGCCTGTTGAAATGCATTTCACACTCACAGTTATCATTGAATGTATAGAGTATGTTTAGCTCATGCTTCCCGCCCCCCCCCCCCGCCCCGTCTCTCCTTTTCTCATTCATTTGGTGCTACATTTCTTTGGAGATTTCAAAGTGATGATTGGCAGATCAAAGATGGTGATATTTCTTCCACAAAAATACCCTATTTTTGATTGATCTGTGAGAGCAAGCAGTCTAAGGGCAGTACAAATAGCTCAATGGATGGACTAGACTCTGGGTTGTTTTAATTGCAATTTCTACTAACTAGGGATGAGTGTTCCCTCGCCAAGGTACAATCTGGATCTCTTTTTAAAGCAGATTAATTTGGAGAATGACTGGCAGAAATCCAAAATCAACCATATTTAACTGGTTCCATTTTGAATCAGTGATACGCCTCCCACCTCCGGCTCTCCTAAGCTTCTGGGAGGCACCTGAGACCCCTCATGGCAACCCCTGGGAGCCCTTCCTGAAAAGCAGCACCTCCTTGCCTTGCTAAGGTTATGAAGTGGTGGAGGGAAAGAACAGGGAGTGCTCCTGGGAATTGCTGTGATCAGATCTCTTCTGGACCATCTCAGAACTCCTGAGAGGTCAACCTCCAGTCCAAAAGGAATCTGGAAAGGGTGGATTCTATAAATCTGGAGTTTGAAGCCTTTCATCCATTTGTGCCATTTACCCATTCACTAATACCAATTCATTTATGAGCTTTTAGGAGGGCCCTCTGGAAGTGGAAAAGCAGTATAGAATTAATAATAAAAAATATTTCCCCATAATCTATTCTCCATAATCTATTGGTCTTTTTTTGTTTTTAAAGGAGGCCCTGTGGGAAAGTGATTCTTGGTGAACACTACAACCCCCTCAGTACTTTATTAGTATATTTTATTTTAAATTCTCACAGGGCTTTCCCCTCAGGGTTGACCTCTGATTGCTACCTTCTTGTACGTATAAAGAAGTTGAGAGGACATGGGAGATAATAGAATTATGAATGGCAAGATTTTGAGCAATCAATAAATGCGTTTGCCTAAGAGTCCTCTCCTTGTGTTAATTTGGTGTTGCCATGGTGTCTCAAAATGGAGGATTGTAGGTCATTCTGCAGAAACAGAGGGCTTGCACAAAATGTGCCGATCCTCATGGAAGGCAGATAATGCATTACGCACAACCTTCAGCTGAATGATAAATTGCCTCTTTATCTGGTGTTGTCCAGGGAGATCCACTGCAGAAAATTGAAAGAGATGTTTCACACCACCAGCTAACGTTATTTTGGAAGAGGACCAAAAATCACACGCTTCAGACTTGAAATGTATTTAAGTGTCATAGTGGTATTTCTTCACTGAAGCAAAATGAGGGGGAGGAAAAGGAGAGAGATTAGTCACCTTAAAATTTAACTCATTGTGTTAATGAATTGCTTTATTATTTCTGAGCACTTTGTGTATACATAATTAATTGTCTACAAGCATTCTTATTTTGGGTTTTGGGTTTTTTAGAAGGAGAGGATAATTATTTATGTATGCTTTTATTTAAAACATTTACTAGCTGCTGTTGTATTAAAATCATATTCAAAGTATCTTACAACAACAATGAAAATGTGAAAGATAAATGTGCAGGAACAATAAATTATTACCTTCAGTCTAAAACTTAAAGGCAAGTGTAAGCTATCCGTCAAAAATAAGAGACATAAAACGTCAAGTTTTGTATAACTTCTTCTATCCATTGAAAGCCCTGTCAGACAGATACATTTGAACTTGTCTCTTGAATGATACAAGGGTTGGTGCTTCCTTTACTGGTCCAGGAAGGGCATTCCTCAAATGGACCATCATCACTGTGTAATAAAGTTCATTTCCCCATCACCACCTGCCTGAGTTCACCTGGAGGCAGAGATGTACAGAAGTGCCTCTGATATGAATTTTAAACTTTCGGCAGGTTGAAATTCAGGTGGGAGAAGATGATCCTTTAAGTTTTCCACAAGCAAGATACTATATATTTTATTTTCTTATCCTATCCTATCCTTTCTCTAAAGTAGCTCAGGACAGCACACATGATTCTTCCCCTACATTTTTACATCCCTAACATGGATCAGTGGGAATTTGAACCTGCGTCTTCGCAGTCCTACTTCGACACTGTCATCTTACTAGGTACTCTGGAGAACTCTGTTTTATTATATTTTGCGTGCCCTGTATTTGGTTTATTGCAGCACGTTCTAGGGCTCTTCTCCCCGTTGTCTTACTCCTGCTTTAGTTGTTTCCATAGTGCTGTTAACTTTGCAAGTTTAGGGTGTGTTGCAAGTTAGATTTGGATGCAAGTTATAAATGGGTGGGAGGACGGGTCAAACATTGGGGAGGGATTGTGGACACAATATTGAAGTGCAATACTTAATGTGGACCTTTACCATACAACTATATTATACAAAAGAGAAGTAAGTAAATATTTATGTATGAGAGAGAATTCTTTATTTCCACCTATGATTTCTTCTATTCTTGAATCCTGAAATGTTGAGCTTTTCTTTTAAGTAAATGCTTAATACTCATGAATGTAGTCACAGGTTCAACATTATGACAATAAGAGTCTAAAAGAATTGGAATCAAGGAGCTAAGCAAACAGAAGGGCAGGTTCATTATGTTCCTTGTTAATTGATCCAGGCATCACCCCATGATGAGTGATTTTCCTTACTTAGTCTTTTTTAATTCCCTTATCTTGAATGCACTCCATGGAAAGAACATTCTATTTCTTATATTTCAGTTTGGTATATAGAAGAACTTCCGTAACAACAGTGTTTGAGAGAGGAGCGAAGAAGTCTCTGTATCAGTATTATTCAGTTCATGTTTTTCACATTTGGGTTGGAAACAATTTCAGAGCATTGTAAGAATAAGTGCAGGACATCTGCTAACAGTAGTTTTGCACCTGCTGGGTTCTGTGGAAACTACATATAAAATGCAAAGTATGTGCAATTAAAACATTCAAGTTGAGTGTGACCCTCCTGCCTCTGGTTTCTCAAGCAGACGTCAGTTCTGAGCAAGTTGTTCACCCCTGATATATGTGGGCTTGTAGCCTCAAGACAGTGAATGCCTTTGATTTATGCTGTAATTAATTAATATGCATTTATTACCAACCCTTAATGAAAGGGCGTCACAAGGGAGGTCATTTTATTCAGAAATTTCAGTTTAAATACCAAAAGCATAAATGTACATTAATTTCTCAAGCTGAAATCTGGGATTCCTTTGGAAGTTGATATTTATTTATGTGCTTACTGTCCTGCCCTTCCTCTCAAATGAGGGAGCAAGGAAAAATAGTCTTGATGGACCAGACTTCCCTGAAAGATCAACAACTGTTTGCCATAACGCCACACCACAACAGGCAGCTTACAGGGAAATCCCAGGTGTGATTCTAAGTCTCTCTCTCTGTGAGGTTCAGCAGGCTGAATCGCATCCTGAGACTTGGTGTGAAACATAAGAGCTAAACAGCCTCTTAAAGCAGGGGCTGCAGCCTTGCACTTCTTGGTGGCAAAAAAGACCTCAGACTTCTCCTCCTAGAGGACGGCTGGGGAACCTCTTTCAACCCAGGTGGCTTGAAATAGGAACATGAGATAGCTAGGAAGTGCTAGTATCCCAGCCGAAAGATGTAGGCTGCCTGCGCTTCCCCTCTCCTTCCAAAGGAAGCAAGAGGAGGAATTATGAGCTGCAAGCCCCAACACTGCTTCTGAAGGAATGCAGAAGCACACTCCAGAGACACTCCAGAGCTCACTGTGGATCATACAGAGATGGGAAGCACAGTGAAGATTTGCCAGTTTTCATATAGAAAAGTGGGTTGTCAGAAAACAGGGAAGCGGAGAGGAAAGATGGAAGGCAAGAATCAGAAGTGTGCGACCAATGTATGTTTTGCTCAGGAATTGATAGTGTTAAATTCAAACAGTCATTCTTAGTAGATGCTTGCAGAAAATCCCCAAAATGTTGCTTAAAGTCCCAAGTTGCACTGAGGTGCTGCATGGTCAGTGCAAAGAAGAAAACTGGGCATAAACAGACATGTATGTAGGCAACTCTGCTGAAGATTCCTGAAGTTTAATGTATGGCACATACAAAAAGAAAAGACAATCTAAAGGGGGAAAAAGTCCCAAAGTTACGTGTTATTTGATGTGGGTGGGTTTTGGATTACAGGAGTCAAGAGTTCATTCTGGAGGCCATGTAAGTTTTCAGACATCTTCTCTGAAGTGATCTTCTAATAACACTTTTTATATGGGTACCAACATTAGTAAAGTCTAAAGGGACAGATTTACTTACTAGGCAGTACTGACTAGGTGAAAATATATTTTGGCTGGTATAAGGCCGATTCCTGTGTTCCTTTGATTGCAGCCTCCGTTTTACACACATCCCACCAGCATGAAGAAAGCAAGTATTTGTAATTCTTTAATGCTTCCATTACCTCATGGCCAGCAGATTTGGCCACGCTTTCTGTCTTAATTGGCTGTTGATGTCATAGAACATGGCTCCTTGTCTTCCTGGTGCAGGAAACTCCTTTTTCTTTCCCTGGCTTTTTCCTGTTTGTGTCTGGTGTGAGTTTGCACACGCATGCGTCTAAACGAATCTGGTGAAATTTGCATTTGTATACAGTTAGTTCATGCCAATAAACAAAACCTATTCCCAGTAAGATGTGTTCTTATTTTATGATGATTGGATTTACTGCAGGAAGTATTCTGAAGATTCTCTGTAATTAGAGTCTGGAGGGTTTAAGGAGCTGTTTTTGAAATTTCCTGACACTCAGAGCATGTGTGTTTGATCTTTATAGCCAGCCGTCCCCCTTCTTAGCTTGCAGCTCAATAATGTCTGTGTATCTTATATAAAACACAAGGAAGCCAGAAACAAAATGTGAATGTAGTGTTCTGTCTCTGTGTGACTCTTCCTCAGTATGGACTGGGGCAGCTGTCTTTGCTAAATGCATATGAGCTAAACACTTGTAACATTTATCTCTGTCCTGAAGTAATTACTATTTATATCCACATTCTCCTCAAAGTGGGCTGCAGTCACCTGGTTGATTCTTACTTCTCTTTAGAGGCAAGCTTCCTACCTGTCTGACTTCATAAGCATGGATTTTTAAGTTTCTGTAAACAGAGATGGTTCTCAACTTCTTCTCAATTACTGGTGATCATTTGCTGCTATTGTTATCATTATTTTTGTTAATTTGACAAGGAGAAAACAGTATATACATTGCATTTGTTCCTCCCTGATGTGTGTTCTTTGTTGGGGGGGGGGGTAGGTGGGTGGCATTTATGAGGGTAAGAAAATACATTAAGAATTTTATTACAACTTTCTATTCACCCTACGAAGTAGGTTAGACTGAGAAATGGTGAGTGGTCCATTGTTACCCAGCAGCCGTTGTGATTGAGTGGGATTGACGTTCTAATCACCACACCAAATTGTTCTGAATAACCCTCACTGAGAATATCAAAAGCATTTTCGATTCTTATCATGAAACAAGACAGGTTGCTTAGGTAGAGGGGTAGCCTGTCCGAAATGGAAACAGTTTGGGGGCATTTCTCTCGGATATAACAGCGCTGAGAAGCTTCCCTTCAAGCGGCAGGTCTGCTTTTCGCTTTTCACAAGCCCTTTAAAACTAACAAGTTGTTTTGTTTTGACCAAATAACATCTCCCAGAGATTGATCCATAAATAAATTGTGTGTCTATAACTGTCCCTCAAGAACAGTGTTTATGGGGCAATTTGTTGGAGTGACTGACTCAATCTAGTGTGTGTGTGTGTGTGTGTGTGTGTGTGTGTGTGTGTGTGTAGTGTAAAACAGAGATTACCTTTGTAGGTTTAAAGAACACTGAGCTCATACATTGAGGCAGAAATGGGTCTTTCATGCTGATAGGAATTTTGGTTGCTTTAACGTGTACTTCGCCTTGCTGCAGAGCATTTCACAAGGAAGAATGAGAAGGGTTAGTTGAGTTGTCAGCGCTCTTTAGCTAAAATATGGAGACCATTTTAAATGTCATTTCAAAGCAAGCCTTTATTGTGATTAACTGGCATAAATCAGTAATGAGTAAATAATGTAAAATATTTATTTTCATTAGCTGTTTGCTTAATGGCATTAATGCATTGGGAATGCCTTCTGGGCTTGGGGGCTGAGAGGATAGAAAAGTGTGTTTATATGTAAAGCATTTCACCTCATCGCAGTGGATGGCTTTGGAAACAGCCAAAGAGCACATTGCCATTCAGTTCGTGGGTACATAGGAAGCTATATTAGAGCGGAAGAAAAACATGTTGTGCATTCTGACCCTGCTCTTAATATAAACTAATATTGACTGTGGGTAGCTCAGTCAGCAGAGCATGAGACTTGTAATCGCATTGGGCTAAAGAATTACCGCATTTTTCGCCCCATAGGACGCACCTAGTTTTTTGGGGGGGGGGAATAAAGGGGGAAAAATTATTTTCCCCCCCCCCAGGTGCGCTGCGCTAAGCCTGAAGCTTGGGGCGTGCTGAGCTCAGCGCGCCCCAAGCTTCTGGGTGCTGACAAGGTCTCCGCTAGCCGTGGGAGAGCGGTTGGAGGGGGTTGGACTAGATAACCCTCGTGGTCCTTTCCAACTCTACAGTTCTGTGATAGACCTTTCTGACAGTAAGATATGTTCAACAGCAGGATGGGCTATTTTGGAAGGTTGTGGACTTTCCTTCATTGGGATTTTTAAACAGAGGTCGGATGGCCATTTATCACGTTTGCTTTAGTTGTGGTTTCTGCATTGCAGGGGTTGGACAAGACGTCCCTTGGGGTTCCTTCCAACTCTACAACTACGCCAGAGGGCTATTCAAGGACCTAGTTGTGCAGAAGAAGTGGTATTTTTTCGCTGCCGCCACCTGGTGGGCACAATTATGTGCTATAGCACATTCCTTGCAAGACATTCACTGTCTGCACTCTACCTGCTATCTTGCCTGTTTCATCATCCAAAGCTCACTGGAAAACAAGGGAGCACTTCATGCTCCACAGTTCCTGAGAGGACACTTAGTGGCAATCGTGGCAACAGTCCTGCCCATCTCACCATTCCAAACTATAGGAGCACCAAACATTTCAATCAGAAAATCCCCAGAGCATTCAGGTATCCATAGGATTCCACAAATCTCTGTGGAAGGACCGTCAAAATCACTCTCCTATCTCTTCATTGGGGTACTGCCACTGTCAACTCAAACTTTACTAGGACATGGCCTGACTGTGTATAAGGCTGCTTCTTTCACACCACCAACTAAGGAGTAAACCCTACACAAATCCGGAGTACAGTCCCTAAGATGGTTGGATGGTGTATTGTATGCCTCCTTCTGGCAACTCCTGCAGCCAAGCTGGTGCCACACATACTGCTTTCCTTTCCTTTGGACCACATCAGCAAAGCCGAGAGGGTGGTATTGTTATTTGGGCAGCCCAGGACCTCCATACACACTGCCCAGGCTTGCATCCTGGAGATGTCACTTGGGTGCTGCTAATGCAGCAAAAACACACGGGAGGCAGCAGTTAGGAGTTACCAGTCCCTGCAGCCACAGCAGGCGCTGTGATTCTCCAGCGGTTTGACTTCACCCTGGAGGCGCATTTCACTGTCTCTCAGGACAGATGGATGCCAACAGTTCTCAAAACAGATGAATCCTTCACCCTCATATATGTCCCATCCTTCCTCCACGGCATTTGGGGTGCATAGAGGCCCCTCTCACTTTAATACTCTATGATGTGCATTTGTTTTGAGAGATTAGAACTGTCCCAGGTTACTCAGCAAGCTTTGCGAACCCAGTCCTTCCCAGTTCTGTGGAACGCTGCCACTGGAAATCAGGTGTGTACCGTACTCTTGACTTAAGGGAGATCAATAGCAATAGCAAAGAGATTTTAAATCCCAATCCATTTTAAGGATAAGGGAAGTATGACCCAAGAAGGCCTTTGTTACCACTCTCTGGGCCTTGTGCCATTCATATGGAAATACAGTATGTTAATTGCCCGGGCTCTTTATTTTCCAAAGCATCAAGTTAACAAAATGGTCTGTCTTGTTATAGTCCTTTTATCCTGTAAGGTTTTATAGCTGGCACTCTAGAATTAAATATGAAAGATTTCCATAATACTGATGATTCCTGTTTAAGTGCTCTCTTAGAGGGCGTTGATTTCTGTTGCCAAAATCACAGCTGTGCCCAGTCCCTTCCCTCCCCTTTTCCCTCTTAGTGTCTGCCTGATCCTTTTTATTTGGCGTTAACTGTCAACCACCTTTTTAATGCTAGTCTGTTTTAAACTGCCCTTTTGAGGAGGGGGGAAAAGAAAACTTCCAAACACCCAAATTTGGGGTGTTAAACTGCTCTGTTTGAAGAAAGCTGCATATGTCATTTTTTATGTCTTTGAGGGGGTTTTTGTATGCAGAAGCACAAAGCGCAATTAGAATACAGTTATATATTCTCCTAGTTATTAAAGCTTGGATTAACATGACATAAAGTTTTGTCTGGGGAGTTCTTTGCTATGGCTCAGGGAGCATTTCTATGTGACAGTAATAGGCTCCAGTTAATATACTTGAATGATACTAGAATCTGCGTTCTAAGACAGAACAAAGGGGGTTTATTTGAAGCTTGCATTACAAAGGTGGAATTATCATTGTGAACAATCGACCGAGATCAGGGCTTAATTATTGTATCTTGTGTTCCTTCAATATTATAAAGTGAAGTCAAGGGAACAATTTCTCTCCCTCCACCCAGCCCCAAGCAAGTGGACAGCTCGTCAATCTTTGAAGATTGATGATTGGACCTTTCTCCAATCCCTTAACACTGCGGTGCTCCCCTTAGCTTTCAGACAGCTTACTGTGTGACACTGGGGGCTCGCTGTTTGAGAAACAGATCTGAATACTCTTCTGTGTGTCCAGAACTAGTGCCGTTATTTGGATCCCAGCTGAGATGTATACCTTCTGTGGGCAGTAGTGTATAAGTTAGTAGGCTGTAGACATGCTTTGAGTCTACATACAGGACCTTCAAACTGCTCTTGCTCTGACCCATCTTTGAGTGGTTTTGCAACCTAGAATGCATCATTGAACTGTGATAATGCATCTTGCTTGCCTGGATAGGGAATGGGGAAATGTGTGTGTTTAAAAACCTCTGCCTTTGCGTTGCTGGAATGTAACATACTGCGGAAAGTTAATGTCACATCTACTGCTCTGTTTGCGGTTGCCTTTGGCCCTGCCCACCAATGGAAGATCATCCACAGAGCAGTGTGGCCCTTGGTCTCTGCCACTAAGGCACCTTTTGCTTCTTGGTCACTTTGCCCTTTGTTTCTTTGGCTTTCCATATATTTCAGACCTCAGGTAAGTGAGTTAGGCAGGTAAGCGTTGGCACAGACCATCTCATTCCAGTCAGGTTTCAATTTACACATAGAGGCATAACCTCCTAAATGGCTTAATTGCTTTGACAAGCTGTGAAGTTAAAATAACTTGATCTGTGACCTTTGCTCAGATGCTGTGGTTAAAAAGAAGCAGTGCTCTAGATGAATGAGTGTGGGGTTGTGAAGCAGTTCAGCTACTCGGATAGTAAAGTTGTGTAATGTTACATCGTTGTGGCTGAAAGGATTAACTAAAAACTGGGAAGCCCCTAGTTCAAATCCATGCTCAGCTATGAGACCACAAGGAGACCTTTGGCAAGCTTGCGCATGAAAAATGAGGGCAATAATGCTTGCCTCCCTTAAAGAGTTGTCGTAAGGATAACTCAGATTTGAAGCCCTCTCCATTTGCTAAATGGGATGCAGGTGGCGCTGAGCCTAGGACTTGCCAATCAGAAGGTCGGCGGTTCGAATCCCCGCGACGGGGTGAGCTCCCGTTGCTCGGTCCCTGCTCCTGCCAACCTAGCAGTTCAAAAGCACGTCAAAGTGCAAGTAGATAAATAGGTACCACTCCGGCGGGAAGGTAAACGGCATTTCCGTGCACTGCTCTGGTTCGCCAGAAGCAGCTTAGTCATGCTGGCCACATGACCCGGAAGCTGTATGCCAGCTCCCTCGGTCAGTAAAGCGAGATGAGCGCCGCAACCCCAGAGTCGGTCACGACTGGACCTAATGGTCAGGGGTCCCTTTACCTTTACCATATGCTAAAGAGCTACATATGTGAGAGGTATCATAGATGCGCTAGATTTGTTGGATGCATTTTAAAGGATTTATGAAGCAGCCTGAGAGAGAAGACAGACATAATATTACCCCTGTGCTTTAGGTAGGGTGTTTACCTTTCCATTTCTTAAAGTACTGTGTCTCTTTCTCTGTAATCCACTCGTGCTTCTTCTTAATCATAATCATTACTTTTTTGAAAGTGCAAAACTGCCCTGGGAGATTACTTGGGAGGGTTTGTCGGTGACATTGCAGGCGCCAGTCGGTCGGCTCTGTCTGCAGTCAGCTTCTGTTGCGCTTGTAAAAATGTTACGTCTGTCTTCACCCTAAACTGACAACAGCCACATCACGTGCAAAGCAAGTAAAGGACGTCAGCTCGTGCCACTTGTGGCGTAGTGAGAACAGCTTTCATGTGCGGTTCAACTCCAAGGCGGTTGTTTCAGTCCCTACCCAGCTAAAGATCCTCACCTATTCCCATCTCTGTGCTACATGTTGCTGTTGTTTCTGCATGCGGCGATGCTAGCCGTTTTCAGTGGAAGAGCATCAACACGTGTTTGGCAGCAGCTTCAGGAAAGTGCACTGCTCAAAACATATGTTCTCGTTCTGGTGTTTCGGCACAGCTGGATCTATTTGGGGAAAATCACGTGCATGCAGAGGGGAAATAGATTGGTGTCTGCTTCGTGGATATCCTCCTCCGTCTCCCCCAAAGCATTGACAGCCTTCCTAAGTTTTCAGGAGTCTTCCCCTGACAATACCCTGTGTAGCTAATGCCTCTTAGTGGAGATATGCCAAAAGTAATAACAATTGCTGACCCTGACTTTCGAAGGTCATCACTGACGTAAATGGTTACAGGAAACTCAGGGCGTCAGATTTCAAATAAAAATAACTCCTTGTGGCTACAGTCCTTCTTCCATTCGTGGCTGGGGGTGGGGTGGGGAATGGGGCAGTCTAAATACCACGAGGATTTTCTGTGTTACTCCAGTGCTAGTGAAGCATAATTAAAAATTAGCCGAAGTGTGTTGCCTTTTTCAAATGCGTTTTGAAAATGGATAGCAAATTATCTGTCAAAATGATGAGCTCTTCGTTGCTGACGTGTAAAAACTCAATTTACTCACCAAAAAGTGCACATCAGAGATCTCCAGGTCTCTTTCAAAAGCAAGTAACACCTGGGCAGAGGCCACTCTGACAATTAACGTTGAACGGCTTGCCTAATCATGCTTGGGTGTTACAGAACGTGGAACTTGGTTATGCGTCATTTGTTGGGCAGCTTTTGCCTTAAACCACACCTGTCCAGCTGCCCAACCTCTGCCGGAGGGCCTCAGCTCCCACTCCCTCTGCCCATACTGCACAGGGAGCCAAAATTCAGGTTACACCGTCTACCCAATCAAACACCCACTTAGAACACTTTCTTTTTAAGTTCTCTTGCAGGTTATTCGGTGAGGGGCCCTTACCTTGTACCGTTTGTTTCATCCCTCTTAGCTGAGCGTTTTATATTTTTATAACAAAACACACACACAGTACAATGAACATGGACTGGATTAAAAAAAACAAAACAAACCACAACACAGGCAATTTAGCTAGGATGCATAGAGCACAGAACCACGAAACCTTCAAGCTATAATTATTTTCACCTAGTAGGGTCAGCAAAACCTTATAATGATCTGGAGAGGCACGGGTCTGGGGTGTGTGATTGGCATGCTGCAGCACTGCACAAAATGTTTCAGGTTTTGCATGACCTCGAACAACCTTTATATGGCGGGTGAGCTTGTTCATTAATAAATGATGGCAAAGCCTCCGAAACCATGTGTTGCTCTTTCCGCTGCTAAATAGTGTAAAATAAAGTATGCGGAGAGGGCTGCAGTTCCTTTGGGGAGGGGAACTGCTGGCATTGGAGTCTTTGTGGTGATTTGCTTGTTCATGTTGATGTTGGAGAGGGTGGCAAGCGACTGATAAATTGATCTACACAGGAGTAGTCAAGTGTACTGTTTTTGGAGTACTGGGGCTGGAAATGATTTGGCTAAAATGGGAGCAGAATTAGAGGACCTGTGGATTTCATTAAAAGCCCCCCTATTTTCTCCCAGTGGCCAGAAACAATTTGTGGCTGGGGAGCAGAGTGCAGTTTAGGTAGTGAGGTTTGCCCATGTTAGATTTTGGAAGGAGAAATAACAGTAATTTGACTTTTTAATTTAATTTTTTTCCTAAGCATATTTCCTCTGAAATAAGTCCTGTTGAACTTAATGGAATCCCCTCTCAAGAAAATATACTTAGAGTTGTAGGCTTATTTTAACTTTCAGATTGTGAGTCAGTTATAATCTGTGTATGAAAAGCACCTTTATTTAAGAAACCTTAGGGAAGCAATGTGGGGTGGGTTGAGATACTTTTCGGGCCATTGGTACTTGTCCTTCCCCCCCCCCAGCATCCTCCTGGTGCTCCCTCACACCCACACCAACAACAGCAACATACCATGTTTCTATCTATACAACACAAGACCCTGAGCATTTCCCTTGGTTCCCGATCCTCCAGAGCAGGATAAGTTCACACAGGGAAGAGCTAGTTCTTTTAATCTCCTCTTTTGACTGAAGCAAAACGTTGCCCTAGGCAGGTCCTTGTGTTCAAAGTACCTTCTGGAGAGCTGAAATTAATAGCGTCCCTGTTCAGAAGTGTGTGTATGTGTATGTTTTTCCCTTCGTGATAAATGCACATTTCTTCAAAACAAATTGTGATTTTTATTTTTATTTATTTAATTGTGAATTGGTTCTCATGAGGCATCCCAAAGCCATTTGCAGCATAATCAAAACATGTAAAACAGTTACATATATAAAAACAGTTTAAAACAGTTGCATATTTAAAAACAAAGTGTGTGTGTGTGTGTGTGTGTGTGTGTGTGTTTGTGTGTGTATCACAGTTTAAAACAGCAGTAGTAGCACACACATAAAATCCATTCAAATCCAAGCCAGACTCTAGCTGGCATAATCTCTGTTTAGAATGCTTGTTGAAAGAAGTTGTCTTCCTGATTTATAATAGGAGGGATTTCCAGAGAGTAGATGCCAGCACACCAAAGGCCTGATTCCCTCATTATGTGGAAGGGCCCCCTGATAGGATGAGATCTGCAGAACACAGTGATCCAGTTGAGTATGTAGGGGATGAGAAGATTTTTTTAAGTATTCTGGTCCCATGCTGTGTAGGGATTCATACATCTATTCCAATACCTTGAACTTAGCCTGGCAACTAATTGGCAGCCAGTGCAGTAAAGAAGGGGCACACTGTTGCAATCCTGGAAGCCAAGTCGCATGTTTGGGACACACACTCCTTGGTGAGAGAACTCCAGCAGAGATTTGACACCACAAAAACATGCAGCAAAGAATAGCAAGGAAACATAGGCTGTAAAACTCCCTTCCAGTGAGTCCCAAAACATCCCTTTTAAAAAGCTCTTTCCAAGATATCCAACATCCCTAGATGGACCACACGTTTAGTAAGTCATAAAATGGTTTACTTACAAAACCTTTCAAAGGTCAGATTCATGTGCTTTCCCTGTTGCACAGGCAGCAAAACATTGCTTAGTTACAAAAGGTAAAACTTTCTAAACTATTGGTAGGGAAAAACACTAGTTTCAGATTCCATTCTGACATGAAACGAAAGAGGCTGGTTAAAGCTATGCTCAGAGTTCCTGACATGCTGAAAGCCACATGAAGAGAGAGAGAGAGGTAACAAAGGCTTGGTCACCTATTTCATCTCAAGGTGAGGGGTGAGAATATAGACTAAGCCTGGCAGGACAGCTTACTCTATAGTTTTAACCCTTTTCTTCACTAATTAGATTTAAACATGCTAGCATTGTGAGAGGCTGGAACCCTACACATAATTCTGTGTACAGCTTCTCATAAGGATCCTTCTAATTCATTAAACATTTCTGTTTTCTACATATCTTTAGAACTCATGAGTTGAAGGGATTCTGAAGCAGGCATAATCACAACACTTAGCTGATCTTGTCCAGATTCCACATTTTTATTTTTTCAGTTCATAATTTATGTACATTTTGTTTATGTCTGACTTTTTTGTTACTGAACACAAGGCAGTGAACATGGGCCTTCTAGGCAGTCTTCCATCCATGCACTGACCAGATCCAAACTTGCTTAGTTTCAATAAGCTTGCATCGTATCATGCTAAACTACAGTTCTGCAACCATGCTATCCTCATTAGATCACTACAATCCTATGGAAATGTGCGCCTGACTTAGAAAAATAATGCTCATGATTTGAATATTTTGGGTGCGCTTGTTTTGATAAATCCATGAGCTAGTCTCGGTTTCTAGTCTGGCTTAGGTAGAAAACCATCATTTTAATGTAGAAGGCAGTCTGAGACAGAGGAACGGGGGCAGGGAAATCAAACAGGAAATATAACTAACCTCCTTTTCTTTCCAGCTGTGGGAAACCTAGATAAATTTCTCTCTGCTAATAAACGACACTCTCATTTTGCACCTGAGCCTTTCTGTGGAACTGGCTGTGGCAATTGTTCATTTTTTAATATATATTATTTTTCCGCCAGAACTTTTGTGCATTAAAAAAAGTCCTTCATGCATCAGGAACCAGCGTAATGTAATACTTGTCTTATCTTCACACTTACTCAGCAGGTATTTACAAAAGGGCAGTGGGAAAGTCTTTCAACTCAATCCTGTTAACTCTGCACAGGATGTGTCCGGATCAGATATGCTTACCTGCTTCTCCTACCTTAGGGCCACGCAGCTGCCATAAAGCCTTTGCTTTTTCACCCAGTGTATTTCCTTTTCTAACAAACCTTATTGACTTCATGCTACTCTATGTCTTAGGGCTGTGACAGCACAATGGCTTATAAGAGTGATCTGTAAGTCCCACTTGTAGGCTGGTGCTCTCTGATATGATGGAAGTGGCTTAGGTGCAACCAGCTTTCCTCCAGCTGAAAACTGGCACAACCTCATCCATCCTTTGCTGCTTAGCTGGGATACTTAGCAATGCAACCTGGTTTGAAAGCTGCAGCCTGTGCAATGTAGGCTGTGAGATCAGCTCTTTTTTTGCAGTTGGCAGTGGTTACAATCCTCTTTTTGGAACTTATTTTAATGCTCAAATCATTTCCTTCGAAACCTTGGTTTGTGTCTTGGGAATGCCAGGGGGTGGCCGGGGGGGGGGGTAACCCCCTTCAGTTCCTACTGTGCTCCTACTTTGTCACCTTTAGGGGCTCATTGTACTTGAACTAATTCGCTGTGTCTTCCCTCTATGCCACAGTTAATGTTGCTTTTGGTGTGCTAGTTGAGTTGAGCATGTGGGTTCTTCAGTTACTGGGACTCGGGGCCTGCCCAAGACATTTTGACACCTGAGGCAAACTATAAAATGGTGCCCCTCCCAGGTCAGGGAAGAAGGGGTGACTGAAGCCTCTCCATCAGGAACAAGGATGTGAGGAGGCAAGGAGTACCTCCTATTTGCCAAGATGCTGCTGTAAAGGGTGGCATTGCGGGGGGCTGCCAAGGAGGCAGCAGATCCAGCCTCCAAGGAGTGTTCACTCCTATTTCTAATAGGCTTAGGCAGCAGACAGATTTTTTAAAGCGTTTATATATAAAAAAATATGCTGCTTGACCCCACACATTGAAAAGGGCCTCGAAAGAAAAACTTTATACATTGCACTTGTGTTAACCATGTTCTCTCCTGTGCAATGATTTGTATTGCAGCTGTCTGTACTGTTTTAATTCTTTGCCATGTGAATGCAAAATAAGCTTTTGAGTTATACTTGTGGTAATGTACAAAAATGTTATCTTCTGTCTAAAGAAGGATGTTCACAGAATCACCTTGGTGGCTGGATTTTACTTTTTACGCTCTTACAGTTAAAATGAAAGTCTTAGAAACATCTGATGAAAATTAGGAGGAGCCCATCCCCGTTTCTGCTGGCCAGGGCAGAAGGCAGAACTTTGGTGCTTTATGCCACTTCTTGCTGTCCTTAGCCCCCTCCTCTTCAGCCCCCCCTCATCCTTTTGTCCTTCTATTCCCCAGCTCAAGACAAATGGAAAAGCCAAACTCAGGCAAAGTTAAACACCTGCACATTTCCTTTATTTACAGAGTTTTATTCTGATACAGAACTTGGATTTCCGCTTTGCTTTGGTGTGGTGTACGTGCAGATCCATTTAGCAATTGGTGAGGAAGAACAGATGTGTGCTCTTTGAAAAGGAAACCAAAATAAGAATTAGGACTTCTGACCATCTGCCTGGCTTAATATTATCCAGTTCTGCTTCTCACATTTGGCTTATAGGCAGAGACTAGTTAGGGTGAGTTCTGAATAATTAAACTTCATGACATTCGGTACAGCTTGTGTGTGCATGCAATTTTATTTTACCCTGCAAACGTAAGCGCTTATAGCTCTTTTTGCTACAAAATGCGGTGTCTTCCTTTCTGACTTGGGGAGCCAGCAATCTGACCTCACGGCACGACAGTTTGATCAGGACCGGGCTGCAATAAATTATAAAATCCTTTCTGATCAAGACGGGCCTTGTGCTGCAGAGCCTCAGAAAACTGGCCAAAAGGTTTTAGGCATTGACCTGTTCCCTTCCCTGTCCCCTCCCTCTCCCAATAGCTGTTAATATTAAGGTGTTACTTATGTACAGATATACAGGTGTGTGTGTGTTACCTACATTTTTTGTATTGTTTGGAAAAGAAAATAGGTTGCAACTCTAGAGTCCTCATACTGTTAATCTGCACGCAAGCCCCATGAAAGGAAAAAGAATTATTCCTGCTGACGATGGCTAATGTCCCGTGAAAATAAAAACGCAAGCTGCTTTGCACCTGGTTTCTCAAAGTGCTGAAGGAGCAATGTTCCCTCCAGCCTCTCTGTAGTGGTGTCACCAGAGCGCCGGGTCCAAGGATCAACTCTTCTTTCCCAAACAGACTCTTATCCCAGAGTGGTTTGACAAGATCTGGACCGGCTATTGTGCTAAGAATGTGATAGAGCAGCTTCTCTGATCTGGTGATGTTCATATGTTTTGAGTTATATCCTCTATTGCTGTGCTGGCTACAGCTGATGAGAGTTGTAGTCCAAAACAACTGGGAGACAGCAGGTTGGGGCAGGCTGTCACAGAAACTGGATTCCCAAAGTGTGGAGTACAATCTGTGCATATGCATGGCTGTGCATGCACATACGGGCAAGTCACTAAAGGGAAGACACAAATGCTATCCTGGTTTGCTTACCTCCTATTCAGAATTTTTTGTCTTTAATAGAACTGAGCCAAAACGATTGTCTTCAGTGTGAATTTGGTGATGCACACACCAGCTTGAAATCCTCCCCAGAATTTGCTTTAAGTATGCTTCTTCTTTGCCTGTTTGCAGAAAGGCAGTAGAAGAAAGCTGATGCTTCTTGTAATTATTTCTGCTGTGTTATGATCCCGGGAGAGAGGCAGTGCTGCCCACTTGCCAAGGCAATGCAGGGGTTTTCTACTTCCCCCAAGTTTATTGCCTGTGCAAAGGCTACAACTTGAGGTTTGTAGAGCTTGAGTTTGGGCTCAGCTCTAGACTTGAATGCGCTGGGCTGCAAAACACTGACCCTGCTCCTCCCCACCTCGTCAGGCTAACATGGACAATTGTACACCCAGTGTTTTGCTGGGAAATAAATTACAGTGCTGTGAGAGGCTAAGGAAGCAGCTCCCTCCTTCTCAAGGAAACAGGCCCTTTTCTTTTCTTTTCTTGCCTTGTGCTGTTTCCACTAAACATTAGCATACACACACCAGGTAGTTCATATGGTACCGCAAAACTGCCTGAGCCCAGATTAAGGGCAGCTTGTTTATGTTTCGGGGTTGTCCATGCAGCATTTTATTCCTGATTTGCACAAGTCACAGTTTTCAGTCATTCTCCCCACACTACCAGCTCTATCCAGAGGTAGGCCAACTTACAGACAAAAATCCTGTGAATATCTGGCTTAATTTTTAACAAGCGTCCCTAGTCCTTATGGTTACAGAAAGGAAAACTATAAAAACAGGCATGAGAGAAGCTGCTGAGTTTGTGGCTCCCCCCCCCCCTTTCTCATATATATCTGGCACTGAGCTTAGCATTCTGGCCCCTTAGTCAACCCAGGTCAAGCATTGCACTAGCTGAGGAGGGCGCTAACTTTTAAAAGCTTTTTTTTATATTAAAAAATTCCTACCACTCGCAATTGTAGAAAGAAACTTGAAAACAGACAAGAAAGAAGCACCTCAACTCTGGCTTTTAAAAAACCTATATCATGAATACTTAGAGAGAGAAAATTTGGAAACTGGTCAAGAAAATGGCTATGCTGTTTTTTGGTTTTGTTTTTGCTTTTCCTGGTTGGGTAGCGGCCCTAAGGGTGAGCCATTACTTCAGGCTGGCTGGTTTGCTGTCCATCTGCAACAAAGCAGGCAGGAGGGGACTGCTGTGACTTTGTCTCTCTCACCACTGATGCTGGGGGGAAATGAGCTTGCAGAAGACTGGTTTTGGTTCAGGGCTGACGGGGTGAACCAACATTGATCTCATAAGACTAGGGTTTCAAATTCAGTTCGCTTTTGTAGAACAAAGAGGAAACCTTTAAAAAAATCAAGTCCTTGATAAGGAATCCTATCAGGCATCTTTCTCTCTCCCCCTGCCCCACCCCCTGCTTGTTTAGTAGAATAATTCAGCGACATTTTATTTACATAAAGCTGTCACATTTTGGCTAGGATTAGAGGGAAGTAGTACATTGCATGACATTCTGTCAGTTTTATGTTGTGAAGAAAGCCATATTGACACTGATGGCTGTTTAACAACCTCCAGATTTTGTTTTTTGAGAGAGTGCTCTGTTTCGGAAGTGGGCTCAGAGCCCTTCTGCTGCACAGCCTCCTGAGCTTGGCGCTGATGTATATCCACCTGTGCTGGAGAAAGAGAACTGAGGTCTGTTTGCACTGGAAATCAGTGCTCTTTGCAAAGTATGTTAGCCGAAGCAGTTTCCAAGAATTGGTAACTGCAATTACATTTTTGTTGTATTCTTGTACAGACAAAAGAAAGTGCTTATTATAATTGAAGCGGGTCTAACAACTTAGCAGAAACAAAGTTCCATTAAAACAAATTCCCCATTGTAAATCAATAAGTTCGTTCAAAAGCCATTGAGCGCGGTGGATTGGGGCTTGCCTTTCAAGCAAATATGTTTGCGATTCTGATAATTTGAATCAGAGCATGGCAAGATGTTTAATCACTGTTAATCTGACAGCGTTAGAGATTATTCATGACAGTTGCTTCAATAGTTCTAAATGCTTAAGTCAAAACACACGGCAGTGACTTGTGCTGAAGGAACCTAAAACTGGTGGGGAATAGAAGTCAATCCAGGCTACAGAGCTGATGTGCAGGTGGCATCACATTTTTTTAAGGGAGTGGATGCACATCTTAGCAGTGGAGCACCAGGCTTTGCATGCAGAAGGTCCTGGTTTTCAATCCCTGGCATGCCCTGTAAAAATAAAATATTGAGCGGCAAGCTTGGAGGCCTTGGAGATCTGCTGCCAATCTTTAGAGACAGTGCTGAGTTGGACAGACTGGTGGGTGGTCTGGCTCGGTATGTTATTACTATTTATTATTTATTAAATTTTTATACCCGCCTTTGCCCACAGATCTTAGTGTGGTTCACACCTTTGTATAAGACACCTTTGTATATTTGTATGCAAGAATGTGTCAGGATTTGGGAGTAAAATTGCTTTTCCTTTTCCAGTCAGCTAGTATAATGAAGCTGCAAGCTGTTTAGGAATCAAAGAGACTTGGGTGATGATCCTTCCTATGCTTGGTTTATGAGCCTTAAGGCAGTTAGCTTGTTGTTATTAAACACCTCCTTTCAGGTGAGCTGGTTGTCCCTGTTGGAATCAGGGTGCTGGGCTATTGTTATTTAACACTTACAAAGCATCTAAAATGTTTTACGTGCTGTACAACTACAGTGGTACCCCGCAAGACGAACGCCTCGGAAGACGAAAAACTCGCTAGACGAAGGAGTTTTTCATTTTCTTAGCCGCTTCGCAAGACGCATTTCCCTATGGGCTTGCTTCGCAAAACGAAGCTTGCCCCACAAGCTCCGGGGATAGCGGGGAAGCGCAGCGCGTCTTCCCCGCTGTCCCCGGACCCCTTTTGAACCAAGGGGTGGCAACGGGGAGAAGCAATCTTCTCCCCTCCGCCCTTTGCTTCAAAAGAGGGGACAGAGGGGAAGGCGTGCACGCCTTCCCCTCTCTCCCCGGACCCCTTTTGAACCAAGGGGCGGCAACGGGGAGAAGCGATTCTCCCCGCTGCCCCTTCCCTTGCTTTAAAACAGGTCCGGGGACAGAGGGGAAGGCGCGCGCGCCTTCCCCTCTGTCCCCGGAGATTGCGGGGCAGGCAACGGGGAGAAGCAATCTTCTCCCCGCCGCCCCTTGCTTTAAACAGGTCCAGGGACAGAGGGGAAGGCGCGCGGCGCTTCCCCTCTGTCCCCGGACGGTCTCCATAGGAACGCATTGATTGATTTTCAATGCATTCCTATGGGAAACCGTGCTTCGCAAGACGAAAAACTCGCAAGAAGAAAAAATTTGCGGAACGAATTAGTTTCGTCTTGCGAGGCACCACTGTACTTAAAGATAAACCAGCCACTTTCCCACAGACTCACAGTCTAATGGACAGGATACAAAAGGAAGGAGCAAGCCCTGGAGTAGCTGATCCACAGAGCCAGCTTGGTCTCCTTCTTGCCATGATCTTCCTACTAGACTTCAACGCAGCACCTGGCTGGTGACATGGCGTGCCTCCCGTCAGGTCCCAGGAACAACTGGCAATTGGAGCAGTTTTAAAAGTAGTTTGCTGTGTGACATGGGCCTTGAGTGGGGCTGCTGTTTGAGAATCATGAATGGAGCATGTGGAATTAGTTGTAGAGAACTGCAATGAAAGGTGAATCCAGCCTATGCATGTTAACATTAAGACAGCTTCTCATAATACTAGAACTGCCGACCACCCAGTGGGACAATCAGCAGGAGATTCAGGGCAAGACAGAGGGCATGCTTTTTCCACATAGCACCCAGTCAGCCTATGGAATTTACTGCTGCAAGAGGTAGTGATGAATGGCCCCTGGCTTTGATGACTCTTTCTGCAGCTATGAGCTATGATAGCTAAGTGGCGCTTCCATGTTAGTAGCATGTCTCTGAATCCCAGTCACTGGAAAACAGCATCAGGAGAGGGCCATTGCATACACACCCTGCTTTTGGGCTTTCCAGGACTGACCACTCTGGGGGACAGGATGGTGGACGTGGATCAAACTTGGATCATGTAAGGTGCAGAAGCACTGAGAGCAACATTATGAATAGGTGCCACAATCTGTAGTTTGCTTGGCCTTTGGTACTGGAGGCCATCCCCAGCATTCTAGAGAGAAAAAGTGACCTATCTTGGCAACCTCACAGCAAAAGCTTTCCACAGAGAGAAGGCACCACAAAAGTAAATGAGTCATGGCCTGCTTAGTTGAGTCCAAAATGGTGCTAAAGAAACACTACCTGCTAAGTTCTAGGCTGCGGCCACCTCTGGTTTTCCTAGTAGAAAGGCAAAAGACATTGCTCCTTTTTCTTTATCACAGTTCTCCAGATTCATCCTCTGTTTTGAGGAATGTGTTGGCAAACGTAGCAGGTTTATATAATGCATTCCATCCTGCAGAGTAGGAAATATGATCCTTATCAAAACAGGTTGGCATTCCTTTCTTTTAACGGGCCTTGTGTCTTTTCTTCTATACCTATACAAGTCTGTTCATTGTGAATGGAAGGATAGATTTTCCCCGTGTATTGATTGCTTTTGCAGCATGCTAAATTTTGTCTTGGACTGGGATCGCAAAGTGCATCAAACTTGATTAACATACAGTACATGGAAGGCCATAGGAAGCTCTGTAGCTCTGTTTTTGATATGTGCACTCCACTGGCTATATGGAGGTGGTACTTACAGTCCAACCCTGGGATCTCATGGCAAGGTGACGGGGGGGGGGGGTCTGCTGTTTGGCCTCTTAATCAAATGGTGAGTGACTAAGAATAGTGGCTCCCACCAGTGACTCCCTCAAAATGCCCTTGAACAATTCAACATCTTGTATGTTCTAAGAAAAGCATTGTTATTGCTGCTGGGGAAGGGTAAGGTCAACTCTTGCACAAGTGAGTAAACGTGAAATCTGAGTAGTTTTGGAAAAGATTCCAGACTAGTATTGTTACATGTCTTAGAGCAATATAACATAAATTCTGCAGACCAGAGATCCATCTAGGCCAGTATCTTTCTTTCTTCATCAGCCCAAAAGAAGTCTCCTGGGAAGCCCAGAAGCAGGGTATGAGGGTCATAACCCTCTCCTGTTGTTGCTCCCCATCAACCAATATTCAAAGTATGGCTCTGAACATGGAGGTGCCACATAATGATCATGAGTAACAACTACTGATAGTTCTCTTCCTCCTCCATGAATTTCTCTAAGCC
Organism: Podarcis liolepis; assembly: GCF_965112155.1. Taxonomy (NCBI): domain Eukaryota; kingdom Metazoa; phylum Chordata; class Lepidosauria; order Squamata; family Lacertidae; genus Podarcis; species Podarcis liolepis. Next base: position 37,505,271 of record NC_139567.1, read on the forward strand.
TCTTATAAAGCCATTTAAGCAAGTGATGGTCTTCCCATTTTGTGACAGTAAATTCTTAGAATTTAACTAGCACCCAATGCTCTCTTCAGATGTTACCAGGAGGTTCTGCTGAATGGAGCAGTTCTGCACTTTAGGCAACCCTCGCTAACACCTCTCCAGATATTACCTCTTTAGGTCTTTGCAGGCAGGAGTTGGAGCTGAAGTCAACTACTGCAGGCTTTAAAAAATGTGGCTCAACACAACTGTCTGGCAGTTATGCTTTGGTTTGTGCCCAGGCTTAAGTTGGCATTGTGAGACATGGCTAGTGACTTGGCCCTGACTCCTGACCAGCCAAACCCCATTATTAACAAGCTGTTGGCTCAGCACCCCACAAAAAGGAGCCTATTTGCAGAGGCCAGAGCACACAAGGCCTGCACTGCAGAGACAGTTCAGCCTTGTGACATTTTGAGTAAATAGTCAGTGGTTTATCTTCATTACCAGAAGGAAAGGAAAAGATGCCCTGAGGGGTCATCTTGGATTTTAAAAGAGGTGGGTAATCAGGTTAAAATACTTTGTTTTTGTCCAACTGCACTGTAATCTAACTGCAAGGCTTGATAAAAAGGGGTGTTATCTCCCTCCCACCCACCCCAGCGCCGCCCCCACCTGGCTTTGCAACATGCAATTGTCTTGTTTAATTTATACAGGGGAAAATAGTAAATCTGCAGGAGTGAGTTGCTGGCTCTTAGAGTTTCACTTGGGTATTTAAAATAATAGCACCTGACAGTTTACGAGTAGCTAAGAGGTTTTTTTCTGCTTCAGAAAGCAAAATATTATATGAGTTGTGCAGTGTGTATAAATAATCGGAGGAATTAAGCCAACAGTGCCCAGTATGGTTCCAGAGTGAGAGAACGGAAAGAGCAGGAAAGTTCGCACGTGAGGTTGAGCAAATTTTAAATGCAGCATATATCTGTGTTGTTTGATCTCATTCTTGTTCTTGGACTTTGTCTAAATTTTCAAACTATTGGGGAGGGGGAGGTCACACTGTTAAATCCCTTCTTAGCTTTTAAAAGACGAACAACAACAATAATCCTGAGCTAAGCAAAGCAGCAGTGGTCAAAACAAACGTGATCTTCAACAGCTCCTTATAGTGATGCTGAAATTAATATCGAATCATAGAACAGGTGAAATGGAAACCTTTTTTCTGGCCCGGTCAGCTGTTCCTAATGCATATTCTTTGCCCCACTGTGTCCTGCTGCAAGATGAGTACTTGTTTGCCATCAGGAACAAACATATTTAAGTCTGCAAAGCACATCCTCTTCTGAATGTGATAAACTTGCAAACGGCTTTGTAATTTTGGGCTGTGCCAAAAAATGTCTTATTCTCGCTGCTGGAGATTATTTGGGGGTGGGAGTTCTGAACATCTGTCCTATAAAGTGGACTTTGTTCATCTTCTCTGGGCAAGATCAGGTGATATGTCAGTTTAAATCAAAACAGTCGGGCAATTATTTTCCCCCAGGTCACCCCGAGTGGTGACCTGTCTACTCTGGGCATCTCATTTTAGGCACTCAAGCCTGAAAATAAACTGTTGGGTGTAGCAGTTCCCAAGATGGGCATCATCTGGAAAGCCACACCTGAGATCGCCTCTTCTGACTCTTCTCGTTCTTTTGGGCCAGAATTAGCTTGATGAGAAATGAGTTGGGTGTAACATCCTTTCCAGGATGCATCATCAGCAGTTGTGCGTAGAAGTGTACATATTGAGGTGATACCTTCAGCAAGTCACCAGGATCCATTCTGGGAAATGATCCTGTGGACATATGCTCCAGTCATTTCCTTGACCTGCCTTGAGCAAGATGGTATTGGGATTAGAGGGAAAACTTTGAATTTCTGTTCTTTCCAATTACCTTAAGCTTTCATTGTTTCAATATGGATATTAATTTTGCTTTTCCTGCTGAAGTAGACAGAAGCAAACTGAGCAGTGCTCCTTGCTCATCCAGCAAAGCTTCATCTTCCCATGTTCAGGAGACGTATGCTCAGTTTGGTCCTCTTGCAGAGTAGCTGCATGCTTGGACCCCTTCATGTTTCAGAGTAAGCATGCTTCACCCCACTGACCACCCAAGCCAGATTCCTCCGGCTGCTTGCCAGTCCCCCGCCCAAAGAGCAATGAAGCCTGGCAACCCTGATGGTTCAGCACTGAGCTTTAATGGAGGCTGCAGAGAGTTTGCTTTGTGTTGTTTTTTCTTTCCCGGTGCCTTATTTCACGGCTGTCACTATCTGTTCTGTACGTATTCGAAAAGATTAGCTTATTGACAGGCTCCTTGATTCAGTAGTAATAAACTCGTTGATTCCACAGAGCCCAAGATAGATCTGTACAATTATCACCTCGGTCAACATTCATTAATTGGGGGTGTAAGTGAATGGTGAATGTTACACTTAATGGCAGATGCTTCTTGGGCAAAGATGCACAGCATGCCTGGGCTACAAACCTGAATACTGACTTTACTGTTATAGTTTCCACTCCAGGACCTAGAAATGATGGTTCTGTAAGGGTGGGTCTAGAGTCAATTTTATTATTGTTATTATTTTTCATGAGATCTGGTGCTGGTGTGTGTGTGTGTGTGTGTGTGTGTGTGCGCGCGCGCTCTCCTGTAAACCACCCTGGTAATGTTGATTAAAGGACAGTCTAGAGATTCTTCAAGATAATAGTACTCGCATGAGGACAGGTCGCTATCCACTCTGTATTTCACAATCTCTCATTGTTGATCCCTTCCTAACTGGAGAGCCAGTGTGGTGTAGTGGTTAAGAGCGGTAGTCACGTAATCTGGGAAACCGGGTTCGCGTCTCCGCTCCTCCACCTGCAGCTGCTGGGTGACCTTGGGCCAGTCACACTTCTGTGAAGTCTCTCAGCCCCACTCACCTCACAGAGTGTTTGTTGTGGGGGAGGAAGGGAAAGGAGAATGTTAGCCGCTTTGAGACTCCTTAAAGGGAGTGAAAGGCGGGATATCAAATCCAAACTCTTCTTCTCTTCTTTTGGAAACTCAATAGGTCCCACTCCCTTCTCTGAGCTGAATATGCCTTTCCATTGTTGAGTGGTTGAACAAAGTTCCCAGGAAAAAACTGGAGTACAGTTTTGATTTATTTTATTGCAGAAATGCCATGGTTGTCTTTTTAAAATGAAGGATGTCATATAGATGCAGAGACAGATACAGCACGATTAAGAGAGTTCATGGAGACACAAGGAAAATTGTGCAGGCAATATTCTATAACCATTTACTTAATAAGAAGTTAATTTTCCATGATTCTAGACAATTCAAGTCTATTGGGTAGCTGCCATTCACTAATGAAACACTTGTATAAATATTTCATAAGATAATTTTGGTTACTTGGACCTTAGCTTCCTTCTGTTTTGCATCAAATCCCTTCCACATACACACACTCCACAAAGTCTTTATAGGCCTGTCTGTAAAGAATAATATTGCATGTAACCTGCAAAATAAAAAATGCAGTTAGCTGCTTGATCCATTGATGTAGGGGTGGTGGTGGGGAATTGGTGCCATGAAGGCAGGACTTGGGGACAGCAGGGCTGGTTTTACCACATCTTTAAGACATCTGGATCCCCTGCAATAAGTCTATTAGCTCTAAAATAACTGGAGGGAGGGGAAAGCCTACAGAATCAAGTTGAAACTGTTCTTTCTGATTCAGCCATCTGTTGAGGTGGCAAGTGACAGCAAGTTGTAATATGGGGTTTTAAGAGCAGCAGTTGCTAGTCAAGGAGAGCACAGATCAATGCGCCAACATCAAATGCTGCTTCTGCATGACATCTGTCAGAAGAAACTGTTGCTTCCCCCTCTTCCCCAGCCATAAGTGGCTGATGGTGCTCTTGTCTCTCTACTTGAGTAATTGCCCATCACGGCTCTTTCTCTCTGTCCATTAACTAAACTACCACCTTTCCCCCCATAACCATCCCTGCTGAAGGTGCTCAATGACAATTTCTCCGCCCCAACTCTCTGCTCGCATTGCCTGGGCCAGGATATGGGCATAAAGGGCCCAGTCATGTCTGCTTGCTCCAATTCAGTTGATGTACTTAGACACATAGCAAACACCAAAGTGCTCTAGGCTCTCCTGCTTTTATGCCATTGGCATCCTTTTAAATGACTGCACCAGAGAGACAGCATTTACTTGCATCTTATTTAAAGTATATGGTTTAGTGGCAGATGATAGTGCAGCATTAGAGAAGCAAGATTATCTGTCATGGGACTTGATTGGGAGTTGGTACCAGATTTCTAAAGTGCGCAGTTTTGGGGAGCTTGATGTGAGCCAGATTTTAGAGCAGAGATGGTGACCCTGTTACCCTCCTATAAGCCACTGTCAGCATGGCTAGTAGTTAACAGGCAAGGGGAGATGTAATCCAACAACTTCTTGAGAGCCACAGGTTCCCCATGCCTGGTTTATAGCATTAAAACAGGGGCTGGGAAATTGCTCAAATCACAGCTCTAGCTGTGGGTTCCTGTGGAGAGTCTTGGGCAATGTCCCCACATCATTCCTTTGTTCCCAGTTAATAATAATAGTTATTTGTTACAGTTTTTTTAATACCCTCCCTTTCAGAGCACAAATCCTTCCTTTCTGTAGTGACACCAGAAACGCATTAAAAACCTTAATAAGTCATATAAGCATATAAAAGTAATCAGGATCCTTCCCACCAGACAATTCCTGTGGGGAATTGAGGTTGTTAGCAGTTGTGCTGGTGCTTTGGAAACTCCTGCAATGACAATTGCTCTCCCTAGTTTAGTGAAAGGCCCATCCGAATACATGGGAGACGGGTTGAAAGATGTCAACTTAACTTTTTTTAAAGGGTTGTTTTTAAAATTGCTTTTGACCTAAGACTAGCAGGCTTTTAGGGAGCCTGACTGATGCTCTGCTTCTTGACAGGAGAAATTGTGGAAGGACCTGTCATAAGGAGGAGTTACTCAGTAGCCTTGTAGCTCATGGAAGTGGTATCCCAAAGGATAGTGACACCCTGCTTGACTTGACTCAAGAGCAGGAATTCACCGGTAGTATAAAATCCCTCTTTTCTCCCTGAGCAGTACTGATTAAAGACAGTGTAGCACCCCCCTTCCTTTTTAAAAACTGCCTTAGGAAGTAAACATTAAATAAACCAAAGCCCATTACTTGAACTTTGCCAGAGAGTGAATTATATTTGTTTGATCAGAGAGAGGAAATGGGACATATTTATTAACTCTTAAGTTTGTTATTGTTTTTAATTTTGCAGCAAATGCTACTTTTCTGTCTACCCTCACCACAGTTTCGAACTGCTGAGACTTTTGAGAGCATTTAGTAATGCCCTGATATTTGATGCTCTTAATTAGTTTGGATTAATCAGCTCTTGTGAGCTGCCATATCGAGCCATGTGGGGATAACTGTTTTTTTGTGGTTGTGCTTTGCCTTTTACAAAGGAACATTTTGCACTGGTAAATGCTTTTATTTTGTTCAGTGGAAAAGCTTCTTTGTAGTGCTCAAGAGCTGGGGTGGAGAGACCTGCCTGTAGAACATCTGGGCCATCCCTGAGGAGCACCCATGACTTCTCCTTGCTTGGCAAAAATTGCAGGTAGCCATGTTGGGAGACATAATCACAAGAGAGTGCCTTTATTTGGGACAAGCGAAAAAGGCACAAGGAAGCTGATCCATAAAGAAAGTGTTGAAACTCTTCATCAGGCTATGGCGGGGGGACGGGACAGAAAGGGGTGGGGAGGGGATGTGTTTGAAGGACCTTAATCTTCCTACACATCTGAAGTTTGTAACAGCCTTAACATGGAGTAAAAAAGACGTTAGGTTTGACCAGCCTTAATAAAACAGACAAACACACACAATTGAACCAAAGGTTACTGAGAGAAAGGCAATGGCCGGTTTCTTTTTGAAAATGTGAAAACTGCAGCAACTTGAATTCTGACTCCAGTACTCCATGCTTAGAGGCAGAGGCAGCATGCCACTGAATACCATTACAGTGATACCTCTGGTTATGAACTTAATTTGCTTTGGAGGTCCGTTCTTAAGCTGAAACTGTTCTTATCCTGAGGCACGCTTTCACTAACAGGGCCTCCCTCTGTGCACGCGCCTCCGGTACACAATTTCCGTTCGCATCCTGGGACAAAGTTCACAACCAGGAGCAGCTCCTTCGGGTTAGCGGAGCTTGTAACCTGAAGCGTTTGTAACCAGAAGTGTTTGTAACCAGAGGTGCCACTGTACTGGGGAGGCTGTCCTTTCCTTTGTCCTGTCCTTTTGTGTGGGCTTCCTGAAGGGAAATGGTGGCTGTTGTGGGAGGCAGGGTACTGGACAAGATCGATGTTTTGTAAGAGGAATGTATATAAATACTTCTATAAATAAAAAATATACTTCATTTATTTCACATCTCCCTTTAAAGGTGTGCTTGCACACATGCACTCCTCTTGGTTACACACTCCTTGTAATGAATCAAAACCAAGTCAAATGGGATTAACTCCTGGACTATATTTTGCAAACTGCTTCCAAATCTTGCTAGAGTTTCATTAGGGCTTCATGGGCCAATATGGCTGGGGGAATGAGAGAGATCAGTTTGCTTAACCTCTGGTTTTCATGCCAGGTACCTTGACTTTTCTTTCCTCCCTTGATGGGAAGGCACAAGAAGCTTGTGTCTTGATGGAACAGACACCCGTGAGAAAGTCTGTTCTTTTTAGCTTTTGCATATTCAGATGCCTACTGGTTTCTCTTCAGGCTGTTGTGCTTAGATTTCAGGGGCATTAATGGGACTGACTGAATGAATAACCGCATTCTAACTCTCAGCCCCTTTACCTGGCAATGATATGATATTCTCTCTCTCTCTCTCTCTCTCTCTCTCTCTCTCTCTCTCTCTCTCTCTCTCTCTGTGTGTGTGTGTGTGTGTTTTAAAAAGTTTTTTTCTCTTCTGAGAACTCAGCCTTATTCATATTGACCCCTAAACTCCCCCCTTTCCTGTCAACTTACATGTTTTATTTTGTAGAGGCGTTTATAGAATTTCTCTTTCCTTGCTGCACTTTATCTGTTCAGGGGGTATTGAGTAGTGCCATTGTGTCACTTGGCTGCTGAGGAAAGAGGCTATTCTTCTGTGACAATGGGTGCCCTACAAAAAAAAATAATCACGTGGGGTGGGGCAAACTTAGAAAGGGCTGAGGCAGAGATAAAATGTTCTGACCTTAGGAAGCACAACAAAAAGGATAACCAATTAGGCTTGGCTTGAAAGGGCATCCTGGTTTTAAAACATCCAGGGGTATCACCCACTGGTAGGTACAAACAAAAAGCGGTGCTTGGGAGAACTTCGTCCAGCTCCACCCAGTATTATAACTCCCAGCTTTGTCTGTCTCTTTTTGTCTCTGCTGAAACCTTTCCCCCCTTCCTTTTTACTGGGCTGTTTTCAGAGCCTAATCCAAAATTCTTGTTTATTTTCCCACCGTCATCAGTCCGAGTTAATCAGAAATGTCATAACCCTGCCGTTTGCTCCTCAGTATGAATGCCCGAACTTTCATCTCATCACCCTGACATATTTGAGCACTTTATAGCTGTGCACTGCACACTGGGCACCCCATGGGAGTCCAGGCACCACGCCACCCCAGTCATACAAGGAATAGTGTTCACCACAGAGTGATAAAAGTGTTACAGTAGAGGGAAAGAAAGAGAATCAAAATTGTCCCTCTAAAGCAGATCATAGCTCTGAAGGAGCCAGTAGGTGGCCGATTCCACTCCCCATGGCAAGATTGTTCATGTATCAGTCTTCCAAGAATGGCAAGGCATGATGGTGTTATGCATGACGGCGTTTTAATGGAACAGTGTGGTGAAGTGGTTGCGATGTCACACTAGAAGCAGTGAGAACTGGGCTTGGATCCTTATTCAGCCATAAACGTATACTTCTCAGTACTTTACAAGGTTGTTGTGAATATAAAACAGGAGAGGGGAACCATATGAACTGTCCAGTGGGATACATTTTTTAAAAAAATGCTTACTGCACCCCACAATCCATACATTGGGATGTCCTGCATATACAGTTACAAATCAATATCTGAGGTAGTAAGGAATCTAATTTATGGTTTGGTAGGGGGAGAGAGCCTTTTTATTGTTGCCATTGTTAACCAATTGGAATTCAACAACAACCTCTGGCGTAAGTCCATCAAGTAAAATTAGATGAATGAATTTTCCAGTAGAGAGTGAGGAATACGTTAGTAATGAAGGCATTGGACAATTCCCTGCACCCAGACTTGCTCTTGCAAATGCATGTGTAATACTTTTATGAACCTGTTGCTCGGGTAGGCTGAAGTTTGGTGAGGGGGGAATTCATGTGCCAACTGGCTTGCAGCACCGTCACCTAGGTTACAGCTAATGCGGAGATGACTGCGTCACACCGTGTGTGGTGCTCTCCCCTTAGACAAAGGGCAGCTCCCTTGTCGACTGAGTTCCTTGCTGTTTGTTACCCTAGCGACAAAAGGAGCTTAAAGCAAATCTGTGAACAAAGGGACTTCAGAGTGTCTGCCTCCTGGGAACTCGCCGAAACTTTTCGCCATCACGATGAGTTGCATCCGGTTCAAATCAGTTAATGATTCTATAAACTGACCCCGGGTAGGGGCCAGAGGGCTGAACCCATCTGCCATCAGGGCCAGCGGGAGATGAGGCTGCCCAACTCTGGCTCCTCCTTCCCAAAACACACAGTCCATTTTAGCAGAGTGAAGTGGCTATATAGAACTATAGAATTGTAGAGTTGGAAGGGACCCTGGCGACCATCTAGTCTAACCCCTGGCAGTGCAGGAATATGCAGCTGTCCCATGCGGGAATCAAACCTGCAACCTTGGTGTTGTCAGCACCATTAAATGGTTCAGGCAGCCTGAGTGGTTCAGTTGGTTAGTGGATGGTGCTGATACTACATACAGTACTATCCTTCCTTTTACAACAGTGAGTCAAAGAGTACCTTTATACACAATGAGGGGCAGGAAAGGATCTCCCCCGACCAATAATTTTTAAGAATTGCATCTGCTTTAAATGCAGGTGATAAAATGTTTTGTAGACCCATAGTTCACAACTTTCTGAGCCTTTCAAGCACTGTTGATGATCAAACAAAGTTGTTGCTGATCTACAGAGCTAAAGAAAGCATGACATCCATTCAAGAGGCTTTTATTTATTGCCATCCTGGTTTGTTTGTTTTTTAAATCAGGTTCCTTATTAAATCTCCATTTGGTTAAGACTATTATTTTGACTTGCTTCACTTCCAGACAAATTCTTTTGGACATTTCTTTTAAGGGCACAGTATTATGCCAGTGAAACGTCCCGAAAACTCTACAGGGACAGCGCGTGGTGGTGGTGGTGGGAATGAATGATGTGGCTGAAAATAATTCAGAGTACTGTTTTATCTTTCTGAAAGCAGTACTTTCAGAAAGAGTGTTGAACCTAGGTGTGGCTGTGCAGATTAAAGGTAGGTGGAATAAATCATGCAAATAATGACAGAACTTGAAAGCCAATTTTTGTCACACTTGGATACATTTAGTCAGTCAAGACCCTTCTCTTCTCTGAAGTGGAAATGCCAGAACCAATGCAAATGTAGCCTCCCGCTTCCCCTTTCCCACAATCTCCTGTGGCTTTTCAAAAGGGGTTTTGAATACCTTTGTGGCTGATCAGGTTTCTGCCCTGGACACCCTGTTGGAACCTCTTAAGGGTCAGTGGCTTTCCCCAAGGAAGGTCAGGGCTTTATATTTCCAGCTGAGTCTGTGGGTGTGTCTCTTATGTTCCCCCAGCTGCTGTGGTAGATTGGTGAGGGGGTCAGAGAAGTGGGGGGGGGCTTCAATTTCAGGAGGGGTTTTTTTTGGACAAAGAGGCTTTTAAGCTGGGCAATACTGTGTGTGGTATCAGTTTTATTACGGGGTGGTTTTTTTGGGGGGGGGTAAGTTCCTAGTGGTTGTACTTATTTGCTTCCCTGCAGCTCCCCTGAAGGTAGGGACTGTTGGTGAGGTGAGCTGGCAGGGAGCTATCTTGAGTTGTATCCAATGTCTACCTTTAAGTTAAAGTCACTTATTTGTTGCTCCGGCAGAATGTTGTTTCACAAGGGAAAACACAAGTAGCATTACAAAGATTGTGGTACAATGTGTTGTACAACAAGAATAAGCTGTTGCACTACTTTTTCCTCTGTTACCTTTTTTGGGGTGTCTACATGTTCTTGTGTAGTAATAATAATAACAACAATAATATCAGCTGTTACACAACAAGCTTTTGTGTTGGAGTCCTTTCTTGTGCAGCCTGCCATTTGCAAGTGCAAGGGCTTATGCATTAGCAGACAGAGCAGGTTGGATACAGGTCCCCGGTTCAGCAGTAGCCTTCTTTTAAAATTGGAACTCTACTGGGATCCCACTCATAAAGCTGTCACAGGGTTGGGTCTAACATAACCCACGATACAGGAACTGTCTGGGGCCAATGGGAAAACCCATGGTGATGCCGGGCCTCTTGGGATGCACTTCTTTTGGGTGCACCTCTGCTGCTCTTGCCTGGAATCTCAGACACCAATGTAATAAAACAATGAAAATGCACATTCATATGTTTGTAGGACAATATGCAAAAGTATTTATCAAAAGTCAATTACTGCAGGTACAAATGTTGCCCCTTTTGAAGTTAAACCACACATAAGTATGCTAATAATAAGAATGGATGTGGTATTATCTACATCAAGATTTAATACTATGCACTCCTTTCTTATGTCCTCATCTATAGATGCTCTCTTTTCTTTTTGTAATCAATTTTATGCGTGTATGCAAATATTAATATGTTTCTGACGTCATACAAAGGAAAAGTGGCTTTGGGGACCATCAGCTGCTTTCTGGTATAACTTTAAGCACTTTTTTGAAGACCTTTAAACCAAACTTCTTGTTTTGTCTTGCAGGTAGAGGATGCCATGCTTATGTTTGACAAGACTACCAACAGACATAGAGGTAAGTTGGGGAAACAATCCCCAGGTCTGATGCTACTTTTTCACATTGGTTGGATATTTTGTCTTTAAATGAGGAGTGTGTTGTGAATGGTTTCTGGGTCAAAGGATAGTTTAATTCCCCATACAACAAGAGTTCCCCTCAGTTGGAGAAGCACCAATCTAGCTGTGAAGTTGTGGATCTTTCTCTCTCAGTGACCATGATTCCGCAGTGATAATATTTGGCTTCAGGTGTTTCAAGAGGTTTTTGATTTTATAAAATCGTAGAATTGGAAGGGATCCTGTGGATCATCTAGTCCAGCCTCCTGCAGTTCAGGAATCTCAACTCAGCATGCATGACAGATGGCCATCCAGCCCCTGCTTAGAAACCTTGAGAATCCACCACCTCCCAAGGGAGACCATTCAGCTGTCAAACAGCTCTTCCTGTCAGAATGTTCTTTCTGATGTTTAGTTGGAATCTCCTTTCTTATAGCTTATATTTGATAAGTTCCCTTTTCAGGCTTTGCTTTGGGTTTCTGTGCTGGTAGACTTGGGATCTGGACAAGTATGAAAAGTGACAGAACAGTTGCTTAGGTTACGTGGTTACCACTACAACTCTACCTGATGTGGAAGAAACCACAGCCAAAGTTGTTCTAAACGTTTGCACGTGAAACCTCTCTCTAGTCCCTGACACATTTGATCCCTGGTAAGGGTGGGAGATTGAGTTGTAAACTACATTGCTGTGGCTTCTGTATCCTGTATCCACATGAGAATGTGGGTTTAAAAAAAAAATCATGGAAGCTATGAAAGCCTTGAACTGACAATTTGAGCAGAGAAAATTTATACTCATAGCAGGGATGAGCTGCCTACAAAATGTAGCGGTGAGAGTTTGCACACACTGTTTTCTGCTACTGGTTGTCACCACCTGAAAACTTTATCATCTTCACTAGTAGCCTAGTGGAAAAAGGGGAAACTGTTTAAGACAAATCTTCATTGTACCGCTAGACCTCATATACACTGGGGACTTCTTTTTTCACTTGTATCCTTTTTCTGGAAATACATGGAAGCTTGCTTGAAATGGAGGCTGTAGCCTGGCCGTTTCCCATTGGCAAATGTGTCACCAAATGTTGAACGTTAGTGCACACAAAGGCATTGAAAAGAAGCAAGGTAGGTCTTTGGTTTTGTGTTTTTGCAAATGAAAGCAAATGCCCATAGAGAGGAATTTTAGAGAGGTCTAGTTCTCTCTCTTGCTGTGGTTTTTCTATATGGTGAGCTGAAGTTCCACTATACCAGGGGTCTGCAACCCGCGGCTCCGGAGCCGCATGTGGCTCTTTTACACCTTTGCTGCGGCTCCAGGGCGGATACTAGCAAGGGGAGGAGGCGCATTGTGCGCCCCGACACTCCCCACTGTGGCGGGCACTGTACTGGCTGTGACGTCGCATGGGGGCTGTGCGTGCGTTAGTCACGCACCGTCCCAACGTCACCTTCCCACCCGCTGTCATATCGCGGCTCTGGAGATATATTTGTTTTAAATGTCGCAATGGTTTTGCGGCTCCCAGGTTTTTTTTCCTTCGGAAATGGGTCCAAGTGGCTCTTTTTGTCTTAAAGGTTGCAGACCCCTGCACTATACATTTGCGCTGCAATTGGTCTGTGATGGCCTCCGTTATGCATACATGATTTAATCCCTGTTTCTTAGCCCATACAAAAGGGCCCAGCATTATAGTAGGCTGGTCAAATAAGCCGTGGATGTCCTCTACAGTTGGTTTCACACAACTGGCAAAGACATTGGACTGTGGATAGATAAATAAGGGTTTATAACTCTGTGGAGGATTCACATGGGGAGTACTGAGTGACCTTGAAGTCTGAAGTCCTCCTCAGCTACAATAGAACCTTGGAATGTGTCTTTTACTGGGCTGTGGATACTAAAACACATCCTGAGAAACATCTGGGGGGGTAATGTTTTAGGGGCTGGGTCATGGTCAGTGTTGGGCTTTGGAGGCTTTTTTGTGAAATGTAAGCATGTGGGGTAACACTGCATGAATAAAACCAGTGGAGTGTCAGCCAAGCATCTTGCAGGAGATTTTTGAACAATGGCTCCTGTCTACAGAGCTGCCAGTTTGCATCTGTGCCCTCTTGATAGATGCAAAGTTAAAACCTTTGTCTCTCTTGCATTGAGAGTAGTTGTGCTTTTCCCTCCTCAAGGCCCTCAGGTTCACTATTAATGCTTTCTTTCCAAATCGCTGCTTGACTGTTCACCTCTGCCGTTTGTCCACTTGTTTTCCCCTGGAATTTTCAGCATGAAAGCATTTTGAAGTGAGGGCATCCATGTTTTGCATTTGCCACTTAACTGTCTTGACTAGAAATAAGTGTCCTTTCCAAGCGCAGCTGAGGAGTTTTGGGGGGGTTACAGTTGACCTTGGTGAACGAGCACAGTCAATGCTATCTGTCTTGTGTGGCATTGGCTTATCAGTGCTTGAACACGTATGGCATCCACCGTTCTTGCTCCCCGACTGTAACCATGTGTAACATTTCTCACATTTGAATCCAGTTAAAGTTTGGGTTCTTTATTTCCCCTCCTTGAAATCTGATAGCCTGACAGCTTGCAAAGACATAATGAGAAGATGTTCAATAGGGAAGCAGCCAAACAGCCCTGGTGTGGTCTCCATGTGCCATTTCCCTCAGGCAGCACAAAAGGTGGCAAGTTATAGAATGGAAATAGCGAAGGCGCTTTGGTGTCAAATTCTGGGGCTTGATTTTTCTTGTTAAGGGAGTAGATTTTTCCCTCCCAAAAGGATTTAATTAATGTCCCTGAGGCAGACTACAGTAACTTCTTGTTGGCACTTTTTCTCACCTGTAGCTTTGCTGAAGTGTGAGCAGAGCCGATTCCCATCAGTAACTTCTCCACCTTCCCACCTCTTTCAGATTTCGCCCTCTGGCAATGATCTGCGAAGGGTGCTGTGGGTGAAATTAGGCTGTTGCTCCTTGGTGCTGGACTTCCTGGCAGCTGAGCTCCAGGCAAGCTGCAGCCTGCTTGAGAACAGCTGTCCTAGTTGATAGGAAAGTGTGAGGCAGCCTTCCCTTGGGAGCTGCTCACTAACTGCCTCCCAGAATCTGTCTAGATTGGCCAAGCAATGGAAGTCCCTACTGATTGGTGGCATTGGGCATGAATGTTGGCAACATTTCTCTCCGCCTTCCCGCCTTCCTCCCTTCTTTTGGTCTGCATCTAAGCTGAGGAAACGAGAGAACATAGCAAGCTTATCCCTCTGTGGCATCATCTGCACTACACATTTAAAGCAGTATCATACCACTTTCAACAGTTATGGCTTCTCCCAAAGAATCCTGGGAGCTCTAGCTTGTTTAGGGTACTTATGAGATACCCCATGTCGTCTCACAGAGCTACAGTCCCCAGGATATCCTTATTCCTTGGGAAGAGAGATGGACTGTTAAATCACTCTGGGAATTGTAGTTCTGTGTGGGAAATGAGAGACTCCAGACAAAGCCCTTGTTCAGAATCTCAGGAATCTCCGTAAGGACTCATCACACCCCCAGATCGACTCACCCGGTTTGCAACTGATGTGCCTGCAAGTGGAGAGGAAGCATATATAAGCACTTCCAGAAGGAAAAGATAATTGAGCTATGTGGTCTTTGGCTGACCTGCACATAGTATATCACAACCATTGCAACGTTCCCTCTGTTTGGCTCCATATACAGCACAGATCAGCCAGAGCCCATGGAGGTCAGTTACCTTTACCAAGGGAGCATCAGTTTACACAAGGCCTCCCAGCGATCAGATTGTGTTGTAACCTGACTGTCACCTCTGTTCTGCTGTCTGGGGAGAATAGAGTTCTTCTCATTATGGCGGCATCACACACACACACACTGCACTCAGAAATTTAGCATGGTAGGAATGCCAGTCTTCCCCCTGACTTGCTATATGTCTATGTGCAAATATTCCCCCTCTCTTTATTTTCTAATTTGGAGGAGCATTTCATTATGTGCCCTAAAGAAGCACAGTGCAGATCCATTAGATTTGCTCCAACTAATTGAGAAGTAGGCCAAAAAAATGCATTATTTCAATACGTAACTCTTGGTATAATGTCGATATAAGCCACACCCACCCACACCATGTTTAACACTAAACCCAATGACTGAGGTGGAGGCAGATACAGTTTATGGTTTCTGTTTCCAATTGGAAACAGAGCTCCCAAGAGTTGTCCCATCGATTTCTCAAGCACCGAACTGCTTAGTGTTTATACTCTGAGAAAAGGAAGGCATTTCGCCAATGGCTGCTCCGATTGTCTTATAAGCCACAAATGTGTCAGCTTCTTGGAGTAATGTGTGTAGTGAATTTGTTTAGGGAATCTGCCAAACAAAAGTTTAGAGCCTTTGAGTAAAATCAGGGTCTGTTACAAGCCCAGGAAATTTCGCATGAGGACAGTAGCCAAACCCCATTTCCTACAATGCCAAACAGCTGGTGAGAGGAAAGCCTTACCTCACCTTCCACTGTCACGGCAGAACCGGGAGCTCAGAAAACTGGAGTAAAAATGATCAGCTTAGTATTCTCTTAAATGTTTGCATTTCAAATCATGCTTCCCAGAACTCCCATCTCCTTCCCCCCATCCCCAATAAAATGATTGCAACCTACCTCATAGGGTTGCTGTAAGTGTAATGCTCTATTCTGCCAGGTAAAATGTAAGAAAGAAAAAAGGAATGTGGAAATGTTTTAAAGATGTGTCAGAGAGAGAAGGGGAGGGAGGGGGAAGCAAACATGTTTGTGCGCTGTGCATGTTAGCTGCCTAACTTAAAGAGGGGGTGGGTGGGACTAGATTTAAGAGGGTCTCATCTCTTTTGATGCTGAACTGCCTTGATGCTGGTAGAGGAGAAAAGGTTGATATGAACTAGGGAGTGTGCTACAGGAGAGGTATATATCAAAGTTTTAGAACTGAATTGTAATAACAAAAGATAGTTGGCAGCAAATTATTTTATAAATTAATTCCAGACTATATTGAGGTGTTTGGGGTCAATTGGAATCGCTTCTCTTCGTCTCATGGAGTGAGTAGAATTTCAATACCTGTGTGTGCATTCCACAAGGACAAAACTAGATAAAGATTATCAAATACATTGTAAATTAGATATAAAACAAATGATAAAAGTATGGTTGTGCTGTGATTACTGCCAATTGTGTTGCTGTTCTGATCACTGAGAATACGTAAGGTCAGAAGTAGGCATATTCTGTGACAAATGCGGGTTCTGGGATCAGCCCCTAGTGGGGATATTTACTTATTTGTGCACTTGTGCGGAAACTGGACATTGTGATAGTATGCTCTACGTATCAGAATGCAGTTCCCACCAATGTGCAAGAAAATGAAGGTGGAGCCAATTTGAAAGCACACCATGGGCATGTCCAGTAGCTGCTTTCCCATGCTGTGAACACCAACCCTACCCTCTATCAGCTACATGATTCAGAGTGCATTTTTGGCATCATTGCATCTAGCGCCCCCCATGTTCACAGTACCTTTCAGAGACACTGGAAATGCAGGGGGAGAAGAGCTAATAGCTAAGAGCCACAGCCTTTGCTATTGCTTTTGGTTCTCCCTGCTTGTTCAGGGCCTCTTTCTTCCTAGCCAGCCTGATAGAATACTACTTTTCTCCCTGTCTTTGGCTTACAATCCCGACCCAAAGGGATACCTGTGCTTGCTGTCTAATTTCTTTTTCTCATTCTGAGTTCCTTTGTTCCCACCAAGAGATTGGAATAAGGGGTTGGAGTCCAGGCCAGGCATTTTCTGGTCAACAAGTTCAAAAGTGACTTGTTTTCAGTATGCAGTTCCTGAGCTTCAGGTTCTTCTTTCCTCCTGCACAACCAATTTGATCACAGCCATTTCTGTATTTATTTCAATGTGATCCTAATGAAGTCCTCTTTTTCATGTGCACATTGAGGCAGACACTTTCTGCCTGTGCTGCTGTCACATCACTCCAAGCCATTACATCTTCGACGAGAAGCATGTAAATGTAATGTTTTTTGTTTAATTCTTAGAGTGAACTGCAACAAATGCAGAGGGAAGTAGAAAAAGGTGTTTGGGAAACCTGGTGTTATCAGGTGCAAACATGAGTGACAAGCCATCGGAGGGCAGATTCTCCTGTCAAAACATCTTTCCGTTTATCTTATCTAGCACAGAGTTAACGACTGTCGATTAGGGCTGCTTCTACAGAGGACACTTTTGACATCAACAGAGACCTCTAAGGTAAACTGGCAAAAGCCCTTTTGCTTGGAAGCAAGGCAGGTGTGGATTTTGAGGACTTTTATTGGCTCTGGTTTGTTTTATAGCCTCACTTTACGACTGGTCTCAGCAGTGTCTCTGTGCACGTTTAGCATTGTTATGTGAGCTGCATTTGAAAGATTCAGAGAAACAAGGACAGGGAATTCATTCAGAAGAAACGGAGAATTCAGTGGGGCAGGAGCTGTCCATAAGGAACAGGCCTAGCCATGTCTGCGCAACAGGACCTGCTGGTTAGACTAGGCTCATCCCTCTGAGGACTGCAACAAGAAGTTAGGCGTGCGCTTGCTAGCTTCTGCAAGAGACCCGTGGAGACACAGCGCCTTTATCAAAGTGTTGCCTGGGGAACCAGTTCGGATCCATTCCTACCAGCAGGGCCAAATATGCTGGCCTTGTCAAGATGTATGAAAAGGACAGGTCCTTGGGGATGTTTGGCACAGACTTGTCGCTTTTGTCCAGGGCTTGGAAAGGAGGCGCATTTTAAATTTCAATCCATAGCATCTATTTGGGGGCAGAATCATCCCCTCCTCGGTGCATACAGTTACTCAGTTTCACTGTCTCCCTCTTCCACATACCTCAGTGCTATTTTTTTAACACTACTGTTAACAAAACATGTTTTTATTGGTGTGATGTGCTACGATACGTGTGTGTTGGGGAAGCAGGATTCTAGCTGCTCCTTTGCTTTGCCTCCCTAACATTCACATTGCCCTGCACCAACCGCATCTTATGGGTTATTGAGTCATACTTCAATACACCAGCACCTTTGACTGCTGTTTTACAATGTCCCCTCCAACCCCAAACCCCAGAAAACCAGGAAGAATAACTTTTCTTCAGCCTATCAGCTTCGGTAGGCTACTGATGTGAATCCTACCACTATCACCAACTGAAACGGATCCCGCCACTGGTTACCAATTACAGCGGATCGCATCTCTATACAATTCTATAACCTCCATAGGTTAACTTGTGGTTTTGTGTGAGATAAAACTTTAATACTTGGAGACTCAGGCAGAAGTTGAACAAATAAGAAAGATTTATTTTACAGAACAAAGCTGGTAGAACAAATGATGCGTCAGGTGATAAAGCTCTTTCAGGAAACAGTCAGTTCTAATTATATTAAATTTAGTGGATGTTACAAGCTTCTGAAAAGTTAGCAAACACACAGCTTCTTTTAAACTTCAGTTACGTATTTTCAATTATTACTCTTCAGTTAGATGTTACAGGTTTCTAGACTAGATGGTAAATGCTTAGGTTCTTTCACATTGTTTCACTTCGGTTCCTTAGACTTAATTGTTGCGGTGTTACAGCTTGTTACTTGGGTTTTTAACAAGGTGGTACTTCCTGTCAGTTTCCCAGCCTCCTATGAATCTCACTCCTGAGGTACATCTCGCAGTATTACAGATCCAGAGGATCACCAAACCCTTCTTAACTGGTTTGGGATTCTTCCCTTTCTAGAAGATCACTCCCTTCCTGACCAAAACGAGACCCAGGTAGAGTGTATCCTCACAGCTCTACTTCTCCTTGCCCAGACTCAGCCCTCCAGTTAACTCTTGTCTGAATGCTCTCACAAGACACTACAAACTGTCATTCTATCTAAGCTCAGAAACTCCTTTCTCTTGACTGTAGATGGGGATGAGAGTGGATGTTACACACACCTCAGAACCAACTCTCTAACTCTCCTTCCAGCTCTTTCCCTTAAACTCTCTGCTAAGCTCTCTCTCAACTATCTCCCAACTATCTTGGGAATGGCTCCTTTTATATTCCCTCCCAAAGTGCTGGCTCCACCCCACTCTACCAATCAGAGAGAGGCACCAGCCCTCTGGTGGAATCCTGAGGCACTGCATCCGCAGACTCTGGCCTAGCTCAGCTGTCCGTTACAGCTTCCCTAAAGCTTTTTACATGCCTGCTCTCCAAACGAGCTTCAACTGGCTTAATGCAGTTTTTGTCAATAGGCAGCTTGTTGGCAGAAGCTGCATTAAGCCCTTCCATCGACAGGGCTCTAATCCTGGTCGGATTCCACCCCTGCTCCATAAATGATAGAGTCCAACACCATAATTGTGCGCTCATGTGCAAACAACATGCTGCTCTCTCTTGCCCATATGTAAATGAGAACTAATGCATTGCAGTACCATGGTAGAGAACTGAGTCACCGTCTGGGTGCTCCCCCAAGGGGCATGCTTGTCTGGCCTGTAGCATCTCCTTCCTGCTCCCTCGCCATGCAATTGAGCTTGGAAATCAGCCTTCTATTGTGGCCACTTTAAAGCTTTCCCTGAGCTTAATTGTAGAGTGTTCGACTGGGTTTTGGTGAGGGATGGGGGGCTCACAGCTTGAGAAGGAAGAGTTAGCCCACCCCTCTCTGTGAATTGCAGTCCTCCCTCCTGCTGAAAACGCCAGCCTCTCGTTTTTTCAGATGGTCAGAGAGGGAGCAGTGGGTTGGTGTGTCTGTGGCCACCCCACAGCATGCAACCCTTGGGCCAAAACAGTTTCTCCACCTCTGATGTGGTGGTTGGAGTGTTGGACTTAGACTAGCGAGACCCTGATTCAAATTCCTACCAACCCACAAAGCTCATTCAGTGATTTGAGGTCAATCATACATTCTCAGGCAGACCTACCTCACCAGGCTCCTGTGAGGATTAAAGGTGGGCTCATGCAGGCCACCCAGAGCTTTTTGTAGAAAGAGCAGTCTAACGTGGTAGATTGCAGTGGGTTGTCAATAGCTTTCTCAATCAGAGCAGCATTTGCCAAAGGAAGGATAGAGCCAATGAATGCAAAAACTTGTTTCGGCTTGTATAGATGTGAAATTCTACATACTGCATCCATATAAAAGGAAGAAGGGGATATCCCTATGAAAGGGAAAGTTCCCAGTGCTCCATTTGATGTACCAGAATGAATAGCGCTCTGTTGAAGTTATACCTAGGGAGCTGCTTTATGCTGAACCAGATTGCTGGTCCATCTAGCTCAGAACTGACAGGCATGATGGCTCTTCAGGATTTCAGACAAGGGACACAATCCACCAGTCAGTTTTCCTGCACAAGTCTTGTTTGGTACATTGGTGGTTGACAGGAGAACTGCCTGCTTTATTGTTTCCTCTGTAATTTGGGAGTTAAGGATAGAGTTTAGCTCTGTTGATAAGTATAGTTTAGCCTAGCAGCTGCCCACTCACCTGGAGCAAATAATGATTCCTTCTGGGTCAGGAACTTGTCAGGCCCACCACTCAAAACACCCATCTGACAACTAGGAGAGTGTAGGCAGGCAAGCAGGCTGGTTATTCTGTACAAGACTGTGATAAAGTGTTCATAGGCTGTTTTTCTGTTTATAATCCCTCACCCCACCCCAAAAAAGAGTTGGGGTGGGGTTAAATAGCGTATTAAAAGAGTTCTCTTGACTCTCTCTAAAAAGTTGATTGAGCCCCTTTTAAAAGTACCAGGATCAATCTTGAAAGGATTAAGTAATTGGAATGGGGGGAAAGTTTTATTTTGTTATCCTTGCAGCCTCCTAGATAAGATCTTAAACTCAGCAGTAGTTATTGATCTCGCGGGCTGGAAAGGATCTCTCAAGATGATGTCCTTCTAACTTCATTAGGTAAGAGAGCTCCAAAAGGCACGCAGGCTCTTGCTGAGCATGCCGAGCAGGTGAGCCAGGCTGGCTTGGGAGGCTGGCAGTGTCCAGCTCTCGCCCAGGCCCATACACTGGCAGAAAGGCTGTTTGCCCCAAGAGCCATTCTTGCTTTTCACAGGGCATCTAAGAAGGTGGGAGGCGGCGTGAAGGGGTTCCTGCTGTGAGGTGAGCAAGGAATCGGGAGGCCCAGTAATCAGGATGGGTGAAAACCAGGGTGCAGGTTCAAGGAGCAGACGGACAAACCAGGAGGCAGGCTCAAAGATTAAGCCCAAAGTTGGGACTGAAGGACAGTCACAGAACATAGAACCACACCAGACTCAGGAAAGATTTCATTGATTGCAACAGGAAGCCCTGTTATATCTCTCTCCAGGAGGATCCAGTGGCCTTGGTGGCACTTCACTGCCCAGAAACATGCTGCAACATATGTCATGTGGTAGTTCACCATACAGGGTGGCTGTACACAGGTTGGAAGCCTCTCAATTTAAGTCTCATCAGGACCTCACAAAGGACTTTGTTATTCATAGAATCATAGAATTGCAGAGTGGGAAGTGACCACAGGGGTCATCTAGTCCAACCCCCAGGAATAGTCAGGCGAAAGGTAGGTGGAGGTCTTGATGCTGTAGGGATCAGGCAGCAGGGTCCTGGTCATGAGGAGATAGCCTTGCAAGTTTGGTGGTCCCAGATTCTAGATTGGTAGTGAATGTTGCCGTTCCACTCACACAGCAGACTTCTTCTTCTGCAACAGAACTACCCCCTCCTCTGCTCTCCCATGCAGCAGCTCCCCGCGCCCCCACTCCCGGCAAAAACTGGGGGAATCTCTGGAGCAGATTTTGGGAGCACACTGGGACAGAAGAGGAAGTGCCATTGCACAAGCAAGACTGCTCACACAGCATTGGATACAACCCTCCCTTTCTACCCTGCTGCACTCGTTTCTCACCCAGGCACTTATTATTGGCTATCTCCTACCTACTTTCTGCTCATTCTCAGCAGTTACACTTTAAGCAAACTAGGAACACTTGTTCAGACAAGCCCTGATTCTACTGGGTCAGTGTGTGTGTGTGTGTGTGTGTGTGTGTGTGTGTTGTGTCTCAGATACCATAAAAGGGAATTTCAACTTAGTTTAGCGGTGTAACCCTTCAGCAATCTCTCTCTGCCCCACATCATCACCCACCCTCCCTCCCTCCCTTTGGATTTTGCTTTTAAAGAAAGACGAGGAATTTGGCTTCCAGCAAATCTTGATAAATAAAAGTAATTGTCTAGGTATGGCCAGTTGGTGTAATCACTCTGTTTATTGAAGGAGACAGGAATGATGTTGTTGGTGAGATATTGTCTAAGCTCCGGCTCAGGATAATGTTTTTCTAAGGAGAAAAATAGCCTTTCATTGTTCTGTACGGATGCCAGGAATTCACTTCTGTAGCCGACCTCTGAAATTCTAATTGACATTTTTATCTACACTATATAAAGATGATTAAGAATTGCTGCCGTTGTTTGTTTATTGCTGTCTGGCTCAAGCAAAACAAAGTCATGCATTTTAAAAAAAAATTAAAGAAAGATCCTGCAGAAGTTTACCAACAAATGGATTTAGAAGAGGCAGTTCCATTGCCTAATTTGGCAGTAGCCTTAAGTTGCTTGTGACGGAGTTCTTTCTTGCCTTCCAGATTCTGCTGCTAAATCACAGGTCTTGCACATACCTTCAAGTGACCCTTGGCTCCATTTAACAGTCACTGGAAATTTAACACTTTCTCACCTTGACCATCCTCCAAGGAGCTGTGCACATGTGGTATACATGGGATTATCGGTCATCGTTTATATAATTTTTAAACAAAAATCATAAGTATTTTTTAAAATTAAACCAAGTTATTTATAGAATATGTACAAAAAATCCATTAAATATATATATATATATTACACCCAATTACCCCTTTCCAGCCTCCTGATCTTTTTGCAACAAACCTGTGAAGTAGCTTGGGTTGAGGGACCATGCCTTGTTGTCAGAGCCCTAAATAGTCTCCAGCCCTTAAAAGCATTTTTGGAATGTTGGGTGCTCTGCTGCTTGCCAGTATTAGGGCAAATTCAGAAAATCAATGTGTGCCTTCCGAGGCTTCAGTAAGAAGGAATGGGTTGCCAGTGAAAAAAGGAGCATGGTTTAAATAGTGTTGTATTGTCTCATAAAGAAACCTGGAAAATGAAGAGTTGTAGGAAGCCTTTAAAAATTACTGTTGTTGAGTGGTGGGGGGTTTTGCTGTTAAATCTTATAATGGCACAGTGGGGAGGGGAATAAGGTATCAGAGGGACTATGTGGACACAGAAGGGCCATTAATGAACAAATGGAATTTTATACCTCTCAACAAGTATGCACCGATTGGTATCATCCTCACAAAAGTATTGTGGGCACACCTTGTTTCAGAAACTTATTCATAGAATGTAATTTCAAAATGAAAATGAAAATATGGCTGGAAGTGTTTATACAGCAGCACAAGCTGCTGAGGTCCCTTCATATGGCAAGATTTGATATACTATAAATCCTACTTGGGTTTATAGATCTTAACTTGTGGTTATGCCACGTGACATATTTACATGCACTCTAAGCACTGTACAAAGATTAATTATAAAGTATTGGTGTCGTAAAGAACTTCTAATGTATGTGATGCTTAGGGGCTGTCGTCATAAACGCCCTTGTCCAGCAATTTGCTTGTGTATGCCCCACAGGAGGTATAGTGGCTGTAGTCATTCCCTGATCCACAGGGAACAGCTTTATTTCCAGATCAGAGGTGGCAGTGTCAAAATTGGCAGAAGACTCTTTTCTCTTACATGAATAGTGTCCACTGGTTGCACAAGCTGCAGAGAAGTTGACGATTCACATTCGCTCCCATCTATATCACCATTTAATTCATTTTCCATCAGAGTTGAGAAACCTGGTGCTTTTCATTAATGTTATTTAATTGGAAATTAAGAGAGGAAATTAAGCAAGGATTCATTAAGGACTTGAAGCCCTCTCTTGTTTCAGTTTTCTTCATGCCAGCCAGACTGGAGTAGCCATCAAGACTGCCTCCCATTAGACCTTTGGTTCTATATTTGTTTTCATATCCTTTTCCTCCTGACCAGCTTGTTCCAATAGCTATCATTACATCATCAATTTCATGTAGGGAGGGAGGTGATGGCTCCCTGCTGTGCTGATGGCAACATGAACGCTATCAGGCCAGCCTTGTGCATTCTGATGTTGCTCCATGTTTAAAAGTCTGTTTGACAGACTTTGGCATACTAGAATCTGGAGCAGTTCTGACTCAGGTTTTGTTTAAGATTCATAACTCCTTTTCAGTGCAAACTAAAAACCTGGTCAAATGGATATATTTATTATTACATTTATAGCCATTCGTCCCTCCCAAAAGGAGCCCATGATAGCCCTCAGTGGTTTGGCCAAAGTAGATGGTTTTAAATGTGAATGTGGTGACATAAGTTGCTAAAATTACAGGCACTTTGCTTCTTCCCCTATGCCTTCTGATGTTGCACTGCTGGAAGCTAAGCCATGGTCTGGCTTAGCATTGCACCAGAACCTTGGTTTGTGGTTTGTTTCTCTCCAGACAAAACAGTGAGGTGTAACCTGAGCTTGTTTGTTTGGTTAGTGTGTGTGTGTGTGTGTGTCTAAATTTTCAAAAGATTATAAACATAACACAGAAGTTCCCATTTCCCAGAGGATCAGTTTATCAGATCTTGACATAGCCTTGTTAGTGAACTTGGTGAATGCCAGTTGTTGAAACATTCATTAGAAAATCTTGTAAAAGGGTCTCATATTTTGTTAACATCTGCATCATGTTTGCTATTCAAAGCATACACACTTTTCTTGTAAATTTTTCAGATAAAGCAATTGTCCATACAGTCTGTCACCATTGTGTGATATGTAGATGCTCAAGTCCTTCCTGATTCTGTTCTATGAGTAGTCATGCCGCCACCAAAAGAAAAGTAGTAAGTTCCTTCATAGTAAGCCAAACCATGGCTCAGCTCCTAGCAGCACAGCAAGAGTGGAGGAGGATTGAAATGCTCCTGGTTTTAGCAGCAGGCACTAACATGCTGCATATTCACCTTTAAACCATCCTTTAATTTAACTGTGGTTTCAAGTGATGTGCACATAAGGCCATTGCAACTACCTGTTTGGTCCTAAGTTGTTATAATAAAATCTTAGATCACTTCTGTGCAACCTTTCCTTGTAAACATACTAAACCTAATCTGAAGATTAGTGAACATCTTTAGTGATTCCGTTCACTTGACCTCTCCCCTCCTATGCTGTGCAGTGCTACCTGGGGTGCAGAATAATTGCCATTTTTCATGTCGGCTGTCATACCTTATTGCTAAATATAAGATCCGTAATGACGGGAAATCACTTCCAGAAATTTGGAGGCATGAGGCAAGCAGGAATCTCCAGAAGGCAGCCAGAGAAAAAAGAATCAATACAGAAACGTTTGTTTTGTTTTTCTAAAGTGATGGTGAGTAAACCTGTCCATAACTGGAAACCTTGACATTTTGTAGTTTTTTAAAATAAAAAGTGCTGTCCAGAAACAACCTTAATGTAACTTCTTCCAAGTGTTCTCCAGTATGAAGATTGAGCTTTAAGGGTCTTGTTGCTTAAGATACAAAGAACTGCCATTTCCATTATCTGGCAGACTTACTTTACTCTTAAGAGGTTTACCAGAAACTGTGTGCAGAATCATAATGAACTACTTCAGGTCCTGCATAGGAAAAATATCCTGTGGTGTTCTCTAGATTTAAACTGGGACATATCTCCCCTACTACCTCTATGTTATGAATTAATTCATGGAGCATTATTGCTGTTTGTACCATCTCAGAACTACAAAAGCGGAGATATTATCAGGTTGCGTTTTCAAGTCATGTGGGACGGTTTCAAAACATTAATTGGTAGAAATCCAAGTGCTCACGAAGGGAAAGAACAAAATGCAACATTTACATAGACAGATTTAATGCAGTGAGTGGTATTAAAGATGCCAAGTGTAATAAATCAGAAGGCAGCCTTGAGAAAACAGGCAGATCCCCTCCAGCATCGAGGAAAATGTTACATAAAATATTTTAACATACTGAACAATTTGTTCTACGTTGTCATTTCTGAGTGTGGTTTTTAATGGGTTTGGTAGAAAGAAAGCCGACTCGTATTTATGTTCTGCAAGCAGATGTGGTGAATCTGCCACCTTTTTTTCTTTTTTAAGGGAAATATTGAGGGATAATGGAAGCCTTTTTGTCGACTTCCTTGACCACAAAGCAACAGGAGGCGACATTGGAGAAGCTTCCTCATAACAGCGTGGCTCAAGAAAGTGGCCGCAACACATTAGAGTGGCTCAGCAGCATGGACTGCCATCATGGTGTACACCAATCTCCACCAATCTGGCGCCCCCCTCGTGCTTTGGACTACAAGTCCCATCAGTGTACCCCAAAAGATCTGGAGGATGCCAGTTTGCCTTAGGCTGTGCAAGCAGTTTCTGTGTCTGTGCTGACTCTGGCTCTGCAATTATCCATGTTATAACCTCTACAAGGAAGTGTGGCTCAGCACAGGAAGACTGAATCTTTCTTCTCTCTGAAGGAGACACCTGTGACAGAGTTTGAGATCCTCTTTTCCTCTGTCATTATATTAGCTTTTCTGATGCTGCTGAATGTTTCAAAAATAAATTTGGGATACAGCAGGAGCTGAATTGGAAAAAGGCTAGTGCTTGCTTGCATGGCTCAAGCCATTGAGCTGTGAAGGAGAGGCTTTGAAGGCTGAGGATTAAAATCTGACTTATTTCTGTTTCCAAATGTGTAATTTAGAAGTGGCTTAAAAAAAAAAAATCCTTCTGTCTCCATGGAGGTCAGAGTCCTAGTATGAATGATGGCATCATTTTGCTACTTTCCGAATGGAACATGAAATAATGTTGGCTCTCAGTTAACAATTGGGTTAATGTCTCTTTGTGTTGATTCCACTTCACCCCCCTAAAAATAACTTACTTTAGAAAGCAGCCTGTTGCATCATTAAGAGAGGCTTTATCTGCTCTATCATTAAGTCAGGTTGCCTATGAGTCATGTCTTTTATTCTTTCTTAACCACTTAGTTTAATATGTCATCTTCGGGTGCAAATAAATGAGTAAACCTGTTCCCACCAGAGGTTTGCTATCCTGTCCCCTTTCCCTGCCCTGCCAATTTTTTCCATGTTTATCAAAACATACCATACGCAGTGGCCCTGCATTTGTGGCTCCTTGTGCAGGGCAGATCCCAAGGAAGTTATCTGGTAATTAAATCCCCAAGCTACAAATGTGTTATTGCCACATGGAATGAACCATCTATATACCACCTTCTGTTTCTTTAATAATGGGCTGGGCTTCTTCCTAACCCTGTTGCTTTTGTACATTTACATTTTCTAGAAAGCTGGTGCTGTGAATCTTGAAATCGATGTGGCTGCAATCACATACCCCATGAAGTATACTCCCGGTCATAGAAAGTGTAGAGAACACTACACTCAGGAATCTAGCAAGTAAATTCCATTGTGTCTCTTAAACAACAACAGAGCAGGAAACTCCTGACCCAATACAGACACAACTAAATTCAGTGTCATCCAATAATTAAATAATACCGTGAAAATATCCATGCAGCCTCAGGTACAGAATCCCTGGCTATGGGGAGATTATGGGGTGGGGAACTCAGCTTTCAGTGTTTTTTAAAGGAAGATTCTAGTCCTTATGAGAAAACTATGGATAGTGCAAATTATAGAGTGGTTGACTCAAATTCCTGGTCAGCTGGCCAAGGTCTCACTTTTCACCTTAGGAGTTTTTCCTCTGAGAAACCTGTTTTTCTCCTCTCATTACCCCCCCCCCCCCAAATCTTCTGTTCTTGTTTTGCTTTTAAAAGCTAAACTAATAATGTTGGTAGTGCTAATGGTGTGGGCAGAAACAAACAGTATTGTCTGTGTGCGTCATATATATAAAGCACTTTAATGTACTTTCCCGCTTGCATGTTAGTAGACATGTCTCTCCCACCCCCAATTATGACCCACAGTTGTTGCATATGTTCAGAGTCATCTGATGTGCATAGCATCTGTTGCTAATACCACTATTTTATTATTTATCAAATCCATTTCTTCATAGAATGGCTAATTTCAGACCCACAGCTGCTCTCGTCATCTTGGTGCAGCTGCTACTTACCGAACAAAGCCAAACCAGTTTCACATTTGTCAGTCTGTCTCTTTTATTGTGTATTTTGAAAGGACTTGAGTACGTTGCTCCAGTGCCACAGGCCAAGATGTTGAGGGCGGGCAGAGAGGAGAATCACACTTTAGGACTACAGTCCTATGCTGAGGAGTAAACCTCACTGAACACTGTAAACATGCATTACGGCTGTGCTGTTTAAAATGTATTTTTTCCTAGATCTCTTACCAGCATTGTGTAAATCTGTTCAACTCTTTTGTTTAAATAATAATAATTTTCTGGCCTTTGGCACCAGAAAAGAATTTGGTCGATTCTGTTTGCAATCCAGTATAACTCCTGAATCTTCTGATTCTTCCAATTATCTTGTTACCACTTTCCTTTTTGTGTATTTCTTTCTCAGGGTGTACAAGAACTGTAAATACCCAATATCCATTCTCATAGGGATGCATATATATATATATATACAGTGGTGCCCCGCAAGATGAATGCCTCGCAAGACGGAAAACTCGCTAGACGAAAGAGTTTTCCATTTTGGAGGTGCTTTGCAAAACGAATTTCCTATGGGCTTGCTTCGCAAGACGACAATGTCTTGCGAGTTCCTGCTGGTTTTTTCCCTCCCCCCCTTTTTCTAAGCCGCTAAGCCGCTTATCAGCTGATCCGATCAGCAGATAAGCCACTAAAAGCTAATAGCGCTAATAGCTTTAATCCGCTAATCCTTCAATGGGCTTGCTTCGCAAGACGAAAAAACCGCTAGACGAAGAGAATCACAGAACGGATTCTTTTCGTCTTGCAAGGCACCACTGTACTAGCCTTGTAAAGAATTAGGGTCAGCAACAGTTACCTGTTGTCCTTACCCTTCTTTTCTCCCATTGTGCCCA
The DNA here is from genome assembly GCF_965112155.1 of Podarcis liolepis. Classification (NCBI taxonomy): domain Eukaryota; kingdom Metazoa; phylum Chordata; class Lepidosauria; order Squamata; family Lacertidae; genus Podarcis; species Podarcis liolepis. Next base: position 37,534,141 of record NC_139567.1, read on the forward strand.
TTCCTTTCCCCTACTCTGTGTTTCTCCACACTTCCTGGAAAGAAGGCCAAGATGAAATCAGGATAGGCAGTTGCCATAGCACAGTCCATCCCATCTTTCCTCCAAGGAGACCCAGGTGGCATACATAGTCTCTCCCCCACCCATCAAATTACCTTTAACATTTGCCCTCAACAGTTCTGTCTCTGTAATTAACTTCCACATAGAATTTCTGGTGGAAATTTCTACTTGGAAGATAGAGAAGGCAGAGCTTGGAATGGAGGGAAAATGGATAGATGTTTGGGTATGTCTGCAGAACCTCTTTTCCAAAATGGCCACAATCTATCCTCCTGCGCCATATACCTCATGAACCAGGAGGCCTGTATACATAAGATGTCTGTAAGTCTCTTAAGGTTTTTTGTGCAGTTAAGTGGGAGTGCGAGGTTTGCAGGGGAAGCAGACTAGATCGGAGTCTGTTGTCAGCCAAGTGGAAATTGTCATCAGTAATTTCTTTCCTAGAAAAATTTGCCACAGAGACTGTTCTATATAAGGGTAGATGAGACAAAGGGAGGGCTATGAGTGCAGTGCTATGATGGCTGTCTGTCCCAATTTTCAATGGCTTAGGGCTCTGAAATACAGTACAGTCATACCTTGGTTGTCGAACGCCTTGGTACGCAGATGCTTCAGCTCCAAACACAGCAAACCCGGAAGTAAATGTTACTGTTTGCGAACACTTTTTGGAAGCTGAATGTACGTTTCGGCTGTTGGCATTGTTTCCAGGGCCAGTCAGCCAATCAGAAGCCGCGCCTTGGTTTGCGAACGTTTTGGAAGTCGAACGGACTTCCAGAACGGATTCCATTCAACAACCAAGGTGCAACTATATATGATGTTTATGTTATGCAGTGCTCACTGACCTAGTATCCAAACCAATCAGATGCTTGATTAATTAGGTATCACACTGAGGAAGACAGAATAGCACTTTGGTGGATGAACTCTGGAAGAAGTCTAATGGAGAGCCAATGTTGTGTTATGATCAATGTGCTGGACTTGAGCTTGAGGATACTTGGGTCTGAATGGATCTGAAACTTGCCTGATTGACCTTGGCTCAGCCATTCTCATTCACAACTGTGCCTGTGTCATGGGGTTGTGTTCTGAGCTACTTGGAGCGGAGTTTACAATACAAATGTGAGAGAGGAACAAAACGTAGTTCAGCCACGTTTGTAACTTCTAAATTCAGAGGATGTGGAGCCTGTTGAAGTCCCATTGCAATCATTGGGGCAGCGCATAGTTGACTATTTCGGAGTTTGGTGGGGAAACAGACTTTTTCCTATGGAGTTGACGTAAAAAATTGGATAGAAGTTTAGTGTGATTGTAAAATTAAAAGGCAACTGGGGTCTAAGGAGTTTAAATTGCTGCCCGTCTCTTTTCGCATCTTCAGTAGCAATGGGCAAGATAGTTGTGTTTTGCCTAATTGTTAGCAAGCCTTGAGCTGAGTTTTCTTCCTCTCTGGAACAGGAAGAGACCCACATCATGGCAGAATCTTGCACTCAAACTCTTGTTCATATCTACATGATGCTTGGCAAACACAGAAGGTGATGTCCAAAGTAAGTTGAAAATAGCCATGGGGTGAACTCCCCTTGTCAGGCTTGGAACCTGTGCTCAGAAAACCAAACTAGCTCCTGTTGCTGTAGTTTGTATGGATTTAAATATATTGCCATAGATACAACTGGTATGATTAGAATGGATATAGTATGGATTATATTATGGAACTGACAGTGATTTGAAAAGAGAATTTTCTGTTTGTAATATACACATCCCTCCCACCTTTTCCTCTGGCAAATAGGCTCTGGAGAGTGTTGTATCATTTTAAAAACTTGCGAAATATATTTCACCTGAGGAGACAGTCAGATAAAATTGTGTTTGTGTGTGTTTACATTTCCATGTGCTCAAGGATCTTTTAGAAGACATCTAAAGGCAGCCCCGTATAGGAGAGTTTTTATTGTTTGATGTTTTCTTGTGTTTTTGATATCTGTCAGAAGCCGCCCAGAGTGACTGGCGCAACCCAGTCAAATGGGCGGCATATAAAGAATAACATTATTTTTAAAATTATTATTATTGGCAAAAGAATTGCAATCTCTCCTGCACAAGCCAGATCTCCCCCCACACACACATGCAAACTTGGTTTATATATTCCTACTGTCTGTTTTTTTATTGTTTTCATTTGTAAAATATTGTGCACTTATACACTATTTCCCTCTATGACAATTTAGTTGTCTTTTCTTATCTTTCCCTTGAAATCTTTGATAAATGTGCGTGCTCTCTCTCTCTCTCTCTCTATATATATATATATAGAGAGAGAGAGAGAGAGATTGGTGGTGGTGATGGGGGGAAAGGGTGCTGCCAGATACCATTATAACGGAGTTGTTGCTGGGTGGGGAGACGGTTGTGAAGGGAGAGGAAGCGGGAGATCTTGAATGGGTGGGAAAGAACTGCTGCTCTAGTGAAAGGGGGTGGAGGGACCTAGCCAGAGCAATCAAGGTGACCTTAGCAAAGCTGACAGCAAGTTGGATCATCATTTCTGCTAGGTCTTCCTCAGTTTGTTGCTGGGACTACGATGCAAGACCAGAAACAGAACAAAGCAGATGGGAGACATAAAGGAGAAGAAGGAAACAATGCCACTTGCTTGATGTGAGGGTGAAGAGTTCCGTAATCGTAGATTATTTTTCATGAGTATTGGGTGCAGTGCACCTGCAGAATTTTCTGTCTGCAACTATTACCCTGAAAGGCAACTGCAGAAGACTCCACCAGCATCTCATGTCCACTTCAGTCGCTTTCCCAGTTTGTGTGCATTCTTAAAAGTAAGCTGGAGGGACAGTAAGTCTTTTAAAAGAGGTTTGATGAAGGCATTGCCTCCCACTGGAGGTAGAACTGCATCTCCAGGAAGGACTGGAAAAATGTCTATCTGAGACCTGATACTAGTCAGTGTTGAAAATACTGAACTAGACAGATCAGTGATCTGATTCAATGAAAGCCCACTTCCTTTGTCTCGTGTGTGGTAAGATAACAACTGGCCCAAGGTCAGCAAGTGAGCCCCAGGATTGAGTTGGACTTTTAATTTGGGTCTCCTGTGTCATAGTCTGACACTCTACCCATTTCACCATTCTGGCCATCTGCATGGGAGGATGTGGCCACTCTTTTGCCTGATGTCTTCCGCTACAAACCAGCCCTCTTTCAAGGGGGCTTTATTATAGCTAGGTTCAGAGATTTGTCTTCTGGACATCTTTGGGAAGGAGTTAAACCCTGAAGAATTGCAACTCATACCAACAGGTCATTCCCAAAAGAGAAAAACGGAGACAGCGATTTCTTTGGGGACTGGGAAAAGAAAATGGAGGCTGTCTTTGGTGAACAGGGACAGTTGGAGCACGTGTCGAACACTGAAAATAGCTTGCTAGCACAGAGTCTCTTGGAAGGTCACTCACCCAAGGGCACTGTTAGGGTTGTATTTTTGGTGGTTTGTGGCTGGGAGCAGGCAGAGGAAGAGGAGCATTGTTTCCCTGTGTGCTTTTTGCAGGACGCTGAGCATTTGGATGAGCTAATTCCGAGTTGATTCTGGTTTTGAGCAGAACAAGACCTCTACTGTCAAGTGCTTTAATAGCATTTGTGCCCCTTCCATAAACCAATCTCTCCCACCTTGAGAAGGTGGGGGGAATAAATATTTCACCATCAAAAAAAATTGCTGCTTTTTGGAACTGTCTTGTCTCTTTTGAGTTGGGCTTGGAGACAACTAGACAAGCTTCAATGAAAGCGAATAAAGTGACATTACTTTCCGAGCACAATCTTCTGTTTCCAGTCACTTTTCAACAGACATTCAATCAAAATGCTAATAGCCAAGGCAACAGGGGAGTGGGGTTATTGTAATCCTAATTGATAGGCTGCGGGGATGGGTTTTGATAAGTGCTGCTAAAGATTTTGTTTGTATGTGTGTGTGTGAAATTCTCTTTTAATTACAGCCACACTAATAAAAAAAATGACAATGTTTTTGATGGTTACCTGCGTAAATGGGCTTTTGGAGTTTTGTTTAAAACTTTTTTTAAGGCCAACAGAACACCAGATATCATCAAATTTACCTTTAAAATAAAGCCATAGCAGAGGCGGTGGTGAATTTTTCTGTGCTGTGGCAGGGGCTACTTTGCATCAAAATTAAGGCTGTCAGATCTAAAGAGAAGTTGAATAGGGAATCCAATCATTTATTTATACAATAGCCTTTTCATAAAGCCTTTAGCAGAAGCTGCACAGCAAACCAGCACTGCATTTATATCCTTGGCTTGGGTAATTAGGATCAATTATATCAGTGAGATTTCTATGCTGGAGATGTGGATAAAATATTTGAATGAGGTACAATATTGTTTTTGTTGTTTATAGCCAGGTTTTTGGTGACCCTAAAATAGGAATTCCCATACTCTGTGCCAGTAAACAATAAATAATATTAAAGCCTCTACTGAGCCCACAAGTGGTACCAGGAGGGGCAGGGAAGGAGCTGCCCCACCACCAGCCTTGTTCTGGATTCAGTTTCGTTACTTAAATAAAATGTTCCTTTCACACACAAATTATGGTTGAATCATGAACTGGAAATTAAATTAAGGCTGCAGCCCTAAACATGCTTCCTTGAAAGGTTAACTCCATCAAAATCAATAGGACTTATTTCAGAGAAAATACATTTTAGATGGAGGTCTTAAAGAGAAAAATATTGTTTTTTTCCCCTTTCCAAAATCTAATATGTGGAATAACGCCCCCCGCACCACTCAGAAAGACACATTGCCCTTCTGTGCGCTCCTTAATACTTTTTCCTGCTGCCACTACTGGAGCACATATCCCCAGGAGCTTCCCCGTGGCTTCTCTTCATGATCCATTGTTCTGGCCATGTCTCCTTCCAGTTGGATTCTACTGATGATTGATTTTTATGAGTGTGATTGAATGATCCAATCTACGCCAATACAGAGTCATAAGAATGACCAGCTTACGAAGGAGGCTGTCCACTGCATCTCTGTATGACTCCCTGGTCTGGCCCACTTCCAGTCAGCCTCCTCTGAGAATAGTCAGTTTCCTTAAGCTCAGCACAGGGTGTGATTGAATCAGTTGGTCACTTCAAATGCTGAAGGGCAACCATTCCTTCTCACTGCTTGAGCTATGACTCTTAGCTTGCCTTCTTCCAAATAGAAGGTATGCTCTGAACATGAATCCTCAGAAAGCAACAGCAGAGAGATTCCTCTGAGGCCAAGCAGCTCTTGCTGTTACATACCCTAGGGCAGTGTTTCCCAACCTTTTTTGGGCAAAGGCACACTTGTTTCATGAAAAAAATCTCGAGGCACACCACCATTACAGCCCCGTGACGTCAGCGCGCAGCGTCACGCCGGGAGGGACATGAATGGCTAGCAAATTACATAATCACCTCCTTGAGGGCTGGCTCATCTTCTCCGAAGGCAGAACCCCATTAATTAACAGCACAGACTCACACCATAGCCAAGACGAGGGGGGGAAACCTCAGTCATGCACAGTCATGCACATGTGGGGGCTAAATGAGGACGAAGACCGGGCAGAGAGCAGGGTTCAAATCACCCCACCTGGCCAGGACAATCCCTGGGTGCTCCCTTGGGCCACTCGCCTGACCCACCTCGCAGGGCTGTTGTTGCGAGGATAACACGGGGAGAACCACGCGCGCCCCCAGGAGCTCCTTGGAGGAGAAAGTGGGCGGTGAATGCAATGCACGAAATATATGAGAGGCTACCAGGTTTTGCAGGTGAGGGGCCCCCGCCAGCCTCCGCTTCCAACACCCGGCGCAACGACGCCGAAGTTTCCCCCCGGGCTCGGCTTGGGGAGCAGCGCTGCTCCCCCCCGGCTCCCCTTCGCCCTCCCGGCTCTCTCTGCCGCCCACTGGGGACCCCCCTCACCTGCCAAGTCCGGAGCGCCGGTGGAAGTTGAATGCATGCATGCAGGGCGCCGCGTTGCCATTGCATTGCACTGCACTCCATGCAACGCCTGCACGCATGCATTGCCTTGCACGCCCGCCAAGGGGTCTCCCCGCGGTCCGATGCGTCCCCTCCGGCGCGGATGCAGCATTGCAAAAATAAAACCCCCCCGACGCAGCCCTACCTGGGGGGCAGCCTCCGCCTCCGCCGCTCCGCCTCCGCGGGGATCCCCGGGCTCCATCCTGCCGCCCGATCTCCGCGGGGGCGCAGGCAGGCTGCGCGGGGTCTGCGCGGAAGAGCCCCTGCCCGCCCGGCCGCCGCCGCGCTCATTCCATGGCCGGGAGAAGAGCGCTTCAAACAAAACGCCCGGCCCGCCAGGCCACGCTGGGAAACGTAGTTTGCGCACCCCGCGCGGGCGCGGAGCCAAAGGGCGAGGGGACTACGGATCCCGGCAGCCCCCGCGCCGGGGACGGAGGGGGAGAGGCCGGGTGCAGGGATGGAGGGACGGGTGGGCGAGCGAGTGAGTGAGTGGCAGCCGCCAAGCCTTGGCCGAGAGCCAGGAAGGGCCTCCCTGGAGGAGGAGGAGGAGGGAGGCGCAGGGAGGGAGGGAGGGAACCCCAGGGGTCATCTAGTGACGGCGCCCCAATCGAAAATTTGACTTTAAAAAAAAAAAATCTTTCGAATTTTTTAATTTTTCCCGCGGCACACCAGGCAACATCTCGCGGCACACTAGTGTGCCACGGAACAGTGGTTGGGAAACACTGCCCTAGGGAAAGCTTTTCAGATGTGACAATGAAGTGTGCTACCAGTTTTAATTCAGAAAAAAAGTGCTTTGCTTATCAGGAGTTTGGGAAATGTTGCATTAATTGCTTTGATGCCTGACCAAATCAAGACAAGTATTAGAAATGGGAATGTCCTTTATTTCAGCGGGAAGGGAGGAAAGGAAAACATATTCTCAGTCTTGAGGCTGCGGGGGGGGGGGAGTATATTCAGGGCTACCTTTTATTCTGACAGTTGTGGGTAAACCTCTAGCTAAGAAAGGTTATCACATAGTTAGGGTACTTCTGCATGACTTAGCTAAAATTTATTGCAAATGTAGTTCAGTGCAACCTAATTACTACAGAAATCTGGCATTTATACACCTCTCTGAAAAATGGGGTGGGGGCTCAAAGTGCACGTCTACAACCGCTAGAGAATTGAAGTTTGGTGTATGCCCAGTCCAAAATGATTTGATTATTAGAAAAGACCGATAGAGAGACATTTTAAAATCTAACCTGGGACATGGAATCGGCATGGAATACGGCAAGCCAAATGGCACACAGGCTGGGTCAATGGGAACTCTGTTGCCTCGTCAAACCAGCCTGCCCTGCCGAGTGAGGGTCAATTTAGCTGTATGAGTGTGTGTGAACGTATGTGGCAAGGGGCTTCTTCTTCTTCTTCTTCTTCTTCTTCTTCTTCTTCTTCTTCTTCTGGTTACATTTTAAAACTGCAGACTCCGTTGATGATCTTAGCATCAGAACTCTGACAGCTGCCATCATCCTGCACCCTTTGCGTACCTTCATGGTCATTGAATTACAGTATTTCCCCTGAAATGCTATAAAATAACTGCCTCTTGATTTACCATCCTATTATATATATAAAACTTACAGTAAAACAACCCGCAGATTATCTCTGGCTGCTGTATGCCTACCTGAATAGGAAGTCTAGCATTACTTTCCGTAAAATTGCAACCCAGGTTTTCACTGTCTTCTGCGGAAAGGGACATAGGAAGCTGCTTTATACTGACTCATACCAGTATTGTTTACACTGACTGGCAGCAGCTCTCCCGTATTTCAGACAGGGAGTCTTTCCCAGGCCTACCTGGAGATGCTGGGGGTTAAATCCGGGACCTTCTGCATGTAAGGCCGCTGCTGTGCCACAAAGCTACAGCCCCGTTCCTGCTGTAGCTATGGATGGAAGTCCTTGCCTATATGTGAGTGCAAATATGAAGCTATGAGTGAGTTAAGGGAAGCAGATTCAGGAGCAAGAGTTGCTTATCAAAAATTAATAGAAAACTTGTGCACACTTGCCTGTCCACACTTCTGATGAAAAGAAGCCAGGATTAATTTCTTTTTATTGATTGCATTTATTTCCAAAGTATTTTTTTTTTTATTTTTTAGAATTCACTGTGCTGTATAAATAAATGCATACTGCTTTGTTGATACGCGTTGGCTTGTTACCTATAAAAATTCAAACGGGGGAGCAAAGACCATCTGTGTCCATTCCTTAAAAAGCGCCCTGTGCTTAGATAATTTGCAATGGATTAATTGATAATAAAGTGGAAGGGAAGATCTCCCCTTAGTTAGCGAGGGAAGGGGGCAGGAGAGGCTGATCTATCCTGCCTTTCAATTTGTCAAGCTTTCTTTCAAAGATGTGCCAGGGAAGAAAGGGTAATTAATAGGTTTGGAGTCATTTCCGACATGTCAGTATTTCTGCCTTGCTTCCAAGTGATAATGTTCACTGGCTCCAGGCCTCGAGGGAGCCTTCCGTCTTATTAACTTGTCTAGGAGAAACTGGGGGTGGGGACAGCTTAGTCCGCTGGGGTGATGTGAAATGAAGAGTTGCAGTATAGTGCGCTATCAACACCAGCCCTCTCTTTGTGTATATGCGAGTGATCAATATTAATATTAATCCGCTTAGAGGTAGCCAATTGTGCTCTGGGCTGCCCTCCCTTGTCGCAGGACTTTGGATGCTGGGATGTATCCACTATTAGCTTCCTTTGTGGAAACCCTGAGGATCAGTGCTGTTTTGGACCTAAGCCAGCCACCATATTTCATCTTTGGAAGTCATTCTCTTTCCTTCCCTCCCCCATCAGCTGGCCTAGTGTCTCCTCCTAGTGTCTCGAGAGCCAGTGTGGTGTAGTGGTTAAGAGCGGTAGTCACGTAATCTGGGAAACCGGGTTCGTGTCTCCGCTCCTCCACATGCAGCTGCTGGGTGACCTTGGGCCAGTCACACTTCTGTGAAGTCTCTCAGCCCCACTCACCTCACAGAGTGTTTGTTGTGGGGGAGGAAGGGAAAGGAGAATGTTAGCCGCTTTGAGACTCCTGAAGGGGAGTGAAAGGCGGGATATCAAATCCAAACTCTTCTTCTTCTTCTTCTTCTCTTCTCCTGGGTGGCCACACACACTTGTGCATGGCTTAGCTCCCGTGCTTAAAGTCATTTGGAGTGACCTGTTCCCTTCTTGTCAGTCAGCCTCTTTATTATTTAACTTTAACTGCTCATCACATAAAACGAGATTAAATAAGGAGTGAAACTGGGACGACGAAAACTGCTGCAGATGTCTTCTTGTGACACTTCAGCCTTGTTCAAGAGACACGTTAGTATCTAGCGAGTGCATGGAGGGGGGAGAGCAGGATTGATTATGCTGGTCTTGCCCCGGACCTCCTTGTCTTCAGTTTGCATGTGTGTAAGCCCCGTGTACATGTTCAGCTGAATGTGCAGATATGGCATGTGCAGGGTCATGCTGGCATACCCTCCAACATTTGTCCGATGAAAATAAGGACATCCTATTCTACACCAGGAAACTTCTCCCACGTCTGATCTCCCCCACACATAGGCGTCATATATGCATCTACACCTGTCAACTTCAGCCAATTACAGCATCTCTGCCGAACCGACCTCACAGGATTGTTGTAAATAAAAAATGTACAGGGGAAGGGATCGTGTAGAACACCTTCCACAGACAAATTGAATGAAATAAGATTTTAACTATAAGCTGCCTTGAGTCCCCGTAAGGGAAAAATGTGGGAAACAACAACAGCAAAGAAGAAGGAGAAGGAGAAGAAGAAACTGAGAACGATCAGGAACATATCAGAAAGTACAATAAAGAAATAAACACTCCTTCATTTCATTCAGGGATTTTATTTTCAGGATGTACAGGACTTCGGTTTTGTATCTACACACAGAACTTTAATTGTTCTCTGAGACAAGGGGAGGAAAAAGGAAAATAGGGACCCTGCAGGACAGCTTCTGTAATTCTGGGACTGTCCCTGGAAAACCGTGACACTTGGAGTGTTTGCATTGACTGTGGACCCCCTTTCTTTCACTTCCACTGAATACAAGTATGCTTGCTAAATAGGGGCTACTGTTCTCTCTCTCTCTGTCTCTCCTCTCTCTCTCTCCATGTCTTGCTGGTTTTGTAGGAGAGGATAGGATAGTGGCTTTGCCTCTTATGCTGAGCTGATGTGCCACATAAATGAAACCTTATGATTTATGGTTATATCTGTTTATGGGTAAACACACCGGAAGAACTCAAGCAAGTGGGGGTGCTTTATTTTATTCTGGAGCCATTGGTTAAGGTCATTTCCAACTCTGGCTGTTTTCACAAGGGATATATCCCTACATTGTCACTAGTCTGTGTTTTGTGCATTCAGATACTAACTTTTTTGTAGTCTTAGACACTGGTGGAGGAAGAGGAGTGCTGGAGGAGTGCACCGCCCCCAGCAGCGCAATCCTGACAGGGTGCCATTGCGGCTGCCCCACCGCCCGCGCTGGGCGCCCTGCCCCCGCAAGCAGTATGCCCCGCCCCCAGGACGTGCACCAGCCCTGGCCCCGCCTGCTCTCTGCCCCCCAGAGCCGGGGCATGAAGCTCAGCCACTGCTCTTAGAAGTTCTGCACTCCTAGTTTTCTAGCCAGGGAAAATGCCACGCACATTTGATGTGTATTTAGGAAATACAGGGGACCCTTGAGTTACGAAGTGTATGCTTCCTGGTTTTGCTACATGCGCAGAAGCGCTTTGTTGCACTGTGCGTATGCACAGAACCAACAGTCCAGTTACAGACTTTTCAGGTTAAGTATGGGCCCCCGGAACAAATTTAATTCGTATCCAGAGGGTACGCTGTATAGTGAGCAGAAGTGGATAAAGTGAGCCAGTGTAGAAGAGCATCAGACCAGGAACAGGGTGACGCTGGGTTCCAAGGCCCACTTAGCCATGAAGGTTCCTAGGTGATCTTGAGCCAGCCACAAACACCCCATGTGGCCTTGCTCACAGAGTTGTGAGACTAAAATGGGATGGGAGAGCACCTCAAAGAGGTCCAGGATAAAAATGGAATGGATGCAATTTAGGGAAAGAAAGTACATCTTTAAGGATGCCTCCTGCTTAGTGAAATGAAGTATCCAGATTTCTGTAAATTCACGCAAGTACGAAAATAGCAATTTTCTACATAATTTAGCATAATAAAAAACACAAAAGCCAAGTTTGAGACTCTTTGCTTTTAAATGACTGGGTGCCCATAGATGAAAGAATATGTCAAACGAAGGAAAGTGCCAGTAGGTGGCGTCCAGGCTTACACTGAACAGTTCTTGGCTTTTGGTTAGGCCAAATGCGTCAGTCTTTTTGGTGCTGCAAAAGGCCTTTCTGTGCATACATTGATTGACATTAATGTGGCTTTAGAAAGGCTTGAGTGTGGCTGACAAAGGCTGTTTCCGTTGCTGGATCTGCTGTGCAGCCCCCCTGAGGCAATCTGCTGGCACTCCAGTGAGAACCAGCTATATGACGAGTTTGGACAGCAACTGGAGGCTGTGCTTTCTTGGTAATTGCCCCCGAATTTTGGAGCCTCCTAGAAGTCCAAGGAAAGTTTTATTTGCTGTCGTCCTTTTGATACCTTTATTTTTCACCAAGCCTTTGGGTAAGGATTGAACCTTCTGTGGCTCTTTTCTCATATTACTGTGGATTTAAATATAGTTACATTTGCTTTTATTCTGCATTTTTTGTGTAAGTCAGATTGAGCTTTTTGGAAAAGTGGTATAAAACTGTTCTAATAAAATAAACAGGGAGAAGTAGTCACATCCCACCAGTAGAAGATAGGGCATAGTTTTTGTTAGATGAGATTAAGGCTGTGCTTATGGAACGGACAGTGGGTCCTTGTGGGCATCGTTGATCAAAGTAACAGAAGCATCCTGACTTAGCAAGACAGTGGCATGCCTTTTGGAAATGGTAGCTTCAAGATTTCCAGTGTCGTTAACATATTTCGAGCCCCTCGCGCGCGCCCCCCCATGGGGGAGAACTAGTAGAGCAGAGTGAATGGAATTGTACCTGAGACCGATGTATTTTACTGCCTAAAGTTGAGCCCAAATGACACTCACTTCCCACTAGGTTCAACATTTGAAAACATTTTTCTATATGGTGCAGACACTTCCACCTTCCATAGAATCACAGAAATGTAGAGTTGAAAGTGACCCCAAGGGTCATCTAGTCCAACCCCCTGAATCTCAGCTAAAGTATTCATGACAGATGACCATCCAACCTCTGCTTAAAAGCCTCCAAGGAAGGAGAGTCCCCCTCCTCCCGAGGGAGTCTCTTCCATTGTTGAACAACTCTTACTGTAAGAAAGTTCTTCCTGATGTTTAGGCTGAATCTCCTTTCCTGTAACTTTAATCCATTGGTTCAAGTCCTGCCTTTCAGAGCAGGAAAAAACAAGCATGCTCCGTCTTCCATGTGACAGCCCTTGAAATATTTGAAGATGGCTATCGTCTCTCAGGAAGGCTTGGTTTCCAGACGGTTGATTATCTTGGTCACCCTCCTCTGAGGGCGTTCCAGTTTATCAGTATCCTTCTTAAATTGTGGTACCCAGGATTGGACACAGTACTTCAAGTGTGATCTGGCAAAAGAGAGTGATACTATTAGTTCCCTTGATCGGGACACTACATTTCTGTTGATGCGGCCTAGAATAGCATTTGCTTTTTTGTGCTGCTCCATCACACTGTTGACTCATGTTAAGCTTGTGGTTCACTAAGACCCCTAGATCATTTTCACATGTCAGATGTCCACCATCTTATATTTGTGCACATTCTATTCTAGTGCACACTGATCTCTGTCTGTTTGCCAGTAGCTTTGCTACACGGAACCTGAAACAAACGTTCTAGATATCCTGGAATTTTTACTACTGTGGCATGTATCCCTATTGAATTTTTGTGTGTGTTGCCTATAGGCACCTCAGAATTAACATGTCCTATATTAGATGATGGAAGAAGAATTTACAATGAGAGATGCTTCTCATTTCAAAAATGATACACCCACCCACCCTGTTGCATGGCTGCTAGATTGCCTGACCTGTGCTTTAATCCATAACAAGTCTTTCTTAACCTGTATTTTGTAGTGTGTATATGCATTTTGGACAGTTCAGGAGTCACATCCACTTCTGTGAATGCTAAGGGGGGAAACTGCCTCTCTTTTCCTTGAAGCAGGAGTGAGGGTTGCAGGTAGCATTTCTTCCACAGCCCCTTAAGGAATAAAATGTTCTGAAGGGTAGCTTCCTCCCATGTGAACCTACCTTTGGAAGTCCTGCTGTGGTCCCTCCATTGTTTGAGGTACACTAAGATATTGCCCAGAGCAGGGCCTTCTCCACAGTGACCCCCAAAACATGTCACTTAGTTTTAGAATATCCAGACTAGATTCAGGGCAGCAACTGAAAAAGCCCTTCTTCTTGGAGAAGGAGCGTTGGTTTCAAAATAAATGGGAAGTGGAAGCAATGCCTCACTAGCTGCTCTTAAATTTGAGGATGATCCTGTAGTAGGAGGCAATTTCTGAGATACTCAGACTATTTAAGATTTATAGGTCAAAGGCTACAACTTGAGTTGCAGTCTGGGATTTCAAAAGACATTATCTAGTCCAAAGTTTATTGTGACTTTGTAGTTGATGATAAGCTTTTGGTTGGGCGGGAGCACCTTGTGCTGCCTGGTTCCTGTGCATTTTGTTCGTGCTGAAGAGCAGCAATTGACAGGTGAACCAAGTTTGGGGAGAACCATGTTTCCCCACTAATCCCAGGTTTGACAGATGTGGCAGATGTGAACAGGATGGGAGAGATCCAATCTAGGCAATGCCTTTGTAGCATTTGATAATGATATATACAACTCCAAAACTGCCTTAGTATTGCCTAATTACTTGCACCTTTATACTCTACTTTCTCTCTCCAATCGTTTAGTGTTTAATCAGTTGGATTAACAAATGTTAAAAAGGAGCCCTGATTGATCAGATAGTTTTGTAGAATTATAAAAACTACAGATGACAGTCACCTTAAAAGGCATCCCCCTTTCTCTGACACACGCAAAATGAATTCCCGTTTCTCATCATGTAAAAATGACTCTTACGCTTTTTGCTTCAAAACTGTCATCTTGTTAGTATGCAGATTTATGTCATTTCAATCAGCCAGTTCATTGACTAAAATTCATGTGATTAATCGATGGCAATTCCTTAGTGAATTGGCAGCCCAATGATATGATGCCTGGAAGATGATATGGGTGTAGGCAGAGCATGAATGTATGTCAAGGATAAGTGAGACACTGTCCTGAGATAATCCTGGATGGAACTGATCTAATAATATACCTTGTACCATGTTGATTCTAAGTTGAGGAGCTCCGGCCTTTGTGACAGATGTGCGATTATGTAATCATGATGCCCTGTTGATATCTGTACCCTTCCTTTTAAAAAGTGCATCAGCCATGAAGAAGAAGAAAAATGACATTTCCTCAAGCTGTTGCTTGGTTTGTTCTTTTTTTGTTTCATTGTTAAAATTGCAAACCTAGTTTTGTTTTTTTGGGGTAGTTATGCATAAGCTGTTTCCCCATTCTGTATAGTTTCAACAGCACACTTGAAGTGACCAGAGAAATTGGTTAAGGTTGCAAGCCTGTGCACACTTCCTTAAGAGTACGACCTGTTGAAAATGGTAGGCCTTATGTCTGAGTAAAGATGTTCAGGGCTATGACTCTCAACTGCTGAACATCATGTGCAATACGATCCTGTACATATTTTCTCATTGAGCAAATCCCACTGTGTTTTGTGTGGGATTTACTCCCATGTTAAGTGTGTGTAGGGCTGCAACCCTAAATGGTACTAAAATTTGCCTCCCTTCTAAAAAATTAAGTTAATTAATCTACACTTACACATTAGGTTATTCCCCCCCCCCTCCTTTGGCTCTCTGTCATATGCCATCTCTCAGCTCCACAGTGTGCTTCCCCTGCCTGCAATCAGTTATTAAAAAATGTTGCAGGAAAGAGCTAGTGTGAGAGCTAATTAAAACTTCACAATATTCAACAACAATTTAAAACGAGTTTTGATGGAAAGAACACGCGAGTATTAGGCCATTTTCTCCCCACTGCTCTTGATGGCTCATTCAAATGAAAGCGTATTTTGTATGTTCCAAAATAATCGTTTGTTCCATTATTACAATTTAGTTCTCAAATCTAGTGATGAATGTGATATTGGATTAAGCAGAAGTCTGTATGTGTGTGTTTTTTAAATGTATTTTTAAAAGTAAAAAACGAAAGAAGGGGAATTGGGGGGGAGAAAGAGACTGCAGTGTATTATCACTGTGAAATGATAATTTAGCGTCTGCGGGTTTACTCTCCATCTCATGCACCATACTGAATTCTCCTAGCTAATTGCCTGCTGATTAGCTGAGAGACAGGCATTGCTAATGTCGGCCTTGAGCATCAAATTATCTACAGAGAAGTCTAAGACTTGCATTCTATTGCACAGTTGGAGATGAGGTTGAGGAAAGAAGGCAGGAACATTGCAGAGAGCAGCCAGCGCCCTTACATATTTGGCCAGTTTAAGACATGGAAGTGCAGTAGGTAACCAGAAGACAGAAATCAGCTGGAGCTGAAATTGGAGCTTCCCTCTCTCCCTTCTCTTGTTTAAACAGAGACGCTTCTGTGCCTCTTCTGTCGCTATCCATTGCCGCTGAGTGCAGGTGTGGAGGTTAATAGGAATAACTATCCCAGTTGACTAGTTTGCTGGGAGGATGCTTCATTGGCCTATGTAAGTTAAGAAGAAAATAAGGGAGGGGGAGAGGTTCTGGATACCCCCCACCCTTCATCCTTGCTTTGAGATGAAGGGTGCTGCCTAGGTCTGTCCAGAAAGCAGCTGGTTGCTCTTTTTCTCAATTGCAGATCAGCAGTGAGAGTGGGGTCCCCCCCCCATCCTCCAATTCTTTGCCAGAGTGCAATTATTGGCCCTGCTCATTTATCAAGGGAAGGAGGCAAAATCATTCCACATTCATATTAACCTCTGTGGCTCGTTCGTTGTTGCAACAGGGTGATGGAGGCTGTTTCTAAGAATCCACTCTTAACGTGGGCACCCAATGTACCTCATTTCATGCCAGTTCCAGTACATTAGAGATTGTAAATAAGGCAAGCTGCCTTGCTTACGCTGAAAACTGCCTTCACTTCAAGTGAAGGAGGACAGAATCCAGATGTTCTGGGTCCAACCAATGCTTGTTGACGCTGCAAGATGCAGCTTACACTTGAGTGAAGCAAATTGCGAGAAGTGAGGTAACAGGGAACCAGACAGAGGGCCTTCTCGGTAGTGGCGCCCACCCTGTGGACACCCTTCCTTCAGATGTGAAGGAAATAAGTAGCTATCCTATTTTTAAAAAACATCTGAAGGCAGCCCTGTTCAGGGAAGTGTTTAATATTTAATGCTGTATTGTTTTTAATACTTGATTGGGAGCCGCCCAGAGTGACTGGGGAAACTCAGCCAGATGGGCAGGCTATAAATAAATTATTATTATTATTATTATTATTATTATTATTATTATTATTATTATTATTAATGTTGTGCGGAGGAAAAGGGTACACTGTTACGTGCCATTTGAATTGGATATACAATGTCCAATTAAATGAATTTAAGTAAATTTGCCCCTCCTTTTTGCTTTACAAGTGAAGGAAGTGCCTGCTGGTTTTATAGGGGTGTGGAAGAGATATGGGTGCTTAGAGCACATATTTCTTTTCTTGTACTTTGATTTTGACCACCAGGAACCCCGCGAGCAACCTAGTTTGTTTCCCTCTCCTTTCCCCCAGTTCCACTATTGTACCACTGCATTTATATTCTTTTTACTTATTTAAAACACTTTAAAGCCACAATTTCGGGTAAATAAAATACAATTCAATCACAGGCATCAAATAATTAAAAGCCAGCCGTGATAATAAAACAGACATTTAGCTCACAGAGTGGTAAAATCCAATCCATAATTGCAACCAAGAGCCATCAGGAACTCAGTAAATTCTATCTTAAGGAAAAACAGCAAAAACAAGTAGGTCTTGCATTCCTAAAGGCCTGTCATGATGGGGCCTGACAGACACTAAGCAATGCATTCTAGAAGCACGAGAACCTCATGGTGGCCGGCAATGGTGAAGAGCGTTTCATATAAGCTGATAGTTCCTGGCTCAGCTGAGCCACAAATGAAGTGTGTGGCATTCAAGAAGCCAGTAAATCAGCCATCCCACACAATAGCTATCACATGTAGATATAAAACACCTGGCCTGTTTTAGAAGGCCATTTTACAGCTGTTGCTCAGTGGTAGAGCACACCATTTGCTTTCAGAAGGCCCTGGTTTCAATCTCCAGGATTTCCTGCTATAAAAGGATCTCAGGTAGCGGAACTGGGAAAAGCCCGGTGGGGGGGGGGGGAGGCGACTGGAGCACAAATGGCATGAAACTCTCTGTGAAGGCTTCCAAACATGTGCATCATTCAGCAGTGAATGTAGCAGAGAGGGTTTTCCTTTTCTGCCTCCACTGCATCCAGAACTTGTGTTGTGGGATATGTCAACAGCTGCCCTGGGGGATGGTGACTCAAAATCACTGGAGTCCCGCTGTGACAAGTTTGTGAGGCACAATGGGCATAGAGTCGCTCGCTCGCATGACTACTTTAATGCCATTGTTGTTGCAGGTGCAATGCATCATCTGATCTGGTTTTATGGGATCAGTTCCAGCTTTTGTGGACTGAGGATGCAGACAAGGTGCTTGCCAAACCAAACTTCTATGTATAGGTGTGGTGTCGGAGCTCTGTTGTGGTGTAGAGAGCCAGTGTGGTGTAGTGGTTAAGAGCAGTAGTCTTGCAATCTGGGGAACCGGGTTCGCGTCTCCGCTCCTCTACATGCAGCTGCTGGGTGACCTTGGGCCAGTCACACTTCTTTGAAGTCTCTCAGCCCCACTCACCTCACAGAGTGTTTGTTGTGGGGGAGGAAGGGAAAGGAGAATGTTAGCCGCTTTGAGACTCCTTCGGGTAGTGATGAAGCGGGATATCAAATCCAAACTCTTCTTCTGTTGTGTCCTGCAAACTGCTCATTGGACTGGCTGGTCTGGGGCTGAAAAGGAAATCCCACCCCTTTGTGGTATTATGTCTTGCCTGCCTACCAGTGGAGATCTTCCGCCACCGCCCAAGTAAAAGACTGCCCCACCCCAGAACCGTCTGAGAATAACTCTGAGGAACTTTAGTCTGGCAAGTAAGGTAGCTTCCTGTGTTCATATGTTCAGAAGGGGCAGATACAGATCTGTTGTACAGTAAAACTACCACTTTCCATGCCGAAGGTGCCAGATCCAAGGACCTCAAGTTGCCAGACATTTTTTCCCTATTCCTTGGAGAGGTGTTCCCAGTTGGGGTAGACCATCTGGCTGGGGCAGATGGGAGTTGCAGTGAAAAACATCTGAAGGGGCACCAGGTTGGTGAAGATTAGAGTAGATATTGCTAGGCTAGGGAGAATGTATGGAGGAGGCAGACCTCACCTAGGGGGACTAAGTGCCTCCTCAGGAAAGCAAGTCTCGGGTATGGGGTGAGAGGGGCCAACTGCTTTGGTGGCTTGGGTTGCAGAGTGTAGATTGATGTCAGAACAGGCTAATAGAAGTTTTGAAAACCTACCTTCCCCACCCTCTTCGCTCTGTGGAAGAACTTTGCCTCAAGCGTTCAAAGCACTTGTTCCTAAATTGACTAGTTAGCCTCAATGGTAAGAATTACCTCACTGAAGTCAGCCAGCACCCTAATCTGGACTGAGTGGCTTTGTGGAAGTGGGGAGTGGGAATGATGAGATTCAAATACCTCCTTTTTCTCTTGAAATAAGTCAGAGATGTTTCCTTTTTAAGTTGTGAGAATTAACACCATTTCCCAAAAGTGCAAAAAGCTGCAGATAGGTGACTCCCCCCCCCCGCACTTCCTTTTCACCAGCTGTCTTTTTGAACTTGATTTGAAACACACTGAAAATATCTCTCTTTGTGATCTATTGAAAGTTTCCATTATTGACTGGTAGAAAGATTTGCTCCCCCTCCCCTTTTGGTTTTGCTTGTGGGCAAAAGATAATTGTAAAAAGTCCTGTGTTTATCTCAAGAGAGCAGTGTGGTCAAAGTAGCAGAGGGAGGCAGTTGCCTCAGGCCAGCTTTGATTGATGGCTTGAAAACTTTCTTTGCAAATATATATATCTCACCACAGTTTTTATATCAACCATCTTGAGGGGAAAGTATCTTGCGTTTTTTTTGGGGGGGGGAGGGTATTTAAGGCAACTTAACTAATTTCAAAAGAGTGAGGAAGGATTGGGCCCAATCCTTTGGCATTTGAGCTCTCACAACACACTCAGCCACCCCTGGATCTCGATGGTTTGTTGTTCCTGGTAAACCATTGGTCCTATTTCTTGCCTCTTGGGGATTTTTTTTTTTTTGGGGGGGGGGGATCATCATTCTCTCTAAGAGCAGGAAAGTTTTTAACTTAAGGTGTTTCTAAAATTAAAATGTTTTTTTCGTAAAATACAAAGTGGTCTAATAAGCATCTGTGAGCTTCCAATAGAATATTGTCGTGTCAATGGGGGAGGAGGGGCAAAAAGGTGGAAATCAACCTGCTCATGCTCCAAACCGCTCATAATAATAAGTATCCTGGACTGAAGGATTAGGGGTTTTCAACTCTCCTCCCTGAACTATATGGGAATGTTTCATGGGTGACGCAGCAATAAAACTTCTACCATGTTTGCAAAGCTAAGCGGGGCTCGGTATGGTTTCATACGTGATGGAGGGCCATGTGTTAAGATTCCTGCATTGCAAGGGGTTGGACTACATGGCCCTCGGGGTCCCTTCCGAATCTGTTCCTTTTCCGCTCTTCAGAACCCACTCTCTTGCCTGCTGTATAGCTATGAAATTCTAAGGCCTGAGCCACACTCTAACGCAGTGTTTCCCAACCACTGTTCCGCGGCACACTAGTGTGCCGCGAGATGTTGCCTGGTGTGCCGCGAGATGTTGCCTGGAGGGAGACGGGCGAGTCGGGCGGCGAGAGGCGGGGCGGCGGCGGCGAGGAGAGGCCGCCCAGCATGGGGCTCTCGCCATTTGCCTGCCTGGCTGCCTGCGAGCTCGGCGGGCAGCGCCTCCGTCCGCAGCGCCCGCCTCGCGGCTCTCATTCCCTGCCCCTGCCAAAGCTCACCCAGCCAAGCCGCGCTCTCCTTCCTGCCTCGCTTTGCTGCCTCCTCCCTCCCCACCCCCAAAGCTTGGAGGTTCCCCGGCAAGGGGGAGGGAAAAAAATTGAAACTTACACTTTCGTGCGTTCCTCCCGGCATGACGCTGCGCGCTGACGTCACGGGGCTGTAATGGTGGTGTGCCTCGAGATTTTTTTCATCAAACAAGTGTGCCTTTGCCCAAAAAAGGTTGGGAAACACTGCTCTAACGCGCCACATCCTGCCTGTCTGCAGCCCTGAACAGCAACACTCATCCTAGCAAGTAGGGATGCGCTGCAACATTTTATCACAGGCACAATGTTTTTAAAAAGTGCTATCCGGTATGCAAGTATAGTATGTTTTTTTTATTGGGTTAATGGGAAATGAGTTAGCTCTTTTTGGTGACAGGCTTGTGTTAATTTGCAATGGGTAGTTGCACCCTAAAATCAAGGAGAAAGTGGTAGCTTTTGCGGGCAGGTGGGGGTGGAATGGCTGAGGCTTCTTTTTGGCTGCTGAGGTGGTGAGGACTTTGTCAGCCTACAGGGTAATTGCTTTTCCCAACTTCTAAATTATCTCTCTAGAGGCCTGGCATAAAAATTTATGGATGCTTAACAGTTCTCACATATGTAAATAAAGATTGGAAACTAATTGGTCTATGCTAAGCGGGAGGAAAGGGTGGTGGTGAGGCACCAAGAGCTGTTGTAACATGGATTCACAACAATCCATCTCCATGGATTCATTTCACTTAAAATATATTGGTCAGATGTTTTTGTCCTGCTTTGAGGACTAAAAGGTGGGCTGCACCAGCTATTAAGAACATTGCCCTCGAATTGCCCTCTGCTAACGGATTTCTGTAATCCAAACCTTGGAGGCAGACAAAAGGTGGGGCGATTGGATTTACTTCCTCCAGCTCACACAGCAGGATTGCATTCAAGTTAAGGTACTTCAAAACCCTTTAGATGGCTTTCAAAGGCTTTGACACCAATAAGTAATTACAATTACTGATTTCCCCGCCACCTCTCCAAAGTGTTTAAAAGTAATTAAAAATGGTTCTCCTTGGACCACCTCAACTTATGCTAGGCTAGAAATGTAGCTGGGCAGAACTGGCAGCACAGCCCATATTGTGCTCTGCTTATAAAAAGAAAGGGTTGCCACCAAAGTCTACCTGAAGTGGAATTGAAGGTGGATTTGAATCCCCCCCTCCTCCCCATAAATTCTGTAAACAAACATGCATACATTTATCTAACACATTTTTAACCCACTTCAGCCAAAAGGCTTACAAATCACTGTTTTTAAAAGAAGCAGCCTTTGTCCCTCAGACTTACAATCTGAAATATGTGAAGCAAAAGGAAAGGCAGATGGGGAGGGAAAAGGAAAGTGAGCAAGTTCGAGCACTACTTTCTTAGGAGAGCTAACAGAGCAGGCCTGCTTCCCAACTCTCCCCCACTCCCTCAGCATGACGAAATGGCTGCTGCTAGTTGACAGCTGAGGAAGAGGCAAATGCAGGTGTTCTCAGATCTGCTGGTGTGGCCTGGTTTCCCATCTCTCCTTTGCTCTGTAGCACAGTGGAATATGACCTGGATTCTGTCTCGCCCGTTAGTGCTTCACTTAACTGTTTTAATGCATCTAGAGTACCGGGCACTAGAGTGCGCTTGAAGTGGTCTAAACCAGAAATGGAGCCCACATGCACAACAGCACCAAGAGTCTCTCTAATGCACTAATATTGGATGCAACTCTAGGGGCATTAAATGCTGTAGGAGCTGTGCAGCAGCAACACCCTATCACACTGTGCTGTCCACTCCAGCTTCTTTAAGATTCAGGAAGCCACCTAGGAGCTTGGGGAAATTTCAGTCACACTTGTGTGTGTAAAGAACTCTGGGGTTTTTAAAAGGCAGCCTTGAACCATAACTGCAAACTATGCTGTACTGCTTTTGAAAACAAAAACAAAAAAGAGGCAAAAAAAAAACATAAATAGAGGAGCCCTGCTGGACCAGGGCAAAGATCCATCTGGTATGGCCTGTTGCTCCTCCTAGTGCCCAATCGCAAGCCTTCAAAACCTCACAAGAAGGATGCGAAGGCCTCCCCTGTTGTTTGCCCCCTAGCATCTAGTATTCAGAGGTGTACTGACTCTGAACCTGGAGGTTCTATTTTGCTACTTTGGCCATTGAGAAGACAGTTTTCCTGTGCAAGAGTCTTAAATATGTCAATAGATAAAGTCCCATTCTGCCACTGGATATCACTCTTAAAGCGTTTTTAAATTTAGTCAAAATAAAAAAATTCCTTCCTGTAGCACCTTAAAGACCAACTAAGTTAGTTCTTGGTATAAGCTTTCGTGTGCATGCACACTTCTTCAGAAGTGTTTTTAAATTTAGGTTGGACTTGCCATCAGGTGACCATTCTGTCTCCCACCCCCTGACATATCCTGTCCCACGGAATCCCTATTAGACTGGCAAGCGGTGAAAAAGAACAGCAGAAGATCAGCCTTTCAGGGAAAAGGGTGCCTCATTTTGCTTGGCATTTTTAATAAAATTCCTGAAGTATGTCGGAATTAGCCGCCTTTTCTAGGACGCTTGGTGATTTATTTTGTTAAAGCGAGGCATTATTCATAATTATGTGGTTTTATGAGGAGTGCGCCGAGCAGTATCCTTCCAGCACAAGGCTGTGGGAGACAGAGCAGTATTTAAATAAGAGCCCTGGGGAAAGGGCATGCTTACATTTCACAGTAGAAGATCCACGCAGTTGTCGTCTCAGCCTATTGAACCACCACATAATTACCCCCATTCAGCACTTTGGCTTGCCTTCTTATTAGCTGTCCATCACGTTCCGATGGGGAGAATCACAATATTTAAAATAACACAGATCGTTGGACAGCACTGAGTGTTGGATGGCATTGAACTTTGTAAATGCAGTTAATGGCAGGTCTTCCAGATATACTGCATGGAGCACCAGCATGGCACATGGGATCAAGTGTTGGGTTGGGAGGCATAGCAAGTCTGGTTGCAAAAAAATATTTGGGTGGCCTGAGACAGTGCTCTCTCCGCTGAAATGTTTGTGGGGGAAATTGTGATAATAATGTGTCTCCTTAACCTCCTAAGGTGTGGTGACTTGTGATTTTAAACCAACCATAACTGATTTCCCTAAGGGGCTTAACCCAACCTTATATTTAAGCTCTGTGTCAATTTTCTTTTTCAAAATAAGAAGGCAGCGTTGACTGGGAAAGCTCCTATGTTCCAAGTGCTGAAAATAGCCTCTTCCATTATTTTGGCCCTGGGGCTAGAGCAGCAGGTAAGCCTGTGGCTCCTGGCTCAATGCAGACTGACTGAAGACAGCTATGTTATCTGTCCACTCATCAGGCCTTCCTTGGTTGTTAATGTTGATGTTTTGTTCAAGTTCTGCAATAGCCACAGGAAAGAGCAGGTGCCCACTACTCTCACTTGGGCTAATGGCAGCCAGGGAAAGGTGTCATCACACATTTCTGTCCCTTGATGTGGGGGCGTTTCTCTTGCTGCTCCTGCCCCATCCCACCAGCAGTAGTGACTAAAGCAGTCAGAATGTGTTCACGTGCGTTGTCTACTCTCCAACAGATTATACTGTTGCTGCTTCACTGCTGTGGAGGAAAACACACACACACACACACACACACACACACACACACACACACACACACATCAAGACCAGGCAGTTCCATATCCAGCAGTATCAGGGCAGTGCATTCTCAAGTCATTGCTGCCTTAAGATCAGATTTTCTGACCAAAATAATCCTCCTCCCTTCAGCTTCTAACCCAAATAGGTCCTTCTCTTGCTTCTTGCTCTGCACCCATGGATTTAACTACTTCCCTTTGAGACTCTGGGTTGGAGACTTCAAAACCCGAGATCTAGCAATCCTTTGACATGGTCTCTGTAGGGAGTTGCCTTTTCACATTCAAACGTATTTGACAGGAAGTGTGTAATGGCTTCTGCTGTGAGTGAAAATGGAACCTTATGGGTTCTTTCTAGGTTTGGGATGCTGGGAAGTGCAGGGTCATAGATTTGGGCCTGGGCAAGACAGCACAGAGAAGGCTGTGAAAACACTTCAGGAAGATAGCACTGAGTGTGCTCGTAATATATTCACTTCTCTTTCTGCTTCTCTCCGGGTGATATTTGGTCTTGTATGTTGTTCTTTAACTTTGGGTTTCCCCGAAGATGTTCAATAAATGTTTAATGGAGAATCATAATGAAAGTCAGCTTTATGATCATTGAGCTCAGTAGATATGTCTAATATTATGTAGACTTATAACTGTAGTTCAGGGATGGGGAAATTGTAGCCCTTCAGCTGTAGTTGGGACTTCAGTTCCCTTCTGCCCCAGCCAGTGCCTAATGCTAAGGGATGATGGAAGTTATAGTCCAACCACATTTGGAGGGCCAGAAGTTCCACAGATGTGTCATATATAGTTGATCCCACAGAAGCATGGAATGTGACTTCTGATTACTGATGTAGGGTTTCTAGAAAATTTTGAATTGGAAAGTATATCATATAACCCATGGCAATATTGTATACCATGTGTTACTGACTCTGTAGGACTTTCAGCCATTTTGTGTTTGGTTGTAAAATCGTTGCTTTTCTTTTAGAGGCTCTGCTGCATAGGAGAGTCAAAAGTTCATAGGAAGGTTAAAAGTTAAAGCTTGGGTAGTGATTATTGGGCAGCCCTTGAGCCAAAATCTTGATTCTCCACTAAGTCCCTGATTAGTCCTGAAAACAAAGAACAAACAAGGTTTGGAGGCAAGGAAACTGGGGTGGTGGTGGTAAAGAAGGGGTCTAGCTAAAGTGTGAGTGACAGACAGACAGAAAAGCCCACTGACATCACTGTCCATCAAAGGAGCATCATGTCTTGGTGAAGTGTGGTATGGATCAGCCTGCTGGAAATGTCTGAAAAAGCTGAATTGGTGTGGCATGGAGCTCGGAGCAACCTCCTGGGCAGAATGCTGAAAAAAGTTCACTGTGCTTTAGGGAATCATTCTAACACAGCACCTCCCAGAATGTGAAGGGGGCTTTTCACAAAGGGGCCAGACTTAAATTTTGTAATGAGCGGCACAGGTGGAGAGCTCCTGAGACACCCTGAGCTGAGTTAATTAAATGTCATGCCATAGGGTGAAAGCCCAACCATGGGGCATTTCTGTTTGTTCAATCTATTTCTGGCTCTACCCTTTGCTGAAAAATGAGTGAACTTGGAAGTTCTCTGGAAATATAAAATGGAGTACGCCTAACAGTTTATTAGCAATGGGCCCTCGTCCTTGTTGAAAAGGGACTGGCCTGGACTTGTTCAGGAAATGCAAAAGGATACTTCATTTAATTAGTATGAGGTATGGCTGCTGGCTGATACTCATTTTTACTGGCTGAGTGGAAGGTGTTGCTTCCATTATGCATGGTACTGGATTCTGAAATTAGTTGGAACATAGTGCAACCTCATGCTTAAAACAAGTGCTGGGATTTTCACACAATAGGGGCTTTCCCTCTCTGCCACAATTATACTCTCAATGGCACAAGCAGTCCTCGGCATGTCAAGTGTTACAGCTGAATCATAGAATTGTTGATTTGGAAGGGTGTACCAGGGGTCATCCAGCCAACCCCCTGTAATGCAGGAATCCTGTCCACAGCTGTCTCTGGATGGGCTCCAACCACAAACCTGCTTAACAGCTAGATGGACTGACCCATTGCACCACCAAGTTTCCAAAAGGTTGGAGGCAGCAAAAATAAAATAAAGATGTCCACACTTGGTGGCACCTTGAAGGTAACAAGAAGAGGGTTTGGTTGGTTGGTTGGCTTCCTGCCCTCTCACAGTGCAGGCTACAAACAGTCCTACCACACCTTATTAATTTGTTATGCAAAATAAATATCTGACTTTTTTCCAGTAGCCAGAAATAGATGAACTGAAATATTTGATGAAGAAAATGCATGCTTCCTGGGGAGACTCACCTGGGGGGGAATGTTAATTACAGCTTTGATTTTAGATTTGACCAGTATCGTATCATTTCAGCTTCCCCAGTTCAACTCGTACTGTACTCATTAATTATGTTACTAATTAACTGTGTGACCCAATGCA
The DNA here is from genome assembly GCF_965112155.1 of Podarcis liolepis. Lineage (NCBI taxonomy): Eukaryota > Metazoa > Chordata > Lepidosauria > Squamata > Lacertidae > Podarcis > Podarcis liolepis. Next base: position 37,560,385 of record NC_139567.1, read on the forward strand.
TTTTGAAAACTGCTCTTATCTTGGTTAAATTAATACAGTTTTGACATATGCTCCTCCTCCTTTTTAGTGTACTTCTAAGTTTTTTTTGTGAACCATCTAGGTAGCTTTGTTGAATAAGTGGTACGTAAATGTCAGGTTGAAATAAAATAAACTAAAACTAGAAAACTGTCCTTGGAAAAACTAAAAGAGGGGAAATTTCTGTTCCACAATATTTTCCACCCTGCACCAGCGATTCTTATGCAGAATTATCCCCAAATGTAGAGAATTTTTGGAAATATGTAAGCAATAAATATGTAAGTACCGTATTTTTCGCTCTATAACACGCACCCGACCATAACACGCACATAGTTTTTAGAGGAGGAAAACAAGGAAAAAAATATTCTAAACGAAACAGTGGGTGTATGATTTTTGTGGTTCATGCTGTGGCCACAGACATGTGATCTGACGGTGAGTTTGGGGTAGCCCAGTGCAAAAATCCTGAGGATCCATGTGGATCCATGCTTTGTAACCACGTTTTAAGTGGGGAGGGAAGGAAAAGCACTCAAGGGACAAGGAACACGCGTGGGTTGGGTGGAGAAGGATGCTATTCATAATGCAGAAGAGGGGTATAAGAGGAGAAGGCTCCTCTCCTCTCCCGCTTTGCTGTCTCAAAGCGGGCCACAGAGGAGGAAAGGAAGGGGAACCATGGATCCTCACGACTGCAGCAGATCCCCACCACCACCCGTAGGCATTCTCTCCATAACACGCACAGACATTTCCCCTTACTTTCTAGGAGGAAAAAAGTGAGTGTTATGGTGCAAAAAAATACGGTATATGTTGTCAACTTTGAGACTCAAGGGGGTAAGACAGAATTTCCCCAAGGCTGAGATGTCAGTATCCAGCACAATTCCTTCGGTAGATGTAGAGGTAACATTCCTGGCTACTTAACCACACTTAAGCAATCAAGAGTGTTAGCCTTCTCCAGCCTTTTAGTCTGCACCCCAGTTGGCCTTTGCTGACCTCGCGATTATTGGGTTGATTTAGCTATGTTCAGTTTACTATACTCATCTCGGTTGGGGAATAGTTCAATTGATCAAAGGAGGAACAAATTGGTTAGCTCCCTGTCTGCTGTGAGGTTGCGGCAGGATGAACCTGTCGTATCCGTGGTCTTTGTATAAGACAGACAGCTGAAGCAGCAGGAAGCATCTCTGGGCCTTAACAGCACAGCTCATGTTAGGAAAAAAACAATGGGATCAGGTTCCAGTCGGGTCAAAGCAACAATGTTACAAACTGATTGGACATTTGAGGTGACCATTTGAACACTCCTAGTTTGGATGATTGCTACACTATCTTGTTTTTTTCCTACAAGTGTGATTTCCTATCTGTGGATAGAAGGACAAGCTGCACTGATTAAACAGCAAAACAAAGCCAAACTTGGTCACTGTGTTTAAACTGCATAGTAAGATTTCTGTTAGTGATGGACAGCTTGATATGAAATTGTCCTGGTTTTATAGGGTTTCTAGGCCAGTGTTTGAGTTGGGTTAGAAGCTCATTTTTTTCTTAAGAGTTCCATCCTTGCTCATACTGTTATTATGTGCACTGATGGTGCCATGCATATGCAATCATAGAATCGTAGAGTTGAAAGGGACCTCAAGGGTCATCTCAGCTAAAGCCTCCATGACAGATGGCCATCCAACCTCTGCTTTAAAACCTCCAAGGAAGGAGAGTCCACAACTTCCGGAAAGAGACCGTTCCTCTTACTGTCAGAAAGTTTTTCCGTATATTTAGTTGGAATCAAACATTACTTGGCTATAACTGCTAACCAGGTCATTGTGTGCTGTAGTGACCCGGGTCTAGTGCTACCATTAGGCCAGCTAGGCAGCCGCCTAGAGCACAGACCACAAAGGGGTGCAGTACTGCTCCTTGAGGGGCACAGTTTTATATCTGTGCTGTGACCTTATGGCAATAGCTCAAAGGCTTCCAAAATCTATGCTGCTGCAAGGAGTACTTCTCTTCATACTACAACAAAAACTCCTGCACAAAGTGTCTAACGTTTCTGTTTCTCTAAGGATCCTCCCTACACTTCCAGTGTCACGGGAAAGTGGTAAACCCAGTTTCTCAAAGCTCAGACTTATAAAAACTTACATTTGCTCAACAGTTTTGCGAAAGAAACTAGTTAGCCTGACAACTATATCAGTTGAACATGCCCAAGCATCAGCTCTTGACCTGTAGTAATTGGTGACAAAATTTGCAAAGGAAGAGGCACACAAAGCAAGATGTTGATGTGCCTCAAATTGAAACTTTAAAGAGACTTAAATTTTACCATCACAGTTCGCAAGCTTATTCAAAATGATTTGTGTGCTAAAGCATTTTCTTTTGTATTTGAGAAGGATAATCAAATATTACTTATTCTGACAATCTAAAGTGAATTAAGCAGTTTCAAATTTTGTGTTTTTAATTCTTTCTACAATACATCTGTTTCTGAAGTTAGCAATTTTTTTGGAGTGGTGGTGGTGCAAGAGTTAGCCTTGCCTAAACTGCAAAAGAGCCTGGCACCAGCACTGTAGTGACGGATCTTGTTTTTATCATTGCATTCTCCCGCTCTCTTTGCATCCTATTACAATATTTCAGAGGAAGCTTTGACCGTTCCCATCCTTTGCCAGCCTTTTTTCATCTGGATGGATCAGAAGAAAAGTTAAATTGTGTCCAACCAGCAGTTTTCATGGAAAAGAGAAAAAGTGTTGTTTGCCCCCTTCTCTACTTATGGGACTGATTAAAATGGATTAGCAGCTATCTCAGCTGGCCTGGGCAAGGAGGTCTGGCCATTATTGTTGAAGAATAGGATGGTGATGGTGTTGATCATGGGTAGGCAAACTAAGGCCTGGGGGCCGCATCCGGCCCAATCGCCTTTTAAATCCAGCCCGCGGACAGTCCAGAAATCAGCATGTTTTTACATAATTAGAATGTGTCCTTTTATTGAAAATGCATCTCTGGGTTATTTGTGGGGCCTGCCTGGTGTTTTTACATGAGTAGAATATGTCCTTTTATTGAAAATGCATCTCTGGGTTATTTGTGGGGTCTGGCTTGTGTTTTTGCATGAGTAGAATGTGTGCTTTTATTTAAAATGCATCTCTGGGTTATTTGTGGGGCATAGGAATTCGTTCACCCCCCCCAAAAAAAAATAGTCCGGCTTCCTACAATGTCCGAGGGACAGTGGACCGTCCCCCTGCTGAAAAAGTTTGCTGACCCCTGGTGTTGACTGACATGGGGGACCCAGGAGCCCTGGGTACAAAGCTTCTGATGTTTATCTGTTATAATTGAGCACAGAGAAGGATTTTTGTTCAAGGGGAAACTTAGAATCAAGGGCAACAAAGCACATTTTGAAAACAGTGTATGGCTTTCTATTCATGTCTCTGGAAGATTCATATGGCCACTTTTTCATATGCTGAAGGTAGGAGTTTGTTTTCTCAGGGTGGGTTTTTGTACTAAAAAGTACCTGTGTGATGTACACCTGGGCATAGTTTGGCACCAGTGCTGATGTGGCTCCTCCTGAAAGACGAGGGTTGAGATATTCCTCATTGGAAAGTTTCGTCTTTATGCAGTGCCATCATGAAAGAAAGAGGCGGCAGGGGGAGAGGCTGGTCCTGTTGGAAGCAAACCCTCACTCTGTGACAAAAAGCCCTTTGAAAATGATCACAGGGGCCTTTAGTTCTGTCGGCTTTTGATATAGACATAACTTGGGGGGAGAACAGGGTGCTGCCTTTGTTCAGCAGAAAAAGCAGACACACATTGTTAGTTTTAAGCTTTGGCGATAGATTCTGTCTGCTACACAGACGGCAGGAACGTCTCCGATTTGATTGTATTTACATACATTCCAGTTCCAAACAGATTGTCGCCCCAACACAGATGCCTGAGCTTTCTGTTTGCTAGAGCAGAGGTATATATGCCGTTCTTTGCACTTGCTGACAGCTGCTGAAGAAAGCTGCCTTTTTTTTCAGTGTGCAACCAGTTGCTCTTCTTTTAATACCTACCGGGCTTTCCTGAAAGGCATCCGTTATCTGTTAAAGCCGCAGGAGATTTTTCTTTCCTTCTGACAATCTGACATGGGGGTTGTAAATGGGTGTTTCTGTAATTGGCATGTCTCCCTGTACTCCCCAGTTCTTAAAGATATATGTAAAACATGATTATCTTAATAGAACTTCTCATTTGCTGGTGTTCATGTTAAACCCAGACCTGTTTGCTTTGATATGCATTTAAGGAACTGATGTTATCCTCCTCTTGTTGCCTGTGGCCTTGAACATTAAAGCAGACGCATCAAATCTGATGCTATATGAGAGGCTCACTCCTTACTCCTTAACAGCTCAATTTTCCTTTGAAAATATGGATCAGAAACAAACGCTGGTATGTTTGTGAGTTTGCTCTGGACGTGCGTGTGTGAGTGAAACATCTAAAGCTATGTTGTGTTGCTACTTGTGGTGTTCGTTGAGAAGCTATTTACACAGAATATATTCTACTTTTGTAAGTGGGTAAGATGAGGGTCTTCATTGATATTCACGTAATATTTTCTTGATGATGCCATGCCAAATCATTAAAATTATTGCATGTGCCAAGGCTCCCTTTGTGTGTTTGGTGCAGTAGGCCAGTGGCAACCAGAAGAGCTGTAAACAGAGCAGAAGCAACAGCGTCTAAACTTTCCCACCCCATTTTCTACCTTTCTACATGGAGGGCCGGTCCACACTCTTCTTGGCCTTCACATATTTGCCCAAAGACATGCATGGTGCAGGTAATAAGCTTTCAGCCCAGCTGGTATTGGATGGAGATGTCAATTGTATGAACTGGCACCTTCATGTGTGTGCATGGGGACATCAGTTCATATAGTTGGCACCTCCGTATCATCCTAACTGGGTCATGAGCCTGCCAGGTGCCGTTCTCCCCCCACTCCTTATGACTGGGCTAAGGAGCTTCTGAACCTGCCTAGTGTGTAGATGTCCCAGTCATTAGAAGCCCCAAATTCAAGGGGGAATAAAGTATAATTAATAACTATGCACTAAAGCAAATGCTTTACCAATGTCCCAACCCCTTCCTCAATTTACATCTATACTGTGTAAGGGATACTGTTTTCTTTCTTTTTAAACTATAGATAACTCTGAACTTTCAGGAAATGGAAAATGAGTGGGGGATTTTGCTGTATGTACTGGCTGCCCACTCTTGACTGTACCATCTTATGCTTTACATTGAACTGGGCTTGGTGTGGTTCAGTGGATGAATGATATACAGGCATGCAATGCAGAGCAGATCCCACAGAGTTTTGTACAACAACCAGTAGAAAGCCCATAGCAAAGATCTGTTTTCAAGCTCAAAAAGTCCTAAACACAACCAATCATTTCTTTTATAGCTCCACAAAGTATTGGTCATTCATCTCCCTGATGCCTTACACTCGGATAAAACCTTTGACTGTACAGAGATTATCTTTTTCCCAGGTTAATGTTATATGCCAGTTTATCTTAAGTATTGGGCAGCTGCTGTCTGCCCAGCAATATAGTTGCTATGATTATGGAATGCTGCCTGAAGCGAAAGCCTGAAGGGGAAGAGTTATTACAGAATCAATGGAATTATTATAGCCCAAGGTCAGGTGTGTCATTTTTTTGCGCTTACTTCTCTTGACCACAGTCAGTGCTTTTATTATATCTGCTTTGTGGACTTCTGAGCTTCCAGCTCCTTCCAGCTCCCCTATAATGTCTGTCATGCAGAGTGAGTGGAAGGATCAAGAGTTTTCTCCCAAACAAATCAGGGTTGAAAGAACCTTGGCCTGTTTCCTGTCACAGTGCCCCTGTCTTTGGAACAACACCCAGTGCAACAAAACTCTTTATCCTATAAAAACATCTGGGCAATTAGACATTTTGTTTATTTAAAGCCCCAACTGGAATTGTGGCAGCCCCACTTCACAAGGCAGGCAGGCTAGGGCAGTCATTGATCTCACCTTGGAAGACAAGGCCTCTCGGGACACTGTAAAACCACATGCACCCTTCAAAGTGACCAATTGCTGCTGCTGGTAGCTGTGTTTTCTCTTTTCTCGGCATGATTAAAAAGACACATGAATATCTTTGTGATTAGAAGGACATCTGATTTTCTCCTTCACTATCCACCCTGATTCTTCCCTCAATAACCAATCACTTAGGAGTCACCTTGAGCGCTGAGCCTCAGCTGTTGAGAAAATTCCCCCATGCGAAGTCAGTGCTGCAGACACGTCATTGCTCTTTTGCTCTGTCCTGCAGCTGTTGATCGCCTCAGTGGAGTCTGGTGATGAGAATTAAATAATTTCAGTGGCAAGAGCGGGGAGGGCTCTGAGTAGAGGCATTCTTTTCCGGCTTAGCTTTGGTAAATGGCCAATGCTGCATTTTATGCAACGTCTCATTTCCCACCACCACCCCCTTGCCTGAAACCAGATGATGAGCCACCCCTAGAATAGTTGCCCCATGCTTTCTTTGCTTTCTTTGGCCAGATGCCGATGATTCCCAGGGAGGGAGGTGTGTCGCCTCCTAATTGATGGGCCTAAGTCAGATACATGGTAGTTTGGACTGGTAGGATTTGCAGCTTTATTCAGGTGCATCGGAGGCATTTCTGACAACCAGTTCAGCTTAGCTGCAATATCTGATAACTCTCTTGCTTAACTTTCTCAGTTACATCAGGCATGCAGCTATAGCCAAATGCTTGCCACAAAGTAGAAGCTTTATCAAAGTCTAAAATATGGGACTGGGTACAGATTTAACTTTCCTTAAAATATTGTGTTTCCTTTTAAAAAAAAGAAAAAAGAGTGACTTTCTAGTGCTTCTGGGAGTACATTGTTAGCCAAAGTCACGTAGGGGGAGAACTGAGAGTTCCAGTGGCTTCACTGCCCTGCAGATATAGTTCTTTACCCTACCCCAGACAGACAAATCTGGAATCAACAAGGCAAACGGATAATAACTAAGGAATAAGTTGTGCAAGATAGAACTTACTCAAATGTACTTGCGCAACTTTTGCAGAATTCAGCTCTCCTTGGTACAAGATTTTACTTGCCTGGATATTAACCTTTTTATTATTTTATTGATTTTTATGTACGGTAAAGACAGAAAAGAGCTTGCAGTTTTCTTGGTCTTTATATGAATGCACCTTCCTTGACATAACAGAAATTCATTTATATTTTTTAAAAAATTATTTTTTGCTGTAAGGAGATTGTCAGTATTGTTTTAACCTTTAAAGCCATTATTTATTTATTTAAATAGTTTTTACAGCACCCTTTAAGCTGAAAGTCACTAGTTATCATACAGCATAATAACTTAAAGCAATCCAGTGAGATGCATTAAGCATCATGAGCCTATAAATGTTTGCATCTTCCATATCTCAGGAAGAATAAAAAGTGGTAGAGCATGTCAAAAGTCCAAGATAGCCTGTTTCTTCTTCTTCCTTTATGGGTAGTTTCCAGAGTTTGTCATACTCAAGAGTAGGCCCACTGAAAATAATGGACCTAACTAATTTGGGTCCATTAGTTGAATACAACTCAATGATTGTAAACTGCTTTGGGGCCTCTATATTGGAAAGTCTGCATGAAATACGTTCATCTATATTCCAATATTTATCAATATTACAAATATTTATTGTAATATTTATATGTTGCCTCCTTGTGCTAGGAAATAATCAATGTGGCATTTTAAAAAAGTACTGCTTTGTTTAGGGGTGGGGAGCTTGTGGTGTTTCTGGCATCCAGCTCCCATCAGCCCCAGCCAACATTGCTAGTGGTCAGGGATGATGGGAGTTGGAGTCTAGCAGCATGCAGAGAGCCCACATGGTTCCCTATCCCTAGCTGAGTTATAACCCAGCAATTTAATGGTATTTCTTTTGGATAATAAAGCAGCCTGGGTAACAGAGAAACCTCGTGATGAATTGGAGAGCCCTTTTGCACAAGCAAGTTCCTTCCTTAAGGATGGAAACAAATATGAGGACTAAGATGTGTTTCAGCTCTAATGCAGGCTAATTCATTTTGGCACTGTGCCAGGCAGGGTGATTAAATGTCCCGTGAAGTGCTACAATATCTTGATAATGTGCGTTCTTCGTTTGATTATGTAATCAATTATGTTGCACCTAATAAAATTTCAAATGAGTTACAAAAGCGGCAAGGAGATTGTGCCAGGTCGGGACTCATTTGGGTGCATTTGGAAGTTCTTGGCTAGTCTTCAAGCGGCAACGGAGTCTTTCTCTAGTCTTTCTCTACAAAGAAGCCGCCCAGGGGGACGTGTCACCTGGTGAGGTGGGAGGAGTCTGGTCTGATTCCCTTCTGACTTCAGCTGTCATCAAAGCAGATGCTTACTGGTCCTGACTATCAGGAGAACTTTTGCACATGCTTTATAAATACTTGGTTTTTATTTGTATAGTTAAATTGTTTAAAGAATGTGTATCTGCCTTTCTTGGACGCGGATGGCGCTGTGGGTTAAACCACAGAACCTAGGGCTTGCTGATCAGAAGGTCGGCAGTTCGAATCCCCGTGACGGGGTGAGCTCCCCTTGCTCGGTCCCTGCTCCTGCCAACCTAGCAGTTCAAAAGCACGTCAAAGTGCAAGTAGATAAATAGGTACCGCTCCAGTGGAAAGGTAAACGGTGTTTCCGTGCTCTGCTCTGGTTTGCCAGAAGTGGCTTAGTCATGCTGGCCACATGACCCAGAAGCTGTACGCCAGCTCCCTCGGCCAATAAAGCGAGATGAGCACTGCAACCCGAGAGTCGATCACAACTGGACCTAATGATCAGGGGTCCCTTACCCTATACCTTTATCTGCCTTTCTGCTGTTACTTTCCCATATCAGTAGTTTTTAAAGATTTGTCAGTATCTGTAACTGAAATGCAGAACCGTTATAACTCAAATTTGAACAAAAAATGCGCAATTTTTGGGGGGTGGGGGAATGGCACAAAACTACCTGGAAGGAAGGAGGCTTCTGATAATTAAATGTCCCTGTTGTTATAGATCTGGGCATCTCTGTAGTTGCTACAAATCCAGCCTTCTATTTTCAGTCAGAAAAGCATGAAAACAAGGAGTGAGACTGAAGATGGAAAAAGGAAAACAGGGGAAGGAAGGAAGTACTTATATATCATTTGGGCATATCAAGTTTTCAATGTGGCTTACAATAATGAAAATAACCATGATGAGAATAACATTAACTCCAAAGTAAAAACAAAACTAGCGGTTCTTGTTGTTTAGTCATTTAGTCGTGCCCGACTCTTCATGCCCCCATGGACCAGAGCACGCCAGGCACTCCTGTCTTCCACTGCCTCACAGTTTGGTCAAACTCATGTTGGTAGCATCAAGAACACTGTCCAACCATTTCGTCCTCTGTCATCCCCTTCTCCTTGTGCCCTCCATCTTTCCCAACATCAGGGTCTTTTCCATGGAGTCTTCTCTTCTCATGAGGTGGCCAAAGTATTGGAGCCTCAGCTTCAGGATCTGTCCTTCCAGTGAGCACTCAGGGCTGATTTCCTTCAGAATGGAGAAGTTTGATCTTCTTGCAGTCCATGGGACTCTCAAGAGTCTCCTCCAGCACCATAATTCAAAAGCATCAATTCTTCGGTGATCAGCCTTCTTTATGGTCCAGCTCTCACTTCCATATATCACTACTGGGAAAACCATAGCTTTAACTATACGGACCTTTGTCGGCAAGGTAAATGTCTCTGCTTTTTAAGATGCTGTCTAGGTTTCTCATTGCTTTTCTCCCAAGAAGCAGGCGTTTTTAAATTTCGTGGCTGCTATCACCATCTGCAGTGATCATGGAACCCAAGAAAGTAAAATCTCTCACTGCCTCCATTTCTTCCCCTTCTATTTGCCAGGAGGTGATGCGACCAGTGGCCATGATCTTAGTTTTTTTGATGTTGAGCTTCAGACCATATTTTGCACTTTCCTCTTTCACCCTCATTAAAAGTTTCTTTAATTCCTCCTCACTTGCTGCCATCAAGGTATTCTGCCATGCGCTGGATTATGGAGAAAGCTAGAGACTTCCAGTAAGACATCTACTTCTGCTTCATTGGCTATGCAGAAGCATTTGACTGTGTCGACCACAGCAAACTATGGCAAGTTCTTAAAGAAATGGGAGTGCCTGATCACCTCGTCTGTCTCCTGAGAAATCTCTTATGTGGGACAAGAAGCTAAAGTTAGAACTGGATATGGAACAACTGATTAGTTCAAAAATGGGAAAGGAGTACGACAAGGCTGTATGTTGTCTCCCTGCTTATTTAACTTATATGCAGAATTCATCATGCGAAAGCCTGGACTGGATGAATCCTAAGCCAGAATTAAGATTGCCAGAAGAAATATCAACAACCTCAGATATACACATGACACAACTAGGGGAGAGGGGTCCAAATAAAGACAACACAACAGCTATGCACATATATTCAGATATAACATGGCACATAGCTTATCTGAGACCAAACAAAGCACACAGTGTCCCTCAGAAAACACCCTTCAGGCGGGGGAGGTACCTTGCAAGCAAATTCAGACCCTAATTCTTCGTACAGTCCTGTTTTACGGCCAGGTAGGAACAGCTACTGAGGAAGACAGTTTTTGGACGCAAGAACATAGGAAGTGCCCTCCCTGCTGGATCAGACCAAGGGCACATCTTGTCCAGCATTCTGTTCTCACAGTGGTCAGTCAGATCTCCATGGGAAACAGAACCTGAGCCCAACCTGTGATACCAAGCAACTGGTATTTAGAGGCATACTGCCTCTGGCAGTGGAGGGAGAGCATAATAATGGCTAGAGAAGAGGAAGAGCTAAATAGCCATTGGTTTCCACGAAGCCACGTCTAATAGGTGTGTGTAAGTTTAGACCGATACAATGTGAACCTATATACCTGCCTTTATCATCTGTTCTGGCTGGAGGCAGTCCTCTGAGGTCTCCCTAGGGAGAGGGGTGCCCTTTTCTCCCATGAGATCTTCAACTGAGGCATCTGTGGCCCTCCGAATGTAGCTGGATTCCCAATATCCATTGGTTCCTCCCCGCTTGGCCATCGACCAGGGTTGGTAGGGCTGGAGAGCCACAGGTACCCTATTCCTGCTTTACCTGGAGAAAGTGAGAGTGGCTAGGACCCTCCTTAGTACTAACTTATGGTATCTCCCCATAAGTTAGTACTTATGGCTCAGGGAAAAAATGGAATTTCATTCATGTCAGTCGATAAGGGAAAGAGAGCACCTGACGGGTGGGCCAGCATTTCAGTTAGGAAGCATTTTTATTTCATTGCCCTTATTATTTTTATTTGGAGCTTTGTGTTTCCTTGTAAGTAATTTTGAACAAATGAATTGTTCAAAGAGGCAGTTAATAACTATTAGCCAGAGGTTTGGTTAGATGGAATTTCTTTTTCTATTTTCAATTGCTTTGGCATTGCAAGGTGAATGTGGATAATTAGGTTTGCTACTCGGGAGTTGTTTGAATCAAATCAGACATGTTTATTTTTTAACTGGATTCCAGCTTTTATGATGTTTGTTTCTCTTTGCCTGTTTAAATTAATAAGAGTGGACACAATCCGCTGAAATCTTTCCCTTCGTATGACTCGTGGAAATGAATGGGCGCCATCTTCTGTTCAATACATCTTTTAGTAGGAGAACTTCCCAGTGGACTGTGCCTTTAGGAATAATTTTCTCTCCTAATTACTGTGTTTGACAGAGTGGATATTGGCTGCCGTGTACTGATAACCTTGAATCTACTGAGACTCGTTATGCATCGCTATTATGCATAATATTTCTAATTCTCATTTTTGTACAAGTTGGGCCTTTAGGATCCCAAACTGTTCTCTGAGGTGCTATTTGGCTCTCACATGCTACTGCCAGGCCTATTTTAGGAGTGAAGAGCTGCAGTTGAGGAAGGTCTCCTCTGGCAGCCCGTTGATGGCGTTCCCATAGACAAGGAGCCAATTTTGAAATAAGTGGATCCCACAGACAAGCTGTTGTCATTTCCCCCTGCTTTTGTTTCATTTTTAAAACGTTGCTATCAACCAGTTGGAATATGGGCTGTGAGTATCGCAGGGAGTAATCTAATTAGTATGAAGTCAATTCACTCGCTCCTTTTGTGTCTCGTGATTAAATAAGTGGGAAAATGGCTTGAAAATTAGGTGCTAGAACGACCCAATTACATTTCTGTAGCTTTTTGTATTCAATTTCATAAACAATTTTGCTCTTCACTGGTTAATCAGTGAATGTCTTTTTTCAGTTTGAAAAGCACTTTTGAAATTATAATGCAATTAAATTGTGTGTGGATGTTCTGGCATAGTGAATGTGAAAGCTCTGGGCCTGGCAGGCCGCCATATTGTACCTTGACAGTTATGAGTTCCCAAGCTTGGCAGCTTGTGTGTGTCATCCATAATATTGGCCATGCTGGACTACTGTGTAAAGTACAGCTGCTTCGACCAGTTGTCATCCAAGAATGCCATATTCAGTCCCCTGTCTCTACATGCCACTTTTCTTGTGACCATGTATGCGTTGTGCTAACATGGCTTCCAACATTTGTCGGATGAAAAACAGGTACACTTGTTTCATGATTCATGAACCTCTCGGACAAGTCCCAAACAGGGAAAAAAAACCCATACAGGTGTACATGCTTGTATTCACCTAAAGACTGTTTTGCACATTGTGCACAGCCAACCCCAGTTTACCACTGTCTATACATTCAACAGCAAATTGCAGTTCTCCAACAGTTCTCCAACAGGTCCACCTGAATGTGAGGTAGCCAGATCTGTGCACAATTATTTTGTAGGCATACACCTAAGATGTGTTAAATGTTTACCTGTGCATGAAGCAAACCAGTCAAGTAACTAATGACACGACTGTGTTAAGGGAACTGCAGTTTATTGTAATGCGGAAACAAGTAAGCCACTTTCATAAGTACCAGCATCTTGCACACCTTCTTAAACTATCTTCAAAATGTGTTTATTCTTCTTGAAAGTACTTTTTCTCCTACCAACTGCAACTCTTTCCCTTGTATAAGCCTAGCTCCTCAAAGACTTTAAAATTCAAAAGAAAGACACTAGCAAAGATATCATGCCAGGTGGCAAAGCTGCGTATGGGTACACTGGAAAAGATACTTCCGTATTAGGTATGCTTTGGGTGCACATGGGAAACTGGAGCAAATAATTAGAAATTAAGCTCCCCTTTTTGCAGAATGAATACATTTGTGAGCATCTTATCTACATATTTTAAACAATAAGGACATTGTTGTGCAACACCAGCATTACCCAGCAATATTCTCCCAAAATGCCAAAGCCACTCTATGGCTAGATTTGCACATACTTTTTGTTTGGGCAAATTTTGCCTGGATTCTGGCCATGCCACCTGATGCCAGTGTGGCCCGTTAGCTGGCCAAGATTTTAATCTTTCTGTCTGTCTGTCTGTCTGTCTGTCTGTCTGTCTGTCTTTAGCTCCTTTAGAATCAGCGTCATCAGGCAGAATGTGTGGATAGTATTGTGCCCAATCATAAACGAGCCTGTGAGGGAAGTTACAACTAGGATTGGCATCTAAGTGAAGGAGCAATATCCATTGGTATAGGGTGGTTCTCAACTTACAGTTCAATTGCCAAAGAAGCTCCATCTTTCGAAGCTTAGGTTATTTCATCCCCTGGGATGGAAGTGAGAGCTGCCCAATGGAAAAACCCAGGATTTTAGCATTCTTGTGGTTGGGCAGCAAAAATCATCGCTGATGCACTTTCTTACCGAGGTCTCATTTCACAAGAGAAACATTTTTTCTTTTAACGAATACATTTTAAAGTACTATGCTAATGCAGCCCATTATCCACAGTTGTAAGTGGCGGCTGGGGGGGGGGGCAGGTTCGTGGCAATGGCTCTGTGTGTGTGTGTTGAAGAGCAGTAGAGGTTTATGACTGTCTTGTAATGTAATCCACTGTTAATATTGCTGAACAGAATGGGACAACGGGAGACAGTTTAGATTTCCCTTCAGCAGCATCCAGTCTAGTTACATTTCTCTCTGCAACCCTCTCCCAGCAAAAACAAAGCACTTAGAAGCCTTGTGCTCCATTGACTCGTGTGCAGACAAGTTGCATTTTTAAAAGCTTAAGAACGAAATAGATACGTTTCATACAAAATAAGAGTAAAATTTACCTAATTAGCAGAGAGAGAGAGAGAGAGAGAGAGCGCAGAATGCAATTTAGGCTGCATCAAGGTAGAGAACTTGAACGTGGCAGCATGTCTGCCATCCCCCCACATTCCCTGAATATGCCCAGCCTGTCTTTTTGGCTGTTGGTTGGTTTCTGCTCAGTTCCTTTCTGCGCATGGGGTACAGGTAACTCGTCAGTGACCTGTTTGGCTGGAGTGCCACAGTGTGGGGGTCTCTGTAGAGTTTTGTTTTACAGTGGTGCCTCGCAAGACGAAAATAATCCGTTCCGCGAGTCTCTTCGTCTAGCGGTTTTTTTGTCTTGCAAAGCAACCCTATTAGCGGATTAGCGCTTTTAGCGGATTAGCGGCTATTAAAGTCTTAGCGGCTTAGCGGCTAAAAGGTTATTAGCAGCTTAGCGGCTTAGAAAAAGGGGGGGGGAGCGGAAAAAAATCGGAACACTCGCAAGACGTTTTCGTCTTGCGAAGCAAGCCCATAGGGAAATTCGTCTTGCGAAGCAGCTCAAAAACGGAAAACCCTTTCGTCTAGCGGGTTTTCCGTCTTGCGAGGCATTCGTCTTGCAGGGCACCACTGTATATGTTTTGGTTCGCACCATACTTAGTGAGCTGATTTAAAGTGTTAATTAATCTAAGGGTTAAAATAGATAAATGAGTATATTCTGTCTCTGTCTTGCTCTCTCTCTTTGCAACTCGTGTTTTCAGTGGAGCTATCTGTACCTTGTGTTTTGGAAAGGGATTATCGTGAGGTGGGGAGAGCTGACTCTTAATATTTCTCTACTGCTCAGCAAAAAAACCCCCTGCTTTACGGCATGTCAGATATATAAAACTATATCCTTGCAAATGCACAGTATAGTCCGCTAACACTCAGTTATGATTGTCACTTCTGCAGTTTGATAGTTCATTACTCACAATTTGTGATCGTATGTAAGTTATGCCCACTGCAAGTGATGCCTCTTTTCTAGGTCACCATCTTATTACTATCTTTCAGCATGAAAATCTATTCAGATTTTGCTGGCCATAAAGCCAGTCTGACCAAGAATACGTCTCAGCAGGCTTTATACAAAGGACAGTCATGCACATTATGGACCTGATCTACATGAGTGTAACCTTTCCTCCATTGCTGTATCTCCCAAATTCCACTGCAGCATCCATTGGTTGGAGATGAAGAGCACAAAACCCTTTCTGCAAGTTGCAAGATTTCATATCTTAAAGACAGTAAGGTCGACTAGATGACCGATTAATAAAAATGAGTGATCTTAGCTACGTAGCTATTTGCCATGTTGTCATGCCACCTGGTATGCAGCAGCAGTCTGACCTTCAGAGTTGCCTTGCCTTGTAGTAAGCATTTGGTTAGTAAAATTCTTAAGTGAAGCTACAGCTGTCTCAAGACCAAGGTCGGCCCAATATGTTTTGCGGCCTGAGGCGAACCACAAACTGGAATCTCCTTCCTCACCAGGGAGGAAGTGATGAGTGAAGATCTACAACAGGAACAAGGGTTGGTGGTGGGGAAATAAAGATCTAAATTGGGATCTGCTGCCTCTTTGCATCCTCATGGATACGCTGGCCCTGGCTCAAGATCTAATGAGTTTGTATTAACCAGGAATCACAGGTTTCTCGCTCTCTTGTTCTGTGTGTGTGTGTGTGTGAGAGAGAGAGAGAGAGAGAGAGAGCGAACCTTGAAATGAAGCACAGGCAGTTTTTGCAATAAAATTATATGAATATTGGTCAGTCTAACAACATCATTATTTCAAGAAACAAGATTTAAATGAATTGTTCCCAAGATGGTAAATGTGTTCTGGATTGGTAGTGTTTAAGAAAGGAAGCATTAGAAATGCAGACATTGAAATAAAATTTATATTTAAATAATAGTTTCTGATAAAATAGTATTTAATTAAGTTTTGTAAATACATTTTCTTGCTTTTTAAAAAATTGTCAGCTTATTGTGGAAATGGGATAGAATTGACTATGTGAAATTAACATGAACCGGAAATACACTGATGTATTCATCCCTATTAAACACAGACTATACTCTAAAGTCTTTCCTCCTGCTGCTATCCAGAAACGACACAGGCAACCAAGCCCATGTGCCTGCTGGACTGCAGCTCTTGTCAAAGAGTTAATAAATTTAATTTATTCTTTGAATGATTCACAGTACAATCATATACATGTGTACTCGGTGGGAAGCCTAATTGAAATCAATGTAGATGAGTCTCAAATAAGTGAGTTATGATCCAGGGGTTGAAGCAATTCCTGCATCTGGAAAAGCCTTTTTATTTTGAGGAAGGGGGAAGGCAAGCAACAGTGGGCAGGGGAGAGATGTATAAAATTATGCACAGTGTGGAGGAAGTGAATAGACACGAGGTTTTTCTTTCCTCTCTCTTAATACTAGATTTAGGTCAGTCAACAGTAGGTACTTATTCCCGTAGTGTATAGCTAAACTATGAACTCCACTACCATAAGATGAAGTGATGGCCACCAAACTGGTTGACTTTAAGAGCAGACCAGTCATGACAGCTATATTACCTCCAGCCCCAGAGGCAATATGCACTGGGTACCAGTTGCTGGGGAATATGAGCATGGGGGTGCTGTTAACACTCAGGTCCTTCTGGCAGGCTTCCCTTAGGCATCTAGATGGCCACTGTGAGAATAGGGTGCTGGCCTTTGATCTAAATCAGCAGCCAGACTCTTATAGAACTGTATCTCATGAATCATCTTCATGGTGGAATAGCTGTGCCAGGCCATTTCTGCAGCAGCTGGTGAGTTTTTTCTCCCACTCCCCTCCAAGCTTTTGTGAATTGCAGTCATTTACATCGGGAACAAAAGTGTAAAAGCGCCATCATTAAAGGTGAAGAAAGTGGTTATAGAAATAATGACTTGCTTGGCAGCTTTTAACAAGTCAGCTAATAGAATTGGGTGCCCTTGGCTTAGGACTCTAACCTTCTTTAAGTGATCATTACCGGACTAATAAAGACCCCTGGAACAGGCCGTTACAACTTAATTGAGACATAGAGTCCTGTTGGGCGTGTGCTGTGCCTCCATCTTTCAAGAGGCAGTATCTGTCGCCAATTGGTACCTTACGAGAAATGGGGAGCAGCTTTAATAAGCAATTGGCACATCTGCTCCATCTTGTGCCAGATTAGCTCATGGTGGCTGTACATGTCATTTTGCCTTTAGCTCTTGGCTGCTTGTTGGTTATGTTTTGATCTGAGGCAAAGCTGTGATCTGTCAGGGCAGGGGGTTGATGGAAGGGGAAGGGGGTGCCATTTTCTACCTTGTTGCATTAATATGTCTCTCTGACACACATATTTTTGGCAATTGGTTCAACAAAGAAAAGGACAAGACTCCTGGGAGGGTGGCCTTGACCTAGAGACTTTTGGCCTTAGCACTTAAGTATGAGTTCATTTTGAGTGGGACTATATTAGGACCTCAGCATATCCAAGACCAACATATTCATATCTCATTCCCTTCTCTGATGGCGCTCCCTTGAATTTGCACCAAGAGAGACACTTTAAGTTGCTGCTCTATAATTGTTGAACACCCTTCCTTCCCATCTTCCATAAGACTTGCTTTTTTCTCTTTTGCACTTTGGTTTGTGGGGCAGGGGTCCCAAGACAAAGATGTATGTACTGGGTTTTTGTTATACCTTAAAATGAGAGGTGGAAACTTTAATTATTAAGCCAGCATCTTCTGTTTTGTTACTTTCCTATGCTCTTTTTGACTGAGCTCTACAGCTTCAGAGCCTCACTTTCTGTCTAAGATGGAAATTTGTAACAACCCATCAGATGGGAAATATGCTGAATTGCATTATATTGATTGCTTTCTCCATTAGGTACCTCAAAGAAGAGCCTAACTCATGATTGATAGATGTTGTGAGTGAACCTAAAAGTATGTGCATTGTCCCTTCATTTCACAGTTTGGTTCCAGCAGAAATTTGGCTTCAAAATCTGATGTGGAATATTTTTTAAAAAAGGAAAGGAAAGAAAAATATTTCCAGGTGGGCTCTAAATATAAGGCAGTATGCCCCCCCTTGCCCACTTCCTTTCTCGTTCTTTGGCATGCCAGTTTTCTAGGTAAAGAAAATACGTTTAATATTCCCTGGCTCCCAGTACATTTCTTGAGTGCAAGTCAAAGTGCTGGTTCTGACCTTAAAGGACTGCCTACTCCCACATGAACCTTCCTCCGAGATCATCCGCAGAGGACCTTCTCTGTGTGTCACCTGCCTCCAAGTGTGTCAAGAGGGTGTTTACTGGAGAGGGCCTTGTGTGTAGGGGCAACCCAACTGTGGAACTCTCCTTCGAATGGAGATGGGCAATTAAATGAATAAATGATCTCCCACCTGCAGTCTGAAGCAGGCACAGCCCTGAGATTGACTATACCAGTGAATACTAGGCCTAAGCATAAACCCACCTTAGGGTGCTCCAGATTGATATTCCTTTCATGTGATGGTTCTGAGGCATTTGGAGCTGGAGTTATGAAAGCAATGGGAGATTGAGGAGATAGGGGTTCATGAGGAAAAGGGCCCCTTTTTATATATATATATATATCTTTTTATTAAATTTTCTTCATCACACACATCCAAAAATAAACACTGCCAGTATACATTAAAAAGACATTAAATAAGAAAAAAGAATTAGAGAAGTAAGAAAAAGAAAGAAAAAAAAGAAAAAAGTGTACATACAAACAGTTTGCTAAAAGCGACTTCCTTCCCTCCTGATCTCGGGTTTCTACCTTTAATGATTTCCTCATACAGCTGGTGTAGGTTTTTAGTTTATAACATTGGAAGATTTAGGTCAAACCTACTGTAGTTGGTAAGTTACTAAGATTACCTTCAATATATACCAAAAAGGGCCCCTTGATGGTTATTGCTGAGGATCAACCAGTGGGTCACAGCTCTGATATTTAACTTGGATACATTCTCCATCACTTGCAACCAGAATGTTCCTCCCTTGGTGGCGGCAGGCCTCTGTAATAGAACACATGCCAGTTAGTTTGCTGTGTAAACCTAAGCTGCTTACCACTCTCGAAGAATAATATGTCCACCAGCTACAAATACACCTAACAGTTACCTTACCCAGTCCACACTTTACCAGCTTCTTTGCAACAATATCATAGGGGACTTTGTCAAAAGCCTTACTGAAATCAAGATACACTACATCCACAACATTCTCCTGATTCACCATCAAGGATCCCCTTTCTTCACGAGCCCATCTCTCCTCAATTTCCCATTGCTTTCATAACTCTCAGCTCCAACTGCCTCAGAACCATCACATGAAAGGAATACCAATCCAGGAACTCTATCAAAAAGAAAGAAAGAAATGAGATTCATAGAATTGTAGCATTCTACACTCAGTCCCCCATCCAATTTGAAACCATACCAAACCCTTAGCTTTGCAAATGTGGTAGCAGTTTTATTGCTGCACCACTAGGTTGTAGTAGGATAATAGAATCTTAGAGTTGGAAGGGATCCCAAGGCTCACTTAGTCCAACCCCTGCAATTCAGAAATCTCGGCTAAAGTATCCATGACAGATGGCCATCCAACCTCTGTTTAAAAAACTCCCAAGGAAGAAGAGTCCACCACCTCTTGTGGCAGTCTGTTCCACTGCTGAACAGCTTGTACTGTCAGAAAGTTTCCCTCCCAAATGTTTCATCGGAATCTCCTTTCTTGCAACTTGAAGCCATTGCTTCAAGTCCTACCCTCCAGAACAGGAGAAAACCAGTGTAGCCTTTTAGACCCTTCCCATTGGTACAGTGGAACCTCGGTTTTCAAATGTCTTAGAAGTCAAATATTTTGGTTTTCGAACGCTGAAAGCCTGGAAGTACCGGTAACTGCTTCAGTTTTCAAACCCTTTTCGGAAGCTGAACATGCCACATGGCTTCCAGAAGTAAATGCTTTGGTTTTCGAACATTTCGGAAGTTGAATAGTCTTCCAGAACAGATTACATTTGAAAATCAAGGTACCACTGTAATTACCTGGGTCTTCTTCCCCCACCCCTTTTGAAGATGGGGACAACATTTGCCCACCTCCAATCTATTTTGCTCCTCAGGAATTGTTTAAAAGCTTTTTCACACCAGCACTGGGATCCAGGGAAAAGTTGCCTCCATTTCTTAAATATTTTCCGCCTTCTACGGCTTTGAACATATGCCCCCTCCATTTATTTTTATTATTTTGTCTGGTTGGGGAAAATGAGCATTTCCACCCCTTTTATCTGAGAGATGTTCTGGGTTAAGACCCTGAGTTATGCTGAGCCACGAGCATTAAAAGCATGCCAGATCAAGCGCAAGCATTTCTGATGGAGTAGTTGGGCTCCCCCCCCTTCCTTTAGACGCTTTCCCCTCTAAATGTAACATAATCTAATAGGCTTACAGTTGTTCTGCGCAAATCTCTGTAGCAAATGAAAAAGCTTAAGAGAAGCATGAAATGGCCTTGATTGTTCTAAGAGGGACACTTTAAAGCCCTGGGATAAAGTGTAAATCATCCATCCTTTGGTTACAGAAAGTCTCGGTTCAGGGTTTATTTTTTCCACTGAAAAGGAAGAAAATAGCTTCATAGGTCTCTCCCTTGCATTGCTGCTGAAAGAGTAATGCGTTTCATTTCTCTCCAAGTGTCACTCGGGATGTTAATATGCCAAAAAGGTATATGGATAGGTAGGCTGGGACTTGTTTTGAACAGCAGAACCTGCTGCTGCTTATGGGGCTTGTTGTTTATCCAAGTAAACTAACCCTGTGGCCCACGTGGAGCCTCTGCAAGACACTTACGAGTTGCTGACATTCTCTGGTGGGTCTTCTGTGCCTTCAACAGTTGTGTGCCAAGTAAAAAAATAATCCAGCCAGGTTCAGGTTTCCCCAGCACTGAAATATATTGATTGGGAAAGATTCATCTGTCGATTTGATGTCTCACACAGAACTGCTAAAGGCAAAGGTGCCCAGCCAGAAAACATGTGCTGCAAGTCCCTCATGTTTACAAAGGCTGCATTTGTACTAAGCCATGGTTTGTTTTAAGCATGGTTTGTTCGTTTGATTAGATGAGTAAAATAATTACTGTTTGTTTTGCCTAATATTGGTATTATTTTCTAATTAGTAGACATTTATGGTGGAGCACTGAGGCAAACTAGAGTTAATCCAGAATGCTATGTTTGGATGAGAAACCAGTTAACAGAAGCAGAGGTTAAGGTTCATAAGTCAACCTTAACCAGAATTTCAGTTTCTGGTTTGTAGGCCACAAACTAACCATATTTACTTGAGTTGGTAGGTTCAGATGTACAAACAAACCATAGTTAAGCTAAAGAAACCATGGCTTAGTGTTATTTGTGAAGCAGATCATGGTATAAATCTCTAATGTCACTCATGCCCAGCTTCAGAGAGAAAGCTGAGACACCCCCACCCCTACCCCCCCAAAAATACCAGCCTGGCCGGGACCAACTTCCATTTGATTCCTCACCTCTCAGGACTGTCTTCATCAGCAGCCATTTTCCTGGCTATATCTGAAAGGGAAGTGAGACAGAGAAGGCTCCCTTCCTGAAGTCTAGACACAACCAATTGCCATTTGGCTTTTCCAGTCCCAGAACTATCTCATGCAATTCAGTTAACGCAATTCAATTCCTAATGAAAGACCTTGTGCCCACAAGAGATTCTCACACCAAAGTAATAAAAGAAAGATTGGTTTATTACATGAAATTAAAGTGACAGAACAGATAAAAGTTGCTTCAGGCAGCAAAATTACAATTTAAGCAAGCAGCAAATCCTACAGTACATATACACCTTGATCTAAAGACTGAAAGAACCTCTAACTACTCTCGAAAGCCTACAGAAAGTGTGTATGACAATTTTGCCACAAAACCCATGCTAATAGTGATGCAAGATAAGTGGGGTTAGGATTTAAGCCTTAAACACTATTATAAAATATGAGTTGCCTTATTTTGGCAGAAAGGCAGTATATAAGCATAGTAAATAAATGTTCTTTTCTCTTCCTTAATTGTTACAAGGTTGACAAGGCTGATATTAGACATTTACTGGGTGACCCTGGGAAGGACAAAAGCCTTCTCCTGCTACTGTCCAAACTTTGGCTGTATTATAGTCTTTCTTCTTTCCTCACTTTCTGGACTGGTCATTTTGGAGTTTTCTTTTGAGGAAGAAACTTTCACTTCCTTGGATTGGGAGCTCTTGCAGACAACATAGACCTGTTTCTTTGTAATCTCTCTTTTATATCATTGTGTGGATAATCTTACGTTTTCAGTTTCTGAATATGGTTTGTGCTTCCCGGTTCCCACCTTTTAATTGGTGGTGGTTTAGTTTAAAATTGGGAGAAGGTCCGATGAGCAGTTGAACCAGAGCCCTCACAGCCTTCTCTCGCATCAAGGAGATATTATGGGATAGAAAAGGTGTGTTTCTGTGGAGCCTCAGCTGTCCTTCACTTTGAATTGCTATCTTTAAGCCATTCACTCAGAACTCTGTATATTGCTGTTTTACCTCTACTGGGCCCATTTTGAACATCTTAATAGCTCAGTGTGCTAGTCAGGAGGTCATGCGCCAATGAGATTAAAGCATGGATTGGATGGTGCCCTACCCTTTGTTTTCAATATTAGGTTTCAGAAGCCAGGTTACGATAGCCGAAAGTCATTAGAAATGTGTTTGTGAGTATCCCCCTGATAAGCCCTTCTTTTCAACCAAAGAACATTTCCCATTTAGACTGAAAGTGAAGTGTCATCTACTTGCAGTATTGTTAATCTGTTATTAAGCCACTAAAAAAAACCCACCCTAGCCCGGGTGCTTCATTGCCTCTTTGCTTAGCCGTGAATAGAATTATGCATCATGAATAAAAAGTGCTGTCAACATACATCGCTTTCAAAACACTCAAGCATATGGTATGTGATTATCTGTATTGTCAAATGCAATGAAGTGAGTTTGGCTATAATAAAAAAATGTAATATTTCAGAAATTTGGTAATAAACTGTGGAGAATTGACAGCAGCTTTCTCAGGGCGGGCATGACTTTGCCCCCTCCCTCCCCCCTCCCGTCCTGCCCTCTCCCCACTCTCCCTCCCCCACCCCTTTTTGGGAACATAAATAGGAGATATGCAGTTTCAGCTCCAGTTTGGTCAAAGGGCTAACTCAAGTGGGTCCAACATATGGCCCTCAATACCTTTTTGTGGGGTCCCCAGCAACATTTGACACCGCCTCCGCACTGCCTCCCAAAGGAGTAAGCAAGGCTCTGGGCTTTGGGAAGGAGGCGTGAGGCTCTGACAGGGTCCTAGAGTCCTCCAGCCTTCTTCCCAAAGCCTAGTTAACGCTTTCTCAGCTCAGGAAGGAGATGGGAGGACTCTAGTATAAGGTTACCAGACCTCCCATTTCCAGGGAACAGTCCCCAGATTTACAAACCAGTCCCCTGACAAAATTCATTAAAGTTGAAAAGTGTCCCAGGATTCATTGAAAAAAATCTGGTAACCTTACTCTAGTACCCTGCCAGAGCTTCGTGCCTCCTTCCCAAAGCTTGGCACCTCACTTAGCTGTCTTTTTAGAAAGGCAGCCCAAGGGCGCTCTGTGGGGGTGGTGGTGGTGAGAAATTATGGCCTTGCTCTCTCTCCCCCCCCCCAACTGTACGACAAGGTTCCACGTCAAAGTACTCTTGCAGCCCACTTGGTATGAAAAATTGGACCGCCCTGGGCTAAAGGGGGGAAATGTCCCTGCTCCATTTTGCACCTCTTAATTAAATGTGATGCTTCGAGACATCAGCCAAGGACTATAAGTTTAGATGGAACATGGTGTTAAATACAAGGGTGTAGTTTTTGAAAATGCTTGCATGACATTTTATTTTGTGTAGTTCTCCATTAGAAATACATATTTTGCCAAAGGGCAAAATAGAGTCCATAGCCCAAGCTTTCTGCAGCAATGGGCTGTGCAGTCAAGTTTCCCTGGAGGGATTGTTTGTGGCACCGGCCAATATTGATTGGTCCCGTATGCCAAAGCATCATAGTGCTTCTTTAGACGGACAGGATTGGCATCTCACAATTTTGGAAAAGTAGACTGCTGTTATCTCAATATGGCTTTAGGATCCATCTTTTAGCATCTGAATTTGAAAATGTTCTACAACAAAAATTGGAAGGAAGCAGAAACTCATCTCCATTTCATGCTTTGCAAGAATTAGAGCTTGAGCCCTAGCAGGGTGTGATTGTTTAGCTCGGATCATGCTTGCTGCCGTGTTCCTCGTGCTCTGTGTGCGCTTTCCACAACCACCACCCCCCTCCCTCACACCTTTGAATGAGCTCTCTTGCAAAAGCCATCCAGGAGAGGGGAAGAGAATTGGAACAAAAAGAATTGGAGCAAAAGCCAGAGAATATTGTTGCCCTTTTATCCAGCTGTGTGACTGACCTCAGCTCTCTGCTTTCCTGCTGTGTTTGTATTGAAATGCTAGCACCTTTTTCTGAAGTTCTCGCTCGGAGGCACTTGTCTGCCGATTTCAGTTTTTGAGAGCTTACTCTTGTGGCCTGGGCTGTGCATTTGCACATCTTAGTGGCAGTCATACCTGTGTCTGTCAAGAGAAACAGAAGCAATGTGTTTCTCCTCCCCCCCCTTCAGACACCCTTGTGCACTCACCAAAAAGCACCTGCGAGCTAATCTTTTCCCTTGACAAGTGTCATTCACAGACTCACTGTTCAAGAGCTTTAGAATTAAATGAGGTTGGGATTTTCTAGCTTTGGCCACAGGTATGCTTTTCTACCCCCCTCCCCTTCAGCTGAGAACAACCAGGGGTGAGATTTAATTCACATTGGGAATACACTTTTCAGATGCAGTCTTCGATGTTCTAGGACCATAGTCCTATGCTTGGGGTATACATGTGCTTCCAGGCCCCACTATATACCTGGCATGGCTGGCTCCAGAGTTGAGAGGTCACTGGAAAAGTGTTGTCTGGTTTCACACACACACACCCCAAAAAAAAGTGCAACTGAGCTTCCCGTTTAAAAAAAACTTACACTGTATTTAACTGGTGGAGGGTACATTGAGCAGCTTTTGGCCACCATGTTTTTTGCAGGGTGGTGATTCCTCCTCCACCACAGGCAATGGCTCAGAACAATTATTTCCAGGGCACCGGAAAGTAAACCAAGATGATGACTGGAATCTGAGAAGCATCAGAGCAGTGGAAAACAAAAGATGTGTAATTTTGTTAAAAGGTGGCCCTAGCCAGTCTTCAGCTGCTCTTTAAGGTGCTAAGTGGCCAACATTTGCCTGATGTTTACCTTGATGCCCAGTATCCGGTTCAAACTGTGTTATTTCTTATTTTAATCTTACATAGCGTAAAGAATCATTGAACACAGCTGACGTTACTAGTCCTTAAGATCCTGCTCAGCTGAAATTGTTACCTTTCCATTAAAAATGGGTTGTCTGCTGGGGCTTTACAAACGCAAATCACCTCATGTGATAAAAGGATGTGCAATATCCTGTCCCCACCACTGTCCAAAACCTCTTTCTGCAGTTTTGAACTGGATAATGAAGAAATATTACTCCCCTGTTGTCGTGCCCTTTCATATGATTTCTTGCCAGGTGATCTTTTGCAGGTCTGTATTTACTTAGTCTGTCCCGTTGCCTGCACTTAGGTTAGTTCAGCTTGCACAGGAAAGAAATGCTGTCTTTCTGCTGCCCCATTATTCATGCACCTGCTTTCTTGTTTACACCGCTAGCTTTGGCAGCTGGCTGCTGTAAACTGTAATAAAATGCCTTTAAAAAAATGAAGAAATGTGACCAGACAAGCTGGGCATAATAATATTAAAGCCAGCGTCAATTAATTTTTTCCTCTCCTTGATAAACGAGCCCCCGTTCCATCCATTAATAACGAGGGAAGCAACAAGAAAAGTTGACACTCTTTTAATTTATTTTCTCAACTTGCCTGGTCATATTCTTCCCCATTGCAAAGCTTACTAGGCTGCTGGGAATTGCAAGTGGCTTTCGCACAGTCGATGCATAGATTGGTGTGAATCAATATGGCTCTGCTTTATTCACACATTCCCCTGTAATCAGGAGGGGAAACCTTACTTAGTAAGCTATCTAGCGGCCGAGGCTGTCAAGCTGCCTTATAATAATAATAATAGTAAGAGATCCTGCATGTTGCATTGTTATTGGAGAGGAGAAATTGGAAGTTGCATGTGCTTTTCTTTACCTGCTGCTTAGATGCAGAAAAAATCAAGATGATAATGATGTTGGCAAGAAGGTTGTCAGAGCAAGCAGTTTGGAATTTCAACACAGCTTTTACAGTAGGAAGTTTCATCTGGTTTGAGAAAGAGTCCAATTTGCAGCTCCATCTGGCTCAAGGTCCAGTTCAGTTTTGGCCACACTTTCTGCAACCCCTGTGCATGTCAGAGGATTCGAGGAACTTTTCTAGGGCAGGGCATGGGAACCACTGGTCAGTCCTGCTAAGAGTATAAGAAGAGCCTGCTGGAGCAAGCCACTTGGCCAGGGGTGCCCAAGCTTTTTTCAAAAAGGGCCGGATTTGATGAGGTAAACATGTGTGAGGGCTGATCAAAGTTATTGAGCTTTTTTTAGGATTTTACCCCAAAAAATAAACTGTCACAGGGGCCAGATAGAATCTACTCATCTTCCTGTTATTGCAGTGGCTAGCCAAATGCCTATGGGACGCATACAACCAGGGCCTGAGTTAAATGTTTGCTGTTGTAATTGTTGCTCTGCAGTGCTTGGCCCTCTCACACAGTCTCAGGTAGTTAAATCTCCGCATTGGAGAAGAGGGGCATCTTGTCTGAGGTGTATGTGCGCATGGCTGTGCTCCCGTGTGAACACTAACCCATCATGCAATACACAGCCTGCCAGCTGCTGAGGTATTGAAATAATATTTACCTGGCTGCCAGAGCAGCTTACAAAAATCAGTAGTAAGAGAGTCCCTCCCCTCAGGCTGACACTCTAAAAGACACAACACACACAAGGAAAATAAGAACGGGAAGGAAGGAGGGAAAAAAGGAAGCTCAGGCACCAGTTCTTAAACTTATAGTTCTTATAAAGAGGGCAGTTGTGCTTTTTGGAGTGAAATTTTAGCTCTTCATAATTGTAGAACTAGTAGAGTAATTTGGAATAAATTGTAAAAAAATTGTTCTCTGTGTGGATTTCTACCTTCATCCAGTGAGAGATGGTGCAGGGTGGCGGAATACGTGTTAAGATATGAGTGTCGGCAACAAGATTAGAATAAGACAGCACCAGACTTCTGCTTCTGGTCTCCATTGGGGACAAAAGCCATCCTGCAACCCTGGCTCCGCAGCAGTGGAGGCACTGCATGAATCAGCAGAGAGAGTGTGCTCTTGGGAGGTCTTGCTGCTGCTTAATTAGCTGGGCTGCCTAGGAATGATGCTAAGGGACTTGTGCACCAGTCTCAGCAGCAATTTCACCTCCAGGGCTAAATTATTCAGTTTGTTATGGTTTTGTTGCTCAGCACAGTGCACACCACTTTTCCAGTACACACCAACCAAAAACGAACTGTCTACAGTCTGTGAGAAGGACCTCCCATGTCCCCACACTATGTTCTCACATACTTCATTGCAACTAGTAGCCATCAGAGAACTATGGAGGGGCTACTTAATGCTTCTAGAGATAATCTATTCCCAACACTCTCAGAGTAAGAAGTTGGCATCCGCAAGGGGCTTGCACAAGCATTCCTTACCTACTTTGAATCCCCCCCCCCCCCGCTTTTTGAAGTATTAAAATATTTAGACTAGTTTTTAGAAAATTGATAAAATGGGATTTTGCATTTGAACTGAGTAAAGGGACAAGGCGACAATGCCCTTTGTTTTAGCTTTGGAAGCTCTTGCAATAACGGAAACTATTAAGATAACTGGGGTTTAGATAAAAAGAAATAATGTAAATAAAATTGTACGCAGATGATATAGTGTTAACTGTTATAAAACCTCTCAAATCTCTGAAAGAGTGAGACTATTATTGAAATATATGGATCATTAGCTGGATATAAATTAAACAGAGATAAAACTGAAATATTAAGTATCAATAATAAAACCAAAAACAGATAAGAGAGATGTTTAGCTACAGCTAGAGGACAAAACCGATTAGGTATCTTAGAAGAAAAATAACAAATAAGATAGATGAATGAATATTTAATTAAATAAACAATGGAAGAAATTCAATTTATCCTTTTGAGGGCAGATTTTCTGCAGTAAAAATGATATTACTTACTAATATATCACACACACACACACACACACACACACAGGTTTCAAATCAATTTCTTTCCATTTTGCCATTAAAATATCTACTCAGCAAATTATCAAACGGCAGTAATGTTTGTTAGAACTCTTAAGAAACCCTGGAATTACATCTATTATTTTATAGGATCATTCTTCTGGAAAAACAGTGGGGCGTTCTAGGGAAGAGGGAAGAGCATCTGGCAGCAGCAGGGAACTGAGAGGAGCACCACTGAGCACCAACCTCCTGCTATTGAAATTTGCCCCTGCTCCCTGAAAAAGCTGAAATCCCATCCCTACCCCACTCGGTTCACAGCAGGCAAATAGGGTCATGCATCCTTGATTAAGTAGGCTACTCTGTAGTTGAAAGCCTGGAAGCTGAGGATACACACACAAGTGAAGTGTGGCCTTGGGGCTCTCCCCAAGCGACATGCTCTCTTCGCAGGCAGCAGCCCTCACTGGTCCTATTCCTCACTTTCCCTGAGTAGTTTTGACTGCCTCAATTGTTCTTGCTCTGTGATAATGCTTCTTGCTTGCCTGGATGGGATGGAGAGGGGCGTGTTTGTGTTTGCAGAAACCCCTGGCTTTTCTGGAGTAGGAATGTAGCTTACTTTAGGCCTCTCCTGTGCACTTCTGCCTCTAGCCACACCCTCCACTAAAATGGGCAACCAGAATATTGCTCATGGCGGAATGCTACCCTCAGGGTGAAAAGGGCACCCCTGCTTGTATGTTTCGGAGCTCTGGGAAACAAGCTGCCAATGTTTTTTAACATATTTATGCAAGTAGATTCATCCACACCACTAGAGGGCATACTGGTTCCTGCAATACCTTCTGTAGTTTACCTCCTTATGTTGAATGGTAATTGTGCAGTGAATTATTACCAAATTTGTTTGCTATGCTGATGTTGTATCTGTTACAGTTTGCTATTTTATTACCAACTGATAGGTTGTGTTTGCTGTAAATTGCCTTGAGCACACTTTTGTTATGGGAAAGGTGATATATAAATGCATTTGTTAGATTGATTGTTTGTAGAGGACCAGGTTAGTTAAACAGTATGTTTTGGGATAAGTGGCTCATGTTGTTTTGTGCTTACACAAATAATACCAGGGAACTTTTCACCATCAGTTGAAAGCTATTCAGGACAGTTAGTGGGAGCAGAGGTGCTGTGATTAGGGTATTTTAACACCTTAGCATATGCATTACCATAGAACAGGTGGAATGGAATGGAATTGTTAACTTTGCACCACTTTCCAGATTTGACTCATCCTTTTCCTCATGCTGCTAATAATACTTTAACGAGAATTTAAAGCAGCCATTGCCAACCTGTTGTTCTCCAGATGTTCTGGACTACAACTCCCATCAGCCCCCAGCCAGCTTGGCTAGGAGTGCAGTCCAAAACATCAGAGGGCACCCGGTTGGTGAAGACTGATTTAAAATACATAGTAAAGTATTAAAATATTTAAATGCTTTTAAAAATACATATTTTAAGACGCTGTTTCTATTTTTACTTTTTTTAAGCATTGGTGGCCTTATAGTGGATTTTCCATGCCACGTCTTGCTTGGCCCTATTCTGCTGGTGTGTGTGTGTGTGTGTGTGTGTGTGTGTGTGTGTGTGTGTGTGTCGACTCTCACACAGCTGAATAGACGTCCATACTGCATGTGGTAGACAAATAAATCCCACCAGGTTCAAACCACTCACTGCAGTGTTTCATGGCGGTAGTATCATCCGAGCCATATTTCTGCTAACCTAATACGAGGCCTCTCCAGCAGCCAATGCAAGTATGAAATATAGCTGTCTTTGAGACGGGTGGGAAAAGCCCACCAAAACTCAGCATGCAGAGGCATAATTTTTCCAAGCAATTGGTGCGTGGCGCCTTTGGCATTCCTTGTTAACTTTATTTATGGCTTCTACCAATTTCTTTAATTGTTTTAATCATGTGTGGTTTCAGTCATCTGCCCTCAACAGTATATCTCTTATTGGCAAGCCTCTCTAACTGCCTGGTGCTTTCAAGGTGGCTGGAAGGGTGGGAGCTGCGGTGGCTAACAATGGAGCAAGGTTGGGAGTCTTGCTGTGGGATCAGCAATATAGACTCAGCAGCAGCTTTTCCAGACATGCGTAAAACCTTTCCAGAGAAAACTGAAGTTGACATTTCAGATGGGTGCTTATATATTGATGGATCCCACCACACATGTATGATCTCCAGTATGTGAGTGTTGATTTCCAGGAAAAAAAGTGCTGTTTTTATGGTCAAACATGAAAAGGAGGCATGGCCAGGAAGGAATCCTTTTAGCTGTGCTGGAAAGCAGCAAACATTTTATAGTTGGGGTGCCAGCTCTGGCCCTGAAACCTCTCTAATTTTGGTGGCAGCAGCAAAAAGAGAAAATAAAAAATAAACAACCAACTCTATGTCCTGATCCAAATCTCTTCCATCCAAATCATCAAATTGATTGTTTCATGAGTGGGGAAGGGACCATAATCTCCCCCCAATCAGCTGACCAAATGGCCGTCATTTCTGGTGGTAGTATTATTTTACCAATGGGGGGGGTGAGGATGGCTGTTTAAGCGAGTCAGTGAATAAATTAAAACGTGATGGTCCCAGTTCTGGGGCCAAAATGTGGGCAGATTTGTGCATCTCATAGAGTAATCCTGTGCATGCTTAATCAGAAGTGAATCTCGTTGTGTACAATGACCTTATTATTTCTATGTGCAGAGATTTGCAGGCTCTGTGAACGAAGCAGTCTCACAAGGCTTCACTGAATTGGGATACTACACTGGAGTATAAACCCAGAGATGACTCTGGAGTGAGTGCTTTGAGGACTTAAGCTCCTACTCTTGGACCCAAGTTCATCCTCCTTTAAAAGGGTGACTCTGAAGGTTGCCATGCACTTGATCTGATAATGAGGCCGATGCCGAATTCCTTTGGATCATAAAGCAATATAAACAGCTAAAATAGTGCAGAGTACATCAGTCAATTTCCTGGATGATTCACTGAGTTTCAGTGTCCCTCAGGGGCTATTGACTTGCCTCTGAATGAGATGACTTTTTATATATTTCCAGAATTGTTTTTGCTTGTATTTGCTTCCCCCCCCCCGCTTCATTTTTTTTTAAAAAAAAACTTCCAGACCATGTATTTCTGCCTGTGTCTCTCCTTCAGTGATTTCGCTTGGCTCAGATCACCACATTTTAGGAGCTTTTTTGTCTTTGCTTCCACCCTCATTATCCTCCCCCCCCCCCCACATTTCCTTTTATTTTTTCCTCAAAAAAGATTATTCAAATGTATATGCCGTTTTTCTTCATTTGAATAAAGAGGGAGGGGAGCCACCCTGTTTGACTCTGTTAACCGCTTATCTCTTAAATAGAGCTTGTTAGCTTCCAATAATAGCTTCATTCAGGAGGATGCAGTATAATTTCATTTTAAAAATGCACACTCCTTGACAACCAGATTCCTATTTATGTCACCATTTTAAACAGCCTCTTTTGTTTTGTGTTAATCTTTCTCATACACTTTCGGTGGAATGGGTTTTTCTGTTGTTGACTCTTTGTACCACTCATAAGAAACAATTGTCTGTTTAATCCAGAAAGATTTCTAAGACTTGAAGTAATTTAAAAATGAGTGTGTATTCATTACCTTGACTAATGGGGCATGAAGAAAGGGAAATACGTTTTTTGGGTGTGTGGTATTTTTTGGCACACATTGTACTTGTGTTGCTTAGATTCTGGACAGATGCCTTCCCCCCCTAGTTAAGCTCATCCTGGTTTATGATGTTTCCTTTCAGATTAAGTTAACTGTGTAGAGATTCTGGACTTTAGGGGGAAATTATTCAGTTGGGTTGCATTTTAAATACCGAGAGATGTGGGGACCTTGAATCAGCCAATTCTTTGTGGAAATTTTAATAAAGCTTCATTTCAGGTTAAATGTTATTGATAGTTAGATGGCCAGAAAGCTCTCCTGCACAGGGCACATATATGGGCCTTGCATGCAGGGGAGACAAGCCAAAGGAATGGGATTATGAAAGAGCAAAGACTCAAAAAGAAAATCTTCTGCTCCTTATGTGTCTGTTTTGCAAGTTGGACCTATGAACATAAAAAAGATCATGCCAAAAGCCCCTCTAGGGGCCCCTTCTCTGCCCCCCACCCCTCCAGCTCTTCCTCTCCTTGGTGTCTGTCCAATGCCAGTGTCCCTTGTGAACTCCGATGGATTTTATCCTGTGGTCAGCACAGAATGGGGAAGCCTCAGCAGAGGTGGGCAACTAGCAAGGAGAGACTGAGGGCTTGTCTGCACTTGTCTTTCCTCTGCACTTTCTGGACACGATCCAAGCTTTGGAGCTCTGTGCCTGAGCACCCCCCCACACACACACACACACAGACATAGGACTTTCCTTGCAGAAGCCCACTCTTTGGCAATCTGTGGTGAACCTGAAATGCTGTTTGCTCCAATTCAGCTTGGGGGGGGGGGGCGTTTCCACAGGGAGAGCTCTGTGGGAAAGAGGAGGGGGTCATGCACAGTGCTTTGGGGCGTGGACCTGTGCCTGGAGGGAGTGGGGTGGTATGTGGGAGTGGGGTGGGTAAGCCCTGGGACAGCTACCTCAAACTTAGGCTTTGAATACTGCTCTGAGTATATGTGAGGAGAATGGAGAAATGGTTTTAAGTCAACTGTAATGTGGACTAGTCCTGTATGGTGGATGTGAATGTGTATTTTAATTAACTGAAGAGGCTAATCAGAGTGAAAGCTTATTCATTTGGGGGGGCGGATGGTGTTTGTGTGTCTGAATGTAATAGTGTTTAGCTTATTTTTGTTGCTGTTTTTGTCAATATTGGTTTATAGATTATAAAAGCTTTATTGATTTGTTAATTATATAATGGGACTTGCACTGTAATTGTGATGTTTAGCCTTAGTCGCTGGTATGCTAATAGTGTTTAATAGATGGTTTAATAGATTGATGTTTCATTAATTATATGATTTACGCTGTACTTGTGATGTTTTATTATGTTATTGTTATTTATGGTGTGTAAACCACTTTGGGATTCATGGGAATGGAAAGTGGCATGGAAATTCAGTCAGTCAATCAGCCGGATGCTGTGCATTATCAGCCAGTGCTCCATGGTTTAGGTTTGGGTGGGGAACCTGTCGTCTTCCAGATGTTGCTGGATGACACCCACCATGTATTGGCCAGTTCATACATCTGGCATGATGGAACCTCCATTCCCAGAGGCAATACACCATGGACTGCCAGATGTTAGCAGCAAACTATGACCAACATTTTCTGCTGCTCAGCTTCCTAAAGGCACCTGGTTAACCACTGTTGTGAAGATGATACTGGACCTTTTCCCCGAACTACCAAGGCAATTTCTTTTGTCCACATCTTGCCAAGTAGCTACTGTACATACAGCCTTTCAGGTGCAGACTGTCCATGCTAAGCTTTGGATCTGTATTGTGTGGGTGTTTGAAACACCAGCATCTTAGTCCATCTATTTTTTTATTGGATTGATTTGCTTTTTAATTATTTTTTACGCTTCTCCATTTAGAAGTACAGCAAGCTTGCTCTGTGCTCTTGAGGGGGAGAGACTGTGTCTTCCATTTACCTAAAGGGCTCCCACAAATAGAAACAGAAAGAGATCACTGTGTAGCCTTTAAGACTGTTGTGTTGCATTTTAGTAATAGACACAGATTGTTCAGGACTATGGCTGGGTAGCTGAGAGCGGCTCACATGCTGTGTAACCTATAATAAGCTACATTTTAGGAGCAGCATTTAGAAGTCGCTGTCTCACAAGTGCTGCCTTTGCTCAGAACCAGTTCGGTCTATTAGCCAAGTGCACAGGTTCAGAAGTGTGACCAATGTGTTCTCCTCAATCTCTGCACCTCACACTGTGCAAAGCAGGATCAAGTTTCTATATGTTTACTGACCACAGACCCAATGTTCTAGCCCCTGAGCCTGGTAAACACTCTCCTTGCCTTTGCCTTTTGAAAGTGCCCATTTACATTTATTTTAATGTGAATTGTCCGACTTGTCCTCTCCAGGGAAGCTAAATCTGTGGTGACGAATAGGCATCTTTTTTCTCTAGTGCCCATGTACAGTATGTCCATGATTGCACACCAGGCACACACATTGCCAGCTATTTTACATACAGTAGCTTCCAGTGTATATTTTGAAATGTTGACAACCTAGTGAGGTACATAGAACTGTGGTTTGTTCTAAAGTGTGCAAAGGAGAGAGGACGGCAGAGTCTAAGGAATGAGCTGTGTTGCATTCATGATCACCTGCGTCCTGGAGGGAGAACCTCTGGCCCTCCAGATGTTGTTGAACTCCCATCACCTCCAACCAGCTTGGCCAGTGGTCAGGGATGATGGAAGTTGTAGTCCAGCAACATCTGGAAGGCACAGATTTCCCATCTTGAACCTAAACCATGAAACATTAACTCTGATAAGCTGCAGGTCCAGAATGCAAAACAATCACATAATTAAAGAGCAGACCGTGTTCTTTTTGAGTCGTGGTTCTTCCAGAAGTCCATAAGTAAACACCTTTTCATGAGATCAAGTTTAGTTTCCACCCTCTTGTCAAGCCAGGCAACCAGATGTGCTTGAAATGATGCTGATCTTTAAAAAGCTGAAAATGATTGTTTACAACTTTTGTTGTTGATGATGCTTGTTTTCCCTGAATAGAGTGAGATCTGTGCTTGTCTGTACCTGTCTGTACTAATGTCTTCTTCAAAGAAGGTGTTTTTTCAAGTCTGAGAAAATAGGCCAGGCAACACAGATGTTTTGTTTTGGTTCATTCTAAAGAGAAGTCTGAAACTGAAAATCTGTGTCACAGGGATCTTTGAAAGTGGTTCAGTGGTTCCCATTGTATGTCAGCCTGAAACTGGATTCCTGAGGTGGACACTCAATTTTCCATTGGTTGTTGTTTTTCCCCTCCCTAACCCTTCCAAATGTCAGTAGTACAGAACACATTCTTTCCTGAGTGCTACTGAAGTGGTCAGAGGCCACCTTACAGATGAGCAACTTTGTCTGCAGTGAGGGCTGATTGGTTGTTAGGGAGGCCCCTCCATTTGAGTAGACTATTGCAGATGCTTCTCAGATAGTGCTGGACGTTGCAATCATGCAGATAGGTCTGAGAATAGGGGAGGGAGCTGGTATTACAATTGCTGCTGTTTGTGAGTGATTTTTACATATGTAGAAACATTGCTATGATTTTCTCTTATTCTCCTAAGGGGAAGAAGTATTGGGGGTGTGGGTGTTTGGGTTTGTATTCCCCCTAGGTGGGAGGACACAGTGGACAAACCCTGGCTATTACCCCTGAGCTTCCTAATGGTGAGTCAGGAGAAAGAGGATGATGGATTTGTAAATAGGGAATGTATTTATTGCAAATCAGTCTGCTAAAATGCCAACCCAGTTTTATTTTATTCTATTATTTTTAGTTAGAGACATAACTTTTATAGCAGTTTGTAGACCATCAGTGGCTGAAAGGAAAACCACAACTGGCTTCCTTCCCATTTACAAAAAGTGTTGCTGGAGGAAGAGCCTTGCTGTCAGGTGACCTGACACAGGTGACTGAGTTACAGAAAAGTCTTGAATCTCTTTAATCAGAAATAAGTTCCAATCATTTCAGTGGGCTTCATTCCAAAGTGTGTATGCTTAGAATTGCAACATTAGCTTACAGCCTTTGCCCCAGATGTCCTTGCAATATCCTCCTCATGCAGATGATGAATGTTTGTATTTTATCAGTTGGGAATTCAGGGAGAGAGAAGCCCCAAGTTGACCAAAGTTCCTCACTGATCAGCTGCTGGAGACCCAACAATGGGAGAGGGGTCTTGCCTTCATGCCCTGTTTGTGGGCTTCCCAGAAGAATCTACTCAGTCCCTATGGAATGTGAGTCTGAGTGATCCTATAGCAGAGTTAAGCATTCAGACCTGGAACTCCGG
The DNA here is from genome assembly GCF_965112155.1 of Podarcis liolepis. Lineage (NCBI taxonomy): Eukaryota > Metazoa > Chordata > Lepidosauria > Squamata > Lacertidae > Podarcis > Podarcis liolepis. Next base: position 37,596,609 of record NC_139567.1, read on the forward strand.
ACCCAAAGTCTTCTTGTCTACCTTCTGTATGTCACTGACTGTTTTAGGTCCCTTCTCGTGATTTGGGGGCTATTGGCTGCAGACGGTGTCAGCTTCCTTACAGTCTTCCCGCATAAACATGACTGCCAAGTTTTACAAACTGCAAAGGGACAATTTGTCAATTCTATACATTTACATACCTTCATTCCAAATCCCACACACGGGTTCAGCATATGTGATCTGTTTACTTTGCCACCTGCAGCTGGCTTGTGTGCGTAGCACGAATTATGTGGATCATATCGCCATAGCCGGAGTTTTATTTCCCAAGCCTGTGGCTGCTGCCTGGAGCAAAAGCCTTCTGTGTCTGTTGTTGTGTGTTGAATTTCTATCCTCTTAGAAGCTGCCAAGTCTCTTGTGTCACTATTTTGGGAATCGGGTTCTGTTCTATAGGTTCACTCAGGGAGCTGTCACTTTATTTTAATGGGTTTCTATATTTATTTGTCCATTGAGCGGATGCCAGAAACGTGACGGTAGATTCCTCTCCCCCCACCCCCTTCGCCACCCGCTCCCCCGAAGAGATATGTGTGGGAATCATTATGTGGTGCTGGAGCATGCTGCCAAAAATCTTCAGCTTGGTTTTGCCTGGGATGGTGAAGACCTGACAGGGTAAACACAGCGTATAGCTGACGGGCAGACAGCAGGCATCAAACGACCTTAAACTGGCCTGAATCAGAAGCTGCGTTTGAAGTGGCAGTGCAGAACAGATGAGTGATCAGATGAGAGGCCTGCAACTTTCATAGTTCCTTCAAGGCCTCAGGATATCCTGATGAGGTATTAGAGGAAGTAATTCAGGAAGAAAAGAGACAAATAACCACCTCTGGATCTTGGCTGACCCGTAGGGCTGAACTGCTGCAATGAGCGGAAAGGACAGCCTGGGACCTGCAGAGATCCAAGGAGCGCTTATTATACTGCCTGCTTTCTGGGGAGAGCAAAGCTGGTCTCTTTTAACCCTGATCAGTAACAGGCGGCTGGATTTTCCCCTCCCTTGTTTTCCAGGAGGCAAATGTACTGCAGTGTGTTTGCAGAAGCATTGATACGTTTGCCCTCTTACTGGCAGTGTGTGGCTGATGATTCATGATTATTCCTTTTGTACTACTGACCCTTCCCCACCCGCCCCTTGCTGCTTAATGAGACATCCATAATAGGAAGAGTCCCGTAGGGTTTAACTCTACCTGAAGCCAATAGGGCTTCATGGACAGGTGGGAAAGAATATAAGGACAATTATTCCTCAGAAGCTATCGTGTGCAGCTGAGATTTATGTCCTTTTTATGTCATGTACCCTTCTCCAGAAAAGCAACTGTCTATTTAAATGTATAGAAAGAGCATGGAGAAAAAAATATAGACATAGCCCTTGTTTTCAGCTCTAGCAGTCCCCTGTTGATTTAATCCATATTAATCTTCAAGAGTTTTTCTTTATAGGTTTGATGAAACACACTTTGGTTTTTGAATGCATATTTGTGTGGTGATCTAACCGAGGTGCCTTAAAGTCATTTGTTTTGTAAGCAGCCGAAAAAAAGGTAAACGTATTTTTACTGTGATTAATATTCCTTTCTTTCTTTTTAAAAATAGGATTTGGCTTTGTAACTTTTGAGAATGAAGATGTGGTGGAAAAAGTCTGTGAAATCCATTTTCATGAAATCAATAATAAAATGGTAAGTTTCCCCAGCGGGTGGATCTGTTTTTGAGGAATACCTGTCTCTTTTTCATAGGCATGGTGGGGTGTCTCTCAGTTGTCCTTGAGGGGGCTGTTGTGACATTTATTCACAAATCAATGGTGTCTCTGAGCATGCTTGATCAGAAACTTTCACTTACTATTAGGCCTGCACAGAAGTATTTAAGGCCCCAACTGTCACTATATACTAGGAGGTGTCTTTGTTTTTCTGGTACAGGCCCTTGATAAATCAGTGTTTCTGTTTTGCCTTTTCAGGAGATGCTGGGGTTCTTTTAAATAACATTGCTTGTGTGTGCAGTGGCTTCTCTTTTATCTTTACGGATTTACTGTTCCGAAGAGCAAATGCTGATTAATGTGTTTTTGAATGGCAGCTATTCTGCAATAAAGTACTGACTTCACTGTGAGATTAAGCATAATTTTACTGAGATTTTAAAAAGGGAAAAAACAGTCTGTTTCACAGTGAGCATAACTACCCTGCCTTGCTTCTAAAGTCAGTCCAGAAGAGACTGTTGAGGAGGGGCAAAGAGCCATGGAAGGGATCCTAAGCTGAGCGGTAGAGCACCTGCTTGGTATGCAGAAGGACCCAGGTTAAGACCCCAGAAACTGTTGATGGGAAAGACGCTCTGCCTGAACCCCGGGGGACTGCCAGCCAAGTAGACAAGACTGTGCTCCATGGTATATGAACAGGGTGTCAGTGGGTGGAACAATACCAGTAATGTGTAAAAGCAGAAGACCCTTCAGGCAACAGTTCTTTGTGTGAGAACTGAGGAGTAGGAGTGGCATACATACACAAGAGTGTTGTTATTTTTCACCTGTGAAATGAAGAAGGCTATGCAGTATTGATAGTAAACATTAGGATCCAGGGCCCCACAGTTCTGTGAACTTAAAGCATCTTAAAGAGCAGGGTTCCCAACTTTTCATACCAAGTGGGCTGCAAGAGTACTACAGCATGGAACATGTGGGCTGAACACTGCCTTGTCATTGTTGGGGGGGAGGCAAGGCCAAAATTGGATGCCCCCACCCCCAGCCCTCACGCTGCCTTTCCGAAGCCGGCTAAGCAAGGTGCCAGGCTTTGGGAAGGAGGCATAAGACTCTGACAAATGTCTTAGAACCCTCCCACCTCCTTCCCAAAGCTGGGAAAGTGCTAACTAGGTTTGGGGGAGGAGGCAATGTGTCTCTAGGACCCTATCAGAGCCCTCAACTCCTCCTTCCCAAAGCCCAGTGCCTTGCTTACCCTTTAGAAAGCAGTTCAAGGACTGCGGGGAGGGGGTGTCAGATGCTGCTGAGGGCTGCCAAAAAAGGTATTAAGGGTCGTGTGTTGGACCACTCTGATCTAGAGGAGTGGTTGCTGCTTAGGTCCAGTGAAGCTGACATGGTGTCTGTGATGCAGCCAGCAGTGCTGAATTATTGGGATCCGGCAAGGCTGTAAAATGAAATAAATCTTCTGCCAGGGCAATTTTGCCAATTTACCTGAGTGTACATTTTATCCTGCTTATTAAAGGATGACTTAAAATTGAGCGTCCTCACACTTCTCAAATCTAATACCCATTTCTCTCTCTCTCTCTCGCTTATGTTTTACTGTGCATTCTAGAATTAGAGAGCAAAGTATTTGACCTTCTCTGTGCAACTAAAAGCTCGTTCAGAGCAAAAAAAGAAAATGCCCCAGGATCAGGACTTTTCAGATACAGGTTGTGTTGTTTGCAGGAGCAGTTTGTGTTCCACACATGCTTTCTGAAGTAGTAACAGTCCTGAGAGGCCTTTGTCTTCTCTGTAAATTGACCTGAGGACGGTCAGACCACTTGTTTGGAAAGCACACAGTAAAAAGTCTCCTGCAAGATTCACTGAAGAGAAATACCTAAATGTATCTCAAATGGCCAGTGCAGTGTATGTACTTGGTGACAGCAGCCTTCCCCTTATGCCCTCTAGATGTTTCGGACACCCAACTGCCATCAGCCCAAGCCAGGTTAGAGTGCTGAATATAGACCTGGCAGTCTTGGGTTTGAATCCTGCACTCAGACACACAGCTCATTGGGTGACTTTGAACTAGTCATTATTTCTCAACCTAACCTTGAGGTTCCCCCCACCCCACCCCAGCTCCCTGCATTATTACTTCATAACTTGAACTCTTTCTTTAAAAGTTTCTCTCTCTCCTAGTCTTAGGGATAGGACCTGCTCCCCTCCTTTTCTCTTTCTCTCTGCTTTTGCCTTGGAAATGGACTGCGCCCTCAGTAAAGCCATTTGGCTTGGATTATTAGAAACAAATCCAGAATAGGGCACCTGTATTTTAATCAATGCAGTAACTGATATTTTCAGCGAAAAGATTCTCCCCCTCCCCTTTTGTCAAAACATCTTCTGCTTCTCAAACCTATATTCAGATAGGCTTTATATATTGGTCTGATATGTGTTCACAGACTTTAAATTCAATAATGGGGCTTTTAGGCTGGATAAGATCAAAGCAATCTCCTTAGCATATGCTAGAGGCTGATTCAATATTTGACTTGCTAATTTTTCCCAGGGCTCTGAAATAATATCCCTCACATTGTTCCTCTCGGCACAATATGCATCTGAAATGAAAATAACAGGTCCTCTTTTATGCTCTGTGTTGAGATGTCAAGACTGGACTTTAAAAAGGTGGCTACAAAAGGAGGTGATCCTGAAGCAGAGGCTTCCATTCACGCTCACAGACTGAGCTTGAGCTGCTCTTCTTAGATGACTGACAGGTTCTTCATTTATATTTGCTCTTCCCAGATGACTGACAGGGTTCTTCATTTATATTTTCTTTCCACAGACTAATTTTCCCCCTATAACCTCCAGTGAGACTTAATAATATGGATAGAAACAAATTCAGCCTGTATTATTATTATTATTTTTAAAAAGAAACCTCTTCCTTCTCTTTTATTAAATATGCAGGCTGCATAGGATGTCCTGCTTTTTTTAAAAAAAAAAAAAGGGACTCAGGTTCTGCTGCCAGAATACCCAGATTCTTTTTCTGGCATATTTATTAGTCAGAAAAAGCTATGCAGACAGGGACATTGTGGGAAAAGTTAAAACAGCCAATTTTGGGTTGAACTCAGGAATACCACTGAGAAGACCAAAAACTGTTTGTGCTTTTTTTTGTTTTTCTACAGAGGCATTGCTGTTGCTCCCATTCATCCCACTTTGGTCTGTGGTAAACACATTTGGCAGGTTTTTGTGTTTTCTCCCAAAACCTACAAAAGCTGTGTGACTAGAGGGACAGAACTAGAACAAAAGAAATGTGTGCCTGTTAAAATAATTTATATCCTGCTTGTCTGGTTGTTTTGAATGCCTGAGACACCAAATCAGGTGTCTTCCCAGGCCTATTGAAACAGAAAAGTTTTTAGCAAGTATGCACAAGAATGCAGTGATGGTGTCTGCCTGGTACCAATAGGCAGGAAATTCCAAAGTACACATGCCGCTACACTAAAGGAATGATTCCTTACAAATGCAGACTCAAAGTTGCATGGCATGTGTAGAAATACAAGTTCTGCAGATTGAAGTGATTGGCACCTATGTGATCTTTGAAGCAAACTGGTCCCAAGCCATTAAGGGCTTTATATATTAATAGTAATGCTTTGAATTCTTGCCTAGTAGTGAACAAGAAGACCATAATGCCCAGGCAGGTTCATGTGGGAAGCAAAATACACCTTAGTCTCAAGTCACTGCAGCCTAAAGTGCTTTATAACACCCATATTAGAGCTGCAAGTGTTGCCCTCACAAGGAGGCGTGATCACCTGTAATGTTTGCCTGTGTGTGAGACCACCATGCAGCAGACAAGGCAAAGCCAATTGTGCCCATAAGGGGCCTTAGCAGTTCCAAGTGATGGAATTCCATTTCAGAATCTTCCTTGTTTTCTTAGCTCTATTGATATGGATACTGGTCCTTGTAGAGCCAGGAAATGGGATTTGAGTTGCTGGGATGTGAGGGGTGGAAGATGACAGTGTGAGAGATGTCAGCTTCTGTGCGGCCTGGCAGAAAACGGCACGAGAATCTACCTGTAGCCAGAGACATTTAAACTGATCTGTTCCTTTGGGGTGAATGTCACAGCTGTTTCTGACTTCCTAACAAATGTGCATCTGAATGACTCAGCAATGGGGATTGATGTCTTGGGGCAGGAAGAAGAGTCACCATCTGTGGCCTGGCTGTTTCTTTCTGCCCCACAGTTGCTTTGCCTCCTCCCAGCTCAGCCTCCACTTCTATCAATGGGTAGATATTTAATCTGCATAAACTGAAATGAGTTAGCACATATAGACCTGTGTTCCCCTTCTCTGTGGGATGCAGCATTCCTAAGAGTCAGTGGAAATGTTTTCTCCTCTTGAAAATTCACAGTGAAAATTAGGCCAAGGAGTCTGGTGGAGACCCAGTCGTTGTCACTAGCCTTTCCTGATTACCTCCTTTTCCTCAGTGCAGGGGCTAAAAAAAGAGAGCCCCAAGACCTAACCCCATTCTAACCAAAAAGCTCACCTAGCACCAGTTTCCTTCCCACTCCTCGCCTTCAGCAAGGTTTGCCCTGTGCAAGTGAGGAGGAGGAGGAGCTGGTTCAGGGATTGCCAATTTGGTGCCTCCATTAAGCCCATAAGCAGGGCCTGTTGTTGCTCCTCCGCTGCTGCTATTCTGCCTCTGAACCAGAAGGTTCCATATAGTCATTATGACTATTAGCCCTCAATACATATATCCCATCCTCCATTAGTTTGCCTAAACTTCATTTAGAGTCTCCTCATTTGCGGGATGCTTTCCTCATACCCTCCAATTGTCGCTATTTTGCTGGTACAATACCTATCACTTCAGTAATCATGGATTCTGCCTCTATCACAGAAAGTCCCAGATTAAGAGATCTCTATTCTTTTGTATTTCTGTGGTGCCTCACTGCCCTGCCTCCCAATAGCACCACAGGGAATTAACTCCCAATTAAGATCTCTCTAACTGTTCCAAGCTCTATGGTGCCCCTGGCCTCTCCTACCCTGCTTCTCACCCAATTGCTGCCCTTCTCTTCCTGTACAGCTTCATGGAAAAGAGGAAGTGGGTGCCGGGTATGGCTGGGCTGGGTGGCAGGCAAGACATGTTGCTGACGCTCTCCGGTGCTGGGTCCCACCACTGCAGCAGGTCCCGCCCTCCGGCTCTTGCTGCCCCTGCCCTCCCCCTCCAGCCACCCTGTCCCAATTTCCTTCGCCCGAATGCCTGGCACCAGCATCCCCCTCTTCTAGGCGCTTGGGCTGAGACATTTCTGTAATACCTAGGCTTTCGGACTTTATTTTAGATTACTTCAATATGATTTATGACTTGTTTGGGGTGTTCATCTTTTAGTGGGGTGGGGTAGGTCTCATGCTTTTTATACTTGTTGTTGAATGAACGCCTTTAGAAAATTTTGTTTTCCTGAAAGCACTGCACTGACTGCCAGTGAGCTATCAGGCCCAATGTAAGATGCTAGCATTAGTATACAAAGCCTTAAATGGCTTGGGACCCTGAAAGAGTGCCTCCCCCAATATCAACGAGTTCAGGCCCTGTATAAATATTTAAATAAATATGTAAAATAAATAAGATCTCACTGACGCTAAATGTTCTACGCACTGGTGTGCCCTGCTGTGTGAGTGTAACCTCCATGAAAATGTTGTGCGTCCAGAGTCCCTTCCTTTCCCTCCCACCTGTGGAAAACTCATCTCAGTATCTGCCTTCCAGGAGGTCATGATGTGTGATCCAGGCATGGGGTTGACTCATCCCTTCAGGAAGAATGCCCTTTAAATGGATTGCTCAGCCAGTAGAGGAGTTCTCAACCCAGCATGTGGGAAGAGAAGCTGGCACAGCTGGCCAGAGGCAGCAGCCAGACTATTGTCTTATCGCTGACTGGAGAATGCTTAGCAGCCGTGGCAACGAAAAAAATCCATCCTCAAAGGACACTTTCCTTTTTAGACTTCTAAGTTGAGGCTCATCATTCTGAAATCTCTCTCAGTGTCTCCACAATATTTATTGTTCCCTGAAGTGGTGATGGGGAGGGAGGGAAAGAGTTGAATTCCACTACTGTGTTGGTGGACCTATTTCCAGCCTCCTTTTCACGGAGGAGCTAATTTTAGAGTCTCTGCGCCACTTTTGTCACCATTTATAAAGCTAGAATGTCAAATGGCGTATTAAACAGGCAGTATGAAAGTAGCAAGCAAATGCTAGCGAGGCGCTGAACGTGAAACCCACTATTGGTGTGGGAGTGAAAAGGTTCTTGCCAGGCATCAAAGAAAACACAACAGGCACCCTAAAAATAACTTACCTACGAAACGGAGGTGTTTCAAAAATAGAAACAGCGTGCGAGATACTTTGTGTGCGTAGTGAAGGGGGAGACTTTTCCTGCAGGATAATTCAGGGCAGCAGTAAAAGGCAGCCTGCAAAACCATGGAGTGTTGCCTTCCAACTGGTTTATTCTCAGCTTGGCCCTCGCTTCTCCACGTCCCTTTCCACCAACATCACCTACTCTGTTGTTGAGGCGCTCTTTAAAATGTGGGGCTTAAAAAGTTCCCCCACTAAAGATTCCAGCAGCCAGGAGGTGATGCAGAATACCTAAGAACTGCAGAAGAATCCTGCAGGATCAGGTCGAAGGTCCAGCTGATACCACACCTTGTTTTCCACATTGAATGCACATGAAGGCAATAGCCGTCTTTAACTCCCCACAGGATAGTCTGTTTCTAAACCTGGAGAGGCTGTTTTAGCTCTCATTGTTAGTCACACTTGCTAGGTCTACCAGCCACTCAAGAAGAGGGCACACTGGAAATCCAGCCTTCTTCATCTCCTCTCTGCACCCATCACAACCAAGGCGCACACACACATTTGCCCATCTGCATATTTCCTTCAGAACGTGCACTGACTTAATTGAGTCAGTGTTTGGGGGGAGTTGTGGGGGGCAGGAGAATTCATTAGCAGGCTAACAAATTAAAATGCACGTAATGAGGACGGGAAGAGGAAGCAGCAGCATCCGGCATGTTTCAGATGCTCTTATTTCCAGTGTTTGTGCTCTTAGAAGGTTACGTGTACACATTGACACCTCCATGAATTTGTGAATAGACACAGTGGTGGGAGGGAGGGAGGCAACTTTCCTCTCCCAACTTTTTTCTCTCTGCATTTCTACTTGTCCCCCCCCCCCTGCAAGCTGCCTATCTAGGTTGCTAGCTTGGGGACCCAGGAATGCCGTGGAACAACTGGAAGCTGCGTTATATTGAGGCACACCATTGCTGTGTCTAGCTCAGTCCTGTCTGCCCTGACCGGTTGTGGCTCTCCAGCATTTCTGACAGTAGCCTCTCCCACTCATAGAATCATAGAATCATAGAATCATAGAGTTGGAAAAGACCACAAGGGCCATCGAGTCCAACCCCCTGCCAAGCAGGAAACACCATCAGAGCACTCCTGACATATGGTTGTCAAGCCTCTGCTTAAAGACCTCCAAAGTAGGAGACTCCACCACACTCCTTGGCAGCAAATTCCACTGTCGAACAGCTCTTACTGTCAGGAAGTTCTTCCTAATGTTTAGGTGGAATCTTCTTTCTTGTAGTTTGGCTCCATTGCTCCGTGTCCGCTTCTCTGGAGCAGCAGAAAACAACCTTTCTCCCTCCTCTATGTGACATCCTTTTATATATTTGAACATGGCTATCATATCACCCCTTAACCTCCTCTTCTCCAGGCTAAACATGCCCAGCTCCCTTAGCCGTTCCTCATAAGGCACCGTTTCCAGGCCTTTGACCATTTTGGTTGCCCTCCTCTGGACACGTTCCAGTTTGTCAGTGTCCTTCTTGAACTGTGGTGCCCAGAACTGGACACAGTACTCCAGGTGAGGTCTGACCAGAGCAGAATACAGTGGCACTATTACTTCCCTTGATCTAGATGCTATACTCCTATTGATGCAGCCCAGAATTGCATTGGCTTTTTTAGCTGCCGCGTCACTCCTCTATGTGGAGATGCTGGGCATTGAACTGGAGACTTGCATGCAAAACGTGTGCTCTACCTGTGGACCCCTCCCCAAATAAATCTATACTGGCATTCGTGGATACTATGAGGAAGCTTCCATCACTGCAGTCCATTTGAACCAGAAATTTACCAGTTGGCAACACTTAAGTGCTTATGCTGGAGCACCGGGTGTGGGTGTGCGTTTGGTTGTGTGCGTCCTGCACCTTCCAGCCCAAGACATCCCGGTTAATTGGATAAAGGTATAAATAGCAGATCCTGTAAAATAAAACCCCTGGGGAACAGTTTGCAAGACCAGAGGGCTCTTTGCTTTCATTATTTTTTATTTATTTACGATACTTTTCCTCCTGGTGCTTTGATGCAAGCAGGTGCACAAAGTGGCTCTACAAAAACAAAAAATGACATCAGCCAATAAGTAGCAGCAACAAATGCACAGTCAGATTAAAGCAATAAAAACAGACTATCAAAAAAATTAAATAACCCAGAAGCGACCAGCAGCTGCTACTGAATCCCAAGCCCGCTCTGAAATGAAGCTGCCATTACCCAGTAGGCCTCTGTAAGACAAAATGAGCCCACCTGGAACATCAGCCCCACCACTGAAAATGCTCTGTCTTGTGCCCATCCTATGGGGGCAACTCTATTTGACAAGAGGACAGCCCTCTGTTTCAAAGTGGCATTTATCCTAGGGCCATTCAGTCGGCATCTGGTTTAAAGATAAGGAACCCTAAAAAGAAGAAGAGGAGAGCAGGTGAACTTGCTCATCACCAGAGAGTAGCACCTGATCAGCAGACTGAGCTGGCACCTGGTGTCTTCCTCACTATGGGGAGATGCATTGCATTTCTATTTAAATTGTAGTAATTGATTTTAAGCATACATCCATACATATGAATTCCAATATGCAAATTGGTGTCCTCTTTCTGTGATGCAGATCTTCATTTTTTTACAGTGTGTAACTGGCCACCCTCTTCTTGTGGTGGACAACTAAATAGCAGGGCTTCAATTGATGACCTCTGTGAGTGGGGTAGGTAGTCAGTACAAGGGAGTGGGGCGTTGCTTTTGCAAACTAGCTCACAAATGTTGACCTCCCTCCTTCCTCATCTTGGGGACACTGCCTTCCTATAAGTGTCAGCTGGGAAGGCATTACATATTTTCATCCTGCATACTAAGATCCACCTCTTTCCCATGGCTTATGTAGCCCAAAGAGCACTCCAGCACACAAAGGGAAAGTCATAGTATGCTCAGGTGAGTGCAGATTTTCAGAAGTACAAACATTGTTTAGGGGGGAAAACACTGAAGGAGCAAATATCCCCAGAACAACTCAGTAAGAATTGAGTATCTCTAGTGTCCATTGAGTATTCACAGATGAGGGAGAGAAAGAATGTAATGGGGTATCATAGAGATGGGCACGTCGGATTAGCTGGAATGCTGAACAGGGAGAACTCACATGGCCACATTTTGTGAGATGTGCTCTGTGTATCTTCAGTTGAGTTTTCTTAGTGCTTTCAACTGATACTGCCAAACATAAGGAATCATTTTGGCTGTGTATAGAAATGAAACCTATGTGAGTGTAGTCGCCCGTCGCCCCCGGTGTAGTTAGCAGGGGATGGTAAGCAATGTAGAGTGCAGCTGTTTGGAGGTGTCCTATTAGGAGTAACACAGTCCGCTTCCCACGAGAGTTTTATCTTTGTTAATCTTCACATTATAGCCTAATCCCCTCCCTTGTTTTTAACGAAAGCAGTATGGTTAAATAACATGAGCTGTATGAAATGATAATGGGGCAATAAATATGAGAAAAGCACTAGAACACCAGGCACAATGCTCATAATGTTTGGCTGCAACCGTCATTTATCCAACTGAAGTCAGTGTGTTGCAAGTGCCTAGTGGGAAAGCAGGATATCAGCTGCCGGTTGCAATCCTAAACATACATGCCTACTTGAACCCACTGGGATTTACTCACGAGTAAACATGCTTAGGATTGCACTGCAGTTCTCCAAGATTCACTTGGTGGTACTCCAGGAGAGTTTAAGTGGGCCAGAGAGATAAAACTGGGCTCACTTCCACAAATGCTGAAACTTGTAATTATTATTATTATTATTATTATTATTATTATTATTATTATTATTATTATTATTATTATTATATTTCAAAAGCTCTATTAAACAAATAGCAAACAAGAAAAGCAACAGTGCATTAAGCTGTAAATAAAATTAGTCAGATCCTTTGGGAAATGCAAAAAAAAAAAAAAGCTGCCTGAAACTTGGATACTTGACTCCACTGTCAAATTTTAAAAGCCATTAATATAAAAAGTTTCTAGTGCCCAGCTCTAGAGAGATGTTTCAAAATGTGTGTCAGGAAGCCAAGGGGACCTATGCCAGAGAAATGAGTTGCATCAGGCAAGGTAGATGCAGATGTGCTTTGTGAGGGTAGCTGATCTTTCAGTGACTGCTAGTTCCTACTGCCTCCACCGCTGCCTGCCCTATCTCTGTTTTCTCATCTATTTCTTTAACAAGGAAAAAATGGATTCCTGAACAAACCCTGTTATTGCAAGTTATGCCGAATAATGCAAAAGCAAGTAATTCTGCATAATTTTCATTACAATATATGAATTTCATCGTGGCAGAATGTTTGGTTACAGGATGTAACAGGCTTGCTTCTATTACTCTTCCTGGTGCTCCCTGGTGTAGGAATGACTCCCTCTGCGTTTGTTAGCAGATATAGAATAGTGTGCATTTTTTGTATTTTTTAAAATAATGAATACTTACTGCTCTGGGTTGGTTCCCGGTACTGCAAAGGAAAACGTAGCTCTATAAACCATGATTCTATGTATTTTTGCTATGAGTTGTAGATTGATTAAAGCTGGGGGGGGGGGAATGCACGTCAGAAGAAAATTACTAAAAAGCATACTTTCTTTGTTATGTGTTGCAGCCCATATCCTTTTGGAAGAGACGTTCTCAATTTTTCACCCAGAAAGGAATGTCTCTTCTAACACAGCATTTGCAATCTTCAATTTAAGTACATCCATAAAAAAAATATTTTTTTAAAAAAATTAAAGATCTACTGCTGTATTAATCAGTTCACCTTTTTAGTCTGTCAGAATGTTTCTAATTATCTGATCATATCCATTAATACATTGCAGTGATACCTCGGGTTAAGTACTTAATTCGTTCCGGAGGTCTGTACTTAACCTGAAACTGTTCTTAACCTGAAGCACCACTTTAGCTAATGGGGCCTCCTGCTGCCGCTGCGCCGCCGGAGCACGATTTCTGTTCTCATCCTGAAGCAAAGTTCTTAACTTGAAGCACTATTTCTGGGTTAGCGGCATCGGTAACCTGAAGCGTATGTAACCCGAGGTACCACTGTACATGCTGTAGCCCCCACCCCCAAAAAATATAAATCAGCTGCTAAACTATTCCTTCTCAAATAAATGTGTTTGGGCTGCCTCCAAACAATGCTCAAGAGCAAGAGAGTTCCAAAACCTAAGAGCAAGCATGTGTATCCACTATTCAGATTTGAGGCAGGAAGGATACTGCTTAGCTGAGTTATGGAGGAGGCAGTAGTCTTTACCAGATGAGCTTTACAAGGCACAACTAGCACCTCAACGTTCACCCAGAAAATGGGGGGGGGGGGGCTGAACTTGGAGGAGAGCCATAGATACAGAGTCATGGGCAGTTTGTAACATACAGAAAATATGTTTTATTAGACTGTCTGCTGAGAGTTGAGGATGCTTCTGTTGAAAGGTGGGATATAAATTGAAAAATAACTATATAGAGTTCTTTTTTGCAAATCTGGCTTAAAAGGTAGGTTTCCTTTTGTTTCAACTCAGTTGTTCTATTGCAGAAGCTAATTATTTAGCTTATTGTTTTAACAGTACTAATCCAAGCTTCATTGTCACTTTTAATGGTCCGTGTAAGCTGGCTTGGTTCTTTTTACAATGGTACCTCAGTTTAAGAACAGCCCTGTTTACACACTATTCGGTATAAGAACTCCGCAAAACTGGAAGTAGTGTTCCCGTTAGCAAACTTTACCTCGGTCTACGAACGGAAGCCGAACAGTGGAAGGGCACCAGTGGCAGGAGGCTTCATTAGGGAAAGCACGCCTCGGTTTAAGAATGGTTTCAGTTTAAGAACAGACCTCCGGAACGAATTAAGTTTGTAAACCGAGGTACCACTGTATATTGATCTGAGTGACTTGAAATAGACATGGTTAGGAGATGTAACTGATGACCCCATGGCATACAAGCAGTGGGCAGGTGCAAAAGTAATACAGCTCAGGTGTTAATGGATACACCTCTGCTGATCACTCCAGGATAATTTGCTTTGAAGAAAACAACTTCAGCTGACTAGGGCTTAGTATTCTCAGTTTAAAACAATAAACAGAAAGTGTGTTTTGCAAAAGTTTAGCTTCTGGTTTCCAGACAGGACGTCACTAGCCTTGAATTGGTCAGGCCAGCCGCTGACACAGGGCATCCTTGAGCAGCTACTCTGGTGCCTGCCAGGCCTTGGGCCCCTTGGCTAAAATTCTGGGCCTTGCTGGAGAAAATATTGAGGGTCACCATGTTTTTGTGGCACCTGCCATTTTGTCCCCTCCACAAACATTGCCCTAGAGCATTGTGATAGAAACAAAAAAAGCTTATGTCAAAAGGAACCTTTGCCATGCATTGTGTTTCTTTTATAAGGGAAAAGTCTGGTGCTCTCTCATACAAGGAGACACACACACAGATGACAATGAGGGGGTGACACCCACCCAAAAAGAGTGCTCTTTTCTAAGGTCCTGCTCAGACCTGGAGAAGAGCCTGGTGTGTTTGGTATAAACCAGACCTACTTAACTGAAGTACTTGTAAAAGTTGTCTTGGCTTTTCTCCAAGTAGTGCAGGACAGCACAAATGGCTCCCACTATTTCCTACTCCCTCTTTAAATTCTCATGATGACATTGTGAGATTGTTTAGACAGGGAGAGGGAGAGATTCATGTCGTGAGTACAGATTTGATCCCAGTCAATATCTGACCACTTTGTCCACTGTGCCCCAACAAAGATATGTATGTTTTTCTGCCATAAGTTAGCCTGCACATGCCGGTGCCCATATTCACAGATGACAGGCGTCTCTCGGGTAGCTGAATGGACCCGCTGTCACCTGAGGCATTTACTAGGCCACCCAACACCTATTGCTACCTGCAGGAACCAACATTATGGGGCCAGCTGCTGGGTGGTTGCTGATTATTTATTTATTTAAGTACTTCTAAAGCACCTAAAATGTTCTAAGCACTGGAATGAGGAGGGAAGAGGAAAGCAAGCATTGGGACAGCTGCTTCATTAGCTGACAAAAGGAGCCATGTCTCCCTCTTGCCATCTGTTGTGAAGGAATCACCTCTGTTTGGGGAAGGGGGGAAGGTCAGTGGTAGAGCATCTGCTTTGTATGCAATAGGTCGCATGTTCAATCCCTGTCATCTCCAGGAAGGGCTGGGATAGACCGCTGCCTGAAACCCTAGAGAACTGATGCCTATCAGTGTAGTCAGTAGTCTGGCTGAGTACAAAGCAGGTTTCTGTACTCTTATATTCCATAGTATTCTTCCTAAGAGGCAGGGGGTGTAGCCTCCCAGCACCCCTAGTTCTCCTGACAGAGTGTGCCTCTCTTTAGCTTCTGCAGGCCCTTTGACTCGCTGGGCCATTGTGGCTTCCTCCTTCCCACTCCCTTATTTTCCCTCCCAATTGGCTCTCTTCCCACCCAGCAGAGTAAGCTCACCTTGTTCACATTACCTTTGCATGGCATGTCCATTGGTGGAGCTTGGAGGTGGTTCTTTTCTGACATACCAAGGGTTGTGGCAGAGCAGTTTGCACGAAACCGGTATTTTGACAGTTTGCTGGCAGAATAGAAGCTTTGTTGCTCTGTGAAATGTTGCAAGCTGAATAAATAAGATATGCCGTGAGGTTTTGCAGCAGGGCGGTGGGTTAGGGTGGGGTGGGAAGAGAGAGAGGGGGGGGGGAGAGAGAGAGAGAGAGAGAGAGAGAAAGGGTGGGTGGTTTTGTTTAAAATAATCCCATTTACAGTCAGTTAACCTTTACGTTACCTAAATGAAAATTGTACAAACCTGAAATTTTCGCTGATCGGGTTGCCTAGGAACAGACGGTTGGTTACCATAAGACAATGGATGCACTGTTACTGATAGGGCTATTAGAAATAGAGCCAGTTAGCAGCATTATCCTACATTGCCAGTTCTGTCTCGTGTAATTACCTGTTTTGCACCTCCAAAGTACCGCCCACCTTTCCTTCCTCGCTCTGATGGCAGAGTTCGTGTGCAAACAGTGCCGAAAGAAAAAACGATCTCTGCGGGATAAGAGATCCTTTGAGATATTTGGCAAATTTGGATGCTTTTGCCCGGTGGTGAGTTCAGGTGCTGCGTTATGAAGACTGCATGGCCAAAATGGCACTACTGAGAAACCAGAGGGAGTTATCAGGCTGCCTGCAGGAACCCCAAGACTTGCAGAAGTAGAAAAATATTTAGGGGAGTATGCTAAGGGGCAATCCCCCCTCCCCCAAAACAGCCCAATGAGGACTGAACAGGCCCACTAGCCACAGAATGCTGGTTGTATGTGGCGGGGGGGGGGTATACAGAGGGCCTTCTCAGTAGTGGTGCCCACCCTGTGGAATGCCCTCCGATTTTTTAGAAGACACCTGAAAGCAGCCCTGTTTAGGGAAGTTTTAAATGTTTGATCTTTTATTGTGTCTTTAGTATTCTGTTGGGAGCTGCCCAGAGTGGCTGGGGAAACCCAAATTATTCTTATTCTTATTTATCATCCCACCCCCGTTGGCCAACTTTGATGGGGTCAGGGCCATTTTCTGTCAATCATCTGGTGTCATGATGACATCAGATGACTGATAAGTGAGCTGTGGGTTGGGGGGTTTGCTTTGCAGGAATTGTGCTTATGAAACAGCACCAGCTTATGAGCAGAGGTTTCAATCCTGCTGGCTTTGGGGAACATCTTGGCGAAGCAGCACCCAGCAAGAACAGAAGCACCCCTGGTCATCAGCTGTCGTCATCCACTGATGTCAGCTGATGGACAGGCAAGTGGTGGTGTCCACCCCTGCTGTGACCTCTTGTTGTAGGTCTCACTTGTTCTCTTCAATACCAAACCCAGGATGGGACTGTGCAAATGAAGTGGTGCAACCATGCAGGTTAAGACTGGCTTAGTGCTATCTGTTTCTTGAGATGATGGGGGGGGGGCAGATTTTGCCCCAACTCTAAGTTGTCCCTGACAGGACTCGTCTGCTTTCTCCAATATGATTCAATGACTTCATTTCACTTGAACCTCAGTAGCTTTCAGTTCACATATTAGGAAGTGGATGGGGAAGGCAGGGGGTACGTATGCTGAGGATATTTATGATAAACTTTGCAGGGCTACAGAGAAGGAACTACATATTTTGGCAAGTTTATTACCAAGAGTCAAACCTAGATAATATGTGAATTTCATGATTGCATTTCATATCTTCTTTTGTTCGTTAAATATCAGCCATGCTGGAGAAGGCAATGGACAGAATTGAGACTGCTGGGGTGGGGTGGGGGCGTAGCTGTTTCCTTTCACTAGAGTTCTAACTAAAATCTCTTATAAACTGCTTAATGCTTCAGTCCTGGTCCTGATCACACACACACCCTCCACTATGCCTTCTGTTTAACAAACCAGAGACCTGAAATGCAATCACACTTGCCTAATTTGGTCCTAAATGGTGGTCTAAGTGAAAAGTGAGGTGAAAATCAGACATACCTTTTCTACTCTGTCTCTTTCACATGTGGAGGCAAGCCTAAGATTGGATGCTCTAAATTTTCTAGTTTGCACCTAATTGCCAGAACACTTCCTTGCTCCTGGTCTGTTCCCTGGCTCACATCAAAGCACCTTTTCCCTCCAAGCATCCCAACTGGTTTCAGCAGCTAGAAATAGTTCTTAGTTTGACCTTGTGCCCTGCCATTTACTTTTGGCCATCGTTGGCCTTATGCACTCTTCAAAGGTTATTAATAGCCAGACACTTGCAACGTGATGAAAATGGTATTAAGCTTCCAAAGGTACCAGGAATAACCCTTTATTGGTACATTGTACAGAATCCCAACTCCAGCACAAATAGGAATTTTCTTCCTCACAAACCCAATCTGTTGGCAATATTTGCTTGTAGAAAGTTACCGCTGAATTGCTTTGCAATAAGGTTGTGTTGGCAACTAGCCTTTGATTTCTCCAGAACAATGAAGTGTTTTGAAAGGATGAGCTAATCAATCAAAACAACAGTAGGAGAGACAGTAGGAAGTTACTGCTGTCAGGAATTTGTGTGTGGAGATAAGTTAACCTTGCTGGTGGTCCACTGTGTATTGTTTTGTATGTCTACACGAATGCTCATGCTTATAAGTGTTTAAGCAGCGGACTACTCATTCAGCAAATAACTCTAACCAATGTAGTCCTGGGTGGTAGAGTTGCAGTACTTCTTTTTGGTCTCACAGGCATTATCAACAGGTTTCTGTTGCAGTCATTCTCTGTATGGCAATTGCATTAGAAATGATAAACATAATAGCATTTGGAGTGAAAATAAGCCTGGTTCTTGTACAACAAAACAGCTATAGCTGCATGTTTATTTCACAAAGAAGTAACCACTTAGAAACACTCTAAAAGTTAATACAGCTTAACTTACGGACTTCAGCTTTTAGCTGTGTGACCTATCCACACATTATCTCTGCCTCAGCTGGGTTTGTACTGTGTGCTTTCTGAAGTCACATTACACATATTTACTCTTTGAAAATCACTTTACACTGCTGGCCTATTTTTAAAGTTCACATTTTACAGAAGAGCAATGCTAAAAATAACCCCCCTTCCCCCACAACTTAACCAGATCAGTTCAGCATTTGACATTTTACATGAATTCATTTGCATCTCATTTGTACATGTTTCTGCTTAATAGGTGGAATGTAAGAAAGCACAACCTAAAGAAGTGATGTTTCCGCCAGGGACGAGAGGAAGGGCTCGTGGATTACCATATACCATGGATGCTTTTATGCTAGGGATGGGAATGTTGGGTAAGTGTGCAATAGATGAGCCATCGGCAAGAATGTGTCTATGTTTTCTGTACGTATTCTAAAGCTCAGAGCTGCCTAAACTGTTGTGTGCAATAGATGAGCAGTCAGCAACAGCCTGTTCCAAGATTTGGAGGTTCGAAAATTGCATGACTTGTGCAAGATACAGCGGTGTGGACGATGGGGGCTCAATTATCCTTTCTGTGCTAAAAGGCGATCACATGCACACTCTGGAATACCCAAATTTGCATTTAAATGGATGTTTTCAGTGGGCCCTTCCACACACATTCACAAAAGCAGAATTATGCTTAAAACTGTTCTCTTCCTCCGCCTCTTCCCCCCACCCCCAAAGAATTGAGTCACACATTCTTAAAGGTATCTTTGACAATTCAGCACAGATAATTAAAAATCTTCATGGCTTTAAATGGCACAGAAGATGGAGAAAGCCCAGCGAGAAACATAATAGCGTGGTTGTAGCAATAATTAGAAGTTCCAAGGAGAGAGGACGGTATTTGAGCCCAGACCACTGTGTCCAGAAAGTACTAATTAAATGGGATAAATGGTATTTAATGCTGAAATTCTATTTGCGTGGCAGGTCATCTCAGTTATAATTGGCTCTCATTTGTTTCTCCTTAGCTGTTCTTCCTATATTACCTGACAACTGCTTGATTGTAAACATATATTAAAAACTGGGGGGAGATAGGTCTACCCCAGCGGAGATGCTGATTATCCACCCCACTACCTCCCATCCCTTAAATGTTCAATTGATTCTCCTCACCTCTTTTTCCTTAATATCATTGAGGTAGTCCTTGGCCTCTCTTCTGTCTGAGCCCTGAGTATTCTAGCTAATCTTGGGCTTTTCCTTCCACAACCGCTGGGAAAGTCCTGGGCCTTGAGCACCTTATTCAAAAAATACAGTGGTACCTCGAGTTACAAACGCTTCAGGTTACAAACTCCGCTAACCTGGAAGAGTTACCTCGAGTTGAGAACTTTGCCCCAGGATGAGAACAGAAATTGTGTGCCAGCAGCAAGAGGCCCCATTAGCAAAAGCACGCCTCTAGTTAAGAATAGTTTCAGGTTAAGAACAGACCTCCGGAACGAATTAAGTTTGTAACTAGAGGTACCACTGTAACTAGATTAATATGAAACAATTTGAATAAAAGCATATTAGCATTTCATTTTTTCTTTGTCTTTTTGTGAGAGTGGAGAAAGGAGAAACTGGGGGAAAAGAAGGGAAGACAAAATGGTGCAGTTCTCAGGTCCCTCTGTTCCCATATGTAACCTCACAAACTGTCACAGGGACCGATCATGTGAAAGGCTTTGCAGTGCAGGGTGTGCAACCTCCAGTGCCCTCCAGGTGTTGTTGCACTCCACCATCCGAGATCATTGCCTATGTTCTGCTGGAGATGATGAGAGCTGTAGTCTAGCAAGATGTGTAGAGCATATTATTGGTAACTATGTGTCCACCAGATGTTGTCGGACTACAACTCCCATCATCCCTGACAACTGGCCATCCTGACTAGGGCTGACAGGAGGTGGAGTCCATCATGTGGAGGTCCACAGGTTGCCCATCCCTGCTTCTGGAAATAAATAAAAGGAAAGCCTGGCAGATGTATATAGCGAGAATGCAACAACACTATAAATAATATCTCACATGTAAATACTAAAATAATATAAATGATTTACTTTAGTTCTAAGTTAGCATGGTTCAGTGGTCAAAATCGCACCATTGTTTAGGGGAAATGTGATGTGATCAATTGATTTTAATTACCCCTTTTCTTGCTCATTTAAATCATTGATTACTATTATTTTATTGCTGATTTAAATCACCTTAAACCAATCCACACTCCAAAAATCTGGAAAGGGTATTCAAAGCCAAGCTTACCACTGTTAATCAGAAGAAAGGTTTAACCCTGAGGCATATTTATGACTGAGTACTATTTCGGTTAGTTCTTGGATTATTTTAGACATTAAAATAGAGCTGCGTGTGGAAACTGCAGGCTGGCACCTCAGTTGAAAAGAAATGGCATGTATGGGTTTTGGCAGATCATCTCTTGCCGCACAGGTGCCTGTTAGTGCATGTAGAGTGCATGGATTCATTAAGGGATCCAAATTGGTTCTGTTCCACTGGTTTTTGCAGGGTGACTCCTAATGTGATCTTATTAGATTTTAAATCACCCTGACTTGCTCTGAATGAATGATTGATTCATGATGAAGGCCAGATGCTTAACTATCTGCTCCAGTTCTTCTCTGGCCCCCTCTACCCCTTTCCCAGCTCTTGGTTATTGAGGTGGCATCATTATGAAGCCGCCAAGTTGCAGCAGATAAGTCTGAGTCTGTCTTGTCCATTATGTGCATGTATCCCTAGTTGCCTCCAACAAGTCAGCTTCAAGGTCGACGGCTGTCAGCGGATTCTCAGCATGCAATCAAAATTTTCCATTCCTTACTCGTCAGTTGCACAGCAGTGAAATCCCACCCATGAACAGAAGAAGGGTGTAATTAACTCATCAAGCAAAATTAGCACAGGGAGACTGTGATGTGGCCTGATATTTAGCCAAAGACCTTTAGTCGCACAATTGCATTGCTGATTCTCGGAGAATGAAACCAAGTATTTTTATTTTATTTTTTATACCCTTGAAAGCATTGTCTCCAGGTTGGCAGCCAGCCTTCCTCCAAAGCTGGTGAGGACTGGAGTCCATACAGCTTGGCCAACCTGAGCTTGGATTAAAAAGCATAATCAGTTCCCAGGATTGCTCTTCAGGAACTAACATAGGTGACCCATTCTGACTGAATGCTTTTTCTAGGCAGCTACTTTAGGAGTCATTCCAGAAGCTAGAGTGTAGATACAAAATATTTAGTCAGAAGGTGCCTGTAGAAGAGAACATTTATATCAAAAGAATGGGTCTGGTACTCAGCAGCTCTGCTGGTGACCCACATGAGCTGTGGAGAGTTTTCATACAGGATATAAAGGCAGGGCTGCCTGAAATTATGCTCATTTGGGAGCTTCCCCCAACTGGGTCTTGGTAGACTAGCCATGGAGTCTTGTATCAGCGTTCAGTGTATAGGCGCCATGTCTAGGGGGCCCTGGGTGCCAGGGAACCCACAAAAAATCTGGGTGCTTAGCATCCACAACACGGGGCTCCGACGTAACTTCCAGTTACCGAAAGTTGTGTTGGAGCCCTGACACAGCCTCCCAGATGATGTTGGAGGCCCTGCCAGGCCTCTGAACAGGATGTAATCTCCGAGACCCCATGAGGCCTCAGAAGAGCCGCCACATCACTGACTCAATATGATGTCATGATGTCATGACATCGTGTTACATCACAGGTGCCATTGGGCACCCATAACCTGGGGCCCAAGTCAGCGCCCCTGCTTCAGTGTCAGCAACTTGGATGAAGAAAGACGAAATAGCATGCCAGTTTGATTAGCCCCCCTCCCCCATGTCAGATGTGAAACTCATGGCTTGGTTGCAATCAAGCAATAGGTTAATTATCTGGAAGATTTGTCCCTGTGTCTGGTCTCTGTTGGCCCTCTGATTGTTACAGGAACCATGTGATATCACACTGATGTGAGTTACATTTGACTCTTAGAAGTTACATAGTGGGCCAAATTTGAGCTGGTGTCTGAAGGATCTGGGCTGAGGTTCAGAGAGGTCGCACTTAGATGCACATCGGTCCAGTTCTGATCTTACAGCCAACAGCTGTTCATAGTGGTCTGTTTTAGTACAAAGTGTATTTAGCATACAGTTCACAGGGAAGTTGAAACCAAGCATGGCAGCCAGTTTGCAGGTGTGGATGTACTTTTGCACTGCTTTCAGTTGTTTAATCAGATGGGGAAATGCATGAATGCCTACTTTACTTCCTACTCTCTGGCGTCCTAGCACATCGAAATTTCCTCCACAATATGTTCAAGCAGTCTCTCCAATTCCATAGGGGACTGTAGTGGAACAAAATAAAAGTTATCTTTGGTTAATCCTTCATGAAGATAAGGCCTTAACTTGAGACATAGGTCTTATTTTTAAAAAAAGTAATGGACCCACATCCCAGTCTCAAGGTGTCCTTTGAGCATGTGATTTTTTTTATATGCCTCGCCTTACCAAGACAAAAACTTAGGGTTCCTTTCTTTTGTTACCGCCCCCCCCCCAGCAGTGGCAGGCATCTTAGCTGTGACCATCTGTTAAATACAATACCTAAAGCTTCTAACTCACCACCTCCTTTCCCTCCCAGGCTACAAAAAAGCTCAGCCAGTAAAATTTATATCTCTGGACCACTGAAATACTACCTGATGTGAACGTCTTAATTCCAGGAAGTCTCTGACTGACTTTTTAATATTACTGCGGGAGCCAGACCACAGCTTCGCAATAGTGCACACGTTCAATCTAGCTGGGCTGCATTCATGCATAAAAGAGACTTGTGCCCTTCAAAGAAAGTCATTCTTGTAGAGGAGATACTCCTTATGAGAGAAAGCAAAGGAAAGGGTGGCATTGGCACGAGTACACCAAAAGCTCGATGCCTTGAAGTCCCATTAGAAACCATCTCAGGCAGCCAAGTCTTAGCTTTTAGTGTTATTTCCAGGTGACATTTTTTGCAGAACAGGAAATTGGGACAGCGGCATGAGCTAAGACAAAGGAAGGGAAAGGCTGAGTAGAAGAGAAATCTCTCTCTCTCTCCCCCCCCCCTTTTCTTGGTCTTACTTCAGGAGTATAGTTTAGGTGATTAAGATGGCAGGGAGGATGGGGTGCCTCAGGCACTTCAGGCATACTCTTGAGGTTCATTTAAAACACGTAAAGGGTACATCTAAAAATCTGAACATTGCAAACCCAGTTTCGCTTCAGCACCTGAGATTTAATTTTTTGGAAATGTCACAGGACAGCAGTTTTCTTTCCGAGTAGATGGGTGGAAGATATGAGGTTCTACTAGCCTGGGAACTCAGAACTGCAAATAAATCACCATTTCACTGTAACCCCAGGGCCAGTTCAGCTGGCTATTTCTCCCAGGACAAAGGCTGTTCCTCAGCTGTTGCCTCCTGGTGGCATTGCACATTGAGCATTTTCTTTAGAGAGGGTCCAGTAGACAACCCCTCCCATGGACCCTTGGATTCTGCAAGATTTAGCAGGAACAGTGCAACATAGGAAAGTGCCTTAATCAAGATGTGGCCTTGTGAATAGTGTATTAGGTACCATGATTCAAGAAAAAAGTGCTTTTACTAAGCAATTAAGGCTATGTCTTGTGCACATGTACTAGAGATTAATTCCCACTGAAATTAGTGGGACTTTCCACCAAGTAAACATGCATAGGGTCTGGCTGCAAGTTTTCCCACTCCGGGAAAAAAGCTTGCAGCAAATTGAAAGGTAAACTAACTCAGCTGTTAAGTTTGAAAGGGTCTGGACATGTCAGGCTTCCGATCCTTGATTTCAAAATCAATACAAGCAAATTATTCTTTCCTTGACAAAACGGAGCTGGTACTCTCGGCAGTGGAGCTGCATTCTTATCTGAATGAGAAGGCGGATAGAGGGGAAGAGTTGATTTTCCAGGAGCCAAATGTTGAACACTCACGTTCACACTGGGGAACTCTGGCAGCCATCCACTTAGCAAAGCATTATCATGCATCCAGCTGCCTCGGAGGGTTGCCCCATAGGGGTGGCATTTGAGATCCAGGAAGTCTTTCCAGATCTGCTTATTCTCCCCTTGCCCCAGCTGAGCACGAGGCAGGGTGTCTGAGAGAGGGGCAGCAGAGTTGGGGTAGTTTTTGAGCCCTGCCACCTCTTTCTTGCCTGGTGTGCAGCAAGGACCAGACTCCTCTTCTCCATTTGAGCTGGCTGGCATTATTCCTGGGGCCACACGTGGGCACACAATCACACAGCAAAAGGTCAGTGAGAATCAGGCAACGTGCAGACACAGCCAGTAGCACCTGTACAGGCTTTCTGGCTGCATCTGTGCAGTACTGATGCACACAACCCTTTTACAACCAGGCTTCTCATTATGGTTGGGCAATGGTGACTGTCATGTTGTAAAGCTTATAAAGATCCTCCTGCCTGTGACGGAGAGGTCATCTGGAAACGGATTCCTTATGCTTTGCACTCTCACATCAAGTCCAGCATTTTGGGGACATTTGCATCATGTTTAATGCTACACAATCCCCGATTTAGCGGCACTTCCCAGAATTTTCCCACTTTCGTCTCAGGACCACTTTTCAGCTCCTCTCTCAGACATTGTGTTGAGCTTTTGAGTGTGCCAGTGTGCCTCCCAGTAGTGGGCTTACCTGCTGGCAGCAATGGGCTGGAAGCTTCCGTTTTAATTTCCCACTGTGCTGTATGTTGGCTGGTTGTAGTGGGCAGTTTGAGAAGCTTCTTGCTGCCATTAACTTGGTGCTCGAGTCACGTTAGAGTGTGGCACTACAAATGGCAGAAGTCTCCTATAAAAATTGGCAGTAAACTTGTATTGAATCCCAAGACTTGGCATTTCAGGGGCATCAGTGGTCCCTGAGTTCTAGGGAACAGTGCCAGTGTTGGCTGCATGCCCACACTAGCCTGAAAATCTGCAGTGTTTCCTATCAGGCGTCTGAAGAGCAGGATTGCCCCAGTGTTTCTGTCTCTGGGCAAAGGAGAAAGCGTGGAGAAAGAAGTTGTGTTGTGAAAAGCATGTTTGATTGTTGATTTAGGTCTCTACTTTCATGGATAGGAAGTTCTCTCTTCAAGGGAGGTAATCGAGGCAAAGCCTTGATTTTTCAGTTTAGTGACAAGAGATAATTACTGCAAGATTGATCATTCGCCAGAAGTACTGAAGCAAATAAATTGCTCAGTACCCATTGCAAGGCAAGAATGGCGGCTAAATGGGAAATGGCGGATCGGCCTGCCTGCCCATAATTTGGCTTGATGAAGCATCCACATGGGCATGGTGTTAATGTGCTATTGATATTCAGCCAGCCAATTTCCCCCCGTGCGGATCAGGCTCTGACTCGTTAGAGCAGAGCTGGGCACTGCAGCGGCAAATGAAGAGGAAAATTGAAGTAATGTTGTATTATAAATTTATGATTTCATCTGCCTGACCTCGAGAAATGTTCTGTGATGGGATATATGGATGAGAACCACTATCCAGTCAGCTGTATATTTTGTCTTTGTTGTTGGAAGTGATGCAGTTTCAAGGAAGTATGAAGCAAGGGGCTGGTGGGAGGGAGGGAGGGGGGAGTGACACAGGTGTGCTTGTGGTGTTCGGTGATCCTGGTTGACTGGTTTTGAGCCTCTCTTTCTCTTTTGCTTTTAAATTGAAGGAAGTCTTGTAGTCCGTGTGTTCTGGCGCAAGATTTTTCTTACTCTGATCATCTTGCCACCTAAGGCTCATAACAGATAAAGTATACCTGTTCCCCTTTTCATGTAGGAACTGAAGTTGAGGAGCCGATTGATAAAACACACGGCTGTGTCCAGCACTCTAAGAAAGTGCAATGTGTGAGGACCAAACTAGGCATTTGGTTTTGTAATGTCCCTCCCATTTTATGTGGTTATTTATTTCATTAAATTTATACGCTGCTCGACTGTAAAAGCAAACCTTAGAGCAGTTTACAACGAGGTAAAGCAGTAAAATCAAGAAAAATATACTACAATAGGTTAAAACATACAAAAAGTTAAAATGCTGAAACAGGTGAAAATGCACATCAACTTTCTAAGCATCTGGGTAGGCTTGTCTAAGCAAGAATGTTTTTCATAGGCACTGAAAATAATACAGTAAAGGCACCTGCTTGATTTCAATAGGCAGCGAGTTCATTTTAAGCAAGAAAAAGCACTTTTAGAGAATTGATCAGAACCAGAGAATGTTTGTCCTCACCTATTGTTTCTAGATTCTTCCCAACACCACCTGTGGCTTTTTCCCTTTGCAGTGTCAATGAAAAACATGTGTTGACCCACAGGAGGAAAAGGCACTTGGGAATAGCAATTTGGACCAGGAAAGGGGTTAACACTTACCATCTTGCCATTCCTTCAATTCAGATTGCCCCTCCAGAAGTTTTGTACTTGTAACATTACAGTAGAGTCGTACCTTGGAAGTCAAATGGCATCTGTTCAGGAAGTCTATTAAACTTCCAAAACGTTTGGAAACCAAAACATGGCTTCTGATTGGCTGCAGGAAGCTCCTGCAGCCAATTGGAAGCTGCGGAAACCCCATCGGATATTCGGCTTCCAAAAATAGCTCACAAACAGGAACAGTCACTTCCAGGTTGGCAGTGTTCAGGAGCCAAAATGTTCAAGAACTAAGCTGTTTGAAA
The DNA here is from genome assembly GCF_965112155.1 of Podarcis liolepis. Lineage (NCBI taxonomy): Eukaryota > Metazoa > Chordata > Lepidosauria > Squamata > Lacertidae > Podarcis > Podarcis liolepis. The sequence goes on from NC_139567.1 coordinate 37,623,578, forward strand.
TCCAAAGTACGACTGTATCTCCACGTAGGTTGGCCTCGAGGGTGATTCTTAGTATTGTTTCCTCATGTCGTTGTGTTGTCCCCCTTTCCCTAGTATTTGTGTGCATCACATATTCCTAACTGGCTCAGCATTTGTTGAAAACCCTGTAAAAGTGGATTGGAGGACTCAGGAGTCGTGCTGAGCCATGACCTGCACACATTACTAACACTTTGTAAGGCCAGTTTGACATCTGTATGCTGGAAAAGTCATTCTGCAAACATACTCAGAAATGATGAGGAAAATGTACCTTAAAAATGTCTCTTCATGCCAACCTTCACACAAGATCCAGCTTTGGAGAGTTGAATGGAAGAGAAGCAATACCTTATTCTCCAATATTTCACTTCTGAAAATATGCCCAAGCCATCTTCTCACCATCGTATTACAGCACTACTCTGACTGCTCTTACTTGCTTTACAATTATTTGCCTGCACTGTTTTAAAAGCTCAAAGGAGCCTCAGCTTCAGGATCTGTCCTTCCAGTGAGAACTCAGGGCTGATTTCCTTAAGAATGATAGGTTTGATCTTCTTGCAGTCCATGGGACTCTCAAGAGTCTCCTCCAGCACCATAATTCAAAAGCATCAATTCAGTCTTCTTTATGGTCCAGCTCTCACTTCCATACATCACTCCTGGGAAAACCATAGGGAGTGACTATATTGTTATGTGGTCCAGCCGTTAATTTTTAGAACCGAGCGCCTTCAATTCAGTGTGACAAACTCATTACTCCATTGACCCTGAAGTGAGCCCTCATTAAGGAGTAAAATACTATCTGGTTTCAAAACAGCACTTTACTATGAGTTTTTTGGTCCTGGTGGATGCTGGTGCCTTGGTCAGAACTGCGTTTTATCAATATTGTTATTCAAAGAGACGGTTTGCAAAACTTACCTCTGAACGATCCAGTAAATTTCTGGCAGGATTTGCATTGTGAAATGCATGTTAAGGAGACAAACAGGGTGTTTGCGTGCATTTAAAGCTAGGGTGCCTTGTTTGGCCATTGCTATTTTGCTTTGCGTGCACAGATCCATCCCGTCATAATTAGTAATCAAAATTCATCCAAGCGTTTAATGTTCCACCTCTAAATGATGATTAATAGCAAACAATATGGACGTCTAAATCTCATCTGAAATGGAGGGGACATGCTATGTTGGCAAAATAATTGAGCATGTTGCATTGCAGTGCAACAGCTCTGTAAAAATGAGCACAATTGAAGGGATGAAACCTCAGCAAAAGAACAAAATTAACATTTGGTGACAGGGCACTCCACGAGCTTGATCTCTGTTAAAACCAATGGAGAGATTTGCCCAGATAAAACACAGAAAGCACTTTCGCAATAAACCCCTGCTCTCAAGAACAGAGGTTGGCTACTTTCATCTTTAAAAAGTGTGTGTGTTATCCCAGGACAGAAGTTCCCACACTGTCTGCCAGAGCATGACAGAAATACTAGTGTGCCACCAGGAATTAAAGTTCTTGTGAGGCCAAAATATCCAACCACCAAAGTGCTGCTGCTGCCCAACTCATTGCTCCGGCCTTGGTTCTTCCAAATTGCCTGTGCTGGGGCAAACCATTCTATACCAGACATCAGGGTTGCCTCAGGGTGGCAGGCTCTTGTGGGCTCTACTGCCATTGCACACCTACCAAGCTCTCTGGTCAGAGTATCGGAAAGCTCTCTAGTAAGGCCAGCTTCCATCAGAAGGATAGTTTTGAGTGTGTGGTCATTTAATCACGATTTTTGTTTAGTCGTTTAGTCGTGTCCGACTCTTCGTGACCCCAAGGACTAGAGCACACCAGGCATCTGCCATCAGAGCAGAAAAGTGAGGTCCAGGGCAGCTTCTAAAGAAAGATGTGTGGGTAGGAGGAAGAGGGGGATCTTAACCCTTCCCGTGCCTGTCAGTTCTCCCCATCAAAAATCTGAGGCTGTTTCCCCATAGGTAAAGAAGAAGAAGAAGAGTTTGGATTTGATATCCCGCCTTTCACTCCCTTTAAGGAGTCTCAAAGCGGCTAACATTCTCCTTTCCCTTCCTCCCCCACAACAAACACTCTGTGAGGTGAGTGGGGCTGAGAGACTTCAAAGAAGTGTGACTGGCCCAAGGTCACCCAGCAGCTGCATGTGGGGGAGCGGAGACACGAACCCGGTTCCCCAGATTACGTGACTACCGCTCTTAACCACTACACCACACTGGCTCTCGAGGTAAAGGGACCCCTGACCATTAGGTCCAGTCGTGGCGGACTCTGGGGTTGCGACGCTCATCTCGCTTTATTGGCCGAGGGAGCCGGCGTGCAGCTTCCGGGTCATGTGGCCAGCATGACTAAGCCACTTCTGGCGAACCAGAGCAGTGCACAGAAATGCCATTCACCTTCCCGCTGGAGCGTGCTTTCAAACTGCTAGGTTGGCAGAAGCAGGGACCGAGCAATGGGAGCTCACCCTGTCGCGGGGATTCGAACCGCCAACCTTCTGATTGGCAAGTCCTAGGCCCTGTGGTTTAACCCACAGCGTCACCATACCAGGCTCTAAAACAGAACTACTCAAGAGAGGGGAACCATGATACATATATAGGAACCCTGCAGATTCTCTCTGTTAAATGTCCCCAGGTCCTCCATTATTAGCACCACGAGGGGTATATGGGAGCCTTGTGTTTCTCTTGTAATGGTTTAATTTCACTCTTAGAGAGAGAGTGGGTGCTACAGAGATATACTTTACAATGTTGCAGGTGGTCCCTTTGTTGAATTTCAGTTTCTGGTCAAATTGAAATCTCTTGGTCTTCCCAGCTCCTTGATCTTGCTGCCTCTGCCTCTTGGCTGCGTTAACAGTTGTCCTTCACACTCTCGGGATGAAGCATTACTAGTACCTTAATCTCCAACTGTCAATAGTTCTGAAGCAAAGTACATTTGTTGTAAGCTCTCCAAATGTCAGAGCAAACCTGTGTTATGTGCTTAGCCTAAGCGTTTGGCATTTACTCTTCCCAGCTGAGAAAAGTAGGCACAGTCCTTGGACTTGAGGTACTCGAGTGCATTTTAATTATGAGTAGCAGGCCTCAGACATGGAGATTGGCGGGGGGGGGGGGTGACCAAGAAAATGATGCCAGTCTCCAGGTGTTTCATATTTGAGGGGTGCAACTCAGGATGTAGAGGAAACATTTGATGCAGGTAACGGGGCAAAGCATCAGCCTCACTCTGCCACCTGCAAGATGGGCAATATAATAGAGAGCAGGCCTACTTTACAGATTGTTGTAAGGATATTATGTGTGAAGCACTTTGAGTACGCTGACGTCATATATAAATGCTGAGCATTAACTTGGTATTAATTCTGTACAGGAACAGTAATCTTGTAATGTTTTGTACAAAGTCAGTTTTCTCTCCTTCATTGGAAGTTTTTAAGCAGAGGTTGGATGGCCATCGGTCATGGATTCCTACATTGCAGGGGGTTGGACTAGATGGTCCTTAGGGGTCCCTTCCAACTCTACAATTCTATGATCCTATTATTCTTCACCTGTCTTTGGTGTAATTTGATTGTATCCAGCGCTAGAGTAGCCCCATTGAAAATAATGGGCATGACTAACTTGGGCCCATTAATTTCAGTTGTTATCCTCTGAGTAAAACTTGGTTAGATATAACCTGTTGGTATTTGTGCAACTTAAGATCCAACATTTAAATCTTCTTCTTCTTCTCTCTCTCTCTCTCAAACACTTCTACATTCAAGGTTATCCGAATTTTGTCGCGACCTATGGCCGAGGATACCCTGGATTTGCCCCCAGTTACAGTTATCAGTTCCCAGGTACGTGAAATTTTAATATGTATAATTTAATCAAGCAAAAGAAAAGAAAATTCCAAACACATCCTATTAGGGAACTTACTCATGAGCAAAGCATACATAGGATTGCACTGCAAGTCCATAATTCAACTGAGACAACAACAACAACCAAGTCTCTAAATGGAGGACCTTTTGGTAATGCTCAAGGTGTTATATTTTCTTTCAGGTTTACTGAAATAAATGGGGGGTGGGGAACCTGGTTTCATTTTGGGTTTTAATTGGTACTGGTTATTTGTAAACAGAATTCCTTTGAAACAGCACACAATTAGGTATTTTACTTTCCTTTTTGTAAGGCACGTCTTTCTCCCCACCTGCCCCCCAAAGTTGAGTTTGTTTGTAGTGCTATGCAGAAGAGTCTCTCTCTCTCTCTCTCTCTCTCTCTCTCTCTCTCTCTCTCTCTCTTTCTCTGGCACTCTGCACAGAGATGAGGCTTCACCTAATACCTTCCCTCTTGTTTGTTTCTCTTCCTCTCTGCTTCCGTTTTGTGCAGCTGTCAGATCTGCTGCTTTTAGCAATCTCTGTTCAGTCCGTGTTTAATAACCGCCAGTCGTCACTTTGAGAACTCCTGAGGTTTTGAAATGGTAGGCTGGCTGGCTTTTAAACATCCCCTCCTGCCGATAATGAGCAGCCCCTCGCATTTCATCTCTGCCACTATCAACAGGCAGTCACTGAAACCAAACGCCCTGGATTTTGTTTTTATGCCAGCAACGCTACAAGCTTAAACTGGAGATTCCAGAAAGTGTATGGTGTCTGCCCCCCCCCCCCCCCGGCATCTTAGCCACCTCAGGATAAGTAGGGTTGGGGACCCAATTTCGGACCGGTGAGCTTGCTGCTTGCTAATAGCAAAGGCCCACCTGGAGACCACAGCAAGGAAACTGTTGCACTGCATGTTAAATTCATTAATGCGTGTCGCAAAGTGTGAGGTTATGCCACCTTGCCCTGCATTCTGTAATTGCGTACAAGGGAAATGATGGGGAAACAGCCTTTCTAAGGTTAATTAAGAAAACCAGGTTTAAGGCAGCTTCATTTTTTAAAAAAAATCAATAGAAACCAAAAGAAAACAAGGTCTTATGGTAGAAATATTTTAGACCTCAAGGAAGCAAGTACAGCCTTAAAAACTAGCTAGGACAATCTATACTGCCAGGTTTATTTGGTTAACCATTCCTGAATTCTAGAGAGTTGGGAAAGCTTCCCACCAACTTTTATTCTTATAAAACAAGGCCTCTTAAGAGTATTTTAGATTTTCCCCACTGACAGAGGCCTGTCACATTCACTGTTGCAACATTTTCCAAATGTTCTACCATTTCTGTCTTCATTTCCATGTCTTGCACAAACACTTTTAGGCCCTGGCAATATTAGATTATGGAGACCCATGAGCAGATCAGTTTCTCCGAACAGGACAAATAGCAGCCGGATATAGGATCATTTTCGGAGGGGGAAATGGCACTGAAGGAAAGGGGTTAACCCCATCTCTTCCCCCACAGTTGCTAAGAGTGGTTAAAACAAAAAGGGATTCCAAGCTGCAAAAGGACCCTCTCCAAAGGCAAAGCATTTGTTCTGGCACTGAGTTGAATACTCCGAAGTGCCACAAACAGTAACCTTATTTTGCATATTTTCAGCACCGTACATTGCAATGCAGTTGTGAATGTAATGATAGTTATGGTACCAACTGCATGTTGCTGGGGATCCTCTTCTGCTCCCATTTGGAAGTTCCTATGTGATCTTGGACAAGTCAGTGAAGATTACTACTGTTTGACTCCTTGTTTTGTGAAAATTGAGGGTAGAGGAAACGTTGATCATAGGCGTGTGGTGGGACAGACTAGGTTAGAAACTGAGGTATTAAGGTGCTTTCAGAAGCCCGAATGATCAGCTTGTCCATTTTGTTCTGTTTCCATTAAAACAACAACTGTGATTTGTTGGTATGTTTTGCATTAGCCTTGACTGAAAACTATTACCTTTTCATTCTGCCTGACCACAAGTTCAGTGTATCTTTAAAAGCTTGCATACTCTTACACCAGTGGATGCATAAAAGGTGTTTTTTTTTAAATCACTTAAGTGCAGATTTCTCAGCATGCAATAAAGAAACCCAAATATTTCTGCTCTAGACTTGGTGGCTGTCAGCATCAGCTGCTGAATGTGACCCAGCGGAGCATTTACTGTGAAATTGAAGCTCTCACTGATGGTAGCTTGGCCTGCTAGCCTACCATGGACAGTTGGGAATCCATATTTTGTGGCAATTAACCTGGTTGATCCTTTGCTTGGTCTGTTCATGCAGCTTGACACTATTGCAGCCAAGATCAGTAAATATTTGGTTAAGCAATTGCCAGAAATACTACTACAAAAAAGGGCTGAGTGGGTCTGGTTTATGCTGGGCCAAGTCTGTCATCCTACTGAGCGTAAGTAAAAAAGGCAAAAATTGAGATCCCCGCCATGTCCCCTGGGAGATGTTGATGTCAGTAAGACTTTACCATAGCTGCCTCTATGTGTTGGATGCTGCCAGTTTAAATGACACAGCATCCAGGCAGTGGTCCCCAGACCTGGGACTAGGTGGGAGGCAGCAGGACACTTGCACACCTTTCCTCCACTCTGGACACCGACTTCTAGGTTTTGTTCATTCTTGCCATTTCCTCTATCTTCTACCAGCCACCAATAAATGGTATCATTATTGTTGTTTGTATGCCAGCAGCAATGCTGTGTCTGGCATTTTACAAAGACTGAGGTGACAGATGCCTTCCCTCAAGGAGTTTACCATCTAAAATAGACACAAGTGAGTCAGTAGAGGAAGGGAAAGGAACTGAAGACAGGGTAAGCAGGGGTACAATAAGTGTGTGTTTCTGTTATGCAGGCTTCGTTGCAACAGGCCTTTTAGCTGGGAATACTCCAGGATCTAGCTTGGTTCACATTTTTCAGCAAACAGACAAGAATTACACTTCCTGGGTTGATACATCAAGTCAGGACAGAGTTGTTTCCTTTGGTTTCTGCATTTCTTCAGACTTGATGATGCAGCTGTCAGCTTTAAAAAAGGACTACAGTTCATATTAAAATATAAATGCATTAAAAATAAGGGGAATTGTCGCGCAGTTTAAGGAAAAAAACCCACAGATTCATTCAGAAACAGGATGGAATGGACTTAAGCTTGAACCCATGTGAGAGGGATACAGAGCAGAAATAGGTTATTCATGCCTGCATGTAGCTAACTGGATGTATTATGTGTCTGTCAGAGGATAACTGGCATCTGCTTCTAGTTTTACTCCTGGGGTCAGCCTTAAGATACGAGCTAATTTAACCTGGGGGCAAATGCTGTGTAAATGAAATGTATGTGCAGCATACATGACGAACAGGTGTGAGCTGCTGCTGGCTTGGAGCTGGGGAGAAAGCCAGGGGCTCATTCCCATTGGCTTGGAGTGCCTTCCCAAATCAGCATGATGTCAGCCTGCAGGGAGGAGTGGGGGAGTCATTGGTGAACACACATTTTGACTGGCTGTCTCCAAATGGGTCTCTGCACATTAAGGAAGCTTCTGGCCCCCACAACTGTTAAACCTTATATCCAGAGGATATAAGGCAGGATTGGAGCCATCCAAGTCCCTTGAAAGTAAATTGGGGGTTATTCAGAAACAGCAACTGCTAGGATACAATAAAGTTGGGTTTGATTGGATGCGGTTTTCTTTAACCATTCTCACTGTGTGTCAGAAGTATTCATTACAGTGCAGTCCCTTCACCAGTTCCTGTTAACAGTAAAGGTAAGGGACCCCTTACCATTAGGTCCAGTCGCAGATGACGCTGGGGTTGTGGCGCTCATTTCGCTTTACTGGCCGAGGGAGCCGCCGTTTGTCTGCAGAGAGCTTCCGGGTCATGTGGCCAGCATGACTAAGCCGCTTCTGGCGAACCAGAGCAGCGCACGGAAACGCCATTTACCTTCCTGCCGGAGCAGTACCTATTTATCTACTTGCACTTTGACGTGCTTTCAAACTGCTAGGTTGGCAGGAGCACGGACCGAGCAATGGGAGCTCACCCCATCGCAGGGATTCGAACCTCCAACCTTCCGATCGGCAAGCCCTAGGCTCTGTGATTTAGACCACAGCGCCACCCACACCACCTGTTAACAGTATGGAACCTAAATATAGTATGGGTTTTCTCCCCAAAAAAGTTTTACTCAAGAGTAGACCCACTGGTGTTATAAAAATAGTATGGTTCTTAACTAAACTAAGAAACGTCCGCTTACCCTGAGGCATTGCTAGATCTGCCTTGCATTAAACTGAAATATTATGCTGTTAAGTTACAATTGCAGAGAACCCGGGACTGCCGTTTGTTTTTATATTTTGATACCAGCAGAGTCACCACTAAGTGCTTTCTTTCAAATTTGCTTTTTGTTTGCTTGCTTTTCAAGCAAATAAAATGCCAGTTGACACTGCACGGTAATGTGATATTTACTCTTGTCAGGTGAAACAATGCCGCAATCCACCTGTTCCATTATGCGTGTTTGTTTTCATTATTTGAGTAGAGGGGAAGGTGGGTTTCTTTTGGGGGGAGGTTGTTTGTTTGTTTTAGCTGCAGCCATTTTGCTTTCTTTATGATGTCACCTCTGTGGCTTGTTTTTAAAATAATTTTTGGATAAAATCTCTGGCATCTGTGTCAACTTGGCCTTCTCAGGGGTGACAGTCTCTACCCCAGGAGTCATTGGCTGCCTCTTATTGCTTGGATGAGTTTCCATTATTGAGGACTGAGGATGTGGAAAAGGTCTTTGGGGCTGTTGAAATAACCACTTGTGCTCTGAATTCATCTTCCTCAGTGCTTGATACCTGCTTGCGGTGAAGTAGCGTCTGAAACTGTCAGGCTTATAGGCTCTCCTTCGCAGGGAGAAGTGCTCTCCAGTGCTTACCAGTTTCTGGTGAGGTGCCTCTAATCTTAATTTATTGGGGAAGGTGATCATGTGGTTGGTCATCTCCAAGTGCTCTTAGATTATCTGGACACATTTAATCTGTTTTCATGCCTGGCTTTGTGGCAAAAATAGTCTTGGCCATGTAAGCACCCTTTACTGCATGGGGGGCAGAGGAAGTGTGATACTATTGATTCTCTACTTTTCAGTATCTGTCGGTACCATTCACTGCAGTGTCCTTCTGGAATATCCGACAAGATTGGGAATAGGGAACGCTGCCTCGCAGGGGTCCTACACCTGACTTTTGCCTTAGTTTCAGGAAACAGGGAGAGAGGTGGACTCTAGCGCTATTCAAGTGGAGGTATCTGTTGGGGCTGTCCATAGGGCTCTGTTCTGTCTGCTCTGGTACTAAATGTCTGCATGAAACCACTGGAAAGAGGTGATGTTTGGATCTGGAGTAAACTCAGCTGCCCTTTCCCTTTTCCTCAAATCCTTGCAATTGTGGCATTCTTGAGCAGAGGTCTACAGAGTCAGGGCTGCAACAAACAATTATTGGCAATAGGTGGATCACCATCTGGGAGTAGGCAACTGGTCAGTCTGCACCTTACTGGGTAGCCATTCTATAGAAGGAACCTATCCACAGCTTTGAGGGGGGGTTTCTGGTTGCTTCTTGGGAGTTGCTTCTGGCTATATGGCCAGAATTTTTTTTCAAGCTTTACGTGTGGCGGTGTCTTCATAATTCACCTCGATAACCTCTTGGCAAAGCTCCTCTAATATCCTTTGCATGAAGTTGACTTACAAGTGGTCCACAATGGCATTGGCTGGACTCTTGACACAGAGTGTCTCCTGGGGCTGTGTTACATTTGCACTGGTGGCTATAAGTAGTTTTCTTGGCACAGCTGAAGACATTGCCGTTGATGTTTAAGCCCTACTTGGTCTAGGTAGGCCCTGGTCACTTGAAAGAATGCTTACCCCGATACAACCCTCTCCCAGGGTATCAAGAACAGAGGAGCAGGGCCTCTTGCAAATACCCTTCCTCCTGATAAATTAAGAGAAGTGGCTCCCAAATCCATGACCTCCAAATGGTGGAACATCACCTGTCTGCCTCTCCATCTCTCTCTCTTTCCCTCTTTCTTCCTTCCATGTGCCTTTAGGAGGCATGGAGGGGGGGAACCATTCCCCCTTTTTAAGGTGACTGTTCATGCTGCAGTCCTTAGCCTTGCTTGTTTTGACTCTCCTTTCTATAATGTGTCACCTTGCCTGTTTTTATTTGATTTCATTGCTATTTTATGTTGTGGTTTTATTGCTTGAATTGTGAACTGCTTTGTAAAAAAAACATGTCAGAAAGTGGTATACACGTTTAGTATATAATATATAAACCTTGTCATTTGCTCAATAATTCATGGGAAGAAATGGTGTCTGTCACCTTCTGGGAAGGTGGAAGGAATGCCACACACTTTGACAACTAAGGTCGCAATCCTCAGCATACAACTTGGGAGTAAGCCCCATTGTACTCAATGGGACCTTCTTCTGAATAGACGTCGATGGGATTAGGCTGCACTTCTAGCTTTCCTTACCCCCCATTATGCTTTTTGAAACCAATTGAAATTGCTCGCTATCCTGTTTCCCCTTTTTAAAAAAAGTTCTCGGACTTATCTTTACAGTTTAATCTATTAATTTCTGTTCTTATTTCACTTTGCAGACTATTTGCCGATTTCACAAGACATAATTTTTATCAACTAGTTCTTAAAGATGCATAACAAATTAATCGGGGTTTACTGCAGTGCTAATGAGAGAGAGTGAGAGAGAGTGAGAGAGAGAAAGCCTGGGTGGTCTGTACATTAATATCAGTATCCACTGGAAAAAAATAAGCTGCTCTTACTGACTCCTTTGGCTGACTGGACTCTATTTTTTTTAAAAAGAAAATCTCCATATCTTTTTCCTGTTTTTTGATTTTTCCTTCTTTTTGTTCCCCCACCCCCTGCTTTGTATGAGTTTGTTTTTTTTAATACCCACATGGAATGTAACTCACATCAGGGTTGGCTGCGGGTGAAGGCATTACAATTTCTCACAAACTTTTAGGGACAATTCTCTTGTCTTCACTGAGATGTGCTGTTTGACCCACCTTAAAAAGTCCGGAAGGAGATTTCGGCTGGCATTTATGGCTATACATCACCTCTGAGACGCAACAGCAGCTATCCCTTGTTGGCGTTCAGAATGGTGGTTGCTACAGCTATTGGACAAATGAGGAGGATGAATCTGATTAAAATTAATCTGGTTGGTGGAGGTCACTTTTGGTTTGGGATGGATCTTTCAGTAGCCACTATGCTGTGGCCTGCTCCACACCACCACAAAAACCATAAACGCTGGTTCAAATAACTGACCAAGAGCTCTGCTTAGAGAACTCAGTTGTGCTCCCTCTTAAATGTGAAGCTGCCTTGCCAATCAACTCATGGACCTTGGTGTTCATCGTACGACTGACACTGATTTGCTGCCAAAAGCAGAATCCCTGATGCCAGGTCATGGTGTGGTATCATCATGACACGTTTCCTGGTTAGCAACAGCCCAGCCCTTCCCAGGCTTAATTGAGTGAACTGCTGGCAGCCAATTTGGCAGACTAATCTCAGTTGTTGTGATGAGGCCTGGTTGGTCCTTGAGGTGGGTGGTCCATCTGTGCAAGGGGCTTACCACCTTCAGACATTAGGTCAGGGCTGCCGTGATAGAATCCTTTGCACAGGGGCATTCCCTGCTCATAGAAACCTGGATGTCTGAGTTCCAACCTAGCCTTCCTCCTGACATGCTAGCTCTCTGTGTCCAGAGACTGAAGGAGCATTCTGTTTTGTGAGCCGCTGCCTGCAGCTCAGACAGCTGGGCCTCACTGTCACTGCTCTGTGGCTTTGAGACTTCCATGGGAATTGGCTTTCCAGCTGTATGACAAGTCTGGGCACCCTCCTATATTGATAATGCAACAAAGAAAACAGGCCCTTCTACTTATTTCCTAAGTTTGTGAGAAATTGGCTGCATGCTTACAGTAGGACTGTGATGCATTTTTAAATATATGTTTAATTCACTTGTTTAAAATGTCAAAGTCACTGCAATCGGAGTTGTGCTGTTCATTTAATAATGGTGCTTGATGTAATAACTGTTTAGTTTTTCTCTTTTTTACCTTTTTTGCAAGCTATGGCTTTTGAAACCTGTATGGCTTTTTTAATTATTATTTTGCGGGGGAGGTTTTTTTTTGCTATTATTTGCTTTGCATTTGTGATCTTGTCCTAGAATGCATGATTTTGCAGACATTTAACTGTTGTATGATTTTTTTTTTTCTTAATTCCTTTGGTTTCTTTTGTAAGTAGTTCATCTGTGCTTTTCTTTGCTTTTCTTTTTTGGTAAAAAAAAATCCTTGTAGAAAAGGTAGAAAAAGTGATAATAAATTGTTACAATAGACAAGCTGTGTTTTTGCTCTCTTAGCTTGCACTTTCAATTCGGTTGCACCAAATAACCAGTACCAATAACAATGTAATGAAATAATACATAAGTTAGTAAAAAGCATGGCACCTCTTTTCAACATGCTTCAAAGTTTTGCTGCAGATTAAATGTTGCATTTTAGTTCAATATATTTAAATGAAAGTATAAAAGCAATGGGAATATGTAGATTACTGGTGGGTTGTATCTTTTTTGTTATGACAGCACAAAGAATGGGCCATGCTGACCTCTGAGCATCCTTGCTGTCCATGTTATACAAAAATAGGCTTCATGGGCACAGGAATATTTTAGAGCAGCAGCAGCTAACTTTTTCAGACTGAAAATGGGCCACGTTGACTCATAGTAAACCCATACTGAGAGTCACACATCAAAGTGGGGGTGGTCAAAAGTTTTTGTGTCGTTTTGTTATTAAGGTCAGTTGGTTGGGGGGCAGTGCCACAAAACCTTTTGGCATCACAGCAGGGGACTGGAAGTATAGTTTTTATTTTATTTTTAAAAGATAATGGTAACATTTCAATGAACAAATTGGTGGTCTGGGTCCTTGGAGAGCCATAATGAAGGTTTTGCATCACAGAATCACAGCAGGGGATGGAGCAGTTAGTGAAAAAGGACTATCTGGGGAAAGGAGGTCTAAGGGGCACCAAAGAACCTCTTTTGGGCTGGATACGTCCTGCAGTCCATGGGTTAACCATCCCTGTTTTAGAGACTGGGATGACGAAAAACCCACTGAATTAATAAATAAAGAAATACGCAGAAGGAAGCTCAGATCAATCGTGGACAAGCTCTTGGTTTCCAGGTCTATTCTGGAAGGTATTTGAAAAGTCTTTTTCGATGAGTTGTTGGGGTTGTTTGTTTTTTAACACATGGGAGTGAGTAGCACTCTACTGTAAAATAAATGCAATTTGTCCATCCACTGCAGTTTGCCACCTGTCTCTCTAAAAAAGAATGACACGCAAATCACATTAACGCAAATCACATGCAAGAATAAGAGTACAACATTGCTGAGGCCTTCCTTCACTTCATGCCTAATTTTGCAGGGTTCTGACCATAAAATTATTTAGGTGCTAATTTTTCTCAGCTCATGAAATCTGCCCTGGTTTGGCCAAGCTAGACCTGTCTGCAGTGTTGGGGTGTCCATGCATGAATGTGCACGCACATAAAATGAGTAAATGAAGAGGGTGATCAAATGGAGTTTTTACATCCTGACCTAGCTGTGTTCAACCCTGGGTAGGACCCCAAAAACTTATTTAGTTCTGAAAGTTGCAGGTTTCATCAAAATTTGTGAAATGTGTCAGACTGCAGTTCCAATAAGACTTTCATCTATTACTTACTTACTTACTTACTTACTTACTTACTTACTTACTTACTGAATCATTATGGTCCACGACAGAGAACATTCTTGGTTGTATTGGTGTACAGCTCAAACCCCACAATTGAATGACACCCCACCTTAGCTGGGTCACATCAGTGGCACCACTGTTATTTTATTCCGCAAATAAAAAATTGAAAAGGGAATTTTAAGTCTATACCAGGGTGGTGGAAAGTATTTTTAACTCAACCACAGTTAGTTTGACTTGTTTTAGAAACATGGCTTTAATCTGAGCTTAAAGGCACTTTGCAAAAATGGAAAGGTTCAACTGGATTTGTGCATACAGTTTACCACTGCTTTCAGTTTGTGTCACGTTCCCCCACCATGCAGACAGGTATGACAGGTAAAATGTGTGTATTTTCACTAACATGATCCCTGGATTCCATGCAAGCAAAATGAAATGGCAGCACAAACAGACTGAAAGACGCATCCATCGCACAGATGAAGAATAATTAAAATTCACAAGACAAAAACCACCTTGAACACGCATTTCTTTTAAAGGTCATAGCTTGGGCAAAACAGTGACCTTGCTTCTGTTTTTGTGTTGAACTTTGGGAGAGCAGGAGCCTTTCCAGATAATGAAAAAAGTAATACATTTTAGTGCTTTAATAACATTGGTGATGACTGTGGCCCAAATTTCCATCCCCTTGGAATGCTTTTTGGGGTGTGGGGGAGGAGGAGTAGATACTCTTGTTTTTGTTTTAAAGGGCCACACCTGAGCTCCAGCACTTGATCATGGAAGAGTTTGGCCTTTACATTTTGCTTTAAAAAAAGATCATGGGTGGAATTTAAAAAATCGTAAGTTAACAAAGTAACAAGGAAAACAATTCAACTTGTCATTGATAATTGTATTAACATCAGTCTTCAGATGCATCCTTAGTCCTTTTCCCCCTAAGCTAAAGTCCTCAAATGATTTAGCCCAATCTTCCCCAACCTAGCACTCTCCAGATGCTACAAGCCTACAAGAGACCCATCATGGCTGAACATGATAGGGGCTGATGGAAATTGTAGTCCAAGAACATCTGAATTGCACCCACTTGATTGTTTTGGTTGGCCTTTGCCAGCTGTGGTATATCCCTTTTGAGATGGGGCGACCAGGACTACATGCAGCATTTATTTTTACTTGGAATGGTAGATAAAATGTTATTGCATAGGTATCTGCTGGACAGTGTTTCTGACCTTTCTGGTATAAACATCACATTCTCCTTGTCTTAGAATACTAGAACAGGAGGTCATCAAATGGAACTAACTGGCAGTAGGGTCAGGACAGACACAAGGGAGACTTTCTTCACACAGGGCATCATTCCCTTAGGGAATTCACTAATGCAAGACAGGACATCACCCACTAGCTTAGATAGTTTTAAAAGAGAAATTTGACCACTATTTGAATTATTAGTCTACATGTGTCTACTCAGATTCAGAGCTTCATGGCTCCTTCATGTTTAATGGCACAAAAAGGGAAATGTTTAGTGGCACGGACAGCTATTTCCTTATTGGCATGTTAGTGGGCTTCCCAGAAGCATCTGGGTTTGGTGATCTGATCCAGCAGGGCTCTTCGTTTGCTTTTAAATCTCCCAGCTATACGTTTTCCCAGGGACAAGATTCTGCATCTGGACCATTGGGGTGATGTGCTTTCCACATAGTGGAAGCACTCCCTTAGGAAAAGATGTCTGAGTCCTACACACCCGGGACAAAGGTCTCCTGCACAAGCATCACTGAAATTTGTGGCAGTAGCACAAAGAGCACGACCATCTATGTTGATTTCAGTTGGGCTGGCTTGCAAAGGGCAACTTCCCTGGGGATTCTGACCTTATTGTGATCTGCAGCCTTTCCTCTGGCTAGCAAACAATGGCAGTCTGCTTTGGTTTGCAGCACTTGATCTGTTCCTTCCCCCTTCCCCCCAGCTCATGCTTAGCTCTTCAAATTGTGACCTAATCCTTCCAGCTCTGTACCCACTTTGTTTACCCAAAAGGTGCCGGCAACATCTGCATGGCATAAAACATCCCCCCCTTCCAAAGTGCATATTAAATCAGCCAGAGTGAGTTTAATTATCATTCGCCAAGCCCTTCCATTTTAATTTTCATCAGTGTGAAATGATATGGCACAGCCTGGATGCCCTCCATAAACATGCGCGCGCGCACACACACACACACACACTTCTACCCGCCTCCTGTTCTTTAATCAGTTCAAAAACTTTTGTTTCTCTTTGGCACAAATTTGTGAAAACAGAACATGGTGGGCATTCAAGAAGTTGTTTGCAAACCATGATGGCAGGAGGAGGGAGGGACCAGCTGCTGCCATTTCTCTTTATTTATTTAAATTTGTAAGTCTTCCCTTCATTGTACCAGGACAGGTTACAGCAGAACATCAAACATCAAACAATATAAACTTAAAATAGCCACTCAAGCCATCCTTAGTACAGCATACAATACTAGTGTAGCAGGTGAGCATACAAATAGCAGCTGGCCACATTGCCTAACCTCCTCCAAAAGCCTGGATAAAAAAAAAAAAGATTCCTCTTTAACAGGCACTGAAACTCAAGTAGGTTCAATACCAGAATCCTCTCTAAATGGTCTTTCTTGTGCCAACATGCCATGCACTTTCCCTTATGGTGGAACTACGAGAAGAACCTCTCAATCTGCTCTCAGTACATGAGCAGGTTGACAGAAAGGTGATCCTTCAGGAATTTGGGTTTTAAGGTAAAAGGCTTTATTATATGGCAAGGTTAACATGTTGAATTAGTTTAGAGAAGAAAAGACTGAGAGGGGATATGATAGCCTTCTTCGGATCTCTTAAGGGTTGTCATGTGGACAATGGAGCAAGCTACTCCAGAGGGTAGGACCTGATGCAATGGATTCAAATTACAACAAAGGAGATTCTGGCTAAACACTAGGAAGAACTTTCTGATGTTAAGACCTGTTCAGCAGTAGAATGGACTACCTATGAAGGACTCTGCTTCCTTGAAGGTTTTTAAGCAGAGATTGGATGGCTACCTGTCAGGAATTCTTTAGCTGTGATTGCAGGGGTTTGGACGACCCTTGGGGTTCCTTCCAAGTCTCTGAATTAGGATCAGAAGCATATAGACAACTAGTACAGGTTCTTTAGGACTTACATTCTATGGTTCTGCCTATTGGTAGTAGTCAGCAGTCTTACAGCTGCATTCTGGACTAGTTGGCAGCTTCTGGACAATCTTCAAGGGTAGCCTTACATAGAGCACATCACAGTCCTCCAGTCAGGAGGCTATTAAGAGTGAGGATTACTATCTAGGAACAGCCAAAGCTAATAGTAGGCACTCCTTGCACAAAGGTCACTCAGGCTTCCAGTTAAAAGAGTTGGCTCCAGGAGCACCTCTAGACTACAAATCTGTTCTTTCAAGTTAGGTGCGACTCTATCCAGAACATGCCATCTATTTAATTCCTGGACCAGAGAACTACCAATCCACATCGCTCTGTTATGCAGGATAGATTAGGCTGGTCTTCATCTTCCTGTCTCCATGCAGTGTGGGCATCATAGGAATTCAGGAAGCTGTCTTCTAGCAAGTCAGATCATTGGTCCATCCAGCTCAGTATTACCTACACTGACCGGCAGCAGCTCTTCTGGGTTTCAGACAGAAGATCTTCCCCAGCCGTTTTTCAGTCCATAGGCAGCATCCTCCACAAGCGTAGCAGTGGGGAAAGTCTGTCTCTCCTGAGCCTTGTAACGATAAGGCTTCCCCACTCAGCTGGTCATTCATGAATAAAAATTAAAACACTTAAAAATACACACATTTGAATATTTCCCTCTCCCTCTTTCACCCTGCCGTGACAAGGGGAGGATTTTATGTTGTCACATGACTGGCTTCAGGCTGTCCTGAAATGCCCTGGATTAGCCCGGTCACATTTGCTGGTATTTTGACTTAGAGTATTGTATACCAGGTTGAACAGATGTTTAACCAGTTACTTCCAAGGCGTGACAGCAACATTATTAAATGCTGAGCTATTGAAATGGTTGGGAAGAAGTTTGGTTGCCCTACTAAAATCTCACGGGTAGTCACTGGGACTCACTGGGAAGAGGGGGAGGTTGGGACCTCCCACCAACTCAGGGATGTTCCAGGTCCCCTTGTGGAGTTTTTAGCTTTAAGTTTAAAAGCAAAAAACCCCAAAAAACTTCCAGGACTTGATCCCCTCCCTTAGCATCTTCAGTGCTGATTGCTCCCTTAAGGCCACTGTAATTGTCTCTGCTGCGCCCATTGTGCAGCTGGGCTCATCAGGAACAGTGCTGAGGTACCAGTGACAGATCCAACAGCAGACAGTAAGGGTGTCTCTCACACACCAGTCTGGTGGACAGATGGGAGCACAGCTGACATGCATGAGCCCAATGAAGGGCAGGTACACGAAGCAGACTTAAATGGCCCTAAGCTTGGGGGGGGAACGGACCTATGGGTGGAAGAGGAAAGGTTGGGCTGAGAAACACAAGACTCACCACTAGGTTCTTTCCCAAGGGAGGAGCCCCTCACTCCCACTAACCCAGCCACCAGGGGTCCTTGACTTTAAGCCTTGTGGTGCCAAGGCTGAGGAGAGACTGCAGCTACCCAAAAGCCTCATAGTGTGAGTACCCCCTCAGGAGCTCCAGCTTCCAGGTAAAGATTCCTAAGGAGTTAACAGCCACCATCTTTCTGCAGAGACAGACATTCAGACGGTCTCACAGTCACCACAAGGGGGAACAAAAACCCACCAATAGGGCAGCCTGCCTGGACCCTGAGGAGCCACCCTGCGGTTCCGTCACGTGGAAGGTTGCTGAACCAAGCCACAAAGTGGGAGGGATTTGGTGCGAAGACAGGGAAGCGGGAGCTGCGGGTGCCATGGACTTTTTAGGCAGGGGCAGCTATGTTGGTGTTTTGGTGAAGCTGCCAGTTTAATTTTTCTGTGCCCTTGAAGACTGGGGTGGGAAGGGACATTACAGATATTCAGGTAAATGGAAATGCAGCTGGTGGGGCTAAAGGGGCAGGATTCAGCGTCATCCACTGAGTGGGCGTTCCATCTAGTCAGGATTTGGTTAAAGAGTGCTTTACTTGTAGCAGTAGAGAAACTAATGGGTGATTTCAAATGAGATTTGCACAACCCTGAGCAATTTTGAAAATCCTCCTCCTTATTGGTTCTGATTAGTTTTCTGTGCTGTTCTTCAACTACCCATGTAAGTGCTTGTTAAGTTTTCCCTAAATGCCCAGGATTGGTGGTAATAAGAGGTTTTACAAGCATTTTCTGCTTAAGCCTTTTATAGCTGCCTGGCAGCTTGATAGGAAATTTCCCGTAGCTGTAAATGCAACATCATTAAAAGCTCATAATATAAAGGGTTATCATGAAATAAAAGGTGGTAGTAAATCTCTGCACTAAATCAAACTGTTGTGTGGCAGGCTTTGATCTTAGACGCCTGGCTGTTCTGGGCCCTAAATCAGCCTAGTTAGCATCAAGCATTTGTTGCTGGTTGTGTGTCATAGGCTGGCTCTTACAGTTCTCTTTGGCCAGAGCTGTATGTCTGTGACCACAAAATGTGAAACATGAATTCATTGTGGCCGGTTTCCCCACTTGCCCCACTTCTCATTGACAGTCTCGGTGATTGGGAAGAGAGATGAGGAGATGTGGGCCTTCGCTCCTTTGCAGCAGCTGCACATCATTTCTCTATCCACTCAGGGTCTGATCCTGAGGGTCTTCTACTGATCTGCAAATCAAATCAGGAAATGTCCTACAAACGACATCTAGAAATTTGCAATGTCTCCAGATTTTGTATTACCTGGCTTGGAACTTCAGTATTAGGAGGCCAGCAATCTGAGTCCTGAAAGTTCATCTTCAGTTTGGTTAAAAATCTGCACCAGGGAAGAATTTCAAGTTCTTCTTTCCTAACCCATTCACTCACTTTTCTTCCTCGATGCTCCAGGTGTGATGGAATGAAGGGAGGGAGTTCCTTCTAGCAAGTGGGATGTTGCCAATGGCTGCATGCCAGGCACTGGGAAATCTTGTCCCTTTCCCCATAAGCCCTTGCTGCCTCCTTCGTACCCCCTTTCATAATGTTGCCCAGACAAGGAAGGGCTGCAGCTATCATCCCAAGAGTGTAGAGCAGGCTTCCTCAAACTCGCCCCTCCAGGTGTTTTTGGCCTACAACTCCCATGATCTCTAGCTAGCAGGACCAGTCGTCAGGGATGATGGGAGTTGTAGTCTCAAAACATCTGGAGGGCTGAGTTTGAGGAAGCCTGGTGTAGAGGCTATTAGGTGTGTGGCTCCTTTGAATCTGAAGCAGGGTCAGAATTTTAAAGGGATGCATTTATATACATTTTTGGACTTTATTTCTAAATTTATGTTTTTTAATCTGGCCCATTCCAAATGGGGCCAGGAACAGTCCACCCCTCATTTCTTCTCACAGTTCCTTTGGAGGGACCCACAGGTGCAGCTGCTGGGAGACTTTCCATGAACTATGATTCACAGAAGCCAAGCAGCACAAATGGAGCACAGGGGCATGGCGAGTGGAAAGAGGGTTGTCCCACTGGAGGACTGGGGTCAAATGAATCACATGGCCAGCCTGTTTTGCTTCCAAGGCATCTCAGTGACTCTGAGTGTTTGCTGTTGCCTGGTGTGTATGTATAGAGCAATTTCCAAGAGCATTGCAAGTTGGGCAAAATCTATCAACAAAGTGCCAGTGACCCTTTGCTAAGTGGCAACCTGTTATGGGGAACCATAAAAAGCTGGTCAGGGAAATGGTCCAAAATGTGTGGTGGTGGTGTTTTAGGCTGCAAATATCTGATATAGGCAACTGCGAGCCAGTGGGCTAGTAATGTTAATGGCAGCAGCAGATAACTTTTCTATCCAGCTGTTCACCACAAAACAATGTTAAATAATATTTAGGCTACCTGTACTATTTATGCTCTGGCAGTTGTGCATTGATTTCCCCACCCGTTAGGAATTTTCACCTTTTTGGCTACAGTTCTTCATAGTCTGAACCTCCACATGCTTCCCAATTGTTTTCTCCCTCAAACCTGGAAAACCTGGGCAACTACTTTTCAGTCCCCATGGGCCATCTACCAGTGAGAGGGTGAGAGGGTAAGAGAAAAGGATGTGGAGGCTGGGAAGAAAACCCCCCAACCCAACCAGACCCCAGGGGATTCTTGCTTGCACACTCCCTTCTTTTGAGGCCTCTGTTCTTGTCAGCCCCTGTGCCTGGAATACCGGAGTAGGCTCTCTAATGATGACCTCATTATGCGTGCCACTACTGAGCCCAAAACGCACTAATTTCCTGACCCGGTGAAATATATTTTAATAAGCTTGATCTAGAGCAGCGTTTAAAGACAAAGGGAAACACTTAACGTGGCTGTCAAAATAAAGCACTCTTGGGCAGATGTTAAAAATGTTAATAGGATTACTCCATCAGAAGCACCCAGGAGAGCCTGCCCTGTTTGTATACCTCTATTTGGCATTTTAAAGCACAGGGTTAAACTATTTCTTTGGAGAGAGAAAGAGAGGGGGAAATGGATTAAATTTTGAGGTCGTGCAATTTTTCTTAAATTAGTTTATAGCTTGCTGTGCTGCCCAGTAATGCCTATATTTGATTCTATGGATTTTTAGTGCTTACCGTGGGATCTTCAATCAAACCCAGTTACCCAGGCAAGTTCATTACACTTAAAAGTTTTTAAACCACCTCTTCCTCCCCCCCTCCCCCCGAACTTTTTAGTAGAATTCTGTCTCTCTTGATGCAACGATGGTGGACATCTCTGTTGTGCTTTTAATCATCTCTGTAAAACATTCCTGGCTTTGTGTACTTCTGTTTCAATGGGAAATGGAACAAATACTCACCAGGGCACTAGGAAGATTTGCGTTGACAGCATCCTTTTTTGGGTTGTGACCAAAGTGAGACTTGCCACGGGGTGCATCTGTGACATACAGCCGCAGAACGCAACAAGAAGTTCCATCGTGTCACTCATGGTATTTAACATTTCATGAAATGGCTGGATGAGATCATCCAGACGTGCAGTGTCTGGAGTGCGGCGTCATCTGTAGATCAGTCATACCCAATTCTAACTCTCCCTTTCATCTGACCCTGGGAAGACACTGTGAATTCTAAATAGGGGCCTTAAGTCAGCCATGAATTAGATGAGTGTGAGCAAAATTTGAAAAGACACATGTATTGTTAGCTGGGAATCTGGCCGATGCTGGAGATATGTACCTTTATTGGAAAGTCTTGTACTTCCCCTAAAGCAGAGCTTCCAAACTTTTCATGTCAGTGACATGCTTTTTTAGATATGCATCATTTTGCAACATAGTAATTCCGTTTTACTAGCAAACTGGAGGTTAGCCTAACCTCTTTCCAGCCCTGGGAGGAGCATGGGGAGCGTTCGCACAACAGGCCTATACAAAGCAACCGGCACACTAATGTGTCACGACACACAGTTTGGAAAGCTTGCCCTAAAGACTGGTTTCCAGCTTATCTGTGATTTGGGTTTGGCAATGCTCTTTGATGAAGGAGCATAAGCTCACAGGTAGGAATATCTGCTTTGTGTGCAAAAAGGTCCCAGGTTCAAAGCATGGCATCTCAAGGGAAGACTGGGAGAAACCCCACTCTCGTCCTAGAGAGCTGCTGCCAGTCAGTGTCAAAAATAGTGACTTGGTTGGACGCAATGGTCTGACTCAGTGTCAGCCATGTTCTTATGCCAGATGCCCCAGTAGTGACTTTGACCAATATTGAACTCTTTCCCAGAGAGGATTGACCTAGAGCCATGGTAATTCATGCTTTGGTGACATCCAGATTGGATTTGCAGCATTCTCAGTGTGGGGCTGCTCTTGAAGACTTATCAAGTCTCCAAACTAGTTCAGTATTTAGCTCCCCATGTTGACTGGGGAAGGCCCCCGGAGATTGCATTATGCCAGTTTTGAAACAAGTTCATTAACTACTAGTTGGCTTTTTGGCTCAGTGGAAGGTGCTGGGTTTGAACTTTAAAACCCTAAACCAGGGGTGGGAAACCCCTTTTCAGCCCAGGGGCTGGATAAAGAACTGGTTCACCCTCCGCAAGCTATTTTTGACTGGGTTCGGGCTTGAGTATTCATTGATTGCCAAAATGCAGACCTTGCCGGCATCCTCTGACTCTCTAGTTTTAACTTTGCCCCTCCTGGTGCCCATCAGTCCCAGCGAGCACAGCCATGTTGGCACAGGCTCATGGGATTTGTAGTCCAAAAACATCTGGAGTACACCTAGTCCTGCTTTAGAGGCACCATGATCCAATGAGGATTTCATTTGTTTATTTACATTTCTGTACCACTCCATAGTGAAGCTCTTCCAGCAACATGTTTGTAGTCAAACCTGAGAAAACCAGATTTTGAATTGTAGCTCAGCTATGAATTATCTGGAGAGTTTTGATCAAATTCATGCCTTCCTGACCTTTCTTTCCCTTCTCTACCATGTGAACAGCTACCTATCTCTGTAGATGATAGTTGGCATGGAAGAGGCAAGGGTTCTGTGTGTTAAAGCATAGCCACAGTCCTTGTGTTACATAGGAAACTTCTGTGGGGAGTGCATGCATCACACGCCATAGTTATTAGTTATAACTCTTGCAGTGGCAGTTTTAATATTACATCCGCAAAAATTTACAGCTCTTCTGGAGCTGTGTGGATTACTGATCTGGGGGAGAAAGAAACCAGCAGTGGTATTTCATGTTCACCCAAGGATTGTAAATCAATATACAAGTTTTTAAAGTAAATTGCTCATAATAATATTGCACCCCAGACATTTCCTGCCTTTTCCAAACGTAGCCTCAGCCTGGCCCAGTTAAAGGAATCATGAAAGAGAGTCTCTATTTGCAGGAACAGCTGGGAGCCTCTTAACTCTTTTTCCAGGCTGATCAAAGGGATTGGAAACTATGTTTGGGGGGGGGGAAGGTTATCAAAATTTCCTTTTGCTTTATTTCTCTATGTTCAACCTGAAGACAGTTGTTGAATTCTTGGCTTTACAATATTTTGACCTAGGTATTGTATGAACCTAACTACAGACTTGTATTTTGAAGACTACATATTGTGCAAAGGGAGGGGAAGTGCTTTTTAAAAGGATAAAATCAATGATACTGTTGGTGCTTTCCTCATCATTGTGCATCTTCCTTTAGATGAACTTTTAGAACACTTTCCTGAGCGTTGTCTCTTCTGGTTTCTTTTCATGTGGCACCTATGAAAGGCCTTAGGCTGTGAATTCAGTACATCACTTAGCTTAATTCCCTTCAAGCCTATTGGTCACTAAAGGTCAATCCGAACTAAGCCACAGACTTGGCACTTAAATTGGGCACGCGTAAAAATGATTTGCTCTTTCCATTTTTCCTCCTGAAGCCCAAGCCGGTCTGAATGAAACCTTTGTCATCACATTTAATCCCTGTTTGAGAACATAATGGCAAGGTAAGTTTTAATGCCATACAGGTGTTTTGCCTTTTTGGAGCCAGCAATCTAGTGCTTTTGTTCAGTCCCCTGTTCATTGGGCTTTTAAAAGAATGGAATTATTAAATTGCCACTCCCTCAAACAAGCTGATAAAAAAGTGACCTCATAACACACCTAAAGGGGTGATGGGCTTTCCTTCACTGGAGGTTTCCTAGAGGAGAGCTGTAGCTCTTGACCACCTTCCTCCAGCAGCAGATCAGATTAGATGACCTGTAAGAACCCCTTCAGCTCAAGAAACACCAGACACCACCCAGCCAAAGTTCAGCACAGTCAGTCTTGGTGGTTTCAATGGCATACTTGAGCATTTGTTTAAATCAGGGAGTCAGTTAATTTGTTGTTGTTGTTTAGTCGTGTCCGACTCTTCGTGACCCCATGGACCAGAGCACGCCAGACATTCCTGTCTTCCCCTGCCTCCCGCAGTTTGGTCAAACTCTTGCTGGTAGCTTTGAGAACACTATCCAACCATCTCGTCCTCTGTCATCCCCTTCTCCTTGTGCCCTCCATCTTTCCCAACATCAGGGTCTTTTCCAGGGAGTCTTCTCTTCTCATGAGGTGGCCAAAGTATTGGAGTCTCAGCTTCAGGATCTGTCCTTCCAGTGAGCACTCAGGGCTGATTTCCTTCAGAATGGATAGGTTTGATCTTCTTGCAGTCCATGGGACTCTCAAGAGTCTCCTCCAGCACCATAATTCAAAAGTATCAATTCTACAGCGATCAGCCTTCTTTATGGTCCAGCTCTCACTTCCATACATCACTACTGATCACTGCCTTCCCGTGGCGAAGGGGCTTGAATAACTCAGAGAAGCTATGAACTATGCCGAGCAGGGCACCCAAGATGGATAGGTCATAGTGGAGAGTTTTGACCAAACGTGATCCACCTGGAGCAGGAACCGGCAAGCCACTCCAGTATCCCTGCCAAGAAAACTCCATGGACAAAGACAACAGTCAATTAATAATGTTTATTAAATAGTCCAAAAGAAGATTTTTTTTTTAGTTTTTCTTGAAAAGCAACAGCATACCACCAGGCAAGCATTACGCTGTTCCAAGTTCTTTTAAACCTGTCAAATTAAATGTGAGGTCAGAAGTGAATTAATAATGTTAATAATAATAATAATCTGTCCGAAAGACTGCTTGCCTTCCCCTCATGATGTTGTTTGCGCTGTGGAGAAAGCACTTGCTCGAACAGAGCCTCTCACCAAATTGGGGCCTAAGGGCTTCTTCGTCAAAACCAGATGCGTCCTTCTCCTCAACATGACTGTTCAAGTAGTTAGGGAACCTATTGATGCAGGAAGCATGGGGGGGGTAGAATATTATCTGTGAAAAATTGAACTCTAAATGCCGGCTTTAGCTCTCGCTGACAAATAAAGGCAGCATGAAATTGATCGGAATCCTGGGGGCTTTCTTGGGCAGCGCTGGAGCCCATTCAAAACATTAATTGTAAAATATCCGCTAATTGGAATGCCTAAATCCACTTTAGTGCTTTTGAATGGCTCTGGCGTCTTGTTTTTCTCTAGGCAATTAGAAGTGCAACACAGACAAAGGAGCTTGAGAGATCTGTTCAGCAGGGACAGGAGTGTCTGGGCCTTTGGATAACACACCAGGT
This sequence comes from Podarcis liolepis, assembly GCF_965112155.1. Taxonomy (NCBI): domain Eukaryota; kingdom Metazoa; phylum Chordata; class Lepidosauria; order Squamata; family Lacertidae; genus Podarcis; species Podarcis liolepis. Next base: position 37,649,191 of record NC_139567.1, read on the forward strand.
TGCAATGGAGTCTCAGGTGTCCTCCTTCAAACTTTAATAAGCTGGCACAGCACAGGATCTGTAGGAGGGAAGTTCTTGATCAGTACTGGCTCTGCTTCCCATCCTTTGAGGGCCAGCCTTGAAGTGACAGCAGCAACATTTACACATGTCGCATCTGGGGGAGAGGTATATTTTCCTAGAAACAAGATGCTGTTTTTTGAGTGCTTGGAAATTGTGTCCCCCCAAAAAACCTTCTTATGTCCGATAGAGTGTAAAATCTGGTTGTGCCATGCTATGCGTTAGTATTTGGGTGGAAAACTCATAGCATACAGATGTCGTTGATGTGGGATAGTGGCTTTCAAGTTTGTGGCAAATTTTTTACAAAATTGTCCGAAAGACATATTAAAAAATAAAGTAGCTTCTGAGTTTTTGAGTGCAGCATTTGAATTGATTTGAGAAGAACATCATGGTTCATAAAAGGAATGCGCTCAAGATGAGGTATGGCTTTAGGGCATGGCATTTTGGGGATAAAACTTAATTTTTGCAAATTTCTTCAGAGGCGTCTTTAAAATATGTTCTTGGGTGTAAGGAATTAAATTTGTTACTATTTTTGTGATTGGCTAACATTTAGCTTGGTAGGTCTACATTTGTCAAATAAGCACATAAACTGCGTTCAATAATAATAATAATAATGTCTAACTGCAAGTACTTTGCAATCATTTTTAATGATTTCTGTGCAATTTTACACACATTTTACTTACCAAGTGGAATTTGAAAGTTGAAAAATTCAACACACCCTAGTACGGCAGCCTGTGCCCCTGGATCCATTGGGTTAGGGAAGGGAATGTAGCTCAAACCAAATTGTGTCCTTTCTTGCTGTAGGCCCCAGCCTTTCCTGATGACTGCAGTCATAACATTCTTAATTTTATTGAAAGGAACACCTGAAATCATGCTGAGGGTGGCCTACAAGGTTTCTTTCCTTCCCCAAGTAAAGACAAGAAGCCAGACTTGGGAAAACATTTGACTACCACCCTCAAGCCTGATCTCCGAACTATATCTCTGATTTATATTCTTCCAGCCTGTGCCGCAAGAGGAGCAACATGGTGCTATAACTCCCATCAACCCTACCCAGCATGGCCCAATGGCCAGGGATTTATTTATGGTTTCAAATGTACAATGTCTTCCCAAGGTGAACCCAGGGCGGTTCACAATAATAACATTTGCCATTTGAAAGATAACTTTAATGTATTGCAAACTGTGGTATAAAAACTCCATAAAGCTATTAGCCAAAAACCTGGATTAACATTGACAATTATAATGAAAGTCTTCTATGTGTTTCTGAATGCAGAAAACGCCTTAGGGTGATCCATAGCTGGGGTGCCCCCACTAAGAGTGCCTTATCTTGTGTCCTTGTCCCTCATGCTATTCCTATTGATGAGACCACAAGCAGGACCCCCCCCCCCCGTTGAAAATTTTGAAATGGATGGTACTTTGGTCCCAGGTCATTTAGAGCTTTGTACCCTAGTACACATTGAACGGAGCCGGGCAGCTCACAGGATGAGAGGAGTTGTCATCCAAAACATCTGGAGGAACCTTCATATTACATATTATGTGCCATATTGTGCCTTGCCATTCTATTAAAAGCATGATGCTTCCCTGGTTCTTAAGCAGCATTTAATAAATGTGCTATCCAGCCAAGCACTCCATGATTTTGGAAGGCTAGCACCATATTTCATATTAAGCTTTGATGATGGTTTCAGAGTGCCACAAATACCAACAGCTACACTGCTTATTTGGAGAGCATCTAAAGCTTAATTATTTGGTGGGAGTGCAGATACAGCTGTTATGGGCAGTACCCGTTCACTACACCTCAAGATTTTAACTCCTTGGAGTTGCAAATTGCAGGTGATGGTATCACACTAGGAAATAATAATTGAAAGAAGCGTTCTGTAGCGAAGTGGGTGCTATCTACTTTCATAAAAACAGTTTATCTCATAGCAAGAACTGCACAAGGAAGTGTGCAACACATTTGGAGCAGCTGTATTCTTAGGTGTGCAAGGGTGTACAAAGCAGTGTGTAAAGGCAAGGATAGGGCAATAAATAGACAAGTGAGGCCTGTGTTCAAACCATCATTAACTTTACTAAGTGACCTCAGGCAGAGTTTCCATATCTTAGACTAACCTACCTCACAGGGTATAAGTGAAAGGTGTATGGGGACCAAAAGAAGACCCATGTCTGCTGCTCTCAGATCCTCAGAGGAAAACATTAAAAAAAAGTAAGAAGTCTATAAATGCAAACTGAAAGGTGTACTCCGTGGCTGGTATCGTAGAGGAGTCTTGGGATGTGTTGTGCCTCCTTTTGGGTGATGAAATGTCTATGAGGTCTATGAGGAGCAGAGAATCTGAGTCACTGTTAAAAATAATCAAGGCTCCCGCCCCCGCCCCGCCCCCAGTCTACCTTTGGCTACACTACACGACCCCAAAATGGCATCATGGCAACTAGGAAGCAGAGCTGTTGTATAGGCAAGCTGAGGGGCTGGTGCTATGACTGGCCAAGGATTTGTTGGAAGGGACAAGGGAAAACTTCCTTTAGCTTCCAGTTGTTCGGTCCAGAAAGTAATCTGTTAAATTGCTACACATCTTTGCCTTTCAGTAGCAAACATCCAGACAAATTTCCTTCCTCTTCCATTCCTGCTGTTACTGACACCCATCCTATCCCTCTATTGTTCAGCCTGATGTTGTACACAAATGTCATAAGAAAACATGATCGCTAGATCTGGGGTGTGGCAGCCTCTGGAAGCAGGTATACTTGATAGGTGACCCGCATGCCCATCCCAGCTGACATGGCAGCCAGGTGTGGACATACTGAAAATGATTTAGTTTCTGCACTTGCTTGGGTCTAGTCTCTGCAAGCAGTTTCTCTTTTCTTTCTTGCCCAGCCACTGCAACCTTGATAACCACTTCAGCACCACAATCGAAGAGCATGCCAATTAACCTCTGCATTTAATGAAAATGGGACCTAGCTTTTCTTTGAGCAAATGTTTTGTGTATGGGGGATGGGCTCTGAGGACAGCTGCATTTATTTACCTGGAATGTTTTTTTTCCTCCAACAGCCCTATTACCATATTTAAATGCAAGTATGTCTCTCTTAATTCATATTTTGCAGTAGTTTAGAGACACTTTAGCCTCTCACTTCTATTCAGTTTTTCCCTGTTAGCAATACATGTAGCTACGGTGATAGAACTAGAGCTAGCAGGCTTGTAGTTGGCTGAGTTCTTTGGATCTCTTTTTCTCTCTCTTATCTTTTCCTCTGCTTTCCGAATCCTCTTTTTATTTTCTTTGCCTCTGGCCTCCATATGGTTGTCTTCATAATGAGGAACTATGAGCAGCGTAATCACTGGCTAAGAGTGCCTCCTGTCTTTTGTCATCACAACCAAAATTGGCAATACAAATTAGAGTTCTCCAAAGCTCACATCAAATTAACTCTGAAATTACTTGAGTTCTTTGGGAAAAAATGGAAGGAACTTGGGTGATTTTTTCTGAGCCACTCTGAGGGCTCAGAGAAATTATTGGCCTTTCTGTCTTCTCCTTCCTTTAAAGGTCTCCCCACACGCTCCCAGTTTCATGATCTTCATTTTGAAGTAATGGTAGCAGCAGTGAAAGCAGACCAACATGTTAGCTAACAACCTACCGGCCCATGGGGAACTGTGACAGATGTAGTTCTCTGAAGAGCCACTGCCCTGATTTAAGATCAAATATGGGTGGGTATATGGATTCTGTAGGGGCAAGGCAACTACATCTCCTATGCTGTCTTCTTACCCAGAAGGCTGCTCCAACTGGATGGCAGAAGTAATGAGAGAGGGTGAAAACCCTCTCTTCTCTTCGCTCCATGTACTTGCAACTTTTGCCGCTGCTGCCGCTTCTACAACTTCAGTGGCCAAAGTGGACTTAGGGCAGCACAACCGGTTGCCCCACACAGGGCGCCAAGCTGAGGGGGTGCCTTCCAGCCTCCTTTCCAAAGCCTAGTAAGTGCTTGCCCAGCTTTGGGAAGGAGACAGGAGGACTCTGGGACCCTGCCAGAACCCTCCTGCCTCCTTCCCAAAGCCAGGCACCTCACCCACCAGATTTTGGGAAGGTGGCACAAGGGCAGTGTCAAATTTTGGCCTCGCCCAAGGCATCGTATTACCAAGATCCACCCCTGTCAGTGGAAGGGAAGGGAGGAGAGTATGTTCTGAGACGGCTGGCAGCAATAATAATAGCAGTAATAATAATTTTTATTTATACCCCGCCCTCCCAAGCGAAGGCCAGGCTCAGAGCGGCTTACAAGCAATAATAAAAACAAGTTGAATGATTACAACTTAAAAACAAAATTAAAATACAACATTAAAATATTAAAATATTAAAATGTAGCCTCATCGCAGGAGGAGAAGGAAAGGAAAAAAGAAAGAGAGGGAGGGAATCAAATTGGCTCCAAGCCAAAGGCCCTGGCGGAACAACTCTGTCTTACAGGCCCTGCGGAAAGAAATCAGATCCTGCAGGGCCCTGGTCTCATGAGGCAGAGCGTTCCACCAGGCCGGAGCCAGTGCTGAAAAGGCCCTGGATCTGGTTGAGGCTAATCTGGCTTCCTTAGGGCCTGGGACCTCTAGGGTGTTGCTATTTATGGACCTTGAGGCTCTCCGTGGGGCATACCGGGAGAGGCGGTCCCGTAGGTACGAATAGGCAGGAGAGAAGCAAGCTCACATTCTGATTAAAGCCAGGGGGGAAATTGAGGGCTTTTAAAAGCTCGCCCCTCATTTGAGCTTGTTTCTGAACCCAAGCTCAGAGGACTGCAGCAGCATCCCTGGACAAAATTTGACAAAGGGCAGAAAACCCTCCCAGCATCTCCTTGTCCCTGCAGCCCGGGGCATCTTTGATTACCAGCTCCTTATTGCTTTTGAGAAGCTCCTCCTCCTCAATGGTGGCTGGTCCCTGTCGTGCAGCCCCAACTGCTGTTCTACAGATCCTTGACTTGACTTTCAGCACTTACAGACTCTTGGCTTGTAGAATTGCCTTCCTCACAACCTTCTGCCCTGCCCTGTCCTGTCTCAGTGGACCTATCTCAGGGTAGCCATATTCAGGAGTCTTCCTCATTCACATCTAAGCAGGGCACTGGACCAGCTCTAGGTATGAGAGGAACCCTCAACAATGATGGGCCTTTTGGCCTCCCTCCCACATCAGTGACCTCCCTGTAGCCTTACCTGGTGGCAGCGACACACAGCAGCAGCACTCTGATGAGTACCAGGCAGTTGTGTCTGGGGGAGCTTCCATTTTTGTTTCCCACAGTGCCCCTTCCATAGCCTCCATTCAGAGCATTGTGGAGGGTTAAAAGGATGTCCCTCACTCAGCAGGGTTCCATATATATAGCTGCCAGAGAGTGCTTTGTATTGATGCTGGACCTGGTGGGGGCTTTGATGTTCATTGCAAAAGAGCGCAGGGCTTGGCAGGAGTTGAAGCTTGCTTCCTCCCCCCCCCCCGGCCACACTCATCCCTTCAAGCACATTTCTCCTCCAGCCCAAACCACTGGACCTAAGGCTCACCGCCTGCCTTCTGCTTTGACCCGGGAGTTTCATTTTGTGCTGCTTCAATGGAAGATCCACTCACATGTTGATTTTGAATTTTTGCACAAAATAGGAAGGAATATAGGCTCTGCTTTGGCAGGACCACTGGCTGCCCATTCACAACTGTGCTGAATTGCTCTGAATTTCTCCATTATTATGTCCCATGGGCAGCTGCCACTTTTACCTTGCAGGAGAAAGGGAATGGCATCAAAGCGCTTCCCCTCTTAAGACCCACCCAAACTCCTCTGCAGTCAATGCTCTCTCATAAATACACACACACAGTTGTTCCCACTCATACTCGCCCTTAACCTGCCTCTTTTGTTGTGGCCGTTGTAAACACTGGCTGTCCGTTGCACCTTTCCTCTTACCCCTTCTTGTTTTTCCCCACGGCCAGGTTTTCCGGCAGCAGCCTACGGACCAGTAGCAGCGGCAGTGGCAGCAGCAAGAGGATCAGGTAGGGGGGGCCGTGGAAGAGGCGGCTACATGGCATACCTTCAGAATGCAGGGCCAGGTAAAAGCTCTGTCGGTATTCTATGTGGCTGCAGCTGTCCATCCCTTTCTCTGACTTTTCTCACAGTGATCTGGGGGTGCGGGGATACCCACCAAACAAAACCAAATACTACAAGCAGAGCCCATAAGACTCAGAGCAGAGCATAGGCTGTAAGACCAGATGGTCTTTGCGGATCCATCCAGTACAAAGTCCACCCTACTGGGAGCTGTCAACTGGACCTTTTATGAAAATGTCAAGGACAACAAAAGTTTTCATTTCTCCACAGTTTGCACTGGGCTAACAACGCAACCACACTCACACCCACATATACACACACCTGTTAATTCCTCAACTTGTTAGGGCAGCAACCTGCATCTCCAACTTTAATGTTTGGGATGAATGCAGTGAGTAAGTTACTCTCAGTGGTGGCCCAATCCAAAGAAAGAAACCACACATCCACTAATATCAGCAAGGATTCCAAATTATGGTGTTTAGGAATGCTCTATCAAACTTTGATCTATGGATCAACCTCCTACAAATCAGCTTAGCATTCAGCTATTTAGTAAGTTCCGTTTATTCATCTGTCTCTTGAGAAAAGGGACCTATAGTGTGTGTCCCTGCCCTTTGAAATGGTGGCACTCCAGATCTGGCCAATGCGAACAGGTCTAGTATCATACAGAATAGGGTGAGCAGTGCAGTTTGCCTTCTCTCGGGCCATTTTTAGGTGCCAAGTCTGGTCAGCTGGACCTGGATGCTAGAAAAATAGTTCTCCCCAGTTACTTCGTAGTTCAGACATCTCACTAAAATATGGTTGGGGTGCTTAAGGATGGTTCTGGTGTGATGTTTGAATTGACAAAACCATAGTTTGCAATTGGCCAACAAACCAGAATCTGATACAATGACAGAAGTTGATTTACAAACTGGATTTTGTGCTAATTCTGGTTTGGTGTGATATTGATAGCCATTGTTTGACCTCCAGAAGCTGTACCCAAAGGGAGATGAGAGTGATTTGATGGACTTAGGAAGCTGAGTGGCAGAATACAACAGCAGACAAGCTGTTCTAAACTATGGTCTGCTAGTATGTTTGGAAGCTCATACCAAGGTTTTGGTTCTAAACTAGGGTTAGCACAAACGGCGACATGGCATGATGTCTAAATTGCACCATAGTTTGAAGTCAGTTGCAGTTTTAGGAGTGCAATCTAAATCAGGGGTGTTCCACCTTGGCATAAATTGGAATGGCTCTCTGAAGAGTATAACCTTTTGCAGACATCTTTAAAAATACTTTTTGCTCTTTGAGCGTGAATATTGTTCCATCTTTTGTTACCTGCTGCAAACTCTGGCTCCAGTTTCATGAGAAATGTGTGCCCACCTATAAAAAGCTCCACTTCCTTCCACTCTGTTCTCCAGTGCCCCTCCTGCTAGGGGAAGTAGTTAAGCCGCTAGTATATCCTAGCATTCCAATTTAGGGGAAAGTGAATTATCCCTTTGGCATAATTGAGTGAAATCATGAGTGGGCTGCTAAGACTTACCAGTGCCTCTCTTTTGCTGTATTTGCTTGTTGGCTGATACCTTGGTTGTGCCTGAAGCCATTCTGAACCCTAAATACAAAGCAAGGACAAAGGGTAGACTGCTGCTTTCAGTGGGTTTTATTGCTCCCCAATCTATCTTGCTTGCTCATCTCTGTGTACTGTCTTGTGCGTTTATCCGGCCGTTTGTTCTTGCTAATATTAACTGGGTTATTGCACTGGGGGTGGCGGTGGGGGCAATTGGAGACAACACGATTGGGCCCAAATTCCCCAGCCAGATTGTACACGTTGAGACATGTAGCAAACAACTTGGAGGTAACTGTTTTATTCAGCTCTCTCATGATGAAGCTTGTTCTTTGACATGAAAATTTCTACACTCATTAGCTATAGGCCTCTTCAAACCGACACAAAACAAAAGGTCCCAGAGGTGGGGGAAGTGCTGTCAAGCAGCAACACACACAACCGTAATAGACTTTGGCGGGGGTGGGGGGGAGACTGAATTACTTAGGGTCCAAAGTGGGATGTTTGGAGAACTCCGTTCCATGCAAACTGGCACTGCTTGCGGAGCTACAAAGGATTCATCCATAGCAGTTTATCGTTGTATGTAGGGAAAGTCCAAGGGTTGGTTTGCTCAAAGATAGCAAAGGGATTTTTTCCCCCCTTTACTTTTTAAAATCCTTTTCTGAAAAGGATTCCATTTATTATTTGAGGAAGAATGGACAGATTCCCTCTTCCCTTACCTGCACTTTGGGCCCATTTGGTTCCAGTTTAATTTTAAATAGAGATGATCATTTTTCCCACAGAAAGGACAAGGGTTCTGCCAGATTAAGTCTGATCTTCACTGTTGTCCTGTTTTAATCAGAGTGTCCCATCACAGCTGAACCTGAGTGTCAGCCAATTTCTCTGCTTGATATCATTTGGTTGGTTTTTTTTGTTTTTTGTTTTTGTTTTTAATTTTTTTGGATTTTTTTTCTTTTTTAAAGAACAGATTAACTTTGTGATACCAAAAAAGAAAAAAAAAGAAAATTCTAACCCTGAAATTAACACCAACATATATGGCAAGTTTAAAGAGCAGTATGGTGCCCTGTATATATTTCTTGTCTGTTTTTGAAAAAAAAATCTCTTCACTTGCAGATCTACCCTAGTGCTCCCTCAAGGAAACTGTCTGTTGATGTGCAGAAGTGGTTTCCATTGACAAAGAAGCCTTTTCGGCTCAGGGACAGCATTCCATTTGCAGCCATTTCCATCAAAGGGAATAGCATTGATAGTGAAGTGTATTTAAGAGCAATGGAGTCAGCTTCATGTTAATGGCACTCAGGCCTGATTCATTACAGAGGGGGAATGACAAATGGAAGTAATTGGCTTCAATATTTTGATGATTAGAGCAATATCACTCGGGGCACACTTGCAAGATGACTTAAGTGACTACTAAAGCGAAGACACACCTGTGTCGTAAGATGTACGAATGTTAAATGTCTAAACCACAAGACATCAGTTCAGTGTATATTTATTGATCTCCCACTGCTGAACAGATTTGAGGGGGGGAGGTCTGCACCCCTGCGGAAGTTTGTAGTTGGTCCCTGTGATTGCAGCACTGCCGTACACACAATTATTATTATTTATTAAAAGAGTATACCACCCTATACTCTCAGGGTGGTTCATAACATAAGAATTTGTGTGTTCATGGATCTTTAAACCACACTTCATAAGGCTGGCTGTTGGATGTAGAGAACTCTGTCCTTACTGCCCACTCTGGCCTCTTGTGCATCCCTTAAGGGTACTCTACTAATTACAATCCACAGGCAGATGACCCCTCCCTGGAGCAAGGGCCTATGCTTTCAATTTTGGTGGGGAAACATTTATTTTATTTTTATTTTTTATTTACTAAATTGCTATACTACCTTTCAATCCGAGGATCACAGGGCGATATTAGCCTGGGAGTTGGGGCTGTATGTTTCTTCGTTCATATTTATAGAAACATTTATATACCTCCTTTCAGCCCTGAAAGGTCCCCCAAGGCAGGTTACAACAGTGAAAACACTTCTGTAATTACAACTGGAGAGCATTGAGAGAAGCCAAGATAAAGCAAATGAAACCAGCCTCCCAACAGGCCACAACACGAACTAAAAGTTTGGCAGGAAAAAGAATGTATTGACCGCCGCCTACCTGAATGGCATTCTAGAAGGGGCCTATCTTATCTCCTTTGGGAGGGAGTTCCGCAGCTGTGGGACTATCACCAAAGAGGCTCTACCTGGTAACCGTCATGGGCAGTGCCCATGTGTCAAACGTTAGCCAGACCGTTATTAAAACCACGCAATTGTTGAGGACATTGCAACCCTCTATATAAACCAAGCCTTTACCCCCACCTTGACAACATTTCACTTTCTGCTTATTATGTTACTGATGAATCAGGACCTGGGTCGCATTGGCATGACGGTCTGCATCTTGTAACAAACTCTTCCAATGCACAAGTTTCACTATCAATACCACATTTCTGTTACGATTCCGAGCATGTATGGATTTCGTGGGCAGGCTTCCCCATTCAGTTTGATGGAGGTGGCAGCTTTGGGAAATCCACTTATAGGGAAGGGAGCCATTGGGGCAGAGCTTACTGGAAAGGTATTGATGGTTTGAGGTGATTTTTTTTCCTCTGGCATATTTAAAGCACCAGTGTTTAGGGTGCCCTCTCCCCCCCCCCCCCAGTTCAGACACTCAGCCAAGCATCGTCAGCAGTCCATGAAGTGGGTGGGTGCCCTTCTCCTCCCCCATGGGGGAGCTCTGTGTATCCAGTGCCCTGATTCATGCAATTCTTCCTGCATTAGGCCATCATGCATACAGGCCCCTGCATGGAGCACCCCTCACACGCTTTATTTGGATAGATGGTGGAAGACCACCATGTCCGTTCTTCTACCCTGTTAATAGTACACTGAGCCGATTTCACCCTTTTCTGAAAATGCTGTTTGCTTCTTCATTTCACTAAGGTGAAGTTGGGGAGCGGGGTTAATTCAGGGTTTTGCTTTGTTTTTTAAAGGAATATAAAATTTGGCAATTAAAATGCATGAGCCAGATAGTTCTGTGGCTTTAGTTTCTTCCCTCGTGGCTGGAAAATGAGATGGCCAGTGATTCTGTTGCTTGGCCGTGGGGAGGCACCAAAGTCTACTTGCTTGACCACTTGTGAGTGACTGCACTAAGAACCAAGTGGTAAAACCCCCGAACAGAAAGATCCCCCAGAGTTCCTTCTTGCTCCCCTCCACCTTGGCCAGAGTCCTGCTCCTACTTCTGAAATCCTGAGTTCACCAGTTCCTTACTGTCCTTTATACTTGCCAGCTATAACCAATCTCATAACATGAGCTACTGACCTTGATGGTGAGTGTGAGCAGTTATGTTCTTGTTGTTTTCTCTCTTGCTTGGTTGGGGCTGCTGTGAGAGAGGGTGTCTCTGAGGCATTCTTTCCGGCCTCTCTTACACTGGGACGTGCACTCCTCTCAAACACTCTTCTGAGCACGCTCAGCAGGAAGGTTTGTCCACACCTATTAATCCTCTCTCTGTGTCCAGCTTCTTGTTAGTAGCAGCTGGTTGCATGTTTTTTTTGCTTGTTCAGATGAAACGGTTTAAGAAACGACTCATATCCAACTCTTGAAAAATGTCTCTCTCTCTCTCTTTCTCTCTCTTTTTAAAAATATATATTTTTGTTTATTTTAGTACACTTTCTCTCTTTTGGTTTTTTTAAAAATTACTTTCCCTTACTTAATAAAACAAAACACTTGTTGTTCGTGAAACATCTCACATCTCCCCTTGCCTGTTCTTAGAGTGTTATGTATCTGTGGGACTGAACTAAATGCATGCACTTGTCGTAGTTGTAACCGGTAGCAGTAGACGTAGTTGTAGAACATGCATTGTTGAGTTGATATTATAGGTTCTTGTCGGCTCGAAAGAGCATGGCAGTTGCAGTGTAGCCGCGGTTTGATTGGAAGTGTAGGTCAACCTGTGTAGAGCAATGCTGAACACCTGGATGCATAGTACAGTGATCATTATCTCCCAAACTTGGGCCTACCAAATTCAATCAGGACATTTTATTATTCTGCAAGGGCCCTTGGTGGTCTGGCGGGGGGGGGTAGTCAATTGACCGTTGTAAAAGAAAAAAAGTGACCCTTCTTTTAATTCTAAATACACTTACTTGTGAGTAGTTCCCACTTAAGCCAATGGGAGTTACTCATATGTAAGTGCTTTATGATTTGAGGCCAAGTTTAATTTCAGCAAGCATTGTACACTCAAGGCTTCCTACAGAACATTAACCTTCTTAATATTCTGCATTAGCGCTCCGAATCCTTTTTGGAGGCCTTAAACCAGGCCGGCAGAGCAGGAAAGCCGTCCATTGGAGACCTAAGTTATGGAGAGTATGTACAATGACTAACCGTCAGAGTATGCAGAGGCACAAGGGAATTGGTTTTAGATCCTAAAGTGCAAATTTGGCTACGCCACAAACTTGCCACTGTTTGTATTCATTCCCACATTGCCAAGTTTTAGGATAATGTTTTGGTTTTTCCTCCCCTCAAGCACTACTGAACATTTCATGAACAGTCAATATTAGGTGTCCCAAGGCAAGTCTCATCATCTTCCTCATCAAACCAGCAAAATCGTCTTTTGCTTCTTCTCCCTCCCTGCATTTCTTTCTTTCTTTCTTTTTTGCACCTAGTTTTCTGTACTCAGCTTCTCAAAATTGTTTTCCAAATGAGCAGCAGTGGGTAGGGTTGGCAGCTGGTAATTCAAGTCCTGAATGCCACATTACATTTGGTTTGTGGCTGCTACTGTTTTGTCAGCACATATCCTGCTGAGAGTAGATTGCGTACATCACCGTTCCCCTCCCACCCAGTTCGACATCTTGCCTGAAGATGCACTGCTGGTTTGGAGTGTGTTCAATTTACCGAGCATGCTCAGTGTAGACGGTTAAATCCAAGCAGTTAACTCAGCATATGTTACTGGAAGAAATAAGATACGCTAAATATTGTTTCATTGTGCAGTTAAGAATATTGTTCTAACAGATCATAAAACATACGCCCCTCCACATGTTGTTGACCCAGATGACAAGTACATACCCTTCATTGATTGAAGGTGTCCCACTTCCCTTATTGCGCCAGTATAGTTGTAAATCTCACGCACTTGAGGTATGATTATATAACTTGTCTCTTAAACAGCAAATCTACTACAAGGAATGGGGCCCACTGTTAAATGTGTGATGCAGGAAAATTAGATGGGTAACGTATCTAAAAGTTAGCAAAGCGGAAAATTGCATGGGAAGTAGCAATCCATGTCGTACACTTAATTCCAGTACTTTCAAATATTTAGTCTTGTCATTAAGCACCTCTCTTGTTTGCAAATTGCAGTAATAAAAAAAGAAAAAAGATGGGAGCAACAGTTGGTTTGTGTACACAGAATGATGATGGGGAAATTTGTAGCAACATATTGGAACAGTTTGAATAGCCACTTGTGTTTTCTTCACAGTCCAAGGGATAGACCTTGAAGCAAGCCCTAGATGCTTAAATGTATATATATTACTGTCTAAAAAGTGTATAACATTTAATCCAAGTCATGTAGTCAGAATGTTAACAAGCACCACCTGGGGGATAGCAAGTGGTTTTCGAATGTCTTTCTCCTCTGAAAGACCCAATAATTACAACTGGAGCCCTAGACAGCTGATGCAATAGAAAGAGAAAATCTTAATGCACCTACTAATTTTCACTCTATAGTGTGGTAAAAAGAAGATGCATCTATAAATCTTTCTATTTGCCTAGTCCTATAAATGCTTCTATTTGCCTAGCCAGCAGAATGAGACTGCAATGATTTGTCCATAAGTTCAGAGCAGGAGGGTTATCCAGTAAACCAAATATTAAGCTAAGGCTTAGAAAGTGTATTTTAATGTAAAGAATGACACTACAACCTAGTACGCCCTTGCCTGCCTTGTGCTTCCCATAGTAGGTTGTATCCAGAGATAACTGTGTCCATTGGTTTTCTTCATTCCACCACTGTATCTATGCTCTCTTTTAAAAGCAAGCACTTGAACTAGCATATATAACTCACAGCACTTTGACATATTTGAATGGCTTTTGTGTCCCCCTGCACTTCCATTGCCTAGTTCTACTTGTCCCCTTTTGGACCACCAGGGAAAAAAAGATTATCCTGGTTCCTTAGGCATGGTTCACCCCAGACTGGACGGTCCTCAGCTCCTGTCAATTTCCCCACATTTAAAAGCTGGTCTGCTAACTTTTAAGTGCCAGCTATCTGGTTCAAATGGAGACGATCCTTTTCATCCTGGCCTGGCTTGTCCCTAAACATTCCCCAGTGCCTAAGAAACCCAAAGCCCTCTCCCTGATGCCATGGTCTGATCCAGACATTGAGACTCCTCAGCTCAGCCTGCACACAGCCTCTTCTTTACCTGTCCCGCAGAGAGTCATGCATGCGACTCAGGTGGCACATCCCATTTCTCCACTTGAGGCATAACGAGAATGCGCTGCCCTGCAAGCCTTCCTTACTTGTGTGGCATGGTGGCAACCCACAGAGCGCTGGCTTCTGGCAAGGTCTTGCCGAAATCTTAGGAGATCTCATGCTGTCCAAGAGCTACCTGCTGAGATCTTGCCAGCTGCCGGTGCTGCTTTTCTGCTGCTTTGGGTGCTGCCTCTTGGGCTTCTACCACTCAAGGCAACTATCTGACTCCAGTCAGTCCGGCCCTGATGTGGCTCTTTATGTAGTACGCTGGAAAGCTCTCAAACCCCTGCTGGCTTTCTGCCTGCATGCCTGCTGTTGCTACATATTGAATTTGTTTACTTGAAAAATTGTGCTTTGATAGATAAAAAGGTGAGACATTTTGCTGCCCTGGTGTTCTCGCCCTGCTGTCAAACTCACTTGTTACCTTGATGCTTTGTCACTGGGGCTCCTCTCTTGCTCAAAGTGCAATGTGGCTCTTTAGTAGAACACAGACTTTGGATGCAGAAGGTCCCAGGTTAAATCCCAGGTAGGACTGGGAAAAGATGCTCCCCCTCAGTCTGAAACCATGGAGAACCTCTACCAATCAGCATATATAGTCCTGAACTACATAGGCCAATGTGTTGGCGTAAGGCACATTTCTATATTCTGTGCCTGAAAAAGTGTCATGGGGAGTTTGCTTTGGCTAACTTCATTGAGGATTGCTGCTTGTTTGAGAATTCTTTAAATGCTTCAGGGAAACCGTCCATGGATCCCATTCCTCAATCAGCCAATCAACCCTCTTTTTAAAAGGGTTGCAGCAAGGCATTGTCAGCCTGGGTGACACATCAGTAGAGAAAAATAAATTGCAACACGTGCCATCATTAGGCCCCTGAAGGTTCCCTTAAGTAGGTAGAGTGAGAGAGAGAATTCTAGTAACGCTGGTTTGCCCCTCCCTGTTATACGACAATTACTTTCCTTCAAGTAATGCTTTCCTGCATTATTTTTCAAAAAGAACTTAAAGCAGAATGACTTCCATTCAGCTTCTGGAGGTGCTCACTGGAGGAAAACCCCTACCATTATAGAAGTTGGGTACCTGTGAGCCTGTTCTGGGACATCCACCTGCGCCCCATCCATTTATTTTCTTCGTTCAAGGGCAGAGCATTCTTTCTTAGTGAAGCGCTAACCCTCCTGTACACTGAGGAGTTCTGTGAATGCTGCGGCCAAGTTCTGACTCTGGCTGCAGTAATTTTACTTGATTCTATTGTGGGTAAAATGTATTAGCTTTTAATCACTTATTTTGTAATAGAAAATCCAGGGCACTTGATAAATCATCTCCAGCGCAATTAGTGACCAGCTCAGGAGAGCAGGCTGAAGTACGGTATAAGTTAATCTGTAATGAATGTAGTCACTAACTTTTAATGGTCTTCTCAATCAGTGGAATTATTTTCAATGGGCAAACACTCTTCCACGGAACCCGCTCTGACTTGCAGGGTGCCTCACTTCACTCCTGTGATCCAAACAGACTAATCATGTGTTCAGAGGAAAGGGGGCTCTAAAAGGTTCTTTCGCTCCATGAATGAATTTTACTCTACTCTTGGCAAGCCCTGAAACAGGCACTTCATGTAACTCAATTTTTCCCTGATGGAACAAAGCTGAAGAGTGAGGTCTTCTCTTTCTCTTTCCTGCAATCATTATCCATTTTCCATTATAATAGTCCCAGGAGGGCTCTGGCAATCTAAAAGCTATTCAGGCACTTCTTCAGATATAGGCAGAAGCACAATGATGGAGAGCCAGGGTAGACCAAGTGTTGGATCCATACCTCAAAAGACTTGGGTTCAAATCCCTCAGGACATTGGGGGATCAACTAAGGTAATGTTTGAACTCATGCAAGTTAAAACTTAGCAGGCCACACTTTATAGATTGGAAACCACTAGGGAACCACAGCACAGCTGCCCTGAATCTTTCTGAGAGAGTGTCAGATACAAATAACTAGGTTTGTGAGATGGCAAACTGCTGTCTCTCAGTCTCAATTTCCTTAGGCTAAGAATAGGGATGCCTTACCTCATAGAGATGCTATAATAAAGATGAAGATTGGAAGACTCCTTGCACATCCCAACAGTTTTGCATGCACAGTTATTAGTTTAACATGCCTTTTCTTTGCAGAACGCAATCCTCTGTGCATAAACGTTGCCCATGTGAATATGAGTGCGAGCTCACCTTTTTCCTGCTATTTTTCATATTAGCTCAGCAATGCAAGAGCTATATATTAGAGCCACAAATAATCTCCCCTCCACTTCCGATGCAGAGTCATCATTTGTCATTGTTCTGCTTATTTCTTCCAGGACCATTGATAGTTCCTGGGTCCAAACAATGCCTTCATACATTCAGGTTTTATTTATTGTCCACAGCAAAGAGTAAAGGTAAAAGGTAAAGGTACCCCTGCCCGTACGGGCCAGTCGTGTCCGACTCCAGGGTTGTGCGCCCATCTCACTTAAGAGGCCAGGAGCCAGCGCTGTCCGGAGACACTTCCGGGTCACGTGGCCAGTGTGACAAAGCTGCTCTGGCGAGCCAGCACCAGCGCAGCACACGGAAACGCTGTTTACCTTCCCGCTATAAAGTGGTACCTATTTACCTACTGCACTTAGGGGTGCTTTTGAACTGCTAGGTGGGCAGGAGCTGGGTCCGAAAGACGGGAGCTCACCCCGCCACGGGGATTCGGACCGCCGACCATACGATCGGCAAGTCCTAGGCACTGAGGTTTTACCCACAGTGCCACCCGCATCCCAAAGAGTAGCACCCTATTAAAGGTAAAGGTAAAGGACCCCTGACAGTTAAGTCCAGTTGCGAACGACTCTGGGGTTTCGGCGCTCATCTCGCTTTACTGGCCAAGGGGGCCAACGTTTGTCCGCAGACAGTTTTTCTGGGTCATGCGGCCAGCATGACTAAGCCGCTTCTGACGAAACCAGAGCAGCACACAGAAACGCCTTCCCACCAGAGTGGTACCTATTTATCTACTTGCACTTTGACATGCTTTCGAACTGCTAGGTTGGCAGGAGCAGAGCCCGAACAATGGGAGCTCACCCCATCGTGGGGATTCGAACTGCCGCCCTTCTGATTGGCAAGCCCTAGGCTCATTGGTTTAGACCACAGCGCCACCCGCATCCCAACCATAAAAATATTGGGGAAAGTTCAGGATCTTTTTTTAAAAATACTATTTTCAAGTTGTTGCCCTGTTTTTCTATGTAAACCCTTTTTAGAACTTTTTGCTGAAAAGCAGTATATCTAAATACCCCTAATAAATAATACCTAGTGGACTACAGTGCATTTCAACAAGTGACTTTTCTCTTAAAACCATGCCTGGACAATGACCATTCTGACTTAAATGTGAGGTTAAGTCCCGGTTTTATTTTAATTTGCCTCTTTTTCATATCTGTAGCTGCACAAAAGGCCTCAATTTAAAATTAACAGGAACAATAGCCTATTAATGTGTTACAGTGGGAGGCCAGAGTTTCAGTTGCCATAGCAATGGAGTTCGGCTCATTTGTTTTGTAGATGAATAATTACTACACAATTAGAGTAGGCTAAAAATAAAGGGTCCCTTTCTTCCCAGTCACTCATTAATATTAATAAAAGGCCTGTCCAGGCTGTGGTAAACAATTAATGCAAATCTGGCCACCAGTGGTAAAAAGGTAGCAGTAAAAGACTCATTGCTAAAACGAGAGAGAAAAAGTAAGAGAGATTATTCCATTCCTTCGGATAAAAAAGGCAAATGATTTGGAAATTATTCTATATTGACCCAGGTTGAGTTGTTGTATCGCTTATAATGGAATGGCCGCTGGGCTTCTAAATAGAGCTGGACAGCAGATCTATGAAGTTTTCAGTGTTAGTTCATATGGAGACAGGTGGCCCTTGAGGTATTTCAGTCCTGGGAAATATAGAATATAGAAAGCACTGTTGCCATGAAGGGCATTTTACATAGCAATATATAAGAAAAGGCAGCAACCTGCCCTCAGCCACCCTTTCAGCAGCTTCCTCAGTCTCTGCTCTTCTGTTCTCTCTCCACCATCCTTGTGACTTCGCACTGGAGCATAAAGAACATCCTCTGTGTTGCAGGTTCCAAAATTTCATCATGGTGAATGTCCAGAGCCTTTCTTAGTTAGGGCTGCCATATTTCAAAAAGTAAAAATCCGGACACAAAAGTTGTTGAGCAAAATCACAAAAAAGAAAACGTGAGCTATTTTTAAGGAAATTCACCAAAATCTACGCTTAGGGTGTGGGTTGCCATATGTCTGGATTTTCCCGGACATTACAGCAATTTCCTCCCAGGCACTGTTTACAAGGGCCAAACTCTGGCTATGTCCGGACATATGGCAGCCCTACTCTTAGTGAAACTAAGATAGACACTTACCTTGGAGGGCCCATATTTGTCCTCAACACAGCAAGCAAAGCAGGCAAAGAAAGATGAGGTAGTTGGGTTTCAGATGAGGGATTATATATAGAGTAATGGCAAACAGATACCTGGCAGCAGTAATCAACCATGTGAAGGTCTAGAGCACATCAGCTTAGCTTTATTCTGCTGCCTTTTAACCCAGTGAAGGCACTGATTGGGGAGATATTCCTTGGAAGCACCTTGGGCCTCACCTGGCCTGGCACCTTCTTCCAGAAATCCACTTCACAGTTTTTACCATGCTGTATTCCACTGCATGCCATCACCAGCTCATTCCTGACTTTATCAACTTGTGTTAAAGATCATGTAACCTCTTTGTTCTGCCCACTGTTTTCAGTGACTCACGATCAGATAAGACATTCAAAAGATAAGTATTCTGAATATTCCTTTCTCCTCTTTATTCATTGGACGAGCTCTTTGGAGTCCAGACTGCTCTTGAATGCAGGTGTGAGATAAGGAGCACATGCTATATATTGTGGCTTCATGAGTAGCTATTTTAGCAATAAAAATTCACCATGATAAGAATATGACCAGCAAATCACCAGCTTCCATTGCTGTAGGTGAAGAAGCTACACAGCAAAATGCTTTATGATACAGTGGCATCAGTCGTCATGCTGGCGAATGGCAAAAAAACTAAAAATGAAAAACAAAAAAGAGAAACAAACAGCTCAAAAGGGGAACAGGAACCAGTGGTTGAAGTTTTTGTCAGACATTGACTTCTTCCTTCTATTCCAAGAAACAAAATGGCTGACCAGTTGATTGGCACGGTCAACTATTTTGACAGATTGCCTTGGAATCCCCAGCCTCTGTGATTGTTGTCTTCTCTCCCCCCCACCCCAAACTCACTCAAAAATAATAATAATCTAGACAAGATGTCAAAATATGGTGCAGGCTTTTCCGAGGGGATGGTTATCTTCTGCCCTCCAAAACTATGTAACAAAAAGAGAGAGAAATGTAGCACAGCATTTGAAAGGTCGACATTTGTTTGTTGTTAAGGATCTAATTAGAAGCATGAGAGGGAGCAGACTGGCTGCTTGCTTGGCTAATTAGTGACATGCACGAAGACCACTTTGAACTTCAAGGACACAGAGCTATTAGCACTTACATCAAAAATGGATTAAACTTCTGTGCTTTTGTAATGATTAAAGATGAGCCCCTCAAGTGGAAACTCTTTTGTCAAATGCTGCAAGAAGAACTGGCGCCCTGATTGCCGCTTCTCTTGGAGAAGCTTTGCAAGGCCTCGCGTGTGATGGCACTGGCCCCATCTGAAAATGACACTGTGTTTAATTCGCAATATGGGAGATTTTGATTAGGTTATAAATATTGATTGCTCATGAAACATCACAGCTAAGATGAGAAATGTATTTATTTGCCTCCATGAGCGAGTGCAGGATTTTATTTTGTGAGGGTTTTTTTAATATACTTTGCTGTGTGTCAAGTATTTTGTTAATCTGTTCCCAATCACTTGTCGACAATCCTTTATCAGTGTGCAAGTTTAAACTCAGCTAAAACAGCTATTAAGGATGCAGTTGTTTCTAATATACTTATGGCTTTGGACGGGTGGCTAACTTAGACGTCAAAGTGCCCCAGCCTATCGCCATTTTAGTGGCTTTAAAGAAGTTGTCTAAATTCCCCGGTGCCTCATCTGTCTGACACGGCGAAAGAGCAATTCCCCCACACCCTCCCTACACTACAGTTGCTATGTCCCTTGCAGAACTTTGAGAAAGAGGAAATCCTTCCTATCTTACAACAAACCATCTTGAGGCTAATACTGATGCAAGTTGAGAGGTGCACATCTTTCCTGCTCTCCTGAGTTCTCATTCTGGCCTCTCTGTAGGCCACAACAGACAAGGCTTGTCAACCTGGAACAGGAGTATTTTTGGCCATTTCTACAATTCAGCACCATGTGATCTGTGCAAAACTCTTTGATGCACCATCTCCATATAGAAACCAATTGCAAGAGACAGCTCTTTTCTTAATCGTATTCTCAACCTATCAACAATATTTGCAAACTACACTTCACTGTATGTATTCTGGATTCAGTCTTTGCCAATGGTCCTCCATTCCTCTGTCCCATGTATCCTCTTGTTGATGCTCCTCTTAAGCTACAAATGCAACTGGTACCACCACCACCCTTTCTGACCACATTATACAGCAATAGATGTATGGCATTTCTCCTACACCCACTGACCCTTTTGAATTGTATGGATTTCAGTGGGATTTGATCTTGCTTAGCTGTCGCTGGCTTGTGTCCATATTCCACAAAGCAGGGTGCTAAAGCCTGGAGATTGCAGCTCTTTTTATACATGCCATGGGGATTTAGCTTCTACAAATGTATCCGAATATCTTTTGAGCTGTATCATGAACCCAGCTGCACAATGGCTCTTTGAGCTGCATTTAACCTCCCTTGTGATTATGTTACCCAGTTATGTTACATGAAGCAATCAATATGTTCCAAAGCTTGCAGAGAGGAATGTTCTAACCTTTTGAACAGACTCTAAAATCCAGGTGGTCTTCATTTTGTACAGGGACACCAAGACTATTTCCTATTTAGAGCAACATTGTGGAAGTGACACCAGTAGCATAGTTAGATAATTTTAGGCTTACTAACCTTATACACGGACACACCTCTTAGATCTTAGGTTTAGTCATGTTGCATTTTGTAGCCCTCTTGCTCATTTTGCTGAGTGGGGCTCTGGTCATTTGCCCCAAAATCCAATTCTGAGACCACCATCATGTAGCAGATGAGAGATTTAAGACTAGAATTTTTACAGGCCCTTGCATCATGATGGATGTTTGCTTTTAGGCAGTGGGTGGGCAACCTGCAACCAAACCAGCCTTAGGCATGTTGCCCTCCGTCTCATCTCATGGAGCCCTTGGTCTAATGTCATGCTGGTGGGGAAAGTTGGAAGAAAGAGGAGGTTTGGAGGAGGAAGAACCAGGGGAGAAAGCAGAGACAGAGGGAGACAAATGAAAGGAGGAGAAGAAAGGGACACTGCAGACCACGGGCAAGAGTGATCTGCCTCTCCCTGGTTGCCCATCAGGCAGGGGATGAGAAGGGGTGATAGAAAGAGAAAATGAGTGGTCCCTATGCACACACTTTGTATCTAGCTTCATCCACTGCTCTCTTTTGTTCTGCCACCACTAGCATTCAACACCCTCCCCCAGCTGACCCCCAAAGGAACGCAGCCCTCTATAGAATCATAGAGTTGGAATAGACCACAAGGGCCATCGAGTCCAACCCCCTGCCAAGCAGGAAACACCATCAGAGCACTCCTGACATATGGTTGTCAAGCCTCTGCTTAAAGACCTCCAAAGAAGGAGACTCCACCACACTCCTTGGCAGCAAATTCCACTGTCAAACAGCTCTTACTGTCAGGAAGTTCTTCCTAATGTTTAGGTGGAATCTTCTTTCTTGTAGTTTGGATCCATTGCTCCGTGTCCGCTTCTCTGGAGCAGCAGAAAACAACCTTTCTCCCTCCTCTATATGACATCCTTTTATATATTTGTACATGGCTATCATATCACCCCTTAACCTCCTCTTCTCCAGGCTAAACATGCCCAGCTCCCTTAGCCGTTCCTCATAAGGCATCGTTTCCAGGCCTTTGACCATTTTGGTTGCCCTCCTCTGGACACGTTCCAGTTTGTCAGTGTCCTTCTTGAACT
Source organism: Podarcis liolepis (assembly GCF_965112155.1). Taxonomy (NCBI): domain Eukaryota; kingdom Metazoa; phylum Chordata; class Lepidosauria; order Squamata; family Lacertidae; genus Podarcis; species Podarcis liolepis. The sequence continues at coordinate 37,671,357 of NC_139567.1, forward strand.
GTGGTGCCCAGAACTGGACACAGTACTCCAGGTGAGGTCTGACCAGAGCAGAATACAGTGGCACTATTACTTCCCTTGATCTAGATGCTATACTCCTACTGATGCAGCCCAGAATTGCATTGGCTTTTTTAGCTGCCGCGTCACACTGTTGGCTCATGTCAAGTTTGTGGTCAAGGGCTCCTCACCTTTGTTGAAGGTGAAGAATGTTCCCTGTTTTCTTCAAGTTCTTTCAATGCCCTGCCCTGCTGCTGCTTAGCTCATACATTTATACAAAGAGAGAACCCAGAGATGAGCAGATTTTTAAGAGTGTGTTCAGGTGGCAAAGTGGTACACAGAGTGCCCCATGATATTGCACTTTCCTGATACCTGGGAACCCCTTTTACCATTTTTTCGAATGCCTATGGGCATCAATAGATGCTTAGCAAGGTAAGGGTTCAACTTGAGTATGTTTCAGGGAGGAAAGTGTTCTCGAGGGATTTATTGTTTATTGTATTAGGGTTTTTATTGTTTGTTGGTTTAGGTTTTCTTCATTTTGCAGTTAACTAATTCAAAGTATTTGTGGTCAGAAAGAATCACTGCAATTATCCAATTTGATTTATTGTAGCAGGAGTTTCCAAAGCATCCTCCCAATGTTTTTATCCATTCTTAAGTTGATGAATTCTTGTGGTCAGCGGGTCAGCAGCAGTTCTCAACTTTCTAAGATTTGAAAGCACCACCAAATTTACATAAATGTGCTCTTAGTGGCATATCATCCTATATAATTTGCTTTCAAAGACACTGAGCCCCATCTGCTTAAGAAAGGCCTTTCTGCCCTGTGATCCAATCCGCATTCCAGTTTTGCAGGTCACTTGGCTAAAGCTTTAGAGAGTGACCTGCACAATTGGCATGATGACTGGGCAGTCTATAATCCCATGGCAGATTGCACAAACACAATCCCAAATGCCAGTTTCAACTAGACCTAAAATCTGAAGGCATCTGATGCAGCAGCCTTGCTGAAGCTAAGCAGGCCTGGCTCTCATTGGGGCCTGGATGGGAGACTGACTGGGACCTCAACATAAATCTCATTGAGTTCTATTGAAGAAAGAAAGATTCAGATAAAAAAGAAAATCAGTCAGATCATCTTTGGGTAAAGTCTGACAGTGTGGTATTATCTCCCCTGGGCAGGCGAGTCTTGTCTGTCTGTCTGTCTTGTATCCCACCTTAAAATGTAAGAAATGGTGCCTGCATGATGTCTTAGAATAAGGCTTTCCATTGAGTAATGTGTAGAAACGTCTGGGGGTGTGCAGCTAGAATGTTTGCAGCAGGTGTTAGGGGAAATTATGACACGTTCTTCCTAAGTCTGCAACAAGGAAACCTTTGGTAAAGTTATTGAGGGCTTGCTTGGCAAAGCAACTTAGTCGATCATGACCACTGCTGAGGAACTAGAGATTTAAGCAGCCATGTACTGCACTGACCCTGCACCAGGGATGGGAAACCTACAACAGCTCCCACCTCTGACTTACAACTCCCATCAGTCGCTGAACATTATCCAGGCTGGTTGGGGCTCATGGGAGTTGAAGTCCAGCAACATCTTGAGAGCCACAGAATCTTTGGTATCACCTGGCTTCCAGGACCAGGAAGACGCCAGTTTGCAGCGTTGTAGCTTGGCTCAAACTGCCTGCATTTCCCTCTTCCAGCCAGTCAGGGGGCTAGGTACTGGCCACGGGGCTCAAGGCAATACCTGACCCTTGTCAATCACAGAAGGCACAATGGGACATTTTTTGCCAAAGTATTTTGGCGTTTCACACTTGTCTGTTTTTACTTGTTTACAAGCATTTCTAAACCACTTAATATTTAAAATCTCTGAACCATGTTGAAAATTGAAAACATAAAAACAGTGAAACTGTATAATAAAAACAGATAAAACCAATTCTAGTAAAAACAGGGTCCAGTCTTATGGGTCAGGGAAACTCTAGGCAAGAGAAAGTGGCTGAGGCAACGTCTGGCAGAGGAAAGAGCAATCCATAAGGCAGAGGCAACAGTGGAGAACACTTGTTTTTAGCTCTCACCACCCTATGATATTCTGTAGAGTATGGTGCCACAAGCCATTTCCCTCCAAATTGTCTAAGTGTCCTTACAAGTCTCCATAGCAGCAGTCTTTCAGATAACGTGGCTTAGGGTTGTCCAAGTCTTTATATGTTAATAACAAGACTTTGAACATGACACAGACACTAGCTGGCAGCCAGTCCAGGTCCCTCAGCACAGGTGGAACATGTGTGCGTCCCGGTGCTCCAGTCAACAACCTGGCAGCTGCATTCTGCACTCCCTGCAGCTTCTCCGCCATTCTTGAGGGAAGCCCCACACAGCGAGCATGTCCTATTGTTGGGTCCTTCCAGCCTTACAGTTCTGAAGCACGCTTTGGACCCGTTTAGCTCCAACGTTGTACATTGGACCTCTACTAGCAACCCAAACTAAGCAACGTCAAAGAACGGCCGCTGGTTTTTGAAGTATAAAAGTAGGAGACGGTAACGGCAGGTTTCCCGTTGGCTTGTATGCCCAGCGCTACATGTGCTGAGTGTCGGCGCTCCTTGTTCGACAGCGTCTCCCTGATGTACACATTACTACACGCAGCTTCTGCCTCCACTTTCATCTGTATCGGCAGCATTAAATATTATTATATCATTTACTCTCTCGAGCAGGAAAATGATGTTTGGCAGCTTGTTCTATGAATTTTTCATAAAGATAAAAAGCGGCCTAATCTTGTGAGCTTTAACTCTCAGTAGCAGTAATGGCTTTGATTTAAAGTGTTTTGTCTTAATGATAGTTATATTGAAAATTTCCTGCTGCTTTCAAGCACGCACGGTTATTATCATAAACACTGATGGTGCAAACGGCTGCCAAATTGCGTGTGGCTGCTTATGGCAAGAGAGGAGAGAAAAAGAGAGACAGGGAGCTCTGTCGACAGGTTGCTGTCAGTGAGACCTTTCAATCTGAGAGCATTTTGAGTCTTCCCGAAGTTTTGCTTTGACCTCCAGAAGTGACTTTTGGGGTTCTCGTCACTTCTCAGCACTGTGGTCCACAGCCAGGCAAGGATAGCAAGATGAAGCAGAATCTCAGGCAGTGTTTGTACAGCTGTTCTCCTGGAAAGCACCCTTAATAAAGGAGCGTTTACACACGCTGCCATCATTCTGCGCTAAAGTCGGAACACACAGTTGTTAAGTGTCCTCTGGAGGGCCAAGGCCCTCAATAGAGACCAATTATTTACATCCACTTGGGCAGAAATTCCCCATGTTGCACGATCCTGCAGAAAATGGCCTACAAACAGATTTGGGGTCACTTCCCAATGGCTGATGCACTTGGAAAGAGAAAGAGTTGGAAGCCCAGGGTTTGTCAGTCCTGCAAGGAACACCACACCAAGGGGAATTAGTTGGCATGGAAATTAATTCTGCATGAGTGAGTTCTGCTTTGAATGTCCTTGTGGGGGAAATCACTTCCCCTCTCATTTTTCTCGGTGTGCACTCTTAAGATGTGTGTTGAGAAACAGAAGAGAGTCAACGTGTATCATTCTGTCTAGCTTCTGGGAGATCTGCGATACATGTCTTTGGGACCTAAACAGGTAGCTATCTGACCCTTCACAAGTTACAAAGGCACAAGGCAAGTGTCTGCTTTGCAGCAGATATTTAAGAGTACTGGTCAAACCTCAAAAAAGAAAGAAACTTAGTAATGCAGGTGCTTTGTGCTACGATCTAATGAGAAAGAAACTATCACAAAACTCTGCAAAGATTCATGGAAGTTTGGAGCAGAAAAGTAATTTCCTGAGAGTTATTTATTTTTCCCTGTTCAATTCTTTCCTGAATTCACCATCTGGAGGCTCTGTTTTCATAATGGGGTGATCTATTTTGGTGATACAGTTGATGCTGAAAGTAAGAAATAAATAAATAAATAAATCTTCCTTTCTGTTTTATTTAAGTTCATCTTTTCTGTCTTGCAAGTTCAGACCTGCTCTTGCCTTTTGCTGGAAGGCAATTATGAATGTGGAAGAGCAAAATTCTTCCTGATGCTGGGGGGGGGGGGTGTTCTTTGTTGTTACCAGTGGCTTACAACACAGATATTAAAATGTACCTCTAGCCCACTTGGCTTGGGAGAATAAATGTGTAGACTGGTTTGTTAAAATGCATGCAGACATTTTTGCACCAACCAGTTTGAGAATTGCTGTCCTTTAAAGGATGCCCATGATGTGAAATAAGAACAAGCTTAATATCCCAAATCCCAACCAACTGTGGAGTTCACTCTCTGCTTTGGTCAAACTTGGCTACTAGCCATGATGGCTATGCTCTGCCTCCACTATTTGGAGATAGTATACTTTGGAATACCAGTTGCCGGAAACCACAGGAAGGGAGAGTGTTGTTGCACTCAGCTCCTGCTTGCAGGCTCCCCATTGAAGCATCTGGTGGCCACTGGGAGAACAGGATGCTAAACAAGGCGGGCCATTGCCCTGATTGAGCAGGGCTCTTAGTTCTTTTGAGATTCCCCCTGCTTAGCTAGGTTAAATGTGGAGTAGATCAACTCTTTGTGATACCTGCCTATTAATTAATTTTTGTTACTTATGCTAGTTCTCAATCTGAAGGTTGTGACGAGGTTTAATGGAAATCAGCTTCTGTTTACTTCCTACTGGGACCCAAACCAACTGAAATCCACAAACTGCCTTATTAAAGCCATAACTTTGTATGGTGTGAGACTCACTCATCTTATCTGGGGCTCTGTGGAGTTCAATTTTTATGGCCAGGGCATTAACACAAACTCCAAACCTTGCACTATGCAGTACTAAAATGGAGGTGGGGGTGGGAGTGATCTTGTAGGATCCAGTACAACAGGAAATCCAGGTAAGATCAAATAAGGAACATTTCTCAATAAATACATAGATATACTTTGGTACAAATAGTTATGCACACGCACACACACACACTTTGTATACATTGCACCTGGTGGTTGGGGATTTTTTTGCTTTTTATGAGTTTGGGGAAAGGGACTTCATGTGGATGAACCCCTGTAGCTTTGCAAGGTTAGGCCCAGTCAGCTTGGTTCGGCTTTTCTCTACACTTCTCAGTATGTATTGCATTGGTTGTCATTTTAATCAGTTGGGGTTCTGTGTTTGCATACTTCTGTTCTTGTGCCTGTTTTGGAAAAGAATATATAGTACATCAGATGGTGAGTTTATGTTTTTTTGTTTTTTTACAAAATCCAGGCTCAATGCCTCTGAACCTATGAGTCTGAGTAAGGACGCATGATCAAGCTGTGGTCCACTTGCTCCTCAAAATCCTACATACATATATTTTTGCTCTTGTTTCCGTGATTTGTAACTGTAAAAAAATAATAATAAAGTACAATTTAATATTGAAAATAAGAACCAATCCAGTATCCACAATGATAGAGTCACTGTATCTCCAGGGATCCCCGATTACGGTTTCTATTCTCCGCCCGGTGACCAACGGGCTCAATTATCGTACGCGGACTATGGTTCCATGGGGCCTCGGGTGGCTCAGATGCTTCGTAGCGAGCACCCTGCTTCAGCGAGTAACTCCCCCCTTCACCACCTTCCCAGCCCGGATCAATTTAAAAGCCCAGGTTTGTATAGAATTTCATTCATTTGGGGAAGCAAAAGAAAAGGAAAATGGCAATAGCATCACATATTTAGCGATGCACAGAAAGAGATCTGCATGCTATGTATGCCACTTAATGGTTGGCAATCAAACTTCACTCCATCCTTTTACTCAGTTCTAGAATTTTTGTCGACTTTGCTTCAGTTGTGAAGGGCACAGTTTTCTTTTAGGGGCTGTTCCAGATCTGATCAAATGTCAATCAAAACCTTTTGTAGAGGCATGACAGCAGAGAGTGAAGTAGCTCATTAGATGTGCAGGGCAACCTTATTCATGTCTACTTGGAAGTAAGTCTTGAGCTTAAAAAGTGCATTCCCTCTTCAGATGGGTGTGAATCAAAATGTAACTGTATTCTTTAAAGATTATATAAAGGACCCTAATAATTTGTGTTGATTTTTTCAAGATTCTTCTTAACCCCAGAGATTTTGATGCAAAAGGTTTCAAACTGCATATTCTGTTGAAAGTTATTCTTAGCTAGGTATTTGACCTGAAAGAGATGCTTAGAATAAGGTGTGTGCGCTTGTGTATGAATGATACTTCATCCTCCTGAGAATCTTTTACTTTGCTTCTTCCAGAAATTTGCTTCTGACATTTGATGAGCTCTTTCATTAGCAATCTGATCCTAAATACCTCTTCAGTGCACCTATCTTACGCTGCATAAGCTTCATGTAGTTTATCATTTCAACTGAACTGGGAACTATTGTTAGATTTAACTATGGTTTCTCCAAACAATCCAAGATCAAATTGTGTTTTCTGATCCTGACTTGTTTGGATAAAACCATTGTTGAAATTAAATGAAAATCCTGGTTTGGATGAAACAATAAACAGTGGTTAGTTGAAAATGCTTTTGATTTGTTCTTTGTGGCTATAACAGGAAGAGAGGGGAGAGCAGACCAAGTCAGGCCACTAAATTACAACTTAGTGTTATGTCCAAACCTGGTCATTGTTTTCTACAAGGATTCCACAAATGTATCCATGACTTAGATTTTTAGCACACTCTTTCTTGAAACAGACAGTCTTCTCAGGGCCCCTTCACACCTGTTTGTGAATCATCACCAAATCCAGATTCGCAAATTCTGCATTCCACCTAGAATGAACTCTCGCAATGAAACCTTGGTTTACATTATGTGTTGAAAGAGTTCCTACTGGTCTTAATGTTTAAATAAGAGGAGGAATGTCTTGCTGTTGCTCATAGGCATGTGGTGGCTTCTAAATATATACTTACATAGAGTTCACCACTTGAATGAGTCAGCCATCATCTCTCCCCTCCCCACCTTGGAAAATCCTACGTAACTAGATGGCCTAAATACCTGTACATGGGGTTGATTTTTTGACACTCTTGTAAAATTGCTGAAGTGCTTTTGCCTTGAAAATAGGAAGCCATCATTTCCTCCTCACTTTGTGAATCCACCTCAGTATAATGCGCCATATGCTAAGGCAGATGTCATAATGAATCATGGCTGGAAATTCCTCCCCATTTTATCAAAGAGAGTTTATCTTTCAGTGGTGACCTTTCTTGTCCAGAACTGGAGTAATTTGTGTGCAGGCTTTGTGTTAACATGCCAGTTCATAGGACAAAGTGCCTGATAAGCCAGCCTTAGCTCTCACTTGTCAGCAGTGCCAGCAAAATCATGCTCTGGGCTCTCGCCACACAAGCACTCCTTAAAGCAGCCTTCCCCAACCTGGTGCCCTCCATATGTTTTTGACTACAGCTCCCATCAGCCCCAGTCAGCACAGTCATGGGGCCTGCGGCTGATGGGAGCCGTAGTCAAAAACATATGGAGGGCACCAAATTGGGGGAGGTGCTTTAAGATTTCACCATTTAAGCTCCTCACCTTGCTTCCAAATCATGCAGTAAGCAGAATAGTAGATTCCCCTTTGTCTCAGGAGAGAAAGTCCTGTTTCCCATTTGCATATGTTAATTCATCAAATCATGAATTAAAAATTGGCCAGCATTGAGGCGCACCTAAAACTGTTTTAGATACAATAGTTTAAAATCAGCAAGTAGGAACACTCAAGCCAGGATCAAAACAAATGGTGGGACTAGTTTGCCTGGTATTTTGGATAGCTCAGTTGATTAGAGTTTGGTACTGATAATGCCAAGGTCACAGTTTTATCCCCATACAGGAAAGTTGCATATTCCTGCATTGAAGGGGGTTGGACTATATGATCCCCGGAGTCCCTTCCAACTCTACAATTCTGCTATTCTAAGTGAGCATGCAAAAGTGCTTTGAACAGTGAGGGGGCTCTAAGGATCATTGCAGAACAGCCAGAATGTACATGCAGGTAGCCTTTTATGTTTAAAGGTATTTAATTGCATTATGTCCTGGTGAGCCATCAGGTAGAATTCTGCCTGTATTCTTTTCATTATATCACCACAATGGCTGATTCAGATATCTGAACAGCCAAAGTTTGCCCACTTCCTTACTCAGTTGTGTTTTGCTGGTCCGCAACAGCCATCTTCAGTGGAAACCACAGAGGAAGGGTGAGATACCAGAAAAATCAGAAAGCAGGAAAGATTGGACAAATCAGTTATTCCTTCTTTGGCTTTTGCTGATTGGCTGCAGGCAGAAAGCATGAAGGGAGAAAGCATGCATTAGACATGTTCCCACAGGAAATAATGGATATGAGCATCTCGTTTTGTGAATACTCGCCAGACAATATATTTTCTGGGAATGAATCCTGTTCGGAAGGCGAGACCTATGTGTACATGTTACGTTGCACCTTGTTTTACCGAAGAGATGCTACAGAAATAAAGCTTAAAATCTATAGGTAGGAATGTATAGGTTTAGGGTGCAGAAGTGTGCGAATTTTTAACACATATATTGAAACAGTTATGTCCCTAATGAAGTTTGGAAATGAAGTCCTCAGAGAAGGAGGATGCTGAATATGAAGGAGATGAGATCCAAAAGAGAAAAGCAGGAGGGATTTATATTAAATGCCACATTCTGTAGCAAGGACCTTTTTAAAAATGTTTTTTAAATGTTTGATGTTATATTATGTTTTTATATGTGTTGGAAGCCGCCCAGAGTGGCTAGGGCAACCCAGCCAGACGGGCGGGGTATAAATAATAACATTAGTAGTAGCATGAGTCCCCTCCCTCCCCAGCCAAATTTGATACTGCAGTGAACAGTCCCAATCCACAGCAACATATGGCACCTTCAGTGTGCTGTGGGAAGAGTAACTTTTCATATGTCTCAGTCTTCTTTCATACCCACCTAACTTCCTCCTGTCTCAGAAGAAAAGAAAAGGAGGGATTAGAACTTGGATTCAATATGTGCCTGGTGAGGAAGAACAGAGTGAGTTTTCTTGGTGCCGGTGCTTTTCTTCTAGAAAAAAAGGTGTCGGTAGTACTGCGTAGCCTTGAGTACTCCCAGAAAAAAGCGCTTGTCTTGGCATCAGCTCTGCCTTCTGTACTCCCTTCTCCAAAGCTCTCCCCCACTTGAGCTCTTTTACTTATTTGCCCTTTGGGTGATAATTTCCCCGTTTTTGAAAACCAGGGCTCAGTGTGTTGTAATGTTGGATAAAGACTGGGGACTCAGGTTCCACTTGCCCCCAACTGAGCCATGGGCCTCACTGGGTGACCTTAGGCCAGTCACCACCTCAGGCTATGCTGCCTTACAGGGGTAGAAATGAGACAGGATGATAGATGCCACCTGCAGCTCCTTGGAGAAAACACGCGTTACAGATATTTTTATAGAAACATAAAAATGAGCTTGCAGTAAAAAAGATGGAGCAGGGGTGTCACAGCGTTCCTTTACTGACAGTCTCCTGAGCACCTTTTAGTACTCCCTGAAATAATAGGGTAGTCACCAGCTCATCCAGAATCATTTCATTCAGCCTGCTGGTTGTTTTGCTAGCTTGCTTAAACAAACCTGTTAAGTGAGTGGTCTCTGTTTTCCCTGCGATGTGGAAGGTGGTATCTTAGATTTCTACAAGCTAAATCTCTTGCCATTTCTTAGGGCTACTCTGCCTGCTATTTGTTTTAGGTGCACATCAAAAAATGTAATGTGCAAGTGAAGCAAACACGTGTACTATTCAGGTACGGCGACTGGCTGTGGTCTGTAGTTAAAAGCTCACAGTGCCAGACTCAGGTTTGTCTTGGTTTAATGTGCAAAATGGCCTTAAATGATTCTGGGAATAGTTCTCTCTTTATGGCAGTCCCAATATTTACCAGCCCCGCTCCCAATCTTCTTTTCTCCGGGTGCAGCAAAAAGCTATCCCTTCAGTTTCTCCCCTTCACTTACATCTTAAAACATTCCATTTCCGCTTTGATCCTCTCGATCCTATTTCCTCCCACCTCTTGTTTTAAATTATGGTAGCCCAACTGGACAAAATTGGTCATCGGAGACTCGATCAGCGTGATGCTGTTGTTTTCCATTGCTTGGATACATCGCTTTCTCTAATGTGCCCCCCCCCCAGGGGCTGCGTTTTAGGTTGTAGGGCTTTTCCCCCTAGTTTGCTTTTGAACAATGCATTATTGCTGACTCACACTCATCTTGTTCTCTCTATTAAGCAGCCGGAGGAACCGAGTCTGCGACGTGAAGTGCGTGATTGCGAGTCCATGTCATTATTTTTAGCTCCTAATTGAATGTGAACTTGCTGGACCTCAGTGTGTAATCTAGGTTAATGGGCACACAATGTGGCATTAGAGCTTCCCACACTCATTCCTGTTTGTGGCCCAGTTCCGTTTTCTGAAGGGGAAGGTGGGAAACAGACTTTTACTACTTTATTAGTTTCTCACCAGAGACTCATTTGGGAGCTGCAGGCTGGCGTTGACAGGAAGGTTAGATCCACTGTCCAATAAACCTGGAGATTACAGCTGCTTTTACCACTATATTCCCCCTCCCATTGCAGTCATCAACCTGCATGACCCCAATTTAAAAAGAGCCCAAAATAGTAATCCATCACTTTTTGTTTGTGCATTTTTGTTTTTACTTGTTTCAAAAATATTGCTTTGCCCTGTACTTCATAAAACTTCATGACCGCGAAATGGAATTGACTTATTCCATAGCTTTTCAGTGCAGAGATCATGTTTTCATCTCAAGTTGAATGGCAAGGATTTTACCGCTCAAATTGCTCATTTGCACAAGATACTGGGCAACCTGAAAATTAAGAGGATGAAGAGAAAACATTGTGCAATCACCATCCATCTGTAGAAGAGTATTCCTTTTTATTCTTTCCTGCCTCCCACCCCAGAACTGCTCACTACAGCATCTTCTGCCCAGCATTGAAAATAGAACCCATAAACTAAACTCATAAGGGTCAACTTTAGGGATGGAATTTTCTGAAAATCACAGTGTTGATTATCAACACACTTTTTTTTTCCTCATTCCAGCCTCAGTCCTGAAGGGAAGCAACTTATTTTTTACTGGTTCTGCTTAAACTACAGATAATTGCCACATATTATATGCATAATTATAGGTATAATATTAAACACATATTACATATGAATACATTCCAGGTTTCCCAAGATAACAGATGCATACAACAAGGCATGAATTTAAAAAAATGTATCTAGTTTTATATGTTTCATATTTATAAAATCACACTAGCAAAGCATCAGCTTGCTTTTCCATCCTCCCTCCCGTTCCTTTTAACTCATGTGATGCCTTTTTTCAGATTGCGAGATGCTTTTTGTAAGCTGCTCAGAGCCTTTTTGGTTAAAGGACTGAATATAAATACAAAATATATAAATGCTGTGTAAATGAATAATGCAGTGGCAAGAGGAAACCAATCCCTGGCTCCAGACCTGGGGAGCCAACACCAGATCTAAGGCCAGTCTGGCAAGGGTGTCCTCCTCAGGCAGAGAGTTGTTTGGAGATCCCCCAGACAGTGTTAGTGAAGACAAAGTACAAAAAGAAGTCTTTGCCCACCACTCAGGGGAAAAAGAGGTGTCTGTTTAAAGAAACATTGTCTTCTCACTCCAAGACTAGCTCTCCCTTCAAGTTGCACACCTAGAGACCCCAAGCCCAGATAGCCACAGCCCTCAAAACATCAACCCAAGCCTGGACCCTGACATCTGGCAAGAATCTTCCAGGGGTAGAAGCAGTGTGAGAAGGCTGCACACTGGAATTCCAAGTGATCCCAAGGGACAGGTTTGTGCAGATCCAGTCCTCAAAGAACCCCACCAGACACCCAAAGACCCCAGGCAGTCAGCCTCTTCAGATCAAGGCCATTGCACCCGTTTCTCACAGGGATTCTCTTTCGCATCTCTCTTTGTGCTGCTGCCTCCCCCCTCGGCCTGGTTTCAAAACTCCTTAATTTTATTTTCAGTGTTCTTCTGAACAAAACAGCAGCAGGTTCCCACTTTTTGTTGTCCAGTCTAAATAAGAAAGTTTGAGCTAAAAAATTACACCCTGCAAGTTATACATTCTCTCTGGCACTTCAAATAGGTTTTTAAGCTTTTAGATTTGGCATGTTCTCTGATTTTCCCATCACCTCCCATGCTTATTTAAGATTTGTTTCTGAAATACATTATCAGATGACTACTCCCTTCCTTTTTGATACTTCACGTCTAACTTGCAGTATTTTTTAAGTCTTACAAGGATGCTTGTATTGGAAAAGTATATTACAGCAATATATTCTGATTAAAAGCCAGTCTCTGCAAGGTGCTTTTTCTCTGTGGCAGTTCCAAGACCTGTCTTCTCTAATGTGTTGGGTCTACTGCAGACTGCCAGCTCTGTAACAGCTTTTCCAAATGCTCCTCTGAAGTTTTTGCAACTCGCTGTTTTGTAGGTCATGAACACAAAAGGAGCCGAGACATCTTCTACTCCTCTAGTGTATTTGCAAGATAATGTCCCAGTGGGCGTGCTTTTTATGCTTTGCATTTCTCCTGTAGTCAATTCTGCGATCACAGCGAACTATCAAAATGATGTTCAAACAATGGGAAATTACCCTTGACTTTGTATAGTCAACAGTCTTTGTTCAGACTTCACAAGCAAATCCTGAATGTACAAACAGTATCATTCATATGTGTGTGTGTTTAACAACTGTGAAAAGATACATTTCAATATGTTCTGGTGAATTCAGTTGGTTGGTTGCAAGGCTACTTGGAGGGGGCAAGTGTCCCTGAAGGTGTAGGGGCACTGCGGGGGCTTGCTCCTGTTCCCTAAGTTCCTGCAGTCTAAAACAATTAGGCCCAAAATTGTTGGGCAGAACACTGAGAAAAAGTCCCCAACCTCTGGAATCTGATAAGTTTGCTCACACTTTCTTGCAAATTGTCCGTTTTGCAGTTGTTGTTCCCATTAAGAAGGACATTTCCCCCTATCGATATCTTCCAGAATTCCCCTGGCAGAGTGAGCTTACTTGGCTCTTTCCACTAGCACAGCAGAGACCAGTTAAATGCTCTCCCTAGGTAGGAGTGCAGGCAGTGGATGTCATTTTGGAGAAGGAAAAAATACTGCTCCAAGCAACTTGGCCTTGTGTGCAGTTGTACATCTCTACTGGTGTTCAATCAGTTGAGGCTAAACTGTTGACATGGCCCTGTGGGCTTGGTGCACTGTATTCAGGCTCACCCTGGGGATGGGTGGGTGATGCAACACCCCCTTTCCCCTGAGTAGTGTTGAACGTTTGACTGATCAGAGAAGATTTGGTTAACTGTCACACAACAGTCAATAATTTTTAAAGCATTAACTTTTATGATGACAACAAAAGCAATAATCATTAGATCACTGTTATAGGGAAACAAGGCTGATATTTATTACTACTACTACTACTATTATTATTATTAAAATCTAATTTTGTTAGGATACCTGGCAAGGCATCTATAAATGCAAACAGTTCACAGGTCCTAAAATCTTTTGGTCCCAGGCAGGATTCCTATGAACTTTAGGAAGCTTCTGAGAGTGGAAACAGAGATCTCATTTTTGGATTCCCCCTTCCTGCTGTGGAAACTCTGGCGGCCTTTGCACTACCAATATGGCAGCCCAGACATCAATAGGGCTGAGAAGGTCTGTAGACCTGGGGAAGGCTTGGATCTAAAGCCTTCCCAGTCCTCTGACACACCCCAAACTGAAGATTAAATCCAAACAATGGAAACAATGCTAGGGAAATAATTTAAATTAGAGGTTTTCAAGCTCTGATTTTGAGGTTTTGAATCCATGGCTCCCTTAACCGACTACATTCTTTCTGTGGCACCCCTGTTGGGCTGAGGAACCCAGTTATGTCACCCCCTGACTGCAGAGTTGGCAGCCTCTCATCCTTTTGTGAACACCCTTGTGGAGGGTTCCCTCAGCCTCCTCTCCTCTCCCCTCTCTACTTGGGAGTCCTCTGAGCAGCTGCTGCTGCTGCTGCCGCCCCCGGTCTCTGAGCCACCCCCCACACCAAAGAGAGGGGCCTCCAAGAGGCACCATTCACCTGCAGAGTTTATAGTCAGGGCTGCTGCAATAAACAGTTGTGCAAGCCTTTGGGAGGCAGAGACTTGAGAGGGCATCAGAGGAGGGAGGGAAGGAAAGAGGGATGGAGGCCTGTGTTGTCCGTGGCACCTCTAACCATCACTCAAGGCACCCCAGGGAGCCACAGCACCCTGGCTGAAAATCACTGATTTAAACAAATGTTTAAAACCCTAGCCAAGGACATAGGCGAGCAAGAGTGAACCTGCACCCTCATTCCTTCCCTGCTGGCAAGAGCCCAACAGGTTGTTGGATGAGGTATATAAGCTGCCTTTGGCCCCCACCACCTTCCCCTCCCCAGTTTTAAGATTTCAGCCTTGGTATTCTATTTGGATTGTATCCTAGAACTGGAGGGTGGGCCTTCAGTTGCAAAACCGCATGAAAATGAAAACAGAAAGAAAGCAAAGTACAGTACAGTTAAAAAGCCAAAGCTCCCTTTTTAAATGCAGTAGTGCTAGGTAAGCAGTGTTCCCTCCAACAGCAGCTGCTTTCTTCTTTTCCTCCACCATCATCATTATGGAATCTTAACCACTATAGGGAAAGGGAGTAAGAAGCCCTTCTTCCTATCGTTGCTAAGAAAGGAAGCATCATAAAATAAATCAGGCATTCCTGGAATATTTATTCAAGCAGTTGAGACAAAAACAGTCCTTGAAACCTCCTACTTCGCAATACGTTTACAGTATTGGACCACCATTAAAGAATAGGTGGTCAGGCTGTCAAATCTGACAGATCAGTTGACTGGTGTGTCAATCCTCCCTCAGCGCTTTGGGCCCCCACAGACAGGTTTACTTATACCTGAGTGGAGATGGAGGGGCTTGTCTTTTATCTATTGAGAATGCTGTCTGTATATTAGCTTTGCATCCGTTTTTCAGAAATGCACTCATTTTGGTATCTAGCCATGAATCCTGAGCCAGCAGGAAACACACACAAAAAGGAGCAATGGAGATAACCGTGGGCAACCAGGAACACAGTCAGAAGAGGTCAGGGAGCCATCTTGCTCAAGGCAGAACCATCTCTTCCATCAGTTGCCTCTTCCCAAACACATGGCAGCTCCTTTGGTGCACAATCCTGAGACAACTAAAAATTATTATATCCCTTCAAGTTCCCTGCGCTTCTTTGTAAACACATTGAAATAAGGAGACCCCTTTGCTATCTGGGCAGCTCCCCAGCAATGACCTCTATATCAGAGGCGGATTTAGTTCAGTGTGAGCATTGCAGCCACACAAGGCATGCAAGCCAAGGAGGGCGCCTTTTCAAAGCCAGGCAAGCGCTTGGCCGGCTTCAGGAAGGAGGTAGGAGGGCTCTGGCAGGGTCCTAGGGTCCTCCTTCCCAAAGCCAGGCAAGCGCTTACTGGGCTTTGGGAAGGTAGGAGCACTCTGGGACCTTGCCAGAGCCCTCGTTACCTCCTTTCCCAAGCCCAGCATAAGTCGGCACCGCGAAGGCTGTAAGGAAGGCGTCCACTGGCCTCGCACAGGGCGTCCTATTACCAAGGCCTGCCCATGTCTGCATGGTGGCCATTTTGAGCTTCCCTTGGATGCACCCATCCTGCCAGGACTCCTCACCTTACCAGGACAGCCACCTCTGGCTCACACTAAGGCAGCCTCCATCTGGCGTGATTTAAAGCCACTTCCATGTGGAGGCTCTGCATCACTCACTTCAGAAGCCTAAGCATTTATTTGCCTGGGTAAGGGAGGCTTTCTGGTGAGCTGTCAGCAAGGCCTGTATCCACTTTACTGAACTGGAAAAGAAAAGTCTGCTCTAGCAAGTTAATAAAGGGCCTCTGAATATCTCAGCTGGATGTTTTTCTCCATGAGTGAGAACGCCAAATGTTAGCTTGACATTTAATCTTTAATATTTTTTTAAGTACGTTGTTTTGCCATTTCAGTCCAGCACAATGCAGTTACTTTCCTAGATCTTTCTCCCCAACCTCAGTGCTGATTGTGGTCACCTGTCCCCCTGCCAAACACTAGGGATACTGCTTCATGCATTCTCTCCATGCACACAGACCCCATTTTATCTCTGCCAGGTTAATACTTATAATATTTTGCTATGGGAGGGGCTGCACATTTACAGCTGGCCTTTATTTTAGGACTTTGCAGATCTGTGTTGCTCAAGATGTACCAGATTTGTTTTTCAATTTATCTATTTTTTTAAGTATGGGTGTTCGTTAGAGGTGGAAAGATTCCCTTTTGGTGTGTGAGGCTTTGGGGAAAGCCCCTCTTTTCCAGGAAATGTTGTGGAGTTTTCTGTAAGTAGACAAACAGCTGTTTTCCTCAAAAGTGTGGAATCTAGCAAGATGCAGAAAGAAAACTAATGTGAAATGCCCAGGGGCATATTACTCCCAGATAGTTTTTTTCTCCCAGCTTGGGAAAGGGGAGGCAGGATTCCCAACTATACCTCCAGGCAACATGGCATTTTGACCTCTGGGGAAACTTACAAGCTTGCATCTTTGGTGGGCTGAAAGATTCAAAGCTATGGTAAAGGCTTTGCAACCTCCCATTTCACTCTGCCTAGATGTATAGAGGGAACGGTGCTCTGTAGTCTGTTGTCAGAGAGGGCAGGCCCTGTGTCTTTTTGCTATTTAATCCTGTTTCTTTCTCTTTTTTTCTTTAAAAGCATTTTTCAGATACTTCCACCAATTATTTTACATATCAAACATCTCTAGACAATGCAAATAGACCAATAACAGCAAAGGTTTATTTAATAACAGCGTTCCTGGAACATCATTTTCTAGGTTTGCATTATAGTCGGAGCTATTTGAGAGCATCTTGTTCAGTATAATTAAGCAATAGATTTTAAAAGGTCAATAATGATCAGCTCAAGAAATAGCACTGCTTGCCTTGATATAGTCATGAAGGCAAGTGGATGGTCTCAAAGCATAAAGCTGGCAGTTTTCTCTCTTTGTAGCATACTACTTATGGTTCGGTCTTCCTCCTCCACTAAATCTGCTAATTTCACTTTTTCTACCAAATAGTTGACAAAAAGAGATGCATCGTGCTTTCAGCTAAAGGAGCTGACTTCCCTATTACTATTTACATTTTTTTCCTCCCTACTTCCCTCTCTGGAAATAATTAAGATTATAGGATTGTTTCTGCTTCTAGCTACTCATTTCTTTGTGCATTCCGGTAGTGCCCAAATAATAGTTTTGGAGATGGAGACAGACACTTATTATTAGGGGAGGAGGAAAGGGAAACCAACCCTCCTCTGGTACCGAAAACACCCCAAATGTTCCATTGCATATCATTTGTTTGTTTGTTTGTTTGTTTGTTTGTTTGTTTGTTTGTTTTAAAGAAAAGCATTTCAAACCTCCCAATCTTCATGTACCTTGAGAGCTAAAAAGTGGGTGGGTGGACAGGACATATATTTCATCTGAAAGTTTTCAGTGGATCCAAAAAACGGTTTTCTTTCTTTGCTTATCAACATTTAATATCAATATTAACACAATGTGTAGTCTAAAACTAGTTCCTTTGTAGTTTGCATGGGATGTGAATGCTGTCTCGACGTGCCCAGATCTAGAAAACTCGTTTTACTACTGCATGAGCATCAAATCAGATGTTGAAAAATATATATTTTTGTGATAATTTGGTGAAACTGAGCACCTACCGTCTCTGGTTGCAGTAGTGTGTTGAATGGTGTTTTTTTTTTCCTTCTCTCTTTATACATATTTCTATATATTTGGAGCTCCAAGCTTCTTAGTAGTATGGGCTGACTATTATTGAGTACTTGCTCTCCTATCGCATGGCCTTGGTTAAGTGTTAGAAGTTGGACCTA
The DNA here is from genome assembly GCF_965112155.1 of Podarcis liolepis. Lineage (NCBI taxonomy): Eukaryota > Metazoa > Chordata > Lepidosauria > Squamata > Lacertidae > Podarcis > Podarcis liolepis. The sequence continues at coordinate 37,689,157 of NC_139567.1, forward strand.
GGCTGTTTTCTTTTCTTTTTTTAGTGTTTGGCTTTGTAATAACTGTGCATGCTCGGCTTCTGGCCTCATACCCAGCTTTATTCTCTGCACACCAGTCTTGAATAGCTACAGTGCTCAACCGAATTTTGGCGCACCCGCTTCCCCGGCAGGCTCCAACCCAGCCCGGCCCGGAGGATTCCCAGGGGCGAACAGCCCGGGTCCCGTTGCAGACCTCTACGGTACAGCCAGTCAAGACTCCGGTGTTGGTAACTACATAAGTGCTGCCAGCCCCCAGCCTGGCTCCGGCTTTGGGCATGGAATTGCTGTAAGTAGTCCTCTTTGTTTCCCCGTTTCTCCTCCTAGCGTGTCCTGGGCTCTGAAATGAGCAGAGTTAGCTGCCAACGAGTGCAATCCCTCCCACCGCTGTCAGGGTAGGCTCCTGTTAGAGAAGCTACTACACTTTCTAAATAGGCCTTCAAAGCCAGGACTCTTGCCTGTCACGTGTATTAGAAGCTAAATTGAATCTATTTGTGTGGCTCTGCCTTTGCCCCGGCATCCTCTATGGATTCCATATACCTGAAGCTTCACTTTCTTTTGATTGTAACAGCAAACCGTTACACTTCCCTTGCAAGGTACAATCAGACTTCCTTCAGCCAGACCACATATTCAGATCTTTTGCCAGATACTGGACTTGCATTGTGCTCCGTTATTCCAGATAAATGTCAGCTGCTGAGAGGTGTCCATTTGACAGAAGTTGCACTGTGTATTTATTTCTGTAAGGGGGGGGCAGAGATTTCCTCTGATCCATCAACCTGCACAGCACACCAAGTATGTCTTTTTTTTAATTTTAGCAATGTGTGTGCGCTTCTGTTTAAGGAAACCTGTTAAGTTTTTTTCATAGCAATCTTACCCAGGTGAGAGATCTCACTTTAGTGCTCCCACTCGAGCAGCTGAAAGATAACAAATGCCACAATCCTACAAAAACAGGAGTGCTTAATTTCCAAAGGTGTGCTTAAGTTTTTTTTCTGGCTATAAGCCACCCCACCCCACCCCCACAAAAATGCTTACATGAGCTAATTTTGAGATCCTAAAGTACAGGTAGATCTCCACTTACATGTTACATTCCGGCTATTGTGCATATAAGGGAAATTGCACAAAGGCAGAACGATCCCCGGAACAGCTCTTCACAACCATCCCTCCCTGTCTAAAGTCGTCACTGCGTGGGCCTTGCCCCCCCCAACCCACTTTGCTTATTGGGCTCTGGAAGGCCCTGGAGGGCTCCCGTGAGATCTCACAGGAGCCATTGCATAACCTTAGACGGCCTTCCTGGGGGTTTTCCCTGATCTCCCACTCCTCATTTTAATTTTTTTTCTGTGGTCTGTGTAACGCTGGAATCACGTATGTAAAATCAGTGTAAGATGAGATCTATCTGTACTCCTCCAAGCAACTTCCATATCCCAAAAGTTTTAAAGGTTGATAACTCTGCTCATGCTCCCAATAATCTGGGAGCAGCTCCTTGCACCCTAACCCTTTGTCAAAAGTAGATGTATGAATATGCATAGGAGCAATTTGCAGGAACACTCCTATAACCTTAAAACAGGAAGCAAGGAATGGCCTGTATCACTTTTTTAAATTTTAGCTGGGCTAGAAATGAAGTACTGATATAATAACACTTAGCATGGAAAGTTGCCTTGCTCTGCACCTTACCAGCTACCCATGAGTGAATGGATTCACATCACCAGAACAGGGGCTTCTTTCTGTGCCATTATTTCGTATTCAGTTTTAAGATCTAATCCATTTTTGGAAGGTGGAAAAAGGTTGCATAGTGTGTGGGTGGAGGAATGGTTATGTGAATCCAATTTATAAAGAACTGAAGTTGTTGCTTTAAATCTGTTCATCTGCAAAAAAGTTTTTAACGTATTTTTTTTCTCAAGCCAATACAAGATGTTTTAGTATTAATGTGGTGTGATTATTAATTTGGAAGCGGAAAATTACTAATTTTCAAGTGGAAATTTTGCTCAACAAATTTGCATGCAAGTCCCCCCCCCCCATCTCAATTCTACTGTGTTCAATTGTGTGTGTTAGCATGAATGTCTGATGCTGTTTAGTGGCCAGTTAACCAAATTATTTTAAGCCAAACGGATTATTCCTGTCCATTTTCTTGTATCTGGAGCTATACCCTAATTAACCCAAAGTGCAGACAAAGTTCCAAAAGTGTTTTACTGCGTTAAAAATGTTAACACCCGGACATGTATGGTTTTTGTTTTAATTCCATTCCCCTTGTAATGTCAGCTGGGTAACTTGCAAAATCCCATTGGATCAGCTGTACAGTGAAAGACAGATTATTATTCTGTTAAGACCTACATCAATCTAAACTGCCATCTATCGCCACTTTGCAACACCCCTCATTTCCATTTTTCGCCTAAAGAAAGAAAAGATCGGGTTGTTCTTGAAAACGTGTGCGCTGTTGACCTTTTGCAGCAGCCTGGCTTCCAAAGAATAATACAGCACTCAGCATTGTGCTTTGTCTGCACTAATGTGGCCTTTAAAATTATTTTGTGTGTGCCTGCACACAGCTGGCTCTTTAATTTTACGTTCAATAACATTCTACAGAAAGTAGCTGCCTTTTTAATACCTTTCACGCCATCCATTTACTAACAGCAGCTTAAGAAATTTACTTTTCAGATGTGATCTTGGAAAAATATCCCTAGAATTGAATCTACAGAGATGTTAGCAGGACTAGATTGCAGCTTTTCTAAATATTCATGCTGGCACCACACACACTTGAGACTTTTGATAAATCCATGCAAAAAATAAATAAAAATCACAATCTCTTCCCATGTATCACACTGATGACATTAACAATTGTACAATTTTAGGGGCCTTTGATTGCAACGGCTTTTACAAATGGATACCATTGAAACGTTACACAGGGTTGGTTGCCATCTCACTTGGAGGTATTCCAGTATATAGCATTTATATTTTCAACTATGTCCCTTATATTTTGTCATTTTTTTTTTACATTCTTACACTCTTCTTTCTTCCTGTCTTTAAATCCTTTTTTCCTTGTAATATTATTATTATTATTATTATTATTATTATTATTATTATTCAGTTTTCTGGGATGGAAAGCGGAAAGGGATCCTGAGCAAATTTTGCTAAGTGTCTTTACATTTATTTCATTTTTATGCAATCGATTTGATTATTCAGATACAAAGAGCTGTTGAGGAATCCTCAACCTTCTCTGAGCATTTTTTTAAATAAGTACCATTAATGTGGACTAGAGACTTGTGGAAAAAGCAGCATTCAAAAGTGCAATGCTTTACTGCTTCAAATCCACCTCTAAGTGCTATGTCAAATCCTGTAGCACAAGAAGGACTGTTAGTACTTTCAGAACAGCTACCTCAAATTAAAACTATACACTTACTAATGTCCTATCTGGATCTCTGCCTGTTTCCTACCCTTCAACTGACCACCCCAATGTGGGGTCTTTGCATATCAAATTATAAATATTCAGTCTAAAGAGTAAAAACAACTCCTAGAAAACAGTCCATGACCAGATTATATACACATATATCTAAATGTGGTGAATGCTTTATTTTGCTGCTAATTGCATGCCTTCTAAATTCCAAATCAGCGCATGGAATTAAAATAATGATTGCTGAAATTAGGAGAATTTGGCATGATGCTTGTGAAATGCTTTAGGAATGTCAGAGGGGTGAATAAGTATATGGTGGTGTGGTTTAAGTGACCCAAGGTTTTTCGACCATGAACAAATGAGTTTTTAAAAAGGTTCTCAAGGATGCTAAGGCATTTGAGTTGCATCTGTTCAACACCTCACCCCCTTGCAAAACACATAACAATGCTCCATGATTCTCATCAGGCACATGCTCTGCATCATACCCAGAGTGTGACTTGAGGGCACGCGATAAAGATACCTTGCTGAAACTAAGCAGGTCTGAGTCTGGTTAGTGCCTGAGAATCCCATATATGCCAGCTTGAGCTCTATGGTGGAAGAAAGACAGGGTATTACATGTAGTGAAATAAATAAATTCTGTACTCGTCACTAACCTTTAGAACATGCAGTTGGGGAAGGGCCATAATTCAGTGGTCAAGCATCTGCCCTGCAAGCAAATGGTCCCTGGTTCAATCTCCAGGTAGGGCTGGGAAATATTTGCCCACCTAAAATCCTGGGGAGCTGCTGCCTGAGGTGGATGCACCAATGGTCTGACTCAGTATAAGTATATGTTTCTGTGGAGTATGATCTAAGTGACTGGCAGTGAGATACAACAAAAAGAAAACCAGGACACCATTCTAGGTGAATCAGGGTCTCAAACTGGTGCCATTAACGGTTGCTTGCTTATTATGTTCAAGTTACTAATAGCAACCAGGTTCACAGAAAAAAACACTACATGAGCAATTAAAAATGGTGTTTTGGTGCTAACAAGTGTTAACCAGGTAACCATACGGCATTAATTCACCCAGTACCCACATGAGCGCTGTAACCGCCATTAACAAGGCAATAAGCAGTGGCTGAAATAAGCCCATTTCAAATGAAGAGCATCTCTGTAATTTGTGCGCCATGTTTTCTTCACTCCACTAGGTATCTTCTGCTGTAGCTTCAGAGACATCTAGTCCTCTGTGAGCCTTGTTGAGAATACCTTTTGCGGCAATCCTTGTTTCTTCTTGACAACCACACAAACACACATCTTCAGGCATTAACGGACCCTGGATAGCCTTTCCTAACCTGTTCCCAGTTACAGAAAGGTTGTACCATTTGGTCCACATACTTCTGCCAATCATTATTTTTATGCTTAACATTGGAGTCCAGTGAAGTCCTTCGCACACAACATTTCAGTAATTCTCACAACAGCACTGCATGGTAGGTAGGTAGGAAGAGCTGCAGATTGGAGTTGAGGCAGAGGTACTAGCATAGCTCAGTTCATGGCTGAGCTAAGCTTTGAACCAAGATTTACTGGTTCATAGCTTCCTCTCCAACCTGTATTTTTCACGTCTCCCCCTAAACACCAAGACAACCAAGCAGGAAAGAAGCTTGGGGATCAGAAGCTCAGAGGTGTCAGGCTGTGCTACCTCCATCCACTGCAGCTGCCTTGTCTGACAGCTTCCCATAAGCCTATTGGAAAAGCCAAGCTACTCAAGAGGTTTCCAGAGAGAGGCCTTGCTTGAAACAGACCCAGAGCCTGATAGCTGAGTGGGCACAAACTGGCAAAAAAACCTAGCCATGGCTAATTCCTACTGACACCAGCATGATTTGAGTTAGCTGTGACTCAAGTTTTGCTCTGTTGTTTTCAAGTAGGACTTTGCCACAAATGACTTTTGCTGCCTTGCCTTAAACCCAGGGCCTTGCTCTGAGAACGTCTTCTAGGGAACTTCTTGATATGTGAGGCCTGATTTCAGGTGTGTTGGGAGAAGGTATCCCTTCTGGCACCAGGCCAAGTAGAATGAATAAAGAACTTGGTGGATAGAAACATGAAGTTAATTTTTAGAGAGGCAGTGTGAACACGCGTTATTTAGTTGTCTCATTCTCACTGATTATATTGTCTGAAGCCAGTAAGAAAAATAAAAAAATTAGGTACCAGTGGGATTCAATAACAATCACTTCCATATCCAAGTCATTATTACAAATGCAGCATGCCTCTTTCTTAACTCCACCAGGGCGCTTAGTTACACGCCACTCTCTCTTCCCTTGTCATGTCACGCTCTTTATTTTTGCCCTTCAATGCACCCACCACCACCTCCATCAAAGAGCACAGGTTCACCTTCATACTTGGTTTTGAAGTCCTGTGAAGAGGGCCTGTTTCAGAAAAAGGAAGACTTTACATCAACTGTTGGCATGCTTTTTATCCAAGTTGTTTGCCAACAACATCTCTTACTTTTCTAAAAAATGTGTAAATGAAGTTCCCCCACAGGTTCCTGGAGCGCAGCCATGTGTCTGGGATGGCTCCTCCCTCTGGCTGGATCCAATTATGGTCCCAAGTAGATGAGACTACCCAGGGGGAGGGAACATCCTTCTCACCAGACCACCCTGCCTCATGAGCTGGATGGTTGGGATCAACTTGAGCTCCTAGCTTGTCTTCTGTATTTTCTTCTTCTGTGTGTTTCTCTCTCTCCCTGCCTCCCCTTTCATTCCCCACCTGCTGTTAGGAACTGGGGGCATTTGGGAGGCTGCTCCTGTAGCACAGGAGGTTTGTGGTTCACACTGGCACAATTGCACAGAAGAGGAGGAGGCAGAGAAAGAGAGGAGCCCCAAGTGGGACGGTGGAGAACATTGTGCCCAGATGGCTGAGAGGGTTGGCACAATTGCTCATCACAGCAAGCAGGCACCATGAGATTCACTGAGGTGATGGAGAAGCCTGCAGAGCCCATTTGGATCTCTCCCCACCCGCATCTCAGCCTTGGCTGGCATCAGCAGCCAAACACTATGCCCCGCAGCAGGGCAAAGTCACCCTCAAAGGGAAACGTGTTTTAAGAACCAGAGGCCTCTGAAGCAGGTGAACAGGATAGCCCTCCAAGCCACGTCCAAGGAAGGCTAAAGCCCTGGGCTGCAAGTGAACTGTCAGTGGAGGGGGTTAAGTCCTCTCAATACTGCGTTTGTCTGGGGAAAAGGAATTCTGCCAGGTCCACACCAGCAACAGGCCCTTCCCTACCATTGCAGTCCCCCTGTCCAGGACTGGAAAGGGGTAAATAAGTACACAAGTCCCATTGAAGGAAGAATGATGCATTAAGTCAGCATTCCTTCTGCCCTCTTCCTCTTCTCCCTCCTCTTTCCTATTCTCCATCTTCTGGACACAAGTGGTCCATCTTAGTGGCACATTCCATAAGGCATGGAACCAGCAAGGCCAGCCTGTTCAAGAAGGCATACAGCAGGAAGTTAGAATGCCTAGGGCTGAAGCTCTCTTCAGTGCTCCCTCTCCAGAGAGGTCAAAGCAAGGAGGCTCCTGGAACTGCTGTAAGCCAAAAGCTGCCTTTCCAGACCAGCGGCACTGCATGGCCATGCATCACTCTCCATGTTCAAGAGTTATGAAAAGCTGAATGGGGCATACCAGGAAACATAAACCATCACACAAACTAGTCAACAAGCGACACTACTTCCTGCCTAAGGTGATGGGAAAGCTGAATGCACCAGCAGTAGATTCCCCCAGGAATCCATGATAAACATGCAGGGGCAGGTTGTGGGTGGAGGAGCTGGCCAACAGGGATGATGTCTCCAAAGCCCATAAGGATGGTATGAAGAAAAACTCTTTTGGGGCAACACGCAGTAGGAGGGGCCATCTCAGACACATGACTTCCTTCCAAGAACCCCAAGGAAACAGAAGTTCTTCTCACTCACAAGTAACTCCAACCTATAAAAATTTTAAAGGGTTTGTCTCTAATTTTGAGGACCTTGTGGCTCCACAGTGCACGGCCTTAAAAGGAAGACAACACTTGGAACATAGGAAGGTGCCTTATACTGAGTCAGACACATTGGACCATGTAAATGGCTCGGTGCTATCTACACGGGTTGGCAGCAGTTTTTCAGGGTTTCAGACGGGGTCTCTCCCAGCTGTACCTGGAGATATCAGAACTTGAACCTGAGACCTTTTGCATATAAAGCATGTGTTCTGCCACTGAGCTATGGCCCTGGGACCAAGTTATTGTCAATATTAACATCCCTGGCACTTAACAGAACCCTGATTTTCTTGCATGGACCTAGAAGCAGAGAGTCCCTGTTTGCAGCATTAGCTCCCTGCCTGTTTCTGTTTTAAGGGTAATTCATATTATGTGTAAGTTACCATCTAAGCGCCCCTTGTAGGTCATTTGCCTAAGAGTCTCAATCACCCCAGTTCTTCTTTCCCTATCACATTTCTCGGCAGATAGGTGCAGTTACCACATGAATAATAGACTCTGTGTGTATGCTGCGGTGCCATTAGAGCGGCAGAAAGCTGGAGAATTTGATATTAGCCACCGAAATCAGATTCCCTAAGAATTTTAAAAAAGAAAAACAAAAAAGATTAAATTCTGACCTTATACCTGGAAGCTGCGCCCACTAACATTTCAGAAGTTGGGAGTGGGGAGGCTAAATCTGCTTTCCACCAGTCAGGGGAGGGGACTTGTGCGCGCCGAATAGCTCCCTGTGAATCACAGAATAAGGAGGCATACAACATAATTGCATAGTGTATTTAAGCACCAGAATCCACTTCCCCTGTTTCTGAACTTGAGCTGATGTGGTGCAGCATTTTGATATTCTTAACCTGGTTGGTTAGACACAGCTCTGGATATCAACATGCATAAGTCCCTCGCCCTTTAAGACAAATGTATGGTGGCCTGTTGGGAAACAAATGACATCCCAGGTTCACCACCTTCAAAGTGTGACCATAAAACCCATAAAAAGGCCCCTAGAACTAGTAACATGTCTCTGAAGTGTTGGCTATAATTGTTGTTGTTTTTATCTATTCACACACTTTCTCTCTTTTTTTCCTTTTCCAAAAACGCGCTGTAGAGTATATCTGGATGTCCAGGCAAGACAGGGCGAAGTTTCTGAATGGTTCCATGTTTAGGTGATACATCATCAATCAGACTTTGAGCATTGCATCATCACCAATAACCCACACAAACTGGAGGTGGCATTCAGCGGACTTGGGTTGTCCACAATCTCTATCATCTCACAAACCTGCTGTACTATATAGAACAACAGCTTTTTAAAGAAAAGAATATGTGTATATATATATAATCCATTTTGTTCATTTTATTATTTTTCTTGATGTTTTTCCCCCTTTGAAATCTATTTTAATCACTCTTTTGTAGTATTTTGACATAGGCTTGTAGTCACGTAGACCTACTACTTTGTGTATTTAGAAAAAGCCTAACCATAATATAACTGTTTATATATTACGAGGATTTTTTTGGAGGGGGGGCTTTGCTTTTTAATAACCTCCCACCCCTTTATTTTGTTTTATGTACTTTTGTCGCTTAAAAGAAGCTGAAGTGGTAACACGATTCTCAGTTGACTGGTACCAATTCTGAAGCTAAAAAAAACTTTTTTCAGGTGGAATTTAGCACACACTGAATTTAGAAGTAGAGCAAGCAAGACAAGTGAGCGGACATATTCTATTTATGCTGTATAGGGAATGGGAGGCTGGCTCAGTAACAAGATCTCTAGCAGTTCTTTGTATTAGTTAACCTAATTATATCTATTTTCGGCAATAAGGCAAGGACCACAAAGTTTTTTGTGCGTCCTTTTTCTATAAGTGCATTTTTTTGTTGTTGAAAAAGAGGCGATATAAGGTTTTTTGAAATTGTGATTTCTGAAAAAATAATAATACTGTAAATACAATTCCATTAACTTACATATAAACTATTAAAAAAGAGAAATGCTTAATATTTTTGTGATGGAGTCAGACTAAGGCAGTTTCTGTACTGAACGGAAGAAAAAGACAAAGACTAGGGGCCCCCGATCTGCTGGAAGCTTCTCTTCTGCAAGTGCTTTGGCATGAACAGAAGAGGCCTAAGGGCAGGGAACTGCCCTTCCTGGCTCCCATTCATCTCGCCAGCACATGGAACGGCAAAGCTCCCAGTGGGTCGCACCCTGACATTTTTAAACGTTTGAGATCGACTGCCGGAGCTGGCCCATAGCAGTTAGATCAACACTGTTTAGCTTGCTCTGTAGGTGTTAGACCTTATAACTGTACTAGCGTCATACCAGCATATTAACTAGACATCTGTGCACAGCTTATAAAGTAACAGTCTAGTTACATTTTTAAGTTAAGAAGGAGAAAAAAAACTGCTTTTCCCAAGATTGAAAAAGCTACAAATATAATATTTAAGACGGTATTTAAAAATCCAAGCACACTTTTTTTAACCATTCTTTAGATCACCTGACTGACTGTCCATCCATTTCAGCCACCCTGACGCCTTCTATAGCTCTCTGGCCAAGCGAGTCCACTTGGAAGCTCCCACGCTGTGGGCAGGGGGTGCAAATTAAGCCTTGCATCTTCTCACCTCATCCATTCTTTCCTATATTAACAAATTAGGGAAAGCAAAGTTTTGTTTTTTTTTAAAAAAGAAAATATTGTTCTGAATACCTCAGTGCTACAAGTTTATCACCCTAGACGCAAGAGAAGATTTAATTTATTGTAGATGAAAACAGATTTGAAAAAAAAATGTATAAAAAACATCATTGCACTGTGACTGGTAGGGAAAAACTGACAATTTCCAATTTGCACATGTTTAATGTTTGGCTGTTATATATATGGTCCTCTGCTGGGGAGGAGTCTTATGAAGGATATTTTTTAATTTAATTTTTTAAATATGGGTCAAATAGGCCAGCAACAGCAACTCGAAGTACAACACAGTAGGTGATATTACAAGCATAACTATAGTGTGGATATATTCTTTTTTTTAACATTAATATTGACAAGGTTTATTAATATTTTTTTAAATTGTTACGTTTATAAATTTGGTACTCTAGGTACAGCCAGAATAAGACACTGAATGCGACATTTGTTAAGAGAAAAAAAAGCTGCTGCGCTCCTATTTTTGTAAAACTTTACTAACAAGTAGGCTAACATAGTTGTTCAATAGACAAGTTAGAGCAAAGCATCTTTGAACACTCACCGAGGCACCATAATGCTAACCGTAAGGACGGGGGAGGGTCTTGTTTTTAAACAACAAAAAACATGGGTTTCTTTGTTGTTTGTTGGTTTTGGGTTGTTTTTTGTTTGTTGGTTGGTTGTGTAATGTCTTTGGTTGTACTATTATTATTATTATTTTCTTATTTCAAAACAACCAGGTTTAAAAGCCAGAATGCTGGACGCTTTTTAAAATGGAGACTTGATCAAGTAGTACACTAAATAATAATAATACTATTAATAATAATAAAGAAAGAAAAGTAATTAACTGCAAACCAAATTCCCTGAGAGTCAAGTGTGTAAAAAAAAAAAGTCAGGGAATTTTTTTTTTATTACTCTTTAATCAATGTAGATGACATCAGAGTACCACCTATCAGGGACGACTTCTCTGAAGGCTCCTTTCAAATGATGTAGAGTTCTCCCTCCCAGGAGCTCTGCGCAGCTCCCATTCATTTCAATGGAGCTTTCCTGTGAGGAGTTCCCGGGAGCGTGTGCCTGTACTGTATACTACCATGTGTTCCTCCTCGTCATTCATTCCCTGTCACCTCATAGCAGATTATTTGATCATTGTTGTATGTTAATAATGTATAAAAATGACTATCTTGTAAGAGTGCTGTCCTGATGCTAGTGTAGTGACAAACCCCAACCCCTTCTCTTTTCTTCTCTTTCTTCCTCTTCTAGTACATATTGGTAGTTGTATCGTAATTAAGGTTAAATACATAGATGTAGTTATTCAGATTTAGGACCAGTAAGGATAGAACTTTCTCTTATTTAAGACAAAACGAAATGATAATAATTTTGGGCAGGTGTTTTTTTTTAAACTTAAATTTTCTTTTTGTGTTTTTTCTTTCTGCTGATCTCATGTGGTTTCAACTAACCAAAGGTCTCACAATGTTAAAAAAAAAAAGAAGAAGAAGAAGGAAAAAAAATGCTAGCAAAACCACTGCGGCATTTTATAGATTCCCCCACCCTTTGACTTTTATAAAGAGGGTGTGCCATACTACCTTAAATGCTAACGCTAGATATGCAAAACTGGATTTTTTTAATTTATTTTTTAAAATAAAAAAGAGGGAGGCATGGTATAATAAAATGATTTTACTAAGAGAAAAAATATTTTTTTAAAAAAGAATGCTCAGAAGAAAAAAATTGATAACCTGTGTGAATATGTTTTAGATGTTTCTATACCTTTTGAAAAGCCCCAGTGGCCCATAGCACAACTTGTGTGGAACCTGGTATGTTTCTGAAGTGGCTTCCTAGGCTAAGGTTCATTTTAGTTCCCTCACTCATCTAGAAATCTGTTTCAGAGGATTTGGGTTCGTTTGTTTGTTTTTGAAAACAATTAATTTTAGCACAGAAGGCTCAGCTGCGTCATTATTTTAGTCAAGGTGAGCAGGCAAAAAGCCCCATCTTCAGTATCTCATCATTTTGTTCCAAACTTCCCCTTCCAAACAATGCCTTGGAGTTAGCAAAAACCAAAAGGCAGGAGCAGAATGGTGTAAACAGGGATTGAAAAGCACCACTCAAGTACTGTGGTGGATTCTTTACACACCTCCATGGAGAAAGCATTGGAAAAATGCTGCTTTGTGCCTCAAGTTAAAAGTTAATTTTTAAAACAATCTTGTGAAAAACCAGAGGCCAGGAAACTCTATGAGAAATTCTCTGCTTGTTTCCGTGGCGTTTGGATGTCAAAATTGATCTAAAAGTTTGGAAAGAGCTTGGCATGAAATCCTGGCATACTTTTCTTTTTTGCTACTGACTTGAATAGAGGGCCAGAATTTCACTCACGGGATATTGGGAGTTTTTAATTCACATTGCCTGTTTCTCCTCCCACCGAAGGTGTGGAGAGGGGAAACAAAACACAGCCCATCCAATCTTAACTTGATTAAAATGAAGAGCAACCTGTCCCTTTTTTGTTTCCTATTCTACATAATGTTCATTTTAATTTGAATTTGTAGCTTGGACTTTAAGGTAGCATGGCTCTGTTGCTGTAATTTTTTTCCCCTTGTACAGCAGTATATACACAAGCTGATGAATGTTACACATCTTGCTAGGCTAGTTGAATCATTGGGTAATTGTTGGTAAATAATAATGACCTGAAAGGTGTACAGACTTTTTTTAATTTTCTCTTCTCCATCACCCAGCTATTAACCCTGTACGATTCTTTCAATCTTGAGTGTGAATGAGGGCTAGGGACTCCAGCCACCAAACCACCCTGTTTCATTTGCCATCTAATTCAATGCAACATAAAACAAAACTAAAGCAATATAGTTTTCCTACATTTTTTTCTTGAAGGTCAGCCATGGTTGTGTAATATATATATTGCATATGAAATTGTTTACAAAAAAAAATACTAACTACTTATTTTTTACTCTTGGGTGTATTTGTTTTGAAAGGTTTCCTTTTTGTTTTGTTTTGGGTTTTTTTCTGAAAAGCAAAATGGTTGGAAGAGCAAACCGAAGCTAGTCTAACTATGTTTTGAGTGACAGGGGGCCTTAGACACACTGGCAGATTCCCAAAAAATCTGCATCAATACACTGTAGAGTTTCATAAAGTGCGCAGAATCTAATTCCAATCCATTTTCTCACTGTGTGCAAGCACTACATGAGATTCTGCAAGCTAAGCAATACTTTAATACTGTAATAAAAAAAATTACCAAAAAATAAAAGGAATTCAAAATCAAAGTGATCTGTTTGCCAGTTACCAAACAATCAGAATGTATTGTCTTAATATAATTTTGTTTCAGACAAAAACAAACAAACAAAAAAAAGAAGTCACCCGTGCTATAGAATAACCTGTGTTTGTACATATGCCAACACCACCACACATGTGTGGGATGTGAGTGTCAATTGAATTCTAGTGATAGCAAAATAATCTCACTGTATATGTTGTACGTTTTGAATTCCATCAGTAAATCCAATGCAAAATCTCAGCATTTTCAGGTGGTTCTAAATGTACTTAATCAACAACGACACAGTGGCCAGGCCTAGCCCCTTCCTTTTATATTTTAGTATGAACTGATGCGAACTTTGGTAGTGACTTTTTATATACATATATAAATATATATATACATACATATATATATATACGTGTATCTATATATATCAAGCATCTTTCAGGTCTCTGTGTATGGCTTTCCGAAGCCCTGTTGTAAAAATATACTACATGGATGGGGGTCTCTCACATCACAGATGTGGAAAGTATAATTTTATATTTGTATTTTCAAATAAATAAGTTTGTGAAAGGTTTCCATCCTCTACTGTGGTCCAGAAAATCAATGTGTTTGTCTCAGAAAAAAATAATAAAAAAATCTGTTTTGAACAGTGTTGTATGATGTGTCATTTGCATCAATCGCCTGACACCTAGCTGTTAATGTCTATTTTTCCACTTCCCTTACCTGCATTCATCTCAAAAAGGTGCCCATATGCTCTGGTTAGTCAATCATCATTCCTTAATTACTCTGTTACAGCGGACAAGGTGTTCTACGCATTTCCACATCTGCTAGGGAGGAGACATAAGCCTACCTGGCATGAAGGGTCTTTTCTTGATAACTAGATGCCCCATTCTTTTAATCATGCTTGTCTCCTGTGCATCAGAACTCTGAAAGGCAAAGTTTCAAGAAAGACTTCAGAAGGATGTGTGTGACCTCATAGCTCCCAGGGATTCATGGATTATTTTTCCACAGTCCCCGCCAGGTGGGTGCTTGCAAAAAGAGTCACCGGGACTCTTAAAAACTAAAGCATCAAACCATTTATCAGGCCACCACCAACTAGCATCAACTTGACCATTATGGTTTTGGCTAACAAGAGGTGTTTAACTGCCCGTCGGATGCAATTGCCTTGGAAACTGGGGCTTTCCATATTTTAAATGACTATTTTTTATTTCATTTACTGGCTATTTTAAATCGAGGGTGTTGAGAAAGGCTGGCATGGCTTTGTTCTCTTGGGAGCTGCACCATGGTACTAATTATTAAAAACCAGCCTTCTGCATCTCTAGGTTCCTTGATTCAAAAAAGCTTATCACTCTTTTCTTTTACAAAGAATATTAGAGCTGCCTGAAGAGGCGCAAGGACCTGATAGCATATAGTTCTTCAATGTATTTCTAATTTTGTATTGGGGGGGGGGATGCAGTATGACTCTATCCAGAGTGATATCAGAAATTAGTCTACAAAGGTTTGCTTCAGCCCCCAATTCAGGCAGAACATCACTACCACTTTGCATTCACCACAAGGGTAGGGGTATTTTTTTTACTGGGATGGGGAGCTCTTTCCCATCTGACTTACTGTTATCTACACCATGAAGATAACAGCTGGTGGCTCCTTGGGGCAATTAATTCCTAGGGCTAAAATCAAGAGGGAATGATGCAACAGGTGTGGGGAGCCAGGTGAGGGCAGAAGTGCTGTAAGGAGAGCCCTGCAGCTGGATCAGACCAAATGCCCTCAGTTATACCAGCAGCATCACAGTGGCCAAGCAGATGCCTTTGGGAAGCAGGCAAACAGGATCGGAGCACACCTGTACTGTCTCTCCCCACTTGTGATACCCAGAAACTGGTATACTGGTTCATGGTGAGTTCCAGCACCTCTTTTTCTAGAAAAATAGCACTGCATAAAATATAATAAAAAATCAAATATAATACACTGCTTAAAAAAAGAGAATAAAAATGAATACACCATCGATAAAACTGAGTAGTACAGAAACACACACACGTCTTTAAGAGGCTTTAAAGCTGATTACCAATCTCAGCCTCTCAAATGCTGAAGGGGGAGCCATTCCAAAGGTGGGTGCCACCACTGAGAAGGCCCACTTTTGTGTTGTTACCAAGCGAGAATCCATTAGCTGCAGAATGACCAGCAGACTTTCCTCAGAAGATCTTACTGCTCAGCTTGGTCTGTACTGGGGAAGTGAACTGCTAGGTGCCCTTCTTTCAAGTGGCTTTGGACTTTCCATATCAACAACCAAACTTTTTGCTTGTCTCAGTAGTTAATCTGCCTCTTAACACTAATGTAATATAAGCAAATAAAAGGGATGCGGGTGGCGCTGTGGGTAAAACCTCAGCGCCTAGGACTTGGCGAGTTTTTTTGTCTTGCGGTTCTTTCCGTCTTGCGAAGCACGGTGTCAGAAAAGTTTTGGAAAAGCTTCAAAAATCACCAAAGTCTTCAAAAACCTCAAAAAAGGCTACCACACCGCGTTCTATGAGTTGCTCCTCGAAGTCAAGTCGCAACTGTATTAACGGTTTTAAGAAAAAGGAAACAAACTTGCAAGATGTTTCTCTCTTGCAAAGCAAGCCCATAGGGAAAATCGTCTTGCGAAGCAACTCAAAAAACCAAAAACCCTTTCGTTTTGCGAGTTTTCCGTCTTGCGAGGCATTCGTCTTGCAAGGTACCACTGTATTACTATTTTTTAATCACAAATTGTGACAGGAATGTTGGGAACTGAATTTAAGATCAGAAGAATGAAGAACTGAAAAGGGACAGTTCCATTCATCTCTACACACCCCTAACCAGAAACCCCTCAATGAATCAAAGATTGAAAGTTATAAGATACCTAACCTTTCAGATGAGCTGGAACTTCACATTTAAAAAAAGGAAACAATCTAGCTTCTAGTTTCATCTTAGATGGCGACAAGGTAGGAAAAGGAAATGGGGACGGTGGAGACTCCACAAGGGTCTCTGCCCCCTCTAAGGGCACTTCTTCCATTGCTGAAAGAGAGAGCTCAGCGCTCAGGTTGCTTAACAAGAGAAGATGGACTTGGGGCTGCTGCGGTTGAAGGTCAGCGCCCTGCTGACTGCGGGATGGCCTCGTCTCTGGAAAGCAGTCAACCCATCAAAGCCTTAATGGGACTGATGATTAGTGAGGTACCGAGGGAAAAATTAGATTAGAAAAACAAATGAAAATCATTTAGGAAGTGGGGCTTATTCGCGGTGGAAGGCTGCTGCTGTATCAAGGCAGGCAGGCAACAATTTGACTTCCATCCAGGAGAAGGAGAGCAGGTCTGGAATACATTAGTGTGGTGGGAGGCCGGGAATAGCAGCCACTTAACCCTGTCATTCAGCAAACATTAGTGAATTATGAGTGTGTTACTGTTGGGTTATGCGCTTGCAAAATGCCCAACGGCCTCCTATATCTCAGCTAAAAATATGCTCGTGCGCCTTTGGTGTCAACAAACTGATTTTTATTTTTATTATTACAGACACTCCCCACACAGCTACCCACTCCCCAAATGATCAGAAATAAGTTTTCTGTTCCCCTTGCAGCTTCTCAAAAATTTAAATCCGAATCCCAGGCCAAGCCTTGTGAAAGAAGCCAAAATTTCCTCTCCTTGTCAAATTACTACCCTTGAGGAAGAAAGCAAGTCCTAGAAATGCAATTTAGGACCTTTTCTTCATGCCATAAACAATGGTGGTAGATTACAATGGGCTTAAAATGCTGTTTGAGCTGTTCTTACTATGTAACCTGAGCTGCAGATAGGTGCATTGGGGTGGGCAGAATTATGGGAGGGAGAGGGAAGTTGCTTTTTGCTAATAGCTGTGGGGTGGAGCTTGTGACAAGAGTAAAATAAGATCCAAAATTATTCAAAGGCTGTTCAAAGGCAATTCTATGAAGAGGGTTGGGGGTGTGTGTGTTGCACCTTTTGTTCTATTTAAAAATCCATGAATGGGTGCTCTGTGCCCAAAGGCACAGCTAACTAGTTTTCTAGACCAGCTAACTAGTTTTCAGTGAGTCAGAGGTGGTATGAAAAAGAAACCATTTCCTGTGGTGTACCCGAGGCCTCTGATGAGAAGCTTCTACAGGTTTGTGACGTATTGCCCTTTGGGTGGTCATGCCTCTATGGTGTCCTTCATGAACTCTTTCAGGAAAACAACCCCCCCCCCCAAAACAAATGCCTGTCTCCAATCAAAGCAAGTTTCTAGATCTCATGGTAGGAGGGGATGGATAGATCAGCCAGCACACCGCCCCCCATCACCTGAGGTTTTTTAAACTGGTGATTGACCTTGGTTCTGTCTGCACGCAGAGCACACACTCTGCTATCCATTTGTTGACTCCCGCCTTTCTTTTTCCTACAACTCATTTCCTAACTCAATGTCCTTCCGTCTCACCTACGATTCCTACATTTCAGTCCTGAACCCACCTGCCCCAGTTTTTAAGAAGCTACACTGTGGAAGCAGAACAAACTGCACAATTATGCAGCTATGAGGGCTGGTCAAACTGTTAGGCACAGAGAGGCAACCACTGCAGGGGGACAGCTGCAGTGGCAGCCCCACGCGGAACAAGAGCTGTGTCTGTCGCGTGGCCTGCCCTGCCCCCCTAAACTAGCTGCTGCGCTCAGGTGTGGTGGAGGAGGAATTTGGGAACCTAGGAAGCTGCTCTATACTGAATCAGAACATGGTCCATCCACCTCAGTGGTGTCTGCACTGACAGGCAGGACTTTAGGCAGGGAGCATTCCCAGCCCTGTCTGGAGCTGCCACTGGGATTGCCCAAAATGTAGCAGAGTCAGGGGCTGGGGCTTCTGGATCGCATTGATGGCCCTTACCATTCCCTCCACAATTCATGTACAGAGGCCAGAAGCCTCATAGTTAAAGACAACACTGTTTGAAAGCCTATCCATAGTCCAGTGGTGGCCAACCTATTTTGTTCTTGTTGATTATTTGTTTACAGTCGTGCCACAAATCCAGTCCGAAGTAAGAGGCAGGCTATTTTTGCGTGCTTGTGACCCATTGAGTACATCCCTTTGGCACTGGGGAGGTCAGCACAAAATGCTGGCCTCATTCCATGTCCTACCTAGGTTTCTGGGCGTCCCTGTCCAACGTGTGCACCCCCAAATTCCTTTGAACACTATTGCTTTGGGCACCAATACCTCAGGTTGCCCTCATACGCTAATCTGTTGCTGCTTTCTCTTCTGCAGGGATATAAGCCAACACTACAGCTGGTCAGGCACCATAACTAAACCCATCTCTCTACGTCGTGCTCCCCAGTCTGTCTTAGAGCCAGGGGCCTGGCCTGCTTATTATTATAATTAAGGTCTTAACCCGAGGTACTACAGTGGTACCTCAGGTTACAGACGCTTCAGGTTACAGACTCCGCTAGCCCAGAAATAGTACCTCGGGTTAAGAACTTTGCTTCAGGATGAGAACAGAAATCGCACAGCAGCGGCGCAGCAGCAGCAGGAGGCCCCATTAGCTAAAGTGGTGCTTCAGGTTAAGAACAGTTTCAGGTTAAGAACGGACCTCCAGAACGAATTAAGTTCTTAACCCGAGGTACCACTGTACTTCTGGGTTAGCGGAGTCTGTAACCCGAAGTGTTTGTAACCCGAGGTGTTTGTAAGCCGAGGTGTTTTTAACCCAAGGTACCACTGTACAAGTTACTGATTTTGTCTGTCATAAAAGTATACAGTTTCCATCCAGAGAGAGATGCTGTAGGAGGAACAAATTAAGGCTACTTTGAAAAAGTTTTCTTTTTAGGTAGGGAAATGACCGAACCCAGCCAAGATGGTGCAATTTCTGCAATTTCCACCATAGCTGAACTTTTGCTGAGCTCACCACCTTGCCTCACGTTCCTAACTGGAGAACAAAATAACTGCATTGTGTTAAGCAGTTTCTGCTATAGTTGCTTATTAATCTGCAGCTCTCTCTCTCTCTCTCTCTCTCTCTCTCTCTCTCTCACACACACACACACACACACACACACACACTTTCAGCCTCCTCCCTCTGCTGCTGGAATGAAGATCTAGCCGCTATCAAGCCCACTCATGGAAGCTGTTTAGCAGCGGAAACCAAAACCAGCATTTATTAATTATCAACTTAAGTGCCTCCTTTCATGGATATTTTCAAGGGCCTCCTTATTATTAATAAGAATAATAAAACAGAGTGTGCTTATTAAAGCTCATTCGTTATACAGCATATTGATTACCGACGGGGGGGGGGGGTGCACCGATTAAAAATGCACACATTATACTTGCCACCCCTGCATGGCATTAATTTTGAAAGCTGTAATTCAGACTGATTATTACCCTAAGGATCTTCCTTTTTCTTTCTTTCAAAAATAGAAATTTTTCAATTCTACTCCTCCCCCCACCAGACACACAACCCTCACACATATGGAGAAGATCAAATAACTGCCTTCTGTAATGGTCCAACCAAGAATTGACTCCTATAAGCATGGTAAACAAACCTGATCAAAGTGAATCATCTCTTCCACTTCCTCTAGGGAATTAGCTTTTATTCTAAACTATCAGATCAGGGTAGCCAAGAATTTTGAATTGACAGATGTGGGTGCATTCCCACTTTACATGCTTGAGCCCCTCCAGAAAAGTTTTTGGGGGGCGGTTATATTCTGCAACATGTCAGTTACACAGTAATGGTGCAGTGGTAGTGTCCACACATTCTGCTTTTTTTATAGTGCAACGAAAGTGCTATAGCACACATACACACAGCTCCCCAGAACATTTCTGATATGAAAAATTATAGGATTTCAGCAGGAAGCTATGAGACATGCACCTATTGGAAACAAAGCTATATGCCTGCCCTGAAACTTTTGCAAGAGCAAACAGGAGTGAAAGTGGGGTTGTATTTAACTGCCCCGATACCAGCATGAGCACAAAACATCGTGAATGTGAAATAAAAACAGAAGTCTGGAAGGGCTTTAAATGTGAACTGAATCCAACTCCTTCCGTATCCCTAACAGCTGCTGCTTAAACATGCATGGGATTGGGCTGCCTAAAAGATGGTGCTCTCCCAGCTAGGATAACAGTGGCTATTGATTAGTAAAGGTGATGTTTATCCCCAAAACAAATTCAGAGGTCTAAGCCCTCCAAGCACCCAACACCATGCCACGACAAGAGGAGGGTGAGGAGCTGGACACAAATGCCGCCCCCCTAGGAGCCAGTTGCAGAAGCAAGTGTGAGAGTCAATGTTGCTAAGCAGCTGGTCCCTGGGGTTCCCCGGAGCATTAGACCCACCTGACACCCAGCAGCAACCTTAAGATGGCTGCGTTGGGAGTAGGGATGTCAGAGAATTCCAATGAAAATGGGAGCAGAATGTGCCAGGGTTTCCTTATTCATCCCATATCTGGAATGGAAATTGATCTAGTGAATACGATCAGTATACACTGTTGTTATTTTGATTCCACAAATTGATTAACACCCCACACAAACAAACACATCTGCAACTGGGTTTCCTTTCCTCTGAAATGAAAGAGTGGGATAATGTAATGGTGATGTAATTGCATCATCTATGGAATTAAGAGAAACCTGCAGGTATAGGGTGGCATATAAATTTAATCAATCAATCAATCAATTAATTGGAAAAGCTACATAAGTTATGTAATTTTGCCACAGTGGTGTGCAAGACAAACAACCTAGTTTTTGGCAGAAGATGACCTGCAGCATAATGGAAACAGTGCTGCATGTGACAAGTGCAGAGCAGAGCAGAAAAAGAAGCCTTATTACATCCCTAGTTGGGAACCACAGGTGAGTCATATTCTGTCCTGAGGAAGATCATGCCTTATTATTTACAGAGGGCCTTCTCAGTAGTGGCACCCTCCCTGTGGAACACCCTCCCTTCAGATGTCAAGGAGATAAAGAACTGTATAACTTTTAGAAGACATCTGAAGGCAGCCCTGTATCAGGAAATGTTTAATGTTTGATGTTTTATTATGTTTCAGTATATGCTGTAAGCCGTCTAGAGTGACTGGAGAAACCCGGCCAGATGGGCAAGGTATAAATAAAAAAATTATAATAATAATTATTGTTGCTGTTGTTGTTGTTGTTTTGTTGTTGTTGTTGTTGTTATGCCACTGGCCTCGCTACCACTTCCTTGTTTATTTCAAAAATCTAATTCATTCTATTACACACACACACACACACACACACACACACACTCTTAACACTTTTGTATGTTGCATTCAAAGCAGCTTATGACTTAATCAAAACAAAAGAAGAGTCAGACATCAAAAATCAGTAATTCTAACATAAAACAACAAAACAATGAAACACGGATAGCGGTGCCAATTTTACAGAGCAATCTTCAGAGATTTAAAGCTTGCTGGAACAGCGGCAGCAACAAGTCCTAACTGCCGGCCTAAATGCAACAAGAGGTGGAACCTGGCAGAAATCCTGGAAGCATCTTTATGGGGTGGGAGGGCATTCTGTGATCTAGGTACGACCACTGAGAGATGCCCACCTGCATGATGGAAATAGTCCACCCCACATTGTGGCTCCCCAGCTTCTACTAGTGGCATAATATACTGCCTTTGAAAATGGAGGCGGCATAGAAACCTCTCCTCCATGAGTTTTCTTATGTTTTCATTGTACAGTCCCATATTCTAAAGTGCCACAGGGAAAACCAGGTGTTTTGGCTCACTTAATATATCTAGCTATCTGTATCATTTAACATGTCATATGATGCACAAGGATTCACTCTCATTTTTAAAAAGTACAGAAAGGGGGTTATTCCCAGACTCTTTACCTCCAGCGTTGTTGAATACAGGGCCCCCACTGAGTCAAGGGGTCCCCCAATTGTTTCCTGACACTTGACCCCATTTCCTGTATTAGTTTACTGGTGGAGAAACAAAACCTTTTACAATCTTGTGTGAAAAATGTGAACTCTAAGAGGCAATTTCTCAGGCAGCCACTGTTGAAAGGGAAGCCCTCATTTTAGCTTTTTAGTGAAAGAAAGCAAAAGGGCTGTTTCCAAGAGGTCCTGGCTTTGTTTGGTTCCCTCCCCCCCCCTTTTTTTTTTACCAGCAACAGCTGCTGGGCTAGACAGACCCCCCTTTGATATCATGCCATGAATCCACTTACAGATGCTTTGTCATGCTGTCATCTATGCTCATAAAACAGTCAGAATTGGCTATTCAACAAACACACAATCCAGAGGTGGGGTGGGGGGAGCCTGAGGCCCTCAGCATTAGAAAAGACCCCCACAAAGAGACCCATGGCCACAAAAGGTCCAGAGCAACCCAGGCATGCCCTTTATCTTGCCTGGACTACAAAGGATCTGCAGTGAGGAGATCCAAACAGCTCTCTGAAGCTTTTTATAACCTTTAGCAGACTCTTGTTACCACAGCCACTATGAGGCAGAAGATTTTACACCTGCCCACCCTGAAAGACATCTCAGGCTGAGGCTTCTTGCCCAAAGGCACCAAGCAACTTCCTGGCTGAATGGGGATTTGTATTAATCATAGATATATAATAGAATTGTAGAGTTGGAATTCTAATCCACCCCCTTCAATGCAGGAATATTTCCCCATCGTAAGACTCGAACCCACAACCCTAAGAGTCTCATGTTCTATCAGCAAATATCTAGCCGTTAAATGGAGCTTTCAAGCATTATCTTGTTAGAATCCTTACAGCAACCCTGGAAAGTAGGCTGGTGTCATCAACTTAACAAGGGAGACGGGGCGCCGAGGTGTAGCCAAAACGACTTGCCTAAGCCGCCTGGTCACTTTGTGGTGGTGGGTGAGATTTCTCTGCTTGTAGTTCAGTCTCTTGGCCACATATGCAGCCGCAGTTCACAGAGATGACCCAGCAGATCCAATAACTTCTCACAACAGCTCACAATCTGTCTCACATTCAGTTATACAGATAGAACAAAAAGGGACACAGCCACAGATCCCATTAGGCCACACACGTTTTTGAAAACATACTGACTTTCTGAGTAGGAATGAAGGCTGAGGCGCCAAATTGACAAGAATAGAAAATGGATTCCCTCACCTGGAAGGACAAGGCGCAAGGCCTACTGATGCTTTTGCCATCATTTCTAATTCTGTTCCAAAACTTGTTACACGCCGCCTATTCATGTCCAGTAGTACACAATTGACACCCTCCAGGAGTGGCTCTCCAACCATTTGAATTCACCCTGAAAGGTGCCCTCTTCTTTTATCTCCTGAGACTGACAGGTGCCAACCACCAAGCATCCAGTACACAATAAAGTGAAGAACCTATCAACTGTATCTTAAAATATTAAATGATGATATTAATTATGGTTGGAAATCAGTGTGTCAAAATGGTAAATGAATGGTAAATAAATGGTTGGATTCCCACCCCCTGCCCTTCAGTGTTTCTGTAATGTGGAAGGTATTTTGGACCTCGTTTTCCTCCCTTTGCAAAACAGCCCTTTTGTTTGCCAATCCAAGTCACAGAGGCAGCTGCTAATTTGCTTTTTTAAAAGCATGGTGCATATCCATGGCATCTTGTAAATTTGCGACTCTGTGAAAGGGAAGCCATCTGCAAAGGCCAGAAGGAAAACTCTCCTCTTGTGTTGACAGACACAGTGATGTAAACAGATCCCTTTTTATGTAGCAAAGCTGTTTGTGTCAGATCCACACAGACTTTGTTTCCAGGATATTGTGGCAATAGCACCATAAGGACGTTCTCTTAATTCGGGGGGCGGGGTGGAATGAAACAGTAAATCACCTAAATAAAGCCCCTTAAATGTAGATGCAATATACCCACTATCTTTCTGGTGTTCCACAGTGGCTAAGGGTAACAGCTGTGTGAGAATCTTGGCTCCGACAACTATTAGTACATGGTAGGGGGACGAGGATGACACAGAGAGAGGGATAAGTAAGATGGACCTAGGACTGGTGGGGAAACCCCCACTGCCAGTGGGAGAACCAGGAAAGGGCTAAGAACTGATAGGATCATAGGTGAGGTAGTCCTTGGTGTCATTGGTAACATGTTCAGTGAGAAGAGAATAGCAGGAAACAGCCCTGATGCAAGGGCAATAGCGATGTTAACATCACCCTGGCCATTATGGAAAATGTATATGGGACCCCACCAGCTCTAATTCAGAGACCTTCTGCTGTGGGCCCACCAACAAGAATAGGCAAGACACCAGAGAGCCTTTTGACAAGAGACTTCTCAAATCTTCCCCTGTCGAGGAGGTACCCCCTAGAGCTCTAAATAGGACGGAGCTGGGGAAGGGAGGTTCTTTTTTGCCCCCATCCTGGTTTCCATCTGAGTTCATGGGAAACCACTGTGGACACACAGAGCGAAACAATACCTGCTAGTTTGCTGTGCACTGATACTGAAGAAGAGACGTGAGCCATCTTTTTTATTTAAAAAATGATATTTTCACAAGCACCCCCTATTATCACAATATCGGACCCGAGCCATCTTAAAATTCAGCCACATGTCAGCCCAGCCCAGTGTGCATTAGAACGAAAAGTTACAAGAATATAGAAAGAGCGCTGCTGGATCCCAGTTCAGCATCCTGTTCTCACTGCAGCCAACTGGATGCTCCAATGGGAAGCCCAAAAGCAGGAACTGAGCACAACAGCACTTTTCCCATCTACAATTCGCAGCAAGTGGTATTCAGATAGCGTTCAGACCTCCAACAGTGGCATGACCTTGGTCCAGTATTTCTGAAGGAGCGTCTCCACCCCCATCTTTCTGCCCGGACACTGAGGTCCAGCGCCAAGGGCCTTCTGGCGGTTCCCTCACTGTGAGAAGCCAAGTTACAGGGAACCAGGCAGAGGGCCTTCTCGGCACCCACCCTGTGGAACGCCCTCCCATCAGATGTCAAAGAGAAAAACAACTACCAGACTCTTAGAAGACATCTGAAGGCAGCCCTGTTTAGGGAAGCTTTTAATGTTTGATGCATTACTGTATTTTAATGTTTTGTTGGAAGCCGCCCAGAGTGGCAGGGGAAGCCCAGCCAGATGGGTGGGGTATAAATAATAAATGATGATGATGATGATGATGATGATGATGATGATGAACATAGCCAGCATGGCTAATAGCCATAGCTAGCCTTACCCACCATTAATGTGTTTAACCCTATCTGAAAGCCATCCAAGTCAGCAGCCATCACTACCTGACTGTAGCTAGGCACTCTGCACTGTCACTTAAAGGATGAAGTGAAAACAATCTCCGACAGAAGGCTGGGAAAAGATCTACCTCTGCCAAAAACCTTGGGAGAGTTGATGCTGGTCAGAATAGACAGCGTTGGACAGGATGGGCCTGCAGCCCGACTCCATATGAGACACCTCATGTGTACATCATCACAATAAACCTTGCAGCAACCCCATAAGGTGGGTGAAAGCTATACCCCAATATCACAAGTTTCTGGGGAGGCAGAAATGCATAGTAGCATAATAAATCCTTGCCACACGCAGCCTATATCGATGCTCTGGAGAAATGTTGCTTCCCTTCTCCATTTGTCCCGTCAACTCTTTGCTTTCATGATGCATAACTCAACTTGGTGCAACATCTGCTTTTCAGTAATGAGCTATCATTCTCATCCTTGAACAATTATACCCATTAATACGTGTCACCTATCTATCCAGGGGAAAAAGGAAAAAAATCTCAGCCCTTTATTACTATACAGCCTAAGTATTTGGGTATTCTTTTATGATAAAGCCGCATTATCCTCCAACAACAACCAGAACAATGTAGCAGATAGATTGTTGGACAGATGAGATAGACCAAACTCACTTTTGCAGGTCACCTCAGATCCCCAAATATATTTAGATGATAGACTTCCAGCAGTCTAGGAGTGATTTCCTCTATACTGTACCAAAGAACTGTGAACTACCGTTTAGGGCTAGGGATGTATTTAGAAGGGTACGCAGCACACTCATCAAACTACAATTGTTATGGGAGGATAAAGCACTGGTTAATTTTTAGCAAAAAGGGGTGTTGGGGCTCACTCCTAGATACAGAATTATTTGATCTAATCCCCTAATCCCTGATGTAGAAGGACACTCTCTGCTTACTTAAAATGCAGGAGCATAAATCAATAAAAAACAAAAAACAGAAAAACATTCTAAAGCATCCACCATTAAATCCAGAGTCATGCACTTAGTAGATCCCAAGATGCTGTCTGAAATTAAGTCTTCACTTGAAATCTAAAATCTGATTAAGAAGGGGGTAACATGAATCTATTGGAAGAGCAAGTTTCAGCATGTTGGTGCCACAGCTAAAAAGACTATATTGTATCACCATTAGTGATGGGTGAATCTGCCAGTTTTGGTTTCTCTCAGTTTCTCCTTTTTCCTGTCTTAGTTCAGTTCTCCACATTTATTTATATTTTTAAATGCAAAAAAAAAAAAAAATCTTCCTGAAAATTCACCAGTGTTTCAGTGTGAATTTATACACATTACTTGATTGGCGAACTGCATTGCAAATTTCAGAAAACTGCAAATTTTGGAAGATGGCAACATTTTTGGTTCGCAAATTGTTTTGGAAACTGTGAATTAGGTACAGCCACCTTTAAATGAGGACTGAATCAAATTTCCCTCCATCTTTAAGTTCCCCACCTTGTATTCCCAGACTGTGGAATACTACCTTGCATTCCCATGCTTAGGAAACTGTTCCACGAGATGGGGATGTTGGATTGAAAATAAGCGGTATTGGTAAAAAGATTAACAAGAATATGTAAATATGGATTGATAATGGTGGAAAATATATACTTATAATAGGTTAAGATGCTGAGCAAGGATAAATGATAGAGGGTAAGGACTTGCTGAATTAAATATTTGAACTGGAATACAAAAAGGGAGGTGTGAGGAGGTCAGGAAACTAGTAAATGAGATCTAACATATGAAAATATTGACTTTTTTTTCTTTTTGTTAACTGCTTTCTATTTTGCATTTTTCATGTGTTTTGTTTTTGTATCTTTGTAGTTCTTTTTTCTTCTATTAGGGTTATTCTTTGTTCTTATCTTTTCATGTTTAAACTTTGAAACTTTTTATTGTTTGTAAAAATTCAATAAATATTACTTTTTTTAAAAAAAAAAAAGGAAACTGTTCCACGAGATGAGGAAGTGGACTTATTTAATTGGTGAAATCTTGCATTAAAACACAACAGTGCTCGAGGGAAAATGTGCTTTGGGGAAACAGTAATGCAGCGATACAGCATTTTCTAAGAGCAAGCCAATCCGAAAGGTAACACAAGCTACAGCAGCAGGACACAGGGGTCAAATAAACAAGAAAAAAGCTAATCCCAAAGAAGGGCAATGTGAGAAAATTATGGCACACAACTAAAATATAAGAGGGCAAGTTTGTGACATAACCAGGAGGAGGGTAACATGGATATTTATGTGCATGTATTTCATGTGGTAACAAGCTGGACCACAGAACAGTCCAAGCATCTATCAGAATAGTGAATACATAAGTGCACTGGGAAGCAGCACAAATTATCACCAAAACTAACTTATCTTAACTGAAATGGGAATCTTGGTTCACTTTCTTATTTGCTTTGGTTGCCAGCAAACCCAAAGGCACCGGCATTCCTTTAATTTGCACAACTTAGCTGTCCTGGCCTTTCCTGCCCTGAGATGCCTGGGGGGAAATTGCAAATGTGAGTGGAGGGAGGGGGAGATTCCCCACCGCACTCCCCCAGGTTGATCAGACAGACAGGCTAGTTATCCAGCTGCCCTCTGCTAGTGAGAGATCCGGCGCTTCCTGCCAGCCCACGCACCGCGGGCTAATTGACATGACATATTGACTGGCACTCTTCCGGGGAAGCGGGCAGGAAGGACTGCGCATACCATTCCAGCTCGGCAATAATTACTGATTAAAAACTAGTTAAAAGGCAATGAAGACTGAAACGTACATTAAACCAAACGACCCTCATCTATAGCAAAGCCACAGATAGATTGGCGCGATTATGAAATCATCGCTTAAAATGTCTACAAACATTAATGGCTGTTTGAATTTCCCAGAGATTTATGGGGAGAGAGTGGCTAATTTCACCTGGGCTGCTGCTTTCCCTTCCTGTGCTGCTGCCACAGCCCTTGATGCAAAACCCACAGACAGTTGCCTTTGTTTGTATGCATGTCTTGAATCCCTGGGCCTGCAAAATACACCGTCTTCTATTTTTAAGCCTGCATAATTAAATCCTTTGCTTCATTGTTTTGTAAATGGAAAATGACACCAGTAGCAAAATTAATAACTTTAGAGATGTACCAGGAAGCCAGTGTGCTCTCTGTGTTTCTTGCCGCAAGTGAAATGTTCATTAATGCTAAGGGTATAATAAGCTGCTTCTCCCCTCTGAGTCCCTCGCCCCCTCCTTCTTTCCCCATCATTTAGGAAGTTTTAGTGTTTGTGTGTATAGTATCTGGCTAATTTGGGGTCATTATCTCAGCAGTCACTTTGGGGCACCTCGGTGCCTTGATTTGAGACAAGCATTCAATCTTTTCTCTTCCTCCAATTTAAAACACAGCGGTGAACAAAACCTAAAGAGCCCTCCTGTACCAATGTGTGCAATCAAATTTAGTCGAAATAAACATTCAGATGACTTGGCCAGACCGGCTGGAACAAAGGCTCATCTGCTTCCACATAGCTCGCACTCGGCACCAGTGGGGTCAGCCCCACCCCAGGAGCAACAACTCTTCATCAAATCAGATAAAGGTAATCAAGGTAACTAGAAAGCTGTGAGGCTTGGTAGTTCAGAGGTCAAACTACAAGCAAGCAACACAAATCTCAACTCTCTGCTTTTTAAATAGTGGTTTGAGAGAGATTTCACCCCTATGGCGCACCCATCTTTCTTCTGTCCCTATAGCCTGTCTCAGACAGCAATTATCCAGAAACTGAGTACAGTGGTACCTCGGGTTACATAAGCTTCAGGTTACATACGCTTCAGGTTACAGACTCCGCTAACCCAGAAATAGTGCTTCAGGTTAAGAACTTTGCTTCAGGATGAGAACAGAAATCGGGCTCCGGCGGCGCGACAGCAGCAGGAGGCCCCATTAGCTAAAGTGGTGCTTCGGGTTAAGAACAGTTTCAGGTTAAGAACAGACCTCCGGAACGAATTAAGTTCTTAACCCGAGGTACCACTGTATGTGGATGGCGTTCTGGGTTCACCTCAAGGACCACCTCTCCCCATATGAACCAACCCAGACCCTGCAGTCATCATCCATGAGATGTCTGGAGGGTGGCAACATGAGAGCGAGCCTTTTCTGGGGTGGCTCCCCGTTTGTGGAACACTCTCTCCAGAGCAGCTCACCTGGCTCCTACATTACCGATTTTTAGGCACCAGATGAAAAGGTTTCTCTATAACCAGGTCTTTGGATGATTAAACCTTTTGGGGCCTTTTAACTCTACAGAGGAAGGTTATTGGTTGGTTTGTTTTTATGAGGTTTTTTTGTATTTTTATGTTGTGAGCTGCCTTGTGGTCTACAGATGAAGGGCGGTACACAGATTTAATAAATATATAAAGGAATAGGCTTAAGATGCGGATTGTGCATTTATATTTAATAATCAATTTTAATAAAAGAAGAGGCATATACCAGCTTCCTCATGAAATTCTGAGCAGGCAGGTCTGTAGAAGGCAAACTGGCAACATCTGATCAGCATATAGAAATTGCAACCCAGATATCGTTTTTCCATGGATGGTAATCTTTATTAAGCGACTCACTGCCCTCTTTACAATCAGCGAGGAAAGGTATCATTCAATAGCTGATTTGACAGACAGGCCTGGTTTGCATGCAGCGCCAAACTACGGTTTAATGCAGCTGTAGGGAACCTTTGGGGCTGAATGACAACTCCCATCATCCCTGGCCTTGAGCCACACATCCAGAGGCCGATGGGGACTGTGGTTTTAGAACAAAGATTCACTATAACTGTATTAAAGGGTCATGGTCAGACCTACAGAGACTTTGGTCCTTCCGATTTTGCCCATCTCAAACCCACATCAGCCCGGCCAGAAGAGCTAGTGGCCAGGGAAGATGTAAGTCATCTTCAGGAAGACTGAAAGTTCCCCATTCCTGGCTTTTTGTTACATGCACGAGCATCTAGTGAGACAAAGAGGAAAGTATCAGAAGTGTTCGTTTCCATTTTTAACTATCCATGGTTATCTGCTGTGACCAAACTGAGGGCTGCAGTTATTTTACTACAGATTAGAGCACAGAAATGTGGCTAGCAGTACATTTTGGGGGTGGGGGAGCCAGGATCATTAACCACCGTTTGAAGTTTGCTTGCTTGCCAAAACTAAAAGTAGGGAACATGTGGCCCTCCAGATGTTAGACTCCAACTCTCATCGGCTCCAGCCAGTAGAGCCAGTGTTCAAGGATGATGGGATATGTATTCCAGCAACATCTTAACTGCCCTGAGTCCCCATGCCTGCCCCAAACCATAGTTAACACAAATCATATTTTGACCAAGTTCAAACATAACAAGTAACCATGGTTAAGTGATAATGAACCTCCCTGCAGGCTGTTCATCAAGAAGAAGAAGAGTTTGGATTTGATATCCCGCTTTATCACTGCCCTAAGGAGTCTCAAAGCGGCTAACAATCTCCTTTCCCTTCCTCCCCCACAACAAACACTCTGTGAGGTGAGCGGGGCTGAGAGACTTCAGAGAAGTGTGACTGGCCCAAGGTCACCCAGCAGCTGCATGTGGAGGAGCGGGGAAGCGAACCCGGTTCACCAGATTACGAGTCCACTGCTCTTAACCACTACACCACACTGGCTCTCAAAGGAGGAGGAGAGAGGCGTGCTCCTCTAGAGCCAAATTATGATTACACTAATTGCTTTGAGCAATCTATGGGACTTAGTCACAATAAACTTAAACCCCATTTATTTCAGTGGGACTATTCCGAATACGACAAAGTCTGGATCTGACCCAAACTGTCCGTAGCAAACAAGTTGGATGAATAGTCAAACACTTCTCAACCAACTTTATTCTCAGCTTGGTATCAGGAGTGGGGGTGAGTGTTCATCTCTCCCTCTCAAACTATTATGTGGGTGTTGTCACATTAGCAATGTCATCATCTTACCCTGATTAATTGCTCACCAGTTTCTTTACTGCACAAGGGGAAAACATACATTAGGAATAGATAGCACTTTAATATACATGCATTCTGCAGCTGTCTCATTGGGGGAAATTAACTTGAAATATATCATTTGACGTCAAACTGGAAAATTCTGCTTGAAAATTCCTGTAGCACCTAAACTGAAATGTCACAATATTCAGTCTCATCCACACTCTGCTTCCCCTAAAATATCCTGGGAACTGCAGTTCCACCCACTGCGCTATAATTCCCAGCGCCCTTAACCAACTAGTTTCCTTGATTCTTTGGGTGCTTTAAATGTATGGAATGGGACCAACCAGAATCTTAGTGTATTTACTACTAAATTATATAGCAGAAGTAGGAAGGGGAGGCATCCTGGAAATTCTGGGATGGTTATAAATGCAGGCAGTTTGTCAAGTTTCTGAATTAAGACATAATCATGGTGGCTTATAATTGCTAATAACAAAAAACCCACCTCAAATAAATTAGTGGATCCCTATAGGACAAAAATGATGCTTTGCTCAAACAGTTATTCCCTTGTATGTTCTTTCCCCCTGCAGAACATGCCATCATGATTGATTGACTTGAGCTCTGAGAATATCCATTTCCCATTACTTCAACTCACACACGTTCTTGCTCTGAATAGGAGGGGAAGGAGAGGTTCCCCCCTCATTGCACCCCTCCTCTTGTAACAGGCCTGCCTGGTGCTGATATATTGGGAAGGAGGAAACCAGGAGAATAGGGACTTGCTTTAATGATAAAACTATAGCAATTTGGCTCTTCAGAGGATAATCCCCTGTTCACACTTAACTCAAGGTTGCCACAGTGAGAGAGAAAACATGACCCGGTTTAGAGGCTCTCATCCCCCCGCCTTTCGTCTTCTTCTTGAGAACTACTGTATTTGATAACCAACCCAACAAGGACACTACAGTAGGCAGCTCCCCTGCTGGAAAAAGGAGAGAGAAGTGCGCCTCTCTCTTACACTGTAATTTACGGACAAAGAGAAAAGAAAAGGATTGTGCTGTACAGTTTGTCAAATTGGCTCAAATGAGACCATTTTTGTTTTCTACCTCTCTCTTAAAAGTTAATGCGTCGGCGCCTGTTTTGACAGAGGCTGAACTCGCCGCTGGCTTCCATTTGGCTCCTCGCTCAAAGCTAATTAGGACGTCTAGGTTGGCCTGCGCTAAGTGCTCACACAGCTTTGGAGGTACTTAACCTGGCTTAGGGATTCAATCAGGGGTGACCCCTGGGGCTGGCGACGCGTCCCATCTCCCTGGCAGCAGCCTTCCGCTGGCTGCTCAAAGAGACACAATCCTCCCAAAACCGCTGGCTTGCTGACACTGATATGCCTCACAGCCACACTGCTGCTGCTGCCGCCACAGTCTTTGTGGCACAAAGGTTTCAAAGGCCTGTTAACAAGGCCTGGCAAAACAATCTGGGTGATTTGGTGGGCACCCAGCGGATGCACTATGTCTGCGCAGCTTTGTAGGCACGAGTAAGTCTTATTTTTCCTACCCAAATATCAATTTCTTTGCCTAGGCAAACTGTTTTGTTTTCAAGGTTGACCAAAGACTCCTGGGAGGATGTTCTAGGGGTCATAGGGCTGACTGGATCTCTCTCTCATAGAAACAAAAGGAAGTTGCTGGTTCAGCTAACTCAGTATTGTCCACAGTGACTGACAGGTGCTCTCCAGGGTTTCAGGTACTTCCAGCTGCACCTAGAGATGTTGGGGATTGGAACTGGAATCTCCTGCATGTAAATCAGATGCTCCAGCATCGAGATTCCCCTTCTCCAGGACTGGAGGAAGACCTGAGATCAGAGCTTCACTGTTGGTATGGCCAAAATGGAGACATAATGGGGCAGTAAGGACAGAAGACAATTCTGTGGGATGAGGCCAATGGCCCATCGAATCCACCATCCTGTTCTCTTAGTAGCCAACCAGATCTTTGTGGGAAGCTTGCAAGCCAGACATGAGCACAACAGCATTCTTCTCACCTGTGATTCTGAACAGCAGAGGCAAGAGTGTAGCCCTTGTGGCTAGTAGCCATTGGTAGTCTTGTTCTCCCGTGAATTTTCTAATTCTCTTTTAAAGCCATCCAGTTTGGTGGCCATCACTGCCTCCATTGGGAGTGAGTGCCGCAGTTTAACTGTGCTGCAAGGAAAACTTTCTTTTCTGTCCAACGTCCAGCAGTTCAGAGGCAAGCCAGGGGAGGACCAGGAACTTGGAAGCAATTTGATCTGAAGGATTCAACTGTCCAAGTTCCCTGACCCACCCCTAAACCAGGATGAAATTTCGACAGGCTCAGAAACATGTCTCAATCTCTCACTCCTTTAAAAAGCCTTTTTAAAAAATTAATGCAAGGATAGTTTAATCACAGCATGGTGCAGGGTTTTCCCACCGAAGTACATTTGAATTTTGTTTCCCACCTGCCAAATAACCCCCCCCCCACTTAGGATTGCAGCTTAAGGAGCCTAAATTCTGATATTACCTCTTAAAAAATACACCCATAGCTGGTGTGAGTGGGTGTTACTACAGACCAATTTCTCTTCTCAAAAGCTGTTGAGATTCTTGTGCCTCCTTTGCAATGAATTTGCAAAGATGTAAGATGATGTAAGAGCTCCGAGGGTGAGCAGGCAGCACTGACAGGAACACACCTCACCGATACACACTTTTATTGCAGAGGAGAAGCGGGAAGGATTTCAGAGCAGGAGAAAGAAGATTTCACCTCTTTAGCCTTTCAAAACGGAGATCAGAAGAAAACTAGCAAACTTCAATATGTAAAGCAAGGGCCAAGGCCTTTCACAATCACTGCTTCTGTGCACTTGCTGAGAAAAAAATGGCAACTTCAAAAAAATCAATAAAAATACATAGCTAAGTGAGGTTCTTCTGCCCCTCCCCCCCACAAAAATCCTAGCTACGCCCATGTTAGGTCTCCAGCTCTTTTTGGACTACAACTCCCATCATCCCTAGCGACCAGGACCAGTGGTCAAGGATGATAGGAACTGTAGTCCAAAACCAGCTGCAGACCCAGGTTTGGGAAACACTAGTCTAATCCTTTATTTTGAATGCCATCTAAACTGGTGGAAATTAGGTATACAAGCCAGGCCATTGGTTTGTCTGGCTCTGTGTCATCTGACCTGGTTGCCAGCGCTCTCCAGGGTTTCAGACAAGGGTCTTCTCCCAGACCTCCCTGGAGCTGCTAGGGCTTGAAACCTGGGACCTTCTGCACACAAAGCAAATGCTCTCCCACCGAGCCATGCGCCTTCCAGCTCCATCTGAATGATAACGTCCTTTGCTGGTGGCTGCAGGACAGCCAGGACCCACACACGGCTTACACAGGAAAATATATTACTGCTGAGGTTTATAACATACCACAGCCACGGCCGGAGAGATTTATGCACTGCCTCTATTGAGTCTGTAATCGTCGAAAGGTGATGTCAAAATAACGACGAGACCCTGATTTATGCTGACAAAAGAGCCAGTAAAATATCAGTGTGGCAGACAGAATGGGTGTTCGGGGCTGAGGCTAACCAAAACAGACTGGATCCTATCGGTTTTCCTGGTGTATTAATAACTGGAGTAACATGCAATCACAATCCGCTACGCCACTGCGTGTGAAAACACTGTCTGGCAGAATCACCACCTTTGCCTATGTGATGCAAAGTATTCTCATTAATTGACAGATATAGATCGTCATAACCACCCTGGCCCAGCTGCCACCTGGACCCCTCCTCTCAAACATAATAAACAGCTGAGCAACAGCACTAAGCAAAAAAAATACTGGTGACGAAGGGGGCAGAGGGGTCAAAGTAGATTTCACCATGTGTGTCTTTGTCCCACATGAGAATTCTGAAAACCAAACCACTGTATATTTTACTTCGACACTCCCGCTGAAGCACACCCTATTGATTATGATGATGTTAACTTTTCAAGGAAGCACACCTAGGATTGCTGCCTTATTATTTCTTTCTGGTTTATAACCTGTTTATCATTCACATATTATAAAAATGCCTTTCTTTCAAGTAACCTCAGGGGTCCAACCACAGAGTCAGAGGCCCAAATACTTTCAGGGGGCAGTTTCCCCACCCTC
The DNA here is from genome assembly GCF_965112155.1 of Podarcis liolepis. NCBI lineage: Eukaryota > Metazoa > Chordata > Lepidosauria > Squamata > Lacertidae > Podarcis > Podarcis liolepis. The sequence goes on from NC_139567.1 coordinate 37,724,583, forward strand.
CCAAACACAGTCCAATGAAAAGTTAAGCACTCTGATATCCCAGTGATTACAATGGGAGAGGTTTCAGTGTCTGCTTAACTTTTGCCATTGATAGAAACAGGATTTTTTAAAGCACATGTTCTGACTGGATTGTACTCTCCAGTTTTGAGTATTTCTAGTGAGAAAAGTACCCCCCCCACACACACACACACACATTTCAAATACAGTATTAGCACTATTGCTAAAGCATTCATTCAGAGTGGATCACCAACCACATTTATTTATTGTTTGTTTGTTAATCCCTCTTTGCACAGTTCCTGACAACTTTCAGTTTATAAGTATATAAACTCCATCAAGATCTCCATCAAGGCTAATCTCCATCCACAAATCTTTCCCAAATCTAGCAACTGTTAAACAAGCAGCCATAAGTAGTTGTCTGATGAATTCCTTACACTGTACAGCCAACTACCATTTCATGCAAGGGATCTGTTCTGGCCCCTGTGTGCGTCATTGGAGCACTTATAAACATGCTCCACCCCATTCTGCCCTTTTTGTGATGTGTTGAGTGATGTTTGGGGGCCATTTTGGGGTTCAGCGCTGTGTGCGCATCTTGCAACAGTTTGCAGCACATGTTCCAGCACAGGGTCTAGACCAACACCAATCTTCTATTTCCATTTCAAAGTCATTTCCCCATAACACTTTTAAAACTTGATAACTCACCAAATTCCTTGTCTAGCGAAAAAGAGTGGAGACTAAACCCTTCAATGCTGAACGAACAGATTCAATTGGCTTTTCAAAAAAGGCAGTGGCGTAGTGTGGGTTGTCAGCACCCGGGGCAAGGCAAGTAATTTGCGCCCCCTAACCCGTGGATTTGCGCCCCCTAACCCTAACCCCCAGATGTTGCGCCCGGTGCGGCCAGCCCCCCCTGCACCCCCCACGCTACGCCACTGAAAAAAGGTACGTTGCCCTCAAGCCTGCTCTTGTATGTCTTTTTTTTTTTGCTAGAAATATAGTGCTCACTTGTCTCCACTGAGACCAGTTTAAAGGTAAGTTTCCTATTATTACTTTCATTTACTAACAACATGTAAATATTCAGCATTTAAAGGGGAATGTGGGCTGCTAACTATGTTGATCCCACACACATACTGTATTTACTTGAATCTAATGCTCACCTTTTTTTGGCCAAATTACATTGCAAAAATTAAGGTGTGCCTTAGATTTGATGGCACATTTACAATCGCCAGCAAATACTTTTTTTGCTTCCAAGGTTCTGAAAATTGAGGTGCGCATTAGATTCAATGGCACATTAGACTCAAGTAAACACAGTACGTATCCCTGGCGGAATGAAGCTAGTCCGAAGAGCAAAAGATTACAGCAGTATTTATATCAGGGCAGAGGTGAAAAACCTTTTTGAGCCCGAGGTTCATATTTCCTTCTGGGAAACCTTTCAAGGGCCACATGCTCGTGACAGGTGGAGGCAGAGGAAAAAGTGGAAGGGGCAAGTAACAAAGTAACATAAATGTTAACTTTGCACCATAGGCTAGTTTCTACACGCACGTATCAGAATCAAGGACTCATTCCAGCCAGGCAAAAACACTTTGGGTTTGAAGCAGGGTCACTGAGGTATGTGGCTTGAGGAAAGTGCTGAAGGCCAGAGAGAGGCCTGGGGGGGGGCAGATTTAGCTCCCCATCCTTGCCTTAGAGTCAGAAGGAGTTTCAAAACCAGGACCCAACATACCAGCCTGCCACAGACTGACCCTCTTATATTTACGTAGAGAAAGGCAGGGATGCTTTGTTGAATGAGTGGATTTTGGCTAGGGACAAAGTCTGGGAGCTCAACTGGCACAGGCTGGGATGGTGGGTCAACACAATGCCAGGCCAACAAAATCCATACCCAAATGAGCTTTGAATATGGCAGTAACGAAAAATGCTGAATGATCAAAAGTAGATGGTTCCAGATGACAAAATCACTGAAGTGAGCTTCACGACACAGTACATGGCATGTAAAATAAAATACGTTTGGCTCATACCATTTTGAGGGCACTGGCCCCACTTCAAAGGACTAGACAGTAGGTTCATGGCAGAGCTCTGAAGCAGAAATAACAAAGAAAATGGTGCACCTGTGCATACACAGAGGGCTTTCTCACTACAGTCTTTCCACAGAATTCAAGAAAGGCTTACAGAAGTGATCATATATCTGCCACACAGATTAAAAAGCCCAGCACCTCCTCTTTTTTTTTTTTTAGGAATTCAGCACTGACACCCCACACCTCTACTAACCAGCAAGCTAGAACCAGAGGACACATAGAGACAACATTCAATAATTCTATACGGTTTTCTTTACTTCCAGCCTATTTCAAATCCTTTCCCATCACATTTTCAAGACGTGGGATTACCTTTGAAGGTGACTTGGAAACTACAACTAAGCCAGAATGCAGCAGCTAGACTGGTGACTGGGAGTGGCCACCGGGACCATATAACACCAGTCCTAAAGGATCTTCACTGGCTCCCAGTATGTTTCCGAGCACAATTCAGTATGTTGGTGCTGACCTTTCAAGCCCTAAACGGCCTTGGCCCAGTATACCTGAAGGAGCACCTCCATTCCCATTGTTCAGCTCAGACACTGAGGTCCAGCTCCGAGGGCCTTCTGGTGGTTCCTCCCTGCAAGAAGCAAAGTTATAGGGAACAAGGCAGAGGGCCTTCTCGGTAGTGGCACCCTCCCTGTGAAATGCCCTCCCTTCAGATGTCAAGGAAATAAACAACTATCTGACTTTTAGAAGACATCTGAAGACAGCCCTGTATCAGGAAATTTTTAATGTTTGATATGTGCTGTAAGCTGCCCAGAGTGGGCAGGGTATAATAATAATAATAATAATAATAATAATAATAATAATAATAATAATAATAATAATAATAATTGTTGTTGTTGTTGTTGTTGTTGTTGTTGTTATTATTATTATTAACATTGTCTCTCTAAGGACTAGAAACTTAGTTTTCAAAAACAAGAGGCTTTGGGGTTTGTTTGTTTGTTAACCTGTACTCACAGTCTTTTTACAAAGTGCTTTGGGAGTTGCAATTCTTTAGTTTGTATTCTTTAAGGCACCCATGAGAGCAAGGATATTTCCCAGTTAAGATCAGCAGAGCAGCATTTAGAAAGAGACCTGAAGATATGTATTATAGCACTTGAATGATCCAATGCCAGATTTCTTTGTCCAAGGAGCAGCTGTTTGAGTTAAAAAAAAACCTGTGACAAGCAGCTCCCTCTGTGATGCTGAGAACACCCATTCAGCTGTCAATACGGATCATCAATGACATTGTATAAATGCAACATCGACAGAACACCCCGTGCCAAGCCTCTATCGATCAAAGTGTGCAGGAGATTAATCTCATTGGCTCTTCAGGGTATCATATGACTTAGTCTATTAGTACAAGTGGGTCAAAGAAAAAGTAAGGTCAGCGATGTAGTGCACAGACAGAGAATGACAAAGCATGACCTTTCATTGTGAGAACTCGCTTACGATGCAGCCACATTTATTTCTCCCGGCCGATGGTTAAAAGCTCATCTTGCATATCCTTCCTTGTCCGCTATGGTTTGTATCAATCAAAATAAAACTCCAATGCAGTCCAAGTTCTTGCTTTAAAAGAAAAGAAAAAATAAGAAAAAGACAAAAGATATTCTACTTAGCACCTTCAAAACACATCACTTTTAACAATACGTGGACCATTAGCAATCAGCCTGCCATTCTGGTCCGTTTCATAGAAAATCAAGAGGCAAAATAATTGAGTCAATAGGAATACAAAAGGGATTGCTTCTCCAGCCCTGTTCTTCTGTGACAGGGTTGAAAATGTAAAAGCTCAGGGAATCAAAAAGAAGAAAGGGAGAATTGATTTGATTCACTGCTTCAGCAGAGGCAGAAATTTAACACTGGGTTTTTTGTTTTGTTTTTTGCATGCTCTCCTATAAGGTGTTGCTTTTCTTTTTTTTGGGGGGGGGAAAGGAGGGAGAAGAGGGTTACACTAGAGACAGAAGGGAAAAACACCTTTGATCAGATTGAAGGCTTGAAACAAGAAAGGAGTTGGATATTTCTGCATTCAATCCAAGTTCAACATGGAAAGTTGCAGTTTCAGATTCCCAGATTGAATGTTTCATATAGTGGATCTTGCTGTACTTGGGGCAGAGCTTAATGGCATCTGGCATGTTAGGATGCTCCCGGTGGCTAAGAGTGAAGTCTGATTAAACTGAAGAGAAGGGGAGTTCATACACTAGGGGTGGAAAAATTGGCCTGGTCCACATTGTTAAGCAAACTGACCAAATTTATGCTTCCCTAACTAATACATCCAGTAGTGATGTATGGAAGTGAGAGCTGGACCATAAAGAAGGCTGATCACCGAAGAATTGATGCTTTTGAATTCTGATGCTGGAGGAGACTCTTGAGAGTCCCATGGACTGCAAGGAGATCAGACCTATCCATTCTTAAGGAAATCAGCCCTGAGTGCTCACTGGAAGGACAGATCGTGAAGCTGAGGCTCCAATACTTTGGCCACCTAATGAGAAGAGAAGACTCCCTGGAAAAGACTCTGATGTTGGGAAAGATTGAGGGCACAAGGAGAAGGGGACAACAGAGGACGAGATGGTTGGACAGTGTTCTTGAAGCTACCAGCATTAGTTTGACCAAACTGCAGGAGGCAGTGGAAGACAGGAGTGCCTGGCGTGCTCTGGTCCATGGGGTCACGAAGAGTCGGACACGACTAAACAACAACAACTAGTACATGGTCCAGAACATTATTTCAGACTTCTCTGAACTTTGCAGTACAGTTTTCAACTAAATGACTATCAAAACACATTAAATATACATATTTTATGGAAACTTTTTAAAGGAAAAAATATGTTTAGAAATGCAGGCACTGTGGTAAAGATGGTATTCAACTAAATTTTACATATTGAAATTAATGGGCCTAACTTAGGACTCAGCTACACAGCTGCAAATAAAACATTTTTAATGTGTTGTAAAGTGCAATACACAAATGTGACACTAGATGGTGAAAGTGAACTATGCAAAATTCAATGTATTTTTCAAAACGTTTTTTAAAAAAGCATTTTCACAGCATTTTTAATATGTGTGTAAATTCCACATTAGTTGTGGTCATTCAGTGGGTGTACTCTGAATAAAACTTAATTGCATACCACCCACAATATAAATTTCAATACGTATATTCTAGTAAAATATATATTTAAATACAAATCTTCAGTTCGTTGTTTTTTAAAAAAATGCAGATTAATGCAGAAATTGGAACAGGCTTGTGAATGAACCATATGCAAAATTTGCAGAGACTGATCTGTCTATCCCTGTTTGTAACGAAAACTCTGTCAAGCCAAGCTGGGAAAAAAGCAAACATCCTTGGTCCTAGTCCCTCCCCATTGAATGTTAGAGACCTTCTGCTAGAGACTGCAATCTGAAATTTTTGGTCAACCTCCTGAGATCTGGCAATACTAACCTTTAAAAGAGATTTTAGCTCCTGTGCTCTGGAGTCTGCATTCAACAGGAGTGAGTGACTGGCAGTGCCTTGAGAGACATTTTCCTCCCTGCTATAAGAGGCAGCATCACCCAACCCAGGTGTTTGCAGGGGTGTATGGTGTGGACAGATTGGCTGGAGACAGACAATAGTTCCCAAAGAAAACTGAATGTCTTTGGGATAAGGCTTTGCTTTACATGGTGGACACGAGCCCCAGTTATGGAACAGCCTTCCCAGGTAAGTTCACCTGGTACCATCTTTTGTGCTCTTTTTGGCTCCAGGTGAAGATCGCTCTGGTCACACCTAGGCCTGATGAAGTCTGTGCCTTTCAGTTATTAAAATTGTGTTTTAACTGTGGAGGCACAACGTCTCTGGTTTTTGCTGCATTTTATGTTCTTTTTGTATTTATATGGCTTTCTTACTCATTGCAAGCTGCCTAGAGAATTTAAGAGGTAGAATACAGAGGCTGTAAATAAAATACTGAAAAATTGTTCAGGTCCTAAAGTTTCACCTCCAATCAAATATGTTTGAAAGGTTTTTGAAGGAATACAAAAAGACTTGTTTGGCCAATAGCAAAGGTGGGGCGACTATGCAAATAATTATAGTGATTATCATCATCACTCTCTTCTGCTGAAAGTACCTAAATGATATTGCAGATTTAAAAAAGGTGTAACAGAGTACAACCAAAATTATTAGGGAGCTGGATCAACTTTTCTAGAGGTAGTTGGAGGGTTGAAGGTGACAAGAGAAGGGGGTATTATAATAGGTTTATAAAAGTATCTATGGTGTGAGGAGAAAGTGGGTGGAGAGAATATTTTCCTCCCTCTCCCATAACCCTAAAACTGGGGTCATCCAATGAAATGGATGGGCAGGAAGTTCAAGACGGTCGGGAGGAGCTATTTAACCGAAGTGTTTCTGCATCACAACTCCTATCATCCTTGCCAGCTAGGGCTGATGGGAGCTTAGTCCAGAACATATGGATGGCCACAGGTTTCCCACCCCTGACATAAGTGTGCAATTCATTTAGGCTGCCTTAAAGGTACAGGTAGGGAACGCGGGTGGCGCTGTGGGTAAAACCTCAGCGCCTAGGACTTGCCGATCGCATGGTCGGCGGTTTGAATCCCCGCGGCGGGGTGCGCTCCCGTTGCTCGGTCCCAGCGCCTGCCAACCTAGCAGTTCGAAAGCACCCCCGGGTGCAAGTAGATAAATAGGGACTGCTTACTAGCGGGAAGGTAAACGGCGTTTCCGTGTGCGGCTCTGGCTCGCCAGAGTAGCTTCGTCATGCTGGCCACGTGACCCGGAAGTGTCTGCGGACAGCGCTGGCCTATAGAGTGAGATGGGTGCACAACCCTAGAGTCTGGCAAGACTGGCCCGTATGGGCAGGGGTACCTTTACCTTTACCTTTAAAGGTACAGGTAGCTGCTAGCTTAGATAGCTTTTAAAGAACAGTAGCAATTTCAAAGAAGGGAGGGGGGATCTATCAATGGCTGCCAGTCACGATATCTATAAGGAACTTCCATGGCAAGATGTAGTGCACCACTGGTTATCAGCTGCTGGGAGGAACTGCTGCTCTTGCCCTCTTTGTGGGCTTCCCTAGAACCATATGGTGGGCCACACTGGAAACAGGATACTGGACTAGATGGGCCATTGGTCTGATCCAATAAACAGGCTTTTCTCACATTCTTATGGGCTATGGAGAGGGACTTCAGTGGGAGGAAGGTGTGAGTTATTGTCAGGAATAAGTTACTGTCATAAAGGTAAAGGTAAAGGGACCCCTGACCATTAGGTCCAGTCGTGACCGACTCTGGGGTTGCGGCGCTCATCTCGCTTTACTGGCCGAGGGAGCTGGCGTACAGCTTCCGGGTCATGTGGCCAGCATGAATAAGCCGCTTCCGGCGAACCAGAGCAGCGCACGGAAACGCCGTTTACCTTCCCGCTGGAGCGGTACCTATTTATCTACTTGCAGTTTGACGTGCTTTCGAACTGCTAGGTTGGCAGGAGCAGGGACCGAGCAACGGGAGCTCACCCCGTCGCAGGGATTCGAACCACCGACCTTCTGATCGGCAAGTCCTAGGCTCTGTGGTTTAACCCACAGTGCCATCCACGTCCCTGTAACTGTCATGCCTGGGGACAGCACTCCAATCCTCCCTATCTGGTCCTCCTCACAGGCCCACCCCTCCCTCCTTAGATGCTGGAATGTGTCCTTGATCTGTGACGGTGCCTCTTGCTGGGCTGGATGGAGAAGGATGGGTCTGTTTTTGAATCGCTGGAATATATCCTACCATGCAAAGTTAAGAGTCACCTCCACTGCTTGCCCATTTTCCCTCTGGCCCCCCACACAACTGGCATGTGGCCTCTGAAAGCTTGCCCATGAGGGAATGGGACCCCTAGGCTGAAAGTGCTCCCCACTCCTTGCCTTAGGTGATGTAAAGATAACAGTCAGTGGATGAAAATAAGAGGAAATTGTCAGGTTAGTAAGGTCTGTGAGCCCTGTGGAGCAATGTCTTTGGGAACATTGGCCAAGTCACATTATCCCTGATTTTTTGCAGGGGGAGCAGGTTTCTGCATTGCCACTAAATTGCTGAAGGAGATGTGGAAGGCTTCTTTTGCAAACATCCCCTCCTAGCTGGGAATGCAACGGCTGCTGAGACCCTTTTAAGAGCATTAAGCTGTACATTCAGCAACACACAATAGCGCTTAAATTAAAGTTGGGGCGGTGGCGATGCCTTAAAGGCTGCCATTACATTCTTAATGAAGTCCGTATGCTCTCCGCTGACGCAGTGGGGACATTGAAATCCACTGCTGTGGCAGCTGATTTGATGTGTTGACGAACGAGCCACACTGCTATAATAAGAAGTGTTTATTTGAATAATAAGGTCAGGGAGTTAAGTAGTTGGTATTCCAGTCATATGAAGCCGTTTGCACAGTGTCACTAATAATTAAAGCCTATAAAATGGGGGGGGGAGCCCTTGTCTAAATGCTTTCCCCAAATATACTACACTATCTTGAAGAAACTCATCAGGGCAGCCAAGTGATCTTCGAGGCTTATTAATCGCTTCAGCTCCACAGCCAGGGCAAATTTATTTGCTTGAATTAGCATGTAATATACTTACAATAAAGCCGCCACAAGTCCCCACTTCAGAGATACAGTTTATTTAATAGGAAATTAGACCCAGGTATATATATAGCAGCAATACCTGTGTTGCTTACAAGGCCAAGCAATACCTTGCTGGGTTTCATGATACACTCGCTGAGTTGGTGTGTGGGGGGGGGGGAGAGACGTGGGATGCAGGAAGTGCAATTCTACCACATGAGCTTTGGGAGGGGCTTTCTAATGCTGCTGTCAAGGCTGAGCCACAGGCAAGTGTTGTAGGTGGCGTGATGAGCAAGGAAGGGGAAGAACCAAGAGGAAGACCCCCCCCCCAAGGGAGGCAATGGAACACACCAGAGCAAGGAATAAACACTGTTACTCATGCCAAGTCTTAGGTGGTGGGAGGGATTCAACTGCGCACTGGAAATTTAGGTTTCTGCAATTAAAAGTGGAAGAAAGTCCTCTGCTGCAACAGAACCACCTAAAAGCAATGGCGTAGCATGGGTTGTCAGCACCCGGGGCAAGGCAAGTAATTTGCGCCCCCTAACCCGTGGATTTGCGCCCCCTAACCCTAACCCCCAGATGTTGCGCCCGGTGCGGCTGGCCCCCCCTGCACCCCCCACGCTACACCACTGCCTAAAAGCAAGCTGATGGTGGATTTTTGTGTGGTTAGGAAAGTGACTGGGAAATGCTCTAAAAATGAGCTAACCACTGTTTGACAGGATGAGGTATAACCTCCCTGTAAACCAGGCATGGGCAACCTAAGGCCTGGAGGCTGGATGCGGCCCAATCGCCTTCTAAATCTGGCCCATGGACAGTCCAGGAATCAGTGTTTTTTCACATGAGTAGAATGTGTGCTTTTATTTAAAATGCATCTCTGGGTTACTTCTGGGGCATAGGAATTCGTTCATTCCCCCCCCCCAAAAAAAATAGTCCGACCCACCACATGGTCTGAGGGATGGTGGACTGGCCCATGGCTGAAAAAGGTTTCTGAGCCCTGCTGTAAACCAATCAGAATGAAAGCTCAATTAAAAGTGGACATAATATAGCCTCCATGCAAGCTTTGCACAAGCAAATCAGGATAAATTTTCAACAAACAGGTTGACTGGGGGAGCCATTAGCCTGCAACGCTTCCTGTCTAGGGCAGCTGAATGGCCAGCCTGAGTTGGCAGGATTAGTCCACAGCCAGACAATTCTTGACTGCGTGGGGGAATGTTGTGCAAAAATGCCTTACCCTCCATGGATGTGTCTAAACTGCTTTTAAAGTCATCCAAGGTGGAATCTACACAAATGTAAAAAAAGTTCTGAAAATGCTTTTTGTAAAAGCGTTTTTAAAAATACAGTAATTTTCCATAAGGCTCACTATCGCCATCTATTGTCACAATTGTATATTGTACTTAAAGCAAACTTAAAACGTTTTATTTGCAGCTGTATAGCTGAGTCACAAGTCAATTGGCAGCCATCATGGCCTCTTGTGGGAGCGAATTCCACAATTTAACTGTGTGCTATGTGAAGAAGTATTTTCTCTTGCCTGTCCTGAACTTTCCAAAATTCAGCCAAGTTCTAGTATTATGACATAGGAAGAAAAAAACTCTATCCTTTTCCTCCACACTCTGAATCATTTTATACACCTTTGCCATACCCCGCTCTCTTACTTGTCTTTCCTCTGAACTAAAAAATCCCCCAGTGGTCCTTTTGCAATAACATCAGGAAGCAAGCTGAGGATGCTGTCAGATGGTGCCGAGTTGGGAGAGAGGTAGCACTGTGTTCTTCACAACATACAAAGCCAAGACAGAAGAACATATTGGCTTGGGGGAGAACCAGGGGCTGCAAAGCCATTGCAAAAACGGGAACAAGTGATTTGAGAGGAAGAGCAATATCCTTGCCATTCTAAATCTGCCAGGGCCAGCAGGGGCCAATAGAAGGGCGAAGCCTGGCAATAGGATGGGAGACAGTGCTGCATAGTCTGCACCTGTGCAAGAGGGACTGATTTGCTTTGGTTCCATATAGCAGGCCGTTTCTTGCACATAATACACCCTCTCCCACGTCTTCCCAATCTTCAAACTGCAGGCGGTGGCTGAACAAGGACAGACATCACACAAGACGGCAAAGTTCACCCTGACAGGGAAGAGTTCACTGGCACCACTCTCTCTTCTCAAACTTTATTATTCACAGTCTGAGCAGCAAATAATTCCTCTGTTCTTTTCTCCCGCTACTCAGCCACCCCCTGATTCTTTTCCTCCTTTGCCAAAGCTGTTCTCTATTATAGGAGGGCACAGGCATGCGCCAGAAGTGTCAGAGGCGTTAGACAAGGTATTAAGGAGGTGTCAATGGTAGAATAGCAGGGATTACAGGAAAGTCTAAATAATGTGTAAAATAAAACCAAAAAGGTGATAAAGTCGTTTGATAAGAAAGGCTGGAGAGAATAAAAAAAGGGGAGTGCAATTATTTTTTCATTTCGATTGTTCAGGCTGAAAAGCACTTTTGCGACTTAAGTGGCATTTCTTTCTCCTCCACCACCTCTTTCGGTGCATCATATTCCTCAATAATCACGTTATGGTTGCCAGCATTTTCGCAGCACACAAGAAAGCAGGGTGGGGGGAGAGGGAGAACAGCAAGACCACTTCACACAAATAAGCCTCTTCGCATCTGAGCCGGCCCCATTGTGCTTTGCATCCCCAACAACATTTCGCACCGAGTCCAGCTTTGCAACCATCACCGGCATTTTCGCAAGTTGGAATTAATAGCATGACACCCTTCCCTTTTCAAGGACTAGCAGGGGAGGAAGAAGGGGTCCCGCTATAGGTGGAACTGGCTCCCTTCATAAACTTAAGGCCTTTCCAATGCGAAGAGTGTGTTTATGTGCAAGGAATGTACAGCTTCTGCTCATACCTCCCAGATCAGCTCCTCCAACTGATCCTGCCCACTTGCTAATCAACATCAACAGAGGCCATCCTGTCAGTTCCAAACCCACATTTTGTTATAATAACAGAGAGGACCATTTCTGCCACACCCAAATTTTGGAAGTCTCTATCTAAAGAGATATTCATCTTGCCTCCTCCTTGTTGGTCATCCATTGCAGCTTCAAAACCTTCCTATTTAGAAAGGCCTTTGATTTTTAGAGACTGGGCTTTATCGCTTGACTACCATAGCAATATTATTTATTTCTTTATAAATAAAGAAATTTATTTATTTATTATCTATATTTCATATAGATTATATGCAATCCTTCTGTTGGTGCTTTTTTCTCCTTTTTAAAATCCGGTTATTGTTGCGTTTTATATGACATTTCTTATTGCAACATTTAAAAGTTGTTTGATTGCCGGATTTCACTGTATTCTGTTCTTTTTTATAGATTGCTATTTGAGTGCATTTGATTATACTTGCAAACTGCATTGAGCTGTATGAGAAAAGGCAGGGGATAAATTTTTGTGTGATAAAGGGGCATCCTGGGGAAGTCTCTTTGAAGTGTAGGATGATATACACACAGTATGTTAATGTGTATATGTGCACGAATGTATTCAGTCATCTTTCCACAAGATAGTGTGAAGACACATTTTTCCAGCGCTCAAATGACAATATTTTGTCCCTAAGAAAAACCAATTCTCCCCCAAGCCAAAGCATGCATCAGATTTTGCCACAATCAGGCACACTAGATTTATTCAAGAAGACCCCACCAAGTGATATCTCTCCAGACTCACTCTGACTTCCTGAGTCCTGTCAGTACATCCAGTAAGCTGTGAGCAGCATCTGAAACCAGATTACACAAGTGTCCTGGGCGTACACTGGACGGTGTTTATGACATCACTAGCAGTGCTGAGCCATAAGAAGCGCCCCACGCAATCAGGCCAATGGCCCATCAACATCCTGATCTCACAGTGGCCAAACAGATGCCTTTGGGAAGCACAACAGCACGCTCCCCTCCTGCAGGCATTCAGAGACATACTGCCTCTTACAGAAGAGGTATATAACGCGGCCAGCATGACTAGTAGCTGTTGATAGCTTTATCCCAAAAGATAACACATAGAATCATAGAATAGAATCATAGAATCATAGAGTTGGAAGAGACCACAAGGGCCATTGAGTCCAACCCCCTGCCAAGCAGGAAACACCATCAGAGCACTCCTGACATATGGTTGTCAAGCCTCTGCTTAAAGACCACCAAAGAAGGAGACTCCACCACACTCCTTGGCAGCAAATTCCACTGTCGAACAGCTCTTACTGTCAGGAAGTTCTTCCTAATGTTTAGGTGGAATCTTCTTTCTTGTAGTTTGGATCCATTGCTCCGTGTCCGCTTCTCTGGAGCAGCAGAAAACAACCTTTCTCCCTCCTCTATGTGACATCCTTTTATATATTTGAACATGGCTATCATATCACCCCTTAACCTCCTCTTCTAACACGAGGAAGAGTTCTAACGGAACACTTATTACTTGATGTTTTATTCTCACAACAATCCTGCGAGGTGGACTCTGTCTTGTCCTCTGCCTCTGAGCCCCAGCATTCAATTCATAGGGTGCACCAGTCACCCCTCTCAAGGGGGAGCCCTCAGTACCGTCTTTTACATTGTCCCAGCCTATGTATGTGGGTCTGCTGCCATCCACAGAGCCTGAGGACGATTTCTCTGGAACCTCTTCCATTCTACCCTACTGAGGAGCATGTGACTGCAGACCAGATTACTGGTCCTATAAAATTGGCAAGCAGGGATAGGCAGGCTTTTGCTGAAACAACATCTTTCCAAATTCAGCTAGCAAGACTTGTTGGGAACTGTTCAGGTTCCTGATTTATCTTGTCTTGTACCTGCCCTGTGAGCCGCAAGCCTCGGCAGGTTAAGGTGCGAGGGGTGACTGGTCCTAGGTCAGTGAGCCACATGACTGAGCAGTGACTGAACCTGGGTGTTCACAGTTCTGGTCTGACACTCTACGACAACCTTTCTCAACCTGTGGGTCCCCAGATGTTGTTGAACTGCAACTCCCATCACCCCTAGCTAGCAAAGCCAAAGCTCAGGGATGATGGGAGCTGTAGTCCAACAACATCTGGGGACCCACAGGTTGAGAACCACTGCAAGTGTTACATCACAATGGCTCTGTTTGCATGTCACAGTAAACCATAGTTAATGGGAAAATGACAAAGCGTCTTACGGCACCTAAATAATAGCAAATTATTGTGGCATAAGCTTTTGTAGACCGCACTCCATCAAATACATGTTTAGGGAAGCTTTTAATGTTAGATGCATTACTTTATTTTAATATTGTGTTGGAAGCTGCCCAGAATGGCTGGGGAAACCCAGCCAGATGGGCGGGGTATACATATATTATTATTATTATTATTATCCTAAGTTCCATGTATATCTGTCTACACATTGGTTGCTGTTGCTGATGGGGATTGTAAATGCTGGGATCAAAAGAAAGGGAAATGAAGCAAGGTGCTGATAACAATAATTGCATTATTAAATATGGAGGCTACAGACACACAGAGAGCTGTTGATAACCAAGATATACAAGGGTGAGACACTTAGCACATGTAGTATAAATCTAAAAACCTTGTCCCTATTCAAGTTAGAACACAGATGGAACACACAGGGGAGCAACAAACCATGGTCCCTGGCTCAGCATTATGTCCAAACTAGCATTGTGGTTTGTTTAACTCCAAACACAGAACAAAGTGTGCCTTTTTAATGTTTGTGCTTTGGCTTCTAGAGACCCACATTATTTTTCCTTGTCCTTCAAATGGCTTAAACCAGTCTTTTGCAACCTGCTGCCCTCCAGCTGCCTTGTACCCTGGAGGGCACCAGGTTGGGAAAGGCTGTCTTAAGCATTGAATGTAAGTGAAGGTAAAGTAAATACGGCATTACAAATTAGGGAGGGGTTTTTTTCTTCCCCGGTGTTGGTGGGAAGTATTATTCCAATGACTTCCTCAGGTATAAAACACAAGGGATGAATCAAACGAGAGGATGTGAAGAGTTGCGTATGTTCCTGGGAGGGAGAAAAAGGAACTATTAATGCTCCTGAGTTATCTAGATGGCTTCAAGAGCCCATCACTGATCCATCTACAATCTTCACATATTCCACAGAGACACTTGACCTTCAATTAAAGCGAAATACTGCTTATTTGCCGCACCTTGCAGATACTGGCGTTGAAAGATTAACAAGTGAACCACAATTATAAAACCAAGCGCTCTGACGCACAAGAGGGCACTGCAATCAGATAAGGAACTTGTTGAAGCCCTGCTTTCCTAGAGTCTCACGGCAGTCAGTCTCTCCACACACATGAATGAGAAAGGGAAACCTGTGGGCATTCTGTTTCAGCACATGACTCTGCTTGCCCTGAGCACAGCTACATAAACTTGCCATAGGATAAGTAAAGATGTGCTGATCTGAAACCACTGGGGGAAGACGCATTAAAGGCTGTCGTCTCCTAGAGCAGCGGCACAGAAATCTTTTTCAGCCCGTAGGCAGCTTTCCCTTGAAGAAGCTCCCAGGGGTCACCTGCCAGTGGTGAGCAGGGCCTGAGGCAAAAGTGGCCAGAGCCAAGAATATGTTACCACTGTGCAGTAGGCTAGTGTCTGCACACTCCTCTCTATCAAAAGGGACGCAGGTGGCACTGTGGTCTAAACCACTGAGCCTCTTGGGCTTGGCTGATCGGAGGGTCGGCGGTTCAAATCCGTATGATGGGGTGAGCTCCTGTTGCTCTGTCCCAGCTTCTGCCAACCTAGCAGTTCGAAAGCATACCTGCGCAAGTAGATAAATAGGTACTACTGCGGTGGGAAGGTAAATGGCGTTTCTGTGTGCTCTGGTTTCCATCACAGTGTTCCATTGCACCAGAAGTGGTTTAGACATGCTGGCCACAGGACCCGAAAAGCTGTCTGTGGACAAACGCCGGCTCCCTCAGCCTGAAGTGAGATGAGCACCATAACCCCATAGTCGCCTTTGACTGGACATAGCCGTCCGGGGGTCATTTACCTTTACATCTCTATCCAAGAGCTAGAGGACTGACTCTTTCTAGCAGTGGCATCTGGTAGCCCCCGACCTGGAAGAGTGGCATGGCCAATTAAGCCACAGAGGTGTGGTCAAGAAGGTGGCTGAGTTATCACTCTCAGGAGCCCCAGTGTGGTGTGGTGGTTAAGAACGATAGACTCGTAATCTGGTGAACTGGGTTCGCTTCCCCGCTCCTCCACATGCAGCTGCTGGGTGACCTTGGGCCGGTCACACTTCTCTGAAGTCTCTCAGCCTCACTCACCTCACAGACTGTTTATTGTGAGGGAGGAAGGGAAAGGAGATTGTTAGCCGCTTTGAGACTCCTTAAGGGGAGTGAAAGGCGGGGTATCAAGTCCAAACTCTTCTTCTTCAGCTAATATGGCCAATTATCAGGAATTATAGGAGCTGGAGGGCCAAAGGTTAGCCACCTGTTTTGAAGCCTCATTGGTTTCAGTGGAATTAAGTTTCCTTCATCTCCTTATTCCTCCTCCTGTGTAGAACTTGCTGAAACGTGGGAACCCCAGCCCCAGATCCTCTGCAACCACAACTGGGAAGGCAGCCAATGGGATGTTAATCCGGACTGAGTGCCTGAACACCTGCTAGCCTATCACTGCTATTCAAATCAAGTGTCTGAACCTCCTCCTTCTCCACCTCACAGGGAGCAGACTTTCCTCCAGAAAACACAGGCAGTTACCATCCAAAACAATGTGACGTAAAAAAAAAAAAAAGAACCCAGAAACATAATTTATACCTTCCCTTCCTCGTTAGTCATTGCCAGGCCAGCTTCCCGATTCAGCTCTTTGCTACAGTAAACGCTGAGGCAGCAATCCACCACACAATCTTTCTTTTCCACTTTGAAAGTTTAGGGACATTGTGAAACCATTCCACAATATATAGCGGGTCACACCAAGGAGTTGGCATCCATCTTTGCCATCCATCTGCTGCCTAAACTCCATTGCTGCTATTGCTGAGGTTTCTCTCTCGGTCATCACATTTATTCCCGACTCATCTTCCCACCAACACCCCGGTGGTTCCTGCAATTTTTGTTCTCAGCCCTTCTAAAACCTTCTTGCTGGGGAACTGCAAAGACTTGCGCACTACATAGTTAAAGCACTGTTTTACCACTTTAAACAGTCATGGCTTCCCACAAAGAATCCTGGGAACTATAGGTTGTTTAAAAGTTTCAAGAGTTGTTAGGAGACCCCTAGTCTCCCCATAGAGCTACAACTTACAGAGTAGTTTAATAATCTATCCCTCTTCTCAGGGAGCTTTGGGAATTGTTGCTGTGTGAGGAGAATGCAGGTCTCCTAACAACTCTCAGCACGCTTTACAGAATTCTTTAGGGAAAGCCATGACACTTTAAAGTACTATAAAAGATAAAAGGTAAAGGACCCCTGACAGTTAAGTCCAGTTGCAGATGACTCTGGGGTTGCGGTGCTCATCTTGCTTTAATGGCCGAGGGAACCGGCGTTTGTCCACAGACAGTTTTTCCAGGTCATGTGGCCAGCATGACTAAGCCACTTCTGGTGCAACAGAACACTGAAGCCAGAGCAGCGCACGGAAACGCCGTACAATGCAGATGGAGCCTCATTCAGGCAGGAGACTGGTTATAATTTTCTTCAGCATATTGAAATTGGTAGGACCAAGTGTCCAGCTAAGTCTCTTGGACACTGGCACAATTCATATCATGCCAAACCATGGTTGCGAAAGCTTTAACTATGGTTTGTAACTGGCCAGCAAACTGGAATCCAAAAACATGGCTTGAAATTAGATAGCTAACTATGAGTTTGGCATGAGGACTGAACTGAAAATCCATAACAAGTGGTCATTTCATTGCTTCCCAAAACAACTGAAGCTTAAGAGATGGGATTGCTAAACAGATGGAAAGGCAGTTCTAAACCATGTTCTCTGAACGTCTGAAAAACTCAAACCATGGTTTGACCCAGTGCTTTTTTTCTGGGGGGACGCAGGGGGACACATACCCCTAAACATTTTGTGAATTTAAGTTTGGCCTCAGTGAGGGGCAGTACTTCAAAATGAGTAGGAAAATGAGAGTACCCCTAAACATTTTTTTAGAAAAAAAGCACTGGTTTGACCTATAAGGTTAGTATAATCTACTATTTGACTCCATGTCTGAACTGAGACTTCCCACAATGCTGTATACCATATCTGTATTTAAAGACACAGCCACCTCTTCCAACAGTTTTGACTAATATGCTCACCTCTTTTCCCTTTATTTCCATTTCCTTTGACTTTAATTCTTCCCCTTCTGCCACAATTCCTGTTTTCTTCCAGGGCTTTCTGCTTCCACCCTGCTTTTCTGAGCTGCCTTGAACAACCTCATTGCCCATGTTTTCCCCAACTGCCAGGTTTGTGACGCTTCTATTAAAAATGAACCCCTGATTGGCTGCCCCAACATTCTGTTGGCCATTGTTGCCTCATAAAGGAAGGCAACATTAGGGACATAGGAATCTGCTTCACATCAGGTCAGATTATTGGTCCATATATTGTCTGGTCTGGACGGAAGGAGCCTTTCAGAATCTCCAGCAGAGGACTTCCTCATACTCTGATCCTTTAGGAAAGCCTTCCCTAAAACCTAGTGCCATCCAACTGCTTTGGATTACAAATCCCATCACACGGGTGAATGGGAGCTTAGTCACCTTCATATCATACATGTACAACACGCTTAAAAACACATTCCCCAAAGAATCCTGGGAATTGTAGATTACCCTTCAGAGAGCTACAGTTCCCAGGACCCTTAACAAACGACAGTCCACAGGATTCTTTGGGGGATTCCATGTGCTCTGAATGAATGGTATGCACGAGATCGTAGTCCAAAACATCTGAAGGACACTGCTTTAGAAAATTTCATTTTTAATGTAAGGTGGCGACTGGGTGTTAAAAAAACTTAAGGTTCGTGGGGTGGTGCCCTGTTCACCCGAATGGACCAGCCTGCACTGGGTGGCAAGTCAAACTATCTCCCAGCCCCAGGAATGCCACAGCACAAGGTGCAGGCAGCCACCTGTGGTTCAAAGGTATGTGTGACTCAAGGGTCCTTGGTAGTAAGAGAGATCCTGAGAAATAAAGACTCTTGAAGGTTGGTCTAACCAATTGCTGCTGGGTCTGGGAAACCAGGAGCATAGGAAACTGTCTTATACAGAGTCAGACCCTTGGTCCATCTGCCACTGAACTGTGGACCTTCCGCATGCTACATGAACTCTCCACCGAATACTGTTATTTGCTGGAGCATTGCAGGCTATTGGGGTTGCACAGCTGGTTTCGTGCTACTGACCCTGCTAATATTTTGCTTTTGGAATCCAGCTGACCAGTGTTTGACTTCAGCTCTGTGCTACTAGGTCATGCCCACTCTTGCACAGCTTTGCTGGGCTTGACCTATGCTTCCCCTGAAGACCCACCATTCCTAGATTGCCCTGATATCTGACTGCTACCAGATCAAGGCAGGACAACTAGACCTAACCAGAGCAGCCATGTTGGCAGAGGAAGATAGTGGCTGTTGTGCAAAACAGGTGCAGATTCTTAATCTTCCAAAATTTATTAACTGCCCTTCACCAGCAGGGTGGGTTACAGCAATATAAGATATAGCATTAGAAAGAGTTCTAAAACAGATGACACGGGAATAGGGCGGGTTCTGCAAACATACATCTGCAAGCATACAGTAAGAGCTGTTTGACAGTGGAATTTGCTGCCAAGGAGTGTGGTGGAGTCTCCTTCTTTGGAGGTCTTTAAGCAGAGGCTTGACAACCATATGTCAGGAGTGCTCTGATGGTGTTTCCTGCTTGGCAGGGGGTTGGACTCGATGGCCCTTGTGGTCTCTTCCAACTCTATGATTCTATGATTCTATGATTCTATGATTCTATCTCAGGAGTCCAAGGCCAGTGCATCTTCACCATTCACTGAAAGCTGTACAGCAAAGGAACCAGATGCACCTCTGTGGGGAGGGAATTCCACATAGAATCATAGAATTGTAGAGTTGGAGGGGAGACCCTAAGGGTCATCCATTCCAGCCCCCTGCAATGCAGGAATCTTTTGCTCAGCATAGGGCTTGAACCCACAACCCTGACATTAAGAGTCCCATGCTCTATTTACGGAGCTATCCCAGTTGTTCATACTGGATTCTCAAATATGAAATTCCTCAGGCCACTGTCACTGAGTTTTGGGATAAAAGCCACTGCCACTGCCCCACCCACATTTGCCCCTGGCCCCCAGAAAGTTATGCAAAGGGAAATGTGGCCCTTGGTTTGAAAAAGCCTTCCCCACTCCTGTACTACATAGAGATGACATGACACCTGTAGAGCACCGCTCACAGAATAGAGCTTCATTTTTGCAACAATCATCTATACTGTGGTTGGATTTTATTTTGTCATTCCTGTTTTCTCTTTCTTCATCCTTCTGCATGCACACTTTAAAAGGTGTTTCTATCCCCCCCACCCCCGGCAAACAACTCAGAAGCCCACAGGGGTCCACCAAAGCGCACAAAACCCATTAAAGTCCATCCATGCTGTCGTCGCTTTGACGCCAAAGCTGCGATTGTTTTCGGTCTGAAAGAGTTCTCTCCTAAACAGGCCTCCCTTTCCCACATTGCCATTTAGTTACAGTCTGTCGCCCGAAGGTCAAGCAGAAGAAGAAGAAAAAAGCCCAATGCATTATTACAGAGGTGCCTGACAGAAACAAGTCATTCTGATATTGTTTTGGCCCTTAAGAGCTATGCTGGGACGACAGCTGCTGCTCCCCTCCCAGGAACTGAAATCCTTGCAATACAGAGCCTGACATATTCTTGGCCTCGCTTATGAAGGAAATTGTCTGCATTCACTGCAACGCAAAAGGGCTTTGCGACCTGGCAGCCAAATTTAGACCCGCAACAACCCAGTGAGCTCAGGCCCCGTTTTTAGGGTTAGGATCTGAAGGATTACTCCTTGTCAGTATCAGATGGCAGAGCTGCAGTCGAGGTCAGGGTGCAAGTCAATTTCCCGAAACAGCAGCTGTGGGGAGCCAGAAGCAGGTGCTGTCCATCAGGCAGGCTTGACCGACAGGCAGTTAGGCTCCGGAAATCAGAAGAACAGGTAAAGCAACATAGGGGTGTGGAATCTCGGGCCTAGGAGATGAATGTGGCCCTCCAGACCTCTTCATCTGGCCCTCTTACTTCTCCCCAGGCTACAAACTTCACCAGC
The DNA here is from genome assembly GCF_965112155.1 of Podarcis liolepis. Taxonomy (NCBI): domain Eukaryota; kingdom Metazoa; phylum Chordata; class Lepidosauria; order Squamata; family Lacertidae; genus Podarcis; species Podarcis liolepis. The sequence goes on from NC_139567.1 coordinate 37,745,330, forward strand.
TCTGCTCCGCACCCAGAATGTTTTTGCCAGGCTGGGATGTGCATTTGACCTCTTCCTTGTCTGGATGGCGCGTACAATAGGGGTGAGCGAGTGTGTGTAAAAATTAGCCTACTTCTCAAAGGTAAACATTTGCATGTGTTGCTCCACCCACTTTTGCCTCTGGCTCCGCTCATCACTGGCTCACGACCCCTAGTTGACTGCTGCTCATAAGGAAAAGTGGCCCTCAGGGTGAAAAGGGTTCTATGTCCCTGCAATCTAACACATAGCTCAGGCTAGGATTGCCATATGTGAAAATCCATTTACAAAAGTTGCTGAGTTGTGGTTTTTTTGCAAAAATAAAATATGAAGTTTTTGAGCTATTTTTAAGGAAATTCGCCAAAACCTACGCTTTCAACATGGGTTGCCATATGTCCGGATTTTCCCGGACATTTCAGCAATTTGCGCCCGGACACTGTTTCCGACGGGCAAATCCTGGCAATGTCATTTGCGCCCGAACACTGTTTCCGACGGGCAAATCCTGGCAATGTCTGGGAAATTCCAGGCATATGGCAACCCAAGCTCAGGCTGGAGAGCCACGCTCAAATCAGAAGGCCAGCAGCACCTGTATAGATCCCTAAGTCAACTTAATCCAGCTGGTCCGACAAGCTGTAATATCTCTTTTATTATAAGGGCTTTGCAGCATGCCACATGCAGAGGAAGCAGCCTTACACTGGGTCAGGTTATTCCCTATCTAGTGCAGCGTTACCTAAAAGAGCGCAGAAAGGGCGAAAACAGCACCCAGCAATCCCACGAACCTTTGCAAGTGCAATCCCATGAGCCCTTGCACCAGCTGTTGACAACTGTGGAGAGTTGGAATTTGAGCAAGCAGATTTGGAGGGAGTGACTGCGTTGTTTGCAAGCTTTTTCAATGGTGTTCCCAATATGTGCGATTTCACTTAAATGTGCGGGGCCTTGGAACGTAACCCCTGTGTAAAATGGTTGCTGAATATGCACTTGTTCAATTTAACCAAAAAATGTGGCTGTGGGGGGAATAACGCACCCTTGTTTAAAAAACAAAAATGGAAAAGAAGAAAGAACCTAGTTTAACCTTGCAATGTCCTCTGCAGCTCAAGAGGGTTTCTGTCATTTCCAGCTGGCTTTGTAGCCCTAAGGCTAACGGCAGCAGATGACCGGCTAACCCTTGGGGATCCCCCTTGTGGCCAATTTCTAACCACAAGACAAATTGAGGGGGGCTCCGTGTGCAGACAAGCTTTTGACCGATCTGTTCAGCCCTTCGCAAAGGCATTCAAATATCACAGCCACAGCAAGAGAAGGAGCGGCAGGCAGGGAGAGGCAGGAGCAGGCGAGAAACAAGCCAAGACAGACAATATATTCACAATTAGGCCAGATAATTTGCTTGCCTTGCGCTATCCAACCAAAAGACACACACAGTCCTGACCTACATGCTCCATTTCTTTCCTTTGTAAAAATAAAACAATAACACCCCCCACCCACCCCAATTCCAGCTCTTCACTAAGACTATTTGCATGGGGAAAACGCCGAGCAGAATTTGCTATGATACATAACATTGCGTCCCGCTGTTATTTCAATCTCATTACTGCATAAGCAACGCCGTACGAGAGATTAAAAACCATCTTCTCCTCTCAGTACTTACTAACAGCCTTCAATTTCTTTATAGCGTTGTTGGGGGTGTATTTCCACCCCCACCCTCCTTTTCTCTTAACGCTATTAAAATGTATTTTGAACAAGAGGCTGACCACATAGAAGATAGCAAGGAATTATACGAAAGAGGTGGAAGGGGGGTGAAGTACAAGAGGAAAGTGGTGTTGACAGCTACTCGGGAGATTTGTACCGAAATGAGCAAAGCAGAAAACGTCCATGTTTCCCCCCCCCCTCCTCAGCTTATAAATGACACTCAGAAGCCACCTCGAATTTGGCAGGTGTGCGAATAACATTCATTAGAACCGATGTGACAGTGAAAGAACGCGCCGGTGCACCGATATACAAAAGTACAAGGCAGAGAAGCTGGAGGCTGGCCATTTGTTCTGTGTCATTTCCAGCTTGTGCGCACGTGTCAGACCCGTCCCCGGTTGAGCTCATCGTGTCCCCTGCCGGCCATACGTTCAGCCATCTGAACTGGCCCCTACAGGCACACAGCGCATCCAAGTAGGCAACAGGGGTGAAAGGCAATTCATTTTGCACTTTCCAAAACCTTACAGTGGTACCTCGGGTTACAGACGCTCCAGGTTACAGACTCCGCTAACGGGTTAAGAACTTTGCTTCAGGATGAGAACAGAAATCGTGCTCCGGCGGTGCAGCAGCAGTAGGAGGCCCCATTAGCTAAAGTGGTGCTTCAGGTTAAGAACAATTTCAGGTTAAGAACGGACCTCCGGAATGAATTAAGTACTTAACCTGAGGTACCACTGTATGCGACCTGAAACACATCCATCCTTCGAAATTTGCACTTCTCTGAATTTTGCAATGCAGCTCTCCATTCAGGTAATGTGTACCAGAAGGATGCATATACCACGGTAACGTGTACATATAAATACATACATTCGTGAAAATTACGTACAAAATGCATTGTGGGGGGGATTTGCTTTGTAGAAAATGCATATGATGCCATGCATAATTGCAAACTGATGTGGAAATGTGCAGAACTGAAGAATGGAAAAGTGAGAAACTGAGAGGAGCCAAGATTGACAGATTTGCCCATTGCTACATCCACGTGAGAGGGAGCCTAAATGGTTCAAGATCACATGGAAGAGGCCTAACAAACGTGTATTGGAGGTAGCTGGTGTGTGAAGAGGAGGATGTTGCTATATAGGCATGATATACACATCAATATGAGAGGGGTGTTCATATGAGCAACCCCTACTATTGCACCCTAAGTTGGTGTCTTCTCATAGGTGTGGCCAATCAATTCCAAGGCTCAGTCAGATTTTTATCTTTTGTAGCCAGTAGCCTTGAGCTTCTTGGAGGAAAAATGGGGTACGATTAAAGGTAGGTATACAATGCTAGTTCTACTCCAGGTAGACACATTGAAGTGAATGCATATGACTTAAGATCTATTAATTCAAATGTGTCTACTTGCAAGATGAGGGATGCGGGTGGCGCTGTGGGTTAAACCACAGAGCCTAGGACTTGCTGATCAGAAGGTCAGTAGTTTGAATCCCCACGATGGGGTGAGCTCCCGTTGCTCGGTCCCTGCTCCTGCCAACCTAGCAGTTCGAAAGCACGTCAAAGTGCAAGTAGATAAATAGGTACCACTCCAGCGGGAAGGTAAACGGCGTTTCCATGTGCTGCTCTGGTTTGCCAGAAGCGGCTTAGTCATGCTGGCCACATGACCCGGAAGTTGTACACCGGCTCCCTCGGCCAATAAAGCAAGATGAGCACCGCAAATCCAGAGTCATCCGCGACTGGTCAGGGGTCCCTTTACCTTTACCTGCAAGATGACTTAGTTGAATACTACCCAATGTCATCAACTGTACAAGCCTGTTTTAGGGATTAACACTGAGAGATCCTTTACGGATTTTTATAGCCTGCTCTTTTACGAGCAAATATATATAAAGGTTATATCCAATGCTAGTCCAACTCAGACCCACTGAAATTGTGTAGACATTTCTAAGCTGGATGGGACAATGATGTGGTTCAGAACCAGGCATCTTCCTCTGTGTCCGTGGAAAGAGCTGACAGAATTTGTAGAGAGCTACCATAGCTCAGTTCAAAAGGTCCACAGGTCAGTCTCCAGGTAGAGCCAGGAAAAGAGACCCATGCCTCAATTCCTGGAGAGCTGGCTGCCAGTCTGTGTAGACCAGCCTTTGCCAGCCTGCTGCCCTCCAGATATTTTGAGCCACAACTTGTAAATTGCGTCATACAGCACTCACGAGTCTAATAAAGACCAGGAACCTCAACTCCCATCAATATCACCTGTATGATGCTGGTGCAGGTGGGAGAACAGCCTTGCAAGCCGGGGCTGATGGGAGTTGTAGTCCAAAACCTCTGGAGGGCAAAGGCTACTGTAGGCAGGACATGAATCAGATGGGCCAAGGGCACAGCAGAAGGCAGCTTCCTGTTGTGGCTGTGAGGTCAAAATGTCAGCTGCTCATTTTGCACACAGCAAGGCCCATGGGAAATGTGGCCAAATGGCATGTTTCTTCCCTCCTCTCCGCCCCACGTCGCATGTGCGTGATGAGTTGCCCTCCTTGCGCAGGATGGAAGTCAGCAAGCAGCGCCCGGGGGCAGGTTTGACTCTTGCACAAGACTTGTATGTCCCGGCGATCAATAATATCGCTGGGCTGGAGAAAGAAAGGAAGGAGTGGTGGGGAAGGTTAGGCAAAAGGAACTTATTTTGCTTGTTTCTGTTGCTAACGTTTCCTCGCGGGCTGTCTCCGGCCCTGGACATTTAGCAATCCAGACAGGAGACATTACTGCTTAATTAGAAACGAGACAAACTGGGGGTGCACGTGGGGGTTGGCGGCTGGGCGGCGGGCGAGAGGAGAGAGTCGCCATTTCGATCGTGTTGCCGAGGTAATTTGAGCTGTCACATTCAGCTGTCAGGAGTGGGTAATGGAGGCAGCCTTGGGGGGAAATCTCCACGGGGGGAATGCAATACCTCGGATTAAAGTAACCGGCCACAGTAGATCAATGCCTCTCCCTGCCAAACGCAGCTGCGAGCACATTTATCGGAGTGAAAGTAACGCCACACGGAGAGGCGGCGGGGAAGCGGAGCAAGTTTCCACCGGCGAAGGATATTATCCAAATTAGCCACTCAAGTATGAAGTGCTCAGGTTTTTGAAAAAAGGTTTCCAGTGGTGTTGGAAGGGTTGTTTTATTTCTTATTTTTGGAGGGGGGTGAGCTTTCACACACACACACACCAACAAGAAATATGCATATGACACATGCAAGCAGTTTTGTAGAAGCCGCACATCTGCTGAATTTGCAACAGCACTTAAGAAATAACCCCCGTGATACAACGAGTGTAGTCTGCCCCCACCTCCAGTAGCTGGTTTATTTATATTTGTAAGACACACTGTTCAAGAAGGCTCAGGAGAAGTTCAATAGGTATTGCTTGACTCCCAGGTAAAGTATGCGGAGGACTGCAGCCTAAATATCATTTCACATATATGATTATGCAGGACAAACCCAGGTCTCCCAGAGTCTCATAGATATCTCACAGAATCATAGAGTTGGAAGGGACCTTGAGGATCATCTGTAATTCAGGAAAATGCAGCTTTTCCCTTATGGGGATTGAGCCTGCAACCTTGGTGTTGTCAGCACCATGCTCAAACCAACTGAGCTATCCAGCTATCTGCAAGGCAATTGCAACCCCAAACAGGTGAACCTGTATGATGGGTTCCCAAATGGTGGCCCATAGCCCACCAGTGATCCATTCAGGTGGTGCACAAACAGCGGGCTCAGTGGCTGTTCTGCATTATGAGAACCTGAAACAACAACAAGAAGAAGAGTTTGGATTTGATATCCCACCTTTCACTCCCTTTAAGGAATCTCAAAGCGGCTAACATTCTCCTTTCCCTTCCTCCCCCACAACAAACACTCTGTGAGGTGAGTGAGGCTGAGAGACTTCAAAGAAGTGTGACTGGCCCAAGGTCACCCAGCAGCTGCATGTGGAGGAGCGGGGAAGCGAACCCGGTTCACCAGATTACAAGACCACCGCTCTTAACCACTACACCACACGGGCTCTCCAGAGGAGAGAAAACCAGAGGAGGAGGGGCTTGAAATGAGTAGAAAGGATTAGCAGCAAAATTAATGAGAGGCTAGAATTAAGATGTTCAGTGTTGATTCAACTAAAAATAAAATAAAAAATCCATGGGGAAAAAGATTTGGGAATCACTGTTGTATGACACAGGTTACTGCAAGCAGACATTGGACACCTTCACGTTTTTCGCTGTAGTCTTTTTATTTATTTAAATAAGTATTATTCCTCTTTGTGTAATGGTGCCTAAGGCAGCTAACAGTAAACAAAATAAAATACAACTGTAAAATATAAAACAGTGCATAAAAGTAACAGCCATAGAACGGATCGATGCTATATATTCTGATTACAAGTGAGGCCTATTCAGGGCTTCAGATAGCCAGTCAGGCCTTCCTTGAGGCCACTATAAGTGCAGATGTCGGGAAATTCCTGCAAAAACAGAAAAAAGGAGCAGAAATTGCTGAAGGTGACTCAGGCACTTGGTGGCTGAAGTACACTATTCCTGGCAACCCTGAGATCACTGGTGGCGATAATGTTTTGAAAGAATTTTTTCTTAGATTATTAGTTTTAATGTTTTCACACTGCTGTGTCTGCTGCCCTGGGCTACTTTGGGAGGAGGGGAAATATATAAACTGATTTTTTTTAAAAAAAAAAAAACCCATTCATTTCATGCCTGATCCCAGCAAATATGATTGGCATTCATTGTTGTCATTGCTTTCAGTCTGCAAACAATATGTAATTGATCACATTTTTTTTCTTCATTTGCATTGTGTTTCCTTTGCACTGAAATGAACAGGGTGGAATAACATAAAGACAGCATACACTGGCTAATTTTGTTCACATAGTTAATTTTGTAATTTCATCACAACACACAGCAACACAAACAAGGCAGGCTTTGGCGGAAGACAAACTGCAGAAAAATGGAAGCACTTACCTCGGCCAAGCAGTTAAAAGATCCCCCAGCACTGGCTCCCACACAAGTGGAGGGGGACCCAGGATTACTCTGCTGGAGATTAGGAGCCCTCCTGCGCCCCAGCTGGGCCATGCAAACAAGCTGCGTTGTCCCAGCTCGCAAGGCGCTAAGGTGAAACTGCTTGGCTCCCACGGTGAGAGCTGGGGCAGGCCATTGGCTCAGGCCACTGCAGCTTATTTTTTCATCATCACGGTATATCGCCTGACTGCGATGTTTGGCTGGTGATATACCACGATGTAGAACAGCTGGTGTCGCCCAACCCTACTCCTAATCCACTTTAAAAGGGGCAACCTGAATTTGTCAGCGTGCCACTGAATCCCGCCAGCTACATAAGCAAATCTAGAAACTCTCTCAATGACCCCTCCGACAAAGAAAGATTGTGTACATACAGCAGTGTGCACAAGAGCGAGTGCGGTCATATCAATGTGTGCAATTTTTTCACCTTATGTGACAGGCATAAATTATGCATCAAAGTCGTGAAATGCGCAAATAAATGTAATAATGGGAAAAGAAGGTATGGAAACGTTGAACAAAGGCAGGGAGGTGCCAAATACCCTATTTGCTGGGGGTGTCACTTAGTCTAAAGGTAAGGCTGGCTGTGAGGGTGAGGAACATACCCTCCAACATTTCTCAAATGAAAGTAGGGACATTCCATTCCTTAATAATAACTTTACTACAGTGGTACCTCAGGTTAAGAACTTAATTCGTTCTGGGGGTCCATTCTTAACCTGAGGTACCATCTTAGCTAATGGGGCCTCCCGCTGCTGCTGCTGCACCACCACCACGCGATTTCTGTTCTCATCCTGAAGCAAAGTTCTTAACCCGAGGTACTATTTCTGGGTTAGCGAAGTCAGTAACCTGAAGCGTCTGTAACCCAAGGTACCACTGTATATCTACTCCACACATCTTACTCGGTTGCCCCAGCCACTCTGGGCAGCTGCGAACATATATAAAAACATAAGAAAACATTAAACATTTTTTAAAAAAAACTTCCCCATACAGGATTGCCTTTAGACAGCTCAGGGATCAGGTAACTCCATACCCTCCGACATTTCTCCAATGAAAACAGGAACATCCTAAGGAAAAGTGGGACATTCTGGGAACAAATCAGAAACTGGGACGGCTTCTCTAAATCAGGAAAATGGGACACTTGGGGGGGTCTGGAGGAAGGAAGCCAGGTCCTGCGGTCAGCCTGTACATTCCACTACTTTGCCACAACAAACACTTCTGGTGCTTTCATTAGATATCCTGCTATCTCACAAGGGGATCTGAGGGAAATCCGATTTTAAAAGGCAGAAAAACTGGGAAGGCACTCCATCTCACAGGGAGCAAATCGAAATCTAATCCTGGCTCTCTTTATATACAGTGTTGCATGGAACATTTCTCTTTGCTTAACGTTCAAGCGCTGAGGAATAAGCTCGCTGAGATTGCTGTATCTCGTTTCCAAAAACCATCCCACAGGAGCCTGGGGGGTGTTTAACAAGACGAAATCACGATATTGTACCACTCAGATTTATAAAACATTCTATCTTTGGCTGAAAAGTGTGTGTGTGTGCAAACACACACTGCCAGGAGTTAGGAGACCAAGTCAGAACAGGAAGAAGAGCGAGGAAGCAGCAGGTGACCCCAAGGTTGGCAGGGCATCTTGCCTGCAACTCCACATACACGCATATGAGAGTAAGCTCCATTGAAGACAATGGGGCTTGCTTCTGAGTAAAATGCATAAGATTACGTGTTCAGACCCAGAAACCTCCCCCCTAAATAAATTCACACTTGACTCAAAATTTTGGTTTTGGTTTTTGGCAGAATTTAGGCCACAACTTTTTTGATTACAGAAAGTGACTGGTTGCATAGGCTCTGGTTTAACTAGCTCCCTGCCATGCAGGTAGCGCTGACCCAGGGTTCCAGCATAGGTCAGCCAAGGGTGAACACTCGGATAAGTGGAAAGCCGGGAACGGGCTAACTCCGCCACCCAAATGTCCCCCTGGACTCAGGCACGGGCACAACCCTCTCTCAGGGGTTGACCAAACCATTGAGTCCCTGGATTCCTTTAACAGAATACCCTTCACATAGGGATGGCGAGAGCGTTCTCCCATCCCTATCACCTGAACCAGAGCCTATCCGCCACCTTACAAGTTGTGACGATTTGCTACGCGGCAGGCGAAACCCACATGGCAACAGCCAATCAGCCAAGTGGGGAAAACTCCTGCCGTGCCCCTGTCCCAACAACAGATGACCCACAATGCCATAGCAAGGTCAAGCACAAAGCCCTAAAAGTAGGGAGAGGTGGGTGAGTGTTCCGAATGCACGCGCCGAAAGAGGAAGCTCTGGGTCACGTGAAGGGGCATAAATAGGTCCCTCAAACCGTTTGGACTGCGTCCCATTGGCCAGATTGCATCCAGCTTTGATGGACCTACCAATCAGGTGTTGTGGCTGACCAATCATACCCACCCACAACACAGGGCGTCAGTTTTCCAGGTCTCACCGCAATATGTGCCCTCTTTAAGGGAGGACCCGATTTATCGCCAAGCTAGAGTGATGCAGGCCCCAAATGGAGAAGCAGACGTAGCAGAGAGTGAATAAACATATGAAGTTGGGGGGGAACTATTGGCATTCCCACCAGTGCATTTGTGAAGCCCCAACAGATGCAGGTGTCGGGGGGCAGCTTCACACCCCCCCACTGGCCTCAATGAGCATGGTTCCTTAGTTTTGCTGGAGCACCTGTGAGAAAAGTACTAAGCCATTGCCATTGCCCTTCTCAGTGACATTAACAGAAAAATAGTACAGGTCCAAAAAAAATTGTTAAAATCTGTGCACAAGCTTATTTACTGGCTTTGTTTTCTGAACCTGCCAAACCCATTCAGCTTGTAGCATAAGCAGTAAAAAAGGTAAAGGGACCCCTGACCATTAGGTCCAGCTGTGACCGACTCTGGGGTTGCGGCACTCATCTCCCTTTACTGGCCAAGGGAGCTGGCGTACAGCTTCCAGTTCATGTGGCCAGCATGACTAAGCCACTTCTGGCGAATCAGAGCAGCGCACAGAAACACCGTTTACCTTCCTGCCGGAGCGGTACCTATTATCTACTTGCACTTTGACATGCTTTTGAACTACTAGGTTGGTAGGAGCAGGGACCGAGCAACGGGAGCTCACCCCATCGCGGGGATTTGAACTGCCAACCTTCTGATCGGCAAGTCCTAGGCTCTGTGGTTTAACCCACAGCGCCAGCTGTGTACTTGCCCCCCAAAAACTTGTCCAACAGAACTGAGGTGTTGCTTTACCCAACTCTGCACACTCAAACAACTGGGAAGCATGGCCTTTGCTGGTGCATAAATTATCACCCTGGGAAGATGTTGCCCACACATCCCACCAAATGCTTCCTGAGCTTCCATCACATGTCTATCATGGTGGGAAAGGAGCCAAGGCTGGGTTGCTTAGCCAGTTGGTAATGCGACTGACATATGCAAACAGAGGCTAGCCTTAATGATACACGCACAAGAAGTTTAAGTTAAGGAAGAAAATCAATGTTATCCAAAAATGGGGGAAATTGGGAAGATCTGGCTTCTCAGAGTCACAAAGCTGAAGGGGTCTAGTCAAATCTCCCACCATTGAAGGAAACAAGCGGGCAGAATTGCTGCTGTGCTTAGGTCCTCCTTGTGGGCTTCTCAGAAGCATCTGGTTGGCCACTGTGAGTGCAGGATGATGGACTCGATGGGCTGCTGGCCTGATCCAGCAGGCTCTTCTTGTGTGCTCGTGTGTGTGTGTGTGTGTGTGTGTGTGTGTGTGTGTGTGTGTGTGTTAAACAGGAGCCAGAACACCTAGCTCGGAACCCTCCCTCTGCTTCCTAAAGGCATCCTAACTCTAGGCAGGCTCCAATACTAGACCATAGCTGTCTATGGTCTTTTTTAAAGGGAAATTCCCTTTTTCCGAATAGGATTCCTCGCAAGAAAAGGGAAAAGTTGACAGCTATGTACTGGACATTAACTCAGCTAAGAAGTCACAGCCAGGCGGAAGCTTCAGCTGAACCGTTTACACCCTCACATCTGGCAAGAGACCCCAGACACCTAGCTCCTTAGACAGGTGTATGCAGTGCAGGGTCAATGCCTGTGCAACCCTAATGATGACCAGGACCCAGCTTGCAATGGTCTGGCTGGCCTCTGCAAGAACAAGGGTCTGAAGCCGCTGGTTCCATCTACTGATCTAGCAAGGCTTTGCTTGGGTTCTAATAAATGGTTTGGCGGCCCACTTGGCGGCACCCACACAAGTTATTCCAGCCTACACTGGTGGCTTCCTGTTTTTAGCCTGGTGTGTCCCCGGCTTCTTTCTTTCTTCATGGACTTTTGCTCTGCTCCCAAGCCTAACCCAATGGCATCTATGGTGCAGAGACCCTCAATTCTTTTCTGTGCGAAAGAAGAGTAGAAAATCATTCAAATATGTTGTCAGGCTAAACCAGGTTCTGTTTAGGGAAATAAATGAAGTGGGGGGGCTTGGATTTCCCCCTAAGGGCATCCGAGTTTTAAATAAAACATCTAATTGCCATTCCATATTCATGAAGCAGGTTTCTGTCAAAATTACACCTGTCATGAGATGCGTCTGCTTTGTTTTCTTGTGGGGGAAGATTGCTGTTCTCCATTATAGGCAGTTTGTTTGTTTCAGCCTGGCTTTCAATATATTTTGGGGAGAAACATACATATAATTTATGAAAAGCTCCATTGTTGCCATATGTTGTGCTCGTATCTTTGTACAGGAAATGAGTAGCCTTTAATCTGTATAATTACAGTAAAGAGGAAAGAATAGCTTAGTGGCGTAATTATATTTAAACTGAGGAAAATAAGATTAATTTCCTCACCTGTAAGAAATGGAGTAGTCGTGGCAAATCTGAGTCAGTGCTGTATTTATTCTGGGTTTATTTGGAACTACGCAAATGACAGTTAACGGATGGGCTTGCAATTTAAAACACACACTCGTGCGACTTTCCCTTCCATGCGGTTGCAAACAGAGTTTTGCACGGGCCTGGCAGCGCCCCCAGAGCGAGCCATCAGCTCCTCTTATAATAAACATTTACCCAAATTAGTCCACTATGGAGCTCAAGGCCGATCAATGCACTCCAAGACCAATCAATCGGAACAAGGAAAATAGAATTATACAAAATGATGGATCTGTTAAGAACTGCGGTAGGCGACACACAGCCCACAGGCAGGCAGGCAGGCAGGCAGGCAAGCCCCAAGACACCCACAATGTCTTGTCAGGATCTGAAATATCCCCACTGTCTCCATTACATTTGTAGTTCATATAGTTATAGAGTTGAAAGGGACCCGGTGGATCATCGAGTCCAACTCCCCACAATGCAGGGATATGCACCCAGACAGGGATCCAACCCATGGCCTTGGCGCTATCAGCAGCATATGAGAAAAGGGACCGTGTGGGCACAATTCCCACCCGACAAACCACAGTTTATCAGACCAAGATAGGAAGATCTGAACTGGACCCATTCTACATGTTAACAACATGCTATAGTTGAAGCATAGGGCAGCCCATTACCTGGAAATCTTGAACTGAGCAGCACTATAAAAATGGCTTAGAAACAACTGTGCCAAACTGTAAGCCCATCTAGCTCAGTAATGACTACTCTGACTGGCAGCAGCCTTCCAGGGTATCAGATAGGCAGAGGCCTTTGAAGTAGAATAATGATCAATTTTGAAGGCGTTCATCCTAACAGTGGTCATGGCCACACATGACCCAACCCATCAAAGAGCAGTAATACACAGTAGAACTTCACCTTCTCACCCCTTGCCTTTTCCTGCAAGACCTATTGCAGTCGTTAAGAGTCGTCAACAGGCTCATCTCAGCTACCTGCCAATCACCCATTCCCACCACCCTTCTGAGTAATACCCCTCCCCACCTTCTCACTATATAGAAGGATCTGGCAACTTCTGTTTCAGTGTATCTGAAGAAGTGTGCATGCACACGAAAGCTCATACCAAGAACTAACTTAGTTGGTCTTTAAGGTGCTACTGGAAGGAACTTTTTTATTTTGACACAGTAGAACTGCAACTGAACTTCATAGTGCTTACTTCCGAATGGAAAACACATTGAGCTTTAAACAAAACGACCTTTAACCACCAGAAATGCAAACTTTTAACGTTTTAAGTAGTAGAGCAAATAATCTTGCAAGGAACTGTTAAAACTGCTAGTGTGAACTAAGATCCCCATCAAAAAAAGGGAAAGAGTATTCAGTCACCACTTTTATTATCATTTCCAGGACTCTGGCTTCCTCTCTATGCTAATCTATCACAAAGATGAAAGCCTCATTATCACCTCATTCACTTGCCAAAGCCAGAATAAGCCATCAATTACCCTGGAACTGTGGCTAGAACATCATCACTTCCTGCTCTGGAAAAGAAAAGAAAAAAGAAACCCCCACCCCACCCCTCCACCACTGGGCTTTCCCCATCACCAGCCACCAGATCCCTTTTACTGGAGATATTTATTATTTTATTAAATTTGTATACCGCCCTTCATCCATCGATCTCAGGGACTGAACCGGCATGCAAAAGCAGATAGTAAGCTAAGGATCCTCTACAAATTCTGACCAACTCTTTCACAGAAACATAAGCTACTTTAAAGCCAAGTCAGACCATCAAGTCTACCTAGCAAGATAATATCTGAATACCTGAACAGAAATCCAGGTTTCAGACAAAAAGGCTGAACGGAGATCCTCCTGCAGGGAACTGTACCAGCACTTGGAACTCATACCTACTCACAGACTTCCTACCACACAGATGTTCCATATGAGTCTGCAGTGTGAACCAAGTTACAAAGGAAGAGAATTCTCAGAACTGATGACTACTACTACAGTCAACTGGAGCCGGCAAAACAGGGGGCAGAGATGAGAATTGCTAGACCAGTTGCCCACACTTCCTATTTTTAAAAAATAAATGATTATTAGTTTTTCAATATTATTCCAATAATGGTCCCATTATAACAATGGCATTTCATATCCAATTAATACATTGATACAAATTATTCAAATACCAAATTATACATTTTAATTAAAGTGCCCCCCCACATGCTAGGTTTGATGGCTTTTTTCTTTGTCAGCATTCCAAAATCTTAATAATTTCACTTACATTCAAGTTAAAATTATAACCCTTTATAGAGCAGCTGCAATCTTGATGATTTCTACTCAAGTTGTTTCATTAGGTAATTAATAAAGCTTCAAGTTCCATGCATGATGTTATGTCTTTATTTCCTCCGATTGTTGCTGTTAGCCATTGTGACTTGGGTGGAACTGTCCGGTTGCCCACACTTCTGTGCAAATTTATTTGTGCATAGCTGTATTTGTCTGAAAAGTGCCAACCTAATTTAGAAAGCTCCCTTCCAGGATCACCTTGACTCAATTTCCGCTCACTACAGATGAACAGCCCAACTACTCTTCTTTCTAATCGCATGTGCTCTTAAATTTCCTGGCTCAACGGCTTCTCTCTGAATGTAATGTGTGTATTCTAAACATCCCATATTAAGGCTCCTCTCAGGCAGATCAATTTTTAATGTGGAATTTACAAAGATTGACTCGGGGATGCATTTAAAATTGGAGCATTAGCCGCAGGTGGCCATTTCTGAGATACAACCGAAGCCGTCTGATTATTTAGCGAGCTAGCATTTTGTAAATTTTAAATCTTAGGCAGGGCTATGGGGCTTTCTGCAGAGGGCGGGCGCCCGCTCCTAAATATGTTGACTTTTCTGTTGTTTGTGTGTTGTTTGGTTTGTTCTGGTATTAAGCCGGGATGGATGGTTAATTATTTATCTGCCATGTACGATTAGCCGGCTTGATCTCTTTTGCGGCGGTTCTGTTTTGTTTCAAACTGGCTGTCAGGCAGAGTAGCATCAGGTAAGGCGCTGGAGGTGCAGCTGGTGTGGAAAGTGATGGGGAAAGAACCCAGATTCATTGGCAAAGTGGTTCTCAAAGAGCAAGGCAGGCCTCTCTCTGGAGGAGGTGCAAGCAGATGCTAGAAGAGGCAGGTCCAGGTCTGAGGAGGTCTCTGCAAGGTGGGCTCTCTCCTACACTGGTTGCCCTCCAGCCACAGTGCCCCTGAACACCTGGCAGTGTGTCATTCCAAGGCATTCAGTGGTGGCTGGTCCCTAGTGGGCCTGGTGGGGCAGAAGGCAGGCCAGCATACAGTAGATATAGGTACGTTCACCCCCCTTTTTTCTACTGGTACTCCTGTACCACTAAACAGAGCCTGGGATGCAGAAATTAAACAAGTGAAGCTATTCATGCCATGGTTAGATCAATGGTGGGGAAAGCTTCCAACTTGAAGTTCTGCATGTATGCTTAGAACTAAGTTTCAGTGTAATGAAGAAGATAAAGCAGCATCCATCAACTTATGTCTTGCATATCAGCCTGCTGCTTAAGCAACAGTAGAGCTCGTGAAAAGAAGTTGCCAATCTTGCTACATCTAGAAAGATGTAGGACTGCAGCCTAATATGGCTTAGGGCCGGAAGATCTCAAGGACCACATGAACTTGGGACCCAAGTACTTAAGAGAGAGCCTTCCTCAGTATCAATAATCTCAGATACTACAATTGACAGGTAAGGCCTTGTTGGTGCCTGACTGGCACTGACCCATAACAGGGCCTTTTCAGTGTTGGTTCCTCAGTTCTGGAATGCCCTCCTTAGTGAGGTGTGCAAGTCTCCATCTTTACTGTCAGGGAGAATTGGAAAACATTCCCGTTTACCTAGGCATTTGGCAGATGAATGATACTGTTCCTAGCAACCCGAAGATCACTGGATGGAAGTACTGTATGTTTCTAACTGGTTTTAGATGGTTTTAACTGTAAATGTTTTTAGAATGTTTTGACTGTTTTATAATGTTTTTGCTTTGTTTTCATTTTTAAAGTGTTCTTCTGTCTGCCATCTTGGGCTCCTTCGAAAGGAAGGGTGGGGTATAAATTCAAGAAATAAGCGTAACTTGCCCAGGTAACAAGAGCTCCCTCCAGGGCACTTCTGTAGCTCCCTGTGCTATCAACAGAAAGGCAGGAAAGTGCTGCCAATATGGACCCACCTAAGCCTGCAGAACAGTCAACTATAGCAAATTTTAGCAAACAGTAGAGCTGCCATGATTGGGCCAAAATGGAAGAAAAATATACAGTTCCATGCCACTTTTATGTAAGTTGCTTGGAACTTTCTGCCGTCTCTCAGTAATAGTCATGTGAGACCTTGGCATTTTGGACAGTGATAAGATTAAAAGATAACATCATACCAACAGCATAAATAGAGAGCCATTTTTCTTTTGAAAGCAATGCTATGGGATGGGATGAGAAGAACAACATCACAATGGCAGTAGAATTATAAATGCTTTTGGAATGTTTGTAAAGGGTGTGCTGGAAAAGCGGGGGCCCCAGACGAGTTATGCCAGTTAATATCTTACAGGGTTCCCCTACATAAATAATGAAATTGACGTAAAGATGGGAAATTCCACCCTCCTGGCCCTGTTTGCTGGTCAATATAAGATGTGTTCAAATAATCCTTTGTTCTCTTTCTACCTGCTGTCTATACAATTCTGCTTGGCCAGCTTTCACCCAGCTGAAGGCTACAAGATCCTGGCCCGCAGTCACAGATGGGTAGCTATGAACTTCACTCCCAAATACTGAGATGCTACAAAACTTAGGAATTCTGTGTCACAACTAGATGGGCTGGAGGAGGCCAAATGGTCAACTAGAACAGGAAAAAACAAACAGTGTGATTCTTTTGTCTATGCAGTTCCAATGCTATTCTTAATGCCATTCTGAAACTACGTTTTCCAAAGATACTCTGTTGCTATATATTACATTGATTTAAACCACTTTGTGTTCTCCCAAATTCAAAATACCATTAGCTTCCATGTGAAGATAATGATAATGAAGAATTATAACCAATTCCTTGTAAACGTAGAGATTTTATTGCAATCAAGTAGTATAGATGCTTTGCTACATTAATAAGAAATAAACCAATCTATATGTTTCAGTTACAGTCTGGAGCCTGTAGTCTTTTATCACTGATCATGGTTCACATCCACACAAACATTTAAAGCACATATCTTCCGCCAAAGAATCCCGGGAACTGCAGTCTATTGCCCACAGAGCTACTATTTCCAGCCTCCCTAGACTAAAGTTTCCCTTGGGAGAAGAAATGAGCTTTAAATGTGTTGGCATGGGTTTGACCATGCTTTTCTCTAGGTCTCAGTTCCTAATGAGCAATTCTGAACCCTGATTAGAGGACCCATTAACGCTATTGTATTGGCTGGGAATTGGCAGGGTAAAGGCTAACACTGATTGTATTTAACAGGTGTGAGATGGAATAGGGTCTTTCTTTCTGGGGCATTCTGCCTCTGCAAGTCTCTCCCCATGGAAGCTTGCCTGGTGCCATCTCTGTTATCTCCTTGGCACCAGCTGAATAATTTTATTCATCCATGCTTTTCAAAATATTTAGTATGTTACAATCTTACACTGTATTAATGTTTCTTAAATAGCATTTCATTCATCCTGCTCCCAAGAAGAGGGGATACATTCCCCAAAAGCAGTATATAAATGCTTAAAATAACCTACAGTGGTACCTCGGGTTAAGAACTTAATTCATTCCAGAGGTCTGTTCTTAACCTGAAACTGTTCTTAAGCTGAAGCACCACTTTAGCTAATGGGGCCTCCCACTGCCGCCGTGCGGCCGGAGCACGATTTCTGTTCTCATCCTGAAGCAAAGTTCTTAACCCGAGGTACTATTTCTGGGTTAGCAGAGTCTGTAACCTGAAGCATCTGTAACCTGAAGCGTATGTAACCCGAGATACCACTGTACTGTATTTCTTGCATCAACTAGAACAGGGGTACGCAACCTAAAGCCCAATCGCCTTCTCCATCTGGCCCATGGACGGTCCAGGAATCAGTGTGTTTTTACATGAGTAGAATGTGTCCTTTTATTTAAAATGCATCTCTGGATTATTTGTGGGGCATAGGAATTCGTTCTTTTCCCCGCAAAATATAGTCCGGCCCACCACATGGTCTGAGGGATGGTGGACTAGCCCACGGCTGAAAAAGGTTGCTGACCCCTGAACTAGAATCTCTCTCTTTGCACCATTAAAACAATAAATAAACTGGGGAACAAATAATTAGTTTATTACCTCCAAAGTTCACATGAATACTCAGGTGTGCTAGAAAGAATGGAGCATTAGGATGCACAGTGTCTATGTGTTATTATGATTACTTATCCTCATTTTGTTTCATTCCCATCCCAGTCCTTCATAACTCCCTGTTGACGTTTGGTCCTCTGACCCAAGTTCGAGGGCAAGACTTCCGTTTCCTCTCTCACGGATTGCAAATTGCAACTTTGCTGGGCTTCTCCAATCTTTGGTCCATTTCTGGACCATTTCCTCCAGCCAGGTCCACTTCTTGAAAAACATGTTTTCCATTATAACACATCTTTTGCGTAGATCATTCTCCCTGGGCAGCAGGAAGGACAGGACTTTGCTCCGCGCTGTGCCTTTGTCCTCTTCTACCCTCAACCTCTGCTCCACATTGTGGATTCTGGTTTCGAGCCTGGCCACCAGTTCTGTCAAGTAACCAAGGATGCCTTCCAGCTTCACCAAGGTGCCCGTGACTTTGTCCTGGAAGTTCTTCATGTCCTCCTGAGTGTTCTTCAGGTCATGGCACAATCTCCCCAAATCCAGGGCATATTGGGTGCAAACTGCAGAGGTCATGGTGGAGAGGAGGCAGGCTGAGATGCTTTGAGTGGCGCCAGTCAAGACTGTCTTACCAGATGGAGACTCTGAAGGGTGTTCTCGGGACTGTCGCCCTGACTCCATCCCAACAAGCTCAAAGCTTCTCCAGGTTTCCATCTAGGTCTTAAAGGTAGTTCAAGGGCAGGGGAAATGAAGCTCCGCAGGTCCTGCAATCCCCATGGCTCCTCCTGAAGTCATCCTTGCTAGGCCAATTGTAGGTCATAAGTGGGCTTGAGCTATGAGATTGTGACCTCAGAGTCAAACCAGCAAATGGCAGAGTTGGTTGCATGACATATGCCAGGCCTGCTGCTTAAATAAAATTGCACAGCACAACCTGACTTTGTCAAACCATACTTGCCCAATTGATCATGTGCAGCTATTTTCTAATCTTCTGATTTTGTGAGTTGTGGAGGTTTGTTTCTTATAGGTTGTTGGCCTATTGTTTTTATTTCAGTTTCTACTCCTGATCAGCAAGAATGAGAGCACTGCAACAGGCTTGCTATTGTGCTGTAAAGAGGGAACTTTCTTCTCTAATTCAGGAGTAGATAACATGGTGCTCTTAAAATATTTTGGACTACGACTCCCATCAGCCCCAGACATCAATGGCTAATGGTCAGGGAGGATGAGATTTGTAGGCCAGAAATGATGCTATATTGGTCATCCCTAGTCAGACAATCGCTTTTGGCAGCTGATGGCTACTAGCTACCATGTATTTATTTACAAACATTTATATATTTCCCTTCCTCAGAACTGATTCCAGGACTATTAATGTTTTTGAAAGTACTTATATATTAAACTGGAGTGGGGGAACCAAGCCAACAGAAAAAAGAGCAGCCAATATTCCATATACTGTATATCTCACTTACTTAGGTGGGGCCTTGCAGTAAGAGTTTTTTTGGGGGGGAATCCTTTTGTGTATCAAGGAAAGCAGTAACCTTGCCAGAGAAACCTTGAAAAAAGGCACCTGTATTGAGGAGCCTAGCATGCAAAATTATTTAATTGCTTTAGTCAAGTTAAAAGCCTGACAGTTTAATCGGCTAAAATAATTTCAATAATTTGACAGCACGATCATTCTTCCCTTCTTAAAAGACATCCCGGCGGCCACGCCCAAAATGGGAGATGCCTAGAAGTTTTGCCCACCCACATATTAAGTCCTCCACACATACCCAGCCCTGTATAACTTAGCTAAAGGTTCTCCTCAGAATATTTGTGACTACTGTGTCCTCCTTAATTTTAAAGGTCCCAGGAGAGATAAAGTCTTGTTCTCCCGATGAGCCTATTTGGCAGCCTAATTCTTCTCCCCGCCACGAATTTCACAAGGCTATAAGCCGAAATGCTGCTTCTTTAGTTTCATCCCATTAGTCCTCCTAATACCCCTGTGGATTGGGCTAAGCAATTCTTCTGCCTTGTTGGTGGGAGAAATGATCATAATGCTGAGTTTTTGCTTCTGCCTGAAAAGGCTTTAATCCCCACAGCTCCATTCTCTGTGAGAGTCAGTCCTTGGCATTTTCAAAAAGTGAACAATGTGATAACTCCCCCCCCCAATCTCACAGAGCAACATCCAAAACTTCTCCACAACTCGATGGATCTGGGTAGCTACTTTAAAGACATGTTGGCAATGGGGGATAAAGCCCCCACAAAGGCTTCTGGGAAACAGACTGTCATCCAGCTAGGAGGAAGTTAAGGCCAGGAGCCTGAATCACCGCCACTCCTCCTAGCCTTGCAGGGACTGTCAGATTTGTTACAGATATTATATAAGGTTCACTCTGGAGCCTTTCTGGATAAAGAGGAGAGTGGGTAGAGGTTTAAATAAAAAAACAACAATTAAAATAGGTTTAGAAGCCCTCTGCACATAGTGCCACATTTACACGAATCTAATGCACCATCGAATCTAATGCATACCTCAATTTTCAAAACCTTAAAACAAAAAAACATAAAAAGGAGAGGTATTTGCTGCCGAATGCAAATGTGCCATCAAATCTAATGCACATCCTAATTTTCGTGACGTAATTTGGCCAAAAAAGGATCACATTACATTCGGGTAAATACAGTATTTTGAAACCAAAAGCGTGACTAAATATTTCTGAGGAAAGTTTCGTTCTTGGGCAGGGGTTGTTGTGTTTCTTTCTGTTAAAGTGTAAGGTCCTAAATATAGCATCCCGATGGCATCAGCCCTATAAAACAGAAAATGTCCCCTCCCCATGGATCAGCGTATCCATTAGGCTGAGCAAATATTTTCCTGTTCTGTCCTTGTAATTCTATTTTGATTGATCCTTCTACACGCTAAGGGGAAAGTGAGAAAGGGGCTCACGCCTGGCCAAAATGCCAAGAGGTAAAAAATGTACATGTTTGCTCACTGCGCTGGGCATGGAATGCTTTTATCTCTGTAGGGGGTGGAATTTTAGACTGCAGAGACCTGGGTTCAAATCATCAGTATTGGTTTCCCCAGTTCTTCTGAAGGTCACAAGTAGAAATCCAGTGGCCCACTGGCCACACAAATAAGGGCTTGAAGCTCACCTATTTTTGCTGGCTATTTTAGGCTACATCCATACCATACTTGTAATGCACTATTGTTCCACTTTAAACTGTCATGGCTTCCCCCAAAGAATCCTGGGAACTGTAGTTAAGGGCACTGCAAGTTGTGAAGAGACCCCCGTTCTCCTCCCAGAGCTACAATCCTGAGATTTAACAACCAACCCCTCTTCCCAGGGAATTGCAGCTCTGTGAGGGGAATAGGGGGTCTCTCTTAGCATCTCTCAGCACCCTTAACAAACTACAACTCCCAGAACTCTTTGGGACCACCTACAACTATTTAAGTGGTACAAGAGGACTTTAAATCTACAGAGCAGAAATGGCCTTAACTTGCTGCTGTGAAACGACTGGGAATCAGAAAACTTTGGTGCAAGTAGCCCAGAAAGCTATTTGCAGATCAGCAGATCCTACCTAATCTATCTTCTGACTGCCTCTGACGTAGACTGTGGCTGAAAATCCTAATTGTTTCTTAGGAGGACGGTAAACAGGGTGGTACTCCTTCCAGATGAATTAAGCCAGGTAAGAACGGTGTGATCTTGTAAACAGAGACACACGGTGAGTTCAGCTGGAAACCTTTTATACTGACCCAGCTGGAATTCCATCAGGAACGAGGGCAGAAGGTGAAATCAGAAATATAACAAGTTGATAAACTATCTTCTCTCTGTATTCCATCTCATCTCCAACATGCTGTATGTGTGTGAGTGTCTTAAGAAAACCCATGCCGAAGATTTCCACCCAACCAACCTCATTTTTTGGTAACATTTTTATTTCAGATTACTGCCCCATAGCTGGAGAGAGGACAACTTTATTAGGCGTGAGCGACACAGCTGTCTCTTGATGGGGGGGGGTGTGCTTCTTGACAGTTATAGATATTCCTCTGTGAGATACGGCAGAATATTGGGGGGGGGGGCGGAAATGAAAAAGATTATATAAAGAAGGTCATACTGAGCAATTTCTAGTAAAGAGTCAAAGAACCATATAATTCAACATTTATATAGACAAGGCTTTGAGGGAGCTGTTAGAAAACATTAAAAACAGACTGGAGAGTTGTTAAGGGTTGTTTTTTCTTGGTCTAGATCAGTGTTTTTCAGACTTTCCAAATAGGGAATGTTTTCTACACTGAAGTGGTTAGAATGCAGGACTAGGACCTAGGAGTAAAGGTAAAGGTAAAGGTACCCCTGCCCGTACGGGCCAGTCGTGTCCGACTCTAGGGTTGTGCGCTCATCTCACTTAAGAGGCCGGGAGCCAGCGCTGTCCGAAGACACTTCCGGGTCACGTGGCCAGCGTGACGAAGCTGCAGCTGACGAGCCAGCACCAGCGCAGCACACGGAAACGCAGTTTACCTCCCCGCTATAAAGCGGTACCTATTTATCTACTTGCACTTAAGAGTGCTTTCGAACTGCTAGGTGGGCAGGAGCTGGGACCGAAAGACGGGAGATCACCCCGCCGCGGGGATTCGAACCGCCGACCATCTGATCGGCAAGTCCTAGGCACTGAGGTTTTACCCACAGCGCCACCTAGGAGACAAGGGTTCAAATCTGCGCTCAGCCATGAAGCCCATTGGGGCTACTTCTCAGCCTAACCTACCTTACAGGGCTGTCATGAGGATAAAAGAGAAAGGAGAAGTGTGTGCTCACTTTGTGCTCCTTAGATAAAAGGATGGATATAAATGTACAGTACTAAGAAATAATATCAATAAACTGTGCAAACCTAGCCTGTGCACACATCATACATTTAAAGTACATTTAAAGCACATAGCTTCCCCCCAAGAATCCTGAGAACTATAGTTCACAAGCCAGAGAGCTGCAATTTTCAGCACCCTTAACAAACTACAGCTCCCAGGATGCTTTGGAGAAGCCATGTGCTTTAAATGTGCCTGAAATCCATGGTGTGTACACAGCTCCAAAAGTTCTGGTCTGTGCTTGAACCCCTCCTGTAAAACAGTGACAGTCTGGAGGCCCCCCGCTTAGCTTCCACGCTAAGGTTACCTCTCATAAACTGCTGCCAAAAGAGAAAGGAAAAAGAAAAGCCTCCTGACTTTTATTGTCTTCCCATAATTGCTGCTTATTTTACATTTCTGCATTTGCCAAGCCGTCCTGCCAGACAAGACAGCAGGTCACAAATTTTGCAATTTGTCTTGTCAAGAGAGGCAAATAACGTCTTTCTGCACGCGCCGAGAAGCTGGGAGGTGTTATCTTCACCCAAACGCTCCATTTTCATGTTTCTTTCCCTCCCAGCCCCCCATTTTCTTAGGCTTAAAATAAAGCAGAAAATATGAATAGAACAGAAGACAATCCTTTATTCCTTCTGATTAATTAATACTGAAATGGGGAAGGAGAAGTAGTAAAAGAAGAAGAATGAGGGGAGGGAACTATCCCCCCCAAGGCACAGAGCGGTGGAAAAAAATACCTGTGTAATTTCTAAGGTGTTCCTGCTGCGACAGTGTTCAGCGGCCCCTGTGACTTTCCCCCCAATGTCATTTGTCATAATTTGACACTGATAAAGAGTTTCTCTAGAGCCGTGTCTCTTCAAGGCAGTGAACATATCCATATCAAAGCCACTTGTGTTGTCCTTTTTTGGAAACCATTTTCCTCTTGGCCTAGTTTTCCTTTAGATGCTCAAACTGGTATTTGCCTTTATGCCCCACCCTAAAACTTAGACGCCCCCCCCCCCACCTTCTTGCATGCACACTCTCACACAAAACTCCACTTTCCTTCTACAGTGGTACCTCAGGGTACATACACTTCAGGTTACATACGCTTCAGGTTACTGACTCCACTAACCCAGAAATATTACCTCGGGTTAAGAACTTTGCTTAAGGTAAGAACAGAAATCGTCCTCCAGCGGCACGGCAGCAGTGGGAGGCCCCATTAGCTAAGGTGGTGCTTCAGGTTAAGTACAGTTTCAGGTTAAGAACGGACCTCCGGAACGAATTAAGTACTTAACCCGAGGTACCACTGTAAGCTGATCATAATTTCCCCACCGCCAATCATCAAACAGACTTTGAAGGGTAGGGGAAATCTGAGGAGGGGTCACCGAACCAGTATGCGTGCTCCCATCTTCAGATTTAATATTGATGTTCATCAGTCCAGGAGGAATACGCCCCTGTTAATTAATATAGCGAAGGTGTCTTTGTGGGAGCCACAATCGCATTTGGAACTGATGGGTGCTCCTTGTTGTTGTCATCATTATTTGCAAACTTCTTAACTAATGTTATTTGGAGACCAAAGAAATAAAGTATAAGAGAAACAAAGAAAGCAGCAAGGCTTAGAAGCAAGCAGCCATAGTGCTCTGTGTGCTAATTTTAATCTTGGAAATGCAGGCAAAAAGAAGCCAGTTCAACTTCTATACACCAACAAAGGTAAGGAGCTGGGTGGCTGGCCCCTGGTAGAAAGACACAGCGCAGTGCTGTGATGGCAAAGGAGCATCACATGCAACAAACCTGTGTTGCTGCTGTGCACAAATGTCCGTGCTGAAATGTCCACCGCCAAGCACAATGTGTTTTCAGCACTAGAGACCGAGCTGGATTTCGCAGTGGGAACCCTGTTTGCTGGGATGCCTTCTCATCGTTTGGAGCCTAAACTTCAGACCAAACTAAATGGAGCTCTCCAGGATACCTTAGTAGGGGGCGGGTGGAGGGAAAGAGGAAGAAAGAGGAGAAGACGTGACTGTACCAAAACATTCTGCTCTGATTAACCATCCTCTCCTCTGTCAGGCAATTCTAGAAGCCAGCTGTCTTGACTAGAAAACAACAGCAGATAAGAGTCAAAGTAGAATCCTTTTTTGCGGGGGGGGGGGAGGTGTAAGCCTTTCCGTAGCCCGGAGCGCCTATACCATTACACCAAGTAACATCATGTCGAACTACCTTGCAGCTCAGCAGAAGCCAATGGCCCTCCTATCAGGTTGTCAAGAGTGAATTATGTGGTCTCTGATACAAAAACACACACACACACACAAAACGTCCACGTTTCAGGGCTATTTGGCAGAGCCCTGGTTTCACAGCTCAAGTTGCATCTGCTAAATTTGCTCGTGAATTGCAATCTCAGAATGCAGCTCTCAATATCAGGAGTATTCTGCATGAAGCTTGGAGGGCTGTGATTATAGGCATTGCATTTTAATCCTACCTTTCCTCCTAGGAGTTCAGGGTGATGCATATGGTTCATTCGTTCTCTCTCTCTCTCTCTCTCTCTCTCTCTCTCTCTCTGTGTGTGTGTGTGTGTGTGTGTGTGTGTTATCTATCCTAACAGCTATCCTGTGAAGTAGATTAGGCCAAGAGATAGTGACAGGCTCAAGGCCACCCAGTGACTTTCACGGCCATAAAGGATTCCAACCTAGGTCTCCAAATACATAGTCTGAGGCTATAACCATTACACTACACTGCCTCTCACAACACTCACAAACACACACAGCAGTACCATTAAGACTAGTTTCAGGACATCAGTCTGGACCACCACAACCTGGAGGTCACAAATAACAGCCAGGAGCATGTGATAGGGGTGGCACAACAAACAGGCATGCTATTTCTTGGAAGTTTGTTATTTTATACCAAGTCTCCGTCTGAATACATTTCAACCTAAAGGTGTGCTCCAAGTAAGGATTCATTTAATTAAGGTTAACGTCTGCAGCTGTTGTGTACTTTAAATGTACAGTGGTACCTTGGGTTAAGTACTTAATTCGTTCCGGAGGTCCGTACTTAACCTGAAACTGTTCTTAACCTGAAGCACCACTTTAGCTAATGGGGCCTCCTGCTGCTGCGCCGCCGGAGCCGATTTCTGTTCTCATCCTGAAGCAAAGTTCTTAACCTGAAGCACTATTTCTGGGTTAGCGGAGTCTGTAACCTGAAGCGTATGTAACCTGAGGTACCACTGTATGGTGTAGATGTGCCCCCAAATGCTACTCTGAGACTAAAACACTACTTTGAAACTTCATATATCTGTATCTTATAGGCCTTCAAGGTGTGATTGTTCCTTTTCAGATTACCACTGAAAAACCAATACTGCAAATCAGAAGAATAAGCCATGCCAAGCAATCTTGGCTGCTGGGTTTGCTTGCTTGCTTGCTCTACATACGACTTAGAAAAGAGCAGACGGGCGTGTATGTGATCTTCGGCTATGTTGTCATTGGGGTTAGATTTGTTGCTGCTTTTCTGTTTGCACTGGCAATTTAATAAGGGCTTAGTTTTTTTAAAAATAATAATAATTAAAGGCCTTTCACGGTTAAAAATAACGCAGACAGGGCAGATAAAGATACCAGTTAATTAGCACCACGTCACGATTGCAGCTTCCAATATTCCCCAGCCATATGGTCAACTCGATGTACTTCCATACAGCACAGCAGATCCAACAAAGGCTTCATTACCAGACATCAAGTTGAAGAAGCCTCCGGTTATGTGCAAATCAGGAGTGAAACCTCTTATTTCAGAACATTCCTGAGGTCGTGCAATGCTGAACAGCTGTTTGGAAGCTGCCAGGCGACCTTCAGAGAAATAAGCATCTCTCCTTGTCAATATCACAGGGACTAGGATTGCCAGAGTTTTCACTATGATAGCAAACTAGGTACTGCCAGCTCCTCAGATTGTACTCGCTGACCTCCCGCAAGTCCCCCGCAACTGGGAACGCTAAGCATCTGCTTGTATCATGCTAGGGTTTTATTTTATTTTTAATCTGCAACTCTCCTAATTAATAGATCTCTGAGCACTTTGCTGAAGCAAATTCAAAACAAACCCTTTACAGCAAAAATCTCGACGTTTTGTTTTGTTTTCACACAGTACCAGTGACCACAAGTAGCATCTGGGGATGGCATTAGAGAGCTAGAAATAGATTTTTCTGAGTGACCGTGTTCATCTGCTGACAGCAGTAATCTGTGAGAGGGATGTCGTGTTCTCAAGCAAGTGACTCGTGATACCACATAAATCCGTAAGGACAAAAATTAGGCGGGGGGGGGGGAATCTGCAACTGCATGGACCTTAGGCTCTGTTCATCCTCAGATTCTCAGGGTGTCTAGTAAACATGCTCAGTGAATTCACTAAAATGCTCTCCTACCCACACAATGTGTGTGTGTTTAAAAAAATCATTACCACCAGGATAGCTCAGTTGGTAGAACATGACACTCTTAATCTCAGGGTTGTGGGTTCAAGGCATAAATTGGGCAAAGGATTCTTGCATTACAGGAGGACTAGATAACTAGATGACCCTTGTGGTCCTTCCAACTTTGATTCTATGATGTCTCAGGGCGTGTCACAACATTGTGAAATGCATTAAATACAGCATTTGGCTCCTGAGATGAACCACAAAATGCTGCTGCCGTCCCCTGGAACAAGGGGGGAGTGAAGGCTTTCTCCTCTCACTGCCTCCACATTTAACTCATGGGGTTTCAACAAGCTAGCCTTCAACCACATAAGGTTGAAATTGCACAAGTTAAATGTGCGTAAGATGCCCACATTTTTAAACACTCCTTGGAGACACAGCTATTGGTGCAGAGCTCTTCCTACACTTCAGAATTTACCATTACAGCACTGAGGAGCATCTCTCAAGGCTGCCATCTCATTGTCCCTAGGTAGGAGTGCAAGTCACTTGTCACACTGCCTAGCATAGGAGACTGCTCCATCTCTGCAGAGATGAAGGTTTTGCACAAAGCCAGCTACAGTAAAAAGCCAGGTAAACTCCTGGAGATCAGCAAGAGCAGTGAAACTGCTTGTAGCTCCTTCCGCCTTGCCTTCTATGCATTGCCTAACAAGCCAGCAAATGACTCATCCCCAGACCTGAAGCTCTATTTGCAATTCAAAAAGATAAAAGGGAGAGGGGAAAGTCACAGCAGGGAGTTCACAAGCACCTTCTGCATTAGAGGACCTGTGTCAGCGGTTTCCCCCCCTCGGTGGTTGGAGGTGGGGTGGAGGGGCTGCAAAAACCAGTATCAGAGGATGGTATTTTTGGTATTAAATGGGCTAATAGTTCTGCAGCTGCAAGCACAATGGAAAAACTCCCTTTACTGAGCAAGATTTTAAATTCCTGCTTCACACAGCTAAGCTGGCTCAAACTATGGTTAAAACAACAATGCAAATTATTTCCTTAGAAACTCTGTGTGTGTGTGTGTGTGAGAGAGAGAGAGAGAGTGAGAGAGAGAGAGAGAGAGAGAGAATATGAGAGAGGTGGGGATTCAGCAGTTCAGAAACCTACCCATTTCAACTTAGACCATCAGTATTTGCACTGCCTGACAATTTTTATTTTATATTGACTGAGAACATTTGACTGTAGCCCTTCTCCTTCCTGGTTGGGCTAGCCGCTAGGTTGTGCGGCGTGTATTTATAAGAAAGAAAGAAAGAAAGAAAGAAAGAAAGAAAGAAAGAAAGAAAGGAAGGAAGGAAGGAAGGAAGAAAGAAAGAAAACACCCTGCAACAAAGTGTGCCAGATCCTAAGGTTAAATGAAATCAGCTGACAAGCCTCATCCTACAGTAGGGATTTTTTGGGGGGGGATTTGGTTCAGTTCACATTTATAGTTGAACATACCCACTTTGCACTTTCTGAAGCAACATAGGAACTAAATGGTCAGACAATGCAACTTGTCCTTCTCTGAATTTTGCCATGCAGTTCTCCAGCCAAGTAATATATGCAAAAAGGCAAAATTTAGGTAAAGTGCCGTAGGTGTACCGGGGGGGGGGGGAATGGGGGGCATCTCCCCCCCCCACCTAAATCAAGTAAATCAATAAAAAAACATGAATCCTACCTCCCCTCCTCCCAAATCCTGGTTATACCCATGTAAAGCCCTATGTAGGTTGGAGCCAGAATACCAGAAATATAATCTCACCCCATATATAACCAATCAATCACTGTGCTTTGCAGAAGAGAGGGTCTTCTGCAGATACTAGCTTATCAGGATGTTCATCCCATACAATATAGGAATTGGTCCTTCGGTGTTCTGGCACCTGCCCTTCAGAATTCCCTCCCCTTGAATATTAGACAAGGGCCATCTTGGTTGTCCTTGCAGCAGGAAGAACCTGTTTCAACAAGGCTTCTAAGCAGAGATCTTTCTCAGTCTATATATGTACTGTAATTTCTTTAAAGACTTTTAAAAATACGTTATTGTCTTATCACTTGTTTGCTGCTCTGAGCTCCTTTGGGAGCAGGGGCAGGATAGACATGTAATACGTTAAACAAATAAAGTGTGCATAAATTACTGAAAAAAGCAAACAAAAATGCATTATATTAGGAAATATTGCTTTACAATATTCGGGATATTGGGAAAAATTCACATTCATATGCTGAATTTTCATGAGGACTTAAAAAAACAGTGCAAACTGATGGGCAAACATGGAAAAAATAGGAAAAATGGTAGAGGGACTTACGGTAAGTATTATTTACATCTGTCTGATGTTCATCAGCTGGCGCAAGATAGATCATCTAGGCTATGATGTTTTCAAATATTAAAGTGGTATATAACTGTTTTAAATAAAAAAATGAACCTTGTTACTGGAAAAACTGCATAGAAATATGAAATCAAATTGAAGAGCTCAACCACTTAGGGAATTACGTGGCAGCATGGATACCAAACCACCCTGCACTTTCCACAACTAACTTTTACCACAAAACTGCACAACTGTGGTTTTCAGAGCTTGACTCCACACAGTAATAGGTTTTGTTTGGACTAAATGCAGTTTAGGGCATTTTCAGACCGGCTCTGACTTGTCCTTAACATCATGGTCACTTGCAGGGCAGTCCCATTCCAGATAATGGCAAGTGAATTTGGGAGCCTGGAGTAGATGTGTGTCAAAAACAGTGGTGGCGGTGGCGGTGGAGTCCATCTCCTTATTGAAAAAAAGGCCGCCTTTTTGGAACGGGCGCAGTCAAGTCCATGTCTCGGTAAAGGGACTGGCAAAGTAGCTATTGATTTTTGTGAGAAAGGGACTGCCTCCTGCCAGAGTGCCATTTCCGATACACAAAAGGGTGTCGGGCGCAAATCTGAAGTTGTCAGCCTGAGAGAATTCACCAGCGACTATCGCCCTTCTCTTCCCCATGTTTCCTGGGGAAGAGGGAAGGGTCTAAGGTCACATAAAATGTCATTAATCATTCTTCCCAGATGCCAAGGTCCTCATTGGACAGTTCTATTAATCAGGGGGTTATCAAAAGTACAGCTTGCTTTAGGTCTCCATTGTACGGCTCTGCCGCCTATCACAGAGGAGATAATCTTATCAGCAACAAGGGTGGGGGGGTTGCCCATTGAGTCGCGCAAGAGTAGAAGAATGGGATTTCTTTTCTTTCCATTATTTATTTATTTATCCTCCCGCCTCAGAGGATGAGCTGTTTCTTGTCTTGTCAAACCTGCGGCCTTTTCTTTCAAGAATCAGCTTTCAGAATCCAATTTGTCAAGCTGGACAATCATTTGAGAATCCAGGTTCCTTTTTTAAAAGGGGGGGGGGAGAGAGACTTGGTGACTTTTATTTATTTATTTATTCTTAAAGGCAGGTGGTTTTTAAAAGGTGGCTCAAAAGGGATTTGGAAACAGGCTGAGTGGACCACAACATCAATTAATCTTCAGAGAGCAGAGGCTTTGTGAAGATGGAGTGTCAAAAGGCAAGTTGCTGGGTTTTAGGAGATGGAGAATATCGATGTTTCCCATCATTTTTTCCATTTTTTTTTTTTTTTGTTCTATCCCCCTCCAATGGAGCAAAAAGGTATATTCATCTCAGTTGATGCATCAACTGAGGTAAAAGAAAGCCAATAATGGGTGCCCATGACTTTATTCTTTCAGAGGCGAAAAGTCTGAGGTAAATTTATCCATTGTGCTTTAAGGAAGGAAAAACAGGAGGGCTACCAGAGAGTTATTTGGCAACATGACTACAATATTACATACCTTGGACTAGGTAGTTCCCATTATTTTTCCTCTATCATGAAGTTATCATTGTTGGATTCTTTATTCAAAATATGTTATGCCCCGTCTTTCCTTTTTTTTACAAAATGCTCAAGGTGTTTAATAGCCTTTTTAAAACAGCAGCAGCAGCAAAAAGCTACTAGGTACCATTAAGACAAGCAGCTGCTGTGCTCTGTCTTAGCAGGCCTATCTTATATAGGGACACACACGTGGTGGCAACAAAATGTTGCAGTGTGGAATGTTCCTGTTCCCAATCTAACCACTATTTAAGCTTTGTGTAAGCAAATCAGGATGAGTGTTCAACAAACTAGATACGTGAAGGTAAAAGGCAAGGTAAAGACCCCTGGACAGTTAAGTCCAGTCAAAGGCAACTATGGGGTGCGGCACTCATTTCGCTTCAGGCAGAGGGAGTTAGTGTTGGTCCACAGACAGTTTTCTGGGTCATGTGACCAGCATGACTTCTGGCGCAATGGGACACCGTGATGAGTGCCAGAGTGCACGGAAATGCCGTTTACCTTCCTGCCGCAGCGGTACTTATTTACTTGCACTGGCATGCTTTCAAACTGCTAGGTTGGCAGAAGCTGGGACAGAGCAATGGGAGCTCACCCCGTCTCGCGGATTCGAAGCGCCAACCTTCCGATCGGCGAGCCCAATAGGCTCAGTGGTTTAGGCAAGAAAACCACCCACGTCCCTGAAGGAACCTTAAATGAAAGCTGACAATCCAGGAATGGGGTTGAAATATCCCTAAGGAGACCTAGCCAACCCCTCTCCCCTAATAGGCACTTAATGTAAAGAAAATATTGAACAAGTGTTCCAGATTTGAGTGATGCCAAGGACCCTTTGATTTCCACCTTGGTGCTTCATCCGCCTAGTCCACTGAGGCTGCAAAGCCTCACCTGATGCCACATGGCACAAATCTCTGTCTCTTCCTTTTCCCTTCTCCCTTCAGAAAAGCACAGCACAGTACCCCCCCCCCCCGCCCGACCCAACATCCTTCTTGCCGATTGCTCATGTTGCAACCACTTAACCGGAATATCCTTGAGATATCTTGTTAGCTCAGTTACGGGAGAAGGAGCGAGGCTGGCGAAGAAAGGCTGGCTTGTAGATTCCTAGGCTACTTTATGAAACCTGACAATCCAACTATCTCTATTACATGCTTTTTTTATTTAGCAGCTGTATGCACAGTGGGGCTTGGTGGGAAGATGTGGGGGGAGCGGGGGAGAAAGACAAACTAGATTGCTTTTGTAAGGCCTGCAATGAGACCGGGAAACCTACAGTGGGAAGGGTCGAATTCCAAGCTTACCAAATCAAATGAAGGGTATGGTAAATGGGGTGTTTCACTGGGCACATATACAGTCACCTGAAAAAGCAACTAATTCTTCCCAAAGACCTAACAGAAGCTGACAGGCCCATACCATTCCTCACTTTCTAATCCACACGGGAAGGTCAAGGCATTGGAAGCCTCAGGTTAGGGGTTGCCTCCAGACTGCCACTATTTTGAGGGAGGGGCTCAAGCATATAGTTATCTAATGAAAAGTTCGATTTGTGTAATTACAGAGGATCAAAACATTGTCACCAGGATGCAACAACAACAAATTAAACAAGCTTTTCGCAGTTCGGAAAGTGATGATGAAAAGAACTGAAAAGTGCAAGATGAATGAATGTTGAATGGCAAGATGTGTAAACACCCAGTAAAAAAAATCAGGATGAGTGCTCACAGAAACAGGTCATCTGGAAACAACCCATTCGTTTAGAAAAGGAGCATGCAAATTTACTACTACAAATAGCAGCAGCAATATCACTTTACATTGTAGAAAAGTGGTTTAATTTCAATCCAGATGTGCAAATATAAACTGCGGTGGTATGTACAGTGGTGCCTCGCAAGACGAAATTAATCCGTTCCGCGAGTCTCTTCATCTAGCGGTTTTTTCGTCTTGTGAAGCAACCCTATTAGCGGATTAGCGGATTAGCGCTATTAGCGGTTTAGCGGCTATTAAAGGCTTAGCGGCTATTAAAGGCTTAGCGGCTATTAAAGGCTTAGTGGATTAGCGGCTTAGAAAAGGGGGGGGGAGCGGGGAAAAATCGGAACACTCGCAAGACGTTTTTGTCTTGCAAAACAAGCCCATAGGGAAAATCGTCTTGCGAAGCAGCTCAAAAACGGAAAACCCTTTCGTCTAGCGGGTTTTCCGTCTTGCGAGGCATTCGTCTTGCGGGGCACCACTGTAATTGCAAACTTCGGTCACATCACCATCATACATTTAAAGCACTTTTATACCACAAACAGCCAAGGCTTTTCCCAAAGAATCCTGGGAACTGTAGTTTGTTATGGGAATATCTCTGAGAGGTCTCCTATCTATTCTCAGCACCTTTAAAAAAACCACTGTTTGCAGGTTTCCGTTCTCCACTGGTGTTCCCCAGAACTGCTTCCCTCTGTGGAGCCACTCATAGCACCCTTTGGTTCCTACTTAGCATTACATTGCCTCTACTCAGACACCTGCTCACCTGTCTACATTCTTTGTGGCCTGATCTTTGGAAGGAACGTTGACCCACAAAAAAGGCTCCTAGTGATGGCTGGTACTCACTGCGACTGATGAGGAAGCAGCCAGGAAGCCTAACAGTAGGTGAAGCCGGAGCCAATGACAGACAGAGCCAACTAAATCTACTTTTGTCCCCATCCTTGTTCTGCAAGGTCATCAGTGAGAAAAAGGAGGAAGAAGCTGGTGTCTACCCTTTGGACTGGTTGTAAATAAGAAGGCAGGAAGGTGGGTGGGGGTTAGCTGAGAGCAGATGGAGGTTGGGGACGGTGCCCCCTTTTCCCTGATGCTTGCTCCCTTTAGCCTTGGCAAACAGAAATCTCAATATACATTCAGCAGCAAGCCCAAGAATATCAGCACACACACATGATAACCTCCCAGCTTATCATGGCGGCAATGTTCTTAGAAGCTGAAGCCATCAGGGGACCTGCTGGCAACCAAAAGGAAAAAAAAGGGGGGGGCAAGATGTAGAAAAGGCCTGATGGGATGTGACTGGCTCAGAGTCCTGGGATTGGAAAGCAAAGAAATGGGAAGCGACCGGCAAGGCAACCGGACAATGAGAAAAGCGTTTGTGATTTTTGCCGTGAAAACGGGCAGTTAAAGATCATTGGAATGGACAAGGCAATCTTCCGACAGGCTGGAGTCGTGATTGCCTCCAACGTGATGGAAGCAAGCAGGAAAAAACACACAAGGCGGTGCTTAATAGCATCCAATTTCCAATAACTTACTTGGACTCTAAACTTGCTGGGGGCAAAGATTCCCGCCCCAGATATATATATTTGATTTTTCCATGTATACTTCTAACAATATATCTTTAACATTTTTTGATATTTCCACCCTCCTCCCCTAGACTTCCCTCATACTCCCGTTTTGCTTTATTTCCATATTGTTCACCCTGCGTATTGTTTCCCCAAAATTATCCCAATACATATACAGTGGTACCTCAGGTTAAGAACTTAATTCGTTCCGGAGGTCTGTTCTTAACCTGAAACTGTTCTTAACCTGAAGCACCACTTTACCTAATGGGGCCTCCCACTGCTGCCACGCCACCGCTGCACGATTTCTGTTCTCATCCTGAAGCAAAGTTCTTAACCCAAGGTACTATTTCTGGGTTAGTGGAGTCTGTAACCTGAAGCGTCTGTAACCCGAGGTACCACTATAGTCGTATTTTTTGTTGTATACAGTTGTGATTGTTTACTCAAACCCTGCCAGTGAGTCCATTTCTTTATGTTGCCTCTTCATATATGTTGTAAATGGTTCCCATTCTCTTTTGAAATCTTTGTTGTCCTTTTCATGTAATTTTTCCGTTAGTTTTGCCAGTTTCCTTTGCCATTGTTCTTTCCTTGGTATTTCTTCTGTCTTCCAAGTTTGTGCTAGTATAATTCTTGCCGCTGTTGTTGCGTACATAAATAATTTCCAAATTTCTTTTCTTACATCTTGGTCTAAAATTCCTAGGAGGAATGCTTCTGGTTTCTTAACAAAAGTCTTTTAAAACATTTTTTTCAATTCATTATATATCATTTCCCAATGTTCTAATCTTTTTGCATTCCCACCACATATGATAGAATGTACCATCTTTTTCTTTACATTTCCAACAAGTTTTTGATTCCTTTTTATACATTTTGACCGCTTTCTCTGGTGCTGTATACCATCTATACATCATTTTCATATAATTCTCTCTCAGTAAGATACAATCTGTAAATTTTAGATTCACCCTCCACATCTTTTCCCAATCTTCAAATTGTATATTATGATCTAAATCCTGAGCCCACTTTATTTGTGCTGACTTTACCATTTCATTTAACATTTCCCCATAAAGTAGGAGATTGTACGTTTTTTAAAGTACAGTGGTACGTCAGGTTACAGGCGCTTCAAGAATGAAATGGAAACAAGAGGTTCTTACCAACTAATTTCTACTCAAATTAGTTTCATGGAAATAAATGGGCAGAAGATAGTCATGTCGATTATTTTCAATGGATCTACTCCAGGAACGACTAGGGATGTTGGAGAATTCCAATGATAACAGAAACCTTAGCAGAAATTGCCCATGTTCACTTATTTGTCCGATGTCCAGAACAGAAATCAACCCAGTGAATACGAGTGGTCTTCACTGTTGCTGTTACTTTCAGTCTGCAAATGCTACAAGTTTATGTTCATCCATCCCCCATCTGCATTACTAATGAGATGGCATAAATTAATGACAACATAATTAATTACAGAAGTGATGTAATATCGCAACAGCAGACAGTGAGACAAATAATGTAGTTTTTGGCACAAGACGAATTGCAGTGGAATGGAAACAGTGCTGCATGAAGCAAATATAGGGCAAACCAGAAAAGGATGCTTACTTGCATCCCTAAATATGACTCACATTGGATACAGTGCAGAATACTGAATGTCTAATTTTGCAAGGAAAATATGTTGTTGGCATCCATCTGTATTGAGAGACAATGGAGTGCACCTCCGGGGGTGAAGCCAAACCGCTGCATCAGCAGAACCGAAGTGATCTCCCCAGGGAAAGGGGAGGGAGGAGAAAGAGACTGGGAGCCCAAAGTAACCCATCTAATAGGATTTACACCCAAGTAAGTGTGTCTATAGGGACACGGGTGGCGCTGTGGTCTAAACCACAGAGCCTAGGGTTTGCCGATCAGAAGGTCGGCGGTTCGAATCCCCGCGAAGGAGTGAGCTCCCGTTGCTTGGTTCCAGCTCCTGCCCACCTAGCAGTTCGAAAGCATGTCAAGTGCAAGTAGATAAATAGGTACCGCTCCGGTGGGAAGGTAAACGGCGTTTCCGTGCGCTGCTCTGGTTCACCAGAAGCGGCTTAGTCATGCTGGCCACGTGACACGGAAGCTGTCTGCGGACAAACGCCGGCTCCCTCGGCCTATAGAGCGAGATGAGCGTCACAACCCCAGAGTCGTCCACGACTGGACCTAATGGTCAGGGGTACCTTTACCTTAAGTGTGTCTATAGATAACAGTTTTAAGGAGTTTCCAGATAGGGGGTTAATATTGCAAATGAGTCATTCAGATATTGCAGTTCAGTTGCTGACAACATACTCTTGTTTTGTTTTGTTTTGTTTTGTTTTACTTACTGGGGGGTTTTTTGAGGAAAGGGTAAATCTAGATTAAATTAGGATCTGGCATTCTGATACTCACAGTTTGATGCTGGCATTTTGATTGCACAGGAAGCTTCCTTATACCATGTCAAACAACTGGTCCATCTAGCTCAGTGCTGTCACCACTGATCAGCAGTGGCCTCCAAGGTTTCAGAGAGGACCTTCTGCATGGAAAATGGATGCTCTACACCAGGCAAGTGTCTGTGATAAAAACAAAGGGAGAGAACTGAAGTTTGAAGGACAGATGGAGCCAGAGCCAGAGTTTGGAGTGACCCAACATGGAAGTGATGGACTTTGGCTGCCTGTTGGGAGTGTTCCCTGTGCCCTTGCCCATATAGTGTCCTCCAGATGTGGTTGGAGGGCCGCTCCCATCATCCCTGCCACTGGCAATACTGGCTGGGGCTGATGGGAGCTGTAGTCTACCAACATCTGTAGGGCACTACATCGGCTGCTCCTGGCTTAGGACCAGCCAGTATATATTTGTAAATAGACACAAGCATTACAGAATGCCAATATGCTTCCAAAGGAAACCAAACTCAGGTAAGAGCTGCAGCCTTCTCACCAAATAAAGTGAGGTGATCTTAATAATATCTATGTATACACTTAGAGGAAGGCATAGCAGATGTGGGGGAGCAGCAAGGATGGAAATATGTTTGTAATTATAATGGAAATTTCAGGGATTCTGTCATTTTACTTCATAGAATGGCCTCACTTCCATTTCAATTTTTCTTCCATTCTATTAGCTTTACAATATTCTGTCTGGCTAGGGTGATAGATTGATTTAAGGATCAG
The DNA here is from genome assembly GCF_965112155.1 of Podarcis liolepis. Taxonomy (NCBI): domain Eukaryota; kingdom Metazoa; phylum Chordata; class Lepidosauria; order Squamata; family Lacertidae; genus Podarcis; species Podarcis liolepis. Next base: position 37,782,603 of record NC_139567.1, read on the forward strand.
CTTGTTGGGGAAATCAGGGCTTGGAACGGCTCACGCCTGTGGCCTAACTTCTCTATCTTTTTAAATATTTCAGTTCCTGGAGATCTTTATTTCCCATTTCGATTTCCTGTAGCACACTAAATTTATCTTAGTCAGTTCGTCAAGTTGTCCTCCTGCTCTCCTCCTCCTCCCTCTTATCTCCACTTCCCCCTGTACGACCGGAAAAAAACACCTACACTATCTCTGCTGCCAATAAACTCAACCGGTGGTAATCCGCAGATTATTTTGATAGGACAGCATTCAAGGCGAAGGCAAAAACTTTGAAGTGGAGGACTCATCCTGGTCTCTGGGCACATTGCCCAAAGCCCAGCAGACCCTTTCTTTGAGGATAAATGGATTTTTGCTGCCCGCTGATGGATGCATGGAGCCAGGATGGGACATTGGTCTATCAGTCCCAGTATGGCATTCTCTGACTGGAAGCAGCACTGCAATGTCCGAGGCATAGGGACAAAAGTTCAATGGTAATGCATGCACTTTGCTTGACAAATCAATGCTCCCAGGAAGGTTACTATGTTCATAACCTGTATCTTGAAGGTGTGTGCATCATAGCTTAACAGTAGAGATCTGTACGCAGAAAGTACAGTGGTGCCCCGCAAGACGAATGCCTTGCAAGATGGAAAACCCGCTAGACGAAAGGGTTTTCCGTTTTGGAGGTGGTTCGCAAAACGAATTTCCTATGGGCTTGCTTCGCAAGATGACAATGTCTTGCGAGTTCCTGCTGGTTTTTTTTCCTCCCCCCTTTTTCTAATCCGCTAATCCGCTTATCAGCTGATCCGATCAGCAGATAAGCCGCTAAAAGCCGCTAATAGCGCTAATCCGCTTATCCGTCAATGGGCTTGCTTCGCAAGACGAAAAAACCGCTAGACGAAGAGAATCACAGAACGGATTCTTTTCGTCTTGCGAGGCACCACTGTATCAAGTTCTATTCTCAGCATGTGGAGGGGGAAAGGGAGTCTAGCAGATCAAAGAGTGGCACTTGATAGCTATCCTCTGCCACTTGCTAAGTGCCACTGGACTCCATTCCTACCCTGAAGTATCCGGGGGCTATTAGTTATCTCCCATGTTACAGAGGCTCAACTAGAACCAGACTTTTAGTGTTGCTGGTCCCACGCTGTGGAATGCTCTTCCAGCAGAGATTCAGCAGGCACCCCTCACTTTTGACTTTCGCTTAAGCTGCGTTTTTTTATTAGTCAATCACCATAATTATAGAATCAAAGGACTGTAGAGTTGGAAGGGACCCCAAGGGTCATCTAACCCAACCCCCTGAAATAAAGGAATCGCAGCGAAAGAATTCCTGAAAGAGGTGGATCTGGCACCTTCACTATACAGTTTTCATCATATGAGGGAAGACAAACCTCTTTACCTGGGCCTTTGAGACCTGAGAGGTATACATTTAGGACCTATTCCATAATTTGTTTTTAGCTTTGTTGTTTTAAATTGTTGTCACCCACCCTGGGAACCTAGGGTGAAGGGCAGGTAATAAATCATTACCGTAAAATGTTGCACACGCCGCCTTCCCTAATTCACATTAATAGTGTTGATAAGAAAATAGCCAAGGTCATGTGGGAGGGACAGGCACGCATGCACACAAGAGAAAGTTGGCGCATCTTTCGGGTTTTTTTACAAGCCACCAGAGAATGAAACCTGCACAACATTATATATGTCAACCTCTCTTCCGAAGTACGCAGCCCTGACACAAACTCAGCACCATTCCTTTGCCAGGTACCTGCAAAAAGTCTCTATTACAAAGGCATTTGCCTCCTGGAGATGCTCTCACAAGCAGAGTCAAGCCAGTGTGGAACTGTGAAGTTCGTTCTCTCTCTCCCCCTCTGTTTACGGTCAGGTAATCTGTCTCTCAGTACATTTCAGCCTAGCAAGAGGCACCCAGCACATCTCTCTGTAAAACTCTGACTTCATCCCACATGCATCCTCTTTCACTGCGCTCAGGGGTGATACTCACTGATGACACAGAAAGATTATTTCACATTTTGCATCAAATGACCGTTCGAGAGATGACTATAATATAATCTCTTTCCTAGGAGCTCGTGATCCAGGCTTTGACCTTGAACACTGTCTTAGAATGTTGTAAAAAGTAGCAAAGCTCTGCCCCTCTGGATCAATTGCATCATATATATTCCTTCTCTGGACAATCTGTACTTGGCAAGGGAGGGGTGCATTGCCGGGTGCAATGGAACAACACCCTCAATTTGCCTTCAGTGCTCCTTTAGGAAAACTGGGCAGATGTGAGCCCCCAAGGAGAGGACAAGGAAATAGGCAGAGGTGACAGGGTAAGGAAGAGGTGGTGGGGCCCACTCAAAGTGGGGACACCCCCACCAAGCTACCTTGGCAAAACCTGGAGCCAGAATTGTGGGTAGCACTAGAGTGACATACAGACTTTTCTAGCTAATGGAAATGGAATGCAATGGGCAGTTCCATAGTGGTACAGACCAGGTGGGGGGGGGACCTGTGATACTTCCCATGTCACTGAACTCAAACTCCCATCAGCCCCAGCTAGAAAACCCAGTGGTCAGCACTAGGGGCTGGTACTCTGGGGCACTGCCCCACCAACCTCAGTCTGCCTCCACCTTACCATCTTCTTGTCATTAGCTCTGACTTTACCTACGGGTTGTGCTCCCTACCTTCTGCCCTGCCAATCCCAATGGGCATCAGACACCACTGGGGGTCAAGGATAATGTAATTTCCAGTCCAGCAACATCCAAACAATCATAGATTACTCACTCTTCGGAAGGACACAATGCAGCTCACAATTTTCTTCTTTATGCTTTTACTCATGGGCATAGCCGGGGGGGGGCAGGGAAGGGCAGTTCCCCCCCCCAAAAAAAATCAATAAAAATACATAACTCAGATTCTGCCCCCCTAACGAAAGGCCTGTCCCCCCCAAAAAATCCTGGTTATGCCCATGCATTTACTTTTCATTTTTTTGTCTGGGCTTGGCCTCATTCTGCTCTCATTCTGCCCCAGCAACTGAATTTATGAACAAGGTGGATCTGATTGCTCTGGGGCTCAAAGCCTCCAGAGACACGGCATTTTCTCTCGAGGCTTGCCATGACACCCAGCCTCCCAAGAGTTGGCCGGTGCTTATGCTTTTTCTCCTTGAGTCTTCAAGCAGAGGTCAACAACAGAAGGACACCTTCCCCTTCTCCGGATTACAGAAAATTGAAATAAGCCTCTCTCATAGCGGGTGGAAAAAGAAATCTTAGCTGTCATTCCTAATATCATCACGATCCACAGCAGCTGGCTAGGGAGCAAGAAAATATTAATAACAATAATATTTTTTTGGACAAAAAAACCTGCGGAAGAATAAAGTTGTCTTGTTATTTCCATTTTCATATCAACATTCCCCGAACAAGTAACCTTATTTGCCATTCCTCTGAATTCTCTGAGTTGCTAAAATTGTGAGCGCAGCACCCTCTGCTGGTGCAAACTCTGAAATATAGTCAAAGGAGTTGAAATCGTACAGCAGACACACATAACAAATGTGAGCTCTATTGAGGCTGAGGCAAGTGATCATGCCCAAGTGCTCAAATGTCAAAGGTGGCCAGTGTGGTGACCCTAGAGGTTGCTGGACTACAACATGAGACTGGCCAGTTGCTTACTCTGGAAATGGTTGCACTCCCTCTGAAAGAAAAGTTCCATAGTTTGGGGAATGCACCATGATTTACCCCTGCCACCCGAGACTCAGGTAGCCTCAGTGGCTTGGAGTGCCTTTTACCTGTTACATCTGGTATGACAATTACAGCTATACTTGAGCAAAGATAGCCTGGTCACAGTGATTCATGCACCGGTAATCTCAAAACTAAATCACAAGGAATGACCATTTTGCACACAAACAAGGACACATGTACACAGCTTTTGATCCTGGAAGGGGCAGAACAGGGGCGGAACAGACTTACATATGCAGTGACCCAGAATGTAACCCCCACACAAACAGGGAGTTCGCTGCACAGGCAATGGCCGATTTACACGCGAATGCGCACACATGCACAGCACCGAACCCAGAAGTGACCCCAAAACATCCCTAAAAGGATGGAATGGGAGTGGAGTCGAATGCTTTATGTGGGTTCCGCTGACACACAAGTAACCCCCACACAAAATGAGGATTGCTTGTATTGCAATGAGATCTGTGAGGAACTACAGTTGGGCCTGGTACAGAAGCTCTGGCTGGTACAACATGTTGCAGCTGAACTATTGGTGGGGACAGACTACCACCAACACATATACTCCAGTGGTCAGAAGTTTGCACTCGCTGCCCGTATGTTGTCAGGCCAAATTCAAAGTTTTTGTGTTGATTTATAAGGCCCTTAACAACTTAAGTGCAGAATACCTTAAGGTCCCCCCAATTCCTTATAGCTCTGCCCAATCACTGAGATTTTCAGGGAATCACTGTTAGCGATTCCCCCATGGTTCAGACGCACAGCTTGCATCCACCAGGAGCTGTGTGTTCAGTATTGTGGGCTCGATTCTGTGGAGCTCCATCCCAGAGGAGATCAGAAAGGCCCTCTCCCTCTTGAACATCAGGCACTTGACATTTCTATTTCAGCAGGCATTTTAAGCAAGCTTTCTGATTTTTCAGCTTATTTTAATTGATTTTATCCACTGTACATTTATGTGATTTTATCATATACCACGTAGAAACGTCAGTGTTTTGTAGCATATAATACCACTTCCATAAGTTAAACTTTTACCACCAGTAAAACTTTTACCACCAGTCATTCACCATACTGGCTGGGGGTGATGATAGTTGGGACTCCAACAATATCTGGAGAGCGCCATGTTGGCCGCCCCTGCCATAGAGGGTCTGTTGATAGCCAGTTGTACAGATTTTCCCTGTTCACTGAAAATGAGGGTGTCTCCATGGGATCTTTGGCTATGCAAAGGCTTCACAGAAAAGCTGGGTCGCCATGAGGAGGGATTTGAAGAAAGAGAAAAGTGATACCCTAAAGGTGCTGTAAGAGGCACTTCGGGATGGGGGAGAGATTCAATTCAGTTTACATTGAAAGGAGAAGCTCCCACATTCACACTTTCCGAAACAATATGCTCCAACTCCAACACAGCCATCCTTTGAAATTCACACATCTTTCAATTTTGCAGCACAGTTATCCAGTAAAGTAATGTGTACAAAAATGCACATACTAGGGTAAAGTGTGGATCAGTTTGCATGTATTGGTAAAAATAACAGAGACATCCAGTGTAAGGGGAAGTTGCTTTGCACACATGCATATATTAGGCAAAACTGCATACAGATGTGTTTATTAGGAGAAATTCACACTAGGATGCTGAGAAATTTTCATGAGGATTTTAAAAAGAATGCTGCAGGAATGCAAAGAACTGGATGCAAGATTGGAAAAGTTAGAAACAGAGAAAACCGACATTGACAGAGCCACCCATTCCTAATGGCAATGTGGTGGTGCAGGGCAAAGTTGTTTGAGGTCAAGGAGATATTTAGGTAGCTGAGGAAGGTGGAAAGGCCAGGGGATATCAGGATATGAGAACAGACATGGCAGAAGGCAGCAGTGCTGCAGCTTTTAGATAGCATATGGTGTCGAATGTGAGGACGAAGCAGAAAACCAGCTTAGGTTCTCCATGAACTCCCACAAAGAATGAGAATGGTAAATACCCAAGGAACACAAAAAGCTGCCCTAGTTCATTTTGCTCCGTATTATCCACACTGACTGTTGTTCTCCAGGTGCCCAAGTTAAGTGTACCTGCACCTAGGACCCTCTGCATGTGCTCCACCACTGAATCACAGCCCCTCCCTAGTTAGAGCATTGTTTCATCTAGCTCAATATCAAGGGTTTCCAATGTGGCAACCACAGGCCCCACAGTACCCTCAGATACATGCTTGGCACCTGCCAAGGTCTCCTACTCTTCCCGATTTCTGAAAAATTGTTTGTGTATAAAATGAGGGGAGCTTGGTTGCTTGTGTGGAGGGTCTGCCTGTTCTTTGAGGGGATGCTGTCTCCTTCTCTTTTAATGCATGTTTCATTTGTGGTTTTGCCTGCTGGGGAAAAGTGGCGTTCCAAGCGTTGGGTTTTTCCTTCTTGGACATTGGTATTTTGGTGGTACCTCTGACCCAATAATAGCTTGGAATCCCCAATCTACACAATGACCTGTCATAGGCTCTCTGGGGTTTCAGGTGGGAGTATTCCTTAGGCTCTATCTGGAAATGCCAAGGAATGAAGCCATAACTTTTTGCATGCAAAGCAATGCTTTCCACTACTGAGCCATGCACCTTTCCCTGATCCATCCCACTAAGGAAAAAATGTTGGTTTGACATCATGTTAAGAGGAAGCTTTGAAGGTTACTAGCATAGAAATCCCATCTCACTTCCACATCCTCCTTTGTGTTGGGCATCCATGGGCAGGGGCACATCAAAGGGCCTTGCTTTCCTTTTCTTTTATACAAATGAACAATCATAAGGAATGCTCAACTCAACAGCTTTTATTAGGCATTACATTAGGTGTCACAGCACACTGTGAATAACCCGGTCCATGCCAATGATCTCACTCAGTGATGTCATTCTCCTGCAAACAATAAGTGCAGTCTTAACTTTACTTCAAGCAAGGCTGTCCTTTTCCTGGCAGCTCTGACTCAGCCTTTTTCTGGGACAGGCTTGAATATGGGGAAAGCCCTCTTGCAATTCCCTTCCAGGACTTTCCCGCATTTCCATATAAGCAAACATTGAGGTAAATGGGTTCAATGAACAAGGTCTGCTTCCCTATATGTACTCACTCCCTTAAGGAATTCAGGATCACTGTACACCCATGTTCCTTTCTCCAGAGGTTCTCCATCTGTCTCTGGCTTGATAGAGACTCCAGCTTGCCCCTCTGGTAGTACTGCTCTCCAGAGCTCTGAAAAGGTATCTGAGACATTTTCCAGGTCATTCCCCAAAGCTGCACCTAACTCCAGATGTTTTCTATCACAGCCCCTACTAGCAACCCCTCTGGAAGGGAGTCCTGATTCTGCTTCCAAGTAGGTAGGTTTGTGAGCTGCACTGATACAACCCTAGACAGAATCCAATGCAAGAGCGGCATCTCTGTTTCTCGTAGCACCTACTTTTATGCAAAAGGATTTTTAGGATGAAAAATTGCTTTAAAACAGTGGGTGACCCTTCGTGTCTCCAAGAAAATCACAAGGATATTACATGCAAATTTTGGTTTTCATTAAAGCACCCATTATCTCCCCCAGCTGTATTAATAATTGCTCTGCAGCCAGAAGTACTTTTTTGTTTCAGATTTGTACTACGAGCTCTCAGCTTTCGGCTCCACCTTTCCTCAAAGTTCTTTTTTCAAGAGACCTGTTTACACACACTCTATTTGCTTTGGGATACCAAGTCAACTATATGGTTCCTCCATGATCTAGAAGCATGACTCACGTCAACAAAAAGTTCCATTGTCTGGAACTTCCTCCCAGTAGAAACCTGGCAGACACTGTCCCTGCAAAATGTAAGATGTCAGGTCAAACCAGATTTGTTCCAGGATGCACACTGTTCTAATGTTTTTTATTTTCTGAGGCTTTCAACTATGTTTTCAATTTTGTACAGAGTATGTTTTCTTTTTGTAAGCCAGTTTGAGGCACATGTGAAAAGAAGGGTATAATCGTTTAACTAATTCTCCTCATCTTTTTTGTTTTACTTGTTTATTTTCTTCAAAATATGCCAACTTTATTGTATATCCCCAGTGAATAAATTACAGGATTCAAAACCTCCAGATCAACTTGCTTCTATTCCAGCATCTCCCATCACAAAAAGTGTTCGGTTTCCCGAAAACCCTAGATGACTAGAGGTTGACTCATCCGAGTGATGATGCAAACCGAGAAACAGATAAAGAATCCATTGTCAAGCAAGAGCCTTGGTTTCCACAACATTAGCTCATGACATCCTTGCTGAACTTTAGCCCAGGACGCCAGCAGTCCTTATCCAAAAAGGCCAGAGAGAGAGAGAATGTCCTGTGCTAGCTAGTTTCCAGCTTTCCTTTGCTGCTAAGGAAGGTGGTTTCTTTCTTCTTCTTCTTCTTTGTCTGTACTCCTTCCACACTGGACATTTCCTGCAGCTCAGAGATCACTTGTTCCCAGAGTTTTCATGGAGAGCCCAACTGAGATCACTGCCAAACTGTTGCATTTCTAACTTCCTACTTCAACACTTGTACTTCCACGCTAGGCATTTGGGTGTGGAATTGCTACGCTTCATTCACTCACATTTTAAGCAGGGGAGGTGCTGCCTTGTTTTCAATATTTGCAAGAGGGATTCAAGCCTGCACTGGTAATTTATGTTTGCTCGTTTGAAGTGGGTTAAAGTGCTGGGTTATCCTAACAAACCCAATCCACTTTATTTACAAAACAGACTATTTGCATTTGGGAAAGTGATGGGGGAAAGCATTGAAAATCCATTGAAAAATATGGGCTGGGTGGATGAATAACAGGAGGAAGTGGAAAGCAAATCAGGCTGAATGCTCATAGTTGTATAATTGGCCCATAAACAAATCAGAATGAATGCTCAATAAAGACCAGAGATAGTCTAACCAGATAGTAAGCTTTGTGCACTCAAATCAGAATTAATCTGCTATATGTTTTGGAAAGTTGTTTGTTCACTATACATTTTCAATCTCTTAAGATATTGCACCCAGATTTTCTAAAATATTTGCAGAACTGTGCTTAAATGGGGGGGGGGTCAGTGTTTTAGCACAAAGTAAAACATTTCTGGTAGGCAGTGTCTATGCGAGTTGCTTTTAGACAAGCTACTTATTGAGCATTTATCCTGATTAGTTTGCACAAAGTCTGCAGGGAAGTTATATGACGCTGCACCAAGCTAGCAGTATCTCACACTTTCCAGTGCATTTTGCTATCACTCTACTTACTGCAAAATGTCAGATCTTTTGGGTAGCAGGGAACAGATTGGTTGTGCAAGACCTCCCAATCAACTTTCAACTTGACAAGCTGAATTTGTCAATATGTGACTGAATCCCATCCAAAAATAGTGACAGTCAGGAAGCACCCTCAGTATTGTGATATATTCAACCATATACTGCAAATGTAGGTTTGTGCAATTAAAGTATATTAAAGGGCTCCATTGAAACAAATCCACTTTGGGGGGAGCAGACTTGTTGCGGTTAGGAAGGTGACAGGGAAATGCACTAAAAACTGTGATAAATGTTGTGGAAAAGAACCATGTATTATGCTTTGATTAGAACATGACCTGGTGTTCCTTTATTACAAGTGGGCAGGGAGAAACGACCCAACAACCAAGTGTTACAAGCTTTTATACCCTAAGCAGAGAATACCAACCTAATGTAGAAAAACAACCACCCCATACTAGCATACTTCTTTATCTCATTGTACAATGTGTTTTCAACGCAAGCTCAAAACACGTCCATCAACTTAAATAATATCCTTGTGGTTACAGAACAGACGGTATGTTGTTGGAGCCTTCCCATTTTCTTCATCACCCCTCCCATCCCCTGTCATATAAGCAGTTTTCTTGACCAAAGTCTAGGCCTAGCCATTTTCCCTTGACATAAACAGCTGATCAACTGGAAGATGCAAACACCCACCATGCAAGCAAATCAGATTGAAATCAGGATGAACGTTGCTTGTCGTATAACCTCTGCACAAGCATATCAGAAGAAGAGAAGAAGAAGAAGAGTTTGCATCTGATATCCCGCTTTATCACTACCCAAAGGAGTCTCAAAGCGGCTAACATTCTCCTTTCCCTTCCTCCCCCACAACAAACACTCTGTGAGGTAAGCGGGGCTGAGAGACTTCAGAGAAGTGTGACTAGCCCAAGGTCACCCAGCAGCTGCATGTGGAGGAGCGGGGAAGCAAACCTGGTTCCCCAGATTACGAGACTACCGCTCTTAACCACTACACCACACTGGCTCTCAGAATGAATGTGCAACTAACGCGTCATCTGGAAAAGCCCAACAACTGGGTAGCTCAGTGGAGGGAGAAGCCAGCCAACTGGCTGAGTCTCAGGGGGAGATACTTGCCTGTAGGCAGAGTCCATATACAAGGTTCAGTCCAGTCCTAAGGTCAGGAATGATCAATAGTCAGATGATCTGGGGGTCAAGAAAGCTGAGGCTCCAAGGTCACAAGAAGCAGCAAGGTCTGGCCAGGAATGACAAATGTTGTTTCCAGGCCCAGACAGAGGGGGGCCATATGGGCCACATGGGCCGAGCCTCCAATTCCAAAGGGGGCCTCATTCAGAATATTTATCTATATTTTCCATTTTGTCTTTATATGCAGATACAGTTCAAGCCTTGAAATAAAATTATTTGTCAGCATAACTTTTGTGAAAATTGTTTATATACTTACTTATTTAGAAGAATCCCCAGGATTCTTTATCCCCAGGATAAAGAAAATGGGGGGGGGGGGGAGAGACATTATCTACCTGGCCACGGCCTCTGCCTGGCTCTGCAAGGCCCTGGTTGTTCCCAGGAACTGACTAAGGCTGGAAACCCTGATTAAGAAAGCTGGAGCCAGCTGGTTCTCACCAGGAGCAAGAAGGCTGATCAGCTGCAGCTGGAGTCACTTCACCTTCTGCCCCTTCAGGCTGCTGCTCAGCAGGTGAAGCCAACTCCTGGCCCATGACACCCTGGAACTATACAGAGTTCCCTATCACAGTCATAAGAATGTAAGACGAGCCTGCTGGATCACGTCAATGACTCTTCCTGCCCAGGATCCTGTTCTCACAGCGGATGACCAGATGCCTGTGGGAAGCCTACAAGCTGGACATGAGTGCAGCAGCAACCTCTCCTCCTGTGAATCCTGGCAACTGGAATTCAGAGACATAATGCCTCTGACCATACAGGTGGAACATAGCTCTAGTGGACAGTAACTTAGAATCATGGCTTAGAACCCATCATCTTCCCACTCTGTAACTCCCTAGATTGTGACTATGACCACTACTGAAGCAAAGTAATTATTACAGGTCACATCACACCCATAAGCTGAAAGCACATTTAACATATTTTGATTCCCCCAAAGACCCCTGGGAACTGCAGTTTACCCTTCAGAGCTTGCTGTAATTCCCAGTGCCCTTAAACTACACTCGTAGGATTCTTCGGCATAATCCGTGGGCGCTAGATATATTGTGTGGATGTGTCCAGATGTAACATGAGAAGGGATCTGATCACCTTGCTCTGCAGCCTGGCTGATCTAGGATATTGACAGCAATCACCCATTCCTACCACCCTTCTGAGTAATACCCCTCCCCACCCTCTCACTATATATAAGGGTCTGGTGACTTCTGTTTCAGTGTATCTGAAGAAGTGTGCATGCACACGAAAGCTCATACCAATAACAAACTTAGCTGGTCTCTAAGGTGCTACTAAGGGATGCAGGTGGCGCTGTGGGTTAAACCACAGAGCCTAGGACTTGCCAATCAGAAGGTCGGCGGTTCGAATCCCCGTGACAGGGTGAGCTCCCGTTGCTCGGTCCCTGCTCCTACCAACCTAGCAGTTCGAAAGCACATCAAAGTGTAAGTAGATCAATAGGTACCGCTCCAGCGGGAAGGTAAACGGAGTTTCTGTGCGCTGCTCTGGTTCGCCAGAAGTGGCTTAGTCATGCTGGCCACATGACCCGGAAGCTGTACACCGGCTCCCTCGGCCAATAAAGCAAGATGAGCACCGCAACCCCAGAGTCGGCCACGACAGGACCTAATGGTCAGGGGTCCCTTTACCTTTTAAGGTGCTACTGGAAGGAATTTTTTTTAAAGCATTTTCCTGGTTAGGGCAGGATTCCCAAGGAGCTGGCTCTTGAGAATAGATATGTTCTACACTTTATTTATTTATTTATTTATTTGCCACATTAAACAGAAGCCTAATCAGGGGGTCGGGTGGGAATCACAACAGCAGCAAACGCGTCTCTCATAATCACATTTTCCCCCGCTCAGCAACAATAGAATTGACCTGTCAAGACAAATTACAGGAAATGGGTAAAGCTCTTCTCCATGATCAACCTGCCTGCCTGCCTCCCACTCCTGGATTTCACCCTCCACACCCTATCTTATATTTGTGGCGGCTGCTATTGTTCAGTCTCCTTCCATCCAAAATGCTGATGGGGATGAATAACTATGTTAAAAATAGCAGAGCCATTTCAAAGAGAAGCCATTTCTCGCCAAGGCCCAACATACTTAGAAACAGGAGGAAGCATATGTCCAAGAAAAGGGACCAACCTTTGCAAGCTCTGTGAGCCAGGTCTTGGGAGGGGGGCTGAGAGTAGCTCTTTCAGTTTCTCATTTTTCCATTCTTGAATTCAGTTTGCTAAATTTCTGCATCAGTTTGCATTTAAAAGAAAAAGAAAAGAAAAAAGTCCTCATTAAATATTATCAGCATTTCTCCCAACAGACATTTTTGCAAGCAATTCCCCCTAATTTTTTTTGTATGCTATTTTCTCTAATGCATACCCTTTTTGCACACTTTCTCCTAATGTACACACTTTTTAAAAATGCAGCTGCAATCAAGTTTTGCTTAGTGAACTACATCACAAAAATTCAGAGAACTATGGATTTTGAAAGACAGGTGTGTTTCAGTACATGTTTTGGTCCAGTAAGTGTGAATTAGGTAGGTTCACATTAAAATGCCAATGGAGGGCTTATCTGCATTTCCTCTTGCCCTGCTGCTTCCCTCCATGGAAAACCCACTCTTTAGCACTCAACTGGAGCAAACAGCAATTCAGGGTTTCTCCAGATTTATGTTTGCTCCGATTTAGCACAAAAGAGCGGGATCTCCCTGGGAAAAGAGCGTGGCAAGGAGAAGACTGATAAGACCCATGCCTAGAAAGTGTGGATCAAGAGGAAAACCAATCAGACCCACGTGTGGACAAGCCCTGAATTTCTCCTTCATTCCTACTCTTTACTCAGGTAAGTTTGCCACACCTTCTATCTGTTATCCTAATCTTTAGCCCCCTCTACTGGTGGAAATGAGCGAGATGAGCTCCACAACCCCAGAGCCGTCTGTGACTGGACTTAATTGTCAGGGGTCCCTTTACCTTTACTGGTGGGAAATGATGCAAATAGCATCACCTTCCTGGGAGCCTCTGACATCCTTAAAATGTAAAGGGATCCCTGACCATTAGATCCAGTCGTTACCGACTCTGGGGTTGCGGTGCTCATCTCGCTTTATTGGCCAAGGGAGCCGGCGTACTGCTTCCGGGTCATGTGGCCAGCATGACTAAGCCGCTTCTGGCAAATCAGAGCAGTGCACCAAAACACCGTTTACCTTCCCGCTGGAGCGGTACCTATTGATCTACTTGCACTTTGATGTGCTTTCGAACTGCTAGGTTGGCAGGAGCAGGGACCGAGCAACGGGAGCTCACCCCATCATGGGGATTCGAACAGCCGACCTTCTGATTGGCAAGTCCTAGGCTCTGTGGTTTAACCCACAGCGCCACCTGCGTCCCTGACATCCTTAGGCAGCTGCTAAGACCCTGGGGGCCCCTTTTATTTTTTCTCTGCAGCCCAGTGCTCTGAACAGCAGCCGGTAACTGGTTCTAGATGCCATTTTAATTTTCCCACAATGCCCCTGAAGTAGCCTTACTCTGGGACATTGTGGAAAATTCGAACACTGGCCCTCTGTCACCCAATAGTTGCTGCTGTCCACTGCATTCACTGCCATGTCAGCCCAGCACAGTATCAGAGGAAACCCACCCCCTGGACCTGGTCCTGATTCCTCGCCAGGGATGCTGGGACATGTAGTCCCAGTACACTCCTCAGCCAGAAATGACATTCTGGTTGCTTCCAGAAGACCCGTTTATGAAGCGTTCATCCTGATTTATTTGCAGAAAGTGTGTAGGGAGGTTAGATGACATCAGCTGTTTAATGAGCATTCACTGTGATTTGTTTACAAAGTGGTTACACATGGTTGCGTCAAACGATGTTTCCCCAATGTTACTGCATTATTGCTGGCTGGAAGGGCACTCGTGCGCTACAGCACAACAGCGTGAGACAAAAAAATAACCTGGAACATTTGGGGCACGAAAAGTTACAGGGTTTCAGAAGGAAGCTACAAGACGTGCACTGACTGGAAACAAGTCTGTTGTGTCTGTATCAGAACTTTTGTTGGCGCAAACAACACGCAGGGTCGCATATAACCACCCTGATACTATTGCGAGCACAGACCATCATAATCTGTGCAGCATAAGAATTGCATCCAGAGAGGCTGGTTTCTCTGAATATTACTTGTGAGCTATTGACTGAGGCTAGCAGCAGCAAACTTCTTAACATTTTTAAGCTGCGATGCAAACCAGAGGAGAAGGTTTTGGGATAATAAACACATTCACAGGAGCAGATGCTCCTCTGAAAGTGAGCGCTCCTGCATAAAAAGGGACAGGAAAGCCACCGCCCCCCCTCAGGTGAAACAATTAAGCTTCTCTGCAGGGAGAGCGCTGTGCAGATTTTACAGCAGGAGGGCTGGTGTCTGAAAGAGAGGAATGAATTATACTGATCTGGTGCCCCTGCCTCGCTTGCAATTCAGAATTACATCACCCCAACGCGTGTCTGATGAATAAATCGTGGTCTTAGTCTATTTCCTTGGTTTAGAAAATAATCAAATCTGAAGTAATGAGAGAAAAAAGAAGGCTAGGAAATTTTTACCCTCTTCCCCGCCCCTCTCTCTGGCACAAATACATATAGCCAACCACTACTTATCAGAATTTATTTTTTAAGGGGAGGGAGGTTAGAAGGGTATGTTGTTCTGAACATCTTTGCACTGAATTTATTAGAATTCTTTGTAATGCAAAGAGGAGCTAGGATATTGAAAGGTTTGGGAACAAGAACACAAGCTGTAATCCAAATGGGAAGAGGAATATACAGGCAAGATCCACCCGTGTGTGCTGAAAATATCTCTACAATGTTAGCAAAAAGCAAAACAAAGATAGTCAATGCAAGGAAACAATTTATTCATTTGTTCTAAACCTCCAGAATTCCCATCACATTTTGAAGCAATGTTAGCATTTCAGGAAGCTGAAGAGGCAAGCCCCTTGTTCAGCTATCAAAGCAGCTTACCTCTTTAGCTTTCAAAACAAAAATAATATAGAATACCTGGCATTTCTTTTTCTAGAACTCCAGGGAGACAGAGGGAGACATGAAGTTTCAATGAAACTGGCAGCAGATGCAAGATATCTCTCCTGCACACAAAAAAGGAGATGATGGTGTGTTTTGCAATGAAAAGTCATAGAGAAAACACATAGAAAAGGGGTTTTCTCCCTCTCTCTTAACACTAGAACTTGGAGCCATCCAATGAAACTGAATGCTGGAAGATTCAGGCCAAGCAAAAGAAAGTATTACTTTGCCTAAAAAGGTAAAGGGACGCCTGACCATTAGGTCCAGTCGTGGCCGACTCTGGGGTTGCGGCACTCATCTCGCTTTATTGGCTGAGGGAGCCGGTGTACAGCCTCCGGGTCATGTGGCCAGCATGACTAAGCCGCTTCTGGTGAACCAGAGCAGCACACAGAAACGCCGTTTACCTTCCCGCCGGAGCAGTACCTATTTATCTACTTGCACTTTGACGTGCTTTCGAACTGCTAGGTTGGCAGGAGCTGGGACTGAGCAGCGGGAGCCAGTGGCGTAGCATGGGGGGTGCAGGGGGGGCCGGCCGCACCAGGCGCAACATCTGGGGGTTAGGGTTAGGGGGCGCAAATCCACGGGTTAGGGGGCGCAAATTACTTGCCTTGCCCCGGGTGCTGACCACGCACGCTACGCCACTGGCGGGAGCTCACCCCGTCATGGGGATTCGAACCGCCGACCTTCTGATCGGCAAGTCCTAGGCTCTGTGCTTTAACCCACAGCGCCACCCGAATCCACATTACTTTGCCTAGCACATTGCTAAACTCTGAAACTTGCTCCCGCAAGAAGTAGTGATGGCCATCAACTTGGCTTAAAGAGAAGACCAGGCAAAACAAAGGAAGATAAAGCTAATGATGGGCTGGGCTAATCTTAATCCTACTTAGAGCAGCCCCATTGAAACGAATGTGCATGACTAACCAGTCTGCTCATTCCAATGGGTCTATGAATGTAACTTGGCTGAATACAACCCAAAGGCTACTTGCTAGTCATGGTGGCTATGCTCTACCTGCAACTGTCGGAGGCAGAATGCTCAGAATTGCACATGAGAAGAGTGCTGTTGTGTTCAGGTCCTGCTTTTAGGCTTCCCATCGGCATTGGGCTGGTCACTGTGAGGATGCTGGACTAGGTGAGCACTGGCCTGAAACAGCAGGCTCTTCTTATGTTCTTAAAACATAATCACCTCCTATCTGCATCATAATGAGACTAAAGGTGGTGGGGAGAAAGGAACAATAATTATAAAATGGAATGCTATCATGAAAGGCTTAGAGGACAAAGGAAGATAGACAAAAACTTAATTGACTCTCACAATAACAGGACACAGTGAACTCATGACTGCACCTAGATATAAATAAGTCCAGTGCCATCTGGACTTATTTATGTGCCTAAAACATATTTTGTTTATGGGGAGGGGACCCCTAGGTGACCTGCAGATTATAACTAGTGGGGAGTGCCCAGGAATTTGTAAAAACCCAAAGAAATGTGATTTTTAAATGGATAGTGTAATTTTTGAGTTTGGCGAAGTCAAGCCAAAGTCACATTTTGGTCCGCCATGTTGGTTCAAAATGGCAGCTAGTATCCAAATGTCAATGACGACCCCTGCCCCCACCTCAGAAACCCTCATCACAATGGTGTCTCAAGAGGAGGCCAAACATATAGAGAACAGATAGATGGACGGACAGACAGACAGACCAACCACTTTCCACAATATATAGTAGATAAATACAGAAAAAATCAACATGGAAATTCTTTTTTTAAAATCCCTTAAAACCCCAATAAGAAGTAATAGCAGATGACTTTACACTTTGAAATAGCTAAAAGAATACCACAAAAAACTAAAACAGCCCACCACCTTCAACCACAAAGACAAAATAAATTAAATAGTTCAAATGATCACCTACACTAGGATTACCATACGTCCAAAATTTCCTGAACATAGCCAGCAATTGGCTGTCACAAACAGTGTCCGAGCAGAAATTGCTTAAACGTCCAGGAAAATCTGGACGTATGGCAACCCATGTTGGCAGTGTCATTTTTGGTGATTTCTCTTTAAAATAGCTGGAAATCTTCAATTTTTTGAGAGATTATAAAAAAAACCCAATTACTTTTCTGTCCAGATTTCACTTTTTGAAATACGGTAATGCTAACCTACACATTCCTTAAAAGTTCTATGGATGGCAAAATAGATATTTAAGATTATGTTAAAAGACCTGGGAGAATAAAAGTCTTTACCTGGCACAGAAAATACAGCCAGGTGAACACCAAGCAAACCCCTCTATGGACAGCCAAGCCTTCCTCCTGTATGGCACCCTCCATATCTCAGGCTGACCTGATTCTTGGAGAAGGACCTCTGTTTATTATTTTAGGACAAGGGCAGGAAGTGGTCCGCCAGGTATCAAGGTCTCAATCTCTGCAGAGTTTATAGGTCAAAACCAAGTCTTTGAATTGAGCCTGGAAACAATCAGAAAGCCAGAAAGGACACATTAATGTGTTCATGATGCCTGTGGTCCCTGTTAAAATCATGGCAGCCATATTCTGCACCAGTTGAACTCTGGACTATCTTCAAAGGCAGCCCCAAGTGCAACACATTGCAGTAATCCAACTGGGAGGCTACTAGAGCACGAATTACCAAAACCTAGTAATGTGCTTCCAGACATTATGGCACAATCCACACCAACAATTTCAAGCTAAAAGTTGGAGCCACACAAACACAGGCTAATTTGCCCAAATTTGGAGGAGGGAAGATGCAATTAAGGCCTCCATAATTTGCAATGTAGACTGGAAGGAGGCACCACCAAGCATTTATTTAACTATGCTAGGAGCAAAGTCCACAGAAAAAGCAGCCATTCTGGCTTCGGTGGAATTACTTCTCATTTGCACGGAATAATAATCAAGCCCTTTCAGTAATGTGGAATCAGAGCCCATCAGGAAGATGCGAGCTCTTCTGAAGAGCCAGGAGATCAGCTTTAATTTCCTACCAAGCCATTACAATCAGGGCTGAGATCCCCCTTTCTCTTCTCGCTCGCACGAAACATATTCTGCCAGCTCAATGCAACCATCTTTTTTTGCGCACGGAAAAAGGTTCAGGGCAAAAGGGAACTCTGTGTATGAGGTGACATCTTCCCCCCAACTGCAGCCACCAGTTCCCTCCCTCCCCAAAACCTTTTAAGTTACTTTAGCGATAATTTAAACATTCTACAAAAGCCGTTATATTTTCCTCAGACATTTTAATCTGAGCTTGACATGACAGTGGCAGCCATGTTTGTTTGTTCACTTGTCTACTCCATTCAAGTACTACTTCAGCAGTAATTTTAAACATTTGTCTAAAGCCGTTAAATTTTCCTCAGACATTTTAATTTGAGCTTGACATGGTGGCAGCAGCCATGTTTGTTTGTTCACTTGTCTTCTACACCATTCAAATATAAAGCATGGAGTGAGGCAGGGTACTCTGGTGTTTGTGGTTTTTTTCCCATCAAATGGCACACATGGTTGAACGGATCTAAACCATTTCTCCATCTTATTTCTTCATACTCTGTGGATGCAGATTTTTTCCCAAGGGTGGTTCACTTCTGAGAGAAAAATCTAAGGGCAAGGGAAGGTTCAGCTTTCTTAATAAGTGTTAGCATCAAAAAGAGGCTTTCTGAAGGAGGCATTCCACATACAGGGCAGCGAGAAAGCCCCCTTTGTGTCATGAGTAATGCAACCAAGTGTGTTATGTTCATAAAATGCCTAGATCAAATGTGGGGAACCTCCGTGGCCCTTCAGGTGTTTGCTGGACTACAATTCCCATCATGCATGACCGCTCGCCATGTTGGCTGGGGCTGATGGGAGTTGGAGTTGAAAACATTCAAAGGATAATTGAAGTCGACAATAGGCTAAAAAGACGTGTGTTTTAATCTCAGCTTCTGCATGTCTAGATAGACTTTCCTACTGAAAAACCTTTTCAGTGGATCCCAAAAACTGTACAGTGAAGGTATCTGCCTGGTGTCAATAGGCAGGGAGTTCCAAAGAGTAGGTGCTGCCACACCGAAATAATGGTTTCTTATTACAAACGTGGAATGAGTGTTATGTGGTACTTGTAACAGCACATATGGAGTAAGGCAAGCAAACCCTGCCCTATCAGTGCAGTGGTACCTTGGTTGTCAAACGTCTCAGAAGTCAAACGTTTCTTTTTTTGAACACCAAAAACCCAGAAGTGAATGCTTCCATTTTCGAATGCGCCTCGGAAGTCAAACGGCTTCCGCTGAGTTGTTTTCAATTTTCTCCATTAAATTTGCAGGCCACCTTTTGTGCCTCGGTTTTCAAACATTTTGGAACTCGAACGGTCTTCCAGAACGGATTACGTTCAAAACCGAGGTACCACTGTATTTCTGCTTCCATCTTTTTTTTTTTTAAGTATCAATTTATTTAACAAAGTTTATATACCACTTAAAACCTTTAAGCCATTTACAAGATCTGATACCCTGTTGCAAAGCCAATTGCAGATCACAATGTATTCGTGAAAGAACAAATTTAAAACTATTAGTTTTCCTAGGGTTTGGCTGTTTTTTTGATAGATTGGTGTTACCACTGGTTGGGATCCAAACGAAAAGCACTTCCGTAGATCTTGCCTGACCTACTCTGCACTGCCCTGGTCCCTCGGAAATGCTCTGGCTGATAGGAAGACAAAGTCCAGGCACACAGAGAGTGTTGCGACCGCTGCATTTTTAGAGCTCTTATTTACACTGGCAGTTTAAATTGGTGTCACTTGCAGTATTATTTGTGGTCTTCCATGGGCACCAAGTAGAACGGCAAAATATATTCACTTATTCACTGTCAATAAATAAAATAGTAAAGCGAATAGCAAGAGGAGCGGAGCTGGTTGGTTAATCCAAATGTTGTCCGAGCTGATTCTCACACCCGGCTGCCCCACTGTGGGTCCATTCCCCAATTTCCTATTTTCCCTCAAGGCCATGCACTTTTTAGGCAAAAGGATGTGAGATCTTCTAGGCCAGGACACAAATTTTTAAACGCCAAACCGAAAAGGAACAAAGGAAAGGCCTCTTGCGCTGGGGAAAGTGGAAGGAATCCAGGACTGGGGGGAACTTAGGGGATCCTTTCCCGCCTGACCGCCCCACATCACAGACAGCAGGTGCTCTCCAAGATGTGGTTATGGCAACAAAATAAATGACGGATAATTGCTTTTGTGACAACTTGCCAATTAAATTAGACTCAGCAGAATAACATAATGACAATTTGTTATGCTCTGGTGGGCACTAACATACCAATCATAATTAAATGCTATGACTGAAATAGAAGGTAGCTTCTACCCAGGAATATATAACCCCAATTCCCACCCTGTGAAACATTATAGGTTTGGGCCTGATATTTAATTTCGGGAGGATAATAGCATTAGCGCACAGCAGAATGAGCTTGCAGTATGCTCAGCGGCGGAGGCACATGGGGGGGGTGGGGGTGGGGAGGACAAGGCAAGCTGAGAAGCTCCCATGGATTGCCTCCCAAATGATCGACACATGCTTGTTCCAGCACAGCGTGGGTGCAAAGCAGGGAGGAGGAGTATGCACAAGGGGGTGCACTCCTTGTTTGCTCTCCTGTCCCTGCCATCTCGACTGAGGAAGTTTTACCAAAAGGGACTGGTTTTCAAGAAAGTATTCCAGTGTTTAACATACAGCTCAGCATGCACTGATGCAGAGGCCTGCCATAATCAAGCCCTGGGTTAAATATTCTCAAGGCACCAAACTCCATCAGGGAAGCAATGTTTGTCAATCAATCAATTAATATCACTCAATGTTTCACATTTCTATTGCTTTGGTTTTAATGAGCTACCATTTAATTCAGAGTAATGTTGCCTACAAACCACACATTTAAAGCACGTTCCTTCCCGCCAGCCCACAATAATCATGGGAACTGTAGCTTACTCCTCACAGAGCTACAGCTTCCAGCACACTTAACAAACTACAGTTCCCAATATTATTGAGGGGGGTTGCTTGAAATGGGCGGTGTGTATGACGGAAAGAGAACGTCCCTCTGTTTTTAAGATGTTGGAGGTAAGTGCCACAGCAGGAACACTCGCAGGAGAGGTATTCCCTCCTTTGTGAGAGAAGTAGAAACGCCCCTTTGTGTCTGCTACCTATGGATTTATAAGTACTTACAAAAGCAACTATTCGAAACAGAACAAAACCCTGGTACTTGGTTAGTCGGAGGAAGCTTTTTTAAGTGAGCAAGATTTTTAATTGACTAAACATTGCAGCTCTAATACATATTATAAGTGTGTGCATGCATGCACAAACAGAGATACACTTGTATTACTAAATGCCCTGGTCTCCTGGAAGAGGAAAGTGTAAATTATTCCAATTAATGTCTGTATCCCCTAATGACCTATTAGATATCTTACCTCAGACAAATATCTGGCGGCACTTAAAGCTGTTGTGGAACACAGACGGAAGTCTTTTCGCAATAAAACAGAAGCTGCCAGAACATATTCCCCTCTGTTAGCCTCAAATTCCTTCTCACATTGAATCTTTTCAACAGCAATCCTATTCCTAACAACTAATGGTAAGCCCTGTGTTTCAATGCACAGAGGATGTTTGCCAGTGCATCTCTGTATGATTAACTGCTCTTCCCTTGCTTTCTTCCAATCAGCCTCTTCCAGGCTAGGATTAGTTCTGTATCAGGTATGACAACCTACAACATAATGTTGCAGTGTTGACTGCTCCATTCCATTCTCCTCTCCCTTGCCGCCAGTCAGCAGTCTGTGGCTGGTGAGCATGCTCAGTTGTAGCTGAAATGTTTTCCAGGTTCCTCACTCCCTTGGGAGACCCCCACCCCAATAAGGGTGTTTTTTTTAATACTTCCGTAAAATTGCGAGCTCTCCCAAGTCTGCTGATACTTTTTCTCCTGTATGTGGATGGTACTGTTTAGGATTAAATAACCCATTTGTTCCCAAGCAAAGTCAACACAGAATCACTCGCCCTCAGAAGGCTTTCTGTTCCATCTCTGTATGATATACTGCTCTGGCCTTGGCTCCTTCCAGTGAGATTGACAGCTGATTTTAGAATGTTTTTAGAATAGACGTTCTTTTGTTGTAGATGCATTCACCACTGGATGCAATTCTGCTTCATCCTAGCACTAGATGCAATTTAATAACTACTGTCCCTCCTATAGAGACACTGCTCTGGCTTCTGATTAGGAGGCATAACCAGATCAGTAACGGGGCTATAAAGCACTATTGGAACGTGGGTGAACCTCGTGTGCTTCCAAAGGACATCTTTTCAGCGGAGCAAAGGGTGCCTCAGCTATCAGAAATTTGGGAAACCTTTGAGAAGCACAGGCCCATCTGAATGCCATTTGGGGAGGAGGCAGAAGGGGGTGACAGAGTTCATTCCTGCTCTGAAGCGTTTAAATGAGAGGATGTTATTTTAAAGCTCCATTGTGCCTCGAGGCATATGGTGGAAGCGAGAAGCTGACCTCTTGCCACTGACTGTTAACTGGCTGGCTCACAATGTGTTCTGATGAAGCTTGCCAGAAGCTTCGTGTGGGGCTCGTGATCCATATCCCTTTTGGTTAGCTTCCAGGAAGGAGGTCACCAGCAATTTAGCCCACAAAGGTCAACTGGGTGCTCTCTTAATGGGGTATAGGATCCTAGAGACAGATAAAGCCCAGCTCTGCTCATTAGCTATAGAGCCGCAGTCTTGGATGGAAAGCTTCCTTTATGCCCCCCAAAAAGACAGACATTTTGCCCGCATCCACATTGCCATGGGTCTTAGACTGGGAATTTTAAGAGAATTGAGACACACGCACACAGAAAGAGATCTCAGCTCCTTGTTTTGTGCAAGATTAAGACAGGCCCTCTTATTACATACTATATTAAGCTATCTCCCCATTACATATCCCAGGGGAGGGCCTGTTGTTTTTACTTAAATGGTTTCCCGATGAAGGATCTCATTATCCAATGTAGCGGCAGGCTAGAACTGACAATGCAAACCATCATGAAAGCTGATTCTCGCACTGCCATCTCAGCACATGGGAGCTTCAACTTCCGTCAACAACAGAGAACATTGCTAATGGTCAGGGATGATGAGAACAGAGAGTCCAGCGATATCAGGAGGGCTACGGATGTTACCCATGCCTGATCTAGACATGAACAAGCCTTAGCAAAGCGGGTGCATTTCAGAGGTTTTGCACTATAACTCCCATCAGCTCATTCTCTGCCATGCTCAGTATTCAGCTTGAAAAAGGATGGTTCCAGGGGCTTCCACAAAACTGGATTTTGAATGAGGTGACATATGTGCGGGACTGGCAGGGCAGGGCTGGGCCCTAAATAACGAATTACTGTATTCTCAGAAATTATCCCAACACCTAACCATGTGTGCTTAAACAGAAGTGGGAAAACTCAGACCCCAAATGCAGCCCTCCAAGACCCTTGGGGCTCCAGGACCCTCCCCTTTCCAAGCCACACCTTCTACTGCAGGGGTAGGCAACCTAAGGCCCGGGGGCCAGATGGGGCCCAATCACCTTCTCAATCCGGCCCACAGATGGTCTGGGAATCAGCATGTTTTTACATGAGTAGAATGTGTGCTTTTATTTAAAATGCATCTCTGGGTAATTTGTGGGGCCTAGGAATTCGTTCTTTTTTTTCAAAATACAGTCCGGCCCCCCACAAGGTCTGAGGGACGGTAGACCGGCCCCCTGCTGAAAAAGGTTGCTGACCTCTGTTCTGCTGGGTCTCTTTGCAACTTCCTTGGATTGTTTTTGTCAGCTGAAATGTGTCTTTGAACTGTGATGATGCCTCTTGCTTGTCTAGATGGAGGATAGAGAAAGGTGTGTAGAAAACTGGCCAATGGGACAAAGGCCAAAACTATACTCCACCCGCTTGCTGTCTCTTGCACCACCCACCACTAGACTATAACCCCCTTTAAAAAGTTGCCCAGAAGGGAATACAGCTGCAGACCACTACAGAGGCAGACCACTGTTGCATGTGGCATACATTTTCAACACTGACTGGCAGCAGCTCTCTGGGATGTCAGACAGGACACCTTTCCCAGCCCCTTTAAAGGTGCTGGAGAATGAACCTCAGACCTTCTACTTGCAAAGAAGACACTCTTAACACTCGGCTGCAGACCTTGCATTCCAAGTCTTAAAGTCATGAATAGATTTTCCAAGTTGTTATGATTTAATGCATGTATATCTTACCTCTCCTCCAAGGAGCACAACGCACAGTACACGGTTCTCCCCTCCTTCCATTAACTGCCCAAGGTCACCCAAGGTCCCTAAGTGGGGTTCTTGAACCTTGGCCTCCTAGGTTCTAGTACAACACTCTAACTGCACTGGCTCTCCCTATGCTCTTGCCACTGCGACCTTCAGTTCAGGGCAAAACTATACAAGGCAGCATGGGTTCTGTGTGTGCATTTAAACATGGAAGCACCCCAATATTGTAGATAGATTGTTGGGATGTGTATCAAATTTTAATTCACAAAACAGGGACTCTGTGCAGCCAAAGCAAGAGAACTTGGTGCGGACCTCAGCTAGCAGATTCCTTCCAATGGTGTCTACGCATAAAGAACTATGTGCAAATTGTGCACTCCTGTTAATTGCCAGAAGGGTTAGAATTCACATTTTCACCTCTGGCTATAATGTTTTAAAATTAGATAAATATTGGAAATGTTTTATGCACATGCACGCACACACTATACTTATACGGCCGCCTAGCTTGTATTTTGATTGTATATAAGCCATCTCAAATACATTCATTAAAAAGGCAGGATATAAACAAACAATAAAACAGATGTGCTTCATGGTATTTAAAAACTGTTAATTGAACAATTTAAATAAATCTAATATAGACCTGTGGATTTATTGGGGAGGGGAGACACTGCTCCTTGAAAACATGGTACTGTATATAAAAACAGAAATTAACAGACTGTCATGGCAAACCCTACAGTGCCACCAAGTGGATTGAAGCATAACCGGCAATGCTGCTTGCCAGCACGGCTGCCCTTCCAGCAGTGACATTTGCAAAACAATCAATATCTCATTATTGGCCATAATCACTAGCCGGTTGTTTGGTTTTTGCGGAAACAAACACCAATGAGAAACACACTCTTTTTTTGTCCCTGTATGTTAGGCAGGCACAGCATCCTAAAAGTCAACATCGTTATTGGCAAGGAATGTTGCATGCATTCAAAAAGAGAAAGAAAGAAAAAAACCCACCCCAAGGTTAGTGGAGTGACTGATCGAGCATCTTTTTCATCTAAGCTAAAGAAAAAGAAAAAAGGGGGGAATGAATTTTAAAAAGCACACACACTCATAACTCCTAAAGCATCAGCTGAAGCTAGTGACCTTTTGCTAACAGCTGGAAGGTAAATGCTTGATAAATAAGTAAATAGGTCACCCTTGGGGGTTTTGCTTACAACCTTTTAATTAAAAAATACTCCAGCTCCTGTAAGGTCACTAAGGACGACAGAGCCCAGAGTACAAAGGACTCACCCAACAGAAAGGGAGGATTAGACACATGGTTTCCTTCTGAGCTGTTTCCTTCATAATGCAAAAGATACTTGCAAATCACATTGTGTATTCAAAAGGTGAACCCCCAAAGATTGCCCCCCTTCCCAGCCAGCTGGAGGAAATGAGAGACTTGAGCTTGCCTGGCAGCCACTACCCCAACTGATGTGTTCTTTGGGATTGAGGTCAGCCAACAAGCAACTTAGATTCCAAAAAGCTATTTCCAATTCTGGAAGCTGCCTTTAAAATTAAAGAGGGGGTGGGGGGGGGAGAGAAACAAGCAACTCTTTCCCCATCTCTGTTGCCACAGAAGAGCCAACAAACCGCCCTCATCAGCAGCAAGTCCTGACCCCTGCCAGCTCATTTAGCTTGGCTGTTCACTTAGGCATTTCAAATCTTTCCAGTTAATTGGACCACATTACTAGCTACACGGAACACCATCATGCCTCTCTCCCCTCCGGCGGCAGGCCCAATGGCTGCGGCTTCTCCCGAGAGGTGGCAACGTGTCAAGCCAAGCCATGATCATAAAACCGGCAGCCAAGACGACAGCTCCAGCCTTGGACGAGTCAAATTCCTTGGGACTTCTTCTCCAAGTCAATTTTAATTTTAGAACAAGTGTTTAGTTAGCAGCATTCCCAGTAGCCCAAACACTGAAGAAAGAGATAAGGGCAGGGAACATTCCCTAAATTCAACCATCTGGGTACACCGTGCAAACTGAGATGGGGTTCCATGGGGCTCCTTCGCACCAGAGGTTTGCTGGAGCCAACACTTTCCCCAGAGACACGGCAAGCGTTTTCCATTTAGTGATCAGGTTTAAGAAGACAGCTGCAATTTGGTTGGCAATTTGGCCAGTTAGGTAAAATCCCTCCTCCTTGCAAAATACAAAGCCAAGCAATACCATTTATTAGAACCAACTGAAGAGCTAAAAGAAGAGGGGGAAAGACTTTTATGGGTTTCACAAAACCCTTCTTCAGACAGGATGAGCAGAAACACAAAAGCAGGGAGTGGAGGCAGAGGGAGAAAAAAAGATGGTGCTGGATTGAAGAACATAGGAGTCCACCGTTTTAAAATTAACAGAACTGAAAGCACAATCCTCGGTGCTGAGATGTGTACAAACAGAGCTGACCCCAGGTAAGCATGCATAGCATTACAGCCTTAATTTGCTTAGGTGTGCTTGGTGTATAACGATCTCTGTTTAAGCTGACTATTGTATTTTAATATTCTGTTGAAAGCTGCCCAGAGTGGCTGGGGAAACCCAGCCAGATGGGCAGGGTATAAATAATAAATTATTATTATTATGTTATTATTAAAAGCTGCAGGCTGTGGCAATAGATAAGCGGGACTGGCCTCCCTTGAAAAATTCCAGCCTTTATGTGGCACGGAGGACAAATTCATGGAGAAAGCTCTCAGTGGCTACTAATGCTCACAATGACCATGTCCTACCCCATTGCGGAACTTTTAGGGAGTGCGCCATAACTAAAAGGGGAGGTCCATGACTCAGTGGCATAGTCCCTGGGTGGCTTACAGAAGATCCCAGATTCAATCCCACGTGCCTCTATGCAGGGCTGGGAGAGACTTCACTGAATCCATGCAAAGAATGCTGAGCTAGATGGACCAGGGGTCTGGCTTGGGGTAAGGCAGCTTCCCCTGTTTACATGTCGCCAGATATTTGATTGTGAGGACTGGAATCTTACTTTATCTTTATGGGGAAGGACCAAAGCACAGTGGCAGTGCACCTGCTTTGCCTGCAGAAGGTTCCAAGTTTAATCTCCAGGTAGCGCTGGGAAAGGCTCTAATGCCAGTCAGTGAAGACAAGGCGGAGCTAAATAGACCCAGGCAGCTTCCTGTGCTTCTGTACTATCAGAGGCAGTATGTCAGTAGCTGGAAATTGTAGTTGGGAAAGCGCTGCCACGCTCATGTCCTTCTTATGGGTTTCCCTTGGGTATCTGGTAGGTCACTGGGAGAACAGAGTGCTAGATTGCATGGGCTTTTAGCCTGATCCAGCAGGGCTCTCCTTGTGTTCCCAATTCCCTCCCACCTCCAGTATGCTTTAAACCATGTTGCTTACACAAAGATTTCAGGATACAAGCCGCAAGAACAACAAACAAACAAAACAAAACAAAACATAACATAACATACTGACCTGTGGTGAAGAATTATTGTTACTATTATTGCTGTGTTCTGGCAATTCATCTGCAATTACAAGTTATTGTAAGAGGCTTGCTGTACTTCATCCCCAAGAGACTGCAACTGTCTGAAGGTCACCTACTCAGTCGAGATTTGGACAGGGGAAGGAGAGGTCTCTGTGGTATCACTCTGCCCATTTAGAACCATCAGTTTTGTCCATATTATATGCCATAATTACATTCTGCAAGGGAGAAAGAACACCCTCCCCCCCCCCCACACACAAAAGGATGCAAACAAAACTTCAATTTGTCCTTTCACACAGTGCAATCCTATCCACTCAGGAGTCAGTCCTACTGAGTTCAATGGGACTTCCTGCCAAGTGAGTGTCAAGAATAGCAGCCCAGTGACCAGACGACTCCACAAGCCCTTCACCCACCGCATAAATGAAAGCTCCAACATCCAAGGCAAGACACACTTCTGAAGGAAGTTTTAATAATCAAATCCATCATCTTAGGCACATGAGTGTGCAGGACTGGCCCCTCCTGTGCCATAGCAAGTCACAATGAGACAAAGTCCACATTATCCTTTTGTTGCAAGTCAATGTGTGTAACAACATGAAATAGTGAGGTGGATGGAAAAAGGCCAACCACTTGTTTGTAAGTGTCTCTAAGTCCAGCCAGTCATATGCCCACAGAGAAGACATTCAGTGGCATCTAACCCTTCTTTTACAAGGCAACTGAAAAATATGGAGCCCTTAGGATGGGGAAGGACCTTTCTCTGGTGCATCTGTGGTTTCAAGCTCCTGCTCCTGCTTGCCGTCCTGCATCTCCTGCAGCATGCTCTGGAGTCGCATCTCTAACATCGGGTCCCTGGTTCTGGCTTCCAGAGAAGCCTGCTGGGCTACCTGGATGTTACAAGCAGATGAACAAGACAGAGGGAAGAACGAAACAGAGTCAGCAGCTCGAGTCTAGCCCCTTACAGGGTTGCTGTAGCATCCTTGTGGGTGGGAACCTTCAGCCCCCCAGATGTTACTGTAACTGTAACTCCCCTGATCCCTAGCCACTGGCCATGCTTGCCAGGGCTGATGCGACCTGTAGATCAGCAATATATGGAAGGCTGAAGACCTCCCACCCCTGCTGTAGCATCAGGAAATTAAAGCACATGATGCTTCCTTACACAAAGTCAGGCCATTAATCCATGCAGCTCAATACTGTTTACACCGACTGGCTCAACTCTCCAGAGTTTCAGACAAGGAATCTTACACAACCCGACCTGGAGATGCTGGCGATTGGACCTGGGACTTCCTGCATGCAAAGCAGTTGATCCACTACTGACCTCAGCTATGGGCAGCGATATTAGGGCCAAACTAGATGAGATGCTATTCACAGAGTTATCCACTGAAATAATAGTTTTTGGAAGTAAGTAGGTGAGGACTCTGGGACAGGGTTTTTGTTTCAAACCCTTTGTCCGCCGCTGTGGTCTTGATCTAACTTGAGGCATCCACACCTACTATTTTGCTTTATAAAGGGGAGGGGGGTGTTCCATTAATGCCAATGGAAGATCTTAACCAAGAACACAGCATAGGAACATAGGAAGCTGCCTTATACAGAGCTGGAGCCATTGGTCCATCTGGCTCAATTTTGTCTGCAATGAGTGACAGCAGCTTTCCAGGGTTTCAGGCAGGGAAACTCTCACAGCCCCATGTGGAGATGCCAAGTATTGACCCTGGAACCTTCTTCATGCAAAGTGGATGCTCTATCACTGAGTGATGGCCCTTCCTCAGGGAGCAAAGGCTTAGCCAATCCCCACCAGCATTGTGATCCAGATCATCCCACACACCCACACTTTCCATTTATTTTTTTAAAGGCACCCACACAATTTATCTGTGTGTATTGGGTCTTGTCTAGTTTGGCTCTACATTTATAGGCCAAAGTCAAGCAAAACATTGGAACACCAGTCCCTGCTCTACCCCAAAGGGTCTCCTCTATGTGACAGTGCCCCCTGGATAACCAATGTGCTACAAGGACCACCACTGTAACCTTAAAACTGCCTGTGTTATATCAGGACTTATTCGTGAAAGTAAATGTGTATCAATAGTGGACAGAAATAAAACACGGTTACTCTCTGAGTAGTAAACTGCTTTTTAAATTTATCTTGTATGGGTTTGCACGCAATGGTTACTTAGTTGTCAAGTTAGCTCTGGAGAATCGCCAACTAAGGCCATTTCCAAAGCTAAACTCTAACCACCAGTCTTCAAGTCCATGGCCCTCATACACTGAGGCCCCAAAGACCATTCAAAAACTTAATTCAGCCCCTGCCTCTCCTTTAGAGCAACTCTTTGGAATACTTACATTCTCTGTCACTTTTCTGCGTAAAAGAAGTCCCTCGGCCAAGAGTGCTTTCCCTGTTTCTTCAAACAGTTTGTCGTCGTCGATTTCTCCCTGTTTCTGCAGTTCAATGTATTTCTCAACAAACCTGAAATTCAAGGCACCCGTCACCAGTCAAACAGCAACAAGCAGGGGAAATGAATCCCTATTCCTCCATCATTTCAGGGGCAAATCTTCATGTCAGAGTTTGTTCACTTACCTTTGGCAGGTGGATTTGAAGTTTAATCTGGACAGTTCAAAGGCTCTTGGACCATTTCCATAAGCTTTATAAAATTTCCTAATAAATAAGACAAGAAGTTTCAGTTTGGGACTGATCTATATAAAGACAGTAATGTCAATAAATATGTAGATCTAGTAGTGATAAAGCAAAGGCAATTTCTAGAGGGTTTCCCCCCCCCCCCTTCATGATCTGAGCTAGATTCCTACACCCTTCAAGACTAAGTCAGGCCACATTCTGTTGGGGACTATATACAAGCAGTGAGTAGTGGGTGCAAATCGTGGGTACAGCCAGAAGCAAAAAGGTTGCAAGTAAACTAATCCATAATAAAGATAGTCCCCCTCCCCATGCCTACCTCAGATTAGAATTTCCAATCCTCTGTAAGGTCATAAGCATCAACTTATGAAACTGTCTTCCCTGCTGACCAACCAATGCCAAAGTTGATTATTGATTTAGCCAACATAGGACAGCCTTACGGCTGGCTGCCTTCTGGCGACACAGATTTAGATAAAGCATGCAGGTGTGTATACAAACATTTTGCACAAGACTATTGATGGTTACTCCAAGCACTTGGGATGGAGTTCTAAACAAATCTTTTATTTCCTGAATGTAGGTTCAGGCATGGGTGATGAGCAGTCAGATAACATATTTACATTCCAAGGAATACTTGAAATTCCAGTGGACATTTCTGTTTACATTCACTAAAGACTTCAAACTTATTCACAGGAGACTGAGAGTGGCAAACATTTTTGAGATGTGTGCCCTACTAGAAGTTCTGCTCTGGCAAGAATTTCCTCATATAACCAGGCAGCCAAGCGACCAGTAATTTCCTTGGAATTAAAAGACAGGGGAATAATTAACAGAAGAGCCATCTAATCCTCCATTCTCCTTTTCACAGTAGTAAATAAGATGTGTCAATGAAGCTCAAAGTAGAACCTAAAGGCAACAGCCCCCCCAAAAAACCCCCAATTGATATTCAGCATTTGGGGGAAGAGCTAAAGCTCAGTGGTAGACCCTGAGCTTTGCATGCAGAAGGCCCCAGGTTCAGTCTCCAGGTAGAGATGGGTATTTTCCTTGTTTGAAATCCTGTAGAGACACCTGCCAGTCAGTGCAGACAGAGCTGAATGTACTAAGCATATGACTCTGTATAAGGCAGCTTCCTATGTCCCTAGAAGCATACTACCTCTGAATGTGAACATGCCATTTGCTCTTCCAAAAAATTTTTGAGCTCTGCTGGAAACCTTTTTATGCTACCAAGCTTACATAGGCAATTAACAACAACAGCAACTCCAGTAATAGTTAGCTGATCTCCATTTTTAACCATTTTTTACATGGTTTTTATTGCATATATGTTTGGTTGCACTTTAAAACACAAGTAGTTTCCAAAATAAATAAACACTTCCCATGGTGAAGCCCTCTTCAGTTAGTTGCCATCACCACATCTTGTAAAAGGAAGAAGGGCGCCCTTTTCTTCATGATGAATCTACTGCCCATCAATTTCACTGCTAGTCGACCTGGGTGCAAATCCCCACTTGGCCACAAAGCACTCACTGGGTGACCTTGGACCAGCCACACTCCCACTCAGCCTAACCTACCTCACAGGGTTGTTGTGAGGATTATATGGGGGCGTACACCACTTTGGAGCTCCTTGGAGATAGAAAAAATGTGGGATATAATGATGCAATCAGCAAATGAATGAACGAGAGCAGAAATGTGTGTAGCAGAGGTGAGGGCGTGAACTTACGCTCTAATCTCATCCTCCTTGTACAGGATGGGGGGGACCACATCTTGGATCTTGCCATATTGCGGACGAAGTTCCCGATAGAGAGGCTCCCTCAGCGGAGGAAAAGCGACGTAAACATCAAACCAGATGGGTTTCTTGGCTTCAGGAATGACCCCTGAACGTAGCAGGTCCCGTGTGCTGCAGTATTTTTAAAAGGGAATATACAGAGAGGGAGAGAGAAAGAAAGAAAGAAAATGACATCAGCAAAAAAACAAGCTTAGGGTGTCCTCAGTCTAAGATAGGGCAAGGAAGAAATGGGGGGGGGGTGAATCTGTAGCACTCCAGATTTCTATTTGACTCCAACTCCCATCAGCCCCAGCTAGTATGACCATGGTGAGGGATGATGGGAGCTGTGGTCCAGCAACATCTGAAGGGCGCGCGGGTTCCCCCCCCACACACACACACACCTGAGCTACAAAAACATTTGTTTCCAACCAAAAGGGCCCTTCTTGCGTTCTCTTATGACACCTCGCTTCGAGCCCAGGGCCCAAAGGTTCATCGAGACTTCCACACTCTTCCTTACCCGCTACACCAGCCGCCCCGAGTCCGCAACCTCGACAGTCCCTCCTCACCATCCCATACCCCCGAATTGCTAAATGGAGGACCCGCAAAGCTTGCCTCACCGGCTGAAGACGCTGCCAAACTTCTCCAACCTACTTCCCGCCATAACGCCTTCGGGCCTTCGCTAGGCCTCTCTTAGCAACCCGGAGCAGGCCCTAGCAACCCGCAGCACCCGGAACCGGAAACGCAAAACCTCGCGAGACGCCTGCCGGACGCGAGCGCCTCACAGCCTTGTGATGAACAGTTGCAAACAGAAGCTGGAGAAGTATGGATGAGCGAAGGCAGGCAGAAACAATCGATGAAAGAGCGGGGCTGACTGAAGAGGGCGCTGCCTGCCTTCTGTATGATAGGGGGGGGGGACTGTTTTCCTTTGATCTCTGCCCTAGAACCCATTTGCAATATTATGGCTCAGCCATAGAATATGCAACTGGTAATGCAGTGACTATCATTAATAATAATTCCATGCATGTTTACTGGGAAGTTGGCTTACTCTCATGTAGCAGTTTGTAGGCTTGCAACCTTAATAGTAAAGGAGCGTGAAATTGCTTCCCCCATTCGGAGTAGAATTTAGTTCGACCTAAGAAACTGCATATGTGCTGTAAAAGGCACTTCCCAAACACACCATTTCTCCAAATGGAATCGGAGACAGGACAACCATATATCAAAGAATATTGCATTTTTAATATTTTGTTGGAAGCTGTCCAGAGTGGCTGAGGAAACCCAGCCAGATGGGCGGAGGTATAAATAATAAATTATTGTTATAAATTATTATTATATATAAAAAAGAACCAAAGTAAATTCGCGTCAAACCCCCTATGGGATACCTATCAACATTCAAAGTCCATTAAAAAGCAGCTCAATAGCAAGACGACCCTTGTGGTCCCTTCCAATTCTACCATCCACCTGAACCACAGCGCCAGGCAGCCTGGCTTTGCGGTGTGTGCAGGGGACCGGGGTCCTGGTTATCTTCTCTTTGGAGTGGAAGCTGCACAATGGAGCACTGCCCCACCAACCTCACCCTTTCTTACATGCAACCAGACCAGGGGCTTCCTCCTTCTTAGCCTCGGGGTTGCCTCTTTTGGAGCTTGGGAGGGAGGAGGTGGGTGGGCCAAACTGGCTTTAGTTGGCTCTGCCTGTCTTTGGCTCTGTCTCCGCCCACTGTGGGGCTCCCTGCCTTCCGCCCCTCCAGCCCCACCGGGCACCAGCCCACTCGGCAGTGGCGTAGCGTGGGAGGTGCAGGGGGGGCTGGCCGCACCGGGCGCAACATATGAGGGGGGCGCTCGCACTCGCAGCTCTCTGCCCCTACCTGGCTCACTCACTCTCTCTCACTGCAGTGCTGGCTGTGCGAATCCGAGCCGCTGGGTCGCCACCCACTGTGGAGGGGGTGGGTGCCAGGCGTGCGGTGCGGAGAGCGAGGGACTATCTGGGGGAGGGACAGTGCAGCGGCTGCCCAGCGCAGCACTGAGCGCGGGAGAGAAACACACCAGACCAGACCAGGCAGCAGCAAGAAGAAGCTGGCAGCGGCAGGTATGGGGTTAGGGGGCGCAAATTACTTGCCTTGCCCCGGGTGCTGACAACCCACGCTACGCCGCTGCCACGTGGTCTCTCCCTCTCCTTCGTTTCACACTCATGATCGCGAAGGGGAACGTGAACTGGTTCTACGGGGACAGAAGGCATTTCAGCTGCTTATTAGTCCCAGAGCGCGACAGTGAGAGGGAACAGCGATGCTGGCAAATGCCACTCTTCTTCCCATTAGGAAAGAAACACATCTGAGTAAAGGAGGAGGAGGAGGACAGACGCTCGGTGTGCCTTGCAACTTAACACAAATTAAAGTCCTTAAGCTCAGACCATATGGCCGAGCGTAGAGTCCAGATGGCTCCCAAACCTGAAAGGCTTGATGAGGCTTCTGTCAGCTTTGTTTCCCCGCATAAACATAAATAGATGTGCACTTTGTGGCAATTATCTCGTAATAGGAAGACATTGTTACGGATGTCAAGGAAGGATGGGACTTCCCCCCCCCTTCTCTGCTTGACTTGTTGAGCACTTTTGCTAAAGACGGGCGTCAATTGCTTTAAAAACAGTTGCTTAGTGAGCATTGCTGGCTTTTGATGGCTGCTGGTTGCTGACTCCCAGATACAACTCCACCTGCTTGAATTGAAGATTGGTGTGTGTTAGGTGGGTGGAGGGGAGAGTTTCACAGCTGGAATGCAGCCAGTGAGAGAGAAAGGAAGATTGAAGTTGTGGCTAGGGGCAGAGAAGGACCTCTGTACAGTATGGGACATTCCAGCCACAGGAAAGTCAGAGGTTGCTGTATTTTTTAAAATCACTATTAAATTGCCTTATGATCCGAAGATCACAGGGTAGTTTATAATATGAACAAACAAACAAACACCGCCCTCTCTATCCAGTCAAGCAGAAGGCATTATCCTATGCCGAGGACAACATTTCAGCTAGGCAAAAACATTTTAGAAGAGCACAGTGCCAGCCTGGTCAGGATTTATTGAATCGTGATTAAATTGCTATATATTTTAGGACACACTGTGTTTTGGTTGTTGCAATCCGTGATTAAACTGTATACCCCTTTGGAAACTTGTATTGTACTGAAAAACACACTTTAATAGATCACCATATATTAGCCTCACCTCTGGGTGACATACGCCATGCTTTAGAGCAAGGAAGGGAAACTCTGCAAATCTCTTCTTGTAAGTAGTGGTAGGTAGGGCCAGAGGCAAAAGTGGGCAGGGCAACAAAGGTAAATGTTATCTTTGTACTGTAGGCTAGTTTCTACACACACTTGCACACAGCCCTTTGTCCTCCATCCAGGCAAGCAAAAGGCATGCTCAGAGTTCAAGGACACATTCCAGCCAGGCAAAAACACTCAAGGAAGGTGTGAGACAAGGGTGGCAAGGGAAGTTCTGAGGGCCATGTAGAGAATCCCAGTGGGGCACATATAGCCACCAGGCCTGGGGTTACCTCAACAGGCTGAAAGCATGGCTGGAAAAGGAGGTGTCCACCAAAATGACTATTATTGTTTTATTCTGGTTTTTATTGTTCATTATCGTACCCTTTTTCCAATGAGCTCCTCCCACCCCATTTTATCCTCATGACAGGTAGGCTAGCAAATGTCCCAGGGTCATGCAGCTTCATGACTGAGCGGGGAACTGAACATTAGATCTCCCAAGCCTTGAATCATGTTTCTTCCCTTTACTCATTTGTTGCTCTAGGTTTTGGTTTGTTTGCCTTTGTAATTAAAAGCAGGGAATTGCTTTCGAAAGCATCGCAAAATTACTCTGGGGGTGGGCAGCAAGTTTGTGACCTTACAGGTCCTAGCCAATCAGTGCTATGCAGAGTAGGGTTATGCAACTAACTAGGCTTTCCCAAGCCTAGTTCTGGTGAGGAAAGATTTCCTCTGAGCACAGCACAGGAAGTTTAGCTTGGCATCGTTTTACACACCCTAGGAAGGCTTGAGGCCTAGTCTTCGGGGTCTCTGTGCATGTTTTCCTGAAGGCTTACCAGCACTTCCGAGATTTGTCCACCAGATGTCACCAGATGTAACACTTCACATCATATTCGTTGTATTCTCACCCACTCCCAATCATCCCCTTTGATTAATGCACTGGAACACCTACACCAAGGTTACTGGAACAAGCAGTCTTCTCATACCTCCAGTATTTCCAGGAAACGTCTATGAGAGACATCCTAAGAATACCAGTAAGCCAGATTTAGGTTCCTACTGTTCTAATTACAGACCAGCCGCTGCAAAGCCCACATTCTGTATCTAAAAAGGATGTCGGTCTCCCTTCTTCTAAACCCAACATTTGGGATGCAGGAGGTAGGCTTGACCTTTGAATCTGTTCTTGCACCATATTCTAAATGAGTAGTCTAAGTTAGGGAGTCATAGAACGGTAGAGTCTGAAGGGACCACAAGGGTCATCCAGTCCAACCCCCTGCAATACAGGGTTTTTTTGCCCAACACGGGGCTCAAACCCACAACCCTGAGATTAAGTGTCTCACGCTCTACCAACTGAGCTATTGTCCTTGCTTTTTGCACTTCTTTTAAATGTTTGTGTTTTAGCAAGTTGCCTCAAGTTCCCCTTTCTGAAAACAAATAAGCAAACCACAGTGGAGCTTCACAAAGCCAAAAGCATTACGAGAGTACAACATGACTTTATTATATGAATTACTATTAAACATCTTTAAGAGAGAGAAAAAAATCATGTATGGAAATAAATTCTAAAATAGCAACACTCACAAACGTCACAGAAGTCTCTTCTTCTTTTTGTTGGTTTGTCTCCTTTTTTTAAAAAAAAAACCTCTCCCCCCTCCCCTTTTTAAAGAAAGGAATACAAACATTACCAAGGACAGGACATTGTTTGGTGCTCAGAGAAATACAGCTTGGTTTAGGAGCCCAACTTGGCGGCCTCTAAAATGCATTTACATTAGATTCTTTAAAAATGACACCCTTGCCCTCATTCCCCTGGGCTATATGCTCCATGGGCTCAGTTGGTCCAAATGTCCAGAGGCTGCTAAAGGAAATGTCTGAAGTGTTTCAACCCACCTGCACAAATACAAAACCATTGCTTTGGCCATTCCCCAATTGCTTTCCAAACCTAGTAACGACATAGGGAACTTTCTTGCACGGAATCCATCCTCAATCCACCTGGCTTAGTATTGGCTACACGAACTGGCAGCAGCTTCTCCGGGGTTTTTCGTTGGGAGTCCTCAGCCCTACCTGGAGATGTCAGGGATTGAACATGGGACCTTCTGCATGCAAGGCAAGTGTTCCATCACTGAGCTACAGCCCTTCCCAAACTTCTGTATCTCATGTAGCCTACATTCTTCAGTGTGCGAGGCTTAAAAGGATGTCAGTGATGCTACCTGAAGAAGTGGAGGGCCCGGGTTCTAATCCTGATCCATTGGGCATTGGGGTGTGTGCGTGCTTTTATTTATATGGGAGCCTCTTTTGGAAACAGGTGCTCCCTTCCATCCATGAAACTCCCAGAAAATATTGAAGGAGCAAATCCCTTATTGCTCTTGCCTGGCCAATCCAGGAAACCACCTTCTCTTTAAGAGACCTATCCCAGCTACCAAGGAGGACTCAACTACGCTTCTCCCACCCACATTCCTGGCCCCATTGCCCACCTGGTCTTCTCACCTGCACAGAGCCACAGTTGCATCCAGACCGCCAATATTCTGCAGGAATGTATTCAAGCTTGTACCAGAAGCGTAGAGTTGTGCAACTGCAGTGGATCAGAGCGCTCTGTTCGCTCGAGTGCAACAAACCCACTTTTTGAAAGATCAGACTTTTTTTGCGGTTAAGGTTGTGATGGGGAAACGGTGGGACAAACAGATGCTTAGCGGGGAAGATGTTAAACACGCTGCGTGAGCAAATTGAGACAAATGCTTGTCATAAACAAACAAATGAGAATGGGTGTTCAGTAAAGGCTAAGTGTAGTCTAACCTCTGCATAAGCTTTATTGCAAGCAAATCAGTATGATTGCTCAATAAACGGGTCATCTGGAGCGGGTGTGCCCTTTCAGGCTGCAGTACTGTTGAACAGCCAGGAGGGGTCTCCAAAAAAGAACTTTCCCCAGCCTCTAAGCTGGGCATGGGGAACCTTTGGCCCTCCAGTTGTTGCTGAACCGCAACTCCCATCAGCCCCAGAAACATGGGCAATGGCCAGGGGTGATAGGAGTTGCAGTTCAGCAGCATCTGGGAAGGCACAGGTTCCCCGCACCTGCTTGAAACAACCCAGGCTTCATTAGTGTAGACTCACAAGGATTGCAGGGTTTCATGGGAGCTGAACAAATGTACCCAAGATTCTCATTTGTATGCTGAAACTATCAGTCAATCACAGCAAGGGGCAGCCAGCACTTGTTTTAAAACAGAACAGAAGCGAGGAACCTTTTTCAACCCAAGAGCCGCATGTCCTCATTGGCAACCTTCCAGGGGCCACATGCCAGCAGTGGGCAGGGACCAGGGGCAAAAGTAGGTGGAGCAATGAGTATAGATTTTACCTTCATACAGGAGATTTCTACTCACCCCTCCTCTCCCTCTTCCATCCAGCCAAGCAAACACACCCAAGCAGGGTGTGAAGGAAGGCTGGTGAGGGGGTGTTGCCTGGAGAGAAGTCTCAAGGGCCAGGCAGAGAGAAGCGACCACATTGACCTGAGGTTTCAAATGTAAAAAATAAAATAAAGCAGGACAACAGGGAAGCAAAGAATTTGCAATGGCAGAAGGAACCGATTGAGCCGTGGCTCCAAGAAAGGAGTCCTGGTCAAGTCCTGGTCAAGCCAACGAGGGCAGGATAGAGAAGCAAAGCTTGCTAAGGAGCAAGAGCTGGAAGAACAACCTCCTGGCAGAAGTTGGGAAGGAACAGCAGCCAGAAGCCCCGAGGCAAAAACCACCCTCCTGCCTGAGAAGTATCCCTTTCCACCCTGCAAAAATTAAGAACTGACAACCCAGAGCCAAGGACATTTGTTGGGAACTTTGGCTGTGATACTTTGCAACAGCCCATTTTGGAGTAGTAATACAACAGGACCCTGGCCCGTTCCTCCTTTCCACCTGCAACCTTAGGGCCATAGAAAGCTGCTCCATATCAGGTCAGACTGTTGGTCCATGTAGCT
The DNA here is from genome assembly GCF_965112155.1 of Podarcis liolepis. Taxonomy (NCBI): domain Eukaryota; kingdom Metazoa; phylum Chordata; class Lepidosauria; order Squamata; family Lacertidae; genus Podarcis; species Podarcis liolepis. The sequence continues at coordinate 37,821,919 of NC_139567.1, forward strand.
CAGGATTGTCTCTCTCCAGGATTTCCAGGTTTCAAACAAGGGATATTCCCAGCCCTGCCTGGAAATGCCAGGAACTGAACCCGGGTCCTTTTGCCTGGAGATGCTCTGCTACTGAGCTATGCCCCTTCCTCACCTAGCTGCCAGCTAGAGCGTTAAAGGCACAGGAAGTCTGGCAGGGAGAAAATGCAGCAATTCCATGAATCCCGTATAGTCATTTCGCTCAAAACAGGTGGGGCCATTTCCCCACCTCTTGGGGAAAGCTGTCTGCATGGCTTTTTACACTGTTGGAGGCTAGAGGGATAAAGACACAAAAGGCAGCGTGTCCTGAGGAAGGGCAAGCACCCTTGACATGTCCTCTTCCCCATCACACTTCCTGCAAAGTTGCCTTCATGGTGGGGTGGAAGGCAGGGAGCCCAGCAGCAGGGGGCGCCAGAGCCAACGACAGGCAGAGCCAGCTAATTCTGGTTTTGCTCTTGTTCTCTCCTCCCTGCTGTTCTGTAAGGGGGCAACGCTACTGGCAGGCCAACCCCTCCCTGCCCCAAACAGGTTGTTCTTAAGAAAGCAGGCAGGTTGGGGGGGGGGCTGGCTGAAGACAGACTGAGGTTGGTGGGGCAATGCCCCATTCGCCCCTAAAGAAGCAGCCTCCATTGCCATGCAGAAAGATTTTTTCCCTGGCTTCTGTCTGCGTCACAAAAATAAAATGGAAAGTTTAAAAAGTTAAGCCACGAAGCAATGGAGCCTTCAAACTAGCGGATCCGATTCCAGAACTTGAGTCCTTTCCAAGCATTCAGATAGAGAGAGGGAGAGAGAGAAAGTCCAGCTATAGATGTCAAAAGAGGAACAGCCGGTGGCTTATTCAGCTAGGAACCCACGGGGAAGGGGGGGGAGGGAGAGAGGCTGGAAGGCTTTTCTACTTCTCTGGCTGTTTATTTCCAGTGGCCACCCTCCAGGTTTCTCCTTGGCAACTAGTGGATGCTTAGCCTCAAAGACGGCTTTGGGTGAGGGGGGTGGTCTTATCCTGAGGATCTCTCTCTCTTTCTCTCTGCTTACCCCAGTTCCCCTCCCCAAAAGGGAACCGTTTCTGCCTGGCAGCCCCTCAAGTTTGGGGATCTTTTTAAGCAATACTGCTTTCTCCCAACTCTCCCTGGAAACTTGGATCCCGTACAAAACAGCCCTGCGGAGAGAGTCCAAGAGGCTGAACTTTTGTCTAAGTTGCACTGACGTCACTTCTGTGCTGGAGAACATACAAACCTTCATTCAGGGTTTTGAGGGTTTGGGTTGTTGTTGTCCCCCCCCCCCTCTTAGAGCCCGGCTGGGCATTCTCCGCTGCTGGCACCGCTTTGGGTGGGTATTAAAAAACCACCAAAACAACTCAGATCTCTATGGTCAGTGTCACTTCTGAATGGCAGGACAAGTGTCTGTTTCAGATCAAACCTTGGCAGTCACAAGCAACAGGCATGGTGGGCCTGACAAAGGGTCATTTGCCATTAGGGCAAACGAGGCACTGCCCCCACTAAGTTCAGTCTGCCCTCTCTGTCTTCTGCCCCCACCCCCAGGCCCAGGGGACGCCAGCCAGACGCTGTATCAGAGGAACCAAAGACTTCTGTCCCAGCAGGACCCTCTTGTGAAGAGTCCCCTCACACATGGCCTTGTCATAAAGAACCAAGGTAGCATTCAAAAGCCTGTCCCTAAGTGGACAACTGTATGCTTCCTTCCTACTTATTGACTGGCTCCAGGCTTTCAAAGCATCACCTGAGCAACATGGGACAAAAACCACATGGCTTTCACAACCATCACATGAAGAATGCCTTATTCACAGAAACACATACAGAATACAACCCTTTACATCAATCCTATTTTCCAATCATAATTTTCAGCAATACAAGGAACACATAGTTAGGAGAGGGGCCACGCTGAAGCAATGGGATGAAAGTGGTTTCTAGCTGGAGGGACGGCGATTCCGAGGCCCACTTTTAAAATAATAATAAACAAGGACCAAGGGCAGGGGATTAATCCACTGTGAGGCATTTCTGGTTGTTAGTTGGAATCAGCAGAAACTCTCCCCCTTTTTTTTTTACGTGGAGAGAAGTTTATAACATCCTGACCATCCAATCTCTTGATTTGGGCTTATTTTCTGTTAGCAGCAATAACTATGTAATGATAATCATCAATGATACAATGAAATTCGGAGGCCATCCTGTGGCTGGAGAAAGGTCATCTGTTAGTTAAAGAGATATGGTTTAAAAACACCAGGCCAGAATCCACATTTGAACGGCATCTCTCCCCGCCCTTCGTTTAGACGTCTGAACCCTACAGTATAACAAAGAAAGAAAGGTCCTTGACCCATCCTTAAGATCTCGAAAATTCATTCTGCAGTTTGCAAAGATTTGACGTAGAAAAAAAAATCAGGTCAGCTGTAAAATCAGATCGCTGTTTCTTTCCTCCTTTTGGGCTGGTGATTCTTCAGATTGGAGGAGGAGGAAAAACCAACCGGTAACTGTTTTCGAACCCAGCTGCTAAGAAAGGACCAACCATGTGCCTGGCATTATAAAAAGCTTGGGCTTCGGGAAGCATCTGACAGCTCCAGGGGAGGACAAAAGCACCTGACCCCATCGTGCTTCTCTGACATCTTCTAATTCTCCCATTATTCACCTTTTCTTTAAATATATATATATTGGCCAGCTCAGGATCTAGAAGACAAAGGAGGGCAGATTTCAATGCTTAGTAAAATAGAGCTTAATAATAATAATAATAATAATAATAATAATAATAATAATAATAATTTATTATTTCTACCCCGCCCATCTGGCTGGGTTTCCCCAGCCACTCTGGGCAGCTTTCAACAGAACATTAAAAACAGAATAAAACTTCAAACTGCAGATGTTTTTTGTGCCACCCCAAAACCAGAATTGAAACCAGACTTGCTGTCCTTTAGCACCGTGCTATGACCAAGACAGCGGATTTTAGTGGCTCAAACTGGAAGGGTCAATAGAAAGAAAAAATAGAAAAAAAGAACACCCATTTTCTGGAAACATCTGAACCCAAGGCAAAAGTTCTGCATAGGAATCCAACGCAAAGTGCATATAACCTCAGTATTGTCTATCCTAGATTTGAGGAACCTTTGGCCAGGCATAGGCAAACCCAGCCCTCCAGATGTTTTGGGACTACAACTCCCATCATCCCTAGCTAACAGGACCAGTGGTCAGGGATGATGGGAGCTGTAGTTCCAAAACATCTGGAAGGCTGGTTTGAAGAAGCCTGCTTTTGGTCTTCCAGATGCTGTTGAACTACCTCCCATAATCTGACAGTCAAGGGTGATGGGTACTGTAGTTCAGCAACATCTGGTGGGCCAAAGCTTCTTCACACCTAGTCTACACTGAACACCTGTGGCTCTCCAGGGTTTTTGGACACTGAATCTTCCCCAGCTCTACGTGGAGATGCCAGGATTGAACCCAAGACCTTCCGCATACAAAGCAGATGCTCTACCACTAGCAACATCCCTCTCCCTAATCTCCAAATACTCTTCACCTTACTGTGCTTCTTTTGATGTTTCATCTTCCGTGTGTAGCTGTCGTCTTCTTGCTTGGCCTTCTTCATCTGAAAGGCAGAGGAAGGCAAGAGAATATGGAAACCTGCCAGTGAGAAGCAGCTCACTCTGAAGTTATGTGGTGAGCCAGTGTGGTGTAGTGGTTAAGAGCGGTAGTCTCGTAATCTGGGAAACCGGGTTCGTGTCTCCGCTCCTCCACATGCAGCTGCTGAGTGACCTTGGGCTAGTCACACTTCTTTGAAGTCTCTCAGCCCCACTCACCTCACAGAGTGTTTGTTGTGGGGGAGGAAGGGAAAGGAGAATGTTAGCCGCTTTGAGACTCCTTAAAGGGAGTGAAAGGCGGGATATCAAATCCAAACTCCTCTTCTTCTTCTTCTTATGTGGAGCTGCTGTCACATGAGCCCCACAGAATGAATGAGAGAGAGGGCACAGAATAAGCAGGGAGACCTCCACAGGTGAAGATATAGGGCAAGGTTTTTGAGCTATGCAGAAGTCTACACCAATGAAGGATCAGGCATCGTTATATACAGTTTGAAAGAGTCTTAAATGGGTGAATCAGTCCAAGCAGTAGCCTTATGAGCTGAGATCACAAGTAAATCAGCACACTGAGCTTAGCTGGGACCAACCCAAAGGTAGCACTCACGTTAGAAACAGGGCTCTCGCCTTACCGCATGAATGTCCTTCAACGTCATCAAGAAGATTAGCTGTCGAAGCTGCTGTTCCCATCCTGCACTTGCGATTAAGGAGGAAAAAAGAGGAAACCAATGGCATGTGGAGGGCATAATCTAAGCCAGGCCTCAGATGATCTGAGCTCCAGAACCAGGATTTCCATGGCTATGGCTCAGCCCCAGGAGAGTAGAAGACAAAGCTAGAGTTCCTCTGTGTGTGCACGCACACACGTGCAAGATTGTCTTTCACTCAGTGATCTGCAAACTCAACTGGGAATCCAAAGATTCCCAAGTCACACTGCATCATCATCACCTATTATATATTTTGGAAAGCTGTTTGTTCTCTCTGCACCTGACCACCTCTTTAAATACCGTAATCCTGAGATCAAGAAGCAGGTTCGCAACGACATATGCAGCAGGGATGAGGATGGGGACAAAACTAGAATGAGCAGGCCCTGCCTTCCCTTTCCTCGGCTCTGCTTACTGTTTGGTTTCCCTGCCATCAGCCCTACCATTGCCAGTGAACACCAACCACAGCTGGTGCTGATGGTGACATCAGCAAGAACAAGCAAAGAGTGTTGTAAATCTAGATCTATTACATTTTCAGCTGAGCTGCTGAAGTCTAAAACAGCACAGTGACTCGCAAGTTGGAGGAGGAGAAAGGAGTTCAACTCCCTGCTCAAGCACAAAGCTCACTGGTTGCTCTTGGGGTAGGCATGGACAGTGGAGAAAACCCAAAGGGAGGCCCCTCTTGACCCCTGGGCCATGCCACAAGGACCTTGAGTGCAGAAAGCCAGCTCTGTGCCAGCAACATAGCTTGGCTGGCATGGCCAACCTCACACTAGAATGCAAGGGGGGTGGGTTCTGAGGGTCACATGCACATCAAACATTTAAAGCATATTTTATGCACATGGTTTTCCCCAAAGAACCATGGGAACTGTAGCTGTGGGGGTAAAAGTACACTTTTCCAGGGTTCTTCGGGGAAAACCATGTACTTTAAATGTGCTCGGAACTGCAGGGAATTTAGCACCCTCAAAACACAATAGCAAGACTTCACGTGGAAGGATACACTTGATGCTTCAACAACTGTTTTCTTTTCGATTTCCTCATTTTGGTCTTCTCTGAGAAAGCCCTGGCAAGTTCAAAGAGCTTCTTGCGTGTAGCTGGAAGGGGTGTGTGGAAATAAAGGTTTGTTGTTTTTTTAAAAGAGAAAGAGGGTGTAACCATGCAGTTTCTCTAAGGATTGTTGAATCAAAGACCACTGGAAACCCTATTCGCTTTGGCTTTTGAAATTAGGGTTAGGGTTCTAGCCTTAAGGACTGGGAACCTGTTTAAAATAAAAGACGTGATCTTCTCGGGATACTGAATTCCGCACCCAGCTTTCTGCACATTGCAGAATGTATCCATATCCCCGACTACAGAATGAGAAGAATGAGGAGTCCCTGGTAAAGGCATACATCCCCCTGCACCACCCAGGGGCCAAATGTGGCAGGCCAGGAAAATGGATCAGAGCTGACTGTGCAGTCATCTCCATTCACCCCTCTGTGCTGGCAAAAGCTCCTGCCTGCATTGTATACTGCAAGGGTCACATGCACCCTCCCAAAAACTCCAGTCAGTTACAGGCAGGTATTAAGATTCCCATATACTATCAAAGTAATTCAATGGTCTAGCACAGCATTTACGATACATTCACTCATGCAGGCCGGTGGGGGAAATCCCACCGCAGCTCCAGATCCAACCATGCTGCCCACCATGACACAACTCACATTTCCCCATGTGTTTTAATTTGTCCCTGAATAAGGCATCATCGGAGACGGCACCACTGGAGCGAGCTACATCGTCTGGAAGGCAAAACAAACTCGGGATTAAAACACAACACTGAGGAAACAGAGGCGAATTTTCAACATGTGTTTTTTTAGTGTGCAGTCAAGACAAAATGCTAAAAGTCGGGGGTATTGTGGCTGGAAAGCCGATCGTGTGCATTTTGAAAAACGGAGAGGGGATTAAACATGTTAGGCATGTTGCCATTTATTATGATTCTCATTAAATTTCTACACTGCCCTTCATCCATGGATCACAGAGCGGTTTGCGATATAAAAACAAAAAAATACGTAACGTAGTAACAAAAAACAACACACACCCCCGGCACACACACAGTTTGAAAGGTCATATATTGTTTAATTAGCCAAAGGCCTGGGTGAAGAGGAATGTTTTTGCCTGGTGCCTAAAGATAGGTAATGAAGGCGCCAGGTGAACCTCCCTGGGGAGAGCATTCTACAAGCAGGGAGTCACCACAGAAAAGGCCCATTCTCATGTTGCCACCCTCATGTGGAGGAAGCACATGAAGAAGGGCCTCAGATGATTGCAGGGTCCAGGTTGGTTCATGTGGGGAGGCGTTCCCTGATTGCGGTCCTGAGCTGTTTAAGGTTTTATAGGTCAAAACCAGCACATAGAATTGGGCCTGGAAACTAACTGCCAGCCAATGAAGTTGGGCCAGGATTGGTGCTATATCTGCAATCGTCTTGCCCCAGTGAGCAGCCTGGCTGCTGAATGATAGGGGAGGAAACTATATTTGTCCATTTTTCTCCAGATCACGCAGTGCAGCATTTCCAGCCTCAAGGACTAGGAACTTAATAGTATATAAATAAAGAACCAGAGCGCGTCTCCTCGCAACTCTTCGGCATTTAACACCAAATTTGGCTCTTGTGAGGTCTGATAGTGGGGTATGCCCAGAATGCCCCAATCCTCTTAAACAGCCTTTTTCAGCATTTTGCCCCTGAATCCAGCCGTGGCTGGTGCCCTCTGGGAATTGGTAGGGCAGAAGGTAGGGAGCCCAACAGCAGGTGGCGCCAGAGACAAAGACAGGTAGAGCCGGCTCATTCTAGTTTTGCCTCCATCTTCCTGCTGAGATCTTAAAGGGGCAACTCAGACACTAAGGAGGAGGAAGGTGGCAGGAAGGGCCACCCCACAGACTAGTTGTAAGCGATAAGGCATGGGAAGGGGACAGACTGAGTTTGGTGGGGCACTGCCCCATTTGCTCAGATTCCACTGCCTGCAGCGTAGCATCAGTTGCCGTTAGCATCCTCAGCCAAAGCAGTCTCTTTATAATACTTGGCTAGGCCCCGACGGTTCCACGGTTTTCATGTGATAGCGACAGACAGTGGCTCTAATTCCCTCCTCCGAGGCTGCCGCTCGGCTCGGGTAGTGAAGGTTAAGCAGGATTATTTCCTCGTTCTGCCAGCGAGGCTATATCCCCTTTGTTCAAAGATGAAAGGAAGGAGGAATCCGTGCTTACTATGACTGGGGACCAGAGCAGGTTGCTCACCATTTTGTGCCCATTCCTCATGGGATGGGGGAGGATCTGGAGTGGGGGGGGGGGGGGGGAAGACTAAGTCCTGATCCAACAGTCCAAAGCAAAAGGATACTTATGAGCATTTCCTTGCAAATGTACAGGGAAAGAGTTGAAAACATATTCCAGAAGCTGTTTGTTGCCTCACACCAGCTATTTGCCCCAGATGCCCAAGACATACTAGACCAGGCATGTCCAACCGGGCACCTATGGGTGCAACTGATGCCTGTGGAAGCTCTCACTGTTGCCCTGGGGCAAGATCCCCAATGCTGAGCTTTCATTTTTTAAAAAAGTCTCTAGTCTTCCTAAAAAGGAAGTTTTGGTGCAAAAGGTGCAGGTTCTTCTAAGCTATTTCTGTGAAACGAGATTCCACATGGTGTGGTTTATTTCTGCTGAAGAATGCTCCCTGTTATATCAGACAGCAAGAGAATGTGTGTGCATGTGTAAAATCAATACTGCGTGATCTCTGCGATCTGGACCAGCAGGACAACGCTGACTTCCCATGGCAAGCCTAAATTTGTCAGGAGTGACTGTCTAATTCTGTGTTACCATCGGCAGCCATTTTGTGTTATGCCACGCCCCCCATAGCAGCCATTTTGTGACTGGCACCCCCAGCACTCTCTCAAAATTCAAAGCGTGCCAAATGCTCAAAAGAAAGCTTCCCCGTACACAGCTTAACTGTTGGTGTCAAACAAGGCCTGGGGGGGTGGGGACACTCAGGTTCAAATTCTTATATGGAGACAAAGCTCTTCTGAGTGACCTTGAGCCAGTCATTGGCCACACCTGCATAGTCAAAGTACTGATTGAACTGGAATAATTTTTTACTGGATTTGCACCCTTACATTCTGGCAGCTGACCCAAAGCTAACATCCGTCCTTTGGGGGGGGGGAACTATTGGGGGGTAATACCTGATATTACAGAGGTGAAAGCAACATCATTAGTGAGGGCAACGCTGCTCATCTTGGATTTCTTCGACTCATACTTCAATCGATCTAGATGGCGACCAAAAAAGTAAGAGAAGGAAATGCATGAGTGTCACAAACTGGCAGTCAAGTGGTCAGGATTTGGCAGTTTCCCTGCTGTGGTCTGGGTTTGATTTCCATTCAGGCACTGTAGCTCAGTGGAAGACCTGCTGCCTTGCATTCAGGTCAATCCTCAATGGAATTCCTTGCTGCTTGAGGTTCAAATGGCCCACTCTCTGCCATTTGCCATTGGTCAGTCAAGACCAGGCATAGGCAAACTCAGCCCTCCAGATGTTTTGGGACTACAACTCCCATGACCCCTAGCTAACAGGACCAGTGGTCAGGGATGATGGGAATTGTAGTCCCAAAACATCTGGAGGGCCGAGTTTGCCTATGCCCGGTCAAGACCTTTCTATACTGATAGGCTTTTGCTGCTCTGCCTCAGATAAGACTCTGTGTTGAGGAATGTTCTTTTATGTGTGCTGTCATATATATAAAACACCTGTTTCCTAAAAAATACAGCAGAGCAGACTACACCAAAATGACAACAGTAATAAAAACATAAATAAAACGGGGAGGGGGACCGTTCATAAAATTGGTTGGCTAAAAGAAAATCCACATTCCTACAAAAAAAGAAACAAACAAACAGAGCACCATAAGATTCTGAAATATGCCATTACCTCTCTCAAGGGCCAGAAGGAAATCTCGGTTCCTCTGCAGCTCCTTCATAAACTCCTCATTCTGCAGGACGAGCGCGATCCGCTCATCTTCTAGATACTGCTTCCACTTCCTCTCCTGGTCCAATGAGCCGTGGGCCCTCTGGCTTCCTGGGCTTGCTGTTTTTTGGTGGCAGCTTTGCGGACTCTGGAGAGGGCATTTGCGTACAGAGAGAGAAGGAATGGCTAGGGACGGCAGGCTTCACAGGGCAGCAAACCCATGACCACCACAGTGACCCAGAGCCCAGAGCCCCAACCCATCGGACCCAGCCCCCCCCCAATATGGCTGCACCTGTATGATGCATGCATTTTGCTAACCTAGGTTTGCAGCATTCATACTTTCTTTTAAATAGACACTTAAAAAAAAAATCTTGCGTGTACACCTTTACCTGCCCTCCCCCAAAACATAACACATGAAGCTGTCACTCTGAGGACTCAAATCCACAAGGCTTCATTTTTCAGTCCACATAATAAGCAAAACTAGGTGTTCAGTGGAGAACCAGATCTCTGCCTACTCTAAAAAGTAGGACTGGGAGTGTGTGATTTGGTCGGGGGGGGGGGCGGGAACTGGGGGAGAGGAATGCAGGAAACAGGGTAAAGTGTTGTTCTCTTGCCCACGGCATTTCCTCTCCAAATCATACACTCCAAACTTAACGCTTTTTAGATGCTTGGTGGGAGACTACATTTTGAGGCGGGCATCTGATGCTGGATGCCCAGATTGGCCCTAAACCCACAAGTCTCCTCTCTTCCAAACACAGCACCGCCTAAACTGTGTCTCTTGGGGCAAATGAAAAGGCTCAGCTTTTGATCTCAGTGTGGCATAATGGTTAGAGTGTTGGACTAGGACCTGAGAGATCAGGGTTCTAATCCCCACTCAGCTATGAAGCTCACAGGGCAACCTTGGGCCAGTTGTTGCCTCTCAGCCTAACTTAGCTCACAGGGTTGTTGCGATGATAAAGTGGGGGCAGAGAGAACAACGTACGGCTCCTTGGAGAAAAGGGTGGGATATAAATGAAGCAAATAAAAAACAACAACCATAGCAACAACTTGCCTAACTCTAAAGCAGGCTTCCTCAACCTCGGCCCTCCAGATGTTTTGAGACTACAATTCCCATCATCCCTGACCACTGGTCCTGCTAGCTAGGGATGATGGGAGTTGTAGGCCAAAAACATCTAGAGGGCTGAGGTTGAGGAAGCCGCTTCTAAAGGCTTGCACACTACATTCAACATTATTGGTTTTCCTTGGGAGTTCTCCTCTCTCCTGAATCCTCCTTCATTGAAACAGATCTTTTAAAGATCAGGTTCACAGGGTTGCCATCCAATCTGATCTGGAATGGTTACAAGTAATAAAATACCCCCCTGGGGTGCTATGATTACGTATAAAATTGAATGCGTTACTTGAAGCTTAGATCTGAACCCTGCTCCTAAAACTAACCCAAAAGGGCAGGAAAAGGGACTTCAAGGACTGGAGGAATGACAGTGTCAGACACAGCTACTTCTGGGTCAAGCAGGGCAGGATGGAGAAGGCAGAAGAGGGGGAAGGGAATGGAGGAAGCAGCAAGGACCTGAGGGATAGCTCAGGTGGTAGAGCATGAGACTCATGAGATCTCAGCGTCATGGGTTCGAGCCCCACCTTGGGTGAAAGATTCCTGCATTGCAGGGGGTTGGAATAGATGACCCTTTTGGTACCTCCCAACTCTACAATTCTATGACTTCTGAGTTGCTGAGATCAGGGAACAAGAATGTCCCAGAAGCATTTATATTGTTCAGCGGGTGGTACCTGAACTATTAAGGCCTATGTGCAAATTGAGGAGAGCTGAAGTGTGGTTCAAAAGCTTGTGGCAACATGCACACACACAATCCCAAGTTGCTGAGCTATCCAATGCCCTGAAAGGCCGAAACACTGAACGGACCTTGTCGATATATTGAACTCATAGCCCAAATATAGAAAGTTATATCCACCCTACCTGCACCTTTTCCATTTGCTGGGGTAAGATGCGAAGGAAGTCATCAGGAAGGTTGCCTAGCAACGGTGGATTCCAGTTCCGGTACCGCCTTTGCGCTTGGGGGCCACTGGAATTCTGGATATCGTTCCTGCAGGGTCAACAGCGGGGGGGGGGGGGAGGCATATTAAGGCAAAGCTTTGAAACCTAGTAGCAGACTATTAGAGCATCTGCTCTGCATACAGAAGTCCCCATGCCCAACCCTTGTTGGGCATCTCCAGGTAGGAGTGGGAGAGATTCTTCCCTGAAACACCAGATCTGCTGCCAGTCAGTGTAGACAATACAGAACTAGATGGACCAGTGGTCTTGACTTGGAAGAAGGCAGCTTCCTATGCTCCTACCGGATTTCCCCTGACCCAACGAAATTTCAAGTTGCAGGGAGTCCTGGATGACGTGCTCCCTGCCTTGCAGGCCTTCTCCCACTTGGCCTGGGAGGGCGAAGCCCGGACTGACTCCAGCTACAAAAGCTGAAGCTGTTAGAGGCCAGAGACATCTTGGATGTCTCTTAGTGCAGACCCAGGTCATCGAAGCCTGATCTTCCACAGCTGCCACCAGCCATGTACCACCATTGGCAGGACAGCAACAGCTGTAAGAAAATATTTTTAGTCTCTTGCTAATTATGCTCTTTTAAACATGTGTTTTATATTTGATTTCCATTAGTAAGGTTTTCATTTGAAATGTTGAGATTAATGGGGGGGGGTTAACTTCGCTGCTTTACATGTGCATTCTTGCACTTGACCTCCTTTGTAATGTTTCCTTCTGAAATCTTTTAAGATAATATTTTTGTCTCCCATTGATTATGCTGCTTTGAATGTATACTTTATATTTGACTTTCTTCCATAACGTTTAACTCTGGACTGTTTTATTTGATGTTTTAATGCAGATTGTAAGCCGCTTTGAGATTTTTAATTTTTTTTTTATTTGATATGAAGTGGTATAGAAATGAAATGAATGAAAAATAAATAAACAAACAAACATGGCAGCCCTTCTCCCTCCAGAAACTCTAACCTCCTGCAGCTAACAGACTCTTGCTGTCACTTCCTGGGCTGCCACTGCTGCTATGATGGCAACCAAGCTGCCTCACCACAGCTGACACTTCTGCAAGCTGTTGTTGTTGTTTAGTCGTTTAGTCGTGTCCGACTCTTCGTGACCCCATGGACCAGAGCATGCCAGGCACTCCTGTCTTCCACTGCCTCCCGCAGTTTGGTCAAACTCATGCTGGTAGCTTCGAGAACACTGAGCAACCATCTCGTCCTCTGTTGTCCCCTTCTCCTTGTGCCCTCCATCTTTCCCAACATCAGGGTCTTTTCCAGGGAGTCTTCTCATGAGGTGGCCAAAGTATTGGAGTCTCAGCTTCAGGATCCGTCCTTCCAGTGAGCACTCAGGGCTGATTTCCTTCAGAATGGAGAGGTTTGATCTTTTTGCAGTCCATGGGACTCTGAAGAGTCTCCTCCAGCACCATAATTCAAAAGCATCAATTCTTCGGCGATCAGCCTTCTTGATGGTCCAGCTTTCTGCAAGCTAGTTCCCAGCAAAATTCCATTCTACGAGGAGTCTCGAAAAGCCACAGGAGCAGACTAGAAAGTGAACCGAGTGCCCTTGCTCCATAGAGAACTCCCTCACTGCAGGCGTAGCCACAGGAAAGTGGGGGATATGACTGATCAGAAATGCGTATCTTATTGGAAAAGGCTTATGCCTTTCCTTTGCCACAACACAGCACTCATAGAAATTGATAAAATGAGTGTCACATCAGACATTTACATCTAGCCCAGACACGTCATAGAGTGCTCTGGTGAGCTTTATGTAGACACCAACATGGTGGCAAAAGCTTTGTCCTGACCCACTGGTTGAAGACCTAAGTGGCAAACTATTATTTTTGTGTCAGTAGCATGTTGCAGAATGCACCTGCAAAAAAACAAAAACAGGGTCCTTGGTTAAAATAAAAAAATTCCTTCCAGTAGCACCTTAAAGACCAACTAAGTTAGTTCTTGGTATGAGCTTTCGTGTGCATGCACACTTCTTCAGATACACACTGCTGTGTATCTGAAGAAGTGTGCCTGCACACGAAAGCTCATACCAAGAACTAACTTAGTTGGTCTTTAAGGTGCTACTGGAAGGACTTTTTTTATTTTGACTATGGCAGACCAACACGGCTACCTATCTGTAACAGGGTCCTTGGTTCTTTTTGGAAGGAAAATCTCCACACAATGAATTGCAGGGGGTTGTACTAGATAGAGTTTGAGTCCCTTCCAACTATGATTCTATGAAAAGAAACTCAACAAACTCTGAAGGCCGAGGCAGGAGTCTGAGAACACCCATCGAGATCTGGTCTCTCCGCTGTGCCAGGATTTCGAGAGAAGGGAGAGGAAAGTAGCCTAGGCTCCCTTAACTGGCACACGCGAAGGAGGCCAACTCGTGGAAGAGGGCTCAAAGCCAAAGAAGGAGAGGAAAAAATGAGGAAAGAACGCCACAGGGACCCAGGCTCTGCTATATTTCAGATCTTGGCTCGGCTCGCAGCTGCTAATAAGTGAGCGTCTCAAGGCTGGGAATTCCCCTTCACGGCCCCTTCATTGGAGCATGAAAGTCAGAGAGGGCGGCAAGAGGCAATTATGACTGTATACACAGGTTAGTGTCTTCATTAGGACAGGGTTTTTAAAAAGAGAGGGTAGTGAGCAGGTAACTGAAGCCGGGGGTGGAGATGCTGTCAAGGATGCAAACACGCCTCCTCAAATTGGGGAGCGATCCCAAGTCAAAGTGGGCCAGGGGCTCAGCCCTTCCTCAAATTGGGGCTCAAACCTCTCCCCCCCCCTTTGCTTTACAGATGAGAGCTGTGCTGCTCCTCACCTTGGATATCAGGATGCAAAAAGGGATGTCAGAAGGCAGTGATTTCCATTCTGTCCTGTATCCATAAAGATCAGCAATGTTTCTGTTCCTCTGCAGTTCAGTTTCTGCTAAATACTACATTATTCCATCTCACTGTCTGCTTTTTAACTTGGCACTTATTTCAAGGTAAAGGAAACGTCACAATGTGCTGAAATAAAGTCATTAATTACATATTGTTTGGGGACTTAAAAACAACAACTGTGTGGAGGAACGCAGATCGCATTGGCTTGGCTCGTAAGAAGAGCCTGCTGAATCTGGCCAGTGGCCCATCTAGTCCACCATCCTGTTCTCACAGTGGCCAGCCAGATGCCTGTGGGAAACGGTCAAGCAGGATTTGAGTAAAAAAAACATGATCTCCTCCTGTGGTTTCCAGCAACTGGTTTTCAGAAGCATTCCTGCTTCTGACGGTACAGACAGAGTATAGCCAGCACGGCTTGTAGCCACTGATAGCCTCCCTCCTCCTCTACCAATTTGTCTAATCCTCTTTTAATGCCATCCAAGTCGGTGGCCACCAGTCCCTCCTGTGGCAGGGAGTACCATAGTTTAACACTGTGCTGCATGAACAAGAACTTTCCTTTATTTGTCCTGAATGTTCCAGCGTTCAGCTTCCGTGGATTCTAGTTTGATGAGAGAGGGAGAAAAACCTTTCTCTATCTAGTTGCTCTATGTCATGTATCATTTTATGAACTTGCTTCATGTCACCTCTTATTCACCTTTCCTCCAAACTAAAAAGACCCAAAGGGGATCATCCCCTTGATCGTTTGGGGCGCCCTTTTCTGAACCCTTTGCAAGTCCACAATACCGTTTTTGAAGTGAGGCAACCACAACGGAGAACAATATTCCAAATACGGCCGCACTATAGATTTGTATAACTGCATTATTTCCGTTCCTGGCTACAGACAAAAACACGAACTGCAGCAGTTTCTGTTTGCGTGGGAATCCTCCATCACCCCGAGATGCAAACAGCAGACGGTTCCACACAGCCCAGGAGAGTCCCTGCATTCAAGCATCCTCTTAGCAGCTTGCTTTTAGCTGAAGATGGGGCGGGAGGGGAGTAGCTTCCAAAGGCCTGTGATCTCCAGCTGGTGATGAAACCCCTGCTTCTAACATCCTGCCCTGCTCTCCTAATCTCCACGGACTGTGTGCAGAGGAGGGGGGCTTCGCTCTGCTTGGTTTCTGTGGCACGCACAGAGGAAGGATGGAATATTCCATTCCTCCTCTGCCAGCCTGGTCACTTGTTTACATGAAACTCCTGGTTGCCTATGGCTACCAGGCTAGTGCTTAATTGCAAGACTGGATTAGTGGGCCAGATATTGTGGATTCAGCTATTTTTCACTCCGCTCTTAGGCCTGCAAGGCAATGCACTTTATGCCTCAGACGGACAGCTCATGCAAATTGCCTGATTGCTGAACAAAATGCATTAGAATTTTGTGAACTCCCAATAAGAGTTTAGCTTGCTTACCTGGGAGGTGGTGTCGGGGGAGCCTGTGGGTACTGTCTGTCAAACACGTGCATGTCGTAGGAGGGGGGAGAGTAAACCGGAGGCGGCTCTTCATCTGAACTGTCAGGTTCTAGAGTCCGTTCCAAGATCTGAATCAAATGAGAGAGGCAGAAGGAGACAGAATTTATAATGGCTTTGCACATTACAGAGATCCGAGAAGTGCAGAAACGGTGAGGACTAGGGATGTAAAGGAGGCCGTGATTGTGCTCACTGCAATCAGCAGCGTTTCTCTTCTGCTACAGTTTGACTTCTGCTAAGACCTGCCTCTCTATCTGCTAGGGCCAAAACTTGTGCAATTGATATCATAATTCATATTAATGCATTTCAGTAGAAGGGCAATGTCAAAAACGATACAGACAGTAACATAATCCTTTCCATAAGGTTTGCAGACTAAAAATACAACCATAAATACTGTTCCCGACATGAGGCGAAAAAATATATAAATTGTGGCAATTTACGTTCCCATTTCTGATCAAATTCTATGGCATCCCCACTGAGGTCTCATGGCTATGGCTTCCTCGCTTTCACTAAAAGGAGGCAGCTCTTAATTTGTTGTTGTTTTAAAACTCTATAAGATGAAGGGCGGGGGAAGTGGGAACTGACACAGCAGAAGGCCAAAGGAAAAATGAACTCAAAAGATCTGCAGAAGGAGCTGAAGGTTAAAAGTAGCAAATGGGGGTTAAGGGAGGGGGCAGCAAGGGACAAGTCATGGAAGAACTTTCCGTCCACTCAGCCTCTCATTTTTCCAACCCTAAATTCACTCTCCACATTTCTGCAGCAATTTGAAATTTTTTTCTTTTTCATGACAATTCATCAGCATTTCAATGCAGTTGCCCTCCATACATTCTACCTGGCCCCCAGGACTCTCCTTGGCCCTCACCACTCACAGGCCCTGCTTCACGCACCTGAGGCTCCCTGCCTGTAGAGCAATGCTTTCCAAACTTGGGTCGCCAGCTGTTTTTGGACTACAACCCTCATCATCCCTGACCACTGGGTCCTGCTAGCTAGGGATGATGGGAGTTGTAGTCCAAAAACAGCTGGGGACCCAAGTTTGGAAAACACTGCAGTACAGCAAGGCTAAGCATCTTATGATGCCACACAGCTAAATACACTTCAATAGCCACCTTTCAGAGCCTGACAGGTGCTTCACAGCCGCCTCTGTTTCTGCAGCCTCAAACACACAACACAACCAGGCTCCCATTGCCCTCTGGAGGCCCCGCCGTGCCCAGCTGGTGGGCTGAATGCATCTTGCAAGGGCCGTGAGTCGGGTAGACCCCTGGGGAAACTCCAAGACTGGACAGACAACCAGCCACTTGGCCTTAAGTCACCCCAAGGCAGGACGTGCCCCTCCACACCTGACTTCTCCCGCTACTAGAGGGGGGGGGGAAGAGTTTCAACTCCACCGAGATCCTGGCAGCCTTGGAGCAGGGAGCGTGTGCTATCATCTTGCCAGGATGTTTTCAAATCCGCAAATAGTCGACGAGCTATTCACGCAACATGAAACCCGCTTGCAGTTGTCCCTCTAACCAAGCGCGACACACAGCCTGCCCTTGTCAGATCTGCTTTGAAAGAATGTGAGGCCGTTGGCTTAATCTCGCCGTGGCTGCTCTGATGTTGTCATCCACCCCTTTCTCTCTCCCCCCCCCCACCTTGTCTTTTTCTGCACGGCAAAGCTCATGCACATAGTTTTTCCTACTGCCATTCTTAAGGTCCGCATGGGGGCAGGAGATGTTATCCTTTAATGCCCTATAACTCTTGTGCTCCTTATTTATTCACAGGAGAGCCCCAAACCCGTAAACCTGCGTGTGTCCTGAACTGGCAGTGGCTGACTAGGAACAGGAGACCTTGCAGTCCAGGCATAGGCAAACTCGGCCCTCCAGCTGTTTTGGGACTACAACTCCCATCATCCCTGACCACTGGTCCTGTTAGGTAGGGGTGATGGGAGTTGTAGTCCCAAAACAGCTGGAGGGCCGAGTTTGCCTATGCCTGTTGTAGTCAGTCAGAGTAGAGAGCTCAATGAAGGACACTGACCCAGTATGAAAAGGAACCCAATATCCTAATGCTGTTATACAAATCCATGGTGTGACCGCATTTGGAATGGGCGCCTCACCTCAAAAAAGATATTGTAGTGTGGAAAAGGCTCAGGGAAGGGCAACCAAACTGACCAAGAGGATGGAGCCCTTATGAAGAAAGGTTGCCGTAGTGTTTGGGGCTCGTGGGCGGCCAATGAAGCTGAATGTTGGAACATTCAGGATAATAGACTTTTTCATGCAGTGCAGAGTTAAACTATGGAACTTGCTCCTGAAGGAGGTAGTGATGGACGCCAAATTGGATGGACCTCAAAAGAGGACTAGACAAATTCATCCTGGCTGGTTATGCTTCTGAATACCAGTTGCTGGAAACCACAAGACGGGAGAGTGCTCCTGTGCACAGATTGTGCTTGAGAGCTTCCCACTTGCATCTGGTTGCCACTGCAATTATAAGATGTTGCACTGGATGGGCCCCTGGCCTGATCCAGCACAGCTCATCTTATATTTTTATAGAATTTTTCTGTCCCGGTTCAGGAGGATGGGAGTTGTAATCCAAAACATGGGACGGGGCAGGGCAGCAGGGACTAGTGTATTTATTTATTTTAAATATATACTGCTATATACACTGCAAACTGCTAAGCTATCTATATAAAAACAGAGGGAGCGGAAAAACCCCACAACGTTCATTTTTAAAAAAAAAAATCCTAAAACCTAGAAGAAAACAACAAATGGCTTAAAATGGAGTAGAGTGCGAAACACAGATTTATAAAGTAATACGATCCTCACGCCGCAACAGTGCATTTAGTGGCGGGTTTATTCCGCTCTATCAGTCATTCCACAATGCTTCTCCAATGCTACCACATGGCATTAATGCAGCAAATTTTGGGAGGGGAGAGAACCAGAACATTTGGGGTCTAAAAAGTTTCAGGCTTTCCGCAGCAAGTTACAGGATATTCACTGATTAGAAACCAAGCAGCATGACAAAGCGTGGTATAAAATACAACCACCACCTCAGCAATCACAGTCCAGTTTGTTGATTCCATAGCTCCCTGCTCCCCCAAATCCTCTGGTTTTATTTTCGCCACACAAGAAAAACAGCCGACCCCTGGAACATCAGCTAGGAAACACCCAGGCCTGGTTTTACCACAAAGCATCATTGCTGGCACCAGCCTTGGCACCTTTCATTGGATTTCCCCATTCCCCCCAGTATTCACTGCTGGGCTGGGCAGCCACCATTTTCACTTCCCACAATGCCCTGCAGCAGTAAAAACAGAGGACACCCAGCAGCAATCGAAGAAGCACTGCCACGTTGGGTAGGCATGGCACGCAAGCATAAGGAGGGGTCCACCAGAGGGCGTTTTGCGGACGGCCTCCACAACGCAGTGAGGTTTACCTCAGGAGGAATACTGTCATCTGAATCCGAGCTGTCGTCATATCCGCTGCCATCTAAGTTCATCTGCAACAGCTGGTCAATGGTGGCATCCACTGCGCCATTGTTCGCCCTCAAGACACATTCAATGATGTCATAATCCATGTTGGGGAACATAGTCTTGAAATCTTCCATGGCCTGGTTGAATTCCAGCCGCCGGACTTGCCTTGCGGGGCGGCTGTTGTTGAGTTCCTGGGCAGAGGAGCCGTTCCTTGAGCTGCCATTGCTGCTGCTCCGCCGGAACAGACTTGTCATTTTTGATAACTGCTTTTGGAAAATGTTTAGACTTTTTTTTTTTTCAAACCAGCTTTTGAGGTAGAAAGGAAGGAAAGAGAATAAACGTATAAATCCCCAGGCCAGGAGGAAGAAAAGGTGAGGAGGCACACAGTCTGCCTTCCAGATTTGTCGTCAAGAAGCTACGTCGACATCTTCCAGCGCCGCTAGCCAGTAATCCACAACAAAATGGCGGGACATTGGCGATGCCAAAATGCAACGCTGCTGAATATGCCTGGAGAATTTCGGACCAAGGTGAATCTACCACAGGAGGAAGTCCGAGAGAAGGCCCTTCAGTACGGCGTCCGGAGCCTCAGAAACATGTTTGACTGAAAAATAAAAAGATTTTTTTATTTTGTGTGAGAAATGTAACCAGAGATAGCTGGTTTTGAACAGTTCACCTGCCCACACAACTCCTGAGACAACTGGGAATTGGCAGAATTTGAGCTGAGTTTGGGGGTGGAAATCCTCAAATAAAATTTATTCAAACATCTAAACAAACTTTCTACTTCATTGGATGTCCCTGAGTTCTGGTATAATGAGAGAGGGAGGTTTCGTGTTGGCTAGGCCTCTTGCCTCCTCCAAGTGTGTCATTACTTTTAGGATCATACTGAGTCAGACCTGTTGGTATCTAGCTCAGTATTGTCAACACTGACTGGGAGGAGTTCTCCAGGGTTTCAAACAGGGAGTCTCCCCCAGCCCCCCCTGAAGATACTGGGGATTGAATCTGGGATCTTCTGCATGCAAGGCAGATGTGCTATTAATGAGCTGCGGCTCTTGCTTTTGAAATTAGAGGCTGGCAAGCCTGGATATAAATGTGTTTAAAAAACAAGAAGTGGATTTTTGCAGCATCAAAAAGGAGGAAGATACTACAGCAAGCATCTAATTTAAAATAAATGAATAAATGTGTCCACAATTGCATAGCAGGAAAATTAAACAACTCTCTTTTTGCTACGTTGGTTGTGTTGATTTCAGTGTTAAAAAGAAAATATATAAAGCGCACGGAAACAAAATGGATAGGAAAAGAATACATCAGGACATGTTGCAGAAATGTGCCTCATAGGGTTGTATTCAAGCAAGTTCTATTCTGAGCTGACCCACTGAAGTTGGTGGGTTTTACTCAACGTAGCACTAAGGGCACGGGGCATGAATGGGGAAGAAAAGGCAGCAAAAGTAGAAATCCTTGAGCTGAAAGGATGCGTTTGCTGGATACTGCCCAATGGACCTGTGTTAAATATGCCCATTATTTTCAACTGGTCTAACTCTGAGCATGACTTAACACTAGACGCAACCCATAGTATTTTGCTTTGCTGTTAAATACCTCAAATCCACAAGAGCAGAAAGCACCACCAATTCAATTATTAGTATTGCCTTTTCCCCCTTTGAAAACACAGAAAGAAAATACCATTTATTTCTGGTACAGACTCCACTGATGGATGAAATTACACCAGGAATGAATTGGGCAGGGTTTTTTTTGGGGGGGGGGAAGCGTTCCATCACATTATTTCATTTCCATTACGTGGCAGGCAGAAGATTTCAAAAGCCAACGAGATAATAGAACCATATTAATAGTGTGTGTGTGTGTGTACGCAAAGGAAAAAGAAATGTCATTAGAACCTCTTAGCGAGACAGCGTGCAGGCAGACTTAACACCATTAGGCAAAGCAATAAGCTGCAAAATTTACCCATGCGTTAACAATTCTCTTATCACGCATACATATTATGCACAGATGTTCTGTTCTTGTACTAACCGATTCATGTCAGCGATAAAACTGCAGCCTTTTAACGCTTTGAATTATTCTTGGAAACACGGGAGGCTGGTCTGGTAGGACAAGTGGGGCGCTGCCCCACTAACCTCAGTCTGAACTCAGCCTCCACCTGCCTGCTTGACTTCTTACATCTAGTCCAGGAGATGGCCCTGCCTTCCAACTGCCTCCTCCTTATACAGTAGTCTGTGATGCCCTTGTAGAACTAGGCAGTGGGGAAGAAGGTAAAGGTAAAGGTACCCCTGCCTGTACGGGCCAGTCGTGTCCGACTCTAGGGTTGCGTGCTCATCTCGCTCTAGAGGCCGTGAGCCGGCACCTTCCGAAGACACTTCCGGGTCACGTGACCAGCGTGACGAAGCTGCTCTGGCAAGCCAGCACCAGCGCAGCACACGGAAACGCCGTTTACCTTCCCGCTATAAAGCGGTCCCTATTTATCTACTTGCACTTTGACGTGCTTTCAAACTGCTAGGTGGGCAGGAGCTGGGACCGAACGACGGGAGCTCACCCCGCCGCAGGGATTTGAACCGCCAACCATACGATCGGCAAGTCCTAGGCACTGAGGTTTTACCCACAGCGCCACCCGCGTCCCATAGCGCCACCCGCGTCCCATAATGGGGAAGAGGATGGGGACAAAAGGAGAATGAGTCAGCTTTGCCTGTCGTCTGCTCCAATTCCGCCCACTATGGGACTCCCTGCAAAACTTGGGTCCCCAACTATTATTGGACTACAATTCCCATCATCCCTAGCTTGTAGGACTTGTGGTCAGGGATGATGGGTGTTGTAGTCCAACAACAGCTAGAGACCCAAGTTTGGAAAGCACTGCTCTATGGGCAGAGAACTGCAGGGGTGTGAAGCAGGGCCAGTGAGTGGTGAGGGCCAGAGAGAGCTCTGAGGGCCAGGTAGAATGTACAGAGGGCATTTGCATTGAAATGCTGATGAATCGTCATGAAAAAGAAAAACCTTGCAAATTGATAAACACTGGCCTAGAGAGACCTCTGGTCTCATCTAGCAGGGCTCTTTTTTGATTCCAGAAAAGGGAGGCTTCCCTAACTGGTCCTTTTTGCCCTGTCCTGGAGGCTGCTCTTGGGGGCAGAGTGCAGCCAGCCCCTAACCGTGCTGCTCATAAGCTTGCACCAGCTGCCTATACTCTTCCCCCCACGACTCAGATGCACAGCTCATAGCCACCAGGGGCCATTGTGGGTCCGATGTCATGCAGCTGAGGCCAGAACTTCTGGTGCTTACTGAAGACTGTATAACCCAGCAGATTTTTCAATTAAATTATGATTTTGATTATGGCCTGTCACCGCAGGTCTCTTCTTATAAAATGAATTTATTAGAGGGGGGAAACCTTGTGTTTTCAGCTGAACTGTTTTGGAATACATAGAAGACTTACCGGGATAATTCACAGGGGCAGCACCGCCATCTCATTCTCCAGCAATTCCAGGAAAGCTACTTGTTACCAAGAGAGGGAGATTCTTTCATTGCCTGTTCAGACCGAGAGTGGGGGAACCATAGCAACCTGTAAGAAAATGCTTGTGTTAGTGCTATGTCATTCCTTAGTTTGCTGAATGGTTGTGGGGGAATGTTTCGCAAGGAAAGTAAAACTGCAAAAAAAGACCCCCACCAACAAAACTATGTAGACAAACCTTCCCCAACAACTTTCAGCGGGAATTCAGGGTGCATTTTGCTATTTCAAATTGTGGGAAACCTAGGTGGGGGTGTTGCAAGGCAGTGACAGTTTGCAGACTGGCGATTAATATTAAAGTTGTTCCAAGCACCATTATTACATCTTGTAAATATGCTATCGCAATTTCTTCATACCTGCCGTACTCAGGAAATATTAGAGAGCTTTCTTTTATCACATGTTGGCAGTAACTAGAAAATGATTTGTCAAAGGTTGTTAAAGGATCCACAGAGTGGTCTGACCCATGGGGCATAATCCACAGGGCCATTCTGCTCAATGGGTCTTGAGCAGGGAGTCTCATAGATTAAGCACCAGCTCCCTGCTCCACTAGCCAGAAAATAAAGAAACCACAGGCAGTTCCAGCTGGGACCCTCTGAAATAACCCAGAATCCTCGGGGGAGTGCCATTGGAGGGCAAATTTGATGCCACCGGCATTGCATGACTATACCCAAGATCCTCCTCGAACAAACACTCCTGGTGTGGCCCTTATTCTGGGAGGTGGTGGTGGTTGCAATGTTAAGGGAATCCAGACCAGGTTTTATGTGTTCCAGATTAGCAGAGCATGGAACAGTTCCAGTCCAGTTTTTACACAGAGCATGGGCGCTGCAGAGACTAGGCCTTGGGTGGGGTGTGGCTTTTCTCCTGCTTCATATGCGAGTTTGTTCTCAACCAAGCGGCTTGGTCACCAACCTTCATACGAAGACACTCTGGTGAGAAAGTTGGGTTGAGCATGGGAGGTTGTCCCACAGTGATGTGGCTTTTAAAAACACACTGGGCCAAATACCTCCAGGCTAAAGGGTTGTTGTTTTCTTGCCATGAGTATTCTGCATCACGTCATTGATGCAGTAACAGTGCATCGGTGGTGGACCACCAATATTCTGGACCACCAATACACTGGACCATCCACACATCACTCAACTTTATGAGTTGTTCTGTGACGATTCCCTGATGTTATCACATTTTTGCCGTCGGGAGGGTCACTCCTCCGCTACAGCACCATGAAAGCAGAACATCTGTGGTGAGAGCCAGTGTGGTGTAGTGGTTAGAGCGGTAGTCTCGTAATCTGGGGAACCGGGTTCGCGTCTCTGCTCCTCCACATGCAGCTGCTGGGTGACCTTGGGCCAGTCACACTTCTCTGAAGTCTCTCAGCCCCACTCACCTCACAGAGTGTTTGTTGTGGGGGAGGAAGGGAAAGGAGAATGTTAGCCACTTTGAGACTCCTTAAAGGGAGTGAAAGGCGGGATATCAAATCCAAACTCTTCTTCTTCTTCTTCATATAAAGTTACAGCGCTTCAGCAGGAAGTTATGCAAAAGCCACCAATTGGAAATAAAGGCAGCATGACTGCTTCAAAACTTTTGCAGGAACAAAGTGGGATTGCATACACCTGCCCCCAAACCATTGTGATCACAAATAATCATGAATGCACAATAAAAGACATCTGGAAAGGTCCTTTAAAAAAAAAACCCAAAACCCCAAACCACTTCTGTTATGTTTCAAGGTGGCTACTTCTCTGCAGGCCCAATGTTCATCTGCCTTGCAGATGCTTTGCCTTTTGAATGGATTTCAAAGAATAGTCCAAGCAAATTGAACATTTCCATGCAAGCCTTTGGAGCTTTCCTGCTGCAGGCTGGGGAAGGAGCCAAGGAGCCTTAGTACCAGCCTCATTAACAACCAAGCAAAGGGACGTTAAGCTGACGGCAGACTGAATTCAATTAAGTGAACATCTCCAAGGTGCCGCGGAGCGGGTTATTACAAGCTCGCAGAGGAACAAAACTGGTTCACCCGTGTCTCTTTTGCATCCTGTTCCGAGTGCTCACTTGCAGAAACAACTTTTGCTTTGTATTGCTCACCGGTGGACGTGAATTTAGCACGCCTCCAGAAAGAGGCAGTCCAGCAAAGGCGATGGGACTTCGCAGTTTACTTATCAGAAAAGTGTCTTAGCTCAAAAGAGTGGGCTCAGCGACAAGAAGGAAGGAAGGAAGGAAGGAAGGAAGGAAGGAAGGAAGGAAGGAAGGAAGGATTGTAGAGTTCAAAGGGACCCTGAGGATCATCTAGTCCAACCCCCTTGCAATGCAGGAATATGCAGCTGTCCCAAATGGGAATTGAACCTGCAACCTTGGCATTATCAGCACCATGCTCTAACCAACTGGGCTATCTGCTTCACATTCAGAAGGTCCAAGGTTCAATCCACTACATCTCCAGGCAGAGCTGGAACAAACCTCTGCCTGGCCCAGGGGGAGTTCTGAGGGCCAGGCAGAAATGCCTGGAGGGCCACATTCAGCCCCCCAGGGCTTGAGGATCCCCACTCCTGTTCTAGGCACTCTCTCCTGGGGCTTATAAGAAGACAACCCTGCTGGACTAGGCCAAAAGGTCCCATCCAGTCCAGCGTTTTTCTCTGCACCCAGCAGCTTACAGGGAGATGGGGCATTCTCTGCTGCTTGCCCTCGGCATCTGGCAGTCTCTAAGCACGGAGGTCAATCAGAGCAGGATTACAGCTGTAGCACAGCTGTTGGCTCCCAGCAAGATGGGGAATTATTCTCTCTCATACCCTGAAATGCAGCAACCTGGTTGCTCGCCTGGCATTATTTCAATGTAAACCCCCTGCCCCCCACCCCTGTTGCTGGAAACAGCTAGGTGTTCACGGTTTCTATGTCATTCCATCCCTCCCACTTGGATAATACAGAACAGCGCCTGGATAATAATCACCCTCACCATTACGCAGACGGCCCTAGAAAAAAACCTGGCACGCACCCGCTGCCATTTTTCAAAACGGATCAAAACCATATTGCGCCCTTCTGCAATTTGTCCACGAATGCCTCATAGAGGGCCCTTGAACACATGCTTCTCCCCCCGCACTGGCATGTTAACTGTTCATTCACAGCTTTTGGCATGTGTGCAGGTTTTCATCGGGCCAATAAAGCCTCCCACGCGCTCCATTCAAAGCTATTCCACCCATTCCAGTGCAAAGAAATGTTGGAAATTCTCAGGAACCCTTGCACAAGAGACCAGAAATGTGCTCGCCAGCAGGAACCTTGTTTTTGATGCTGGTGGGTGCCTGCCCCAGGACAAAGCGAGGAGACGGGTTTGATGCAGCAGCAAACAGTTAATGAGCACTATCCTAGGCTGCATCAACAGAAGTTAAGTGTCCAGATCAAGGGAAGTAATAGTACTATTCTACTGTGCCTTAGTCAGACCACACCTAGAGTACTGTGTTCAGTTCTGGACACCACAGTTTAAGAAGGATGTTGGCAAGCTGGAACGTTTGCAGACAAGGGCAACCTAGATGATAAAGGGTTTTTGAAACCATGTCTTATGAGGAATGGTTGAGTGAGTTGGGTATGTTTGGCCTGGTAAAGAGGAGACTGAGAGGAGATATGATAGACATTTTCAAATATCTAAAGGGCTGTCACATGGAAGATACAGCAAGCTCATTTTCAACTGCTCTGGAGGGCAGGACCTGAAACAATGGAGTCAAGTTACAAGACAGGAGATTCTGACAATATAGGAACTTTCTGACAATAAGAGCTGATTGACAGTGGAATAGACTCCCATGGGAAGTGGCGGACTCGCCTTCATTGGCAGTTTTTAAGCAGAGGCTGGGTGGCGTCAATGAGGAAGAGGTGAGACAGGGAGGGACCCCCCCATTGGCTCAGCTAAGACCACCTGCCATTTGGCTCCTCCCCTCCACCAATTGCTATCCATGGCCACGTCACCTGATCATTATGGCACTTCATTATGGAGTGGCATGGAAGCCTTGCTGCTCACAGGTTGGAAGCCATTATTCTACGCAAGCAAACAAAAATCACAGAGTGTTTTAGCGGGGGGGACGGGGACATTTCAACCATTTAGTTTAAAAATCTGGCTAAGAGACCATGTCCATCAACTTAAATATTCTGCTGTGGGGTTTTCCTCCTAGCTTCTGGTATTTGGCACAAAATCCCCTGCTAATTATTTGTAAACCAATCCCATTCCACATGAACTGATTAGCTTTCCAGCCCTCCAATTTAAGAAGGGGATCAATGGAACAACATTAAGGAAGCACTTTTTAAAAATGCCTGTAAAGGAAGGCATAAATGACTGCTAAATATTAAAAAAGCGAGATGAAGCCAGCAGTTGCATCCGGAGAACAGCTGACCAGTAGAAGTAGAAAAACAGAAGCTGTTGATATTTTAACTGAATTGAACATAACACAAGAACAGTAAAATACTGTGGGGGGTTATTGTTTCTGTTTGTTAGTATGGTGTGCATTTTTGTGTTTTCGTATTGTAAACCGCCCTGTCAAGATCCTCGGATGAAGGGCGGTATAGAAATATACTAAATAATGAATAATGGCTCATCTAGTCCAGCATCCTCACAGCCGCCAACCAAATGCATGTGGGAAATCCTCAAGAAGGGCTTGAATACAAGAGCCCTCTCCCCTGCTTTTCCAGAAACTGGTATTCACAAGCATTACTGCCCCCGACCATGAAGGCAGAGCATGACCATTGTGGCTGAGAGCCACTGACAGATTCATCCTCCGTGAATTTGTCCAGGTCCTCTTTTAAAGCCATCCAAGTTGGTGGCTGTAACTACCACTTGCGGGAGTGAACTCTACAGCACCAATTCGCTGGCATGGAGAGGGCCACCAGCCGGCTGAGACAGGAAAAGCATCTGGGTTTGCATGCGGAAAGTCCCTGATTGAATGAGGTAAACTTGTCTTGAAAGTCTAGAGATTAGCTGCTAGTCACTATAGCAAATATTGGGCTAGATGGGTCACTGATCTGGCCTACTGATAAGGCAGCTTCCTAGACACTTAGATCCCAGAGCTATAATCCCCCACAGTAGTTTAACAATTCTGTGAGGGGAGAGACTCCACCAGGCAAGGCCTCCTTCCACCTGCCTTGCCCCACTCTCTGCTTCTCAATGTGTATTGTTTTAGGTACTGTGGCTTGCCGTTGTTTAATTGATTATAGCTTAGATATTATTGTAGCTGTTGAGTGGATTTCTGTTTAACTTTTATATGTTGATATTATTATTTTATACTATTCTAATGATTGTTGAATGATACTTTTTTGAAGGAGGTTGCCTATTTTAAAGTTATGTTTTATTATCACATTTTTGTATTGCATTAGATTGTTATAAGATGTACATTTTTTGTTTCTTCAGCTTGTAAACCGCCTTGAGTATTGTAAGATAGAAATAAAAAATGATGATGATGATGAATTCATCCCTCTTTGCAGGGAACTCTGGGAATTGTAGCTCTGTGAGGGGAACATGGGTCTCCACACAACTCTGAGCACCTGTCCCCCAGGATGCTTTGGGGAAAGCCATGACAGTTTAAAGAGGTATGAGAGTGTGGTTGGTGTGGATGTGGCCTTGTGCCAGCATGGATGTATTTGCCAATAAAAAGAAGATGCATGCAAACCACACATGCCCTCCCAGACGTAACCCCTCAAGACTCTGGAGCAGCAGCTGAATTCTGAGGAATGGCGTCGCTACAAGCAGTTCACACCAGCAAAAAGTTGACAAGACGTTCCCTCTGAAAGGCAAAACTGGGTCACACATCCATGGCATACATTTGGCTCCCTGTCCTTTGCGTCATCGTGCAGTGGACCTGGGGGCAGGCCTGCGTGAGTTGTGCGGATTCCTGACAGCTGATCTTCGTATGTGGGAGTCCAAAGCATTTAATACCACGTCGGCTCAGACCTCGAACACCTGTCTTTGGTTTGCAGAGGTGGCAGAGGCCGGTCGTGGAAACTCCCCTCTGTCCTCCTTACCAGGGCTGGGAGCATAATCCCCCACACACAGTGAGCAGAAGGCTGCAAAAACGAACCTCCTAAGCCTACCAAGCTCAGTGTTGTACCAAAGAGCCTCTCCTTAGAACTGTCAATTTCAGCGTCTCTCCGTTTCTTATTTTTCCAGGCTTCAGTTCTCCACATCTGCATATAAGTTTCCAATTTATTTTTATTTTATTTTTTTGTAGTGAGAATTTCTCCTAATAGGCACATGTTTGCAAAACAGTTTCGCCTAATATCATGTATTTTCACCAATATACGCATTCTGTACACATTCCTTAGCTGGAGAACTGAATTGCAAAATTTAAACACGAGCCCATTTTGAAGAATGACTGTGTTTCAGTTCAGGTACTGTTTTGGGGACTGTGAATTAGGTAGGTTCGCCTTTAAATGCAAACCGGATCTAATTTATCCCCCATCCCTAGAAGTGCTGCTAAATGACAGGAGACCAGAAAGGGTAAGACATTTAATGACTTGCTGAAGTAGCTTTGTGTTCACCTTCAAAATCACAGAAGGTTGCAGGAGGTTGGACTAGATGGCCCTTGGAGTTCCTTCCAACTCTACAATTCTATGATTCTAAGGTAGAAGACCTAACCATGAAGCTCTTTGAGTGACCTTGGGCCAGCCACTCACTTTCAGTGAGAAGGGCAAAACCATATATGTCACAAGCAGAGGCCCAAATTCTTGCTCACCACACTGAGGGTGTCATTACTATGAAGGCCAGACCTTGCTTACAAGGCTCTTGGTGGCAACATATCAAACCAACACCTGCTTGGCCTCTCTCCCTCCATTTCAAAACAGTCTCGAGTCTGAGAGCCACCATTTAAATTACCCACAATGCAACTGAAGGACTATTGCTCTGGGGCATTGTGGCAAATTAAAATGGCAGCTCCTGGTTATCCGGTGCCAGTTCAGAGCATTGCTGCCGTGGCATCAAAACATGGGGAAGGAGGAGGAGAGTGCTGGCCTCTAACTCTCATAAAATAAAAGCACCTGAGTGATCCCTTGTTAATGCCGTTCAGCCATATATTAAGCTGCAGAGACTAAGCTAGTTGCCGGGGGGCAGGGACACAAAGCAATCAGGAGGAAATGAAATGGGCAAGCCCTCTGGGGACAACCAGGCACACACACACACACACACACACACACACACACTTTTCCAACAAGAATTGATCCTCCAAGACTCCACAGCAGAGTAAAAGCTCCATCAGGAAATGCAGAACCAATGGCAAATTGTAGAGTTTGTCTGTATTCCTCAAAGTGGGGAAAAGAAGCTGAGAGAACAAATGAACAAACTGATACCAACCACAGCAATGGAAAGAATGGGCATACAAAGAAGATCAGGGGATCTAGAAAATGACATGGTTTTACTAGCCTCCTACAGTTAGTCACCAGGCAGCACTTTTGCTGGAGCAACTGTGGGAAGGATCATAGAATCATAGAGTTGGAAGAGACCACAAGAGCCATCGAGTCCAACCCCCTGCCAAGCAGGAAACACCATCAGAGCACTCCTGACATATGATTGTCAAGCCTCTGCTTAAAGACCTCCAAAGGAGGAGACTCCACCACACTCCTTGGCAGCAAATTCCACTGTCGAACAGCTCTTACTGTCAGGAAGTTCTTCCTAATGTTTAGGTGGAATCTTCTTTCTTGTAGTTTGGATCCATTGCTCCTTGTCCGCTTCTCTGGAGCAGCAGAAAACAACCTTTCTCCCTCTCTGTTCAGAGGCTCTCTGTTCCTACGGCTGCTCTGGGTTACCTGCCACACAGGGAAAACAGTGTCTCCTCCTTGGGGTCCAGGGTCCAAGACTAGTCAGGGATTTGAACCTGTGTCTCTCCATTCCTGGAGAATGTGGGCGTCTTCCCCCCTCCCCACTAGCTGAGCATCTGTCTTGCCACCTTATTTGCTCAACTCTCAAGCCACAATGTAAATTTATGTCTTAAAAAAAGCAATACTTCAATGCTACGAAGGCAAGGACCCAAACAACCACATCTGGCTTTCAGAAAACTGTGTTTGGGGGCATTGACCCTCTCTAGAACAGCTTCTAAAAATATCTGAAGTCTGGGGGGGGTCCCCCTCCCCCTTTGTATCTTGTGACTGATGTGTTGCTGATCCATACTGGAATTCCAGCCTCCTATACTTCTAAATTAAGAAATTAATTGAGAAAAGTAGAGGGACTTAATTGAAAAGTGCCATGCCTCGCAGGCTTGCTCTCTCTATACATTGCATGGGAAAGTAATCTGACCTCAGTAGGATGACATTCTTGAAATAGCTGAGGGAATTCAAACATGAAATAAGATTTACAAGAAGGGAGGACGGCGAGAATGTGAAGGCAATACTCAGTGCTTTGTAACACAGAAATAGGGGTGCGGGTAACTCAAAGTCTGCTTCAGTAACACAAAGCCGGCATAAGACAGGATTATCACACACCAACACCGAACCAGTTAGCTGATGGAGGAGGGGAGCTGAATCCTCCTCAATTTGGGTGCATGAGGGGGTACCATGCACAGAACTCCCTCACACACCCAAATCTGAAGAAAGCAGGACTGAATTCCCTGTCCAACAGGTGAAGAGTCGAACGTCTACTCATGTGCGCCATCTGCCCCCACCTCCACGAGTGTCAATTATCTACTATCATTATGACATCAGATGATTGACAGGTTGGTGGGCCTACCCCTTGCCAAAGTTGGCCCATTCAGTGGGGAGGGAAGTAACAATTTGGAGCATCAACCCTGCTTCTGTTGTCTACACCCTTCTAACCTCTAGGTTAGATCACTGCAATGCATTATATGTAGGTCTGCCTTTGAAGACAGTTTGGCAACTGCAGTCAAACTGCTGACCAACAGAAGATGGTCTGAGCACATAACACCAATTCAGGCTTGACCGCACTAGTTTCCACTTAGTTTTCTGGGCTCAGTTTAAGTTTTGACCTACAAAGCCTTAAGCGGGTCAAGACACAATACCGCAAGGACCGCCTCTTTTCGCATGAACCAACCCGGACCCCCATTAGTCACCAGAGGGCCTTCTCTCCCATTTCCCCTCCAAGGGAGTATAGAGGGTGTCAACAGAAGAACAGGCCTGCTCAGTAGTGGCCCCCTGCTTATGGAATGTTCCCCCCAGTGAGACACACTTGGCGCCATCATTACCTGTATCTGGACGCCAGGCAAGAACATTTCTTTTCCACCAGGCCTTTGACCTCCTCCTTCAGTGAGCAGAATGTCTTAGTCCTGCCTCTTTATAAATGTGAATGCATTTTAGCTTTTATTCCGTTTTACCTTTACGTTGGTTTTAGTGTATGTTTGTAAGTCGCTTTGAATTAAGTTTAGTAAACAAAGTGGCAGGTAATTTCAATAAATAATAATAAGGATTTTTTTTTAAAGGTGCCAGAACGCCATACTGAAGTGTAGCAACAGAAAAAACCCCACTGGCACTAATACACATACAATTTAAAGGAGGCAAACATTTAGCCAATCCATCCAATTGATTAATTAAAAGCATCCTGATTGACTAAATGTCTGCACCTTATTCACAGGGCAATGACTGTGGGATTTTAAAAAACAAACAAAACACCATCCTGTGTGATGATTTTAATGCAAGAACCTACAAAACAGGTTCAAAACTGCAGTTGCCCAGGGATGGATGAGGTGGGGAACAAAACAGCAAGATGGGAAGGGTTGGAATGTGAGGAACTGGCTTTCATGTTGTTCTAAGTATGGGTACTTTACTTACTCATCAAAATGAGCCTTTGCTATAGTTTTGCCTGCTAAACTTAACAGGTAGGCAGCTACCTAACGGAAGCATCTCCCCATACCTTGATGGCCTTGGAATCTCTCCCCCTGGCCTTTGGAATGAGACATCCATCAGGGCATTTTCACCTGCGGTGCATCTACAAACACTTATATCTGGACACGGAGCTGGGAGTTTAGCTGAGCCAGAAGCAGCCGAAGCCATGAAGCGCAGGGGAAGAGGGAGGGGCACTGTTGCTCTCTGAGAAACCAACAACGCAGAAACAACCATTTTCCTGCCTGTTTTGCAGAGCCTTCCAATAAGTGGCACAGCACAAGCTTTGCATGCAAAAGGTCCTCGGTTCAATTCCCCAGCTGCGAAAGACTCCTGTCTGAAACCCTGGAGGGCTGCTCTGATGACAATACGGAGCCAGATGGAGCAATGGTCTGACTAGGAATAAGGCAGCTTCCTATGTTCCCCGAGGATACAATAAATCATCAGAGCTCTCTTGTACAAAAGGAAACAGGACCCTGTAGCTCTGACTGTGGAATTTCTCACAAATCATAAAGGCAATGCGTTTATACAGTGCCGCCCCTGTACATTGGAGGGGGCCTGACTTATAAATGGGCCTGTTCCTCATGGCGGTGGTCCTTCGAGGATCCAAGAGCTTTGGGTTGTCCTCAGCCAGCAGCAGTTCACGGGGAGGGGAGGTGGGTTGCAGTATAATGTGCAAATAAAACCGCCACTTCTTAATCACACCGGTGGGTCAATTGCTGCTCAGAAACCCCCCCCCCCAGGCTCTACACCACAAAGTTATCCCACAGAGTGCAAAAGGGAACCGTGCCTTTGACATCTCTCTCTCTCCTTCCCAAGGCCTCCATAGAAGGCCTTAAAAGGCAGGAGGTGTGTGTGTGTGTGTGTGTGTGTGTGTGTAGGAAAAGAGAAATAAACCATTATTGATTTGCCGAAGGCGAGGCAAAAGCAGAAAGACTGCATGTGTTTCTATGGAAACAGAATGTGTGCAGTTTGAAAAGAGTTGGGGGGGGGGGAGAGAGAAAACCCTCTCATTTATGGGCACTGTAAATTATTTAAGCAGGACAGGGCTCTGTCCATTAAGGTCTAAGGGGAAAGATTTAAAGCTATTCATTATGCAGAGAGACACAACCTGCTTAATTCAGACCCACCAGCCTAATGCTTGGGAAGCAGAAGGCAAGTCATTTAGGTCTTACATTATTGGCTTATCATAATAAATAATAATAATAATAATAATAATAATAATAATGCCCTGCTTGCAAAAATAACTGCAGAATTAAACAGTAAGCACACAATATGGAAAACCACATTAAAAAACCACACCAGCATAATAATAATACAAGAGTGCACATGAATACTCATGTTCTATTGCCACGAGTAAAGCTGGGTCCTTCTGCACTTAATAAGGCAATAATGTGAAAGAAAGTGCGAGGGGAGGAGCCAGAAATGGGGTGGAGCCTGAAGCAAAGAATCCAAAATGGCACCTTCCACTTGGTGGCAAAGATTTAATAACCAAAGGGTGGTATCCAATTAGAGCTATTCACCCACCAAAACGAGTAGACATGGCTAAGGCCCCATCTGCACTGTACATTTAAAAATGTATTATACTAGGCCCAGTGAGGGGTGTAGTTAGGGACGGGGGCGTGGCCTGGAAGGAGGCCTAAGGGCCAGATAGAGAATACTGGATGGTCACATCTGGCCCTGAAACTCAGGTTGCCCATCCCTGACAACATGAAGCTAGCCTCACTCCTCTTTTGACAGACAGAAAATGTGCAGCTAATTTGTAAAGATAAGTGCTGGGGCTCACATCCATGTTGAATTCCCCCCCCCCTCTCTCTCCCAAAAACCCCCCTCCCAAATAAAAACGTCAGATACATGGAGGGCAGCTTTGGTTTTGCAGGAACAATGGAAAGGAACTCCACACATTATTACATCACACATTCCAAGTCACAGCAACTCTTTTAACGCTACAATTGAACCCTGGCTCATATTTCATGACAATAGATAGGTTTGGGGGCTTAGTTGGCATTGCCAAGAGTGAATCAGGTCTTCAAAAGAAGCCTATGGAACAAACAATCCTCCTACTGTCTTGCAAATAGAAATGGCTCATAGTGGGGGTGTTTTTAAAAGAAAAAGGGTTTATCCCATGCATCTGGGTTTGGTTTATTTCCTGGAGAGACAGCCAACATATAAAGCTATTACAGCAGTTATAGTCCCATTTTTGGGTAGCATGCAGCTCTTAAGAGAAAAGGCAAGGATCTATAGAAGAAGGCAGTTCTAAGAGGTTCCTTTTTCCTCCTTTCAGCATTCCTCATTCAGCAGACCGTCCATGTTCCCCAGCAGAGCCGACTGGTCAAACTAAGCTGGTTTTATAGAGTCAAGCCCCAATAAGCTCCAAATTTCCCATCTTCCCTCCCCCCACCTGCACACTGATCATCAAGGCCGAGAGCACACAGCTTTAAAAATTGTCAAAGAGAAAGAAAACAAACAAAAGAAGAAGAGTGAATTTAAAGATCCCGTTTCTCTAGGCGTAGGAAATCTGACAACCTCCTATTGATCTTCTCTTGTTGACAAATGCACCCATGTTGAGATATTATAGGAAGCCAGGCTGTATCGTAATTGCTGCTCCGTGGCAAACCTCCACGATCTCCAACTGTTGCTGCTTGACAGGTACAAGCGTCTGCTTCCTCACCCTGTGCAACAGCTGCTAGAGCCCAGCAAATGCTGGAGCGTCCTGTCCAACTGCACCTATGTGGCAGGTTGCCCCACCAGCAATCTTGTTCCATTGGTGGACCAATTCATCCTTGCTGGAAGGAGAAATCACAGAGAGACGAGTATCCAAAACACCAGGCAAAGATGCAGCCAGTTAACTTAACTAGGACTAGGTTAAGCCAGGGTGCTTTCTCAGTGCTTTTTTTTTCCTCCAGGGGGGAGGAGGGACACAGGGGTACGTATATCCCTAAACATTTTGTGAATCTTTGTACTTTTGTCCATTTGCTGTATTTATTTCCCCCGATCTGAACTATAAAATGGTGGTTTTCTTGAGTCAAAATGAGAGTACACCTAAACGTTTTTTTAAGGAAAAAAAGCCATTGTGCTTTCTTATAGGCGTTCTCCTAACCCAGGCACAGGCAAACTCGGCCATTCAGATGCTTTGGGACTACAATTCCCATCATCCCTGACCACTGGTCCTGTTAGCTAGGGATGATGGGAGTTGTAGTCCCAAAACATCTGGAGGGCCGAGTTTGCCTATGCCTGTCCTAAACACTCTGGTTGCTGTTGTTTTTAATTTTGATTATGTATTTTGTGGTTTTATATTCTAATTTTATCCTTGGAACTGCCCTGAGACCTGTAGGTATAGAGCAGTATATAAATGCAATAACTACTACTACTACTACTAATAATAATAATAATAATAACAACAACAACAATAATAAAGTAGCCCAGAGTTGCTGGGGAAACCCAGTCGGATGGGCAGGGTCCAGATAAATAATAATAATTTATTATTATTATTATTATCATCATCATCATCATCATCATTTACTATTGCAGTTTCCAGGATTCTTTGGTGGAAGCCCTGACTGTCTAAAGCGGTACGATCCTGCTTTAGATGTGTGGTGCAGATGTGGTCCTAGAATCCTGGTGGCAGATCACACCACAAGTGAGAGGTAGCCAGAAATCCCATTTTCCTCTCCCAACAAGTAAATCATAAGCCTGCAGATTGGGGAACTGTGGATTTTTCATTAATTTCCTACGTAAAGCACCAAGTCCTTGGCATTTTAAGAAAAACATTAGCAAGTGACGATGACACTAGGGGCCCCTCAGGCCCACGCTGATTTGTTGGCATAACCAGATCATCGTTTGGGGGAGGGGAAAGAATAGGGATTATAAATATTGATGAGGCAATTACCTTCAATTAGCACTGGCTGGCTGGCACCCCTTAGGAATCTACTTGGAACGATGCCCGCTTCCTGCTTGTTGACTGCTTTCCGCTCAAGCTGGAGTGTGAAGGCCCATTCTTCAGACACAGCAGCACTGAAACAGAGAATATCCTTTTTAAAAAGTGGAGGTTCCAAGGATTGGGGACCTGGGACATTCGGCCGCTGAAGCTATAGCCTGTCCTGATGTGTGCTGGAAGCACTGTGCAAATAAGTTAACGGCAGTAACAATACGATTGCACACGCATCTAAACATGGAACATTTCCAGATATGGATTGTGCAGCTTCCTTTCAAGCAATGAAACAAGGAAATGCTTCACATGAGGAGCTTTAGATTTCTGGGTCTTTTCTCAAGGTACCGCATAACCCTCTGAAATACAATGGGACAAAAATGGGCTTAACATGAAGCAATAAATGCACCCATAAAATGAGCAAACCCATTGCCAGGTGTTGGGGCAGGGGATCGTTAAACGCCGACCAGAAAAACACAAAAGGGCTTCCTATTTCTGCACATTAAAGCTATTTCTGCACAAGAAGACGTCACAAACGGTGTTGGTTTCTCATCGCCCCTCAGTTATTCACCACCTCCTCAAATATTAATGTTTGCAGACTGTCAGCGTTCGATATGTGCCAGGAAAACCGGTTCACCAGAGTTGGAAACTAACGCTGTGTCCCCATCCTTGGCCTGCTTGTGGTAACTGGGACTAGGCCTCAGTCCTTGTGATGCAAAGGAGCTGCCTCACGGAGCAAAAAATATCTATCTTCTCAGAGTCATGGAGCTGTACAACAAAAGCAGAACCCAGAAGATTTTGCAGGCCTTGCCCACAACACACTGCTCCCAGAGTGAAGAGCATGGGTAGGCAAACTAAGGCCCGGGGGCCAGATCCGGCCCAAGCGCCTTCTAAATCTGGCCCGCGGATGGTCCAGGAATCAGCGTGTTTTTACATGAGTAGAATGTGTCCATTTACAGAGGACCTTTGGGTTACAATACCTTCAGGTAACGTAACTTTTGGGGTGCAAACGTAGCAAACCCGTAAGTGTATACAATGGTACCTCTGGATGCGAATGGGATCTGTTCCGGAGCCCGGTTCGCATCCTGAAGCGAATGAAACCCGCGTCTGCGCGTGCGCGGATCGCAATTTGCTGTTTCCACGCATGCGCGACATCACTTAGAGTGTC
Organism: Podarcis liolepis; assembly: GCF_965112155.1. Taxonomy (NCBI): domain Eukaryota; kingdom Metazoa; phylum Chordata; class Lepidosauria; order Squamata; family Lacertidae; genus Podarcis; species Podarcis liolepis. Next base: position 37,859,379 of record NC_139567.1, read on the forward strand.
TGCGCATGCGTGAGTGGCGAAACCCGGAAGTAACGCGCTCCGTTACTTCTGGGTCGCTGCGGAGCACAACCCGAAAAGGCTTAACCTGAAGCGACTTCAACCCAAGGTATGACTGTACTTCCGGGTTTCGCCACATGCACACAAGCGCTATATCGTGCCACACACATGCAGAGAAGCGGTGCCTCATGTTGCGGACTTTTCGGGGTACGTAAGGACCCCGGGAATGAATTAAGTTCGTATCCGGAGGGTCCACTGTATTTAAAATGCATCTCTAGGTTATTTGTGGGGCCTGCCTTGTGTTTTTACATGAGTAGAATGTGTGCTTATATTTAAAATGCATCTCTGTGTTATTTGTGGGGCATAGGAATTCGTTCATATATTTTTTTCAAAAATATAGTCCGGCCCCCCACAAGGTCTGAGGGGCAGTGGACCGGCCCACGGCTGAAAAAGTTTTCTGACCCCTGGTGAAGAGCATTCTCTGAGGCCAGGGCTTTATAGGAGCTCGACACTCAAATAATGGAAATAATGTTGCTAAGGTAGCTGAGCACCGACGACCAGGTAACCGCTGGTTCAGAGGACCACCCTCAGTACCACAGAATGACACGTTTTGCACAGCTGTAGCTGAGTTCCATAGAGCATAAATTTAAACAACCTGTTGGAGGTGCAGAACTGGGAAGCAATATGAATACCAGTTGCTGGGAATTGCAGTCAAGGAAAGTGCTATTACGCTCAAATTATGCTTGCGGGCTTCCCATTGGGGGAAATATTTGGGGACTGTGAGAATAGGACGGTGGACTAGATGAGGCATTAGCTTGATCTTATGTTCTTATAGCTCCCACTGGAAGAATGGGCCAATAATTTGAAGTACTGTGGAGGATTTTCGTCCTCTGGTTGTCAGCAACTACTGAACCGCCCCCGCCCTCCCCGCCCCACAACACACATTTTCCCCCCTTCTTAATTTTGTGCATGAAAGATGCAGCCAACCCAGACTCGGAGCCTGCAGCCCTATATCCAGCCAGTCAAGAGTAATCTCTGTTCTCCATTTTTACTGGATAAATATCTTAATCTAAAACCAGCTTGGCTAAAGAAAACAGCTTGTCATATGAGGAACATTTAAGAAAAATCTTCAAGGGGCGAGGAAGAGACATTTGTGCCTTTTCTTGGTGCATTAATGTCACACACACACACGGATACTAAATGACTTCATTTCTGACCTTACACTGTATATATGTTTTAGAAATACACAGGAAAGCAAGACCAGATTATCCCGATGCACCAAAAAGGGATTAACACACATACACAAAATCAATAGCGTGTTAAGAATAAACGGATGGAATCTATTCTGAATTCCTGCCAACTATCAACTTTCTTGCTTTAAAGTCAAGTGCCTAGTCCTCCTGGTTATGAGGACTGAATGACGTTTTGGCCTCTTGTAGCAACTGCACCGTGCTGTGATAGATGCTGTATGTTTTTTTTAATTGTATCTTTATAGCTTCCTTTATTACATTGCATTGCAATTTGCATTTCACACATTTCAAATTGCAATAGAATAAAATACAGTTCAAGAAATAAAAGCAGCAATGCAAATACAAAAACCAATATATTGAAGGTGGGCTTGCCAGAGACTACCTCAATGAAGCTTGCAAACCACTGGCGGTCCACAGAGCTGTTCAAAAATCCCTGCTCTATAGGAGCTGTGAGACTCCTGGCTGTTCTGCCGCAACACTGATTGAAAACAACCACCTCCTTTTCTGCAGGAGGTCCTGGTGTTTTGTGAGAGAGCCTCCACACCCTATCTGGGTGGTTATCCTTCCTCCATATTTGGGCTACTGCCCCAACTCTGGCTGCTTTTAGTAACCTGCAGGTGTAGGAAGGTTTTGGTTTCCCCAGTGTTGCTAACCAACAACTCCCTTCATGCTTGCCCACTGCCCATGCTTGCAGGGGCTGATGGGAGTTGTAGTTCAGCAACATCTGGCAGGCCAAAGGTTCGTCACAGCTGCCCTACAGCAGGGCTGCCATTCGTCTGGGTTTCCCCAGACATATCCAGGATTCATCCATCAGAAAAAAGCATCCAGGCGGAATTCCCAATATCGCTAGAACTGTCCAGGAAAACCTGGATGTATGGCAACCCATGCCAAAAGTTTTGTTTTTTTGTCCAGTTTCCTTAAAAAAATAGGTCAAAAACTTCATTTTGGGGGGAGATTTTGCAAAATACTTTATTATAATTACCTGAGCTCAACAACTTTGCAAAAAAACCCAACAACTTTTGTGTCGAGATTTTCACTTTTTAAAATATGGCAACCCTACTCTACAGCTAAGTGAAAAGAAAGATGCTTTGCCTCTGGGAACCTTGTACTGACCATGAGTCAGACCACTGGGTCCATAAAGCTCAGTACTGCCTACACGGACCGGCAGCAGCTCCTGGGGATTTCAGATGGCGGTTCTTTCTTAGTCTTACCTGGAGATAAAGGGCATTGAACCTGGGACCTTCTGCATACAAGGTGGAAGCTCTTTCTCTGAGCTTCGACCCTTCGTGCTCCCGTTCTTCCATCATGCATTGACACACACACTCCCAAAAAATAAAACAACAGGATTCCGCAATATTGCAAATATGTGGCTTGGAAGAAAATGCAAATGGTGTGCCCTACTGACAAGGACCTGGGAGAGCAGGGTTTGAATCCCTACTCTGCCATGAAGCTGGTGGTATATAAGTGTAATTAATAAATAAAATGCAGAATACAAGTTTTCCAGAATTACAGATTTTAAGAATATGGTTGGGAATAGGATTCTACCGAACTTCCTATGGCAAAAATCATGGCATATCATCTAGCAGGAGCTATCTTTTTCACGACCTGCGATGAGACAGCCATCGCCCCGTTTACCTCACAGAAGAGGACATGCAAATATTTAAAGGTGATCTTCTAAATAAGCCATTGAGGGTTGCAAAAGGAGTGTTCAGGCTTTTCTTCAGAACCACACCTGATAATGAGTTCTGTGTAACACAAACGCCTACATCCTGCTCCCTCCGCTGAACAAATAAATAAAGTCAATAAAAGGAGATCATCTTACCTAGAGTGCATTGCATGTGCCCATAAAGGCGAGTGGGAATCCCTGCATTTCTCAGATGGAGGAGGCTAGGTCATTGACTAAGCCATATGCAAATGAGGCAGAGGGGATTAAAAAGGGAATCATACCAGCTGTCTGCAAAAGAACCATTAATTAAAGGGGCAGCGCTGATAACATGCTTGAATTAAAGCTCTGAAGACAACAGAAGAGATATATTCCAGGTCGGGGAGGCGGGCCCATTGCAGAAAATGGGGCACTGCTCCACCAACCTCATTCTGCCCTCAACCCCCAACACCTGCCTGCCTCTGTACTTGCAAGCACTCTGTACTTGCAAGTTACCCACGTATAACTTAGCAGGGAGGTGGTGAGGAGAGAAAACTCACTGGCTCTGCCTGCCATTAGCGCTGTCTCCACCTACTGCTTGGGCTCCCTGCCTTCTGACCCACCAGTCCCAAGGGGCACTAGGAATGCAGGGGTGGGTGGGGGGAGATTAAATTCAGTTTGCATTTAAAGGCAAACATACCTAATTCATGCTTTCCCAAACACTATGCAAGCCGAAACACAGGCACCTTCCAAATTCGCACTTCTCTGAACGTGGCAATGCAGTTCTCCAGCCAAGTAATGTGTGCAAAAATGCATGTACTGAGTAAAGTGTATACAAATATACATAATCCGTGAAAACAATGAGCCAAAAAAATATTGTATTGTGGGGAACTGCTTTGCAAAAAATAAAATTAGGCAAAACTGCAGGTAAATGTGTGCATCAGGCGAAATTCACATTAAAATGCTGGTGTTTTTTTTATAAAAAGAGGCCTTCTGAAAACTAATCACAAATTATGTGGAAATGTGGAGAACTGAATGTAACAGTGGAAAAAATTTGAGTATCAGAGAGAAACCAAAACTGACAGATCAGCCCATTCCCAGCATTCAGAATAACATTCATCATAAAATACTACCTACTGGGTAGCACAGTGGTGGCCAAACTTGGTCCTCCAGCTGTTTTTGGACTACAGCTCCCATCATCCCTAGCTTCTCCCTCCAAGGGGTGGCGGTGATTGGACTGGACGCTTTTGCAATACACCCAACTGTAAGGAACATGTAACGGATTGTACAGCTGACCCAAAGACCTACCTTCTCTGATCACACAGGACAAAGAGTGGGCTAAGCTTCTTATTGAGCCCACACCAGATACCAAATGGCAGAACCTCTCCAGCCTCAGCTGCTGGATCTGGTCTTCTTAAGAGCACTTTCAAGATAAGAGAACACCTGGTCTCCAAACTAGGTAAACAGACAGCTGCTAGGAGACCAGTGTGATGAAAGAGAATTCCACCAGATTCCTCTGACCCATCCCTCCAGGATTAAAGCTCACCTTTCTTCCATGGATCTCCATGACCCCATCATATCTTCACAACAACCCTGTGAGGGACTTTTAGACTAAATCCCAAGGTCAGCTTCATGGCTGAGTGGGGATTTGAACGCTGGTCTCCTAGGTTCTTATCCAACCATTACACCCCACTATACTGGTGTCTATTGGTCGAAGCTTTTGCTGGAATACAGTCTGCTCAGCTGGGGGAAAGAGCGGCTGTCAGAAACGAGTTACAGCTGTCTTAGAGGAGGTAAAGAACACTGCAAGAATTTGAATGGAAAATAGCGAGTCTCCTAAACCACCTTCCATATTGCGTTGGAGGTGCTCCCAAACCCTCCACAACAGATCCTTGCAGGATCCTAAAATCTGCACTGCCTTGCAGGATACCTTCAGGAGAGAGCCTAGGACTTGCCGATCAGAAGGTCGGCGGTTCGAATCCCCACGATGGGGTGAGCTCCCGTTGCTCAGTCCCTGCTCCTGCCAACCTAGCAGTTCAAAAGCATGTCAAAGTGCAAGTAGATAAATAGGTACCGCTCCGGCGGGAAGGTAAACGGTGTTTCCGTGTGCTGCTCTGGTTTGCCAGAAGCAGCTTAGTCATGCTGGCCACATGACCCGGAAGCTGTACGCTGGCTCCCTCGGCCAATAAAGCAAGATGAGCGCCACAACCCCAGAGTCAGCCACGACTGGACCTAATGGTCAGGGTTCCCTTTACCTTTACCTTACCACTGTATATAGAACATTCAGAAATGCAGGGTTTAATATCTGCAAGGCAATGGGGGCAGGGGGAGTAGTGGTCAGCTTAACACATTCTTAACGACCCGAAGGCCCAGGAACGGAATGAGAATGAAAATCTTAAAAGAATGCCCTTTTGCTTGTCTCATACATCCCTGTTTGCTTTCTCCTGTTGCCACCAACAACCCCATTAAGACTCATTCTTCCCTGCATTCCAAAAAGCCTTCTGTGTTTTTTTACACCGTGTAGCAAAGTACCATGAGGTTTCACTGAAGGCCAAGACAGTCACCAGTTTTGTTTTGTTTCATTTATTTTCTGTTTGCACGTTACCAAGCAGGAAGTGGCCCAAAGCATTTTAATGCCTGAGATGAAAATAAAAAGCTGACATACACAAAGTCAGAACATTGGTCCATCTAGCTCAGGACTGTCTACACAGACCGGCAGCAGCTTTCTAAGGTTTTCAGAACGGGGACATTCCCCACCCCAGTCCTAATTGGAGATGCCGGGGATTGAACCTGGGACCTTCTGCAGGCAAAGCAAATGCTCCACCAATGAGCTACAGGGGAATGATGGACCAGATGGTGTCCCCATTCCATGTATGGAAGCTGACTGTATTGGCAATTGAATCTTACTTCTACACTGGCAATGGGACAGAATCCACCACCACAATGGTGACTGCAGGTGTAGGGAACCTTCAGATGCTATTGAACTCTCTTCAGCCCCAGCTATCATGGCCAATAGCTAGGGGTGCTGGGCATTGGAGTTCAGCAATATCTGAAGGGCCAAAGGTCCCCCACATCTCACTGAAGGGTAGGGCTGGCCCCATTTAGCAACTGTTCTTCTAAATCAATCCCCAACAGCTGCTCAAGGATGCTGAAGCTGGGCCTGTACTGGGGACAGACAATTCTGCCCATGTTGGTTTCTCATTCAACCCCCCCCCCCCCAACCTTCAGTTCAGTTCTCCCCATTTTCATATCACTTCGCAATTAAAGAGCCTGCATAAAAAGCCACATTCTTCAACCTAATGAAACACAAGCAATTTGCAAGTAATTTCTTCCATGTAAAAGACATCTTCTTACAGCATTTTGCATTAATGCAACAAGCATTTGTGAGCACACCCTTCTCTAATACATGCTTTTTATATACGCATTTGGGGGGATTGGGGTTGGAGGAGTGCATCACAAAATTCAGAAAAGGGTGGCTGCGTTTCAGTTTGCACATTGGTGTGGCAAGTGAGAAATTGGGTAGGTACACATTAAAATGCAAACAGAACAAATTTCTACCCCATCCTTGGCCTGTACACAGATCTTTGAGGCTCTATTACATCTCTAATAAAGAAGTGATTTGGCATGTAGGCAGGATTCTATTAAGGAAACAGTGATTTCCCCCCATCCAGTGATCATTGCAATCTGCGCTGCTTCTATTCCACTACAGTTCAGTTTCCACTAAAACCCACGTTATTCATCTCACTGCTGTCGCTGAAAACTTGTGTAATTAATTACAGTATTTGATTAATTAGCTTAAATGCACCTAACTGGAAGGGAAACGTCAAAAAAATGCAAAAAAATAATGTGATTTTTAAGGCAAAGTCACATGGGGGGAATGGTAGAGAATATTTCTGCAACAGATGTAAGGCAGAACAGAGAATTGTGCCTTATTACATCCCCAGTGGTGAGGAACCTGCGGCCCTCCTAATTTTGCTGGCCTCCAACTCTCACCAATGATAGACTGCTCTGCCTCCTTTCATTTAGCAAATGTTTTGTGCCGCTGTGGAAATGGTAATTCTGTATTGATTTGTTTTGGATGTTTGTATGTGATGCCAATAAAAGGTTTGATGATGATGGTGAACTCTCACCATCTCTGACACTGGTAGGGAGTGATGGGAACTGTACTTCATGAACATCTGGGGGGGGCACATATTCCTCACTAGTGTAGAAGATACTGAGCTAGCATGGACCAGTCGTCTGACTTGGTCCTTAAGAGAGCATCTTATGCAAGAGCACTACAGTGGGTGCGTGCCTTTTATTACAAAGGCAATACCAGCCTTATAAAAATCATTGCGGGAGCCTGGATTGTGCTTTAAGAGAGGAGGGGGACAGACAGAGTTTGCTGCCAGGCGGGAGACAGAAGGGAAGCAACCTGTGGTGCGATTTCGGAAACCTGCCTGGCCAATTGCATCCGTGTCCAAAGTTCCCTTTGAGGCAAGAGAGCGGTGCAGCAGGTACCCAGAGAAAGCAACAAGCTGTCTACCGACAACGGCGCTCACTGCTACGCGAACGCAGAAGCTGTCCCCGCAGGGCTGCCGGCTGACAAGGTTGCCATCGAGTGGGGTTGCTCAGGCAGTCGTCTCTGGTTCCCCAGGATTTCTTTTTTTAAAAAAGGATACCAGCTGCTGACATGAATTATCTACTCATCCTCCACAGCAGCTGGCCCAGCGCTAGGAGGGCAGGGAGCTTAGGAATGGAAGGGGGAGGGGGAGAGATAGGGTGAGCCAATGTGTTATACATACAGGGCTGAGTCTGCTTCTGATGTCCATTCAAAATGCCAACTTTGACATCAGTGGTTTGGGGGGGGGCAACACACCCCTGGATTTTTACCCCTTTCCTGCATCATGCAAATCTCACACACAGTATGTATACGTTTTGCACTTGGCTGTCTAGTACTGCGTATGAAACATAAAAATCAGCCCGCTCCCGTACCCTCAGACGTTTTGGCAAATTCAAAAAATCCACATGGACAGAAATTTCACCCCTGGAAAAGAGGACCTGTCCTGGAAAAGGAGGACCTATGGCAACCCTAACTTTGAAAATTTAAAGAAGAAAAGCCACTTGATCCAGGGACAGTCCACACTTACCGTATTTTTCACTCTATAAGACGCACTTTTTCCCTCCTAAAAAGTAAGGGGAAATGTGTGTGTGTGCCTCTTATGAAGCCACCGATCCCTCTTGCTCTTCTGGCTTCAGGGATAGCCATGCAAAGCCTCTGGAGCGCTCCTGCCTCTTCGCTCAAGAGGCTTTGCGTTGCTTTCTTGTTTCTTGTTTTCCTCCTCTAAAAACTAGGTGCGTCTTATGGCCAGGTGCATCTTATAGAGCGAAAAATACGGTATATTGGCCTGCCTCTTTTCTTAATGATGACACACACCATTCATAACGTAAGAATATTATTCACAACTGGGAGCAGGGCATTAGGGTGGGGTAAGTGAAGACAAGCGCCAACAATTAACTGTAAAGCTTTTCACTGCTCCTGCTCAGGCTGCACAGAAAAAACATTTTGGTTCCTGAAATTCATTCAGATTGGGCAGATAGAATAGAACAGATAGAATTCTACAGGATGTGGCATTAGTGAAAACAGTCAAGATTCAATGATTCCCAGGCATGTACCTCCAGATGGTGATGTCAGGCACCATCCTGTGACCCAGGCATCTTCACTTGGTCGCCAGTGGCCAATAGTCAGGTACAAAACGCACCTGGCTAATTTCGAACACTGACTTCAGGGTTTCCTAAGCTTGCCATAGTTCAGGAGAATTCCAGGCATGTCCCGATTTCTGGGTGTAAAAGTGGCATTGGGGGAATTTTGCCGAATTGGCAAAATGTCAGGAGAAACCCAAAGGTTAAAAGCTCCAAAAGCTTTGGTTTCCCCAAAAATGCTCAACAACAAAAAAGAAAGAAGAAAGAAAAATAGTCTTGGTCTCTTCCACTCAATCCGTCACAGCCTGTCTTCACATGCAGGTGAAATCCCTCACAACTCCCTAACTCACTGAGGGCTTGAGATCCACCTGCTGCCCTCACCTGGTTTAGCCAGCCAATCAAAGCAGCTTCCTGGGATGTGTGGCCACTGTCACATGCTGACAGCTTCTAGGAGCCACAAGTGAGAGCTGAGTGCAGGATGGGGACCAAAGTTTTCAAGTTTGATCAGCAGTGAAAAGTTTTGCCTGCTGACTTCTGCACTGTTAAATTTTCTCAGTTAAAAACATAGGAGCACGTCAGGTTACATTTTTGCTGATCAGTTGGCTACCCTGTCAGTGAGTTCTTAGATCAGGGTTTCCCAAACGTGGACCTCCAGCTGTTTTCGGACTACAATTCCCATCATCCCTGAACACTGGTCCTGCTACTAGGGATGATGGGAGTTGTAGTCCAAAACAGCTGGAGAACCAAGTTTGGCCTACACTGTCTGGCAGCAGCTCTTCAAGGAACATTCCCATCTGTACCAGGAGATGCCAGAACTGGACCTGGGACCTTCTGCATGCAGGGCAGGTGCTCTACCACTGAGCAGTGGCCCCTCAAGTAAGACCCAGATGCCAAAAACCAGCCTGCTGAACCAGCCTGGCTTCCCCAAACTGGTAACGAAGCAAGGGTGGACTCTACAGGACTTCTAGCCAATCAGATGATCAGGACAAGGGCCAATCAGAGCCTGAGAAAGGATTGAGCCGTCAGCAACCTAAGAGACAGTCCGGTTTTTGCCTTTGGCTGAGGCAGGTCAAACATGCTGTTTGCAACAGCTGCATGCTGGAACTTGCTTGTTTGCAGCTGTAAAAATGAGGCAGGCCTGTTTTCCATGAAACGAAGGTGAATTCTACAGCCTGGAAGGGATCAGGCCAAAGAAGCAAGCCATTTTCATGGTTCAGGGTGTGCAGAGTGCTGTACCATCCCCACCACCCATCACTCAGTGTTTGTGTTCTGCGTCCCGTCACTTAGAATAAAAATCCAATAAAATACAAAGACAGGAAGCAAACAGAAGTATTGCAGCGGAGCAACAGAGTGAAAACTCAAGGAAGCACAGCAACACAACGACACTTGCTTCAGCTCTCTTTAAAAAATAAATAAATGCTACTTTAGAAGGCCTGAGAAACCTGTAGCTCTCTTAAGACGCTGCAGGACTACAACTCTCCCCATCCCTGACCATTGACAATTGCTGGCTGGAGCTTATGGGAGTTGGAGTTTAAGCGGGTAAAGGTAAAGGGACCCCTAACCATTAGGTCAAGTCGTGATTGACTCTGGGGTTGCAGCGCTCATCTCGCTTTACTGGCCGAGGGAGCCAGCGTACAGCTTCCGGGTCATGTGGCCAGCATGACTAAGCCGCTTCTGGCGAACCAGAGCAGCGCACGGAAATGCCGTTTACCTTCCCGCCGGAGCGGTACCTATTTATCTACTTGCACTTTGACGTGCTTTCGAACTGCTAGGTGGGCAGGAGCAGGGACTGAGCGACGGGAGCTCACCCCGTCGTGGGGATTCGAACCGCCGACCTTCTGATCGGCAAGTCCTAGGCTCTGTGGTTTAACCCACAGCGTCACCCTAAAAGTTTCATTCACTCACCCTCCTGTCATCCAGGGCCTACAGAGAAAAGTCCTGGATGATGATCCAAGCAGAAGGTATAGGGAAAGACAGAAGCTAAACTACCTCGCAGGGTTGTTGTGAGGATAAGATGGGGACAGGAAGAGTCATAAGCACCATCATGAGCTCCTTGGAAGAAAGGAGGAATATAGGTGCAGTTTTCAAGCAAGTAAATGAATAAATATTCAACCCAGGTACCCCGAAGAGCATACAAACAGCCCTGCTAAACTTTTATGTTCACCGAGTGAATTAATGTAGGGGCAAGATTCGAATTCGGCTTCTCCTGATTTGTACTTCAGCTTCTTGGCTATACAACAGCGACAGCAACGAAAACAACAAGAACCACTTGTAAGCCCAGGCGGGCTTACAAAAATGAGACATATGTTAAATAATACATCATACAATAGGACAAAAAAACAAACAAAATTAAAATACCATGAGAAGCCACAGCTAAATCATTACACTATCCTAACTCTACGACACACACACGCACAGCTGTCCTAATTACAGGATGAATTAAGAGTGACTCACACACAACCTAATCAACTGCCAGGCCCATTGCAAAGCTACCCAGAGAAATATTTATTTCTGCAGAACATAACTCGATTTCCTGCTTCCCTCCCACCTACTGCGGAAACTTCGTAGTAAGATTTTGGCCTGGATTTTTTTTTTAATAGGAAAAACATGTAGCCCAACTCCTTCTCCTCCCTAAAAGTAATGCAAGCCTGTGCCCCACTCCTTCTTTGTAAGCAATGGGGATTCCAGCACATTAAAATAATGAGCTATTACCGCAGCAAAGCCAGTTGTGTTGGCCATTTTTTAAAAAATGCATAGCCAAACAGCTCCAGCTGTTTTGGGACTACAATTCCCATCATCCCTGACCACTAGTCCTGTTAGCTAGGGATGATGGGAGTTGTAGTCCCCAAACAGCTAGAGGGCGAGGTTTGGCCATCACTGTGCTAGGTGGTTATGAGAGCACTCTGCAATATCCCTACCGACACCATTGTGACATCAGGTGATTGACAGGAGGGCAGCCCCGCCCACCTGACAAACTTGGTCCGCAAGGACTGCAAAATTTAACAATCTGGAGAGATTTTCTCATCAACTTGCCACCTTATCTCTTCAACTGGAGGTGCCAGGAATAAAAGCTAGGACTTTCTGCAAGCACTGCACATGCACAGAATTATGACTCCTCCCCAGGGACACATGTTGATACAATTGGATGGCCTTGATTTCACTCCTGCCTCTCAAACCAGCTTATAGCATTGCACCCATTTCACAGACTAAAAACACCCATGTCTTGCATTTCCAGTTTGACTCCAACCAAAGCCCAACTAATCAACGAGCCCTATGTGTTATCTTATCTGCCTTGGTAGCTCAGTTGGTACAGCATGAGACGATTAATCTTAGGGTTGTGGGTTCGAGACACGTTGGGCAAAAGATTCCTGCATTGCAGGGGGTTGGACTAGATGACCCTGCTGCCCCTTCTAGCTCCACAAGTCTATGATTTTATGATGCACACTGAAATCTGAACTACTATGGCTTTATTAAATTGCATCAATTGTTTTGATGAATTGGTTGTTCTTTGCTTTATATGCTACTGTATTTGATATTATCGTGATTGCAATTATTGTTCTTTTATACCGCTATTGTGATTATTGTGAGCAGCTTTGAGCACAACATTCATGTTAAATCAAAGTCCAACCTGCAACGTGAGAATGTTAATTCTGGTCTCAACTCGTGCCTCTTACTTCAGATCCAGCATGCAACGTATAACCTCCTTGCCTATTAGAACGAGCTCAGAAAAATTAGAACCCATGTATTATTATCTACTTATTTAATGGGCTGCAATTCTGCCATTTGCAAATGACAACTGGAAACATTCCCACCTGGAATCACAGAATTTTAGAGTCAGAAGGTGTGACAAACGCCCGAGGCAACAGGACTGAGAATAGGAAATCTATCCTTGGTCACTCCCTGTATAAATCAAGTGTGAATGCAGGGATTTTCGATGAGTGACAGCAAACACTAAGAATCTGCAGCGAGGAGTTCCCAAGGCAATTTATTTCCAGTTCTGGGAATAAATTAAAGCCGAGGCACACTGGATACGATACCGTACTTTATTTTAACAGACATTTTCAATGGTTTCACTAATAAAAGCACAACACTTAGGATCAGTCATAAACACCATTCCAGGCTTAAAAGAGAAATTTACTTACAAGTCTCTTCAACGAAACCAGGAAATCTAGTGCTCTCTTAAAATGGCTATCTGCTCTACCCCGCCTGTAAAAAAACAAAAAGTCTAGCCACTTTCTAGAACCTTTCCCTCCGCCTGAGGAATTTGCCATGTCTATCCTACCAACTTCCCAATCCGGGCCCTATCTTTAAGCTAAACTGTAAAATCAAACTTTTCCGACCTCTTTCCCTCCTGACTGGATGCTTCCCATCCCAGCCATGATTAGATAAGGGTCTCCAAGCAGCTGACCCAATGTTCTGTACAGTGTTAGAAATTAGCCAGGCACCAGATGTGTTTTACGACTGGTGTGGGTCCAATTATGACCATATAGAGATCTCTGGAGGTCCGGCTGCCATCTCCCTCTGGCTGGTATCTCCAGCTTTCTTAAATAAATAAGCCCTTCTGCTTACCTGCTCATTATCCCACCTTTTCCCCCAAGGAGTGCATGGTCCATCCCACCCCCTCAGATAATTACTACAATGACTCTTTGAGGTAGGTTCAGAGGCTGTGACTGACTTCAAGGTCACCCAGTGAACTTCATGGCCGAGTGGGGATTTGAACCCTGATCTCCCAGGTCATAGTCCAACACTCTAACTGCTGCACCACACTGCCTTCCTACAGCACTTCCAATTCAGTAGGTGGGTGGCACAGTGATTCTCTGGGCTATTCCCTGCCCTCCGCCTCCTGTTTGGGAACCACGGACAAACTTCCGAAAGAGGAGGTCAAGGTTAAGTTTTTGGACCCGTTTCTGGACTCGCACTATAGCAGAACTGAAAAACACCCATCTTTTGCTCCCTCAACCAGCATGGGGGTGCAAAACTGGGACATTCGGGATTGGGTGGAGAAGAAGGGGCACCTTCTGCCAATTCGGGCTGTCCCGAATAATTTGGGACACTTGTGGGGTCTGTGGTAAAGGTGGGCACAACTAGACATCCGTTTATTTTAGCTTACCTAGCAAAGGTTCAGGTTAAGGGAAGGAATGTAGATTCCCCAGAGAACACCAGGGCTTTCAAAATTCCCTAGGCTACGGATGGGCACTCCAAATATTGATTCTATTCCAACCAGCATGGCCAGTAGTCAGAGTAGTCAGAATTGGCAGGGGTTATAATCCAGCAACCTCTGGAGGGCAACAGGTTCCCCAAGTTCCTTTGCCCCAGACCATTCATTCTGCCCCAGCCCTCTTTTAGAATTTGAGCAGCGCAATCAATAGAGGCCTTCCGATTGCTCAGTCCCTCTGTGACAGCCCAGCAGCCCAACCAATCATCGTTAAGAGGTCTCAACAACACCATTGCCACCCCGAAAGTCCTTTGCTGAATGCACAAAGGCTATCTTGAAAGGCCATCCGCAGGCCTCAACAACAAAGCGTCCGCTTCCGTTACCTATGACAACCCGACTGCGTGCTTAGCTAATTAGATTTTAAATTAAAAATCTTGCAAGGGAGATTTGAGATGCTGGAAGAACAGTGGATAATAACTCCCCCAACACGGAGCCAGGAAACTAATAGCCAGCCCAGGATTTAGAGGCAGGAGGAGGAGGAAGTCATTTTGTTGCGGTAAATGAAGGAACACCTTTTAATTTATTTTGGATTTAGGACATTAGCTCTTGAGCCATTACAATAAGCATCAGGCGGCAAAGCCGTGCAGCGGAAAAGACTGCAAATACCCAAGAGCAGACGTCCCAGAAATGCACTGATGTGGCCTCAGAGATATGGCTGTGTCTGTATTTGCTCAACTTCATGAGCTTCAGAGGACATAAATGCACCAATTTCAAGAGCTATTTGGACTGCTCCCTAAATTGGTTTTCTTTTACTGAATCCTGCCTGCTGTATCTATATCTTAGCAAATAATTTAATAACAATAACAATAACAATAACAATAACAATAATAATAGTATATTTGTACCCCACCCATCTGACTGGGTTGCCCCAGCCACTCTGGGCAGTTTCCAGCATATATAAAAACGTAACAAAACATTAAACCTTAAAAAGCTTCCCTATACAGGGCTGCCTTCAGATGTTTCCTAAATGTTATGTAATTCCTTAACATCTGATGGGAGGGCATTCCACAGGCTGGTTGCCACTGCTGAGAAGGCCCTCTGCCTAGTTCCCTGTAGCTTCACTTCTCACAGCATGGGACCCGCCAGAAGGCCCTTGGTGCTGGATCTCAGTGTCTGTGCTGAATGATGGGGGTGGAGACGCTCCTTCAGGTATACAGGGCCGAGGCCACTTTCAAGGTCAGCACCAACACTTTGAATTGTGCTCGGAAATGTACTGGGAGCCAATGTAGGTCTTTCAGGACTGGTGTTATGTGGTCTTGGCGGCCGCTCCCAGTCTGGCTGCCGCATTCTGGAATAATTGCAGTTTCTGAGTCACCTTCTAAGGTAGCCCCACACAGAGCGCATCGCAGTAGTCCAAGTGGGAGATAACCAGTGCAAGCACCACTCTGGCGAGACAGTCTGTGGGCAGGTAGGGTCTCAGCCTGTGTACCAGATGGAGCTGATAAACAGCTGCCCTGGACACAGAATTGACCTGCGCCTCCATGGACAGGTATGAGTGCAGAATGACTCCCAGACCTGGTCCTTCAGGGGCACAGTTATGCCATTCAGGACCAGGGAGTCCCCCCACACCTGCTGGCCCCCTGTCCCTAAAAACAGTACTTCTGTCTTGTCGGGATTCAACTTCAATCCATTAGCCGCCATCCATCCCATTTCTCCACCACTGGATTCAGATAGTTTTCCCATTTTAAGAAACACCACAGGGTTGATTTGGAAAATACCAACCAATAACGCAATGCTGGGCTTCCTCAGTCCTCTGCCCCAACAATCCTCCAAGCACTTTATCACATGCAGTTTTACTTATGTAATCAGATGTGCTGAGCCCCTCTGAGCCCTGGCTGGTGGTGCCATTGGACTCCAGCTCCCATCAGTCCAGCCAGCATGCACAATGGTGTTTATCTCATTCCTTCCCTGGGTAGCATGCAGCCGGGACATTTTGCACATGAGTTACCACACTGGTGCACCCAGTGGCAATTTTGATTCTCCTGCTTACAAAGAGGATTCAGCCACGGCTTTCATCCCTTACCCTTTAAAGCCCTTCACGGCCTAGGACCCTCGTACCTACCGGACCGCCTCTCCCGGTATGCCCCACGGAGAACCTTAAGGTCCATAAATAGCAACACCCTAGAGGTCCCGGGGTCCTAGGAAGTTAGATTAGCCTCAACCAGAGCCAGGGCCTTTTCAACACTGGCGCCGGCCTGGTGGAACGCTCTGCCTCATGAGACCAGGGCCCTGCGGGATCTGATTTCTTTCCGCAGG
The DNA here is from genome assembly GCF_965112155.1 of Podarcis liolepis. Taxonomy (NCBI): domain Eukaryota; kingdom Metazoa; phylum Chordata; class Lepidosauria; order Squamata; family Lacertidae; genus Podarcis; species Podarcis liolepis. The sequence goes on from NC_139567.1 coordinate 37,875,421, forward strand.
GCCTGTAAGACAGAGTTGTTCCGCCTGGCCTTTGGCTTGGAGCCAATTTGATTCCCTCCCCCTCTTTCTTTTTCCTTTTTCCTTTCTCCTCTTGTGATGAGGCTGCATTTTAATATTTTAATGTTTCAATATTTTAATTGTTGTATTTTAATCTTGTTTTTAAATTGTATTCATTCAGCTTGTTTTTATTATTGCTTGTTAGCCGCCCTGAGCCCGGCCTTGGCTGGGGAGGGCGGGGTATAAATAAAAATTATTATTATTATTATTATTATTATTATTATTATTATTATTATTACCACAGTTCTCCTTGGTGTCCAGTATGATTTAAATATGGGGATGTTGCCACCTAAGAAACACATGGCACATGTTATACATGTTTACTCAGAAGTACCCCCACTGTCTTACATAGGGCTTACTCTCAGGAAGGTGTACAGAGGATTGCAGCCTCCACTTCAGATCTCCATCAGACAGATGGAACTGGTTGGCCCACTCTTTCACCACTCATTTTAAGTCTTCTTCTGCTCCGTTCAAGGTCTGAACTTGAACTTAAGCCGATCTCCTCTCTCTGATTTGCTGAGCTTTCGCAAGGTGCTCTGAGGTTAGACCTAGCAGCTCAGTTCTTGCAAAGCTTGATTCCCGCTTCTCTTCGACGGCATAGTGACCAAACACTTGGTAGCACCCGAGATTAAAGAGACCAAGAGGAAAACAATATACAGGGAGGTGAGGAAGATTCAGGAAGTGAAGTGGAAGCAGTTTCTGCCCACACACAGACACCTCTCCCAGGCCAGTTTTCACCAGCACATCTGGAGGGCTGCAAATCTATATATTACTGCAGTATTAGATGGCATCTGGAAAATGTACTCTTTACATTAAGAGGCGAAGAGAAGGTATGTTCCGAGTTGGAAACATTTGCAGACTTTCATCCAAAGCCGAGTTATTGTCAGCCCACAGGAATGTCGAATTCTTTATTAACAAAGGGAAATAAACCACATCGTTTTAGAAAACAGACATCTGTGATCCAGGCTGTCAGCAAGCAGTTCCCAAATTAATTCCGATACACTAAGAGACATTGAGGATACAGGGATCAAATTCAGAGGCTAAGTCCATGCATCTGTCCCACTCACTGGCTTCCACAACACACCTCTGGAGCAACCTAGATCTCGAGCCTGCTCAAAGATGCTTCAGAGCTGGAACCCAGTTCCAGGCATATTCACTCAGAAGTCTCCCAGCATTCAGTGGGGCCTGTTCCAAGGAAAGCACGCCCAGGATAATAGCAAACCAACAATAAACTATTAAATGGGCTTGCATGCTGGAAGGCACAGTCCCATTACTTGGGAGGGGGTGGTATTCTAACTTGTGCCAATCATATCACAATAATTATGGGTCTTTTAAAAAGTAACCACAGCAAATGCTCTTAAAGCATGCTGTTTCTGGGAAATTTAATTTGGCAATTTAACTCCCAGGGTATCAAAAAAAACCCCTGGCCTTTACATCACCTTTGTGCCTTCCAGATGTTTTCAACTACAACTTCTGTCAGGTCTAGCTCAATAGTCAGGGATGATGGGAGTTGTAGCCTAGCAACATCTGAAGGTCGCCAGATTGGAAAAAATATGCTTTAAACCTTGATTATCTTTTCTCTCTGCCCCCACCACCTCCCAAAATCTGAAATGCTGCCCTGTGATCAAACCCCACTTTTAAAAGATGCTCATTGGCACCAGAAGGGCAGAATGTAGGTGGTCGCAACTGGGCAGGCACCAGTTGCAAAACACGCCAGAGGAATTTTGAGCACTGCACAGAAGGACCAAGAGGGTGGATGCAACACTCAAGTGGGTCTGTAGACGAAGAAGGTCACCTTTCAGAGACCTATGCAAAATGAGTAATAAAAAATAGGTCAAGATGTTTTACAAGTTTAAAGAACTATTCAGATATTGTTTTATCCATGGGTGAATTTATGCAAATTTAGTTAATCAACCAAACAAAATTCATACAATCAGCCAACTAAGGTTTCTTTAATTGGGTCACTAATAAACGGGAGCAGTTGATGTACAGAACACAGGATGAAATATATAGTCTAGTATATCCCTTGTATTGCTTGGAGTAGTTACAATCAGTGCAATTTCGAAAGGTTCAGCCCACCATCTTGATTCAAAGTGATGTTCAGTTGTATCCAAACACAGGCAAAAACCTGCTCATGGATCTCAGGAATCATCACACAAATTTTGATTATATTTTAAGAGATGACCGAATGCATAGCTAACAGGCAGCTGTCCAAATACATAGCAGATTTACGGTGCAATCCTATACATGTCTGCTTAGAAGCTAAGCCCTGTTGAATTCAAGTGTGTACAGGATTGCAGAGCCTGAATAATTCTATTCCAGGAGGAAGATCGTATTTCGTTTTGTATTCATTTCCCACCTTCATATTTAAACTTTATTCCACATTTTGGAATTGCATCTGCATCTAATTAAATATATTCTGTTAAGGTGTTGCACAAAAGAATGGAACATAAAATCACTTCTGTGTGGTAGAATCAAGGTACCAGTAATATCTTTCAGATGCCTGCAACTAAGCCTATCAAATTGCTCCTTCTAAAATCTTTTATCTGCCCAAGTGAGAGAGGTGCTGTGAGAAAGATGAGAGGGTCAAAGTTAATAAACTGATCTTGGAAAACCTGTGGTCTGCCCAATTCTACAAAGAACAGCAACAAGGAAAAGGACATCGGTGACATCACCAGCCAATAAACCAATCCATGGTCTCTGCCACCTTCCTTATTTGCAAGTTTCAAAATTCCAAGCAGATTTCAAGCATTTCCATCCTTGGATGGGCATGTCATCAACAGCTATCAATGAAATAAAATCCTGTCACAACAGTTAACAATGAAAACTCCCAGGCAACATCCAAACCATCAAAATGACTTTGACAGAAGAAGGAAGATTCTTTTCAGAAACATCCTTCCCCTAGAAAAGCACTTTCTGCATTTATTTCCTTGTGCTGGGGACTGTCTGTGCCATTTTACCTGGCAGACAATGTGGGCAGAGATGCTTCTGCATCAATTCTCAGGTGGGGAGCAAGACTCCAACTGGCCAAGAGTGAGTCAGACAATGAGAACCAAATCTTTTCAATCATAACAGTGCGGCTTGGAAACTCGGAAACAATCTGACAGTTCAGTCACTTCCAACTTCAGCCCAAGAACCCAATGGAACCTAGTAGACCACCAGTGGATCCCACACAGCAAACTTTCTGCTACCTTTTTTGTCGAATTGGAGTGTTTGAGAGACACTAGTGGATGCTTTTACCTGCACAAAGGTAGCCAATTTCCCATGCCACTCAAGCAATAGCATTTATGTGACAAAGTAGAGACAGATTTTAGAAATGGAACTGCATTGGTGTGTATCAAAATTGAAGAAACTAATAAACTAATAAACCAGCCATAACTAGGTCCTGTTTATTACAACTGATAGCCCACCATTCAGGATACAGAACCTCTTTTTCTCTGCCTCAGTTATGCCCTCTGCAAGGTGGAGATAATACCATAGGCATACCTGACAGGGGTGTCAGGTGGATTACAATAATACATTATTGGCAGCATCAGAACACTACAGTTCAATGCAAACACTTATTACTATTACTATATTTAATTTTTAATTCTTTTAATTGCTTTTTTAAAACTGCTGCACTCTTCAAAGGTGTTTGCTTTGCCTTTTTTATACATGGATGCTTATTTCAATGTTTCAGTCGAATTGTTTTATTGTGCATTCTTATTTACACGCCATTATATTATTTTGTAATTGGTTTTATACTTGTAAGTTGATTAAAAGGTGTGTTTGGCAATTAAGCAGTATATATATTGATTCATGAGAATATTGCGGATTATTACTACTATGATGCTGAACTTGAAAGAAATTTGAGAGAGAAAGTGAAACAAATGTGCAACTATTGTGGAATGGAGGTGGGAAAGTAGATTATTTGGGAGAGGGGCTGTGAGAAGAGGAGAGAGAAATAGCAGAAATACAATTCCAGGACCAGTTCCTCCTAAATAATGAGCGTTGGGGAAAGAGAGGAGGTCCCAAACCTCTCCAAAGCAGCCTTCCAGCGCCTCATTATGCAAACAAGAAGTAAACTTTGAAAGGCAGGTGTCAAAACAACAACAAATCAACTCTCAACTCTTCCTTGATTCCCATCTCACATCAGCCATGCTTGCCAGCTTCCCTCTCTCTCTGCCCCCTCCCAAAGCAAAGCTCATTTTGCTTAAAAACACACCCGTACACACCCCTTTTTGCCCCTTTACACCGGGCTAGACGCTCTTATCTGCGCCCTCCAAACCACACGCCCCTCGCAGTTGAAATAAGGGGGTGGCGGCAAAAGGAGGTGGGGGACATGACCGCCTGGAGGAGAAGGAAGAAGCGCAGGGACACCAGCCAACCCACCCGCCTCCAATCCGCCAGGTCCTTCTAGGAGCGAGGAACCGAAAGCAGAGCCGAGAACGCGCCTCGTTAGAGGAGAGGGCCCTCCGACGGCGCAAAGGGAGAGGGAGGCGAGAGGCACCGCGGGCTCCAAAACAGGCCGCTATGGAGGGGAGACGCGGGGTAGGTGGGTGGGCTGGAAAGTCAGCTGCTACAGCTTTCGGAAACCCGGGTAGGAACGGCCGCCGCGTTTCGGGGGTGGGGTTCCCAACCCCCTTTATTTCCCTTTTCCCGCGGGGAGGGTCTCTAAGCGAACGCTCGGCGCGCGCAAAAAGGGAAGCGGCGGAAAGTAGCCACAATTCCGTCCCCGGCGTTCCAAAAGGCTCCTCGGCGTTCCAAAGGGGCCCCTCCCCCGCCCCGCTCCCCACCCCCAACGTTCCAAAGCTTACCCGCGCCACTCGAGTAGGGCTCGGAAGGGAGACGCGCGGCACCGCTGGGCTGCCGGGGAAAGAAGCAGGATAGGGCTAGCCGAAGATATGGGTAGGGAGAGCGCGCTGGGTGTTGCAAGGATCCTCCTGCCGCCGCCGCCGCCGACCCCTCCCCTGTAGGAGAAGAGCTACGCCCGCTTCTCCCTCCCCGCTCGCTCCCCCGGTCTACCTACGTTAGTTCCCTCGCAGTTGTTCCTCCTCCGTATCCAAGACCTTGGAGAGGGGGGCAGGTTGGTCGCTCCTTTTAATGTATGCTGGTGTGGCCGCTCGCTGGATCGCCTCTCCCTCCCCGATGGTCACACCGATCCATTGCAAACACAGGAGGGCAACGTAACGGCGGGCGAAGCTGCCTTTCTCTCTGCCTCCCTTAGCCCCCCCACCTTTTCCCCTCCCCAAGCCTAGCGGCCGGTTGTTTGAAACGCAGCTGTGTAACACACCCCTCCTCCCCGTAGGAAGGCCGCCTCGCCACAAGTGGCACAGATTTGAGGAGGAAAGCGGGGGGGGGGGGAGAGAGAGAGACCGAGGGTGTCGAGAACACGGCGGGGGGGGGGGAGAGAAAGAGGAGGGGCTCACAAAGGACCAGAGCAGCTCCCAAATTTGGCCGGGAGTTTGCTTTCCCCCTAATTTCCCTTGCTATTGGGGTTCTTCAGACCCAATACGTGGTGGCCCCGGTCCGTCACGCGCGGGTCCACATGGCATGAGGACCCGAGCAGCACATTATATCAAATTGCGACTCCTCAGTATTGCGCTCCCGGGCTAAGAGACAAGCTCAACAAGTATACGACCAATATAATAATAATAATAATAATAATAATAATAATAATAATAATAATAATAATAATAATAATAACAACAACAACAACAACAACAACAACAACAACAACAACAACAACAAGAAGAAGAAGAAGAAGTATACGACCATAACAACAACAACAACAACAACAAGAAGAAGAAGAAGTATACGACCATAACAACAACAACAACAACAACAACAACAACAACAACAACAACAAGAAGAAGAAGAAGAAGAAGAGAAGAAGTATACGACCATAACAACAACAACAACAACAACAACAACAACAACAAGAAGAAGAAGAAGAAGAAGAAGTATACGACCATAACAACAACAACAAGAAGAAGAAGAAGAAGAAGAAGAAGAAGAAGAAGTATACGACCATAACAACAACAACAACAACAACAACAACAACAACAGGAAGTATACGACCATAATAACAACAACAAGAAGAAGAAGAAGTATACGACCATAATAATAACAACAACAACGTTTCAGACAGTGCTGCAAGTAATTGGTAGGTGGGCAAAACTCAGTGTTACTCTGCGTAGACCCATTAAAATTAATAGACCCAAGTGTTCATTATTTTCAGTAGAGTGATCTAGCAAACTCGCATTGGCTACAACCCATAATCCAACATTTTGAAAAAAATAAAAAACTCATTTCCCATGTGTTTTTACTAACAAGCAACATTAAAATACCGAGACCTCCCCCGAGTTAGCAACTGGTTTAAGCTGCTGCCACAGAGTCAGGCCCTTAGTGCACACAGCTCAGTATTGTCTACTACACTGACTGGCAGTGGTTTCCCAGGGTTTCAGGGAAGGGACATTAACAGCCTGACCTGGAGAGGCTGGGGATTGAACCTGGGACCTTTTGCAAGCAAAGCAGATGCTCCACCTCTGAGAGATGGCCCTCCCAATAAGATGTCGGGTCCACCCAACCCTCCTGGTGGGCCAGTGCACACTTGTTGGCTTAGAAGACCAAGGCAGTAACATTAAATGCCGTAATGAGGTCCCTGTTGATTCAGGGGGAGGACAAATCTGTGCCCAGTGTGTTGTGGGACATCTTCAGGAGAAGAAAAGGCTAAGGCGTAAACCCTCCAGGAGTAAATCTGGAATGGAGTCCCTAAGACGGTTGGATGGTGCCTTGTCCTCCTGCTTCTGGCAACTCCTGGTCCTAAATGACTTTCTCTGCTTTCCTTTGGACCACATCAGCAAGGCCAAGAGAGGTCTCTTGTTATCTGGGCAGCCCAGGACCTCCATCCACACCGCCCAGGCTTGCACCCCAGAGGTCACTTTGGTGCTGCAAATGCAGAAGACGACACCAGTTGGAGCCTCTAGACCAGGCACTCAAGGGTAGCCCCATTGCACTGCAATAATGGAGTCTTGAGGCTATCAGTGCTCAGCCTGGATAGTTCAGTTGGTTAGAGCATGGTGCTGATGACGCCAAGGTTGCAGGTTCGATCCCCGTAGGGGACAGGTGCATATCCCTGCATTGCAGCCGATTGAACTTAGATGATCTGCTGGGTCCCTTCCTGATTCTATGAATCACCGTGGCCTCAACTATCCTTGTCCAAGAATGGCCATAATTGATACACCAGCTGTGGTAGGTAAAAGGCAATCCTAGCCACTGGGCCTCTAGTGACAAAAATTCAGGAGAACACCCAGACTCGGGAACCTCCAATCTATAGCGCTTCAGTCTTCCCAGGGTTCGGGATCAGTTTACTGGGCCCCATCCAGTCTGCCACTGTGCCCAGACCATGGTCCAGATCAGTGTTTCCCAAACTTGGGTCTCCAGCTGCTTTTGAACTACGGTTCCCATCATCCCTGACCACTGGTTCTGCTAGCTGGGGTGATAGGAATTGTAATCCAAAAAATCTGGACACCCAAGTTTGGGAAACACTGGTCCAGATGGTGCACAGCCTCTCCTGATTGAGATGTTCTGGAGAAGCAGAGCTGTGGGTCACCAGAACAGTGATAACACTTCCCCCAAACTCCAATCTGCCTCCTGTAGAGACAGGTGCTTTCCCCCTTCTCCAAAACAACCAGTCTACAGAACATAATGAGCATGACAAAACCAGAGAAGACGAGCATTGCCAGCTCAGGCTGATGGAAATTGTAGTCCAAAGCATCTGCAGGGCTTCAGGTCCAACATACCCACCTTTCAGATCACGTGTGATAGGTGTGATTTTTAAGGACATAGGAAGCTGCCTTATACCAAGCTAAAAAGATCAACCGTCTGGTCCTGTATAAGGCAATCTCATGCAAACTAGGATTGATGAGTCAGGCCTAGTCAGTCTCGCCTTCCTCCCATTCATCACAAGGTACCCAACCATTCTAGACGGGCAAAGCCCTACTTGTGTCACCTGGGCTGGTATTTTTAGCATCCATTAGCACACTTTGCAAGGTAGCATCCATAAATAGAGCACCATCTCATCTGCCCCAAAGAAACAAACAAAAAAAACTCAGTTACTATCCTTTATTAACACATATTAAACCTCAGGTTCCTCTCAAGTGCTTTGCAATCTGAACTGTGGGGAGGGGGTTGCCCCAAGTTCAGTCTACCCTCAGCCAGCACCCCACCTAGCTAAATACGCCATTGGGGGTGAGGCCAAGCTTTTGGAAGGTTGCAGCATCCGCTGTGGTCGCAGAGACTGATAGGGGAGAGACATGTTTTGTTGCAGCTGGGGCAGATGAAGGCATCTAGTTGTGCTGCTGCAGATGCACCAGGGCGTTTCCCCTCTCTGCCTTCCTCCCAGCAGTCATTTCTCCTCTGCTCACGACCTGACTGCCTATCTCCAGGCACTGTGGTTGTCTGCAAGGGATTCCCAGATGGCAGAGTTGGTGTTGCTAGCTGCCACATCATGTGCCAGCTGCAGACATCTTTGTAACACGGTTGGTCTGCCAACTGACCTGGTGCTGAAAGCCAGCTCCCCATAGACCACGTCCTTGGGGATCCTGCCATCTTCCATACTGTGGACATGACGAAGCCAGCATAGACAAAGCTGAGACACTAAAACCAGTCAAGGGGGTGGCACTGGTTGTCAGCTCCCTCCTCCTCCTCTGGGTTTATTTGTGTCCTTCAATTACATTCAGTGTGGTGTAGTGGTTAAGAGCAATAGACTCGTAATCTGGTGAACTGGGTTTGCTTCCCTGCTCCTCCACATGCAGCTGCTGGGTGACCTTGGGCTAGTCACACTTCTCTGAAGTCTCTCAGCCCCACTCACCTCACAGACTGTTTGCTGTGGGGGAGGAAGGGAAAGGAGAATGTTAGCCGCTTTGAGACTCCTTTGGGTAGTGATAAAGCGGGATATCAAATCCAAACGCTTCTTCATGCTTCTTGCTTGTCTGGAGAGAGATGTACATGTATGTAGCTAGGCTGTAGCCTACTGTACAAGGGCAACAATCACATCCAGTGCCCCACCTGGTCCATCAGGGCAAATTGGGGCACTGTTCTGCCAAGCTCAGCGTGCCCTCAGCCAGACCTCACCTGCCTACCTGCTGCAAACCAGTCGAGGGGGTGCAGTGCCAACTTCTCCTCAGTAGCAGTGTTGCCTCTGGAGAACTCGGCAGGGAGAGTGGAGGCAAAATTCATTGGCTCCAACTCTACCCGCTGTTGGCTCTGACTCCACCTACTGTTGGCCTCCCTGCATTCCAGCCCACCTGTCCCAGTGGGCCACACTCACCACTGGTTTGTGCCCATTAGGGAAATTGGGCTGAAATCTCCACCCCCACCCTGTACTAGGGATTAAGCACTGTGAAACAGTGGCTCATATACCCAGGATTGCACTGCTAGACAAATAAATCGGACCAAATAAAAAAATAAAAAACAAGTGCCTGTTACTGTATTTATATCGTCTGCAGGATCAACACAACTTTAATGATGGGGGGAAATGGAGCTGAAGTCTGGGACCGAAATAAAGAGCTATTACTCATCTTTAGGATATGACTGTCAAATGCCCAAAAGGTACTTCCTTTGTTTTTCTTTTTAAAGAACAGTTATTCCTATGAATCATGGTTAGCCTGTGGCCAGCTATAATTACTCAAATGTTCACTCACCCAGTGTTCCATCCTCTGGAGTGCTGTGCATGTCATTTTCTGTCTGACATGCAGAATATTCCACGTTTTGCATTTGTGGATTTTTGTCTGGCTTTCAAGCCATTTTATTATAAATGGGAGGAGGGCAAAGTGCACTTTTACAATCAGGCAGGGTTTTTTTTTGTTTTTTTAAAAACCAACACTGCTATTTGCCTAGCGCCAATGACTTTTTATCATTTCAAGCTGGCTTTGAAGTACAGCCAGCAAATGATTGCTAAAATATTAATCATCCAGTCTTGTTTCAAAGCGTAGGTCAGAGAGAAGGCATGGAGCTTGATAGAACTGTAGTAAAGTGAATTGACAACACAGCTTACAATACAAAACCCAGAATTTTAAAAAAACTAGACATCAACAGGACTATTGACAAGAGTTTTAGATCAGATGAGCCGGGCCTGAAACAAAACATTGCACTGTATCCTCATCCCATAACAGAAGTGCTCGTGTTCAGACTGTCAGCCAGCCAGCCGCTCCATACTTGAGACTCTTATGTATTTGGGAAAGTTTATTGCTTGTCTGTCCTGTTTGCCTCCTATGTGTTCTGACACCACTCAATCTATCACCACCTCAGAACAAGGGTTCCTGAGGAGGCAGGGGCAAGCTTTGCTGATGTTTGGATGCCAAGACCATTTTGAATCAAGATGGACCAAAACATGACTTTGGCAAAACTTCGTAACATTGGCTTGCCGGGTCCAAACTCACGTATTACACTATCCATTTATAAATCACAATATATTTTTGCTTTTTAAAGAATTGCCTGGCAGCATCAGGCACTCCCCACTTGTGTACTATATATTTTGGAAAGCCGTTTGTTCTTTGGTCTGTCCACTCTGTGGGTCCCGATGCTGGTTATCATCGCTAAACTCAGCAGGAGAGTTCCCGAGGTCGTGGCGGCAGTCGATACTGGTATGGCAGACACCATTTTGAATCAAGATGGAAGACTGAACTGTCACTATGGGGTGACTTCACTCATTTTTGGCGATAGGCTTGTCCACCTCTCACTGTATCACCACCAAACGCAACATGAGTGTCCCCGAAGTGGAGGCAGCGCTCTTCGTCCAAGTTTGCATGCAGGGTGCCATTTTGAATAAACATGGCACACCAAAACATGACTTTGGTGTGACTTCACCCAATTTGGTGTGACAGGCCCAAACTGCAGTGAGAAAGAGTTTGCCTTAGCTTTGGGTCGACTAGCTTCAAGTATTACAGCCGAAAGCTTGGTAAAATTGTTCATGGAGTTTGTTTGCTAAAAGCAAAGAATTTAAAAAAAATAATTTTTATACACTGTTTGGTATTTCTAATATAAATCAATTAATAAAGTCTGTAAATAATAAATCTTGAGGAAGCAGATTCTTGTTTCAGAGGAACACCCACTTTTGACTCCAATCCTGCTGGCACTCAACTGCTAAGTTATACATCTCTATGACAGCCGACTGCATCCAGCCTTGACACAAAATATTTATTATTTTCTTGAGCTTTCACACATTTCAGTAAATAATGCTTAAAAAAATAAACTTAAGTTTATCAACCAACCAGTATTTTAATTAAGCCTACAGGCATCAGGTCTTTGCATAGACTTAAAATTAAAAAAATGAGCCTCCCAGATTAAATTTAAGGTGGCTGTAATTACCTACAATCCCCAAAATGGCCTGGGTCCAGCTTATCAAAGAGATTTCCTCCACCCCTACATTTCCCCCAAACACAGTAACCCAAGGAAGTCACGACTACAAGACGACAAACATTTCAAAATGCTCCTCTGGTGAATGAGGTTGGCAGTTAGAGTCACATCCATATCATACGTACAGTGGTACCTCGGTTTAAGAACAGTCTGGTTTTAAGAACAATTTAGTTTACAAACTCCGCAAAACCGGAAATATTGTCTTGGTTTGAGAACTTTACCTTGGTCTAAGAACAGAATCCAAACAGTGGAAGGGCACCGGCGGCGGGAGGCCTCATTAGGGAAAGCGCTCCTCCGTTTAAGAACGGTTTTGGTTTAAGGATGGACTTCCGGAATGGATTAAGTCCATAAACTGAAGTACCACTGTATTTAAAGGACACTTGTACCATTAAGTCACAGCTTCTTCAAAAGAACTGGTTAAGGGTGCCGATGGTACGGTAGCTGTGAAACCCTGACTTCCTTCACAGATACAATTCCCAGAATGGTTTATCCATTTGTCTTCTCAGGGAACTCTGGAAATTCTAACTCTTAAGGGTAATAGGGGTTTCCTAGCAACTCTCAGCACCTTTACCTAACCACATGCCAGGGTACTTTGGGGGGAAACTACGACTGTTCAAAGTGACATGAGTGCTTTAAATGGGTGGTGTGGATGTGTGCCAGCTCGATTTAATGTAGGTGTGGGGAGCCAAACAGAGGAAGCAATGGAATGGGAAGGAAGCCCTCTGCAAGAGATCAGTTCAGACTTCTGGAAAGAGCTCTGACCCTCTCCTGACAGCCAGCTGGACAGAAGAAATATTATTATTTTAAAAAACCTTGCCTCACCCAACCTGCAATTTCCAACCATCTGTTGTAGTACTGCTGTTTGGAGCAACAGGAAACAGGAACTGTCTCTGGGTGGCCCACTTTATTATTAATTAATTAATTAAATAAATTTCTACACCACCACTCATATGTGGATCACAAGGTGGTTTACAATAAACACCTGAAACAGTGGCAGTAGAACTTACCTGCTGAGGATGCTTTCTAGGTGGATGAATCACTACTTTGAGCTTGCAAAACACAGGCAGTGAACTTTAAGAGTTACATACACACAAACTATTTGGGATGCATTAAGTTTGTAGGAGCACGGTGCTGCAGAATTCCATACGTAATTCATCCATTAAAACCAACACATCAACCTGGTTGGTCCTTATATACAACCTTCTATATGTATTCATTACCTACAATGTGTAGGAAAGGCTCTTGACAGGACCATTGACCAGCAACACCTACACAAGTGTTGTTACTGGGTGATCGCCAACTCTGGAGCCCTCCCCCTTTCTACATCTATGTATGTATGGGGTGTTATGTTTAAGCAAACTGCAAGCAGCTGTGGTTTGATTCACCACTTTACCAAATCACATATCCAGACAATGGATTGGGTGCAAAGAACTATGAGTGAAGGAGGATAAAATGGATTGGTAACATTCCATGAATTATCGTGCAAGAGCTAACAGAGAATGACTTATCTCCTCTGCACAGAGCCACTATACATCAGGAGTACAGTAATAACATACGTTGATGCAAGGAAACTTGTGGCTGGGTGGGGGAGTTCATGAAAAGAGCTTGTGTAGAGTCTTTCATTCTTCTGTAAAACAGGAAACAGTTCTTCCAGGGCAGGGAGGCATTCCCACTAATGGAAGAGGGTTTTTTGATGGTTTTGGCCCAATCAATGGTTACCTCTTCTGTATAGAACAGGCAAGACATACAGATCAAAATCTTCAAATGAGCACATATGCATCCCTGGAACAATGCACTTTTGCAAGTGATCGCAAGGTTTGCAAGCTGCCTCATGCACTGATCTTGACAAAAATAGAAAAAGGAACAGTGCATAAATACAAATACTGTACGGCAATGCACACATAACTACGACGTCTCTACATTTCTGTTTATTGAGACAAACTAATTAAAAGGCACAAACATGGGGCATATGTTTACATGACATTATAACAAACATATACATTAAAAGTGTAGGAATGTGTTCTCTTTCTGCTACACAGGAAGTTCCTAAGCTTTTATATATACAAAAGTTGTACAATTTGATGTCCTAAGGTACAAAAGATCATTTATAAAATTATTTTACACTAAGTTCTATTATTCCCCCCCTTTTTTTTACTATGTAGTCCAAGCCCCTAGAATTGTTTTCACATAATCTGGGCATCCGTCTCTTGACCCCAGACGTATGCCTCAAAAGTACGGAATATGTTGCTTTTACACCGACACGATGGGTATTAACACAAAAAAAACCAAAAACACCAGTGGGCTTGACCCTCACAGGCTTGCCTGCATCCCATTAAAATCAAAGTATTGATAGTCACTTTGTCGTGAGGCCCCTGGTTCCAATCAATAGCCACCTGGCTGCTCCTCCAATTATTTCTTACAACATCTTGTTTATAGGACAGGTCTTAATGAAGATTAAAAAATGTTTGTGACATGATAGCCTAAAAAAGTAACCTCTTCCCTAGATTTTCCATCCTACTTTTTAAGTACAGATAAAAAAAGTTGAAAGAAAGGTGTAGCTGTATTTAAAAAAAAAAAATATGAGACCATCGGGTGGGGGAAAGGGGCATTTCTCCTTCACTGGATAGGTCAGATAGTTACTGGGAAACCCCCCACAAATTGATAACTATGGGTTAACACAATTAACTAAAAGTAAAAATGATTGGGGGCGGGGTTTCTCCTGCAAATATTTACAAAGTTGAAGAGATCTGCACAACACTTGATTAAGGAGAAGGGAAGAAAGGGGCTTTAAAAAAAGAAAAGAACACAAAACAATAAGATGCACACTTGGCTTGTCCTGAAGGGGCATCCTAACTAGTTAGTGGTTAGAATAAAAACTGTATATCATTTTATAATATAAGACAAAAAACTTCTAGTGAACACCACCTGCTTTCCTTTGTCAACACAGCCAGCAGGTTCTGATTGGGAGAATGGGGGGCATACATACATCATACCCCCAGCATCTCCACAGTCTTCTAGCTTAAAGCATTGTTTTTCTGTGTTCCAAAGCCCATTATTTGCTCTTCCGAAAGAGTCCCAACTGGGTTTTGAGCAGAGACCATGCTTGCGTAGGTTTCAAATCCTCTTCCACCAGCCACAGCTGTTCCTTGCCAAACATTGAACAGTTTTTTTCCTCCTTTTTAATGTTGAATATGATGTTATATTCCCTTAGGGTAATATGTCTCGTAGTATTTACATCTCCAAATATCAGGTCACAATCCCTAGTTATGTATATGTTGCAGGTAGAATGATAAGTTACCATATGCTTTGCATATCAGAGCTGGTATCACTTTTCCCATAGGGAATTCGGCCTGAAATTATCATATTCCCAAAAGGTAAAATGCATAATTACTCAAAATGCATTTTCTTAAACAAAACAAAAAAAGGACCATGTAATGCATTTACTTAAAAAAACAACACTACAAACACTACGTTCTGAATCAGAGGGACACAGAGCTGGCAAGTGATCCATCTCCATCCTATGATAATATGGAGGGCCTTTCTTAAGCCTTCTAGTGTTCAGGTTAAAACCGTTTCTTCATTAGATTAAAACTGTTTCTTCATTCGCAATTTCCAGGGCTATCAGCAATGCTGATTTATTTATTTTTTAAAAAAATGACTGGATTCAACCCCGATCTGTTCCTCTTCCAACATCACTGCCAGCTTGAAGGAAACAAATGTGGTCCAGTAATATAGATCAACAGCCAGCTAACTAAACAGAGACACTATAATAGTTTTCCATTTTTAAAAACGGTGCATGATTATTATTATTATTTTTGCCCCAGCTGAATCAGCCTGGCTTCATTACCGCTGTTAACTAAAACGAAACAAAAACAAACGAAACAAAAATATAATTGCTGGTAAGGACTTGCTTTTCATTCCTCTTTTTAATACTGCTGTGAGTTTTTGTTTGCTTGTTTTTACCATGGGGGAGAGGTTGGCAATGCCTGGGGAAGGAAAGGCATGCTCTCCACGGGCCTCATTGCTATATTTAATGGACCAGCTAATGTCATTGGCGTCGGGAGGTTCATGGGTGAGGTTATAGTGACCGGATGTGCTATGTTCACTGGAGCAGTTACTGAAGTTGGTAAATTAACAGGTGTGGTGAGTGTTAACGGAGAGGTCATAGACAACGGACTGGTAATGGTGACAGGGTGGCCTAGGCTCATCGGGCTGGAGATGTTAACTGCGCTTGATACATTGACTGGGCTTCTCATGTTCATTGCAGCAGCCACTGTGACTGGGTTGGTGATGGTCCCAGATGCCACTGAGGAAGTTATATTGAAGGGAGTAGAAAGAGTCACAGGCGTAGTGGCAGCAGTGGACGTTTGGCACAGGTTAGCAGCTTCTAAAAAACAAGAAAGAGATATAAAAAGAGACCAAAGGTTGTTTTTTTCCTAAACATTAAAATTAAAAGACACCCCAGAGAAGACTTTGAACCCCTGGCATGGCAGTCCTTAGAAGGGTCCATTAAATAATGGACGGCTAGTCCATTACATAAACCTTACTGCATTTTTTTGTGGGTTCATACCTGTACTCTTGCAAAGCCAGCCCTCCATCTCTAAGTATCCCTTCCCACTGCAACACATGGTCCCTTCCAGCTCCTGTCCCTCACTGCTGACAGTTCACTCCTGAGCAGAGAGAATGTTTTGATCCCCTCACAGCAGCTCAGCCAATGGCTACGGAGTGCTTGCAGGCCAACAAATTAACCATCAACCTGCAGCTATTCTCAGGTTTCCTGGTAATCTGGCAAAACCACTGGATTATTTTTTTTAGAAAACTAATGGCAGTCAACAAATTCTCTGTTCTCTCTCTGCAACAGTTAAGTATCCTCAAACAGCATCAATTTGGGAATAAGATCATTAAATACAATTAATTCTACAGCCTAGGTTAACTTCAATCATGCAATTCATCTGAATTAAATACATTTCCTTCGAAAGTTGTTTTTTAAAATATAAAAGGGGGATTTGTTCATAAAAACAGCACAGTATTAGCAGAAAATCCTCTCATGAGGAACATTATAAGTAGAGGAGAGTGTACATACCGAATGGTACGTACTCTATAGCCTTCTCAAAGTTGTACTGACATTCTGTGAAGGTTTTAAAAAGTCATTATTAGGGACCAATACATAAAGCTGGTTTCACTATTTACCTGCTTAAGATCAATTTAAACCACAGTTGGCGGAATAATTTAGTAAGTGTAACTTCTTACTAAATTACTACAACACCCCAGTCAGTAAGGTGTGTGCATCAAACCCCACTGGTCACATAGCTTTTCAGGTTGGCTAAAAGTTACACACCAGTGTTTCCTTTAGAATTTTGAGAAAGAGTTAGGCTTATAATGTACACCAGAAGGACCCTTGGGGCTAACCGTGTGGGGAGAATAAGCAGGAAGCGTACATGGTAGAGGTAAATACCTCTAGTATATCAGCACCACCTGCTGGCTAGCCATAGAATACTTATGCTCACATATAGGGGGGAAAGAAAAGGATGTGCGACTAACTCCTCTAGTTATGGCATGAAAACAAACAGCTAGCTCCTCTTGGAAACCTCAACTTAGGCAAGCTCCAGGCATAAAGCCAAGGCATAAAGTTGTTCACATACTTGCTAGTGCATCAAAGCCATATAGCCAGAATCTCTTTCAGGTTGCAACTTGTGTGAAGCCTTGGTTGTGCCATGCTATTGCTCTGCTGCACAACAGACTGTACCCCACCCTTCAAAAGGTGGGCCTCACACTGCACAAATAGGGAGGGTGAGATTAAGAAAAGACTGGCAGGGGCAAAAGGTGGTTGGGTAGACAGGGCTCTAGCCCCTATACAATTCCCCAGGGTGTTTAGTTCTTAGTGACAGGCAGCTAGTGTTATTGTCAGAGTCTGGAAACTGCCACCTTGTAACCCACAAACGTGGAGGAACTGTATCTGGGGAATCAGATTCTAAGAGACCCAAGGGTCTGGTCTTACCATACAAGCTATATAAATATATCTGACCCTACCTTGCTTGACTGAAGTTGGCCTCAGTGTCTGTTGACTTTCTGCAATCAAAATTGGAGGTGGAGGAAAGGTGTTGCAATTAAGCCATTCAATGACATTTCTCTATTTTCCCCCTACTCTCTAGTATAACCGAGGTGGCTGCATTTACACACGAGCATGAAACTGTCATGTCTAACTTTAAAATTTCTAACCAAAGCCAAGTGTTCCCAGGCAACATAGGCTCTCAAACTGTGAGGCAAAAATCTATCCCAGTACTATCTACTCTTACTAGCAGCCGCATACAAAGTCTTCAGAGAACCAGGGGACTTTTCAAGCTGAGTAAATTTGAGATTTTTTAAACTTAAGATGCCATGAGTTGAATCTGACATCTGCCACCTGTGAAGCATGGGGTTTTTCAACTGACCTACAGCCTCTCATCGTGCCCTGATCTGCCACCTATTGCATACAGAAGCTGCCAGCACTCCAGTCCTGACCATCACATTCCTTAGGATACTGTGCATGCACGATACTGCCCTGCATTTATAATTGTTGGAACCTAGGTGCCAATAATTCAGTGTGCACCAATGTGACTTGCCATCAAAAGAGAAAATGAGTTAAGGAGCACCCAGACCTTAAAATGCAGATTTTGGGACTTCAACAGTGCAAGAGAAAAAGAAGCAAACACAAGTAGGGCATCCAGGCTTCCTGGTACCCCTAGGATGAGCACATCCTGACTTGTGTCCCAAGAAGCCAAGGCAGGATGGATCCTGAAGTCAGATCTTTCTGTTTGTGCACTGGGCTGCTTTGTGCTGTGGCTGGTGTTTCTGCAGCAGAGCCAATGGGTTCCACTTCTCAATGGAATGCAACTTTTGTTCCTTTTGTGCAAGTGATTCAGAATCGATTAAGACTAAAGTACTTTCCACTCGCACTCTGGCCATCCTTTCTCAGGCTATCTCCATGGCCCTTTAGTTACCAGGCAAAAATTATTTGAATGGTTTCTTTTCTTGACATTCCCTTTTCTTGCATTCTGAGGTATAAAAATGCTCAGTCTACATCTTGTGTGAAAACTCTGTCTTCCAAAAATCAGTGGTTAAAACTGCCTTAAGAAATGGCGAGTGCCTTCTGCTTCTTGCCCAAGAAAGTTGACCATTCATGCAATTGCAGGCTCAGCTTCCACCAAGTTGTCAAACCATCCCTGTTCCTAGGTTGCAGGGGTTTCTCTCCCAGTTCAGTCTTTGCACCCTATGGAGAGTTCAGCATTCCACCGGTCCCCACCCAGCTACAACTCTAACAGTCTCTCCATCCCCAAGTTCCCTGGCTCTGTGTGCATGCACAGTTCATAAAAAATAGGGCAATGCAAATTAAGATGCCAGCAGCCACCGTAAGCACCAGAGGAAGATGAAGGAGCAAATGGCAACACAAGAAAGAAATGCAGGTGTTTGGTGGGGCTAAAATATGACGTCAGTTATTGAGGAACTGGAGTTCACTTCAACACACCTTTATCTGGGAAGGAAGGGAAACTCTGGGTCCTAAGGAAGACTCTATGCATTAAGCATTAAGAGCATGCCAGGATCATATACATAAGCAACCTGGATTTGCATTGGGGAACCCAGGTTCAAATCCCTAGTCAATCATAACATGGAGTAATAACCTTGAATCAGTTACATTCTCAATTTATCTGTGAAGCCAAATTAGCATGAAGCTGTGCATGCTGCCATTGGAGGAACAGGATTATAAGATTAAATATTGCTACATCTTTCACTAGAAAGAGTGGGATTTAGTGTTCAGGATTCAGCATCCCAAGAAGTCTTAGCTTTTTCAAAGGGAAATTAGAAGAAAGCTTGGGAAGACTAGTGTGTGTCAGAGTGTGTTCTAGTGGCCCAGAAATTATAATTATGGAATCTGCTGCATCATTCTTTGCCCTGAAAATCTCAACTCTGAAAGCAGAATAACGCAAGAGGAACACCTGGATGGTTTGTTGTAATTGCCAGATTTCTTTGGTGTACAACACAAAAATCCAAATAATAAGGATATCAATATACTCATTAATCCTAATAAAAACTGGACATTGCCATATGATCATTATCTGCAAGACTTCTACTACAGTAATCTTCTTTAAGGAAGTACACTGCTCAACAACAGTTGAAAAAGTTAGTGTGGATGGAAGGAGAAATATCAAAGTGGACCTGTAACCAAGAGTTGTTCTGTAGCTTCTATTCATACAAAAAACCCACATATATATTATACTGGCCTAGTTCACCCATAACCCAAAACCCTTGTTTGGCTAACAAACCAAGAGTTGTTCCACAGGCAATCTAACAAAATATGGCTTCCTTCTCAAGAGTTTGATTTTTCCCCCTAGCTACACTTGCCTTCTGTCTTTGTAGCTTGGCAAGCATCTAGGTTGCAGTGGCTGAACTATAGCTTCAATAAGTGGTTTCTTGGCAATTAACAAACCACAGTTAAGCTACTGGACAGGGGATCAGACAAGCCAAGAAATCATGGTTTAACAAGCCATGACTTAACATATGTGCAAACTAGGCCACTATTACCTGCATTTAAACAAAGATTTTTTAAATCTGGCACTGATTTTCACTGCATTAGGTCGCTGCTACTTCCTTGTATGGAAGCCACCGCAAGACATAGAATAGAAAGACAAGTGTACTTTTCATATTATTTTAAGAAAAAAACGTATCTGAAACAAAAGGACCGCCATTAGAAGCTCAAGTGTGGAGAAGAATTAGTAACTTAGACTCCATTAGATGAGTTATGTCATTATCCTTCAATGGTCAGCCAACACTTCCTTGGCTTACTTGTGTGCGTTATAAAGTTAAGACAAAAATGAGCTACAAAAAAGGCAACTGAGTGACCAGCTCAGCCTACAGCAGGTCTTGGAGTCACCCTGGCAAGAAGAGAACATACCACTTTTTGTTGTTTTGCAACTAATCACACAAGAAAGCAACAGAAAGTTGTTAAAATGTCAAGTGAAAGACAAGATGGGAATAAAAAGCAAGTGGGATGAGATTGGTAACAAGGTCAAGAAACCTAGGCCAGATGCCTTCCTAGCCAACTTTATACCAGTTTAACTTCTCTGGCTTTCCAAAGTGGCTGAGAATTCTCCATGGGGAACCCAGAAACTAGTTCTCCGATGAAGGACTTGTAACTTCTTTTTTCTTTTCTTTTTTTAGTATGCCTCTGATTGGTCTTAATTCTATCACTAGAGTTCATAGCTTTACAAAAGAAATTGCCATAAAAGGTTTTAAATCAAAGTTTTCTATATGTCCCCGATTCTTAACACTGGAGCAAGAGCTCACATTTTTTATTTAAGCAGCAGACCACACTGACAGGTGACTTGCTAACACATAATAGGACTAATGCCTCCCAGCCTGGCTCTCATAATTGGGCAATTGCTTGAGGTGATTAAGCGGTAAGGACCTATTGTGAGTCTGATTGGCAATGGCAGGAGGGAATGCCAGATTATCTAGTGGCTGCTGCCATGACACAAGTGTTATTGTGAATTTGATCTATCACCAATAACATCACTTAACAACATTCTAAGGGCATAGATTTTTACCTTTCTTCCTTGCTTTAACAGCTTCTTCCCATAATCTCAGGGTCTCTACCTGTTTTCCAGGCCAATTTGTGACATGCTGTTGTGGCTGCTGCTGTTGCTGCTGCTGCTGCTGTTGCTGCTGCTTCTGGTTGTTACTCTCTTCGTTCATGCATGCTATTCCAGCCAAAATTTTTATAAGAGAGACACATATATACAGATGCATGTTAGAGTTTTCATCAAAAGGAATAATTTTGTTGAAGTCTGGCAACTCTTGAGGAAAGTGGATTTGGGTTTTGGAAGATTTGCATTAGCTTTTCCATAAAACTATCCCTTCATGATTTTGAACAGAAGCAGTTGTGTGCAAATAATTTAACACTTCCAACATCACCTCTGCTAGGACAGCTGTATAAAGCTTCAAACCGAGCTATTTAATGGATTGGAGAAGAACTAGGAGACCAAACCCTCACCTTTAAGTGTGCTGCTGAAATGACTGGGACAAACATAGCCTCCCACTGCCTCCCATTTCATGGGTCCAATTTGTTCATCTTAGATCAGGAGTTCTTTAAGGGACACTGACCTGTCTACCTTATACAGAGTGGATGTTACCCTCCTTAAGTCCTTGTGATTAAGAGCAAGAACAAATGAGTTTTAACAGACCTTCCCACTGGAAGAGACCCAGCTGCTTTCCGAACATGTAGCAACTGCAGGTATACAGTCTCTGCCAACAGGGAGTTCCATAATGTAGTTGTGTCAAAACGACCACTTCTAAGTCAGACTAAAGTGTGTGCACAGTGGCCAAGTGTGTGCAGCGTTTCCTTATACAGTGACCACAGTTGTGGATAAAGCAGATGGATGGAAGGTGGCCTAGCTGCATTGACAGACCGCACTGCAGGACAGATTGGCTGGAATCATTTATGGGGGAAACTGGAACCCTATGCCACCATGGCTTGTACAAGGGCTCAGGGTGGTATCCAAAGCTAGTCCTACTCAAGAGTAGACCCAATGATGCTAATGGACATGGCCAATTTAGGAGCACTGGTTTCAATGGGTCCTCTCTGAGTAGGCCTTATTAGATACAACAACTCTCAGTAGCCTGGTTCATGCATAATGGCAAGCAAGAGTTAAGCAACTATGGCTTACTAGGAATAAACAGGTGTGCTAGTGCATGCTGCTCAAAGTGCACCTGTCCCACCTCCTCTCTTTTGCAAAGCCAGAAGAAAACAAACACAAACACTAGTTTAGTGTTACATGCACATCAGCGACTGTGGCTTGTTTCTTTCCAAACGACTCAGAATGAGGAATATCTTCTTTGGCTTATTCTTGTGACTTGTTTGGAGAGGAACCAATCAAGGGCCCTGGGTGCACATAAGACTTAAGCCAACACTGGGTTTGTGTCCTTCCGGCACAGCAAAGAAGAGGGGCGCAGCTCTGATTTGTACAGTGGTTGCTCATTTGTGTTAAGTCATAGTTTAACATGCAAAGCAGTCCATATCAATAAAAAACTTAGTATCTTAATAAAGGCAGGTTATCAGTTACTGCATCATGCATTTCCAGCCTAATATCACTAACAATATCAATTTTAGACAATTGCTACTCACAAGCAGGGAGGTGCAGATTTTCTTGCTTGAAAAACCCAAATTCTGCAATTAAGAGGAATGTGAGTGAAGCGACTTTGCATAATTTAACACAAGACACCATTTATCTCCACCAAAAGACTTCTTTTGCACTCGCAATGTGGAAAGGGATAAGCGACAAACAGAGAAGGTGAAAGAATGGGGGATACACAGGCAAAGGAAGGCTGCTGTACAAGGGGAAAGCAACAGAGCCTATGTGGTGAGTACAGGCTACAGTTTGGAGATGGAAAAACTTGCTTCAAGTCCCCCTGCCAAGCCATGGAGCTGACCACTAGCTAAGTCTGAATAGATCCTTACTGGATTGTTGCAATGGTATCACAAATAAAAACATATATTCTGAAGCAACCCTTTTGAAGTTATTGGGGAAGAACAGGAGTTATGAGGAAGGGCAATACAGAAACCTTTCTTCCAGACTGCTAATCCATGACCGACTCTTGCCTCTAGTATCTAAGGAGACTGGGCAACAACGCACATAATTATTTTCCTTCAATTTGGTAGGTTATCACTTATTTTGTAGGTTTATTAGTTCTTAGGCAGCCATACTCATGAACCTATGAAAGTTACTAGCCCACATCTTATTAGTCGTGTCTCATGTACACATGCAATAGAATGAGGCAAAAGATTTCTGAGCTGGTAGACTGGACTTACTACTTTTAGACAACTGGTGGAAGATGGGAGGTATTTTAGTACTAAAAGTAAAACTTTCTCTGCAAATAACCCCCTCTACCAAAGAACATCAGGGAGATGGATCTACTGCAGTCTGCTCCTTGTGCCAGTTTTCTGCCTGAAGTTTATTTATTTTCAACTAGCATTCAAAATTGCCACTCAATGAGGTGGTACAGCCTACTGTACCACTTCAGATCTCTACCTTCTCATTCTATTGCATGTATAGGCCAAATCTTGTAAGAGACTTAAAATTCGTAACAACTCCTGTCCATCCTTACTCACCACAAGTTGTTATTTATAAACCTATGTTTGGATTAGCAGATTCTGACAAAGACATCGAAACCTATTATGTGATGAACAATTCGATCCTATAAATTTCTTATCTTGCTTTCCTCATAGCTAATACATGCCTTCAAGCTTTTTCAGAGAGAACTGAAGGAACAAAAATGAAAACGTTTGTTGTGTTATGGAAATCCTTCAAAGGAGGAACTGATGTGAGCTGCTTGACCCCTAACTCCTTTACGATCCACTGAAAATCCCATTCTTATGTAGCTGTTTTAGAGGAGGAAATGTTTTCATTATCTGCACTGCTAAACATGACTGGGCATTTCAGCTGCAACAACCAAGATTTATCTTCAGTGCCCTAAAAACTCCATCAGGATGAATGCTTTGTTTAAAAAAACTTGTTTAGTCATCAGCTCTAGCATGCCAAGAACTTTGAAGCGACAATTCAGGGCCTGCTAAAATCAATGGGATACTTTCCACCGACTTCAAAGGGCTTTGGGTAAGGCCTGGCAACATTTGAGATCGACTGAGGTAAGGAAAGAAAAATTGGTGCAAACTCCAGTGTAATACAGAAATGCCTTTCCTTGCAAGTCTCATCTGTTTGACTACAATTCCTCATCATTTCTCACATAAGCTACAGCAGGCATAGGCAAACTTGGCCCTCCAGATGTTTTGGGACTACAACTCCCATCATCCCTGACCACTGGTCCTGTCAGCTAGGGATGATGGGAGTTGTAGTCCCAAAACATCTGGAGGGCCGAGTTTGCCTATGCCTGAGCTACATCATGTATTTTATATTTTAAACATGCCACACATACTGATGGGAAGTTTTGCACATAAAGCTGATGCTAAAGAGTACGCTGAAAGACTGTTTTGAAAAAAGGGGGTGTCCACTTACTTTTATTGATGCCTTGTTTACAGGTATTACAGTTGATACTTTGGCTTTGCCCATGAGTCTTTAAGTGGCTGGTAATATATGCCGCACTCAGAAGTTTACCACAGATGTTACATGACACCTTTCCTTCATGGCGCACCATGTGTGTCCGCAGCCTGTCTTTGGTGGCAAAGGCAGCCGTGCAAGTCTACATGGAAGGAAACAGAAGGTTTGGGCAAGTACCCTTACTCCAATGAATGCTAATTTTAGGTATATTCTTCTTATTATGCTGCCAATACACCATCAGTCCTTACACCCCACAAAGGAACTGAAATTTGAGATTTAGTTCAAACCTTTCTGACGTGCAATTAAAGCATAGCAGTATTCCTCCCCGTAAGTATACACAGTGAAGGAAGACCCCTTTCATTTGTAGCCCAACCAGTGTGGCTGCTCCCCACCCCAGTAGTCATATCCATCAGAGTATGTGTAAACGGGATACAACACTTAATTTGTTAAAACACAGGTAAAATTGTAAACCTGTATCTGGACTGTACAACTTTAGACTGCCCAGAGTGGAAAGACAGCAGGGGAGAGTATCATGACTGAATCCTCCTGCATAAGAATTATTTGCAATATAGGCTAGAATCCTTCCTCTCCTTCTTTCTGGAAAGAATCTGTGTGTGTGTATAGTGCCGCTCAACTATGTGAACCATGAAGTGGTTTGGGAGTTTTAGCACGTCTACCAGGCCTAACATGCTTAGCCACCGAAGTACGCTTTTGCAGCTGGTTAGTATGAAGGCAGTATGAAGATGCAGCTGATAAAAGACCAATCTAAATACATTCTGGGATTCTATGAACTGGATACCAACTATGGTTCCAACCATCTCTTAACTGATGTACCCATTATCCAAACACTGAACAGCACACTCATGACATAGAGCTGAGTAATACTTAAAGAGGACAAAAGTGGGACTTTTGTGTTTTGATAGCAAGACAGTCTCGCATACCAAACTGCCATGGGGCTTATAAATGCTAGGAATACACACACAGGTGGTCTCTTGTATTGTTTTCTGCCAACACTCCTGCTTATGATTTTTCCACTGTTCAGTTACATTTAGTTAAATAAAAATCAAGACAAAAACTAAGCACAAAGCATGAAGAGTCATTCCTTTTAATTCAAAGCACTAGCTGGCCATAGCTGAGTCACGGAGAACAAGCTCAGTCTTGCACAGATGAAGCAAAATAGAAGAACAGCCAACTGTTCAATCAACTTAGCCATTTTGCTTGCCTTTAAGCTCAGCCTCATAAACTAGTTGACAAGTTATTAGCCAATACAAAAAGAATTGCTAGTCTGCCTACATATACATGCAGGTTGTCATTTATGGCACAGTAACAAGTTGCAAGTGGAAAAAAGAACACAACTATTCCTTCAGTTTACAAAAGCTTAATTATGCAGTCACAGCTGAAGGAGATTCCTATTTGCAAACAGATATTTGCAAGTATGTCTTTGGTTCCTAGCTAACTTTTGTCACAAGAAATTGTTTTCAATACTGGGGCTAGAACTGGCAATATTTGCTGAAAATGCCTTAGAATGTGCTTACTGAACTAAGACTAGATATGATCTCAGGATGGAGGACATTTTCTATTCCACTGGAGGAAACAGTGAAGTTAGCATGTTTAAGACAGCAAAACAAGACACTCAAGTAATCCATGTGTACAGTCCTGCTCAAATACAGAGTTAAAAATACATTTATGCTTCTATCAAGAACATCTGGAGCATGTACATTCAGCCAAGTAAACATAGCTACACACTGAAGTTGGGAAAGGGGAAGAGATTCACCTTGAACTTACAGTGCTCTTCTGTGACATGCCAAGCTTAGCATAATGGCACAGACATGACCCAACCACTTTGGGCTGGCTACCAAAGTCAGCCCGAGATCTGTAGAGCCCTGTTCAAGGAAGCTGCTACCATAAGTGGGAGCTTCTCTCTCCCTTGTGCTTTTTCACCTATGCTGTAAAAAGTCTTCTGGGCTATTTCAGCACTTAGCCAAAGTCGCCTCATGGAGATAAGCTGAAAGAGTGCTCTAAAGCAAGGTGAAGCTCTACTGATGCAGCCTGAAGGTGAGATTCCAAGGATCCATAATACAACCCAATCTGGTTCTCACGCCCCAGTATTTCCAATTCAAAGAGCCCCTATGACATCCAAATCCAAACTCTTTGTGAAGCAGTTTAGCAGACAGCATATAAATTTAGCACTGTAGATCACCAAACCCCTTACTTGGCATTTGAAGGGCCTCTCTGTGGAATGAACGTGTTTAACATGACAACTTAAGTGATCAGGCCTGTATAAGAAAGAAAAAAGTAGAGACACAAAGAGAACACATTGTTACACATAACACAGTGTAGGTCATTTATAAAACCCAACATCCTCCACAATAAACAATTAACCAACCACCCAAATCTTTCAAATCCATACTTCCCTATAAGCAGCATTCTAACTGCATTCCTCAAAGAGGTCACATGGCTTGCCTGTGACTATTTGCAGGAAAAGAAAAAAAATTAATCCCCCCCAGATGGTATAATTGGGGTATACCCCATTGGTATAATTCTCTTTTTAAGAGAAAGATCTACTAGCTATTAGAACTGGAGATCATCCAAATAGAACAGAATCTCTGCTTCCCCAATACTGCTAGATGGGTACTCTTTCTGGTCTGTATAAAAAGAGTTGTTTTAAGATCTCCACCCACGGCCTGCTAATGCAAGGTCCAATGCAGACCAACATAAATAATTTATTGTTTTAAATTCACAAGCAGCATGTCCTATCACTTGCAAAATTGCCCTTAGATTCAGACTTCAAGACCCAAGTAGGGTCACTGTCCCCTCCCCCACCCCACCCCGCCTCCCACACTCACTTTCCTTACGGCCCCTTCCCACCCCCACCCCCCACGCGAACACGGAATGAAAATCCAATACTTGAGCTCGCCTGGGATTTTCTACATGGTACCTCGAAAAGCCTTTTCCACAAACACCACAGGTGTAGGGTTTGGTGATGCCACCCTCATGAGACCTCACGTGATAGGTCATGCGGTCCTTCCTTTTGAAACGCTGATTGCAAATTGGGCACTCAAAAGGCTTCTCATCTGAGTGGGACAGCTTGTGCCTATTGAGGTGGTAGACGTCACGGAAGGCCTTGCCACACATCTCACAGGCGTGGTTCTTTTTGACAGGCTTACTGGGCTTCTTCGCCGTCTGCGTCACCGGCATGGCTGTGGCACCAGCACTGCTGCTTGGGTTGGTGGCGGAGGAAGACGTAGTGACTGTTGAGAGGATACCTGCGATGGTCGAAACCAGCGTTGACCGGTTGTTGTCACCTGCGATGGTCGAGATTAGGGGCACCATCGTTGCAGGAGCTTTCTTTGGCCGTGACACTAACTTTATCCCTGTGTGGCAGGATTCATGGCGCCTCAAATGGTAGCTGTCCCTGAAGGCCTTGCTGCAGTATGTGCACACAAAGGAGGTTTTCGGTTTCTCCTTTTTAATCCCGACTATGGTATCTTTTAGCGTTTCCGGTGGGGGCTGAGGTTTCTGTGTTATTGGTAATGGTAAAATCGGTTTCTGGTCGGGGGGCTCAACAGCAGAGCTCAGGAGTGGCAGCAAACTGTTCTGTGCTGCCTGCTGTTGGTGATGTGATGCTTCGTGTGCCTAAAAACAGAAATATTCATTTGTAACTTACAAGCGCACTACTTAGCTTTGATAAGGGAAGACTGCTCAGAAACCTGTTGAGATGGTAAATTCCACGCATTACCTAATGTGGTAGGGTTTAATTCGGAAGGCAAGAGCTGCCCTTCACTGGAACAGATTTGAGGGGCCCCAGCTCCTAATGTTCTTTTTTTTTTTTTTAAATAATATTTATTACTTTTCCAACAATTTAAACACAACGCTACAAAAAAAAGAACAATACAAAACACTACATAACACTGACACATTAAACTAACATAACCAAACAAAAACAGTTTAAAACACATCAAACAATTTCAGTATCTTATCTTTCATTCACTTATTTCCACGACCTCCTCACACCTCCCTTTTGGTATTCCACTTCTGTTAATTGTTTCAGCAATTCCTTTCCATCTTCATCTGTTTTCTATCCAATAATTATCTTAACACATTCTAACCTTATTTTTTCCTTTAATATTCTATTAATCTGTTTATACTTAATTCCTTATAACATTTCTACTAACCCAGCTCCTAATGTTCAAATGGCACTTAATGTGTAGGGCTGTGCACACACAAGGCAACAAAAGGATTCAAGCTGCACGCAGAGAACGCTGAAAGCAAATCTGTACATATCTTACCTTGCTAATTTATACTACTACCACCAAAATTCAGGTTTTTAATTTCCTCTCCCCTCCTGCCCCACACACATTAGCAAGAGTTAGGAAGCCTGGCACAAGAATTGAATGCAAGTTATACAGACTGAGCAAACAGAAGGGACAAGCAACTCTGCAAGACATCCAAGTTTTATCACAGGCCTGACTAAAGTTGTTTCATTTTCAAGTCATCAGTCAGTCAATGTGCTTTCAAATTTTTGACACTGTAAGCAAGAAACCTGTCTTAACAAATGAATCTTGTTCTCATGTACAGCCAGCCAGCAGTTTGTGGCACACCTTTTATAGAATTACCTCCTCCAGGAGATCCACCTAAACTCGTCATTTTCTATTTTTAGGAAGCAGGTGAAGGCAGTTCATAAAATCTTCTTTATACTGATATGAAGTATTGGAAACTTGCTATAGCTAGTGCTGGAGTGGGAAACTGGATCCTTAGCTCCCCAACCCACCCCCCTGGGCTGAATTTGACATGTGGGGGGCTGCTCATCTATCAATCATCTGACATTGCAAATGACACTGCAGTGCTGTGATGCACAGATATCTACTGATAATCAGGATTTCAAAGTGCTGTGCAGTGCTTTGAAGCTCTGCTGATCAGCTGATAGAGCTTTTAATACCAAAACAGGTGGCTGAAAAGTAGGTGCGGCTTGGTCAAAATTGCCTATAGATGGGCCAGAGGTTCCCCACCCGCAGGCTAATAAATGGAAGAGTGCAGTTTAAGTACTCTTTTAGGCATTTGCTTTTGTTTACTGTATGCCTTTTAAATAGCAACCAGTATCAAGCTTCCTTGTTTGAGGGAAAGCTAAGAGTATGAACCACCACAGGAGATAAGAGCAGGAGAGCCTACAGAAACAGCTAGTCAGGGCTGTACTTCTGACTAACTCCCTTGTGCTCTGCATCTGAGAGGAAGGCCAGGAGGGCTGTATACTATATACAGTCGTACTTTGGAAGTTGAACAGAATCCGTTCCAGAAGTCTGTTCAACTTTCAAAACATTTGGAAACCAAAGTGTGGCTTCCGATTGGTTGAAGGAAGCTCCTGCAGCCAACCAGAAGCCACGCTGGACATTCGGCTTCTGAAAATCGTTCAAAAACCGGAACACTCACTTCCGGGTTTCAGTCGTTCGGGAGCCAATTTGTTTGGGAGCCAAGGTGTTCAAGAGCCAAAGTATGACTATAATGTGGTGTGCTTTCATTTCAGACTAATTCATGATTATTTGCCGAAAGTGCTGGGAATGTCAAAATTCCAAAGTCTTCCAATACACCTCCCAAGACATCAAAATCCTAATCCATGCTCCATTAAGAAAGCCACCCACATGGCCACCAATGGGATCAGAATGTTGATCCTCAACTGGTTAACAGGCCAGGAATAACAAGTAATGTTTGGTCCGCCTCACCTGTTACTTAATACAACTGTCCTCTGTACTTACTCAGCCCAAAGCCACATTTTTGTACGTTATCAACTGGGGGTGGATTTTGTATGGATTTTAATTGCAGGAGCCAATCTTACTTGGAAAGTGGGGTATTGGTCCATCTAGCACTTGAAGGGGCAAACTTATCCAAGAGAAAGGAAAGTAATACTGATCCTTTTGTTCCCAACAGGTATATTCTACTTTATTCATAAAAGTATATCAGAGCTGTTTAAAACAACTGCATGTAAAACAATACAATAAAAAGCATACAAAAAGTTAAAATCAAGATCAGCTAACTATTGTGGAAAGATGTATTCGTAACTGCCTACATAAGTCTGATGGAATAGGAAAGTTTTCAGCAGGAATTTAAAGTTTGAAACTGAAGGAGCCTGCTGAATCTCTTTTGGCAGAGCATTCCAGAATACTGGGCTGGTGCCACTAAAGGCTTTGTTTCTTGTCAAATGAACCTCACCAACATAGCTGGTGACACATCAGGAACATCTTTCTGACAGTAAGAGCTGTTTTACAGTGGAACAGACTCCCTCAGGAGGTTGTGGACTCTCCTTCATTGGAGGTTTTTAAGCAGAGGTTGGATGGCCATCTGTCATGGATGCTGTAGTTGAAATTCCTGCATTGCAAGCAGTTGCACTAATGACCCTTGAGGTCCCTTCCAACTCTACAATTCTATGATTCTATCACTCCAGCAGATGACTGAAGTGACTGAGCTGGGATATAAGGGTTCAGGTGGTCCCTAAAGTAGCCTGGACCTAAGTTGTTCAGAACTTTGTAAATCAATACAAAGAAAATGAACCTGGTTTGGCTGTAGATGGGCAGCCAGTGAATATACTTTAACATTGGTATCACATGCTGTCAGCCAGATGCCTCCATCAGCAATGTAGTCATAGTATTCTGTACCAGCTGAAGCTTCTCAACCAGGCCCAAGGGCAGCCCCTACACAGTGTGTGTTACAGTTATCCAGCATCGAGGTTACCAATGCATTGAGTACAGCAGTTAGGACTTACAGTATCCTTCAGGCTAGAAATAAAGTTAAAGCAGAAGGCAAGCTCAATGCAACTCAGCAGTAGTAAAATTCACTACAGAACCCATTTTATTTTGTGACGCGTCTTGAAATGTTTCAAAATATTAATAAAACAGTTTCTCTTATTGCTGATTATTGGGAAGTATATTTATGCAGACTGACTGTTGATGAATTGAACTTTTTGTAAAGAGCAAGTCATCCTAAATAATAGAAAATAGGCAGTAAGGATTGAAAATTGCAGCTAAAACATTTTTTTAGGTCACTGTTCTCAAATACTTACGGAAAATAAGTTCCACTGAGATTAGGAGAACAAATTTGCATATAATTGGTCTGACCCAGAGAGTCTCATGTAGACTGCCCAATCAGACTACCAGAGTTTTTGTAAATTGCTTTGAGTTACTCTTTTGTGATGAAAAGTGATATAACAAACAAACAAACAAACAAACAACAACAGGGTTTTCAAACTTTTTCTCTTCCGTGGACTTTTCCCATTTTGACTGAAGTGCTAAGGAATCTTGCAGAAGATTCCAGGGAAATTTCCAAGGAACCCAGAAAAGAGAAAGAGAGTTGCAGACCACAAGCTTTGCATTGCAGAGGGTATCTAGTTCAATTTCTAGCATTGCCAAGTAAGATCTCAGGCAACTAGTGATGGGAAAGATGTCTGCCTGAATTTCTGGAGAGCAGCTGCCCGTTAGAGCAGACTGCGCTGGGCTAGAGGAACAAATACTTGGACTATGAGGTTATGCCTTATGTTTATTATCACTCCAGTGGTACCTCTGGTTACATACTTAATTCGTTCTGGAAGTCCGTTCATAACCTGAAACCAATCTTAACCTGAGGTACCACTTTAGCTAATGGGGCCTTCCACTGCCACTGTGCGGCCACTGCATGATTTCTGTTCTCACTCTGAGGTAAAGTTCTTAACCCGAGGTACTGCTTCCAGGTTAGCAGAGTCTATAACCCAAAGTGTTTGTAACCCAAGGTACCACTGTATTGACTATTCGACTTCATCACTAAACCTGCTTGAACCAAGCATACTCCTAGAATATAGGTAGGCAGACTTAAGACATGCAGGATCTCCTTTTTCTTTTCTTTTTTACTAAAACCCCAAATCCTCCAGAACAAAAGGCACACTTAGAATTAAAACATTCTAAACCCAATAACTTGTTTTTAATACAGTACAACTGACAGAACTTTCAGTCCTTCCACAAAAAGATCCCCTCCCCTACTCCTAGCTTTATTCAGTTCAGTCATATAATGGGGGGGAGCAAATATTTTGTTGTTGCCATTGTTGAACCACCAGGAGTGTGTTCTTAAAGTAAATTGCTGGCCAACTTAAATAGCAATGTCACCTGCAAAACCACTGAAGTTTCCACCTTTTTACTATGCTATTCTTTCCCACTATAATCACAAGAGCAAATCCTCAACATAAGAACTGAGGTAAATGGACATTAGAGTTATATAATCCCACCCACAGTAATTTCCCCAAAAGGAAGATAAGCCACTTGCTTTCTAAATACAAGCGTTCATCAGGCGGATATAGTAAGGTGCACGTTTCAGCAAACCATTTTTTTAATTCCTGAGGGGAGCAATTCTTGCAGCTAATGACTGGGTGTATGCCATGCTGCTCAACATATTACATGATCCCTATCTTAATGACAGCCTATTTGGTTAACTACAAGTTACAAATACAATTATAATGCCCAGTCTGCTCTATTAGATTGTGGATACATTACATGGGGGATAACACAACTGTCGACACCAGTCCACTGACGGGAAGGCTGCTTCTGAAAGCCAACCATGAGCCCGCCAGACAGACAGTACAACCAAGTCAGTTGCACTTGTAATAACTTGTCTGTGATGGAACTAAACACAAGGAGCATGTACTGGGAACTCACACCTTCTGACATGTATATATTTAGTAACACAATGACTAAGGCATTCCAGGCTGAAGACAGGTGAAAATAAGAGATGTAATTCTTGTTCTGTCAGCAGCTCCTTGGGGAACAGATTTTAGATGGGCAAATATCGAGGATCTGGTGACAACCCAAGAGGCTTCACTTCTAAATCCATAATGGGGCTATGGCCTGCAAGCCATATCACCTGGATGCCATGGACAGGACAAACAAGCTGGGCTCAAGGACAAAGGGAATAGTTCTAGCTGAACCACACTTCTATAGAAGGAGCAAAGGTAGGAGAGGATATGACATTTGGTTGGATTTCTCACTTTGCAATATTAAAAAGAGCTCACAAGAGAAATATTCTCAGATGAGCACCTTTTCAAACGCATGCTAACCTGTGCTTAAGGAGTGTGTGTGTGGCCCTGTTTCTCGGCATTTAATGAGAGCTTTTGACAGTGCTCTGTATCAGACAGAACAATAAATCAAGGGAGATGTGAGAATAGGTGCTAGCTATATCCCAGTTTTGAAACTCACTTGCCCAGCATGAAGACAAAAGAGTTTCCATGTACAGTTGCCCAAGTATTCCATGACTCTGCTTAAGAAAGGGCGTGGGGTGGATTCCATCCATACTCGAGTGTTATCTAGGGGTACTATGTAAGATTTGGCAACCTTAACAAATCAAAATTGTACTAAGCTTGCTTTCAAAGTAAAGAAAAGTATTTTAAAACCATAAATGGGTCTCACTGTATAGGACTGGGGAGAAGTCAAGCAGAGACTTCTTAAAACTTGCCAGAGTACAAGTTGACCCTGAATGACTGCAGAGAAAGACAACTGTACACACTATGTCATTTCCCAGGAATGAACAGTTTGCCTGTACTCTTGTTCCTACTGGAATCAGACCCTATAGGTTCTCTTCAACTGGCAAAATTAATTGTTACCAGTACAGTTTATTTAAATTTTGTCTATAGAGGTAAGAAAAAAACTGAGGCTTGTTTCCTTTCACGCTGTATGAGCTGCACTGTCATTTGCTTTTCGATAGTTGGGATTAACCAAAATTAGTCATACATTTTTAGTCTGAATCAGAATCCAGTGTTGAAATGGTTCTTCATTTGAAGACAGACCTTATTGAAGCTGAGTTAAACAACCATGTTTTGAAAGAACCTCTGCAGTTCATGTCTAGAGGCACTCCGTCAAGTACTAAAGTGAAAAACAAAGCCTTTCACAAACTTTTGCTACTAGAAATAGCTTAAGGAGACTTGCAAGGCATGCTGAGTGAGTAAATCCAGGCCATGTTATGCTCACACTACAGGCCTGCAAGAGCCTTGTGAGAACTGGGCTCTCTGGATAGCATAGGCTGGTTCTGAAACACCTGGATAGCTTATTTCAGAGGAAAACAAAGTCTAAACAACATGCAACCCTCTCATGAGTTGCACAATTTCAACCATATATTTTCACTTGAGATAGTCTGACTTAAACCAGCTAACCCACCTCATATACAAGGAACAGCCAGCGGGTCACCCACAACATGGTTTTGCATCAGGTCCACAAGCCATTACAAGTATCCCACCAGGCACAGAGTGCAGGAAGTGACAAGAGAAATTCCCAAATATTTCAGCATCTCTGTCCACCTTTCTGCCATTCTCTACTCCATCTGCACATGGTTTGGAAATTAGATAGCACCTCTGGCCACTTTCAGCAAGGCTGGAAGAGGAGACATTTCTGTCCTTACAGAGTCCTCCACTATATTCCAAGCTGAAAAGATGGGCTTAGGAGAGTCCAGCCTCCCATTATTATGAAGTTAGCTGTTGCTGTCAGGTTTGTTTTTAACATTTATTTATTTCACTTATTTACCTAGGAAATGTACTTTTGTAGCCGACATAGAATTAAAAACCAAATTAAAATATTAGAACCCCAAAATTCAATAAAAGCCACCCACAACACTACAATAAAATCAGCAAAGCATAAAACAGCACATGCAAGTCACTAATTACTAATTCACAATCAGTAGCACATCCCTCCAAAAGCAAAAAAGAAAAAAGCCTGTGCAAGTACGTCTGTCAGATGAAGCATCTGAGAGTTTATTGAGACCAAAAATGGCTGCAACCTTTTTCCAACCGCCACCTTTGAAATGATTGCTCACTGAAGATAAATGGCATTGTGTTGTTCTTGGGGGCGGGGGGGAGGTACTTTCCAAGGATAGGTAATGTGAGTGCCCAATTTTGTATGAATTGCACAGAACCTTTTTTGCCCCAGAAAGGCTCTTGAGCCTGTTAGAATAGCTCACAGGCATCTTTAATATAGCAGGGATTGGAGGCTGGGTGACCAGAGCGTGAACCCAACACAAGGTTCCACTTTTCATCAAGATTTCAACTAAAATATCATAATGATCCTGTAAAACAATTGCAGCCAAGGATGCAACCACTGGAAACCCAACTCGGACAAGCTTTAACTCTTTTACTGTATGTTTATTTCCCTGTAGGCTCTACACAAAAAAACCTGAAGACAGTAAGCATTCGGAGCCCAATTATCTTCATACAAAGTTTTTACATATTTTAATACACTGCACACATTATCTACGATGGCAGCCTGCAAGCAGTTCTCAGCAGGGGGCCAGGGCCATAGCCACCTCTATCAAAGTAGCCTGTTAGTGATTAGCACAGCTCCTACATCTGCTTCCATGCCCTTCCCTTTACCTCTGTTGGTAACTGAGGCACCAATAAAAAATAATGGAAGGGAAAGATTTGGCCCAAGGCACCTAACTTAAATCACATTATCAAGGCACAAACATATCAGTTCAAAATGGAACACAAATCCTTCAGACAAGATTCAAGAAACCACACTTTAATAAGAGCCTTTTAAAGCTTTTGGGTTTGTGTGGACCCAGCAGGAAACTATGGTTTAGCATCATTAGAACAAGCTTAGTTTCTCTCTGGACTTGCACACTCTTCTCCCCAAGCCCCATGCAACCATGAGAAGACATTTAAGTCCTCTTTTATTACCAGCAACTTGCCATTTTATCTACATCTTGAAAAACCGAATTATTTTACTATGGTTAATAGAAACAATCTAATTTCAAACCATAGTTAAAAGAGGCTGCCATGCTTTCGCTAATCACCAGTAAGATTTAGGGTTCGGATAATAGACTCAACTGTGGTTTATCTGAAATTGAAGTGGAAGCTTCCAAACTCTTCCTTGCAGCCCCACCAGGCAAGGGGGAACGTGAAAGTCTGAGGGAGGCTAGGTTCATTCTTTTAACACAAAATCTACATAACTGTTAAGATGGCTGAACTCTATATACTCATAAAGCTTTCTGCTATGAAAGTAATTTGAACAAGGATATGTACTTTAAGACCTGGGTATCTCACCTTGCTAAGAGTTTGCTGAAACTGCTAAATCAATGTCCCGTTTCTGCCAAAAGGAGTGGTTTCTGTGATTCCTAATGATCTCTTGCATTAAGGCCTTCTAAAAAAGGATCAGGGGCTAAATGGTAAATGAGGGCATGAGCATTTGACTATCTTTTGTTAAGTTATTTTCATTCACTTGCAGTGTAGTTTTTATTTAGCCTGGGATTCAAATCAACAGCTCATGATTTTCTTTCTATTACTGTGATTTCTGTAATAGAAAACAAAACAGTTTCAAGACCCAGGGTAGAAGGATTGGCATTGTGAACTTTCATTGCCAGAAGCAAAGTTTTTTTGCACTGAAGCCTTGATGTCAGAGCAACCAATTAGCATAAGTGAGTCATACCTTGGTTGCATTATTAGATGGGTTATCTTTCCCCCAATATTAAACATGCAACGTGTACTTCCTAGGCAGCTATAAAATCTGCTTTAACATATACATAAGCTCAGAAACCGTTGTGCAGGCAAAAGTTACTCAGGCTTAAAACCTCCAACTTGCTTCAGAGCAGGGCATTTTCAACACATGAACAAGATCAAAAACCTTTAAAAAGTGGGGGGAAATCCATCATGCATACTAATTGACATTAGCATATTTTTATGAAGTTGACCTCCTCGTAAGATTAATTTTTACCCCAACTCTGAAATACTGTACCAAATTATTTAGCTAAGAAGTAAAAGCCAAGTGAAGTACAAATATAACTGTGAGCCAGCCATTAAGGTCCTAACATATATTTTCACAATAATCATTCCTTCAAGTGGTTATTATGAAAAGAAGCCAAGGGAGTAGAGGTTGGTAAAGAGAAGGAAAATGTATCTTATAACCTATGATTCACTAAGGAGATTAACAATGTTCAAATCTCTAAACAGGGAAAATAATCAAACCCATCATTGGACTGCAGATGTATCACTGCTAGAATCTGCCTATGGTAAAACATTTCATTCCTTGTATTCAAAGATAAAAGTCACACAAGAGCTCTTAGTTATCATAAGCTCAAACAGATTCTGTTTTCAAGAGGATTTTTTAAGCCTGCATCCAAAGACTGGGCACCTAAGCGAATGACTCATCTTTGTACTTGGGTGACTAGTTTCCTTTAGAAGAGAAAGACTGCAGTGCATTTGCCTCAGATTTATTCCTTCGCTTCATGTTTTCAAACTGGAGTCATGCTTTGTATTTTAAAGAGAACAGAAGACTCAGTGGGAAAATGACGCAGACTTGTAATTTGCAGAGAGGATTATTTTACCTTCAAAAAAGACGGGGAGAAGAGGTATTGTAATTAGTTTACTTCTTCCAGGCTAAAAAAGGGGAGTGGTTTGTAATCTAGGTTCTCACTTGGATTGTAGATTTAAGGAGGAAGTAGCTTGGCATGCTGCATTCCTTACAGAATATTAATGCTTTTAAGTGACTCAAGTTGTAGGCTATATGGCATCATTTTGACTACATTATTCTGGCATCTTTTTAAGAAAAAGCAGTTAATGGGAGTTTTGTTTTTCAAAGAGGTTTAAGCAAGGAGAGCTGCTTAATAGAAGACATGTTCATCATTCACTCAGGCCCTGGTTTTAGAGAGCAATCCCTCGAAAATTATCATGGGCAAGTATTCTTTGAAATCAAAACTGCAGACTAGTAAATTGATTAGGACCTGAACATATCCTGCCCCCACCCCAGATGGTTTGTCCCAACATTTTCTTATTAAAGTCAACAAATTCCAGCTACATTATCAACATGCTCTCTCCTGAAAGAAGCCCAGTATTTGATTCCACATGCAGGTAAGGGGATTCCTGACCTATATCCCAATAAAGAGGGTTAGGCGTGGAAATTAAAATATAATTTGTCCTTAAGACTTGTCCAAAGAACCACTTACAAATAATTTTCAGGAGACAGTGGACTACTTTCCAACAGAAGAATAGTAAAAACCCAGGGGGGAAGTAGAAGGGCTTTATGTGACAAAGTAACAGAGAGAAAACAGAATAAGGGAGAAGGGAGAAGAGAATAGTAATTTAAAGTAGGAGAGCAGAACAAAAGGGTAGAGAAAGTGACAATTTTTTGAAGAATGGGCTAAGAGGAAATGAAACATGTGAATACACATCTTTAGAAAAAAGGGAGAGAAACAGGACAAACTGGAGAAAGTGATAAATCTTTAAAGAAAAAATATGCTTTAAAAGTACATGATAAAAACTGAGGGGAAAAACAAAGGAAAAAAGGTAGAGGGAACAGAAAGAGGGAGAAGGAACCAGGAGGCACAGCAGATAGAAAAATCTGAGGGCAAAAAAAAAAAGTAGTAAAAATGGGAGGACAAAGTTGCAAAAGGTGGAAGAGCATTAATTGTTTAGGGAACAAGAATTAGTAGCTCAGTTCAAAACTGGAAAACAACAGAAGAGGGCAAAGAAGGGGAGGAATACAGAATTCCACAAGCCAAAGTAAGGAGGGGCAAAAGATCAATGATTTGCAGGACAGAAAAAGAATGAAAAATCAGTAAAATTGGCACCACCAAAAACATGGTTAAAAAAAGAGAGGGAACAGTTAAAGGTAACATGCTGGGGGTAAGGGCGACCAAAGTAGCAGCAACTTACAAAGCAAGAAATTCCAGAGTAGCCGTTAGTTTCAGAATACACACATACACACGTAAGGCCCTATTGCACCTTAAAAGACTAAAGGGAAAGTGCCGGTGATGGGAGTAAAAGGGGGGATAAATGCAAATAAAGCACCAAAGAAAACATAAAAGCAAAATAAATAGGGCAAGGGGGAGGGAGCCAGCACTTATTTTTAATAATAAAAGGCAGCAAAAGTATCTTGGGACAAGAGAAATAATGCAGACCAAAAACTACTAGGAGCCTGGGGAGTAAAAGGTGTCGAGAATCTTTAGAGGGGGTAGAGAGGACATGGTAAGGATTAGTTAAGGAGTCCCAAAGCAGCAGAGGTATTGAGGGAGAAAAATAAGCAGCTCAAAAACACAAGATGTAGAGGAGATTGAAGTGAATGAAAAGTATGCAGAAAATCCTATTTTCCATTGTGGGAGTGAGGAGAGAAAAATAATTTAAGATTCCCAATTAAACACGGGGTAGGGGATGAGATGAAAAATGCAAAAAGAGTTGAGGGGAGAGAAGAAAGTAGAGTGTACAGAAAATCTCATAGCAGGCAGTTGGTTAAACATCCTAGAGAACTGGAGGGAGTTGGAATAAAGAATGCAGCAGAAAATGTGGTGGCAAGGGAAGGAGCAAGAGCGAGTGCACAGAGAAGCTCATGGAGGAAAGAGGGAAAATTAGTAAATGAGTCCTAAAGAACTGGGGGGAGCCAAAGAATGCAGCAGCTGAAAATGCGAGTTAAGAGAGGGCTATGCAAGGGGAGGGGAGATTAATTAAAATCGTAAACAATTAGAACATAAAAAAGAACTAAGAGCACACACACACACATATATCAGTAGAAAAATCCGGTGGGGTGGGGAGAAAGAAAAACTAATGTGTCAAGGAGTTTAACATACAAAGGGGCACGGATACTTGAGCACAAGATGAGAAAAAGCACAGAAGCCCCAAGAAGTACAATAATATATAT
The DNA here is from genome assembly GCF_965112155.1 of Podarcis liolepis. Taxonomy (NCBI): domain Eukaryota; kingdom Metazoa; phylum Chordata; class Lepidosauria; order Squamata; family Lacertidae; genus Podarcis; species Podarcis liolepis. The sequence goes on from NC_139567.1 coordinate 37,915,583, forward strand.
GGGAACAGGTTTTGTTCCCCTTAAAAGCCACCGATATGAGCCCAAATTGGGGGGGGGGAGAGACTCTAGCTCAATGGGTGGAGGAGAAAACACTGGATGGCCCCCTTAAAAAAAAGAAACGTCGGCCACCAATATCTGAGCAAATACGATGAGTAGACGGGAGAGCGGACGGCAGCCACCACTCCCCAAATTAAAAAGAGAGAGAGCTCGAATTCCTTCTTCTTTGGGAAGAAAAAATGGACACACACAAAAAAACCCAACCAGCTACAGAAGGCAAAGTATTGGGGGGGGGAGAGGAAAGCCACCTCCGCAAAACAGATTTGTGTTTGTTTTTCGGTAGTGGCGGGGCTGCTGTTTCGGACGCAGGCGGCTGCCCGGGGGGGGGGGGGGAAGGAGGGTGCGGGAGAGAGGAGAAAAGAGAGAAAGAGGGAGAGCGAGCGCGCTATAGCCGGCCTCCCACAGCGCCGTAGAGAGCAGCTACATTCTCCTCCCTCCCGCTATTCCGCCCCCCCTCGCGCGCGGCTATTCTAGCGGGGGGGGGGTCGCCCGCCGCCGCCGCTGCTGCTGCTGACAGAGCGAGCCGGCCCTTTGCAAGAAGAATCAGGGCCTGGCGGGGAGGGTTGCGCGGGGTGCCTTGTGCGGGGGGGGGGGGGGGGAGGCAGGCAAGCGCGGGCGGGCGGGAGGGAGGGAGGGGGGTTGGGGGAGGGAGAGGCGGGGACATTTAAGGAGGGGGGGGCTATTCAGAAGTGCGCGCGCGGTGCGGGGGGGGGGTTGGTTTTTGAAGAGGGTGGTCGTCTTTTCTCCCCTCACCTGAAAGAGGAACGCGGTCCAATTGGCTTCCATGGCTTTGGAAGCGGCGGCGGCAGCCGGGAATACGGAAGGTTATATATATATATATATGTTTTTTAAAAAAATAAAAAATAGTGCCTTCTGTATATAGATAGATAAGAGTTATAAGATATAGATATCTATATAAATGGTGCCTCCCTCTCTCTCCTCAGGCCCGGCGGCCTGGTCTTTTTGCGGCTCCTCACAGCGCCCGCTCGCTCTTCCTGCCTGCTCGCCTCCCTCTCCCTCTCTTTTTTTTTTCCTCTCTCTCTCTCCTCTCTCTCTCTCCCCCGCCCGCCCCCCTCCCCTCCTCCCTCCCCCGGGCCCCCAACTACATGGAGCCGACAACAAAGCACAAGCGGCGGCGGCTGGGGCTGCTGCTGCGGCGGCGGCGGCGGCGGAGGAGGAGGAGGTGGAGAGGAGGAGGCTGCTCAACATGGCAGCGCCACAGCGGCCGCGCTTCCGCTAACCCGCGGGCCGTACCATCGCCCCGAATAGGGGGGTTCGGAGGGGAGAGGGGAGAGGGTGGAGCCGGATGGGGAGCCGGGGACCCCGCTCCTCTGCGCCCTGGCCCCAGGAGGGCTGAGCTCCGGTGAAGTGCGGGGAAGAGAGGGGCGAAGGGGAGCCCGGGGGGGAGGCGCGAGGCGAGGGTGGTGAGTGGGACACCCCCGCGGAGGCGCGGAATGGGACGGCCCGCTCTCCTCAGGCTGCTGAAGCGCGGGGCGTGGGGGGGGGGAGGTGGAGAGAGAGAAGCGTTTGAGCCTTTTTTGAGCTGTGAGAAGATGGAGGAGAGAGGGCTGAGGGTGAAGGCCCGGGCTGTTCACCAAGGCTATTCCCCGTCCCGCCCTCACTTTTTTTAAAATAAAGCCAAACACAGAGTGTCCTGTGAGGTTGAAAAGCAGGGAAGAGGAATTTCTGTCAAAAACAGCATCTGGGAGCGGAGGAATTCCGTTTTTCCCTGAGAAGTATTAAAATCCACAAAAATCTGCTTCACACAAATACGTATAATAGGTATTGCTTAGCGGGGAAAAATCTCCCCAAAGACAAAGGCATACCCCCAAAAAACCCCAACCACACACACAAGAAGATGACAATATGGATTATTTTATCAAATGGGCTTCTCGTTTGCCTTTCAAAACATAATTGGCTTGTTACAATGTTCTGAAATCAATGTCACCATTCACAAATAATGAGACCAGGCAGAGCAGGGTAACTCTTCCATGTCAAACCCAAATCCCCAGCCTAAAATTCAAAACTGCAACATTGGGGAAGTTTAGAAAGTTGCATCCTGCAAAAAAAGAATCCTGCCATTTACACCATCTAAGCTTGCAATCCTAAAAGGACTTACGGTACATGGGAGTAAGTCCCATTTAAAATAATGTGACTTTCTTCTGAGTAAGCTTAGGATTGCCCTGTATAGCACTTGGGTGTGAGCCTGATCTAACGCAATACAACTTACAGCTAACTTACATATACAGAACCCTGTACAGCTTTCTTTAGTAATGTAGGGTTTCCTTGTTCTAATCTGAAGTACAATTTGTCAGGTCAACAGCAGAATCCTGCATGTTTCCTCTGAAGAAAGTTCAATTTATTTATTAAGATACTTATATCTTATCCGTCATTCTTCAGCACAAAACAAACCACCGTAAAAACGTACTCCCAGACTTGCATAGGATTGTGGCAGACAACTCCAATCCAATCCTAAATGAATTTGGAAGTTAACTTCAAGTAACGTTAATGGAACTTCCTACTCAGTAAAAGATGTTTAGGATTACACAGAGTCTAGAAAGCAATTCAACATATGTGGTGCCAAGTTATTAATAAATGATTGCATATAATTGCCAAATTATTTGGCAATATTGGTTTTTTAAACTGTTCATAAACAATGGTCTTAATCTATGGCATGCAGTATATTGATTCTATTAACTCGACCATGTGTGTATTCGTATAGTTTTTGCTTCTTTATTTGATTCCCTCTACTTCATCTATTCTCCAGCCATCCATACAATCAAGGCCACTGTCTGTGAAAGGTTATGCCACAGTAACAGACTCTCTAAGGTTTATTTAGTATACAAACAGGTATCCTAGAATAAGAAATATCTGGCAACCCTTCTAAACACCTAATGGAAGCATGGTTCACGCAATCAAGACCCACTCGGAAGTTAACTGCTCATTGTGTTTCACTCTTTATAATGCCCCAGAAATCCAAGGAACAGAAAGTAGTACTGGATTGCGGTTGAAAAATACAGATTCACCCGCACCCCAGAGCAAAAACATCTGAATCTGGTCAAAAGTTAGCTAGTCAATAGTGGCTGGGCACTGCCCCACCAAACTCGGTCTGCCCTTGGACAGCCCCCACCTGCGTGACATCTTACTTACATGGGAAGCTGCCTTAGACAGAGTCAGAGCATTTGGTACCTCTAGCCCAATACTGTTTGCACTGACTGGCAGTGGCTCTCCAGCATTTCAGGTAAGGAGTCTTCCAGCTCTACCTGGAATTGAACCTGGGGCCTGCTCTGCCAAAATGTTGCACTGCTGCCATCCTTCTAAACATGTTCCTGTTCAGGTTTCTTGGCCAGCTGTTTCCTCCAAGCAGAAAATCTACTCCCCAACTCTGCATTCTGTTGCTACAGAGTATGATCAGTCCTTCGTGGGCTGTTTTTAGCTCACTTAGATTTCCCCCACTCCAAATCTTTGGGGATCCCCTGAGCAGGCTTCCACTTCCCTCTTGCTTCAATCACAGTAGCCACTTTTGGGCTACCATCCTGCTGGTGGTACTCACCACCTGAGTTTGCTAGTAAAAGCAGCAATTAACAGTTGATTGCTGTTGTCTTTAAAAATATCTGCTGGTCAATTAGCCAGGGGACAAGATGACTGTTTAATTGGTCACATAGTGTTTAACTGATTAACAGATCAACAAAACAGTTACAGCCCTACTCTTTAGGCGAATGCCACTCAGGTTGTGTACCCAGTACACACCATACATTTAAAGCACATGACTTCCCCCAGAGAATCTTGGGAACTATAGTTTGTTAAGGCTGCTCTGTGTGGTGGGTGGGTAACCTACAGTTCCCAGAGGTTTTCTTTAAAAAATATGTAGGATATAGAATGGAAAACTCTCATCCTGCAACTCAAAGTCAGCCTCTTAAGGAAGTTTACAGCAGCCTGATTACAGTATGTGTCTTTATTTTGGATCTTCTTAGTTGTGTGGAATTGTTAGATTTGTACTTTTTGATGTTTTGTTCATTGTTTATGCCTGTTTTTGTTAGATTTGTAGTTACGACATTTTTTATGGGTTGCACAAGCCGCCTTGAGACTGGTTTTAACTTTGGAAACAAAGAAAACGATGGATACATTATCACCATATAACTATGTCAAGGGGTGGGGAAACTTGTGGCCCTCCAAACTCTACTTGGAATACTATTTGCATCACCCCTAAACTTGGGCTGTGCTAGCAACATCTGGGGGAAACACATGTTCCCCATCTCTGCCCTAGGTACCATCACCTTTACTGTAGAAGGGGCACACAATGGGCTATGATGCTGTGAAATAGCACAACCTCACAATAAGTCCACTGAACTTAGTAGCCCGTAACAAAAGTCACTAGTTTGTTTTATGATTATTTTTATATCCCACTTTTTTTCCAAAGCGCTCCAAGTGGCATACATGGCTCACTCCTTCCTCTCCTGATGTCATCACAACAACCCCAGTACGGTAGGTTAGGCTAAGAGACAGCCACAGGCTTTTGGTCACCTAGTGAGGTTTGTGCCTGGGCAAGGAGTTGAACCATTTGTGGACCTGCAAAAAAATGTCATTTTTAGAGGTCCTTGCCTGTCCCTGTCCCCTCAAAAAAGAGAGCCTTAAACCCTAAGAACAGTATTTACAAGCCTTGGAATAGTATACTCAGTTCCCCTAAGAAGAACTGCAAAGTTAAGCATCATCAGGTAGTCTCTATCCAAGCACCAATGGCATTTTCACGCATTGTTCCAGTAATGAAAGCCATGCAACCACCTATTCACAGGCAAAAAACGGGATCCTGAAAACACAGAAAAAGAATTCAGCAAGGTATATCTCTACCCTTAAAGGGGCAAAGTTTGCTCAATAAACCTGTTGACAATGTTCAAGAAAACTTCAGAAACCAAAGCAGTCGGCTAAGTCTGGAAAAACCTTGTGAAGTGAAAGGATAAGAAAGAGGGATTTATATCTAGATGTTAGGCTAGAGATGATAAGGAAAACAGGAAGATACAATGAGAGGTAAATGAGGTGCTGTGGGATTGGTGGAAGTCAATGTTCGTTTTCCTTTTTAGGGTTTATATTATTTGTAAGATTTGAATTTGGTTTTTTTTATATGCTTGTGTTTTGTGTATTGTTATTTTTCATTTTTTGTTGTTGTGTGGAAAATACTAATAACATTTACTATTTAAAAAAGAAAAAAGAAACCAAAGCAGTCAATACATAGTCTGTTCTCCTTCGCGGAGCAGATATATATATAACTTTAGAGCCCTGCTGGGTAAGACCAAAGGTCCCGTTTCCCCACAATGGCTAACCAGATCCTTCCTTCAGGAAGACCACAAGCAGGATGTAAAACCCACAGCCCTCTTCCGATTGCTTCCCCCCGCCTTATGGTATACTATTTCTGAACCTGGAGGTTCCATTTCGTTATGACAGCTCATAGCCATTGAGCAACCTACCCTCCCATGAGATTAGCTAACCCCCTTGCATCATTTCCCTGGGGTGGAGGGCCTGCAGCACTCCAGATGTTCAACTTCTATCACCCTGTGATCCTTGGCCATGCTGGTTGAGGCCAATAAGAGTCCATGCCCAACAACATCTGGAGGGCCAAAGGTATGTCTCATCAGTGATATATACAGGTCATTCTCGGTTTGCCTTAACATCAGAATTTTAATTAACATAAATAAATACAGAAATACAGAAATCAATATATTTGGCCTCCACACAAGAGCTTCCCTCGGGAATAAAAGTCACCACTATCTGCATAGCTCAGTTGGTTAGAGCATGGTGTTGATAATTCCAATGTTGCAGGTTCGATCCCCCGTATGGGACAGCTGCATATTCCTGCATTGCAAGGGGGTTGGTTGCACAGAAGAGAAGGATGGATCGAGAACTCCGTTTGATCAGGGATTTGGGGACATGGACTCTGTTACATATTCTGTTAATCCAGAATGCGGCTGCCGGACAGGTGCTTGGTAGCGACCGCCGGGACCACATAACACTGGTCCAATGTGAGAAGTGAAGTTACAGGGAACCAGACACAGGGCCTTCTCGGTAGAGGTGCCTGCCCTGTGGAACATCCTCCCGTCAGATGTCAAAGAGTGAAACAATTATACGACTTTTAGAAGACACCTGAAGGCAGCCCTCCTTCAGGAAGCTTTCAATGTCTGATATATCAATGTGTTTTTTTTAATATTCTGTTGGAAGCCACCCAGAGTGGCTGGGGAAACCCCGTCTGATGGGCAGCATATTCACATTCATATTATTTAGCATATTGGAATATCTTCTACATGTATTGTGGAAGTGAAAATCTTGGGTATGGGCTGTTACTATAGGGGCTTTAAAAAAATAAAAGAAAGAGGTTTTGTTTGTAGTTTTGTGAGTGTGTATTTTATATTTATTGGCTTGTATGCAATGCCAGCCCTATTCAAAGTAGACTCTCTTGAGTCATATGCGGTGTGGGTCACACTTGGAGTAGACCCATTGAAATTAATGGACACGGCCAACTTTGGTCCATTCATGTCATCAGGTCTGTGCTAAGCAGGGCATAGTGGGAATACAACCACCTGAAATAAATGGGCATGTATAACATGGATCTATTAACTTCACAGGGTCTATTTGTGTAGAACTGGTCCACTGCAAACAACCTTATTGCTCTTACTGAAGTACATATATTGACCGTTTACTGACTGATTTTACTATAAGTCACCTTGATGTCTCCGGAACAAAAAAATAAATATACAAGGTGACAAATTAATGCACATAATATTGTTGTTTTTAAAGCCAATAAAGAAAGGAGAAGGCAATAAATAAAATGGCAATCTTAATAATTCTTCACATATTTCATAGTGAAGTCCTAGCTGGGGTGGGCTGAGTTGGGGGCAGGAAGTCCCTGCGCTGGAGAACAGATTCATGTTAAACCCTGCAGGAATTACTAATATTTCAAGGGATACCTAAGGTTGCCCCTTTTCCTCCTGTGACTTTTTATTATTATTATTAAATATTTTCTTGATTTACAAAAGTGTGTGCAATGTAACATTTTTGCAAATCAGTTTCATTTGTTGAGACATTAGGAAGAAAAGGGGGAAAGAGGTGGGGGGGGGAGAGAGATGGGGAGGCTATTGTGCAAATATTAAGCAGGTGAAGGTTCCACACATCGCTTTATCCCTAGATCCCCTGTTAGGAAACGCTTTGCCTGTTAACAGTTTGTTTGTTTGTTTGTTTGTTTGTTTGTTTGTTTGTTTTGTGTTCAGTCCACTATGGAAGACACAGGAGCAGGGGCAATTAAAAAGTTGGCAACGGTACCCATCACAACCATTTAATTTCCCCCGCCGTGCTCTTGCAACTTATATTTTTCTCTGCAATACCTTTTCTTTTTTTTAAAAAAAGCAGCAGCTAAGCCACTGATCTGCAAAGCTTTCCATTGTTTTTCCCCCCGTTTGCAGCTTTTCTGCTGCATTGTGGATACATTTCAGCCGCGCTTCTTGAAAGGATTCCCTTCCACACAGTGCCAGTTCTGTATTCTCTGGTGGCATCTTTCCTATGACTGCAGTGTACCGACTTCACCTCTGTGGGAAGTGGGAAGGAGAAGCAGAGTCTTAAAACAAACGCTACAAAATCGACTTGAAATGGCAGCGCGGAGCCAAAAAACAAAATGCAGAAGGAGGCTGGCACATACATCTTCCTTGTTTTGCAATCTGCCTTGCAGATTTGAGACGGGTGGCGTCCTTTTATTCCCCCCACCCCCTACTGATACAGGCACTCAGATCCACATTCCCATACCCCCGGAAATATGCTGATGATGCTACTCTGAGCAGGAGATGCCCCATTAAACCGGAGCTCCTTGCTTGTGGCAATCCACCAGGGACGTGCTACTTCCATCGAAAAGGAAGGGGTGGGGTGTGAGGAATCGACTGCAGCTAGGGACGAGCTGACAGCGGAGGCTGCACAACACAGCTCAAAAGAAGGCCAAAGGGTGGGATGGTGGCTATTGATCCCTTTGCAAAGGGTCACTCGGCTCTTCCAAACACCTCCCCTCCCCCCCTCCTTCCGCCGCCCCGCTCCTTTCATAGTTGGATTTACCTTTCTGGCCTATATACGGCATACGTGTTTAAATACAGGGAGAGAAAGAGTGTGTGTTTGGCACAGGCTCGCTTCGGCGAGTAATTAAAAACAAACCTCCAGGAAACGCAAGGCGAGAAAGGAGGCCAGCCGCAAAAAAAGAGAGGAAGAAATCCGTGACACCACCTGGATGAAATTCAGAAATCGAGACGCATTAGAAAGCCACATAAGCAGCGGGAGGCGAAGAAACCAGGCGGCTGATTAGACACAGACGTCCCAGCCCCGATCAGAAAGGGAAATGTAGAAATGTGTCGGAGTCTCTTCGACAAACACACAGGGGAGGAGAACTTGTGGATCTGCAGATGTTGCTGGACTCCAGCTCTCCTGGGGCCCAACCCTTGTGGTCAGGGAAGATGGGAGTTGTAGTCTAACAATAATGGGAAGAGCCTGGGTTTTCTCCGTCTCCGACTCACACAGATCAGGGACTTACAGTACAGGCCTACTCATAAATATCACAGAAGGGACCGCAAGGCTCATCTAGTCCAGCCCCCAGCAACGCAGGAATCTCAGCGGAAGCATCCATGACAGATGGCCTTCCAACCTCTGCTTAAAAGCCTCCGAGGAAGGAGAGTCCACAATCTCCCTAGGGAGTCTGTTTCACGGCCGAACAGCTCTTACTGTCAGAAAACTCTTCCAGATGTTTAGTCGGAATCTCTTGTAACTTGAAGCCCTTGGTTCGGGTCCTGCCCTCCAGAGCGGGAGGAAACAAGCTTGTTCCCTCTTCCACGTGACAGCCCTTGAGATATTTGAAGATGGCTACCATATCTCCTCTCAGTCTTTTCCATGCAGCTCCTTCAACCGTTCCTCATAAGGCCTCTGATCATCTGGGTTGCCCTCCTCTGCGCACGTTCCAGCTTGTCAAGTCTGTTGCAATGAACGAGCCTGTCCCATTCCGCCACCTGAGGCGAAACGGGAATGTGCCACCCCCTGCCCCCCAGTGTCGCTTTCCTCCCGCAACTGCTGGAATGCACACACACACCCCTCACCAAATGGCAAACGAGGGAGCACTCCGCAAGGCCTTGATGCTCATCTTCTGTCAGAAGCTGGAGTCAAGCATAAGTCAACAATCAAAGAAAAATACTCAACTCTTTATTCAAGGAACCCAAACAGTGCAGGCCTAGGGATCCCATCAACTCTTTCCAGTAGATCTTGCTCCAACGGGGCTGTTGCAAGGACTGAAGGTCCCTGCCTTCCCACCACTTCTGAGCAATGTCTGGTTTTCAACATTTTAGACCCCTAAGTAGTAGCAGTTGCCAGGACATTGCCCCTTTTGCCTCTATGTAGTGCCATCCTTATTTAGACATTGTGATACAGTGGTACCTCGGGTTACAGACACTTCAGGTTACAGACGCTTCAGGTTACAGACTCCACTAACCCAGAAATAGTACCTCGGGTTAAGAATTTCGCTTCAGGATGAGAACAGAAATCGCGCGGCGGCAGCAGCAGGAGGTCCCATTAGCTAAAGTGGTACCTCAGGTTAAGAACAGTTTCAGGTTAAGAACGGACCTCCAGAATGAATTAAGTTCTTAACTCAAGGTACCACTGTATATGAGTACAGTCATACCTTGGAAGCCGAATGGAATCCGTTCCGGAAGTCTGTTTGACTTCCAAAACATTCAGAAACCGAAGCTGCAGAAGCTGCACCGGATGTTCGGCTTCTGAAAATAGTTCACAAACCAGAACAGTCACTTTCGGGTTTGCAGAGTCTGGGAGCCAAAACATTTGAGAACTAAGCTGTTTGAAAACCAAGGTACGACTATATTGCAATATTTAGCTGGTGATAACATCAGCTACTTAGGGGTCTAATGCTGATATATTTTAACTTACCTTATATGTTTTACTTATGTTATATTGTTACAAGTGTTATTCTATAATACAGAGCAAAAGGGGCGGCAGGAATCATGAAAGAAGTGGTGACTGGGCCCACGGTTTTTCCCACATCCCTCTTTTTTTTTTCATAGCACACGCACGCATCGTGATTCCTGATATACCGCCATGTTGAGTATTATGAAGCTGTTACCACAATGTGGACTTGAAACTGGTTTTGGACGATGTACATTGCCCTGCCCTATTCCTAAGTTGTCTCCTCTCCAGGGTCTTTCCCAAGCAGTCATAGACTGAGCCTGCACAGAACCCGCTTCTGCTCTGCCCTCTTCATACCTCTGCAGGTTCCAGAAGAACAGGGGAGAAGGGAGCTGGTCACAGCAGGAAGAGGAGACTCCCTGGCTACTTCAGCAGCCAGCCTCATCTCTGTCTCCTGGCCCCACACCACTCCAGCCTCCACTTCTGCCTCGGAGTCTGAACTGCTCTCTGCCATAGCCTCTTCCTGCTCACCAAAGCCTGTTACCTCTTCTGTTTCTGACACCTGCTCCTCCCAGTCTGCTCCTTCTTCTCCCTGTGACCACTCATCGTCATCCCACCACCGGCTCGGAGTCTTCTTCCCCAGGGGTGCCCTTGGGGGTCCCCAGCTGGTGCCTCCCACCACATCCATGACATCTTCTCTACCCCAGTGGTGAGGAAGACAAACAGCAATGCCACATGCTGGAAAGTTCCCCTTTCACCAAAAAGTTAAAGAGAAAAGGGGTTCCAGTGGTGGCAGAAGTTGTCGGGCAGGGTGCTTGTGTTTCTGCCGCCTGAGGCAGATGCTTCACCCCGCCAAATGAGCAAGCCGGCTCTGCAATGAATGCATGCTCTGTGTGCATGCTTTGAAGAGTTTGGATTTGATATCCCGCTTTATCACTACCCGAAGGAGTCTCAAAGCGGCTAACATTCTCCTTTCCCTTCGTCCCCCACAACAAACACTCTGTGAGGTGAGTGGGGCTGAGAGACTTCAGAGAAGTGTGACTAGCCCAAGGTCACCCAGCAGCTGCATGTGAAGGAGCGGGGAATCAAACCTGGTTCACCAGATTACGAGTCTACCGCTCTTAACCACTACACCATGCTGGCTCTTTGATGTGCAGCAAGGTGTGGGGAACTTTTGGCCTGCCAGATGTTGCTGAATGACAACTCCCAGCAGCCACAACCATTGCCCATGTTTCTGGGAGTTGTAGTTCAGCAACGTCTGGTGGGCCAAAGGTTCCCCACACCTGGTGTACTGGGTTGCAGCCACAGGCGGCAAATTCCATAGACTGTACTCACACCATACATAGAATAGGACTTCCCACAAAGAATCCTGGGAACTGTAGTTTTCTAAGGGTACTAAGATGCCCCAGGATGCTTTTAGGTGGGTTCATGTGCTTTCACACATATATGCAGCCACAGAGAGTATACTGGGGGTAAGACCCATTGAAAATTGGGCACATTCCCAGAAAAAAGTGTCTATAGAGCCATTGACTGCAATCCTCTACACAGAAGTAAGCATGCAAAGGATTGTACTGTTAATTAGAAATCTCTTCAAAACGAAAGTAGGGAAAAAGTCATTTCTCTTCTGAATGGTTGAATTATCACATTGCTTTGATTAACGTTATTCTGGGCCTTGATAGGGCATGCTGTATGTATGAAGGAACATTCGTTTATTTAAAAAAAATCAGCTGGGAATAGGTGGCAGAGAGACAGCATGTGGAAGCAGATACTTAAAAAGCAGCTGGAAGTATCTAATGATTTTAAAGGAATTACAAAGGTTGTTCAAATTGCTTTTCCTCAACTGTAGTAACTAATATTTAAAATGAATTTTAAGGCAGTAATTAACCCATTGTGGTTAAACGACCAAGCTGATTAAACACCTTTCTACCAATCAACCCTTGTGGGAACTGTGAATGGTTTTTCAAAAAGAAATTGTGGGCACCAGGAATCCAAAATAGGGAGTATTAAAGCCTGTCTCCTCTCCATGCCAGGGTCCCAATCTGGATCAGGGCCCTACACTTGCTATATATGTGTGTGTGGTATGTGTGTATATATAAAATTCATTTCAGTCCAAAGACCCACAAAAACATTTTCAAAAGCAAAATAAAACAGAAATACTGGGAAAGGGTACCAAAGTGGTTGCTATGTTTTATCCGGAGTATGCAGGTTTCTGTTTCTTAATACTTCCGTGAGGAACTTAGCCACGACCAGGGTAGTATCATTTGACATTTTCTCCAAGGAGGTACTTGAGGTGGAATGTTTTGGATTTTCCAGTTAAATTTACCAATGGGGGTTTAATTAATTGATCCCTGACTTGTTTGAACTGCTCACAGTGTAGTCTTCTTTTTGGCGATCGCTCGTATCCAGGCAAGTTTGTCTTCCATGACAAGTCTTAGCGGTGTGTCCATAGGTGACTGTGGAGGCCAATTCTGGACCCACACATCCTTCCACAGTGGCAACAGAGGTTTCTGGGCGGGAGTTCATCATGGTGAGGGTTTGCCAAACATGTCTTCCTCTTAGCATGTTCCCCCTTTTGTCCTGAATTCAAACATCTTCAAAGTCTATGACACCTTTGATAAAAATAAACGGAGTATTGCAAGTTTGCTCATCTCCGCCTTCTGATAGATAGTCTGCCGGTGGCAATTCCAGGACTTTCTGTGGTGAAACAGCAGCCCTAGGTACTGGAAGCATTTATTCTGCTCTAGATTATGGCCATCTAGTACCCATTTACAAGGGGAATATCTTTTATCAAAGACCAAAATTTTGGATTTCTCATAGTTGATGGATAACCCGTTGTCAGAACAGTAATCTGAGAGCTTCCTTAGTTCGTATTTCAAGCCGGGTCTGGAACAAGAGAGGATGGTCACATTGTCCACATATACCAAAAGAGAGGTATTTCTGGTTCCTATTTCTGGGAGATGATCATCTGAGTCCATTAGACTTTCCTCTAAATCATTTAGGAAAAGGCTAGACAATGTGAGAGACAAAATACAGCCCTGTCTCACTCCCCATGTCATCTCAGCACAGTCCGAAAGTTGGCCCCGCAACCCACATCTAACCTGCAAATTGCTATCACTGTACAGAGCTTTAATAAGGAAGAAGAGTTGTTTATCCGGCAGTAACAGCTGTAATTTGGTCCATAGTTTAGATCTAGAAAAAGCACCTGCTATATAAGGTGCCTCCAGAGTTAGTGGTGACTGGTGCCCATAAGGGCTGGTAGGGAGCCAGAAGTTAAGGCAGAACCAACCAGTTTTGTCCCCATCCGCCTCCCTGCTGAATTCTACAAGAGCAGCACTGAGACTAAGCCAACTGATATTAGTGGGGCAATGCCCCAATTGCCCTATGGACCAGCTAACCTCCCCAGTGTCCACACAGTCCTTTGCAGTAGGGAAGCTTAGGTTTGTACATTTTCAGTGGATTAAAGGGCTCTGTCACCCTAGCTAAACAAAACCACTTTTTGTTTTTTTAAAAAAGAAAAGAAATGGACTTCTGTGGGTAGGAAAATTATGGGTAAATGCAATTAAAAGTGTGAGATTGAACAAGTTGGAAGATTGTAAAAACACCCCACAATCAAGTCAGCTTAGATTGTTCAGTTGGTTAGAGCGTGGTGCTGATGACGCCACGATGGCAGGTTCGATCCCAGTGTGGGATACCTGCTTATTCCCACATTGCAAGGCCTTTGGACTAGATGATTCTCAGGGTCCCTTCCAACTCTACAATTCCATTATTCTAAATCAAGATGGATGCTCATTGTCATATACTTTCCCCGCAACCAAATCAAACCAAATGCTTAGTAAATTCCGGATATGATCTAACTTTGTCCCAGAAGTTAGCAAATCAGAGCGAACGCTCTCAATAAACAGGTCATCTGTTTTTAAAAAAAGGAAAGAAGAAGAAGTAATTCATGCAAGGGTTATTGGTGCCTCTATAAGTCTGTCACGGAAACATGCCCACAGGGAAGGTGCAAGCTGAATATAACTTAAATAAGCCTTGACTTGCCCGGCAGAGAAGTCCGTCAACTTTAAATGCTAGCAACTTGGCTTATGGAACTGGAGTTTTCTGCTGAGTCATCCTCGGAGAAAGCGAGAACACATGCTTGGGAAGTCCTCGGCGCTGAGTCATAAATCAGGCAAACACCTCACCTTGTTTCTGGCTACTCATAAACAGTCTCGCACCTCCGGCCGGCCTGTTCATGTTTCCATCCGCCCACATCCCCAATACATCTGTGTGAAACTTTGGTCTTTTTCGGGGAAAGTGCCAAAACTGCAGCTCAAGTTGGAGGTGGGGGAAAATATGTATTTAATTTAGTTTAAAAGTGGAGCAGTAGTCGTTTTAAATGGACAGAAGACCACGCAGAGAGAGAATTCCCTAGGTCACGGGGCGAGCCGGTTTTGCATAAGCATCAAGAAGCTTTCCTTCCTTCCTTCCTTCCTTCCTTCCTTCCTTCCTTCCTTCCTTCCTTTCTTTCTTTTACAGATAAAATCTGTTTTATTTTGACATAATTACACACATTACAGATTTAGATTTAGTTAAGCACTAAGGTTTAAAGTTTTTTTCCAATTGCCAGATAAATACTTTTTTTAAAATTCAAAATTATAACAAGACATATTATCCAAAAACATATCACCCTTGTTCCCCCCCCCCATTTTTCCTCCCAACACCCTCCCACCCAGAACCCCCACCCCACCCCACCCCCGACTTCCCTCAGTTCCAGTCTTTGGTTTCTCTAAGAATGCTGTTTACTGCATGTTACTAAGTTGTATAGATCCTCAAACTATTTAGCTGATTATTATCAATAAAAAGTTTGTGAATGTTTATTCAAAACCTGCCAAGGAGTCCAGTTCGCTTTGTTGCATCTTCAGATACTTTGTAAAGGGTTCCCATTTATCCTTAAAGTCACAGTTAAAGCTTCAAGAAGCTTTCAAGGGGAGCATCATCTACGGGGACAAAGCACCTGCTTCGCATGCAGAAAGTCCCACGTTTGATCCCTGGCATCTTCAGGTAGAGCTAGGAATCTGCCCTGAAACTCTTTAGAGACACTGACAGTCAGAGCAGGCCACCGAGACCATATAACACCGGTCTTGAAAGACCTACATTGGCTCCCAGTACGTTTCCGAGCACAATTCAAATTGTTGGTGCTGACCTTTAAAGCCCTAAACGGCCTCGGTCCAGTATACCTGAAGGAGCGTCTCCACCCCCATCATTCTGCCCGGATGCTGAGGTCCAGCACCGAGGGCCTTCTGGCGGTTCCTTCATTGCGAGAAGCAAAGCTACAGGGAACCAGGCAGAGGGCCTTCTTGGTAGTGGCACCCGCCCTGTGGAACGCCCTTCCAGCAG
This sequence comes from Podarcis liolepis, assembly GCF_965112155.1. Taxonomy (NCBI): domain Eukaryota; kingdom Metazoa; phylum Chordata; class Lepidosauria; order Squamata; family Lacertidae; genus Podarcis; species Podarcis liolepis. The sequence continues at coordinate 37,930,943 of NC_139567.1, forward strand.
ATGTCAAAGTGATAAACAACTACCTGACATTCAGAAGACATAGAATCATAGAATCATAGAATCATAGAGTTGGAAGAGACCACAAGGGCCATCGAGTCCAACCCCCGACATCTTAAGGCAGCCCTGATTAGGGAAGTTTTTAACGTGTGATATTTTACTGTATTTCTGGTTTCTATGGAAGCTGCCCAGGGCGGGGTATAAATAATAAATTATTATTATTATTATTATTATTATTATTATTATTATTATTATTATTATTATTATTATTATTACTGGGCTGGGATTGCCCTCCCTATTCTCCTGTTTAAATCAGCTCCTTGTTTAGAACAATGAGGACTGAGACCTAGCTTTTTATTTACTTTGCATGTGTAAGGTCCAAGGTCCAATCCCTTGAATCTCCAAACAGGGCTGGGAAAGGGTCCTGTCTGGAACCCCCTGGAGAGCTACTGCCAGTCAGTGTAGACAGTACTGAGCTACGTGGACCAGTGAAGCGACTTAGTATACGGGAGCTTCCTATATTCTATTTGCAGAAAGGAACTCTAGCTCAGCGGTTGTGTACTTTCGTTTGCATGCAAAAGGCCCCCAGTCCAGCCCAGTCCCCAGCATTTCCAAGCAGGGGTTGGATGGATCTCTACCTGAAACCTTGGAGAGCCGCTGCCATTCAGTGTAGACAATACAGAGCTTGATGGACCAATGGCTTGATTTGATATAGATAAAGGTAAAGGGACCCCTGACCATTAGGTCCATTCGTGACCGACTCTGGGGTTGCGGCGCTCATCTCCCTTTATTGGCCGAGGGAGCCGGTGTACAGCTTCCGGGTCATGTGGCCAGCATGACTAAGCCGCTTCTGGCGAACCAGAGCAGCACACGGAAACGCCGTTTACCTTCCCGCTGGAGCGGTACCTATTTATCTACTTGCACTTTGACGTGCTTTCGAACTGCTAGGTTGGCAGGAGCAGGAACCAAGCAACGGGAGCTCACCCCGTCGCGGGGATTTGAACCGCTGACCTTCTGATCGGCAAGTCCTAGGCTCTGTGGTTTAACCCATTGACTTGATACAAGGCTGTGTTAATACTGTATGGCGAAAGAGGGATTCCTATGAGAATATGTGCCGGGCCGGGAAACATGGGGATCAGAGGTGCAAAGGAGGGCCTTCTGCATACTGGGCAGGCTGCCAATGTATGCAGCAAAACTCTTCCCTGCTTGCACAAAAACAAACAAGCCTTGGGGACCGAGGTCTGCTGCCCTGATGCAGGCAGTGAGGCCTATTGGAAGTGCAGTAAAGGCTGTAGCTCAGTAATAGAGCAGCTGTCTTGCATGTAGAACATCCCAGGTTCATTCTCCAGGCAAGGCTGGGAGTGCCCTCTGCCTGAAACCACGGAGAGAGAAGACAATATTGAGCTAGGAGAGCTTCTGCCAGTCAGAGGAGACAATATTGAGCTAGGAGGGCTGCTGCCTGTCAGAGGAGACAATGTTGAGCTAGGAGAGCTGCTGCCAGTCAGAGGAGACAATATTGAGCTAGGAGAGCTGCTGCCAGTCAGAGGTGACGATACTGAGCTAGGAGTGCTGCTGCCTGTCAGAGGAGACAATGTTGAGCTAGGAGGGCTGCTGCCTGTCAGAGGAGACAATGTTGAGCTAGGAGAGCTGCTGCCAGTCAGAGGAGACAATATTGAGCTAGGAGAGCTGCTGCCAGTCAGAGGTGACGATACTGAGCTAGGAGAGCTGCTGCCAGTCAGAGGAGACAATATTGAGCTAGGAGGGCTGCTGCCAGTCAGAGGAAACAATATTGAGCTAGGAGGGCTGCTGCCAGTCAGAGGAGACAATATTGAGCTAGGAGAGCTGCTGCCAGACAGAGGAGACAATATTGAGCTAGGAGGGCTGCTGCCAGTCAGAGGAGACAATATTGAGGTAGGAGAGCTTCTGCCAGTCAGAGGAGACAATATTGAGCTAGGAGAGCTGCTGCCAGTCAGAGGAGACAATATTGAGCTAGGAGGGCTGCTGCCAGTCAGAGGAGACAATATTGAGCTAGGAGAGCTGCTGCCAGTCAGAGGAGACAATATTGAGCTAGGAGGGCTGCTACCAGACAGAGGAAACAACGTTGAGCTAGGAGGGCTGCTGCCAGTCAGAGGAAACAATATTGAGGTAGGAGGGCTGCTGCCAGACAGAGGAGACAATATTGAGCTAGGAGAGCTGCTGCCAGACAGAGGAGACAATATTGAGCTAGGAGGGCTGCTGCCAGTCAGAGGAGACAATATTGAGGTAGGAGAGCTGCTGCCAGTTAGAGGAGACAATATTGAGGTAGGAGAGCTGCTGCCAGTCAGAGGAGACAATATTGAGCTAGGAGAGCTGCTGCCAGTCAGAGGAGACAATATTGAGCTAGTGGACCAACGGTCCAAGCGAGAGTCATATAGCCCAACCCCCTGCAACGTGGGGAAATTTTGCCCAACATGGGGCTCGAACCCACAACCCTGAGATTAAGAGTCTGGTACTCTACTGACTGAGCTATCCCAGGAATGCAGCAGCTTCCTACATTCTTAATTCAGTCCTTTATTTAAAGCCATGGGAACTAGACCGCCCCCCCCCCTTTGTAGCAGACAATAGCTCAGTAGTACTTTGCAGGCAGAAGGTCTCAGCTTCAGTCCTCAATGACATCTGCAGGTAGGGCTTGGGAGCGTCCCCTGGAGAGCTGCTGCCAGTCAGGGTAGACAATACTAAGCTAGATGGACCAATGGTCTGATTTTGGAATGAGGCTGGCTGCTGAAGTAGCCAGGGTCTCCCCCGAAGATATCAGAGCCTGGGCAGGTTTGTGGGGAAGAATCCAGCCCTTCAGAGAGCCTGGGCCTAAGCTGTGGAATCTGTGGCTACAGATGGTCAATTGCCAGGGGTGATGGGAGCATGGCTGTCAACTTACAGATTTGAAAATAAGGGACCAGCAGCCTCGAAAATAAGGGATTAGCAGCCAAAATAAGGGATGAACAATTACTTTGATAAAATACATATTTTGTTGCATTCAAATGGCTTTAGATACCTATTAGGTCCATAAATTACCATATAGCATATATTCAACACAAAAAAACAGCAACAATTTGTTGTTGACAAAGGACAGCTGGACATAGAAAGGGCCCCATTACCTTCAGTAGCTTATCTAAGGGACATCATCAATAAGGGACAGCAGCGGGACATGGTGCTGGGATAAGGGACTGTCCCGCCAAATAAGGGACGCTTGACAGCAATGGATGAGAGCCTAACAATAAATTGAGGGCTGCAGGTTCTCCATAGAGTGCCAAGGAAGTGATAGCAGACCCTCCAACTGTCCCTATTTTCCAAGGACAGTCCTGGATTTACAGAAGCCATCCCGGTTTTTGATTTGATCCCAGAATGGCCCACTTTTCCTTAGGATGCCCTTATTTTTATCTGAGAAATGTTGGAAGGTATGGAGTTATGTGACCCCCCCCCCAAGCCAAGGAGATAAGTAACTATACAACCTTTAGAAGACATCTGAAGGCAGCCCTGTATAGAGAAGTTTATTATTTAATGTTTTATTATGTTTTCATATATGTTGGAAGCCACCCAGAGTGTTTTGGGCAACCTGGTCAGATGGGTGGGGTATAAATAACACCATTATTATTATTATTATTATTATTATTATTATTATTATTATTGAATAGGATGTCCCTATTTTCATTGTAATGTTGGAGGGCATGTGATAGGGGGCATGAGGGTGGGCTGGGTCAGGGTCCTCTAGCTGGCAATGTTCTCCTTCCGCATTCCAAGTCCTCACCCGAAGACAAAGCTAATGACTTGAGTAAACACCACACTAGGGCACTCCAACTTGAAAAGCAAAGCAAAGTGGCTTGAAATATGCAGGCATCAACAGTCAGTCACGGAATCAAAGAGCTGTAGAGTTAGAAGGGATCTCCAAGAGTCATCAATCCAAGCCTCTGCGATGCAGGAATTCCAGCCCTGACCAACTTGGGACCAGTTTACCTGCGAGACCACGTCACTCAATCTATATACCCTCTCCCACCACTTCGATTTGCGGAACTGGCACTTTTACAGGTATCCATAACTATTCCACAACTCCCTGCCTGTCGATATCAGACAGGCACCTTCAATGGACTCTTTTCGGCACCTGCTAAAAACATTTTTCTTTAGACAAGCCTACCCAGATATCTAGACAGCTGATTAGTTTATTTCTGGTTTTAATTGTTTGGATTTTTTTTTGCTAATAATAATATTGTTTTATTCTTTTTGCAAACCATTTTTTTTAAAATCAAGTGGTATATAAATTTAGGAAATAAAGCCTAAAACACAGCAGCATGCTTTTTAAAAGCATAATAAAATAAAATGATGTTATATGATTGAGCCCTGTGGCTCTGCTTCCTGCTACAGATCTTTGTCACCTGCTGCTCTTGATGGCACTTAAAATCTGAATTTGTGCGACGTCTTTGGTGTTCGTTGTGCCTGTATGTGTTTGCGCGCAAAAAAATAGTAATACAAAAGGGGAAAAAATTAGTAATTACAAATAAGGACGGATAGCAAAGCGACCTGCCCATTCGGTTTTGCTTTTCTGCGGAAGGAACCTCGCGAAGCGAAGTGGGAAGACGGCTGAAATATTTCTCTGGCGAAGGAGGCCCCTGGAGTCCAAGAGGACAAAGGCAGAGATTCACGGCCACATCAAAGGCGGGGGAAAGCTTAGAGGGATGTCTAGAATTCCGCTGGAAACAAGAAACGCTCCTCGCAGCAGCTGCCAGACAATGGGGGCTGGCTCTCTCTCGGCAGTCGCAGGCTGCCCCAAACCCACGAAAACCAGGGGGAAGCATGAAAGACTCTCGAGGCAGTCCATAAAAACTGCCTGCTTAAAACCCCCTCCTGCCTCTTTCATTAGACACAGGCAGGCCAGCTGCACGGGCCCATGCCAGGCTTGCTGTCGAGGACAGGGCCTCGTCTGCAGGACAGAGGAATGCAGGAAGCTCCCTTTGGCTGAGTCAGGCCATGAGGTCCATCTAGCTGTCGGCCTCTCTGCACAGAAATGCTTCTGAATACCAGCTGCTGGAAGCCACGGGAGGAGAGATGAACTCAGCTCCCGCTTGCCAGTTTCCTAGATCTATTTAACTGGCTGCTGAGTGGATCAGATGCTGGGCTAGACGGGCCTCTCTTTACGTTCGGGTTGCCATATTTTTTGAGAGTTTTTTTTGGGAAACCTTCCCTCAAAATAGTGAAATTCTTTGGAGCCGTTTCTTCTGCTTTTTCCTTTTTTTAAAAAAATATGATATTTATTAAAGTTTCAAAAAAGGTTACAAAAATAAGAAAAAGGAAAAAAGAAAAAATACAAAATACAGAAAAATAAAAACATTTAAAAACAAATCAATCTTTCCATGTCTTGTCTTTCATTTACTTGTTTCCCTGACCTCCTCACACCTCCCTTTTTTGTATTCTAGTTCAGTTAGTTAATTCAGCAAATCCTTTCCCTCTTTGTTTTTATCCTAATCCTTTAACTTAATATATTGTAACTTTGGATTCTCACCTGTTAACAAAGCATTTTTACATACTCCTTTGTAGCAGTGCTGCTAAAACCACTTAACTTCATTCTGACATCATTCTAACATTCATTGATTTTGCAGTATTTCTGTAAATAGTCTTTAAATTTCTTCCAGTCTTCTTCCACCGACCGTTTCTTCTGCTTTTTCCATCCATCCAGGTTTTCCCTGACATTTTGTCACTTTGGCAAAATCCCCCCCGACGCCATTTTTACACCCGGAAAACAGGACATTTCCCTGACGTACAGGAAGCCTACTTTACGTTCTTACTTCATACTAACTTTTTGGGTATGTTGACCCACAAAGCCAAATTTACTTGGCCCCATCGGTTTATCGTCTCCCAAATTTTGGACCTCAGATCTTCAGCTACCACCAATTTAATGCATTTTAACTGCACGTTTGCCTATCTGATAAACACTAGCTTGAGGCATGCAAGTAAATGTGATAAAGGCTGCAATCCGATTCCATAAGGTTCATGCAGGTCCCGATCCACAGGCTGGTCTACGCTGACTGGAAGCAGCTCTCCACGGTTTTATGCAAGGAGTGTTTTCCCAGCCCTACCTGGAGATGCCAAAGATTCCACCTGGGACCTTCTGGAAGCAAGGCAGGCACTCTGCCATTGAGCTACAGCTGTTCTCCTAAAAACAGAACATGGTTCTAGTCCTCATGAGTCTGAATTAAAGGGTTGATTTGACTATTAACATAGGAAGCTGACTCGCTTATAGATCCTGGGTCCATATGGCTGAGTCTTGTCCAGTGGCTCTCTAGGACAGTGGCTCTCCAGGGGTTCAAGAAGGGAGCCTTAGACAGCCCTAGCTGGAGATGCTGAGGGTTGAACCTGAGACCTTCTACATGCAAAGCAGCTGCTCCAACATGGAGTTATGTGGCCTTTCCTTGCCACTGCACTTTGCTTCACAGCGAAAGAAGGTAGTGGGTACTGGCAGACAGGGACCACTAACAGGGCAAAAATGAGGGAGGTCTACTCTTAGGGGAACCCAGAGACTTGCTTAGCTAATTAGGCAAACAAGGCCAAAAATACAGCCTGAGCACGCTCAGTAACCACAGCTGGTCGAGTGTCAGCTGGGAAATAATGGCAAACCAGGGCAATGCTTGAACACAGGGGAGGGGAAGACCTGTGGCTGTCCAGATGTTGTTGGACTCCAACTCCCATCAGCTCCAGTCAGCATTGCCAATGGAACAGAGATGATGGGAGTTGTAATCTAGCGATATCTGGAGGGGCACAGCTTCTCTGCCCAGTTTATAGTGCTTGAAACACTAGCAGCATTCCGGTTTAGGTGGTCTCATAGAATCATAGAGCTGGAGGTGATCCCAAGGGTAATCCAGTCCAACGCCCTGCAATGCAGAAATCTTGCCCACAGCTGTCCCTGGTTGGGCTTGAACCAGCATCCTTCTGGTTAACAGCCAGAAGCACTGACCCATTGTTCCCCGAGGTGACAACACATTCCTGCTGTAGTTATAGCACAGCACACTTAGCAGCACCGTGCTATGCTTGTTTACTCATGAGTAATCTCCATGCTCCCAAATAGCCATGCTTTAAGAATGCAACTTTATTTTAGACAGCAGCTGTCCGCCTTATTTGTGGCATCGCACATTTCCGTGTCCTTTTCTAACTTTTTACCTTCCAGGAACATCGTATTCTCTGCCAAAGAACCTAGGGATGCTATCACAGAGCTCATACCCTTTTGACATGGCCCACAGGTGTGGTCTACTGGGCTCTTCTGTCACTGTATTTGAACTGAAAGCGTGCCATAGAATGTCCCACCCATGGTAGTAGTCTATGAGATGTTGTGGAGAAAGTAGCAACAGGAAGAGGGCTATCAACTTTATTCCTCACTTGTGGGTCTTTCGGGGACATCTGATTTGCCACTGTAGGAAACTAGATGCTGGACTTTGGGCCTGATTCAGCAGGTTTCTCCTCAATGTGCTTTCAGTGACGCTCGCCTTCTGGTGATTAGCATTCTGTAAGTTTCCAAAGAACTCTGATGTGCATGAGAATGTGGTTATTGGAAACACTCTGCCCCTTTGCCTTCACTTTCTTGTTTAAGTTCACAAAGGACTTGCATGACCTGGAGAACTTTATCCTTGTCTTTCATCTATTAACTTGTGCTTTACATGTGTTGAAGCAGTCAAACAGATGGCACGATGCATCTGATCAGGCAGAGGGAAGACCATCGCAAACCCAAACGGCGTTTTCAGTTTCCCCCACTAGATGGCTTCAGCAAGCCACGGTTTTTTGGGAAGCGATTTTACAGCCTCCCTCCTAAGTGGCTTTAGCAATAGGAAGATGATATACGTGACCAACATCTTAACGAGGCACACGCTTGACTCTTCCGCCATCCGACAGTAACCCTAGGAAATGGATCCTTTCCTATTTGAACCAGCAAAGATGTAGTCCATGGGTAGGCAAACTAAGGCCCGGGGGCTGGATCCGGCCCAATCGCAGTCTAAATCCGGCCCATGGATGGTCTGGGAATCAGCATGTTTACATGAGTAGAATGTGTGCTTTTATTTAAAATGCATCTCTGGGTTATTTGTGGGGCATAGGAATTTGTTCATTCCCCCCCCAAAAAAATATATAGTCCGGCCCCTGCACAAGGTCTGAGGGACAGTGGACCGGCCCCCTGCTGAAAAAGTTTGCTGACCCCTGATGTAGCCAGAGTGAATTTGGAACAGATCAGGTTTCTTTCTGCACAGTTCCTACTTCCTTGTATCTAGTCAAGAAAACAGCACTCCTCTAGGAAAGCAATCCAACACTTTGTCGTTGTTGTTGCTTAATGTTAAATAAAACCACTTTAAATCTGGGTACAAATGAGAAGCAACATCTGGATGCCTGCTCCAATCATTTACAAAAGAGCGGCTGGGGTGCGCATGTCTGATTTTAAAAGCAAAAGGCATGAGGAGTGCCAAAATCATGCCTGGAGATTATTTTCCTTTAAACTGGACCCCAGCCTGAGCAATGAGCAGAGAATGTAGCTTAGGAGCAGAGCACATGCGTTGCAGGGGGGTCCTGGAAACCTCCAGGTTAAAAGGTGCCTGAAACAGCTGTGGCAGCACCAGACAGGGCAGTGTGAGTGGATCCCCTGCACAGGGCGCTGAGCCGAGGAGATGCAAAATTAAAAACAGCTATATTTATACAGGTACCTACTCAGTAACAGGCATCCCCTCATTTGCACACGTTCAGTATGTGCGTGAGCACGCATATGTGTATTGCACCAAACCTGGAATTGACCCAATGGAATGTGGGTAGAACGGGGTGTTTGCAGGTTTTCCCAACTGTGTTTCAAATATCTGTGATTTCACTTAAACACGCAGTGCTTTAAAATGTAAGTCCTACATAAATTGGAAGTTGTCTGTATTGTGAAAATAAGAAATATGGGGGGAGGGGCGGCACCAAATTTTGTCCTTGCTCAGGGAGACAGATTACCAAAATTGGCCCCCAGCCAATGGGAAAATACCTCTGCATGATGCCCTGGGAAACCACTGCCAGTAAGGACAATTGTGGAACCTTCAATGTGGGGTTCCATAGGGCTCAATACTATACCCAACGTTGTTTAACATCTACATGAAACCACTGGGTGGGGTTATCCTGAGGTTTGGAGTACAGTGGTACCTCGGGTTACATACGCTTCAGGTTACAGACTCTGCTAACCCAGAAATAGTGCTTCAGGTTAAGAACTTTGCTTCAGGATGAGAACAGAAATTGTGTTCCGGCGGTGCAGTGGCAGCAGGAGGCCCCATTAGCTAAAGTGGTGTTTCAGGTTAAGAACAGTTTCAGGTTAAGAACGGACCTCTGGAACGAATTAAGTACTTAACCCGAGGTACCACTGTACATTGTCAGCAGTATGCTGATGACACTTGGCTCTATTTCTGCTTTACATCTGCAGGTGAGGCAGTGGAAGTGCTGGACCAGTATCTTGCCTTGGAAATGGACTGGATGGGAGCCAACAAACTGAAACTCAATCCAGAAAGACTGAAGCCCCGTTCCTGGATGATTCCCTAGACTGGATGGGTGGGAGATTGCCTGCTCTTGATGGGGTTACGTACACTGAAGGAGCAGGTTCATAGCTTGGGGGTACTCCTGGATCCTTTGCTGTTGCTCAAAGCTCAGGCAGCCTCAGTGGTCTGGAGTGCCTTTCATTAGCTTTGGCTGGTGGCCCAGCTACGCCCCTATCTGGACAAGGATAGCCTAACTTTTGTTATCTATGCTCTGATAACTTCAAGGTTAGATTACTGTAATGTGTTATACATTGGGCTGCCTCTGAAGATGGTTTGGAAACTTCAGCTAGTGCAGAATTCAGTGGCCAGGTTACTTACCGGAGCAAGACACTTTGAGCCTATTAAACCAATCCTGGTCCGACTGCACTGGATGCCAATTGGTTACCTGGTCCAAATCAAAGTGCTGTTTTTTGACTTATAAAGCCTTAAACAGCTCAGGACCACAATACCTCAAGGACTGCCTCTTTTCATATGAACCGACCTGGACCCTGAGATCATCTTCTGAGGCCCTTCTTCATGTGCCTACTCCTTGAAAGGTCCAGAGGGTGCAACACGAGAATGGGGCCTTCTCTGCAGTGGCTCCCCCTCTGTGGAATGCTCTCCCCAGGGAAGTTTGCCTGGCGCCTTCATTATACACCTTTAGGCGCCACTCAAAAACGTTCCTTTTTAACCAGGTCTTTGGTTGATTTGACTGACATCCTATGGCCTTTTAAAATGTGGACGGGTTTCTTTGGGTGGGGGTTATTGGGTTGTTTTATTTTGATTATGTCTTTTGTGGTTCTATATTTTGATTTTATTCTGTGAACCACCGGTATAGGGTGGTATATAAATTCAATCAATCAATCCAAATAATAATAATAATAGTGAATTAGTTCTGTTCCTAATAACAGGCAGCTTGTAGTCAAGAGAGGACTGGAAGGGGCTTACTTTTAATGATGAAGGTAACATTTCTCTGTAGTTAGAAAGCATCCTTGCCTGAAACTCTGGAAAGTTACTTCCGGTTCTAGGCAAGAGCCAATTCTGCTGTGTGCCTCTGCAAGAGCAACTGAGTGATCCAATCCCCTGTGCGCCAGAGGGTTTTCTCTCTCTCCAGAATTCCATGAATCTAGAGAAAGAAATGGGAGAGCCACCCACTGTTCTGCCTCTTCTGTGGCTACACAGATTTCCAATATTTATTTCATGCCGTCCACCTCCAGTGCTCCCCGCAGCACGTTCAGCAGGAAGGGATGATGGCACATCGCCACATTGCAGCCCGAGACGCAACAGGATTCCAATCTGCATGCTCTGCGAGTGCCTGAAGAGTTCTTGGAAAGAAAAAGGGCCTGTTTGAAAAGGGCCTACCATTGTCAGAATCAAGCACTATGTGTAGGCCGCTCCAATAGAAAACAGGCATTTGCTCAGAAATCTAAAAGCATAAACAGAGTGACTTATGAAGGAACAATGGTGGGTGGGTGGGGAAATGGCCCCGACAGACTTTAAAAGAAAAAAACAAGAAAAAACCAGGATGGAATCTAAAGAGCAGTTCCTATATTCCTAAGTTGGAAGCAGAGGTAGAAGAGTAAGAATGCAAGCAAATGTGGACTTGTTTTTAAAACTTGCTTTTTCTAAGACCAAAAAGCAACTTCCACTGAAATCCACACACAATATATGCATCTTAGCATGCATGTGTGCACACATGCACAGGGCTTGGCCCAGGTTTTGAAGGAACCCACACCAATGCCCTCCTTGCTACATCAGTGTGCCCCTGGTCTTTTCTTAGAATGCAAGCAAGAGGTAGCAGCAAGTTAGTGGAGCAGTTTTAAAATTCACAACAATGCCCTGAGCAATGCTATGTTTGTTCTTAGGGGGAATTTACCAGATCACAGTTTAAAGGACAGCTCAGGGGAAGCATCAGTCTTGAACCTACTGGGGAGGGAGTCCTGGAACCTGCCTGGGGAGGCAGAGTAGTCTTGTCTGCTTTCCAGCAGACAGCGGTACAATCATTGTCTTACCTTCTGGCTCATGTTCCAAGATAACCATGCCAAAATGCAGCTGCAGCATACTTCTTTGCAATTGGAAAGTATCATCTTGTCTACACCACTTTAAAGTGGTGCCTCCCCAGAAACGTCCCTGCAAGTAGGAAGGCTAGCACATCAGGGATAAAGGTTGTGGCTCAGCCTGCCCTGCTGCAAAAGCAGGTTATCTGCAGTATTTTCGTAGGTTCATACAATACTCCCAATGCTGAACCAGTCCTCAGCATAAAGAATGAAGCATTTTTAATGCATCTTTTGGGATAAAACAGCTCTATAAAATGAAATGAAAACTTTTGGTTGTTTTTAATATGGACTTAAGAGCAAACACTTGTGAGAGTGAAGGACTTGCAGTAAGATGGGATTCATCCATCCCTAGCATGAACCCAGAGTTGCAGACGGACTGAAGGCCTAACAGAGAAACAGATCTTCAACTGGTTTGTTGTAAACAATAATAAAAGGCTTTCCAGGAAAAGCGGGTACTGTGGCTTTTGAGACATTTGCACAAGTCTAGCATAACTTGTTGACTCTAACAAACCGCCCTTAAAAAACACCCCTCTTGTTCCGAAAGTGGTTTCCATATGTGCCATTGAAGGCCCATCGAGGAACGTTTGCTTGGGGCGCAAGAAACTGGTTGTGATGTTAGGGGCAGGGGCGTAGCTCAGTGATAACCATCTGCTTTGCAGAGACACCCCTGCTTCAGTTGCCAGCATCTCTAAATAAGATGGGGAGAGAAGCCTGCCTTCAATCTTGGCGAGCCAAACAATACTGAGCTACATGGACCATTGGTCTGACCTCGGTGTAAGGTGGTTTTCTGCAGTCAAGGGTTCTTTGGATCTTTGAAACAGAATTCAAGGGTGCAAGCAGTGTTACAGAACATCGCACACTTTTCAGAACTAAGGTCAGCTGTCCCTGCATTGCACTCAGTTCCTCAGCAGTGCAGCTATTAAATTGACATGGAGCCCATACGTTAAGCAAGAGCCAAGGGGGAGGGGGTGTAATTCATCCAGTAAACATGTGCAGAAGTCACTAGGAATTAAGCCATTGCTCATTTTTGCAGGAGTCATGGCTTGCAAAGAGTGAAAAAGGATTGCCAGAAAGGGTGATTTAGCACCGTGGGAATGTGAATGCGATCTCAAGAGTCCAATGGCACAGCTCATTAAGAGCTGTTTTAGAGCATTTTCCCAAGTCTTCGAATTGTGCAGCTTTTCAAAATATGTCGTTTTAGGGCCCCAGTGATTTTTACTTAACTCAGTTGCTGTACTATTTTCAACGGACTAGTTCCAAAGCTAAATGACCACAGCTGGGGAAGAGGAAGTACTTGGTCCTTGTTTGTGACATGATGAAATTCTGGTGCATGGCACTGTCCTTAATGAAATGCTTTAAATACAATTATTTAGGACCGCCAATACATAGGCCTCATGACTTAGAGTTGCAAAGGAAATCAAGAGCCACAAGTATGGTAGTAATGGAAGTAAATTCAACTTTTATAAATGCTTCAGATCACAAGATTTATGAGTTGCGAGGGCATAGAAAACAAGAACTGGACATGGATTTTAGGAGTCCTGTGTTCAAGTCCTGTCTCTGCCAAATTCTGTATGTGACCTCTGACAAAGGATTTGTATTCAGTAGGTTCAGCAGTATGCTGAACTTCCCTTCCCTTACTTGAGGGAGGGAAGAGTGTGTGCATGTCTGGAATGGTGGATATGCTTAACAACTTGCACATTGTCAGGCAAGGAGCACAAGGTTGTGACTAGTTGAGTCTGAGTACATTGCAGTGCCTGGGTGCTCAGAGATCTGGTGTTGCTTATGTAGTTTGTATGCTGCTTACTGGCTACGGAGATGGCTCTTGAACAAAAATGCCAGCAGCCATTGGCAATTTGAGGTCTCTATGAAAATTGTAATGCCAACTACATTTGAAAATCAAAAAAGGCCAATCTGCACCCACCCCATTTTGAGAGGAATCGCATCCAGCAGGGTTCAACAGTCCTCAGTCGCTGCAATGCCTAAATGCCCTCTTCCCCTTTGGTGGATATGGACTCCAGGAAATACAATGGCAGTGATGCTGAAGGAATTCTATGCTAAAGCTTGCCAGGCCGTGATCCAGCAAACAAAAACGGGTCTCCTCCTCTCCCGTGTACTGCTGAACTGTTCTGCAAGGGCCTGAAAACATTCAAGGAGGAAAGGGGTTGTCTTTTGGATAGGCAAGCCTCTAGGAATCCTCTCCTGGCTCCAAGTTCAAATCATCCACCAGCAGGGCTCCAAGTCTGCATGCCTCAGTCATCTGTTAACAGAAACGATATGCAAACTAATTGCAGCCAGAGAGTTCATGTTTCATTTCCTGGTTTTACCGATTTATTTTTTTTCTACATTTTTATGAGCAGCAAGCAGAAAACAGAATCAAAGAGATTACCAAAAAGCAGCACACATTTTTAAAAGTAAGAGGGCAATCCTGGAGTCCATTTAACTCTAGCACACACAATTTTATTCTCTGAACTAAAAAAAGGGGCAGATCATACACTAACATTTAATGCACTTAAAAAGCTAGTGTAACCATGTTGGTTCGTAAAAACCAGTTCAGCCATACCTTTATTGGGACCTATGAAAATGTGGCAGAAGCGAAGCTTTTGAGCTCTCCTGACGAAGAGTCTTGGACATCTTGAGAGCTCGTCACATTTTTGCAGGTCCCAATAAAAAGCATTGCTCAACCGTGGATTCTGAAGTTTCATGCTGGGGTGGGGGGATGACACCTGTGGCCCTCCAGATGTTGGACTTCAGATCCCACCAGCCCCAGCCGGCATGGGTCAGGGAAGGGAGTTGCAGCCATGCAACATCTGGAGGGTCACAGGTCTTCTCCACCTCGCAAACTTCTTTACAAGCCTGTTAAAACCTCCCCACTGCACCCTTCCCACACTTTGCCACTTTCCAACTGCAGCAACCAAAGGATTACTTGCCCAACCCAGGTGCCAATCACATTGCTGATACTAGTCAAACCCCTGTCCCTCTTTCTCCTCTGATGCCCTCTAGAGCCCCAGCCTCCCAAATACTTGCACAGCTGTTAGTTGCAGCAGCCCTGGCTATAAGCTCTGCAGGCACTGGGTGGAGGCAGCTCAGAGACCAGGGGCGGCAGCAGTAGCTGCCTGGAGGATTCCCAAGGGGAGAGAGGTGGCTAAGGGAGCACTGCACAAGGGAGGGTGTTTGAAAAAGCGTGAGGCTGCCAGCTTGGCAGGCAAGGGGTGACATAACTGGGCTCCTGGGCCCCACAAGGGTGCCACAGAAAAAATGTAGTTGTTTAAGGGAGCCGTGGACTCAGAAAGGTTGAAAACCACTGGCTTATGGCCAAAGGTCTTCACAAGGATATTCTGTGGTCAGGATCTGGCAAATAATCTGACACTGCAACCCCCTGGTTCTACCAGATACAATTATGGATAACACTGAGAGGTTCATCCACTGCGGCCATTGGAGTGGTATTATATACTCCTGTTTTTACTCTTTGAATTATTTTTTATTTGTTTGTTTGTTTGACCATGAGGTTCCAGGGTGGATGAAAATTTTAAATACAATAATGCAAGTTCTGCTTGCATTAATAAGACTCTCTCTCCTACCCATGCTCACCCCAAAATCTGCTAGTCTCTCCAAGCCCCCTGGAGATTTTGAGGCTGAACAACAGGCTGCTCAGTGGAGGAAGTTAAGCTGCAAAAGCAGAACGGCAGCATTGGATTTAACTGAAAGGCGTTTTCTTTCCATCCTACGCAAATGATAATTCTGATCGCTACCTACTAATTACTGCTTCTGACAACTGGGCCCTTTGTCACCCCACATGTGCAAACACATTAGTGTAAGAGATAAGTTTCTGGAGTGCAGGTGGGATTCAGGCAAGAGCTGAACTTTAAGTGTGCAGAATTGTATTCCTTAAACCAGGAATAACCAATAAGGTGCCCTTCAGCTGTGGGGATCCACTTCCCATCAGCCCCAGCTAACATGGTCAGAAGAAAGGGATAATGGAGTAGGCCAGCAACTTCTGGAAGGCTAGGAGCTCCCCATTCCTGTTGTACTTGGCTGCAAGGCCCCCAACTGCTAATCCCAACTACAAACATACATTCAGGAGCATTAACCTTTTTATTTATTTTTTGCTTCCAAGTAGTTTCTTGAGAAAAGTGTAGATTCTCTAGTAGTGAATCATGAGAAGTAGCTCCAATAATGGCTAAGAGAAGCCAGAGGCTTCCCCCTACCACAGTATCACTTTGTTTTCCACGAAGCAACTTGATCATATGCCAATTATTGAAGGATCATGTGCCAATTATTGAAGGCTATAATTTGCATTATTATGCAGCAAGTGCCGTACTCTAGGGTGTTTGATCCAGCACCAGAAACCTTATGAGGCTGACAATCTTTTGTCGCAAGCTAAGACCCAGGTGTTTTATTATGCAAAGGCAAGTCACATGTTAATTACAGGTCTGGTTTCCCCCCCGATGAATATTTACCTTTTTCCTTTGTCTTGTTTGTGCCTTTCTAGCCATTACTAAACAAGCGTAGACCTTTTATCATTAGAATCCTGTTTACCTCAGCAAGGCTCAAAGTCTCATCATGCAGCAGTTACCCAAGAAGCTATATTCAGTTTACATTTCTGAGGAAGCTCACTGTTCCTCAGTCATTACAGTTCAAGAGGACTTTACTGGACTTTGAAAAAGCAGCTGTGATGCACAAGGCCTCCCCAGCACCAGTGAAGGCAAAAACCTAAACACTGCAAATAGGGCACTCCCTCTCTACCTCTTCCTCAATAGCTATGAGGAAGGTGGAGATACTGACTGGCCCTGACCCAGTAAACTCTATGGCTAAGAGATCTGAACCCAGCCTTTCAGGATCCAATCTTCATCCAATGAGCTACACAATTAAACAGGGGTGAAGAACCACACAAAGGATCCAGTGTCATTCCAGGGCCCTTTGTGTTTGCCTGCTAAAAGGTAACTTTTAGCATTTGATGCATGGCCAAAGAACTTGTTTATACCCTCAGAACTCCCAAGAGACTGGTGCTTATTCTACCTTAAATGGCTTCATCACAATGTAGCCTATCGGATGATTTTGCCAGCACTATTCCTGCTACTCTAGTCAGTATGAACTAGCTGCAAGCACTACATCTTAAGGCACACAGCTTTATAGCAGCTGACGTAGCAAGTACTGGACAACAATAAGGACATCCTCATCACTTCCAGATTAGCAGGAACCAGAGATTGTGTGGTTCACATTGTAACACAGTGGCTCTTCCTCACCTTACTTAAAAATGCACCCCCTACTCGTCAGCTAATCAGACTTTTATAGCTGTTAGGTTGCAATACCTTAGTTTTTGAGCATGTGTGTGGAGCGATGGGTGCATCGCTTTACTTGCATACAGGATGTGTCAAGAGCGGTGAGAAGTACTGCCTAGCACAGGGGACGGGTGCTACAGCCCACCACATTTGGAACTAGACTTAATGGCCAGCAAAGTGCAGGGTTGACAGTGTTGAGCCTGGGAGACCAGGATCCATGAGGTGGCCTCAGGCAGATGCTGCCATTTATCTTTCAGGAAAGTACTTTCTTTGGATTAACTTTTAGCCCACAAGTGCGGCCCTTCAAGAGCTCTGAAGTAGGAAGGTAAGGCAATGGAACAGTGAGTCAGCCCACATTCCAAGGTCTATTTACACGAAACTAAAGCACTGGCTTGATAAACTTGTCTTGCCCAATACAGAAGTCAAATAGTCTTACCTTGTTATCCAAAATCTGCACTCACCAACAGTTGTGAGAGCCCTTGAACAATGTTTTCTATCCCACTATAGAGGAGCAGACTACATTGCTTGAACTCCAGCTGCATGACCATGTAGGATCCACGATGCTCAACTTCCAAGAGGGGTCAAACTCAACCCTCTTCACGGCTCACCACTGTTCCCATGGGGTGACAGGGATCCAATGCAAATGAACAGGCCACAAATACCCATTCAGTTCCCAGGCCAAGGAGCTTAAAGGCTGAATTCATTCATCATGGCACAAGACAATGCAAGAGGGCATTATTTAATACAACAGAACCACCATGCACTTTTTTATAAAATTTTATTTTGTCAAAAGAAAAAAAGGCAATAGCCAATTGAAAACCTACTTAATCTTAAGACTCCAATTTCTTTGTCTTTAAATTTAGATAAATGACTTATTGGTTTAACGTTTTTAAACAAACCCCCCCTTTTCCCGTTTAACATTTACCATCTACTCGTGCTGAATCCTTCCAAGGAGAATGCTCCAGCGTACCTCTCCAGGTCCTTGCTTTGCTCCTTTTACCAAAAAATGAAAACTCCATCGTGCATCTTAAGGGCTCCAATCGTCAAAAATAGGAAAAATCTTTGGAATAGCCAATTGAGTTGAATAAAAATCCACACGAATGCGGTTTGGTTGGGGCAGGAATCCACTCCTATGTTCCTGGTAATTTGATCCCGCTCCATGAATCCTTGCAATTGATCCTCCCTATCCTATCCACATTATGATTTGAATCCAATGATCCAGCTCCAAGGATTGGGATCCAGTGAGCCCTCTCCAATCCAAACCTTTATAACCAGCAAAACCAAAAAAAAGGAGGCAAAAAGTTAGATACCGTAATGAAAAATAGGATTTAGGAGAATGATAAGTTATGTCTGCTATTGAATAATAAAGATTGGCATTCATAACTATCAATTCCCCAAGACAAGCTTTTGAATTGTGAAGCTTAGATTTTAGCAATGTTAATTATCTGGAGGAAACATTCTAGTATTTACACAGGGTAACTGATAATGCCAACATATCAATTCCTATATGGCGCTTTACAGGTTTGGTGGTTGAAAAAAGTTTTCTATGAAGTTGCAAATACTTGCTGCTAAAGCTATCCACCTACTGCATATCTAAACTAAAAGCTCATTATTGTACTATCTGGGAGGTAACAAATTTAATTGATGCAAGTCAACTCTCGACTTATCCTGAAGGGGAAGACGTGGATTTAAAAAGAATCCCCCATGTTTAAAAACCCCTCCTATAATTGCTTTCATTCTGTTACTTTTAAGATGAAACAGCAATGCTATATCAGTCACACAGAGGACATGCAGATTTTAGCAGTATTGAGGTTATACTTACAGGTTTGAAACAACCTGTACTTTACAGGTGCACTAATGGTTTGCACCTGTAATCAAATGATACATTGCAGTCACTCAGCATACGCCCCCCATCCCCAGAGACTGGAAGAGTTACATGGGTACATTTAGCATTCATTGCATCATGGAAGTTAGAAGATTACAGCTAACTAATGGAACAATGGAGGTGTTGTGTACTAGGCTAGTTTCAGTATAAGGTCAATACTGCCAATTTAATCTGTGACAATAGCACTTGGAGTCATACCATTGCCTCCATTATTGATCTGATCCTCCTCAATCCTCCTTTTGACAATCCTAAAATGATTGACATGTGTTCCACAATCCTTTAATCCAAAGCATTCTTAATCCATCTCTTCAGATATGTCTACAGAAAGACACATGAAAAGGCAAGATAAAAATGTAAACTCCCCCAGAAGAGACAAGTTAAACCACAATTTCCCCCCAACATTCCCAGCTTGTAGAAACCATAGTTGAACAAAGACATTTTATACAGCAATACCATATTGGAAGAGAATATGGGCAGCAAACTACCTAACTAGAGAGAACCCTGCCTAGGACATGGTAAAACACAATTCATCAAAGACATGAGGGAATGTTGATGTTAAGGAGCAAATACTCACTAGGGATATTATACAAGAATGCAATTCAACACTTTAGCCAATTTTGAGTAAAACAGCTTGAATTTTTTTTTTAAAAAAGAAAGACTGTACTGAGTAAAGGAAAACTGCGTACAACATGGAGGGGTTTTCTACAAAAAGGAGCACCATTAAAGATCATTTATGTACGGGAACGTGATCTGCTGTGACGGGGAGAGTAGCGTGGAGATCCTCTGCTTCTTCTCGGGGAATAACTGCGACTTCTGCTGTTGCTTCGGCTACGGCTTCTGCTACGACTACGGCTGCGAGAGCGAGATCTTCCGTAACTCGGACTTCTTGGGCCATCAACTTTAACACGGATGTAGGCAGTTTCTCCCTATCAAATAGACACAACTTTCGATTGAAAGGTCTACGCTTTTGAGCTGTCTTTGCAGGCATGCTGACAGACTGAAGGTCTTTTTACAAGAACCAAGAGGAGTTTCATCACATCTCCCTGCATACCATTCTTAACACGGGATGTCCCAACATGTTTTCAGTATTTGTTAACGCTGCAAATAGAGACTGCGCCTCCTTACCTTCCATCCTACTGCATCCAATTGTAACCCTGTGCATCCAATTCTGGTCAAAACATTAAGTGGAAAACCTACCTCATGAGATCTAAACTTAGTGTTATCCAGTTTTCGTACTGCGTAGGTCATATCTTCTTTCCGTACAAACTCCACGACACCAGTTCCATCTCGGAAAACATCAGCATAACATACATCACCTGCTTCACGCATGTGATCCTTTAAATCCTGCCAGCTTCCACTGGGAGGTAGTCCTGAACAAGAGACAGTTATTTTCAGTTAAATGCTATTAAGCAGAGATTGATGCCATCAGACCTTCATATACTCAAGAAAGAACTGTCTTTGGAGAGGGTCACAAGTAGAAATTCAATTTTTCCAGCAAGTTGCATGTTAACAACACATTTAAGTACATACATCCAGGTTTCAGGATTTTTGGAAAGTACAAAGGCTTATTGTTTTGTTTTAAAAAGGCAATAGAAGCAGGAAGCTCTAAAAGGCACTAGGGCCCCAAATAACCATTGCAAGCTTGCTTTTGATTTTTTTTTAAACAAGACCAAACAACCACTTTAAAAAAGGAAAATGAAAACTAAGCTTTGCAGCATGCCAAATTCTCAGAACTCACTATATACCTGCGCAAAGTTGCAAGCGGAAATACATTTGATACATGCATATGTGCATTATCTTCTTCCTAGATGATCAAGCTGTATTTGAACAAAGAAAACTGCTTTTCCCAAGTGCACAAATGACTTACCTGATACTATCACTCTGTACTCTGATCGCCTGGATGGGGGTCCATATCTGCCCCTTGGGGCCCCACCACCTCCACCGCCTCCTCCTCCCCTGCCAGTGCCCCGTCCACTTCGAGGAAACTCCACTCGTAGACGATACCCATCATAATCATATCCATCCCGTCCGTAGACTGCATCCTCCGCATCCCTGCAAAAATGGAAGAGAACCACACTGAAGATAGATCAAAGGTTCCTGAGAGCTGGCAGTGCATTGTGCGTTTGTTACTGGGCAGCATGTCACTGCCCCTCCCTTGTTAAGTAAATGACACTAGAAGTACAGGTCACTATCCTATATAGGCTTGCAGTTGCAAGGGGAGAAACCAACAGTCCTGAGTGACAAAATTTTTCACCTGAGCACAAGTTAGTAGCACTAGATCAGTGTTTCCCAAACTTTTGCCTCCAGCTGTTTGAACCACAACTCCCATCATCCCTAGCTACCAGGACCAGTGGTCTGGGATGATGGGAGTTGTAGGCCAAAAAAACAGATGGAGACCCAAGTTTGGAAAACCCT
This sequence comes from Podarcis liolepis, assembly GCF_965112155.1. Classification (NCBI taxonomy): domain Eukaryota; kingdom Metazoa; phylum Chordata; class Lepidosauria; order Squamata; family Lacertidae; genus Podarcis; species Podarcis liolepis. Next base: position 37,952,115 of record NC_139567.1, read on the forward strand.
GAGCTAGAACTGGGAAACAAGTAACAGAGCTGTACCCTGTGTCATGTCAAGCATGGAATTTGACCCACTGGTGGGGGTTCGAGAAGGAAAAGCAAAGCAAAGGTAGGTGGAATGAGGAAGCAACTCATACAAGGGATCCCAGCCTAAACACACAGTGGTATATAGACAGCTAGAGGGAAAGGCTGGATAAAATCAAAATCAAGCAAGTGCCTGAGTTTACGCATTGTGGAGCCTTTTATATTTGCATGTGCTCTGCCAATGCACGAAGGAACCAGACCACCACAATAGAACAGGAACTAAAACCTTGTTAATTACTTAAAAGAATGTTACTTTTATGTAAAACAAAGACATGATTTTAAGTCATTAACAAGATTTTAGTAACATGTACTGAGCTGTATCCCAACTAAATCACTGTGAACTTTTCCTTCCTTCCCTCCCTGCCCCCTTCTCTGGCACAGTCCCAAATCTGTTCTGAATCATTAGGGGAAGCCACAGAGCAGATGGGAGAGCTTGTGGGTGAGAAAATGGGAGGGGAGGTTTGTCCACAATGATTTAGTTGAATACTAGCCACTACTTTTATAAGAAAACTACTTGCCATATATGCATGCTCTTGTTAAAAAACCAGAACGAACAGTACAAAAAATAATAAATGAACTTTTAAAGTTCTGCAACTCTATGTACACTTACAAGTTAGTAAACTGAACTCCACAGTCCTACATACACAGAATGAACTGAAAGAATTCTGAGCTGACCACTAGACTTCAAGTGAGATGTTTACAGAGACTGCTTATAGTTGAAGTAGCACCTCAGGAAGATGGTCACTCTAATCCTCTCTTCAGTGTTAATAATTCAATTTGTAGTATGAAATGCTAGTTTGGAATTATTCTACTGCATTGTGCACAACTTGTAGATCAGCTCTGTCTTAAGATTCTGCTGTATAGCCATGTTGGGATGTGTGTACAAAAGCCTTGAGTTGTGGGATTCCATGTAGAAAAATCAATAAAACTATAAAAGTTCTCTTTTATAGTCTCAAGAGAGAGGCAGTAAATGATGTCTGCCTACACCAGTACCCAGGGCTTGCAGCACTCTTGGGGAATTTCCAGGTCCCTCCCCTAAATTTTTATTCATAAGAAAAATATTTTACCCTTTTACACATAGAGATGCACAGGAAAGCATGCAAATGGTTTTTTTTTTTTAACCAAACTGCTCACAAATACAGTGGTGCCCCGCAAGACGAAAGGGTTTTGCGTTTTTTTGAGTCGTTCCGCAACACGAATTTCCCTATAGGCAAACGTCTTGCGAGTTCTTGCGAGTTTGTTTCCTTTTTCTTAAAGCCGCTAAGCTGTTAATAGCTGCTAAGCCGCTAATAGCCGTGCTTCGCAAGACGAAAAAACCGCAAGACAAAGAGACTCGCGGAACGGATTAATTTCGTCTTGCGAGGCACCACTGTATGTAATATGTTGTAATCTTCTATGCATTCAAAAGCATTGGGACGATTGATAAAAACAGGAGAAAACAGAGGCAATGAAGAACAGCCCCACAAATTCTGAAAAGTTGTGAAAGTGGAAATTTCCACAGGCATAGTTTCTCCCAAATAAAATCTCATTTTATACACAAAAAGTTGCAGTATAGAGGTTCTGTCTGCCCTTGAGACATAAGAAGCAATACAAAATTAATTTTAAAAATGGGTGGGTCCTACTTTTAAGTTGTAGTTTGTGTCTTTAGCAAAAACCTACTCTGCATTTCAGCAGAAGCTTCTAAGGTGGCTAGCAATAAAGTTTAAGAATAATTGTGAAGACATTTGGCTGTAAGCCAATACAAGCTTTTGTAACATTGTTTTAAAAAGAGCAATTAATTAACACAATGCTACACATACACAGTGAAGAATGAAATTTCATCCACTAAAAGCCTGGGAGTTAAACATGAATTTTGGGGCAAAAAGGCTTGAAGACAACTGGCTTAGGAAAACATGCTTCCAAGCAAGCACTCACAGGATCATTCCATTTTTATTTCATTTAATACCTGCAACCCACCTTCCTTTCCTGAAGCAACAAACAAGAAAATAAACAACAGTGTCAAATCCTATGAATGCATAGTAAAGATTTATATGGGACTGCATATTACTACATTTTAATTCCTCCATATCTCCAAGGCTGTCTGAGCATTGCACAACAACCCTGTGAGGCAGGTCAGGCTGAGTAATAGTAAAAAAAGCTGATAGTGATAGCCCAGTGGGCTTCATGGGGTTGTGTGGGGATATAAATCATTTATCCTTTACAACCACCCTGCAAGGTACATCAAGCTGACAGCATGTGACTAGCTCAAGGATCTTGGGAGCCAGTCACAGTATATCAGCATAGCCTCCTAGCAGGGCTACTACAAGGAAATGATTCAACCTTTAAAGCATATGAAGTGGCCTTTGGCACTCTCATTTTCTCTGCCTAACCTATCTGACAGGGTTGGTGCAAGAACTGACAAAGAGGTATGGGTTTTGTATTGGTTAGATATGCAGAGCACTTATGAAGGCCAGGATAAATTATCTAGAAGAAGTAAACGTTTTCTAAGTACAGCTCTGCTAGCTATAAACACACTCTCTCCCCATCACCCAAAGCCTTAGGGTCCTTGGGCCAGTGTGTTTATCTCAGCCTGACCTACCCCACAGGATTGTTGTGAAGACAAAAAGAAAGATATATAAAAACCTTTGAATTTGTTAGTTGTCCAGAGCTAAGAAAGTAGGGGGGAAAGAAACAACCACCACAGGCTGCAACTTTAACTTCACTTACCTGGAGGTAAGCCCTACTGAATTCAACTGTTACTTACTTTCTGAAAAGTAATGATTTAGGATCCTGTTTTTAAACAAGTACACAAAATTGGCTATGCCCAATTTTAGTCCTACTCAAAGAGTAGACCTACTGGTTTGTATCCTCAGAGTGGATCCATTGAAAACAAGGGTCACAACTTGTTTATTTAAAAGCATTTAAAATCCGTTCAATATTTCAAAAAACTCTAAGTGGTGTGTACCCCATAAACAAACAATACATCATTAAAACGTTAAACAAAAACACAGCCTAACACAAATAAAACAGCTGTATTAAAAACATACATATAAAAAGCATGTAAAACAGAAATCCCAAGGATTCAAACATGTAAAGAAACAGAGCCCAATCTTATGGACTCATGCCTCCAGGTTTCAATTCTACTCTTGAATAAAAGTGTGATACAACCCAATGGTTCTAATTGGCCGCCTGCCTCCCATTCCTACTCAAGAGCAGACTATTGAAATCAGTGGCCTTTACGCTGGATTTTTATAAAACATTGGGGAAATCGCTTTACTCCCCCCCCCCCACTTAAAAATAACCACCACCTAGCCAAAAACCACGTAGAAAAATGTGCGCCTTGTAGGAAAAACCCGCACCGGAGTGCTCATCCGTTTCCACGGCGCATTTCCAACTGCGGGTGGCACCCAACGCCCAGCCCTACTCTCGAGTTGGCCCGCTGAAGTTAACGGGCGCAAATAACTTGGGCCCGCGGGATATAACCCAGCGCGGCTGTTTTTCTTTACATGACGTCGAGATTCCTTCGCCCCGAGCGTGCAACACGAGGCAGAAGCGGCGTGTTAAGAGGAACGTGCGCACGAGGCAGGATTCGCGCTAAGGAAGCCGTTCCGAGTTTCGCATTCCGCGGCTGCGGGCGGCATGCAAGCGCCGAAAGAGCCAAATCCTCCCCCCCCCCCGGAGTCAACGAATGGCAGCCGAAGTCGGGCCCATGGATTTCGTGGGGCCTACTCTCGAGTGCAACCCGCGGCGGGTTCCTGAAGACGGATCTCTTCAGCCGACACTCTCCCTCCCCTCCTCCTTCCGCCCCCGAAGCAGCCCCTCGCCCGCCCTTCCCACCTGGGGTCCTCGAACTCGACGAAGGCGAACGGCGGGCCCCCGCGGCGGTTCTTGAGGTCGATGTCCCGGATGGCGCCGTACTTGTAGAAGACGTCCTCGATGTCCTTGGTGCGGATGTCCGGCGGCAGGTTCCCCACGTAGATGCGGCAGTCGTTGTTCCCGGCCGGGCCGCGGATCACGCCGCCACCAGACATAGCGAGGTCGGCAATGGTTGCGGTTGGGTGGTGGGCGCGTGTGAGGGGAGAAAAATGGAAGACGGAGCCGACGAAGAGGCCCGGGAGCGGGTGGGGAAAGGGCAGGTGGAGATTTAGAGGGGCATATATTTTAAAAAGGAGCTGAGGTAAAATTGTTTTTTAAAAAAAGAGAGAAGGGAGGAAAAGGCGGGAGAGGAAAAGCAAGGAAGGTGGTGGCGGCGGCGTTAGTCGTGGCGGCAGTAGCAGCAGCGAGGCGCCTCCTCCTCTTTTCGTTCCCACTCTTTGCAGCCGCCACAAAATGGCGCCCGCCTCACGCGGCCCTACCTGCCCTGCGCAAGGATCCTCCCGCGCCGCCTCGACGTCACACTTTGCTCGCTGGGAGGCGGTCCGTGGAGACACTCACGTTTATGCTTGCCGTTCGCTACATCCGCCTTCGAAGGGCGCATGCGCCGAACCTAATCCCCCCCCCTTTCGAGTAAGGAGAAAAAAGTAGTCCCGACTTATTTCTGTTGGAGGCTACGAGGAGAGGTTGGCGCACGTTTGTTTTAACGAGGCGGTGAGGGAAAAGCAGGACGACTTGTTATTTTTTAAGCCGTGCGGAGCAAAGGCGCTTCCGTTAGCCCTCAAGCGGTGCGGACCGTTAAAAGCACTTGCGAAGAAGATCCGGAGGGAGATGAGCTTCCCCCACAATGCAACACGCGTGAGAGGGCCTTGGCGCCAAGGAAAGGAATAGTCCCACAATGCCGAGCGGTTGGCCAATGGGGCGTGAGGGCAGAGGAGAATAGACGGCAAACAAAAAACAAAAACCCGCCCCAGTAGACCTAACAGGATAACTGTTAGATGTAAGACTAAGGGCAGGTGCGTCTATTACCATAGTCTCCGCCCCGTCCCTTTCATGTAGATCTGGATATTGAAGTGGTACACCACACGTGTAACGTGTGAATGAGATAAACCAGTGTTCGAATGCCCACTTATCAGTGGCACTGCGAGTGCTCCAGTTGGAGAACATCCTCTACCAAAGGCGCCATACATAGGCTATGAAGAAGCACGAACGCAGGACGAAAGGGAGAAACGTGCTAAGAGGAAGGCAGATTTGGCAAATCCTCACCGTGATCAACTCCTGCCTGGAAACCTATGTCCCCACTGTGGAAGGACCTGCGGATCCAGAATTGACCTCCGCAGTCACTTAATGGACACACCGTTAAGACCATATTCATGGAAGACAATCTTACTCAGCTAGTAGGGATCTCCGAAGAAGAGATCAGTGGCACAAGTTGTTGCAAATAGATTATCGCTTCCTCGTGCTGCAGGGGTTATGTGACTAACCCCGAGGTTTTCAGCCTTTTATTATTTATTTATTAAATTTGTATATCGCCCTATACCTGCAGTTTTCAGGGTGGTTCACAACATGAAACTACAATATAAAAAACACAATGTGGTGCCCTGCCGATGTTTCGGACTCGCATCAGCTGCTGGCATAGCCAATGGTCAGGGATGTGAGTTTTAGTGTAAAACATCTGGCAGCAACAGGTTAGGGGAGCCTATTTATTTTATTTATTTATCACATTTATATACCACCTTTTCCTTCAAGGTGGTGTACATGGTTTTCGCCTCCCTGTTTTATCCTGAGAATTAGGCTAAGCTGAGAGCAGTGACTGGCCCAAAGTCACCCACTGAGCTTGGGAGGGGAGGTTATATATTATTTATTATTATTATTATTATTATTATTATTTACATATTATGTATTTTGTATTCCTATTTTGTATTTTTCTGTTGTGAAGGTATATTTATTTATTATTTTGAATAGCTATATCCTGCCTTTAAATTAAATTACTCTCAAGGCAGCTTGCAAGCAGATGGTAATACTGCATAGATCATTTGTAAGCACACAGTTTATGGCTGATGGAAGGGTCAGAGTATGGTTTCCCTTCTAATCTAGAGTCCCTTGACAAGAAACCTAAATTTCTGGTGTGCGTTTGAATCCTTCCTACAGAATAGTGACTGGAGGCACCATTCATTGCTAGTAATGAGCCAGAGAGCTGCTCTGATGCTGATCTTAAAGTCCAGGTAGGTCCATACGGATGAAGGTGGTCCTTAAATCTCAGACAAGGGAGGCTATAGGAACAGGAAGGAGTATAAAAAAGCTTAAGTATCTGCAGGCTGTTTGCAGAAGGCTCTCTTCATGTAACACAGTGTTTCCCAACCTTTTTTGGGCAAAGGCACACTTGTTTCATGAAAAAAATCTCGAGGCACACCACCATTACAGCCCCGTGACGTCAGCGCGCAGCGTCACGCCGGGAGGGACATGAATTGCTAGCAAATTACATAATCACCTCCTTGAGGGCTGGCTCATCTTCTCCGAAGGCAGAACCCCATTAATTAACAGCACAGACTCACACCATAGCCAAGACGAGGGGGGAAAAACCTCAGTCATGCACAGTCATGCACATGTGGGGGCTAAATGAGGACGAAGACCGGGCAGAGAGCAGGGTTCAAATCACCCCACCTGGCCAGGACAATCCCTGGGTGCTCCCTTGGGCCACTCGCCTGACCCACCTCGCAGGGCTGTTGTTGCGAGGATAACATGGGGAGAACCACGCGTGCCCCCGGGAGCTCCTTGGAGGAGAAAGCGGGCGATGAATGCAATGCACGAAATATATGAGAGGCGACCAGGTTTTGCAGGTGAGGGGCCCCCGCCAGCCTCCGCTTCCAACACCTGGCGCAACGACGCCGAAGTTTCCCCCCGGGCTCGGCTCGGGGAGCAGCGCTGCTCCCCCCCCGGCTCCCCTTTGCCCTCCCGGCTCTCTCTGCCGCCCACTGGGGACCCCCCTCACCTGCCAAGTCCGGAGCGCCGGTGGAAGTTGCATGCATGCATGCAGGGCGCCGCGTTGCCATTGCATTGCACTGCACTCCATGCGACGCCTGCACGCATGCATTGCCTTGCACGCCCGCCAAGGGGTCTCCCCGCGGTCCGATGCGTCCCCTCCGGCGCGGATGCAGCATTGCAAAAATAAAAAACCCCCGACGCAGCCCTACCTGGGGGGCAGCCTCCGCCGCTCCGCCTCCGCGGGGATCCCCGGGCTCCATCCTGCCGCCCGATCTCCGCGGGGGCGCAGGCAGGCTGCGCGGGGTCTGCGCGGAAGAGCCCCTGCCCGCCCGGCCGCCGCCGCTGCGCTCATTCCATGGCCGGGAGAAGAGCGCTTCAAACAAAACGCCCGGCCCGCCAGGCCACGCTGGAAAACGTAGTTTGCGCACCCTGTGCGGGCGCGGAGCCCAAGGGCGAGGGGACTACGGATCCCGGCAGCCCCCGCGCCGGGGACGGAGGGGGAGAGGCCGGGTGCAGGGATGGAGGGACGGGTGGGCGAGCGAGTGAGTGAGTGGCAGCCGCCAAGCCTTGGCCGAGAGCCAGGAAGGGCCTCCGCGGAGGAGGAGGAGGGAGGCGCAGAGCGGGAGGGAGGGAGGGAACCCCAGGGGTCATCTAGTGACGGCGCCCCAATCGAAAATTTGACTTAAAAAAAAAATCTTTCGAATTTTTAAATTTTTCCCGCGGCACACCAGGCAACATCTCGAGGCACACTAGTGTGCCGCGGAACAGTGGTTGGGAAACACTGATGTAACAGATGAATCCCAATGCAGCACTTGCACCAGTAGAAACTTGGTGAGCAACAGGTTGCACATCTATTATGTCACAAAGTTACCAGCAGCCTGCTTATTGCATTCTCTGTTGCACGCTGCAGTGTTCTGCTGGCACAATTTTTTTTGCTGGCGGAATAAGTATACCACCTGGCAACTTCAACTGTGCTCAACATTGGGTTGTATCCTGCTAGGTTTTACTCAAACGTAGACCCACTGAAATGAATGCACCTAAGTTAGACATGTCGGCAACTTTCAATAGGTCTACTCTGAGTAGGACTAACATTGTTTTCCTGAGCGCCCGTGCATTCCTGTATCCTTTTGGTGTCCTTTAGCTCACCTTTGGTTTTCTCCTTCATTCTGCCTCTTGTTTTTTGGTCCTAACTATGGGACTTTCTCCATGGCTCCTGGGTCACTATAGACTGCTACCCATGCCCCAGTCCTGCCACCAGAAATTCTCAGCAAATTTCTCAGCAGAGAAGTGAGGCTACCAGCCAGCATTTAAAACTCCTTGAAGCACTTTTATTTCAGAGTGTCATTGAGCCATCTGTGGTTGATGAATCCTGCAAGTGAACGGTGCTGAGGAAATCAAAGCAGGCTTGCGGGCTGGAAATAGCACCACCAATCAGTATACCTGTTGTGTCAGTACTTTAACAGAGTGATCCTTCTATCCCATATCTCAGGTTCATTCCTCATCACAGTCCTGCTGTCGGATATCACCACAATGCCCCTTGACATGGACCCTGTGTTGCTGAACCTGTTTTGTGATCTTTTACCTTACCGTACTTGTTGTGCAACTGCACTGTAATTTATGATAAATTAGGAGCTTATTTGGTTGTCAGAAGATTGCCAAATGCATAGCCTCTGTGTCGCCGATCTATAGGTGTGGGTTCTCTTTAGACACACATGGTGTAAATTAGACACACTTGGGTTTCAATTAATAAGATGTGCAAAACAATGGAAGCTCATTTCAGGTGTTCTGTAAGATCAGGAAACAATATACAAAGGACTTATTTACAGAGGGGTAAACCTAGCTAAGTATGGTTAACTACCTACATGTAGTCATGACCTTTCAGGTAAATGCTCAGTTTTCTTGCAAAGTCTCCTCTAATCCCATTAAGACCACCCACGTATATAATATCACCCCACTCCTCTGACATCATTAAACACCTCCTTAGTACACACCCACCTATAAAATTGGAAAACCTACTTAAAACCTTTTTCTACTGTTGCCATGTTTTGCTAGCTAACTCCATAAATTTTCTTGTGCCCTCTGTTACGTGCTCAAAGATCAGCCCTATCATCTTCCATTGCCTATAGCACCACTCTTTCAGGAGCTAGAATAGGTAAAAACTTTGCTCCCGTCTTCTAGGGTTCTTATGACACACGGTTATTCTCAGACTCAAACCACTTAATTTAATCCTATAGGGCAGGGCTTCTTATTCTTTTCAGTTAAGGCTATGTACAGGGACGCGGGTGGCCTGGGGCTTGCCGATCAGAAGGTCGGCGGTTCGAATCCCTGTGAAGGGGTGAGCTCCCGTTGCTCGGTCCCTGCTCCTGCCAACCTAGCAGTTTGAAAGCACATCAGAGTGCAAGTAGATAAATAGGTAAACGGCGGGAAGGTAAACGGCGTTTCCATGCGCTGCTCTGGTTTGCCAGAAGCGGCTTAGTCATGCTGGCCACATGACCCGGAAGCTGTATGCCAGCTCCCTCGGCCAATAAGCGAGATGAGCGCTGCAACCCCAGAGTCAGTCACGACTGGACCTAATGGTCAGGGGTCCCTTTAAGGCTATGTACACATTAGCGGCTTAAAACACAGCAAGGTAATTTTCACCCTGCTGTGTTTCAAGTCACCTTTTTATTCTACTTGTAGACACCAGAAAGGGGGCAGGGATGTCTTCACCAGGTCCGCATCACCTGATTCACTGGAGCTGTCGCCCGCACATGTGCAACAGCTGTCTCAAATGTACACACCTCAGTCTAACAGCAACGTCTGCTTTCAGATCAGATGGAAGCTGGTTTGAGGGGAAATGCATCAAACAGCAGCATGCCTCAAGAAACTATAAGTCTCTGCCACAGACTCTTCTCACTCACTAAGCCCTGTTACCTCTTCAGCTCCTGACACCTCCCAGGCTTCTCCCTCTGTGACCACTCATTGTCATCCCACCAACAATCCCCTGGCTCTTCCCTTGGGGATCCTCCAGCTGCTTCCTCCCACCACTCCTCTGCATCCAATCAGTCAGTGGCAAGCAGCCTATATTTCCTCATCGTCTGGGTCTTCCTCAGGGGAATGTGACAGGACATGTCAATTACCCGGTACTTGCATAATGGCTTTTTCTGGCTACCAGCCACTGTACACACTTGACCTGCCTTTGGGATGGAGAGCTGAAGGGAGCAGTTTGAGTGTGCTAGGAAAAGAGAGAAGTCTGAGAATTTGGAAATGGCTAGCAGGAAGCAATCATGGAGGCGCCGGATTCGAGCGGCGCTGCCGCCGCCGCCTGAAGCAATCATGGAGGGATAGAGTGGGGAAATCCTATTGTCTAGCTTTTCAGGAACAAATTCTGCATAAAACCCACTGCCTGTCTAGATTCTGAACCCTCCCCCCCCCAGCTCAACATGTGTATTTGTAAATGAAGAGATAACGAAATACCCAAAAATTCCAGTTATGGTTTCCCCACAAGGGAACCAGACTTGCAGAAAGGTCAGTATGCGGGAGCACAAATCAATATAATGAGGAGACATCACAACACTATAACCACTGCCTGGGAAGTGTTTGTTCTTAAATTCCGACAACGGATTCCGACACCAGGGGACAGCAGCAGGATGGTCTAGTTAGGAGGATGATTCAAAAACACAGCCTAAAGAATGATTGAGCATATTGATGTTGTGTTGAAGGGCCCAGGGCTATTGGGAGATGCTGTGCTTTAACCATGCAAAAGGAAAATGAAGAGAAGATGAAGGCAGCATCCTGACCATTGGTGGGAATTAGTACTATGCTGATAGCACAGTTTTCCTGCTGCAAAAATCCATTTCAATTATTTAATATTCTTCCTTGAATCTCTGTTCATCAGTATGTAATGTTATGTAACATTGCACAGTTACATGCTTGCAGATATATTTTGCCAAAACACAGGCGGGCTTTTCTTCTGCTCCAGGCAGCAGTCTCAGACAGATGGGGTTCTAGCTGAAGATGGATGTGTTTATGCTAGGCACAAGTTCAGCTTTCTGGGAAGGGAAGCCAGGCAAAGTGATGCAAGTGCAAGTTCAGGTTTCCAGTAAGGCAATGTCAGCAAGGACCTGATGAGTCCAAACAGATTAGAGGGCACTTTCCAGTAAGGCAAAAGTCAAGCAAAGAATTGGTCAGGTTCCAATAAGGCAAAGTTAAGCAAAGTTGGCAGCACCCTGGACAGCTTCATGTGAAGCTCAGGCTCAAATGTTGTTTCAGCAAGAAGCAAACCTTATTTAGAATGTATTTAGAACTACAACTCCGTCTGAGTTGCTAGCTCTTTCTCTGGTAATAAAAACTTCTACAATTAAGGGGTCTAGCATGGTACAGTAGTTCCTTGCATCCTAGGTCCTAAAAGAGAATACTGCATCCTCTGAATTCAGTTTCCCCCTAGTACTTTCAAGCATATAATTATATGGTTCTTTGATATCACTGCGGAGCTCCCCACCCACTCCATGGAAAAGTAGAAATTCCCCCAAGAACACAGCTCTTTACTCCAGGTCACATCCCTTGCCCACACTCTCTTTGGGTGCTTTTGTCCAGTGTGAATGTGTCTTTGGACTGCTCACCTAGTTGTAGGGTTGGAACACAGGAAGCTGACTGACACTAAGTCTAACCATTGGTCCATCTTGCTCAGTCTTGTCTTGCTACCTGGAGATGCCAAGAACCTGGGACCTTCTGCATTTGAGGCAGACGCTACCACTGAGCTGTGTTACTTTCCTAAATGGACACAGAGAGGTTTGTGTGTGTAGAACCTGCTGGGCAGTTGAAATGTAGCCTGCCATAAAAAGGTAATCACACCCATTGCTCCACTCACTTCCCTTCCACTTGGCCCCAAACACCCCTGGAATGTGGCCCCTGGCTGAACATCCCCCCCAAGGCCATTCATAAGGGCTTTTCTTCTCTTGTGTATAGACTTGGAGCAATCTTAAAGGTAAAGGTAAAAGGACCCCTGACCATTTGGTCCAGTCGTGGCCGACTCGGGTTGCGACGCTCATCTCGCTTTACTGGCCGAGGGAGCTGGTGTTTGTCCGGGTCATGTGGCCAGCATGACTAAGCCACTTCTGGCGAACCAGAGCAGTGCACAGAAACGCCGTTTACCTTCCCGCTGGAGTGGTACCTATTTATCTACTTGCACTTTGACGTGCTTTTCGAACTGCAGGAACAAGGACTGAGCAACGGGAGCTCACCCCGTCGTGGGGATTCGAACCACCGACCTTCTGATCAGCAAGTCCTAGGCTCTGTGGTTTAACCCACAGCGCCACCCGCACCCCTGGAGCAATCTTAAGCTCACCTTAAAAATCCTAGGCTCTCTCATAACAGCTGCAGCTAAGGTCTCCAGATCCTTGTCCTCTATATTCATGAAATTGCTTTGTACTGAGTCGTGCTCAGCCGGCTCTGTCCCTGATTTCCAGCGAACCTTGCTACACACACACACCATTCATATTAATTATTTGCTTATTCTTCCTTGAACTTAACCTTGCCTTGCTCTTTCTTGTCTTCTCGGGGCTGGTGTGCATGATGGAGCCACCCAGTGGCTTCTGCTCAAAATTGCATGCAACAAGGCAACCCTGCGAGGTGGCTTACCACACGGGTGTACGGCTGTGTGCTGGATTTTTGCACACAGGCATTTTTGACACAGAAGGGAGAGTTTTCAGAAATTCCAAAATATGGTAAGATCCAGTCCCCGAACTTCACCTTTTCAACGCCTGCTTGATATGCTACTTGTCAGCTGCTTTGGTAGCATTAAAAAAAGGAACAGCTTATTATGCCGTCCATACAAATAATGTCACATCCTGGATGGTTAGAAGGATGATGAGGAATAAAAGGAATGTTAACAACATATTATTGTTAAGGGCTCTTGACTAGGGGGTGGGCAATTCTGCCACTTTCGGTTTCTTGTTTTTTCAGTCTTAAATTCAGTTCTCCACGTTTCTGCAGCAATTTGTGATTTTTTTATTTTTTTAAAAAAAATAATCTCATGAAACTTAGCATTTGAGTGTGCATTTCTCCCAATCTACATATTTTTGCATGCAATCTTGCCCAATATATACATTTTTTTTTTGCAAAGCCACTTCCCCTAGTATAATGCAGTTTCCTATGTTATTTTCACCAATATATGAATTTTCATGTACACTTTTCATGAATATCTCTATCTATCTACCTATTTTTGTGCACGTTAGCTGACTTTCCCTGCATGCAAAGACAGCCTCTGGTGGGTTGAGCGGACGAGACCATTTGTGGGTCCAACAGTCAAGAAGGCGGTTTCTGCACGTGCTGCAGAGGGAAGCAAGGGGTAGGTGGGGCTCATCAACCTGGGAAGGCAACCCATCTGGGAGAAGGAAAATTTCTTCAGGAGAGGGAAGGTCTAAGGAGTAAGCCCTACCCAGATCCAGAGTGGAGTCCCTAAGATAGTTGGATGGTGCCTTGTATGCCTCCTTCTGGCAACTCCTGCAGCCTAGCTGGTCCCAAATGCATTGCTCTGCTTTCCTTTGGACCACATCAGCAAGACCATGACTGGGCAGCTCAGGACCTCCATGCACACTTCCCAGGCTTGTACCCTGGGGAGGTCACTTGGGTCCTGCTACCGCAGCAGTTTGACTTCACACCTGCAGGGTGTACTTCACATGTGACATTTAAGCACACACGCAAAAGAAGGAAATTTTATACACGGGTCGACCAGACACTGCCCAGTCCAGCATATGGAAACTAAGAATGGGCTGCATGTTACAGTGACTAATTCTTCTTCTTCTTCTTTGGCAATCATTTGTAGCCGAGTAAGATTGTCTTCCATAAACACAGTTTTAACCATGAGTCTGTAAGTGACTGTGGAGGCCAATTCTGGATCCACACGCCCTTCCACAGTGGGGACATTGGTTTCTGGGCGGGAGTTGATCACGGTGTGGATTTGCCAAGCATGTTTCCTCTTAGCATGTTTCTCCCTTTTGTCCTGAGTTTGAGTGTCTCCAAAGCCCAGGACCCCTTTGGTAAAGGCTGTTCTCCAACTGGAGCGCTCGCAGGCCAGTGTTCCCCAGTTGTCAGTGTTTATACTACATTTTTTAAGATTTGCCTTGAGACAGTCTTTAATCCTCTTTTGTTGACCACCAGCATTACGCTTTCCATTTTTAAGTTTGGAATGGAGGTAGTTGCTTTGGAAGACGATCATCAGGCATCTTCACAACATGACCAGTCCAACGAAGTTGATGTTGAAGAATCATTGCTTTAACACTGGTGATCTTTGCTTCTTCCAGTACACTGATATCATTTTGCCTGTCTTCTCAAGTGATGCGTAGAATTTTTCGGAGACACCTTTGATGGAATCTTTTGAGGAGCTGGAGATGGTGTTTATAAGTGGTCCATGTTTCACGAGCATATAGTAAGGTTGGTAGTACAATAGCTTTGTAAACAAGCATTTTGGTTTCCCTGCAAATGTCCCGGTCCTCAAACACTCTGCACTTCAATCGGGAGAAAGCCGCACTTGCAGAGCTCAGGCGATGCTGGATTTCGGCATCAATGTTGGCCCTTGTGGAAAGATAACTGCCTAGGTAGCAGACGTGATCGACATTTTCCAATGTTACTGTGGTGCTGCAGAGGGGTTGAGAGCCAGTGTGGTGTAGTGGTTGAGCGGTAGATTCGTAATCTGGTGGTCTGGGTTCGCTTCCCCGCTCCTCCACATGTAGCTGCTGGGTGACCTTGGGCTAGTCACACTTCTTTGAAGTCTCTCAGCCCCACTCACCTCACAGAGTGTTTGTTGTGGGGGAGGAAAGGAGAATGTTGTGGGGGAGGAAAGGAGAATGTTAGCCGCTTTGAGACTCCTTCAGGTAGTGATAAAGCGGGATATCAAATCCAAACTCTTCTTCTTCTTCTTCTTCTTCTTCTTCTTCTTCTTCTTCTTCTTCTTCTTCTTAATACCCTCCTCCAGGATACCCTCCTTTGAAACTGGAATGATTAGCCTTCACTGACACCTCCTTATCGCAGTTGGCTATTGACATAACAAGAGTCTAATTTCCTTCTTATTACTCCTAATTGCTCATGGATAGATTGCGCTGTTCTGGCAATCAGGAGAGCCCCGTTCTCTGCAAAGTTGGCAATTTAATCATTGGATAGTGTGGCTGGATTTGGCTGTGGAAGGTTGGGAGGCCAATATGCATTAACAATGGTTTTCTCGTGGTTCAAAGCATTGGGTATATCAGTATATCTGTGACGACAAATTACCGTAGTTCTTGCCTTTATTCCCCCCCAAGATTGGCAATTTTCCTCCAGGAATTCATCCATAACAGGAGGAGTACTGCAGTGGCAGGTTTTGAACTCACAGCCCCAGGGTTGTTAACACCATGCTCTCAGGGCCCAGCATCAGCAGGTAGCATTTCTGTGAAGATTGTTTTTGGGCGTGTCTGTGTCATGCCTAGCCCTGACCTTGTACAGTGGTACCTCAGGTTAAGTACTTAATTCATTCTGGAGGCCCGTTCTTAACTTGAAACTGTTCTTAACCTGAAGCACCACTTTAGCTAATGGGGCCTCCTGCTGCTGCCACACTGCACAATTTCTGTTCTCATCCTGAAGCAAAGTTCTTAACCTGAGGTACTATTTCTGGGTTAGCGGAGTCTGTAACCTGAAGCGTATGTAACCTGAAGCGTATGTAACCCGAGGTACCACTGTATTAGACATGCAGGCCTCAGAGGATGAGCCAGACAAACCACAGAAGAAGGACCTTGAGGAGCAGGCAGGGCTCCCTGAATCCAATGGTGAGGATCCTCTTGAAGGCTCTCCATGTTGTTACCTCTGGAACTGTCAGAGCAGGAGCTGGAGCTGCCTAGATCCCATCCTCAAGAACACCAGCGCCGAAAGCATCAGCTTCTGGTGGAAGAGGGATGTCACAGCAGGCAGTTACGGGTCCAGAGTTGTTCTTCAACACATGAGTAAGGGGTCTACTCATGAGTAAGTGGAGGCAGGATGCCTCTGAATGCCAGTTGTTGAAAATGGCAAGAGAGGAGAGTGTTGTTGTACTCAGGCATCTGGCCAGCTGCTGTAAGCACAGGATCCTGGTCTAGAATGGTGGCTGGGGCGACCCAGTTTAATTTTTTTAAAAATAATTTTTATTAAATTTCCATTTAACAAACCAATCATATCATATTAGTTATTCCAAATTATATCAATACAAATCATAAACTCCAAATATTTAACCGGATTTTAAATTTTTTGTTGGGGGTACCCATGCTTCAAGTTCAGTAAGGATCCAATCATCTCATATTTCTGCTGCTTTGATATTCACAAGTCCCATCTTCCCGGGGCGACCCAGTTTAATGGGCAGGGTACAAATAATAATATTATTATCGTTATCATTAATATTTGTTAAATTTGTATACCACCCTTCATCCAAAGATCTCAGAGTTGTTCACAACAGAAAAATACAAAATACAGAGCCACAGAATTGTAGAGTTGGCAGGAACCACAAGGATCATCTAGTGCAGGAATCTTTTCGCTCAGCGTGGGTTTATTTACAGTGATGCCTCGCAAGACAAAATTAATTCGTTCCGCGAGTTTTGCCGTCTTGCGATTCTTTTCGTCTTGCGAAGCACGGTGTCAGGAAAGTTTTGGAAAAGCTTCAAAAATCACCAAAGTCTTGGAAAACCTCAAAAAAGGCTACCACACCGCGTTCTATGAGTTGCTCCTCGAAGTCAAGTCGCAACTGTATTAACGGTGTTAAGAAAAAGAAAACAAACTTGCAAGACGTTTTCGTCTTGTGAAGCAAGCCCATAGGGAAAATCGTCTTGCGAAGCAGCTCAAAAAACCAAAAACCCTTTCGTCTAGCGAGTTTTTTGTCTTGCGAGGCATTCGTCTTGCGAGGTACCACTGTATTTATTTGGTGCTTCATTTTACAAATCGGTGGTACAGAAACTTCCCTCTAGAGGGCAGCAGGGAATACTCACTTTTTAGTTCATCCTACAGCTAGGGAGCCCTTTCGAATAATTCCACCACTGCAATGGAGCCAAGCGATTTGTCTTTGAACTGACTTGGCACCGGTGCTTGCTTCCCGCCACAGATCGCCCTTTCCTGACAACCCCAAAGCCTGGTATTTCCCGCCCTCTCCCTCCTCTGAACACAATAAATCAAAATTTCTGTGCTGCACTTCTCGTTCATGGCCCAGTGGAGTTCTTGTAACAAACAACTGGACTCTGCTCACAGAAGCCAGCCTTTCCAAAAGACCCAACTCAGTGGCCTTGGCTGTTAAGAGGGGAGGCAGATAGTATTTTCTGTTCATTGATTTATTGCCGCTCACACTTACTTCAAGGAACCAGGAGTGCTGGTTTCCTTTCCTTTCCCTTTCCCTTTCCTTTTATTTTCTTTTCCTATACAGTGGTACCTCGGTTTAAGAACAGTCCTGTTTAAGAACGATTCAGTTTACAAACTCCACAAAACCAGAAGTAGTGTTCTGGTTTGTGAACTTTAGCTCGGTCTAAGAATGGAATCCGAACGGTGGAAGGGCACTGTCAGCGGGAGGCCTCATTAGGGAAAGCACGCTTCAGTTTAAGAACGGTTCCGGTTTAAGAACGGACTTCCGGAACGAATTAAGTTTGTAAACCGAGGTACCACTGTATTAGTAACCTCCCCTTTCTCCCAAAGGTGACCATGGCAGTAACCGTCAAAACATTACAGTGGTACAATTTAAAATTAAACAAATCATATATGGAACATTTAAAGACCCTCACAGTTACTAATTCCAAGGTTTCCATGGAATCAGCCATCAAATGCCTGGAAAATTGGGGTGTCCTTATATATTTCTCCTGAAATGCAATAACCAGGGAGACACAAGCACCTATCCAAGTAGGGCGTTCCACAAATGGGGAGCCACCACCAAGAAGATCCTGGTCAACGCTAACCAGCCACCAAAAACAGGGCCCCATCTGTTCATGATAGGACATGGGATGGTTGAGACCATTTCTTCTTGCAACCAAGTCTAATCAGTGGTTTGTTGTGGAACATGGAAAGCTATGTAAAACAGATGCTCTGCTGATGAGCTATGGTCCTTTCTACAACATGCCTGTGATGCAGTAACGGTGGATCAGCGGTGAAGTTATACCAGACTTGGGAGAAATCTTATCTTGTGATATATTACAAACAGCATCTGAGGTGGAGTAGGAGCCACAGGACCAGCCAGTAGTAAAGGTAAAGGGACCCCTGACCATTAGGTCCAGTCATGACCGACTCTGGGGTTGTGGCGCTCATCTTGCTTTATTGGCCGAGGGAGCTGGCGTACAGCTTCCGGGTCATGTGGCCAGCATGACTAAGCTGCTTCTGGCGAACTAGAGCAGTGCACGGAAACGCCGTTTACCTTCCCACCGGAGCGGTACCTATTTATCTACTTGCAATTTGATGTGCTTTCGAACTGCTAGGTTGGCAGGAGCAGGGACCAAGCAACGGGAGCTCACCCCGTTGTGGGGATTCGAACCGCCGACCTTCTGATCGGCAAGTCCTAGACTCTGTGGTTTAACCCACAGCGCCACCTGCATCCCTAGTCAAGACCCAAGCATAATTCAGGACCACAGCTCAAACCAGGAGGTAGGGTCAAGGAGCGAGCCTGCAGTCAGAACTTGAAACAAACCCAAGGCTTAGCTGGACCAGGAAGCCCTCTTTTCTACTCCTGACTGTCCTTATTAAAGAACATTAAAAACAGTTTAAAGCAACCTAAAATTACAAAAGTGAGGTGGGTCCTAAAAGTATACATATGTGGAAGTTAGACTATATACAGTCTTTATTTGCTCAGAGTTCTTTGCAGGGACGTTATATGTACATCTTCTGCATTAATCATCCCATCAGTTTCCTAACAGGAAAATATCACTTTGTATATGTGTGTGTGTGTGTTTAAGTGGATTTTTGAGTCAGGGTAACAAAGTGCTTTAACAGGGCACTTCCTAAGAGTGCGGTGGCCCCAATTCACATTTCAAGTGTTGCCTTTGCTCCTATCCGCTATGCCTGCCGCCCAGACACAGAGAGGGACATTAGCTGCACATTTTCACCCCGCTGCTTCATGGTAAAGCCAGCTTGGCCTTTTCCCTTCTTTTGCCTCACTCCTACAGCCTAATTGTCAGCAGAAAAAATAAAGAACACTGGGCAACACAAGCAGCCAGCACCCTGACAATAGCATCAGCATATGACATTCAGTTGGAGCATTGACTGAACAGTGCCTCTGTGTTTATGTGGGAAGAGGTGGACGGATTCCTGCCAACTTTTAATAAATAAATCAGTTTTGCCTAGATGAGTGTATGTGCTAAGTTCTTCTTCTTTGGCGGCAGAGAGGAGGGGAATCATATCGGGATGTCTGCAGCAAGGGATCAAGCCAAGCCTATGGAGAAGTTGATTTATTCAAATGGCTTTCTGGCTGCATTCAGAAAGGTCCCCGGCCTCCCAGCCCCCAACAGCCTGCCTTTTGTTGATTGTGTTCCTTATCCACAAATGGGATGCAGCCAGATGCACATCTCTCCAAACCATGGCTTAGTGAAAATGCACCAGTTCCCTTGGCCACTGGTCCCATCACCTCCTGGCAAATAGAGGGGGAAGAAATGGAGGCAGTGAGAGATTTTACTTTCTTGGGCTCCATGATCACTGCAGACGGTGACAGCAGCCACAAAATTAAAAGACGCCTGCTTCTTGGGAGAAAAGCAATGACAAACCTAGACAGCATCTTAAAAAGCAGAGACGTCACCTTGCCAACAAATAGTTAAAGCTATGGTTTTCCCAGTAGTGATGTATGGAAGTGAGAGCTGGACCATAAAGAAGGCTGATCGACGAAGAATGGATGCTTTTGAATTATGGTGCTGGAGGAGACTCTTGAGAGTCCCATGGACTGCAAGAAGATCAAAGCTATCTACTCTTAAGGAAATCAGCCCTGAGTGCTCACTGGAAGGACAGATCCTGAAGCTGAGGCTCCAATACTTTGGCCATCTCATGAGAAGAGAAGACTCCCTGGAAAAGACCCTGATGTTGGGAAAGATGGAGGGCACAAGGAGAAGGGGATGACAGAGGACAAGATGGTTGGACAGTGTTCTCGAAGCTACCAGCATGAGTTTGACCAAACTGCGGGAGGCAGTGGAAGACAGGAGTGCCTGGCGTGATCTGGTCCAGGGGGTCACGAAGAGTCGGACACGACTAAATGACTAAACAACAAACCAAGGCTTGGCTTAGTGTGTCGTCCAAACATAGTATTGTGTGCTCTGACTGGCAGCAGCGTTCCAGGGTTTTCAGGCAGGAGTTTTTCCAAGCCTTACCTGGAGATGCCCAGTATTGAACCTGGGACCTTTTCAAGGCTCCTTCCTGGGATCGTGGCTAAGTTCCCTTCCTCTTAACCACAACGTGTAGCTTGAGATTTGCCCTATGGTTACAGGTTGTGGTTAAAGAGGAGAGACTTTGGCCAGGACTTGTATGTTCAGAGGACATACTAAGGCAAAGCCAAGCAGGTACAGTGGTACCTCAGGTTAAGTACTTAATTCGTTCCGGAGGTCCATACTTAACCTGAAACTGTTCTTAACCTGAAGCACCACTTTAGCTGATGGGGCCTCCTCCTGCTGCCGTACCGCCAGAGCACGATTTCTGTTCTCATTCTGAAGCAAAGTTCTTAACCCGAGGTACTATTTCTGGGTTAGCGGAGTCTGCAACTTGAAGCGTATGTAACCTGAAGCGTAGGTAACCTGAGGTACCACTGTATGAACCCGTCTCTCCGGGAGTCAGTATGTTCACAGGGTGTAGAGAACATGGGGATAGAGAGAGGTTTTTCTCTTCCTCTCATAACAGAAGAACCTGGGAGTCATCCGTTGATGCTGAATGTTAGGAGAGTCATGTATATGAAAACATATGCAGAGCCCTTCTGGATCAGGTGAAAGGATCATTTAGTTTGGCATCCCATTCCGTGGCCTGGGAGTAGCTGGGATTTATTTTAGGGAGGCAGGCTTTATGTTGGGGGAGGCAGAACCTCAGTTAGCTCAGAATTTTGATTGATTTACTTGGTTGGGGGAAACAGCTGCCCCTCTGCCCCACTTGGCTACAGCTAGATGCTGTTGGGAACCCCACACTCAGATACCTCAGTCAGTAGAGCATGAGACTCTTAGGGCGGATCTACACACAGGAAAAAAATGCTATAAATAAGTCAGAAATTAAATCATTATAACAAAAGAAAAAAAACGCTATGTAAAAATCGCTTAGAATTTTCTTTGCTCTCTGGCGCCATCTGCTGTTGCATGTTTGTAATGAATTCATTTTTTTAAAAAAACTAATGTAGCTCAGGGCTATGTGTTTGAGTCCCACGGTGAGGAAAAAGATTCCTGTATTGGGTGGGAGTGGACTAGATGATCCTTCTATGATTCTGCATGTGTGAGGGGGGAACCTGCAGCCTAAGCTCATGCAAATGTCAAGGAGGGGAAATAAATGAGTGAATGGGAAGTGGGTGCCAGAGAAAGAGAGACAAGGGGTGGGGGACAGCTCTCCTTTAGATGGGGAGACAAATAGTTTCTCTTAACAGTACTCCCACAAGCCAGGGGTCTCTGCAGCAGTCTGAAATAGCAGGCACTCTCTGTCCCATTTTATTTCTTTTCGGTTTTTTGCCAGGAGCCTCCATCAAAAGCCTAACACATCATTGTCTCTTGAGCCAGGGATTCGATCCCCCAATTTGTCAGCGAAAGAACAGGCAATCCCGCTTGCTGCAGGTCGCCTGCTATTCACGACTTGCCACAACAAACTCCACTTCCAGGCGTCCCTGCAGCGAGCGTGAACTGACATGTAATCTGCGATTTTTGGTTTTTTTTTTGCTTGCCGTTGCTTTCATCCCCTGCGAGGTGTTGCTAGTAGCAGCTGAAAAGACCTGCCAATTTGGAGAAGGAAACAAAGCAGCTCCAGGAATTGAGGAGGACGAGGAGGCGAGGCTGCCTCTCGTCTCTAGGGAGAGCAGAGAGAGATGTGCATTTGAGCGTCAGCATTCATATCCGTCACAAGCACATTTCACACCAGAAATTAGGAATCTTGGGACTCTCCTCAGGCCAGACCCCCCTCCGAAAGGCAGCGCCTTCCTCAAGTGTTTTTGCCTGGCTGGAATATGCCCTTGAACCTTGTAGATGTTTAGCTGGGTATACAGGCATCCTCCCACTTGCGAGGGGGGGTTACGTTCTGGCCCCCCTTGCGCATAAGTGAAATCGCAGAAAGTGGGGAGCAGCATCCAGAAAGCCTTTAAGTGCCTGTTTTTGCTCCTCTCCTGCTCTCTCTCCTATCCAGACCAAAATATCTAGAGCTGAAGCTCTGGGGCTGGCTGGAGGTTGGAGGATATGCAGGGAAGCAGCTGCTGCAACAGCTAGGCAGGGAGACTGAGCAGCCTAAACAAAGCCCCGCTGTACCTCCAGTCTCTTTGGGGCTTCCTCCACCCTCACTGATGGTTCTGGGGAGGGTCTCCTCATGAGCCACGAGGACTCTTCAGCCCTCTCCTGTCATTTTCTGGCATGACTCTGTTTATTTACTTATTTCCCAGTGCCGTGCACATATGCGGTCATGCATGAGTAGAACATGCAAGGATGTGGGGGGGTACCTGTAAATAATAATAATAATAATAATAATAATAATAATAATAATAATAATAATAATAATTGTTATGTACTGAAGTTCTCACCCTGGGCCAGCAGGGGGATACTGTAGATAGTTTTCACTCAGGTCCACATATGCAAATAAGGGATTGAAAGTGACGTTCAGAGATTGGATAGTTACAGAAAATGGTTACTGTTGCGCTGTAGTGGAGGCTGGCTGAACTCTTCAGTTCAGTTCTGTTCTGGCCTGTGAATAAAGAAGAGCTGTTTGAAGAATCGCTGTGTCGTCTGATATGTTCACCCACAACTTAACAATAATAATTATTATTTTATTTTATATTATTATTATTATTATTATTATTTGTACCACGCCCATCTGACAGGGTTGCCCCAGCCACTTTGGGCGGCTTCCAGCATATATAATAAACATAATAAAACACTATAAACTTCCCTATACAGGCTGCCTTCAGATGTCTTCTAAAAGTCAGATAGTTGTTTATTTCCCTCCCTCCCATCTGACGGGAGGGCGTTCCACAGGGCAGGTGACACTACCGAGAAGGCCCTCTGCCTGGTTCCCTGTAGCTTCCCTTCTCGCAGCGAAGGAACCACCAGAAGGCCCTCGGCGCTGGACCTCAGCGTCCAGGCAGAACGATGGGGGTGGAGACGTTCCTTCAGGTATACTGGGCCGAGGCCGTTTAGGACTTTAAAGGTCAACACCAATACTTTGAATTGTGCTCGGAAATGTACTGTATCTGTGTTTGGTGTGTGCACGTCGAAATCTCTGACATCTTCGTAGCTGAAATGCAGCCTAAGGAAGAGTCCTAGTCATTTGCTCCTCCCATTTTTCTCCAGAGGCTCCTCCCACCTCTGACACGCCCCCTCAGAAGGTTACCCATGAGGGAACAAAGAGGGGCTGGATAAGATT
The DNA here is from genome assembly GCF_965112155.1 of Podarcis liolepis. Classification (NCBI taxonomy): domain Eukaryota; kingdom Metazoa; phylum Chordata; class Lepidosauria; order Squamata; family Lacertidae; genus Podarcis; species Podarcis liolepis. The sequence goes on from NC_139567.1 coordinate 37,975,547, forward strand.
CCTCACCCCTGCTTTAGGCCGCATACGCACTATGTCTTTAAAGCACATTCCTTTCCCTCAAAGAATTCTGGGCACTGCGGTTTGTTAAGAGTTGCTGGGACTTGTAACTCTGTGAGGTGCAAACTACAGTGCCCATAATTCTTCACGGGAAACGAATGTACAGTCATACCTCGAGTTACAGACACTTCAGGTTGCGGTTTTTTCAGGTTACGGACCGCCGAAACCCGGAAGTACCGGAACGGGTTATTTCTGAGTTTCGGCGGGCGCACAGAAGCGCCAAATCACAACCCGCGCATGCGCAGATGTGCCGCTGCGGATTGTGAACGTGCATCCCGCACGGATCACGTTCGCAACCCAAGCATCCACTGTATTCCGAATGTGCTTTGAAGGTACCTCACGTGTACACAGCCCTAGACTAAGGAAAACAGCAAAGTGGGCAATTTCTTTATCTTCTTTTTTTAAATTGCTGGGCTTGTTTGTAATGGTTCGGGCCTGCCTTAGTAGACAATCTCCTCATTAGGGGGATGGCAAGCTATTAAGCCCTAACTCAACCCCAAGCAGCATCACCGCCCCCGTTTTGAGTCAAGTTTCACAAGTCGAGACACAGCAAAGGCATGGGAATAATTCCAAGGTCTCAGGAGATGCTGAAGATGTAGCTGATTAACCTCCCCCAAACAATGTCTGTCTGTCCCCCAAACTGCCTGAACTGAGTGGACCTGGGGAATATGAATGGAGGTTCTTGCTGCTCTGTTTTGTCCAAGATACAAAAGGGCTGAGAATTTACTTTTGTTTTCTCCTAAGCGAAGCTTTCAGTCTGCTGTACAGGCTCACATTTTTGTGTGTGGATAAATTGCCAACAGTTTAATTTTGGCTGGTTCCACAGTGTAAACCTGCCCCAAGATCTAAAGTAGTGTGACACAGTGGCTCCCTGATGGCAGGCCGCAATCAAGAATATATAATTTAGCAAAGCTTTGGGGTTGTCATCCCACCACACCCCCACACCCCCAATGCCCAGCAGGGACCTTCTGAGGTTGCCATAAAACTGCAGGCAGTGTGGCTACCTGCACTCTGCTAGAAACAAGAGCCCAATGATAGCATCTCATGTTCACTTTCAGGAAGTGCTGCTGTGATCCTCAGGAAGAGCCATAGTTCAGTGGTATAGCACTTGTTTTGCAGTTAAAAGGTAAAGGGACCCCTGACCATTAGGTCCAGTCGTGGCCGACTCTGGGGTTGCGGCGCTCATCTCGCTTTACTGGCCGAGGGAGCCGGCGTACAGCTTCCGGGTCATGTGGCCAGCATGACTAAGCCACTTCTGACGAACCAGAGCAGCGCACGGAAACGCCGTTTACCTTCCCGCCAGAGCAGTACCTATTTATCTACTTACACTTTGACATGCTTTCAAACTGCTAGGTTGGCAGGCACAGGGACTGAGCAACAGGAGCTCACCCCATCGTGGGGATTCGAACCGCCGACCTTCTGATCGGCAAGTCCTGGGCTCTGTTGTTTAACCCACAGTGCCACCCGCATCCCTGTTTTGCAGTTGGGGTGGCTTAATCCATCTGTTCTGGTTTCTCTTAGTTTCTACACATTACAGCCTTCAGTTCTCCACATTTCTGCAGAAATTTGCCTTTTTAAAAATTAAATCCTCATGGAAATTCACCAGCATTTTAGCATACATTTATCCTAACAGACACATTTTTGTATGCACCAGTTTGCCTACTGCACACTTTTTTTGGCAAGAAATTTCTCCTAACCTAAAGTATTTTCGCATGCTATTTTCACTAATGCATTGTTTTCTTATGCACACTCCCCCCACCCCCAGGTAGCTGTTGATTGGAAAGGCCAGTGCTTGAGACCCAGGAAGACACTGGAGCCAGCCAGGGGAGGCATCACAGGATAATTCTGGTGTCTTTGTAATAATCATTCTCACTAACACCAAGCTTGGCTGCTGAGTGCTTTTGGAACTGTAGCCCAAACAGGGCCGCTGAATAACAAGAGGGTGGTCTCGGTATGTCTGGGGAAACCCCAAGGTGTCAGGAGCGTGGCTCACCTGAGCACAGGGGAAGAGTCAGACTCAGAAATTGAGCTAAGGGAGAGAGACGCTGACTCTGCAGAGGAAAGCTGGTTTACAGAGCCTGGAACGGGTAGTTCGATCCTCCTTCCTGAAGAAGATACTGTTAGCTCTCAAGAAGCGGGAGAGTTAGGAGGCAGCCAGAGTGCTGCTAGGCAATCAGCAGATAAGCAGAGGACTGAGAGTGTGTTGAGTGGAAGTGGGGAGGGGGAAGGCCAGCCTCTCCCCGTTCTAGGAGACTGGATAAGGTCAGAGGACAACGGAAGGGCAAGAGGGGAAGGGTGGGGATTTGGTGTTCTTCCTGCTGTGAAAGGGACGGAGATTCAGACTGACCAACTCCGTCAATGTGAGCAAGCGAGAAGCCATGCTCTGGATGTGTTTTTGTAAATAAACGTGACATAAAACTACCAGAGAGTCATTAATTCTTATCGGGGCTTGCTTACCTGCCTGGGATCATTACACAAGGTTTGCAGAAGTCCAGAAAAACTTTACCGGGGGGGGGGGGGGACGACCTAAAAAGGCAAACCTGCCCCTGTCCCGCAACAGCTCAATGAAGGTTGAACATGCTTGGCAGTCACAACACTGAGCTGCTGTAGGGGTAATGGAAAGGAGGACGTCAGTTGGCTAGTTGGAAAGTGGTTGGGAAATGCATTGAAATGTGTGGGGTGAACACAAGATGGGTGCTCATTGCCATATAACCTCCCTGCAGACGAATCAGAACAGATGCTCAATAAAAACTGGACATACTGCAAATATTCTGGGATTTTGGCTTTCCCCTCTTTGCTTGCACTACAGTGCAAGAGTACTCTCTTGGCAGCAATAATGCAACAGCATTAGGGAATCATCACAGAACAACCAATAAAGCAGAATGATGCGTGGACGGTCCAGTATAAATCCACTACTAAGGCACTAGGTTCAATGACAGGTTGCAGAATTTATCCTCCAAAACACTGACACTCCCCCCCCCCCATCACCCCTTCTACTGCAGGCCTGTCTTACAGAGTCTGTCTAATGGGTTCCGATTATATTAATCCCCTTCTCACAGAAGGTTGGAGGCACCGTTACCCACCTTGCAATACTAAGGAAATTGTTTGCTCAGTGACAAATGAGAATTCTCTTTATCTATTAATGAGACGGTGTATTGATTATAATGCAGCTCTTTCCCCCTGTCTTCTCAGGGAGTGGCTGAGCACAGCACAGAAAACCAAAGTTTCCAAATATTGTAGCGGGAGCAGTTTTTGCCTGTAGCTCTGTTGCTCATCCACCCACCATGCCTGTTTTTCCTGCTCTGGTTGAGAGGGATATCTGCATTTTGCTTCACGTAGGCACTCCTAGCTGTTACAACTTTCCTCTGTGTTGCTCTGGCAGCCCTGGAGATGGAGCAGAAATATTGGGTTGTGTCTTGTGTTAGCTGTACTCAGAATACAGTAGATCTATTTAAACTTAACAGACAAGACTTAACATGGGTCCATTAATTTCAGTGGGTCTAGGGCTGCCATACCTCCAGAATTTCCCGGAGATATCCAGGATTCATCCATCGGAAAAAGCAGAATTTCTGAAAATTGGTAAAAATGTCCAGGAAAACCTGGGCATATAGAAACCCATGTTGGAATATTTTTTCCCCTTTTCTTTTCTTTTCTTTTCTTTTCTTTCTTTTCTTTCTTTTTTTTTTTTTAGATTTTGCAACAAAAGCTCAACAACTTTTGTGTCCGGATTTCCACTTATTGAAACATGGCAATCCTAAATGGGTCTACAATGAGAATAACGTAATTGGATACAACCTGCAGTTCTCAGTTTTTCTGTGAATTCGGGCCTGGTTTGTGGGTTTCGTTTCTTGTTTTAAATGAAAAAAATACTTAGTTTGTTGATGCAGTGAGAGAAGTTGTGTTAGTACTGGCAGCTAAATTGGAGATTGGTGGTTATTATTATTATTTTGATTTACTTATTGTAGTTTGCTTGCCCCATTAACATAAGATTAGAAAAGCTGCACAAACCACCGTATCTCTTGGAAAGCGGTTTGTTTCCTCTGCATTTGGACAGCTCCTATGATATTGTAACTAAATTTTGCTTGATGGTTCCTGACATCAAGGAGCAGGTCTTCTTCTGTGTTTGGATACAACTGGGCGCCATTTTGAATCAAGACGGTGGACCAAATATTTCGAAAGTGAGCAGATTTTAACCACCGATTTCAAAACTGCGCTGAGTTTTTGCTGTCTTTGAATTCGTGAGCAACATGAGGAATAAGGCTGTTCCTACGCTGTAAAACAGACCTGGGAAACAGCACTGAAAACTTCAGGAGTGCTAATATATCAATATCATCAAACTGGATGACCCTTTGTGCCCTTTCCCACTCTATACAATTCTATCATTTTATATAGCTAGTGCCCACCCACCCTAAAACATTTGGCAGTGGAGGCTGGCCCACTGGGGCAAGTGGGGCACGGCCCCACCACACGGAAACACCCTTCCACCTTCCTGTCTACTTACTTATAAACTGGCCCAGCGGTTGGCCTGGCCTAACATCTTCCTCCTTCGTCTCAGGGTTAACCTTGTAGAGCTCAGCAAGGAAAAGGATGGGGACAAAACTAATTGGCTCTGTCATTGGCTCTGGCTACCATTGGCCTCCTTGTCGTCTGCCCCACTAGCCCCAATGGGCACCAGCCTGCCGCTGCCTCTTGCATTTAGTGGGAAGGAAATATAGGTAGTATGTGAACTCTGCTGCAGATGGAGAGCTGGCTTTGACGTTTTGACGGAGGCTCTTCCAGGGAAAGCTGGCCAACGCAACCTTTGCCTCAGCCCCCTTTCCTTCATATTGCTGGACGTGTTTATTTTGCGAGGGAGTTCAGCTGTCATAAATTACCCTCAAAGTTCTGAGACAACTCCCGCAGAGTTAATAAGGCTTCCCGTAATTGCTCTGCTGGAGTGGCTCCATCCCATAATTCATTCTTCCAACCTGCCTGGGTGCTCCTCACCACCAGCTTTGCATCATTTGAAGTGTAAGCTTTTGGGGAACAGGAAGTGAATGACGTTCATGGGCAGTGCCAGATTTACGTATAATAAGGCTACCAGATTTTTTTCAGTGAATCCGGGGACACTTTTCCATTTCAATGGATTTTGTATGGGGCCTGATTTGTAAATCTGGGGACTGTCCCTGGGAAACGGTGATGTCTGGTAACCTTAAATAAGCTAAACAAGCTATAGCTTAGGGCCCCACTCTCTTGCGGGGCCCCAAAAATGTTAAAGGAAACAAAACCTGGATGTACATTTCCAAAATATAAGATGAAATAAATATTACTTTGATAAAATACATATTTTGTTATGTGCAAATGGCTTTAGATACCTATTAGGTCCATAAATTACCACATAGCATATATTCAACACAAAAAAGCGACAATTTGTTGTTGTCAAAGGACAGCTGGACATATAAAGGACTCCATTACCTTTAGTAGCTCAGGGCTTCACCAAACCTAAATCCGGTCCTTTGCACGGGAGGGGGTTAGCGGGGGGGGGGATGCTGCTCAAGAGAGGCAACAGAAAAGTTACTGGGAAACCAGAGATGAACCAGAACCTTGCCATCTTTTCTTCTGATAGGGCTCTTGCACCTCACCAAAGGAAATCGAGGTGGGCGGGAGGAAATTCAGCTTTAACTGCATCAAATGGTGAATCTACCTACCATATTTTTTGCTCTATAAGACACACTTTTTCCCTCCTAAAAAGTAAGGGGAAATGTGTGTGCATCTTATGGAGCAAATGCAGGCTGCGCAGCTATCACAGAAGCCAGAACAGAACAGCAAAAGGGATCGCTGCTTTCGCTGCGCAGCAATCCCTCTCGCTGTTCTGGCTTCTGGGATTCAGAATATTTTTTTCTTGTTTTCCTCCTCCAAAAACTAGGTGCGTCTTATAGAGCGAAAAATACGGTAGTTCACACTTTCTGGAGCAACAGCGAGAACTGAAACACACCCATCCTATGAAATTTGCCATTGTCTGAATTTTGCAATACAGTTCTCCAGCCAAATAATGCCTAGAAATATTGATACATAGACTGGGGTAAAGTGTGCCTAGTAATGGAGTGTTGTGAGTTGAGGTGGGTGGGTATGCCTGAGTCCAATCTAATTCCCGGATCCAGCAAAGATTCAATTGCTCGAATAGCCAGGCCAGCTTCCTGATAATGGCCTAAATAGAGGTCATTAAAGTAACAAAGGGAGTGGCTCTGCCTCCTCCCTCTGGTAGTCAGAAAGACAAAAGCCTGAGTTGTGTGTGTGACCTAAAAGACAGAAGCAGGCAGAAACCAGAGAGAGGGAGAGAGATGCTTGATTTCTGTTTGCATCCAAGGCTGTGGCTGTGAGGGAAGCAAGGCCTTCTTGAAGGTGTTAATGCTGCAAGCCCCTCCATTGTGGGCTCAGGTTGTAGAGACAGTGGTACCTCGGGTTACAAACACTTCGGGTTACAAACTCCGCTAACCCCGAAGTAGTTGCCCCGGGTTGCGAACTTTGCCCCAGGATAAGAATGGAAATCCCGCGCTGGCGGGGCGGCGACAGCCGGAGGTCCCATTACTGAAAGCGCGCTTCTGGTTAAGAACGGTTTCGGGTTAAGAATGGACCTCCGGAATGAATTACTGTTTTTTCGCTCTATAGGATGCACTTTCCCCCCTCCAAAAATTAAGGGGAAATATGTGTATGTCCTATGGAGCGAATGCAGGCTCCTTGGCTTCAGCAATAGCAAGGCGAAGCCTCCGAAGTGCAGAGGGAGCGCTCCTTCCGCACTCCAGAGGCTTCGTGTTGCTTTCGCTTAAGCTTGGAAAGCGAGAGGGGTGTCACCAACCCCTCTCGCTCTCCAGGTTTCGGGGATAGCTGCCTGAAGACTTCGGAGTGCAGCGCGAGTTCCCGCTGCGCTCTGCAGGCTTCAGGTTCCTTTCGCTGAAGCCGGGAGAGCAAGACTCTCCTGGCTTCAGCAGAGAGGGAGAGCTGCGCCCCTTCAGCCAAGCGGGAGGAGAAATGGAAGGGGCTCCGTTTCAGAGGGGGGGAGAGGGGGAGATTTCCCCCCCTTGTTCTTCCCCTCTAAAACAAGGTGCGTCCTATGGTCCGGTGTGTCCTATAGAGCGAAAAATATGTTACGTTTGTAAGCTGAGGTACCACTGTATGTGTAAATAAGCCATATATCATAAAGACACCACAGTCTTTGCTGTCCCTTATTCAGAGGAAACTGAACCCTGAGTAAGCGCCTGGAACCCTTAGAATCTTGCATTGCTCAGAGATTGGGGTGGCCAGCAACAATATGTTTGTGAAAATGACATATGAAAATGCATTGGTCCAGATTCAGCTAGGTTCTTGCGCTAGCAGAAGGCAATGCTGCTACTGCAGCTAGACCATTCCTCCCCTGTCCTGTCCTGCCAACCCTGGTTTTATATGAACGGCATATGAAGAGAAGCCGAGGCTTTGCTCTTTACCCCCCCCCCAATCCATCCTGGAGAGGCCCACGTACTTGCTGACCACTTTCCATAGGCGCCCTCTCCCCAGGGCCCTGGGTGCCTGAGCACCCACCACATTTCCCACGAAGGCCCTGGACACCCACAAACCATAGCTGTCAACCTTCCCCTTTTTTTGCAGGAAATTCCCTTATTCCAGTGCTGTTTCCCACTGCTTCCTGCAGCTATCCCAGATTGTTAGATATCCCATAGACTGTCCCCAGGACAGGTGAGGCTGCTGGTCCCTTATTTTCGAGGCTGCTGATCCCTTATTTTCAAATCCGAAAGTTGACAGCTATGCCACAAACTCTGGCAGAGGGTGTGCGGGTGCAGTGCATGTGTGAGTGATGTCAGCATGCCACAGGGAGTGTGCTGACATCAATAGTGCCGTCGTGCACATAGGCCCCTGTGGTATGCGCAGCCCAGGCACCCATGGTCGCAGGGCCAAACCAGCAAGCCTGCCACTTTCCTAATAGTTACCAAATAGCGAATTGTTGGGAGTAAAGCAACAACACTTGCCTGACCCAGTTTCGGTTTTTGGGGGGGGTGGGGGGCATAGACAGAAAGGTGACCTATTATTCCCTATGGCAGATTCCTCCTTCGGGAACTGCTTGTTCATAGGTAGGATGTTTTCTTAGGCTTTACTCCCTTCCTGCTTTTTCTTCAAGTTTAGTCACTGTGGGTTAGCATTCACTCGTGTTAACTTATTATCTTCATTTTGGCCACATGTAAAAGAGTCTTTTCTGTTAGAGATAATTCAGACTGAAATTTCCAGGTGTCAGAAAAGGCTATTTATCTATGCCACTACTGCGGCCCGTGTTTTGTTAGCCCCAAAATGGAAAACGAGTGAGGTACCAACGAAAGAAGAATGGCAACTTAGGTTGACAGAATATGCACAGCTTGCAGACTTAACATATAGGACAAGAGAACAAGAAGAACACTTGTTTAGAGAGGACTGGAAAACATTTATTGAACACAGTACATGGGAAATAACTGTGCACAGCTGAAAACGCTGGCAGCGTTAAGATAAATTCAACAGTGTAAATAAGTTTTGATGGATGTAATAATGGAATACTGAATGGTATATTTTTGTAAAATATGCAGGGATTTATGATATGCAAAATGAACCATGGAAAGAGAAGAAGGGAAGTCACTGATAAATCTTAAGGATGTAGAAATGAGTACTTAAAATTGTGAAACAGAAAATTGTATACACACACACACAGAGAGAGAGAGAGAGAGAGAGAGAGAGAGAGAGAGAGAGAATCACTTTGTTTGTCATGAGTAAGAAACCTTACCCTTTCTTTATTTTTTCATCCTCATCAGATTATTTTTGTGCTCCCCTGAAATATATACACTCTCTCTCTCTCTCTCTCTCTCTCTGTGTGTGTGTGTGTGTGTGTGTGTGTGTGTGAGAGAGAGAGAGAGAGAGAGAGAGAGAGAGAGAGAGAGAGACTCTAACAGGGATGGCCTATATTTTGAAAGTGGGGTTCTGATTTTCTCCAAAAACATCACCATGAGCCACAGCTTATCCTGAGCATGCCTCTCCCCGCCCTGCCCTCACTGCTGATGTTGCAATATGCCAGCTCCTCCTCCTCCGCTGCTGCTGCCGCCAGATGTGAGCACCCCTGCATTCCACACACATCAGAGCAGCATGCTTTTATTTATGCCTCTTGCATAAGGCAGCACACCACAAGTCACTTGCAAATATATGTATATTAAAATCACACAAAGCATATGACCCGGATACATATTAATAAGACTCCAGAGTTATTTAATACCAGATAACTTTTATTTTGTTTCTTAGTTTTTAATTTTTGGGTATGCAAAAAAAAATATTAAAGGGCAATCACACTAAATCTGGAAAGGAGGTCTTTGGAAACAGAGTGTCCTGACAGTTTACAGCCCTTAATATTTATGAAGTAACCATCCTGTTGGTGGAATAAAAATTGAGCTACTGCAGGCAGCCTAATCCTATGGGTGTTTATTTGGAATGAACCACACAACCCTTCCTAAAATTACTCAGAAGTACTTTCAAAGTCTGCTTCAGTTTTAAATAGCACCTCTCTCTCTCTCTGGATCCTGTTGTGCAGGGAAGTAGAGATTAATTCTTTCTTCCCCGTGTCACTGTTTTGAGGAAGATTCCTCTGGCACTTTCCCTCCTGCAGCAAACAGCAGGGCCGGCCTGAGACATTTTTGCCACTGGAGGTAAAGGTGAAGATAGCACCTCCTCCCATTCATATACAACAACATTCGCCAACCTGGTGCTCTCCAGATGTTTCAGACTCCAACTCAGCCCCAGACAGTGCCAATTCCATTTGCATCTAAAGGCGAACCCACCTAAACCACACTTTTTGAAACAATAGGTAAAATAAAACACAGCCGTCCTTTGAAAGTCACAATTCCCCAAAGTTTGCAGTGCACTTCTCTGGCCAAGCAATGTGCCCCAAAACACATGAATAAGCAGTGTATACATCTGTCGGGAGTAAGCATGGACCAATGATATCAAATAGTACGGAAAACTGCCTTACTAGGAAAACCAACCAATAAACTGAAACTGAGGCTCCCTTTTATCATATCACAGCCCAACAAGACAGCGACAAGAATCCACCAACAGCATACGAATCAGTATGGCTAACCTGATACAAAAACACCCACCCACCCCACTCACACATGAAAACAAAGTTCACCACAGCCAACCACAAACAAAAAAACACACCCTAGGCCAGGGGTCTGCAACCTTTAAGACAAAAAGAGCCACTTGGACCCGTTTCTGAAGAAAAAAAAACTGGGAGCCGCAAAACTCATCATTATGAAAATAACTTTTTTCTCACTTTTTTATTATTTCTTTGTTTGACCCCTCAGAATTAATCCTCCTCATAGAAATAAACGTTAAATTAACAAGTTACCTTTTTGTGTGTGTGTGTTCTTCACTCCCCTTCAAAACAGTGACCAGCGTACATGTCCCCTTTCAATGCAGTGACCAGCGTACATGCCCCCTTACAATGTAGCGGGCGGGAAGGTGACGTTGGGACGGTGCGTGACTAACACACGCACCACGCACCCAAGCGACGTCACAGCCAGTACAGTGCCCACCACAGTGGGGAGTGTCGGGGCGCACAATGTGCCTCCTCCCCTCGCTAGTATCCGCCCCGGAGCCGCGGCAAAGGTGTAAAAGAGCCACATGCGGCTCTGGAGCCGCGGGTTGCAGACCCCTGCCCTAGGCCAACCCCTCTCACCACCAAAGGAACACAAGCAAATAGTAAAGAACCCACACAAGTGACACTGACACAAAATCTCACACATACATTAAGTAAAATAGAAACTTCGCCACCCGACTCCACCCTCACTCACCATGGCCCCCTCCACATCATTCCCCCTTTTCTTCCTAACATTAATGTCTCAACAAATGAAACTGATTGGTAGAAAATGTAACTTGAAAAAAGAGACATTGCACATACTTTTGTAAACCAAGAAATCTTTAATAAAAATATGTTTTTAAAAAAGCAGTGTATGAATTGTTCAAATACAGTCATACCTTGGCTCACAGCCGCTTCAGGTTGCGTTTTTTTGGGTTACGCACCCCCCGAAACCCGGAAGTACCCGAACGGGTTACTTCCGGGTTCCTGCGGTTGCGCATGCGCAGAAGCGCTAAATTGCAACCCACACGTGCGCAGACGCGGGTTGCGAACACTGCAGGTTGTGAACGTGCATTGCGCACGGAACACATTCGCAACCTGAGCGACCACTGTAAATAAATGTAGCATGTTTTCAAAGGCAGATGCAGTGGTACTTCAGGTTACATACGCTTCAGGTTACATACGCTTCAGGTTACAGACTCCGCTAACCCAGAAATAGTGCTTCAGGTTAAGAACTTTGCTTCAGGATGAGAATAGAAATCGTGCTCCGGCGGCGCAACAGCAGCAGGAGGCCCCATTAGCTAAAGTGGTGCTTCAGGTTAAGAACAGTTTCAGGTTAAGTACGGACCTCCGGAACGAATTAAATACTTAACCCGAGGTACCACTGTACTGTATTAAATGAAATAAACATGCTCCTGGCACCTACATGGAGGCTTAGCTCATTATCCTCAGAACAAACCTGCAAAGTTGGCCAGTCCGAGAGATACTGAGCAGCCCAATGCCCCCCAGTGATCTTCGCCCTTGTTTGCTCTCCACCCTCAAGCACACTGCCCCATTCCTGGGTGCCTCTCTGGGAACAAACCGGTGGAAATGGACCCTCAAGCGAAGCAACGTCTTCCGAGCTGAGTGCCATCCACTTAGCTCACACAGCCCAGCTGCTGTTTCTTGCTCCCTGTTTATGTGGCAGCCGAGAAAGAGAGAAAGAAAGAAAGAAGAATTGCTTATGGGAGGCGAGGGCTTGTTGAAAGGGAGATGCGCTCCCTCTCGCCCAGATGGGACAGTAGCAAAGGCTTTCTGCTGGTTCACCGGAGGGCATGGCAACCCATGTGCACTGGGAGAAAAGGAAAGCTTATTTTGAATGCGCCATGTGACTGTCCGCTAAAGAGTGGGAAGCCTTGTGGGTTAGTGCCTCCTTCCAACAACTTGTAATGACGTAGCTGGGCATCTGCCAGGGCCTGGACACCAGCAAAGGGGCCCACCGCTGACCTTGAAATTGACCACTGTCACAGGGACATCATCACCATCATCATGATTATGAATATTATTATTATGGATTGCTTCCCATGAGACACCCGGAAGCAATTTACAATATGATAGCGTACATAAAACAGTCACCTATATAAAAACAGCTTAAACAGTTGCCTATATCAGTTGCATCTGCACACATATCTCTTTGTAAACCACTGTGAGGTTTTGTTTCTTTTACAATCAGTGTATACATTTTAAGAAACACACACACACTCAGAGAGAGAGAGAGTTTTAAAAAATTCTTATAAGTATAAAAAAGTTTAAACAACAGTACATAAATAAAAACAATTTGATTCCAACTGGGATAAAGATTTCTGAAGGCCTGTTGAAAGGGGAACACCTTTTGTTGTTGTTTAGTCGTTTAGTCGTGTCCGACTCTTCGTGACCCCATGGACCAGAGCATGCCAGGCACTCCTGTCTTCCACTGCCTCCCGCAGTTTGGTCAGACTCATGTTTGTAGCTTCGAGAACACTGTCCAAAGGGAACACCTTTAGCAGGTGTCAAAAAGACAACAGAGGAGACGTCTGCCTGATATGCAGTGGGAGGGAGTTCCAAAGGGTCGGGTCATTCTTACATCATGTGGAATGGGCCTCCTGATTGGATGGTATCTGCAGGGTGCCCTCTGCTGCAGAATGCAGGGATCCAGTTAGGTATGCAGAGGATAAAGGGATATTTTTGGTATTCTGGTCTGAAGTTGTATAGGGCTTTATACACCAAAGCCAGCACCTTGAACTAGCCTGGTAGCTAACTGGCAACCAGTGTGATTCTTTCAGCATTGTGGGGGGAATGAGAAATGTCCCCATTTTCATCTGGGGAATGTTGGAGGGTAAGGGCTCCGTCATCTCTTGGCTTCCAGTGTCTCTCAAGATGGTGGGGGCCAGTTCAATTCCATTCCTTTGCAGTAAAGCCTGAGCTCTAATTCCACCTGCCCCCATTGGACCTTTTGCGTTAAGGAAAGTGATGGGGAAAGGCCCTGGGGAAGTGTGGGGTAACAAATGCTTGACAGGCATCATATAACTTCCATGTAAACAAACCAGGATGGATGCTCAATAAACTGTCAATGTCATCTAAGCTCCTTGCAATTGTTTTGGAAACAAATCAGGGTGATTGCTCATTAAACAGGCTGCCCAGAAGCGAGTTAAGCTCTGTTTGCATCCACAGCCACAACTCACCAGGACTCTGCACCTGTTTCAGCTGCTGTAAACCCACAACCTCTTTGCGTCTTTGCAAGAAGGCACCAAATCTCCCAGCATCTGAGTAGATGCAGCTTGCTGATTAAAAAGGAGCTAATTGATGGCACTGAAATGCCATCACAAGGTGATTTCTTTCACACCTTTGAATTCTGTTTTAATTAAACAGGTGATAACTGGCAGAGCAGAGAATCCCCACTTCCCCCATAAAGTGTGAAATGAAAATATAGGGCAAGGGGGCAGGGAAAACAGTGTTACTCTTTCTCTTTTCTTATCTGTGCATGCAACCATGCAGCTGAAGTAACAACAACAACAACAACAACAGACCAGCCTCAAAGTAACTTGCATGGTAAAAATAAAATAATAAAGACATTAAAAACAGGTTTAAAAACACAGCAATAAAAAACTAAAATGCAGACCAGACAATGTATCTCAAGATACATTAGAGAAGATAGATCAAAGGAACAATATGTTTACAAGGAGGAAAATGAAAGGTGTATGGGACTCCTCAGCCTGGGAAGGGAGCCCAACTAGGAGAAGGAAAACTCTGATCCTAAATCAGATATCTTCGATAGAAGAAAAGGCTAAGGAATAAACCCTAGACAAATCCGGAGTGGAGTCCGTAAGGCAGTTGGGCAGTGCCTTGTACGTCTCCTTCTGGCAACTCCTGCAGCTGAACTGGTGCCAAAGGTATTGCTCTGCTTTCCTTTGGACCACATCAGCAAGACCACGACTGGGCAGCCCAGGACCTCTACCCACAAGGCCCAGGCTTGCGCCTCGGAGAGGTCACTTTGGTGCTGCAAATGCAGCAAAACCAAGCAAAGGCCGCTGACATATCTAACTACCCTGCCAATAACACAACACCAGCTTGGCTAGCGAATCATGTTTTCGCCTGGCACCTAAAAAGAGACGGCGATGGCATCAGGCTCGCTTCCCTGTGTTAAAAATAACTAATCTGTCCTCACTGCGGGATGCCAGGCCTGCACCCTCCCCACAAGACTCTGAGGAGTTAGCATTTCCGGATTCATTCAAGGAGAGCGACCCCTGCGTGCCCATGAATTTTCAGCCATTGGTTATTCAAATGCCACCGGCTCCTTACTGTCCTCTCGCTTCATTTGCTGAACTGCAGCCATTGGTGTGAGTAATGTTCATGGCTTTTCCTTGAAGACAAAGACCCCCACCATCTAACCTGAACCCGGACAAATGGGAAGGTCGTGGGAATGGAAGAGTGAACAAGATTTCCATTCCACTTTTGCTGAACTTTCTCATCCAAGGAAAGCATGGCCATGTTCTTCCTTGAGAGGTGATACAAGTGGGACTGCCTTTACAGAGCAAGCTTCCTTCCAGATGAGACAATGCTGAAGACTGGAGACCGATGGGACAGAAGAAGAGCACCAGAGCCAATGATGGGGGTGGGAAGCCAACTAATTCAAGCCTTGTCTCCATGTTCCTCCCCGCTGAGTTGTACAAGGGCAATACTGAGAGTGAGAAGGAGGAAGCAGACAGCCAAGGCAAGTAGGAAGGCAGGCAGGTGGGTGGGACAGGGTGAGATTGGTGGGGTAGTGTCATGGACTGGCTGGATGCAAAGGAATGGCGGGAGGAGCCAGCTGGATAACTCCCAAGAGAAGAAGGTCCAGAGCCCAGGGATTGGTGGTGGGATGACGATGAGTGTTCAGAGGGAGAAGACTGGGAGGAGGAGGTGTCGGAAGCTGAAGAGGCGACAGGGCTTAGTGAGCGGGGGGAGTCTGTGGCAGAGAGAAGTCCAGAATCAGAGGCAGATGCTTAAGTAGGAGAGGCCAAGAGGCAAAGATGAGTGTGGCTGGTGAAGAGGCATGGGTGTCTCCCCCTCCTGCTACAACAAACTTCCCTCCCCCATCTCCCTGAACCAAGAGAGACATGAAGAGGGCGGAGGAGAGGTTGGCTGCATGTGGGCTTAGTCTCTGCTTGGGAAATGCCTTGGAGAAGAGGGAACTTAGGTGGCTGTTGGGAGACAGGGTGCCTAGTGGTCATGGAATGTTGGGTATCTGTTGGGGAGAAATGGAAAGCTAAGGAGAAGGGGAGTGGAATAACCTGGAGGCAGGCTGGAACCCTGAGCCAGAGAACTCGATGCTGCAACATTTTATTGCAGCCCCCACTTGCAACCTGCTTATTTGCAAATGTGCAGGTTGAGCAATGGCCTAGCCCCCCAACATAGTAGAAGATGGCACCAAGAGGAAGCAGAGATGAAGGGGGGAACTGGTGTCTGAATGCTGCAGCAAGTTTAAAAACAAAAAATGTTGGCCTTCACCAGAGTATGTATGAGTGCATGCATCAATTTCAGTTTCTCTCAGATTCTTCTTTTTCCAGGCTTAAGTTCAATTCTCCACACTTCCACACCAGTTTGCAAGCTCTGTTTTTAAAAAGTCCTCATGAGAACCCATCATGTACACACACAAGATTGTGTGCAATTTTGCCTAATATAGAAGTTTTATTGCAGAGCGCTTCCTCCCAACATAATGCCTTTTAATATGTTGGTTTCATAGATATACAGTGGTACCTCGGGTTAAGAACTTAATTCGTTCTGGAGGTCCGTTCTTAACCTGAAACTGTTCTTAACCTGAGGTGCCACTTTAGCTAATGAGGCCTCCCACTGCCACTACGCCGCCGCCACGCGATTTCTGTTCTCACCCTGAAGCAAAGTTCTTAACTCGAGGTACTATTTCTGGGTTAGCGGAGTCTGTAACTTGAAGCGTCTGTAACCTGAAGTGTCTGTAGCCCGAGGTACCACTGTATATATACAATATATGCCATTTCATGCACACTTTACAGCAGCATATTTTTTTGCGCACAATGCTTGGCTGGAGAACTTCACTGCAAAATTGAAAAGTGCAGATTTTGAAGGATAGCTGCTCTTCAGATCTCGTCTTGTAAGTGAGAATCAGGACAGCTTGCTTTTAAGCGTGCGCAGAATCAAACTGAATCAAATCTCTCCCCCATCCCTAGAGAGAGGCTGGGATGGTGGCAGTTACAACCCTTCCTGCAAAAAGGACGCTTGCCCGAAACCAAAATGCAGCTGCTTTTCACTTTGCCATCCTCCTCTCCTCCCTCAGGGCACTTCTGACAGTTCTGAACTCCTCCGGCTGCCCTCTTGCTCTGTTCAAAAAGCCTCCCTCTCTCTTTGATGCAATGTTTGGGTTGCAGCTGTGCAGAATGCTGATGAGCACACTGCTCAACGCAGCCGCAGCTCCTCACCCCTCCAATGGGCTATATATCTTGCCGGCCTGCCGGTGGCTTCTTGACCCAATCCTCCCTCAGCTTTTCTGTTTATTTATTGGGCTGGGTGTTTTGGAAATGCAGCTTAATTATGCCATGTGTTACATCCCTGTGCTCGAAACCCTGGCAGGTTTGTGGAGGAAGATGGAGATGAAGGCTTCACCAACCTGATGCCCTCCAGATCTTCAGGTGAAGGGCGGAATGCTAAACAGACAGACAGACAGACAGACAACAAACAAGACTACAACTCCCATCAGCCCCAGCCAGCACAGGGTGGGATATCAGTTTGGCAAAGGCTGTTCTACCCTATCAGTGCAAAGACCCTGGGGGAACTGACGGGCAGTAGAATCCTTTTAAAAATACAACTTCGCAAAGTGCAGACTACGGTCCTATGCACCAGGAACCGTTGAGCAACTTAACGCAACTGAATAACTTAAACACACCACTCTGCCCGCTTCGGGAAAAGGTAAATTTTTCAGAGGAGAATATTCTTTTGAACTATATACCTATTGTGTGGAAGTTGACAACTGGACAAGGAAAATGGATTCTACGAGCCCTGACTGTGGCCAAGAGACTGCTACCGATGAACTGGAAGTATGAAGATAAGATTTCCTTTAACTAATGGGTCGACAATATGACAACACTCGCAACTTAAGAACGGATTGCTTGCAGACATAGACTTTGGACAAATATAGTGATATTGGAATGAGTTTATCAAGAATGTAGGAGGTTATGAATAAGCACATTTGTATCAGGAGTATAACATCATTTCATTCTATAGAACAATGTATGGAAGTGTATCGATTTTACCTATTGCATTATTTTTGCACCTTCCTTTTTCACTCATTTTTATCACTTACTTCTTTAGAAATAAAAACAATGGCCGCCAGTACAGAAAACATGGCCACCTCTGCTATTATTATTTTTTACCCACAATACACCAGAACCAGAAATCCCAGAGTTTTGTATTTGGAGAGAAATGCAGATACAGTGGTACCTCGGGTTACAGATGCTTCAGGTTACAGACTCCGCTAACCCAGAAATAGTACCTCAGGTTAAGAACTTTGCTTCAGGATGAGAACAGAAATTGCACGGCAGCACAGCAGCAGTGAGAGGCCCCATTAGCTAAAGTGGTACCTCAGGTTAAGAACAGTATCAGGTTAAGAATGGACCTCCAGAATGAATTAAGTTCTTAACCCGAGGTACCACTGTAATGGGCTGCAGTTGCAGACAATGAAGAGAACATCCCTTCTCCCTGGTGCCCAGATAGGAGAGGACCCTAGGACCGCATCCTGCCAAGGGTCTGCAAAATCCCTGGCGCGGATCTCTTTATGAGGAAACCAAGTTGCCTCTCCCTGTTCTTTGTTGCTTCAAAATTGCCGAAGCGTCATAATGTCACTCCATGGAGGGACTGAAGATTCGTCTGCAGAGCTAATGGCAATCATTGGCTTTCCAGACAGTCCTTGAAAAGGATGGCTTTTGTGCTCATCCTGCAAAGTGGGTCGGTTTTTCGTTGTTGTTTTTTGGTGCCAATTTCACGAGCTGCACTCTCTCTCAGGAACTGGACTATAAAGCGCTCGCAAAGTTACTGCACTTAACATCATTCCGGCTGTATTTGAAGACTGAACAGTCTCAAGAAGCCCAGAAGCAAAATGTGTGTGTGTTTATGAGAGAGAGTGGGGTGGGGTGGGGTGGGGGGAGAGAGAGATATAATGCTTTTATTAAGAGGGATGGATTCAACACAGAGAAAGTGAAAGCTTCTGGGTGACTGTAAACAGTTTCTAATCTGTTGAGTGGTGGTGTTATTTTGGGACCTCTTCAGACCTTTATTTTTATTTATTTTTTGCTTTGTGAGTGTATCCTAACTTGACACAATAAAAGCCCATTAGTGTTGGATTTATGCTACACTGTCCAAACATCGTTCCACTTTATTATTTGTTCTGTGGTGCTTCCCCTATGTTACTGCATGACTGTCATCTGGAGAGGAGCTCTTGCCCTATAGCACAGCAGAAGTGGGAGAAAACTTAAAACACAACACACACGCCCTGGAACGTTTGTGATACGGAAAGTTACAGGAAACTATGGGACATGCACTGATTGGGAATAAAAGTAGTGTGTCCGCCCCCAAAAGCAATAATAAATGAATTCACAATAAAAAAATTCCTTCCAGTAGCACCTTGAAGACCAACTAAGTTAGTTCTTGGTATGAGCTTTCGTGTGCATGCACACTTCTTCAGATACCTGTTGCATAGTTTTCTTGCATATTCAGTGGGATACGTGGATTGTAGAGGGTTCTTAATTCTAAGACCCTTGGGTATAATGTCCAGGTTCTTGCATTTAGTAAGAAAGAAGATATCAGTCTGTACCTGTGCAAGTACCTGTGCATGCACACGAAAGCTCATACCAAGAACTAACTTAGTTGGTCTTTAAGGTGCTACTGGAAGGAATTTTTTTATTTTGACTATGGCAGACCAACACGGCTACCTATCTGCAAATGAATTCACAGAAAGCAATTATTTTTATCAAACGAAAGCATCACTCCAAAGGTCTTCATGGTCTGTGTTCATTCAAGGTTGCCTATGGGATAAAGCCATGGCACGTGGCATAAAAAAGACTTGGATCTTTTGGCTGCTCTCCTTTCTTGTGAATGAGTTGTTTGCTTGTCCATTACTATCAGGTCCCACAACTGAGAAAGCCATGCTTCACACAGGTCTAGTCGTAAATTCAGTGCACCACATTTTGCAGCAATTTTACAAAATAAAATAAAATTACATCTTCGTGAAAATTCACCAGCATTTTAGTATGAATTTCTCCTGATAAACCCCTATGTATAAGTGTTCACATTTTTCCAAGCAATTTCCTCTGGTATGATGCATTTTTACATATTACTTTCTCTAATATACTCATTTTTATGCATGTTCTCTGCAGATATATGTGTTTTTGTAAACATTGTCTGGCTGATGAACTGCATCACAACATTCAGATAAGTGCGAACTTTGCAGGACAGCCACACTTTGGTTTGCAACGCACAGGTCTGATCATTTTGGCTTTAAAATGCGTCCTGCATCAAATTTCCCCTTCATCCCTAATCCAGGGCAAGAATGTATTTTCCTGATCATATTCAGAAGGATGCAGCACTGAATTCCCTGACGCAAATGCAACTGTAAACAGAGCTAGCTCTGCCCCAGATACCAAAGCCTTAAAGGGATGCCACGTTTCATCAGATGCTCCCGTCTACTTTGGCAGGAGAAACATTAAATTTTCCATTTAAATTTTCTCTGATTTCTGTAGCATCTTGAAAGTGTAATAAAATAAACCAAAATAATAATAAAGATGCGTGGACTGAGTCTCTGGCCTGATGCTTATGAAAAGACCAAAAGAAGCTCAGCTAACAGAGAAATCAACAGAGGGAGAAGATCAGTTTTAGAGGGATGGAAGACAAGAAATGTCCGGCTTGTTAATACTAGCATGGCAGCAAGATCTGGAAAGAGGAAGCCGACTCGTTCAGCTATCCTTTCATCATAACGTTGATTTAATTTGCAAAAGCCTTAGCTCCCCAGCCCAGGATAGTTGGCAGTTGTTCTGCAGTGGATTTTCAGAGATTTGCCATGTAAACAGCTAAGGAGTTCAGGAGGGAAGAACCCCCCTCCCATCAAATCTGATTTAAGCAGTTTTAAGATTATCCTCAGGAGTTCTGGGATATATTTTTTTAAGTCAAGGAAGCACTGTACAATTAGGGTTTTGCAACCAGCTTTGGATGAGACACGAGGCAGGACATGAAAGCTCAAACTCCATTAGGAATCGGTTATGTACTAAGCTTGGATCCTAGAACAATAGGCAAGTTGGATCCTAGAATGCAACAACTGATTGGCCTGCAGGAAAAGACCAATCAGGCTCCAGGAGGGAAGCAGAATTAGCCAATCAGACGGGACTCATTGTGTAAATAATGTATATAAAAGCCTGAGGTTTGGGGGGCAATTCAATCACTGTTTCACAAGCTGCAATAAAGAGCATGAAATCACTACAGGACTCCGAGTATATTTGAGAATCCAAACCTCCTGTTCTCAGCTCCTGACTCTCACCCCTGATGGATATCCATTCATCTTGACTCGTTTGATCCATAGCTGAGAACTGCTACCTTTTCGAAGCCTGTGTAGCACATGCACAAGGGCATCGGCTGTTTACACTAGGACACTGCTAGATCAGCTGCTGTCAAGCTTGCTGCATGGAGAAAGCCCTTTTGCCAGGGTGTGTGTCAAGACCCTGAGACTAGATTCCCTTTCTTTAGGGAATTTGATTGGAGGGAAAGCCCCAGAAGCAGGACCCTGTTATAGGAATTCTAAGGTCATAAAAGGTAAAGGTAAAGGACCCCTGACAGTTAAGTCCAGTTGCAGATGACTCTGGGGTTGCAGTGCTCATCTCGCTTTATAGGCCGAGAGAGCCGGCGTCTGTCCGCAGACAGTTTTTCCAGGTCATGTGGCCAGCATGACTAAGCTTCTTCTGGTGCAATGGAACACTGAAACCAGAGCAGCGCACGAAAATGCCGTTTCCCTTCCCGCTGGAGCGGTACCTATTTATCTACTTGCACTTTGGGGTGTGCTTTCGAACTGCTAGGTTGGCAGGAGCTGGGACGGAGCAACGGGAGCTCACCCTGTCATGGGGATTCGAACCGCTGACCTTCTGATCGGCAAGCCCAAGAGGCTCAGTGGTTTAGACCACACCACCACCTGCGTCCCTCTAAGGTCATATGTCTATAAAATAAATGTTCATAAATGTACAAGGCAAACACATACATAAGTATATAAACTATGTGTCTGAAATAGTACAGGAGAACAATCCTGAAGCCATTTTGACTCTCCCAAATTGACCTCAAATATTTCTCTGCAAGGAGGAAGGATATGGGAAAAGTTTTCCAACTCTCTTTGGACTGTAGGGGCTTACACCACCCTGTAAATACAGTCTGGCAAGTATCTGTTAAGCTGAGCACACTAGCAATATGCGTAAGAGATTCAGGAACTAAGTATTCACCATCTCAAAGGAATGGCCAGGCTACCCAGAAATGGCAATCAGATAAGGTATTATCAGGTATGCTGGCAGTCAGGAGAAAAGAAACACACTCAAACACACTCAAATGTGTGATGTATGTATGATGTTTTTTGGGGTGGGCTCCTGAGCTACAGGGGAGGCAATTTCAAAAGTCTATAAGAACTTGCACACCGATGTTCTGGGTTCCTCCTCTCTCCTGTGTTTGGAGTGTGTGTGTGAGCACCCTGTTGCAACAGTTTAATAAAGATCAGGCTTACCGTTTTGCTTCTCAATATTAGCTGGCTGGCCTCTGTTATTTTCTCCTACCGATAGAGAACCTACATAAGGACTCTATACGGGCTCTTGGGTACCCCATGAGGAAAAAGGAGCAGTTTTTCTTAAACAACCCCCTGGTACCAGTCATTGGGTGCTGGTGCCCCATGGCAAGGAAGGCAGGGAGTCCAACAGTAAAGGTAAAGGGACCCCTGACCATTAGGTCCAGTCGTGACCGACTCTGGGGTTGCAGCGCTCATCTCGCTTTATTGGCCAAGGGAGCCGGCGTACAGCTACCGGGTCATGTGGCCAGCATAACTAAGCCGCTTCTGGCGAACCAGAGCAGCGCACGGAAACACCGTTTACCTTTCTGCCAGAGCAGTATCTATTTATCTACTTGCACTTGACGTGCTTTTGAACTGCTAGGTTGGCAGGAGCAGGGACCGAGCAACCGGAGCTCACCCCGTCGCAGGGATTTGAACCGCCGACCTTCTGATCGGCAAGTCCTAGGCTCTGTAGTAGAGGAAGCCTAAGCCCATGACAGCCAGAGGCCACTATTTTGAGTTTTGTTCCCCACTTTCTCCCTGCTGAATTCTACAATGCTGAGATTGAGGAAGAAGAAGCTGTCAGCCCAGACGACTCCCAGACTGATAGTCTTTAATAAGGCAGGCAGGTGGGGGGGGCGGGTGGGTTGGCTGAAGGCAGACTGCTCAGGTGGTCTTTCAAATATCCTGGACTCAGGTTGTTAAGAGCCTTGCAAATGAATGCATGCACCTCGAACCCGGCCCTGTAGTGTACCTTGTATGGGCAGTTAGTGCAGACTTTTGAGCACCAGAGTTATGTGCTGGCCGTAGTCTGTCCCCGTCAGCAGTCTAGCTGCAGCATTTTGCACCAGCTGGCAGCTCTGGACCAGGTCCAAGGGTAGCCCCACACAGAGAGCATTGCAATAATGGAGCAAGGAGGTTGCCGGCGCATGAATCACAGCGCAAGAGCCGCTGTCGTTTGTGAAGCAGGCCTAGCTGGTAAAAGGCACTCCTATTATGTTCCCTTCAGAGGAGAGCAGCTCCTCCTTCAAACACACCAGGCAGCCTGCCGACTGAAGAATTTCTTCATTCATGCCTTTATCCAAAAAGGCAGCTCTCTCCACCTTTGCCAAACTGCCCCGCGGAGAGGAAGTCGTTTTCTCGGCCCCTCTGTTTGAAACCCCATTCACAGATGAACGGAGGAGCAGCAGGGAAGTTTCGTTTTGATCGCGTTCTGAACTTCAGGAGTGAGTCGGTGCCAGTGAAGTCCCTGTGTCCAGATCGCCCATCAGCTAATTGGCCCTCTGGAAGGCGTTTCGTACCAACGTGCCTGAAAACGGGCAATCCCACGGTGTCCTTCCTTTCACTTAATTCACTGCCGCTTTTATTTTCTGTGTGATGTGTTATCGGAGAGCTGCATCGACCACAATACAGAGTGAGATCCCAGACAGGTTGGAAGGCATCCTGGAGGTCAATGGTCTAGGATTTGTAAGTTTCATTCCCAATAATTTTGAAGGCCGTTTTTTGTGTGTGGAAGAATCCAGATCAAATACTATGACCCACAGTAAGAAGTCCCTGAAGCAAATTAAGCAGTTGATAGTATTAAATAAGATACAGATAAGATTTATAATTGTTTGCTATTACGAGTTGAGCACTACTGAGGACTCCCCCCCCCAGTACATAATAAAATATTAGTAAATAAAATATAATAAAATCTTTAATTTTTAAAAATGGTACGTGTTCATCAAACCATTTTTAAAAATCAGGTACAGTGGTACCTCGGGTTAAGAACTTAATTCGTTCTGGAGGTCTGTTCTTAACCTGAAACTGTTCTTTTTTAAAAGATTTTTATTGATACAGCACGAAAAAAGAAAAAAAAACCCCACAAATACCAAATAACCTGAAACTGTTCTTAACCTGAGGTACCACTTTAGCTAATGGGGTCTCCCGCTGCCGCCACTGCACGATTTCTGTTCTCATCCTAGAGCAAAGTTCTTAACCCAAGGTAATATTTCTGGGTTAGCGGAGTCTGTAACCTGAAGCGTAACCCGAGGTACCACTGTACTGTAGTTTATTTTGGGGTCTGCCCTGAGATTCAACGAAGTGCTGTTTCCAATGTCATGCTATGCCAGTGGCGTAGCGTGGGGGGTGCAGGGGGGACCGGCCGCACCGGGCGCAACATCTGGGGGTTAGGGTTAGGGGGCGCAAATCCACGGGTTAGGGGGCGCAAATCCACGGGTTAGGGGGCGCAAATTACTTGCCTTGCCCCGGGTGCTGACAACCCACGCTACGCCACTGTGCTATGCGACTGCTCCACCAGCGCAAGGTTTTCTGCTTGAGCGATGGCACAGTTACCCCCTCTTCTCCCCCTCCACCCCCAAATCTGTTCTAGAGGTTCCGCAACCCTCTGGAGCAGATCTGGAGAGTGGGGGGGGGAGTCCCACTTTGCAAGAAAAACTCATTGTGCTGACAGGATGCCATAGTCAAACACTGCCCATATGAGCCACGTCCCACATTCGGAACATCCCAACAAATTGATGATCTCAAGCCTCCTTATTTCCCTATGTGGCTAATTGCCAGTCAGCTGCCACTAGAAAATAGATATGCATCTCTCTTTCATATTTTGGCACCTTGTGCAGCATTCAGATAAGTTTTATTCACAGTAGACCTGTTTAATGAATAGGATTAAATTAGGTCCACTGATTTCCAGTAGGCCTACTCTGTGTAAAGACACAGCCACCCGGCTTTGTGTTTTTACATTGCCAAATAATGCAAGGAAGAGGGTCAAATTTCAGACTGCATCCTGCCATTTCCCAGATGCCATCCAGGAATACTTCCCAATATCTCTTGATATTCAGCGATCAATAAATCACACACTATCTGATCTAGTGCTTCGGGATCTCAAGATTCTAAAGCAGAGATCTCAAGATTCTAAGTTCAAAGGGTCCCTCCACCTGACCCTTTGAACTCTTCCCAGGCCATATCCCTCTACACAGACTTGCATCCTGGTCTTTACCGGTACTGGAAAGTGTGGGGTGTGCCCCCTAATGTTTTCCTGATGCAACCCTGTTTTAACTTCCCAGTGCACCAATCAGAATGAACACTCAGCCAACAGCTGGTGCGGCAATCAAATCAGGATGAAGGCTGAATAATCAGGTGGTCTGGAAGCAACCAGGGTGGTCTTTGGGTGCTAGCAGATGCACAAATTAATTATCACTAACAAGTGTCGCAATTTGATGAAAATGGGGCTGCAAGCAGAAAGTACCCTTCCAGCTCATTGAAGGTGGCACGGCAAAGGCATCACTGTCCGTGGTATTCATTCACCTCTGTGTGGTCTCAGGTCAAAGAGGTTCAGATTTTCAGTGTGGTTAGCAACCTTCATAATGAAAGGGGACAGAGTTGGGCTTTGG
The DNA here is from genome assembly GCF_965112155.1 of Podarcis liolepis. Taxonomy (NCBI): domain Eukaryota; kingdom Metazoa; phylum Chordata; class Lepidosauria; order Squamata; family Lacertidae; genus Podarcis; species Podarcis liolepis. The sequence continues at coordinate 38,000,922 of NC_139567.1, forward strand.
TAGGGCTGCCACGTGTCTGGAATTCTCCAGATTCGCCCACCGAAAATCAGTTAAAATGTCCGGGAAAATCCGGGCGTATGGAAGTCCATATGGGAAGTGTTGATACTTTGGCAAATTTCCTTTAAAAACAGCTCAAAAACAAAACAAAACAAACAAAATCTCAACAACTCTTCTTTTGACATTTTGAAATATGGCAACCTGAGCTTTGGGCTATAATGTGTTCTACAATCTGTTGTTATGTGTCCAACTCTTCGTGACCCCATGGACCAGAGCATGCCAGGCACTCCTGTCTTCCACTGCCTCCCACAGTTTAGTCAAACTCATGCTGGTAGCTTCGAGAACACTATCCAACCATCTCGTCCTCTGTCGTCCCCTTCTCCTTGTGCCCTCAATCTTTCCCAACGTCAGGGTCTTTTCCATGGAGTCTTCTCTTCTCATGAGGTGGCCAAAGTATTGGAGCCTCAGCTTCAGGATCTGTCCTTCCAGTGAGCACTCAGGGCTGATTTCCTTAAGAGTAGATAGGTTTGATCTTCTTGCAGTCCATGGGACTCTCAAGAGTCTCCTCCAGCACCATAATTCCAAAGTATCAATTCTTCGTCGATCAGCCTTCTTTATGGTCCAGCTCTCACTTCCATACATCACTACTGGAAAAACCATAGCTTTAACTATACGGACCTTTGTTGGCAAAGTGATGTCTCTGCATGGCAAGTAAGTCATAGTAAATTGAGAAGAATGGAAGGCGAGAGGCAGGGGGCTCCATATTTTGACCTTGCACAGGGTGCTGCTGAAATTTGAAAGACCGAAGTCCACCCCTGGCTGGTGGCTGGCTAGGTGGGGGGCAGGGCTAGGATTTTGTTTTGCCTGAAGCAGCAACATGTCTAGGGCCAGCCCCACACATCATTGCCATTGGGAGGGGTACTCTTGCACTAAAGCACAGCAATAAAAAAACCCCACACAGAACCTAGAACATTAGTGATATTAAAAATTACAGGAATTCAGCAGGAAGCTGTGGGAGATGCGTTGACTGGAAACAAAAGCAGTATGTCTGCCTTGAAATGTTTGTAGCTGTAAATAGTATTGAAAGCGGGATCATGTGTCACCGCCAAAACACCCTTCATGAGATCAAGCCATCATGAACACACCATAAAAACGATGTCTGGAGGTGCCCAGAGAAACGAGATTGGCGGGGCAGTGCCCCATTTGCCCTAATGGAGCAGCCTCTACTGACTTGTCCCAAATAAATGAATATGTGTTCATTGCCACTGCAAATTCTTCTCTTTGTCTGTCTGTCTGTCTGTCCTATCAGGCTGCTAGCAGAGGGGATTCTGCAGCCCAGCATTCCATCCCTCGCCTTCAGATCTCGAGTTTTAATTCCTCCTTCAGTCTCCCCCACTGCCCATTAATTAAGATGAATTAGATGGTGCGCGTACCACATTTCAGCTTTCCTGTGTGTTGGCAGTCGTGACACCTTTGTTTAATGAGTGAGTCAGCAAAGCTCAGGTGTTGCTTATACATATTTTTAGAGACGTGTAGTAAGTTTAACGTTTTGCCTTCTTTCATCCATATCCTCGTTCATCCTCCCCCAGGCCCTCTTTTAATAATGGCACTGGAATGAGCGAAAGAGACCATCTGGATCCAGCCTCTTGGCCGTGACAGGTACCTGTTCAGCTCTACTGTACTTTGAAAACATCTCTGGATGGGGAAGGAACAGCAGTGATGGCAAATATTCATCTAGCTCACGGTTTCCCAAACTTGGGTCTCCAGCTGTTTTGGGACTACAAGTCCCATCATCCCTGACCACTGGTCCTGCTGCCAGCCAGGGATGATGGGAGTTGTAGTCCAAAAACATCTGGAGACCCAAGTTTGGGGAACCCTGAGCTAGCTCAATATTGTTTACATCAGGTGTGGGGAACCCTTGACCCTCCAGATGTGGCAGAAATACAGCTCCCATCATTCCTTGGCATTGGGCGTGGGGGTTGAAAGGTGTTGTAGTTCAGCAACATCTGGAGGGTCAAAGGTTCCCCACACCTGAGTTACACTGACCAGCAGTGATTCTCCAGGGTTGCAGACTCTCCCTCAGCTCTGCCTGGAGATGTTGTGGGTTGAACCCAGTACCTTCTGCATGCGGCTCAGAAGCTTTAACCACTGAGCTATATCCCTTCTGCCTTCTGGAAGGATAACTCCGAGGATCACCCAGGGGCCATCTAGTCCAGCCCCCTGCAATGCAGGAATCCTCTGGTGCTCTCCAGATGTTGCTGGACCCCAAATCCCATCAGCCCCCATTGAGGACTGCTGTGTTTCTGAGGAAATCCTTTCCTGTGCACCCCAGTGTGCAAAGCCAGTGTGGTGTAGTGGTTAAGAGCGGTGGACTCGTAATCTGGGGAACTGGGTTCGCGTCTCTGCTCCTCCACATGCAGCTGCTGGGTGACCTTGGGCCAGTCACACTTCTCTGAAGTCTCTCAGCCCCACTCACCTCACAGAGTGTTCGTTGTGGGGGAGGAAGGGAAAGGAGATTGTTAGCCACTTTGAGATTCCTTCGGGTAGTGATAAAGCGGGATATCAAATCCAAACTCTTCTTCTTCTGTTTCCTGTAAAGGGAGAAGCGACGCTGTACAAAATCTCCCCTTCTGTGCCTTACACAAATCCTTGCGGGCCTGGAACTTGGCCAAACTTTGCTGACACCCACACCACACATTTAAAGCCCCTCCCCCACCAGGAATCATGGGAACTGTAGTTTACACCTCCAGGAGATACAATTCCCAGCACCCTTAACAAACTACAGCTTCCAGGATCTGTTCAGGGAGGGGAAAAGCCATTTGCTTTAAATGTATGCTCTGCAGGTGACCTTCGTCCAGCAAATGAAATGTTCGCAGAGAAAGTGTTTCACTCATTGAATTCTAAGATACAGGAGTGGGGAGGGCAGGTGTTTGGAGTAAGAATGTATTGTCCTCAGTGGACAGGGGGAATAATTGTCCCTCTGTTTTCTGATCTCTGCATATATGGGTTGAGGGACCTCAGGCCTGAGGTCTGAATTAGGCCCTCCAGGACTCTCTCTGGCCCTCACCATCCTCCCTGGCCCCTGCCCAAGCCACACCCAGTCTGCCCAGGCCGCACTCCTCACTATCCCTGCTTCATACCCCCCTTGAGCACTTATCAAGTTGGAAGGGACCATAAGGGTCATCTAGTCCAGCCCCAATGTGGGGATTGAACCCACAACCCTGAGATGAAGAATCTCATACTCTACCAGTTGAGTCATTATGCCTGGCTGGAATTTTCCCATTATATGATAATGCCTCTTGGATGGAAGGCAGACTGATATTTACGGGGGGTGTACATATGGAAACCACTGACTATTCCATAGCTGGAATGTAGCCAGCTGCACCAAGGTGAAGATTATACCTCTGGTCTATGCCATTTTTACCTCTGGCCCTATCGCCGTCATGCAGCCCCCAGGGCGGAAAGGGGTTCCTCACCTTTGCTGTTAACCGATTCGATTTCCAGGGACCACCCCCCAACAAACAAAATATAGCTAACTTAACTTTTTAAAAAAACAAATATTCACGAATATTTCACATCCTTATACAGTATTTTCATTGTGGAATCAAAAGACACAGCTTTTTCTTAAACAATCAATTTAAGAACCATATAAATGGTGTGTGCGTGTTACATTCTGTTTTTCCCTGCTCCAAGGAAGTCCCGCCTCACCTCCCATTCAAACAATATTTGCAAATAACACCCAAGCCAGTGAGATTTCCAGTGCAATTCTATGGGCATCTACTCAGAAGTACAGTGGTACCTCAGGTTACATACACTTCAGGTTACAGACTCCGCTAACCCAGAAGTAGTGCTTCAGGTTAAGAACTTTGCTGCAGGATGAGAACAGAAATTGCACGGTGGCAGCGCAGCAGCAGTGGGAGGCCCCATTAGCTAAAGTGTTGCTTCAGGTTAAGAACAGTTTCAGGTTAAGAACAGACCTCCGGAACGAATTAAGTACTTAACCCGAGGTACCACTGTAAGTCCCACTGAGTTCCATTGGGCTTATTCCCACCTAAGCAAGTGGACATTGTATCCTCTGTTACCTACTAACCCAAAGGCTTCTACCTACAGGCAAATTATCTCTCCCTCTCCACCAGCTGCATTTCTTTATTCCAGCGCTCCTTTGAAAGGCAGCAGTGCAACAGGTGCAGCTTCAAACATTCCCCCCCAGTGATGCTGAGATAAAGCTACACCTGTTGCAGTTCTGCCTGGCGATGCAGCTGTTCCAAGCAGCTCCCTGCCCGGAAACAGAGAGGGAGGCAGAGTAGAAGAAGAAGAAGAAGGAAGCCGAGAGAGAAGACCCAGATCCTGATAATAATAATAATGCCCGCTTCTTCATTGGCTCATTTGTGGACGCTCTGTTTTAATAACAAACAAAAAGCGAGAAACTCCAGCCCCACCCCTAGGCTCTCTCCACCCCCCCCCACCCCACACATACAAAAAAATTGGTTCTGCAATTTCCTCGTGGCATTATGGGATGAAATAAGATGTAGACAGAGAACAGCGAGAGGAGAACGCTACGTCGCTGTGGGCCGAGGCTCTGCGGCAGCCAATGGAGGCGCAGCGTGGCTGAGCTACTGCAAGGGGAGGGGCGCCTATTTCAGCCCAGGGGGGGCAAGGGCAGGCAGCCAGAGGAGGCTCGCAGGGGGAAGAGAGCGGAGGGCGCCGGCGCTGCTGCTGCTGCTGCGCTGAGTAAGCGAGCGACGCTCCAACCACCTTCGCCGACAGCAGCATCGGGCGCTTCGCTGGTGCTTTCCCCCTTTTTTTTCTTTTTGCAAACGGGGCAGGAACGCGCATTGGAGCCCGGGCGTTGGGAGGCTGTAGAAAACCTTTGCAGCGTTGCCTTTCGACGTGCCGTGGGGGGAAAGAGCGCGCCCTCATTTATTATTATTATTTTTTAAAAATATATATATATATATAAATAATCGGAGGCTTTGCCTAACACTGTGAAGGTAAGTGGTTGCAAACGGGTGACTTATTCATTCGTTTTATTTGCTTTTCCCCCCATTGCAGAATTGGATGGGGCGAGTTTGGGGCGGAGGGGTTGATGGGGGGGCGCTCAAATAGTTGCGCGAGCAGCGAGGGGTTCTGGCCATTGGAAGTGATGGGGATGCTTGATTTTGGCCGCCCCTCCTTCCTCCCTTCTTATTTTTCATTTTTTCCCCTGTTTTAGTCCACGCCCCTTAGGCTCCTGCGCCTAGTGCAATCTCATGCATGCCTACTCGGAAGTAAACCCCCTTGAGTTCAGGAAGCCCCAGTGGGACTTTAATATTTATTTATTTATCACACAATTATTCAAAGGTAAGGGTGCAGAGGATTGCAACCCAGGCTGCTCCCCCCCCCCATCCACTCTCCCCCAAAAGTGGGCATAGCTAATGGGTATTGAGTGTGCAATCTACCTTCCTTTGTACCAAACTTGGCAGACGAGGTTTCTGTGGATCTACCTCTTTCTGCTAACTCTGAGCTACACCCTCCATATATATATATATAGAGAGAGAGAGAGAGAGTGTGCAAACTGTCCATCCACTTGGCTTTCTCGCTCACCTCTGCAGTACAGTAGTTGTGTGAGTGTTGATTGGGATGCAGCTGGTATTATAACATTTCATTCTGGAATCAAGTAGCCAGTTCTTTCTCTCTACCCCCCCCCCAATATATTGATTTTTAAAACAGGATAAATTAAATATTAATACTATGCCCCCCCAACCCCCCCCCCAAGGTCAAGCCTGAAATCAGACTGGAGACTTTTTGGAGTGCTAGTGAAAAAATAAGATTCCTAAAGCCTTGCTAGGAAGCCCCTTTGTGACATAGGAGCTGGAAGAAGGCTTGTTTAGATCCCCATGGGGGGGGGGAGGGAAACCCCTCTTGCAAAGGACAGGTTCAGGTCTGTGATGGTTGCCTTTAAGGGTGGGACAAACTTAAAAAGCTGCCTTTGCTCTTCCTAGGAGGGTTGCAGCAGAGCCAATGGGATTCTGCTGGAGCTGCCCTTGGCTTCGAGGTCCAGTGACGTCCCTGTCAGGGATGGAGGGAACCGAGATCATGGGATTGAGCATGGATCCTTCTAGAGTAGGGACTTGGAAGGCTTTAAGAAAAAAAAAAGGAGGGGGGGGAAACATTGCCCGAGGCCTTTTTCTAGCTGGGGAGGCTGTTGCCACCTTTGGAACCTGCAGGTGGAGCTGAACTTGGTCAGGATCCAAGGAAGATTGTATGTGTGGTGTGGCGGCTTCCTCTACAAGCCACCCTCTCCTTGCTTCTCTCCCCCCCCCCAAAAAAAGAGAGAGGCTGTATTAAAGGGAAACTCCCCATTGCAGCAGCCTCATAGTAAGGGAGGATGCTCTCCGGAGGAAAGAGAATCTCCCCCTCCCAAGTGCCGTTTTATTTACTATTGCGTTTTTACACCCCACTTTTTCTGCCAAGGACCTCGGAGTGGCACCCGCCCCTCTCTTGCTTCCTTCGCCCTCCCGCCAGGCTGCTCAGACTGGCACTATCCCTGCAAGAGTAAAAGGGACTGGGTTTTAAATGGCTGATGTTGTAAACAAGCCTTTTATGGCATTTGTGTTTGGCTGGGCAGGTGATAACGGCACACACACCTTCCCCACCACCATGCATGCGTGAACATGAGTCAGGACATTGGTCCAGCATTGTTGACGCTGGCAGTGGTTCTCTAGGGATCCAGGCAGAGATCCTTTCCTGGCCCTACCCAGAGATGCTGGGGGGTCAAACCTGGAAGCTCTATTTTTGAGCTGCATCCCTCCTGCAACCCAGGCTTGTGGTCCTCCAATTACTGTCCTCCTTGTGGCTTGGCTGTTGGGGGATCGGAGCAAAACTCCCATCACTGAGACACGAGGGTGGTGTATATTGCAAGGATTCTGGGGGACGCACCCTGGGATAATGTGCCTGCCCACTACGGGCATAGCCAGGATTTTTGTTGGGGGGCGGGCAGGACGTTTGTTGGGGAGGGAGAACTGACGTGATTGGTCAGTTAAGTATTTCAATTGTTTTACTTGATTGGGGGTGGCAGCTGGCCCCCTGGCTATGCCCATGCTTCCCACCCCGTTGCATTGTCCTCCAAAGTTTCCCTGTCATTGCAGGGGGGTCCTGGCCAAGGAGAAGACAGCTTCCTTTATGATAGGGCTTTTGAATTAATCCCAGGGTCCCTTCTCTCCCCTCCCAGCCCATGCCACACAAATGATTGAATTGTCCTCACTGTTCTAGAAGTGATGACCATAATAAGGGCAGAGGGGCAGGTGGTGCACAGGGACTCCCTTCGTCCTGAGTCGGTCTGTCTAGCTCAGGCACCCCCAAACTCGGCCCTCCAGATGTTTTGGGACTACAACTCCCATCATCCCTAGCTAACAGGACCAGTGGTCAGGGATGATGGGAATTGTAGTCCCAAAGCATCTGGAGGGCCGAGTTTGGGGGTGCGTGGTCTAGCTCACTGCTGCCTGCACTGACTGGCCAATGTCTCTCCCAGCTCGACCTTAGCATTGAACATGGGACCTTCTGCATGCATGGCTGGTGCACTAACCACTGAGCCACAGCCCTTTTCCCCGGTGCTGTTGCAAGGGGCCTGCATGCATGTATCCAATGTAAGATCCTTTTGGGGGTTCTCCCCCGCACCCCCCATATTCATGCTGTAAATATTTTACGGAGAGACTGGCTTACCCTATTAGAAGAAACTATGTAAATGCCTTCCCTGGTTTTTTGTGTTGTTTTTTTAAGTTCATCTTAGCCGAGGCGGGTACTGATAAGCTTGGTGTTGAGTTCAAGTGGAACTAATACGCTGCTGGAAGACTGGTGACCCCAGGACACGTCTGGCTGGCGGGACGGTTTGGCCCTTCAACCTGTTCTGGCAACATCCCTGGCTTTGCAGCAAGTCTTCCCCTGAGGACGGTGCTTTGAATTTCTTACAGGCCGGACTTTTAGAGGAGAGGGCGTAGCGACAGCATTGCCATGCGCAGGTCCCAGGTGCAGTAGTAGGCTATATGGACTGCGTTGTTTGATTCAGTATATAACGCAGCTTCCTCAATGGAAGAAAATAAAAACGAATTAACTTGCTTCCCTCGGTGCCCCTCGATCTTTCAAAATCTGGTTGGTTTTCATTTGGGCTTCTGTTTCCAAGAGCATGGTGGATGCTGTTCCTAAACTTGGATGCTGTTCCTAAACTTCCAGGGTGCTTTTGCAGTCATTGGTGTGCTTTCCGCTCCTCCTGCAGGGAAGGCCTCTCTTTACCTCACCTGTGAAATGGGAGCAAGTGGAAGCCGAAGAACGTGGCTGCTGGGTTGAATCAATTTCCTGCATTGGTGCCAAGAGGCCTTGCAGGCTAGCAATGACAGGCTGGCTTTTCTTCTGTCTAGGACAGGTGAGGGGAACCTGTGGCCCCGCAGATGTTGCTGACATGCTTCACCCCATCAGCCAGGCTTGCTGGGGCTGATGGGAGTTGTAGTTCATCAACATCTGGAGGGCCACTGGTTCCTTGCGGCTGGTTTAGGACTGTAGCAAACCCCATATCCTTTCAAAGTTTTTTTGTGTGTGCAAAGTGGGAGTCTTCCTCTTGTTACAGTTCCAGTAAATGTAGCAGCTCCTTCATGGTAAATGCAATAATGTTGTTTTTTAGGCAGAGAGGGATGCACAGGGTAGTCTTCAAACTGGTGGGCAGGGGGGATAACAAAGGTTTGGATAATTGTAACCTTGGCCATGGCTATTATGTAACGGGTTCCGGGTTCCTTCTTCGCTCTTGGGTAGCGATATTTTAACGGCTGCAACAAAGCTATTCCTTCTGTCCCTTTTGAGGTCCTGCCAAGAGACGGGAATCACTCTCAGCATGCAGCCTCAGTGCTTCCAGACGGAAAAACTCTTCCTCTTCTTCTTCTTTTTTTAGTAATTGTTCATTTGTGGCAGTTATACCCCAGACTTAATGCACACACACACAAAAAGGCTTTATGGAGCAGCTTGCAGAAATCTGTATTAAGACAGCCCCCGCCCTCAGGCTTACAACAGAAAAGTCATGACACACGAGGAAAAAGAATGGGGAGGGAGGAGGGGAAAGCAAGCTCAAGCACATGTTCTTATGTCGCCGTTAGTGGTTGGCCTACAAGGAAGCTGGCTTGCTTGCATTAGCTGCCGGTGGGTGGTGCAGTGTGTAAGAAGCTGGATAAGCTGCTGTTGAAGATTTTCCCAGTAACTCTTTCATAGAAGGACTGTGTATGTGTGCAGGGGTGGGGTGGCGTCAGTTAATTAATCAGCTTGCTGTTCACACCCTTTGTTTCTTGAGTATCTCCTGGCTGGCTGATTACCCCAGCCACATCTCCGCTATGAATGCAGGGAGCTGCTTTATACCAGGTTAAGACTGCTCGTCCATTGACCTCAGTGTTGTCTGCTCTGGCTGGCAGCAGCTACCTGATCCTCTACCTAATGGGAGGTGTCGTGGCCCAGGTGCGCCCCCAGCTCTGGGTGCTCTTCTGCTGAGCTGGGCCCCCTTCCCAAATCTTTGAATTTGATAGTTACGACTATTTCGAGAGCAAAGGGTGGGAAAATTTTTTACCCTTTTGCAGGACCTTCCAGGGGCCACATGGCAGCGGTGGGCGGGGCTGGAGGAAAAGTGGGTGGGGCCAAGCATATAAATGTTGGCTTTGTGGTTTGTACACCAGGGCTGGTTTCTACACACACACACGCACACACACCTGTCCTCCATCCATCCATGCAAGCAAGAGGCAGCATCAGAGTTCCAGGGCACATTCCAGGCTGCTGTTCCTCACTCCTGTTCAAGAGATTCCTGCAAACTGTGGTTCTGGGAAGGCTCAGGGCTTCTTGTTAACACCACCCTGTCTTCCGCTCTGCAACCATTCTGGCATTTCTCCTTAACACTGCAGGGGTCTGGGGAATGCTTACAATTCTGGGTGGATAAGGTTTGGTATTTGCAAAGTGAGTTTAACTCCTCCTGCAGGCAGGGGAAACGGGGGTGGTGTCCTCTTAGCTCATTGCTTGCTAAATGGCCTTGGATTAGAGAATCCCAGGAACGGTCGTTCTGCATGGTTGCTGGGGAATCTCCTGATTGCAATGAGCTTCCACCAGAGTGAAAGCTCTTCCAGAAACCTGCTTTTGTATGCTGTTGGTGACCTGATCCAAAACACCCACCCACCTCACTCACACACGAAAACAAAGATCACCACAGCCAATCACAAGCAAACAATCACACCCTAGGCCAACCTCAACCTCTCTCACCACCAAAGGAACACAAGTGAACAACACAAACAACGCTGACACCAAACTCTACACACATTAAACATAATAGAAACACCGCCACCCGACCCCACCCCCATCCATCTTCCCTCTCTCCACCCCCCCCTTTTCTTCTCTCTTCCTTTTTTCTCCCCCCCTAATGCCTCAACAAATGAAATGGATTTGTAAAAATGTTACATGAAAAAAAAAACACCAAAAACGAGGCACTACACTTTTGTAAAACAAGAAAATCCTTAATAAAATATTAAAAAAAAGAAACCTGCTTTTGAAGAGCAGCAGAAAGACCCGCTAGTCAGTGTCCTGTTCTTGCAGTGACCAATGGGAAGCCCATAAGCAGGGTCCCCCCCAATCCCCCTATACCTGGTATTCACACCTGGTGTTCTACCTCTGACAGTAGAGCTAGAACTTACCTATGGCTACCAGCCAAAACGGCTATCTATTTGCTTATGCTAAGTGGAACTAGTTGCCTGTGACCAAGGCACAGAGGCTATTGAAACTTGCACATGTTGTGTGGCACAAATTAACAGGCTGTGGATTGGCAGGCGGGCAGCGTGTCAATCATGTGGACTAGTAACTTAGTTTTAAAAGCCTGGCTTAACTGTCATGGCTTCTACTCTCTGTCATGGGAATTAACCATGAATTAATTGTTGGGCGGTTTCTAATGTTCCTAAAAGATGTCAATTGGGAAGGGGTGTGAGTGATGTGATTGAGCAGCCTTTATAAAACAACCACAACCACAGCCCTGGTTATTATATTGGTCATGTGGACGTGCCCACAAAGACTGACCTCACTTCTTCCTTGCAGCGTTTGCATCTGTGGCTCAACCCTTTTGTGGCTCCGCATTGTTTGTGGTTAAGGCAGCTGAGTAGAGAGACTCTCCACCCACCCCAGTGAAAGTCTGTGGGTGATTGGCTATGTAAACTCCCATTTATGAAGCTCATGTATGGCTAAGTTATTTCAGTGGGTGGTGGCTGCATGCATTAGTGTGGGCATTGAAAGCTTTGGGAACTGCAGCTCTTGGGATCTGTTGGTAGAGGCTTGCAAGAAAATGCTGACCTTCAGCCTTTGAATGTTGGGTGGGGAGGGTTAAGGGTCCTGTTTATGCTGTGCCAGTGTAGGGTGTGGTCTACATTGGGTGGGGAACCTTTTGGCTCCCTGGGCCAGATTCTTTTGGGATCAGCCTTGCAGGCCAAGTTTGACAGGCGGGCAGAGTTGCCAGCCTGTCAATTACCTGGCGTCAGGTACAGTGGTGCCTCGCAAGACGAAATTAATTCGTTCCGCGAGTTTTTTCGTCTAGCGAATTTTTTGTCTTGCGAAGCACGGTGTTGGGAAAGTTTTGGAAAAGCTTCAAAAATCACCAAAGTCTTCAAAAACCTCAAAAAAGGCTACCACACCACGTTCTATGAGTTGCTCCTCGAAGTCAAGTCGCAACTGTATTAACGGTGTTAAGAAAAAGGAAACAAACTTGCAAGACGTTTTCGTCTTGTGAAGCAAGCCCATAGGGAAATTCGTCTTGCGAAGCAGCTCAAAAAACGCAAAACCTTTTCGTCTTGCGAGGCATTCGTCTTGCGGGGCACCACTGTACAAGGTTCTTTGAAGCTGGGGTTTCAAAGCACCTTGCAAGGAGCTGCTAGAACCAGAGGTCCCTTCATTTTAGCAGGGGGTTCCATGCAAACTCCTTGAACCGGGAAGAAGTTGGCATGGAATCCTGAAGAACTGAGCAGGATTTAACTCCCTAGGCATCTGGTGGTGAGCAGGAAGTTAAATCCTGTTTGCTTTGTCTGCCCATGCCTGTTGCCTGCTGAGTGTGCAGCCAATGCAGGATTTAACTCATGATGAGATGGGTGGGCAGTTGTGGCCTTGAGGAGCTTACAAATCTAGCATTACCCATAAGAGATGGAAATGGAGGTGAGAGCCAAAGATGGAAAAGTCTATATTCATTTCAGTTACATGTACTCACAGCTCAGTGATAGTGGAGTAATTGAGGAGGGGGTTTTTGATATGAGAGAGAGAGAGAGAGAGAGAGAGAGAGAGAGAGAGATGAAGGGAAGAGATGGCATTGTTCTGATTTGTTGTCTTCAGAACAGTACCAAGCAGAGTTCAAGGTGCTCTATATGCACACAGCCCTATAGGCCTTGGGATCAGGATGCCTTAAAAACTGTCTCACCCCTTGTATACTTAGCTGATCACTGTGTTCTGAAGGAGAGAGTGTCTCTTGCAGAGACTGTTTGAAAAGGAGGTCTGTTCTGCACAGAGCAGGAATTGGACCTTTAGGATGGAGTCCCCTTAGGGATTCCATCTTGTTGTGTATCAGACGGGCGCAATCTCTGTTGTTATCTTTGGTGCCTGCTGATCCCTCTTCCTCTTTCAAAGAGCCTTTCAAGTAGAGATTTTTGTCCCAGTTACATGTTTTGGATATATAAATGGTGTTCACACATTCAGTTTTAACTGTATGCTGGTAGGTAAGAAAGGGGTTGAATCTGCCTGCTTGAAGGAGACCAGGATGGGAAATCTGAGGCCCTCTCAATTATCCCCAACCAGTATGGCCAGAATTGGTCAGGGAGGGTGGGAACTGGCAACATATGGTAGTCCCACCTGCAGAGGTTAGATCCGTCACCAAGTTCCCCAAAGTCGCACCCTCAAGGAGTTGTATGTGGTTCTCCCCCTCCCCATTTTATCCTTTCAACGACCTTGGAGGTAGTTTAGGCTGATGGCCCAAGGTCACCCAGTGAGTTGCATGACTGGGTGAGGATTTGAATGTCCTGGTCTCCCAGGTTCTGTTTGAACACTCTTTAACCACTGCACCATACTGCCTGCCACCCCAGGCTATCTGCCATCCTGGCTGGTGGGAGTTGGGGAGTCCCAGTGACATCTAGAGGACATCAGGTTGGGGAACTCTTTCTATATTTATAAAAGAGGCCCAGTGTGGCAGTGCAAATCTGCATTAAAACGTCAAGGATTTCAGCTGTGGTGTCCGCTTCAAAGAAGATGCAGAACAGGGGCTTTGCTGAACTGTTGCATCTGAGGCTGCCTGTGGACTGTTGTCTTCTGGTTTTCCTTTTCCTCCTACCCAGTAAAGCCAGGTCTTGATTGCACTAAAGTCCGGTCTGTGCTATACATTTAAAGCAGTATCATACCACTTTAAACAGTTGGAGCTTCCCCCAAAGAATCCTGGGAATTGTTGCTTTAAGGGTCCCAGGAGTTGTGAAGAGTCTCCCTCACAGGGCTGCAGTTCCCAGTCATTCTTCCCAAGGGATTCTGGGAATTCTACTCTGGGAGGGGAATAGGGATTTTTTGGGGGGGAAGCCACAACTGTTTAAGGTGGTTTAAATGCACTGCTTTTAAATGCACTGCTTTAAATGTACATTCCCATTGGGGCCTAGCTCTCTAGAAGTGTCTGATAAGAGGGAACAGCTTATTCACCCCCCTCTGGGCATGTTTCGGGCATGCTAGTCCTTCCTTGCCACCTGAAACAGCTTTACAACTTGACGTCTGCTGACCAGGTGCACTGGGCCCGATTCTGAGACCCTATCCAAAATCATCTTAGGCCCATAGGAAGCAGCCTTAATAGTGAGCCATAGCATTGGTCCTGTCTTGTTCACTATTGTCTAAAAACCAGGCACCCCCAAACTCGGCCCTCCAGATGTTTTGGGACTACAATTCCCATCATCCCTGGCCACTGGTCCTGTTAGCTAGGGATGATGGGAGTTGTAGTCCAAAAACATCCGGAGGGCCGAGTTTGGGGATGCCTGGTCAGAACTGACTGGCAGCGACTCTCCAGGGTTTGGGGCAGGAAAGCTTTCCAAGTCCCACCTGGAGAGGCCAGGGATTGGACCTGAGACCTTCTTGTGGGTTCAGCATAAGGTGGTACAGGTCTGACTCTGTTGTTGTAGGCTTGCTGGCTAGGTAGAAATAGTGGTTTTGCAAGCAACAGCCTGACTTAATCAGATCAGGAGTTAAGGTGCCTGCAGCCCTCCAGTTATTGGGGGACTACAACTCTGGCCATCCCTGACCACTGGCCATGCTAGTTGGGGCTGATGGGAGTTGTAGTCTTAGCAACACCAGGTACTCTATCCTTGCTTTAGAGTGAACGATAGAGGATTTCTCCAAGAACTCTAGCATATACCAACGTCAGTGAAAGTGAGAGCTGTGTTTGCAGTGTTCAGTCCTTGCGTTGAGAGTGCATTTGCGTGGAAGCCCAGTGCTGATAGATCAGGCCTGCACAAAATGCAACACAGCAAACTGCCCCCTTCCCCAGTCACAAAGGGAGGACCACTTGCTTAAAATCTCGCATTTTTCTCAATCAGGTTGGACTGAAATAGATGGAGGGAGGGTGCCAGAATAAACGGCTGCTGGTCAAACAAACAAACCACCCCACAGCTTCTACAGTGCAAGGTGTGCTTTTCTTGTGGACTAGCCCCATGTGTGAACCTGTTTTGAAAGCTGGTAGAGAAGCAGCCGTGGCGGCTCATCCATTGGATTGGACGCAGCACAGCTTCAGTCTGCCCCTCAACCCAGCCCTGCCTCCTTGCAAGCCGCCATTCCAAGGGGTGGCGCCGTGGCAGACCTGTGGTGGTCTGCAGCGTGACTTGACCCTCCTCTCTGGCTTCCTCCCGGCAGGTCCATCATGTCTGACAGAAAGGCAGTGATCAAGAATGCGGACATGTCTGAGGACATGCAGCAAGATGCTGTCGATTGCGCCACTCAGGCCATGGAGAAGTACAACATAGAAAAGGACATAGCAGCATACATCAAAAAGGTATTGTGGCGCCCGCACTTGGGAGAGAGGAAAAAGAGCCTTGGTTTAAGGTTTAAGGTGCTGGTTTTAACCTTTAAAGCCCTATGCGGCCTAGGACCCTCATACCTACGGGACCGCCCCTCCTGGTATGTCCCACGGAGGACCTTACGGTCTTCAGACAAAAACACCTTGGAGGTCCCGGGCCACAGAGAGGTTAGGCTGGCCTCAACCAGAGCCAGGGCTTTTTTGGCTGTGGCTCTGATCTGGTGGAATGCTCTGCCACAAGAGACTAGGGCCCTGTGGGACTTGACATATTTCCGCAGGGACTGCAAGACAGAGCTGTTCCACCAGGCCTTTGGCCAAGGCACAGCCTGACTCCCTCCTTTGGCAATCTTCACAGAACTCTAGCCCAATGGTTGCCATCAATTTGATTTCAATTAATTTTGTAATGAAATGATTTTAGAATGTTGTGTTATTTTATTGTTGTTAGCGGCTCTGAGCCCGGCTTCGGCTGGGGAGGGCGGGATATAAATAAAAAAAAATTATTATTATTTATTATGGATTGGGTCATCTCAGGGTTTCATCAGTCGCATTCTGCCATGGCAAGACAGAATCTCTGAGGAAGTGACTGGGTCATGTGGTCCCCCCCATTCCTGTTCTTCTTAGCCAGCCCCTTTCTTGGCAGCTGGCAAGTTCTGAACCAGTGCAATGTAGGTTCGGATCCCCACTTGGTCTTGAAGCTTACTGCGCCAGTTACTGCCTCTCTCAACCGAACCTCCATCAATTGGCTGTTGTGGGGATTGAATGAGGAGGGGGAGAAACATCTGCCACCTTGAGCTCTTTGAAGCGAAGCTAGGATGCAAATGCAGTAGAATAATAAATACAGTGGTACCTCAGTTTACGAACTTAATCCGTTCCAGAAGTCCGTTCTTAAACTGAAACCGTTCTTAAACCAAGGCGCGCTTTCCCTAATGAGGTCTCCTGCCGCCGGTGCCCTTCCACCATTCTGCTTCCGTTCTTAGACCGAGGTAAAGTTCGTAAACCAAGACATTACTTCCGGTTTTGCGGAGTCCGTAAACCAAATAGTTTGTAAACAGGGCTGTTCTTAAACCCAAGGTACTACTGTAAAAATAAATCATACTGTTTTTTAATTTATACCCTGCCCATCTGGCTGGGTTGCCTCAGCCTCTCTGGGCAGCTTCCAACACATATAAAAATAATAAAACATCAAACATTAATAGTAACAATCTGATCCAGTAAGAATAAGACAAAACATAGTGTGTACTTAGAGCTTATTGTGTGTTACCAACTGTTACCCTGCGTGTTTTGGAAGGAATTGAATTGATAAAGCACGACTGTCGGCTGCTATCCTTGATGGATTTGTATAATCCCATTTTCATTTGCTTCCAAATTATTTATTATTACAATTACTTAATTAAATTTGTAGGTGCCCTTTACCTGTAGATCTCAGGCCGGTTCACAACATAAAATCGCAATATAAAAAACACAAAATACATAATAAAAATAAGAACGGAAACAAACCAGTAACACCCCCCCCCCTTTATTTCTTGGCTACCTCCCTGCTGGGAAACAATGTCCAACACATTGACTGGGTACATGAGAGCCAGTGTGGTGTAGTGGTTAGGAGCGGTGGACTCGTAATCTGGTGAACTGGGTTTGCGTCTCCGCTCCTCCACATGCAGCTGCTGAGTGACCTTGGGCCAGTCACACTTCCTTGAAGTCTCTCAGCCCCACTCACCTCACA
Organism: Podarcis liolepis; assembly: GCF_965112155.1. NCBI lineage: Eukaryota > Metazoa > Chordata > Lepidosauria > Squamata > Lacertidae > Podarcis > Podarcis liolepis. The sequence continues at coordinate 38,017,700 of NC_139567.1, forward strand.
GAGTGTTTGTTGTGGGGGAGGAAGGGAAAGGAGAATGTTAGCTGCTTTGAGACTCCTTAAAGGGAGTGAAAGGCGGGATATCAAATCCAAACTCTTCTTCTTCTTCTTCTTCTTCTTCTTCTTCTTAGAATCATAGAATTGTAGAGTTTGAAGGGACCACGAGGGTCATCTAGTCTAACCCCCTGCAATGCAGGAAACGTTTGCCCAATGTGGACCTCAAACCCATGACCCGGAGACTAAGAGCTTGCAAGACCTCTTTAAAATAAAGCCCTTGACTGGGTACATGTGCTAATGGACTCCATGTGGCTGGCTTGGCTGTCTGCCTGTCACAGAACAGCCAGGCAAGGGTGTGGCAAAAGTCATGGCTGCCTTTTTATTTCAGCGTACAGTATTAAGAATATTTATATACGGCTTAATATGCAGAATCGGTCGGCAATTCACATAAAACACCAGTAAGTTCATCTCCCCACCCCACCACTAGCCAGAAATACACAGAAACCAATGGAAACAAAATCCATGAATAAGAAAATACAGTAAAATGGTAAATAATAAAATGACATTGCAATGTCTCCCGTGAGCAGGGGGAAACCTGCCTTTTAAAAAGGCCATTCAGGAGGCCTGTGACACTTTTTTTTTTAAAAAAAGGTAAAGGTACCCCTGCCCGTACGGGCCAGTCGTGTCCAACTCTAGGGTTGTGCGCCCATCTCACTTAAGAGGCCGAGCGCCAGCGCTGTCCGGAGACACTTCCGGGTCACGTGGCTAGCGTGACGAAGCTGCTCTGGCGAGCCAGCACCAGCGCAGCACACGGAAACGCCTTTTACCTTCCCGCTAGAAAGCGGTACCTATTTATCTACTTGCACTTAGGAGTGCTTTCGAACTGCTAGGTTGGCAGGAGCTGGGACCGAAAGACGGGAGCTCACCCAGCCGCGGGGATTCGAACCGCCGACCATGCGATCGGCAAGCCCTAGGTGCTGAGGTTTTACCCACAGCACCACCCGCGTCCCTGACACTTTTCACTGCTTCTGCCTTGATATAAATGTTCTGGTCTAGATAGTATCTCTCCACTGTCAGAGGAAGGAGGCCTCTCAATGCCAGTTTTTGGGAATCAGTTTTTGGGAAGAGTTACTGCTACCCTCTGCACTCAATATTCTTGCATCGCAGGGGGTTGAACTAGATGACCCTTGCGGTCCCTTCTAACTCTGCAATTCTATGAAATTAATTATGACCAAAAGGCTTTGTTTATCGCATTTATATCCCACCTATTTCTCCAAGGAACGTGGTTTTCCCCTTCCTCGTATAATCCCCACAACAGCCCTGTGAGGCAGGTTAGGCTGAGAGTCAGTGACTGGCCCAAGGTCACCCAATGTGCTTCATGGCTGAGTGGGATTTGAACCCTGGTCTCCAAGGTCCTGCCCCCATGGCTTTCAGCCCTGATTGGAAGCGACCTCATACTGACCCATTGGTCCATCTAACTCAGTACTGTCTACGCTGACCGGCAGTGGGGTTTTGTACAGGGAATCTACCCCAACCCTACTTGGGGATTGAACCTGCGACCTTCTGTGGCTGGTGCTATATTTTTAGAAGATACTGACTGACAAAGCCATGTGCCGCTTGGGGATGAGTTGCCTAACTGTTCTGCGCAACACTGCAAAGCATTATGGGAGCCACCTCTTCAATGTAGCTGTTAGGGCTATCATGATGTCTCAAGCTGGTCTCCGGGTGGGTTAGACTCCAGAACTATATTGATCCTACTGCAGAAACTACCACCTTCTCCCCCCACAGCTGAAGGAAACAATGCAGGGGTTGTCCAGGAGCAAGGGTGTGTGAGGATGGGCCTAGCGCCAGGGCTTGGCCAAGACAGGCTCTGGCTGAGGGCCTCTGCACTCCGAAACACACTTCCCGATTCCTGTATCAGATGTTCAGATTGTAATCTCCTTGGGGCACAGATCTGCCTCCTTTTGATGCTGCTGCATTTCAATAACGTCCTCTCTCTTCTCTCTCTCCCCCCCTTCTCTCTTCTGTCTCCCCTCTCCCCCTCCCCATTCAGGAATTTGACAAGAAATACAACCCCACTTGGCATTGCATCGTGGGCAGGAATTTCGGCAGCTACGTAACGCACGAGACGAAGCATTTCATTTATTTCTATTTGGGCCAGGTTGCAATTCTCCTCTTCAAGTCGGGCTAGGAGGCAGGCAGGCGGCAGTGGAGGGGGGGTCGCGATGACGGCGGGCGAGGAACATGGACTGTAGTGCACTGAAGGCGGGGGCCCAGGAACCCTTCAACCATGGTTGCGCCGCTGCATGGACTGTAAACTATATTTAATGTGTATATGTTGCAGTAAAAACACCACCTAAAATTCTGTTCGTTTTGTTTTTGTTTTTGGTTGCCTGGGAGAAGGAAGGCAGCAGCATCTTTTTCATGTTCCTTGTTTTCGGTTTCTGCTCTTTTTCTTTTTCATTTTCTTTTGCACTAGGAGAACTGTAAAAAAAAATAAAAATTTAAAATGCTTCAACAAATGGCCTTTAAGCGGGAAGGAGAAATGAAATAAAAAGAGAATCTCTAAAATTCCATTAAAGAAATCCTTTGGTTTTTAAATTCCTTTTGAAAGGTTCAGAAGCTGGCTGTAAGCAGACCCCAAAAAGGTGGCAATTAAGGGTCAGAATCTGGCTTCAAATGAGGTACTCAATGTTTTGTTTTTTGTTTAAAAAAATAATAATTCCAGCCAGCTTTTCTGTCCCCAAAGAGTGCATTGTTCTCCTTTTTAAGTTGCCTTGGCTGTAAAAGGGAAAAAAAGGTGGTCGTCTTTGTTTCTTCTTGATCCAAAACCGTCTCTCAAACATGCCTAATATTTGACAGTAAAAATGGCTGACAGCTGGTATTTAGCTGTAAAATGGAATTTTAAGTGCCGTATTTTCGAAGTGGTTTGTCCTGGTCCGAAATACATGATTGCACCCCCCACCCCCAGAAAGCCATTTCAAAGGGAGCTGCCTCATATTTTTGTGCTGGAGTATTGGCTGGGCACGTGGCCCAGCCATGTGTCTTCATGATGCAAGAAAACTGTGACCAGGCCTCTCCTCATCCCAGTTTGAGTCAGCCTTGCCTTATTTGCCACCTCGCTTCCAGTCACTTGTTTGTGTGGGAAGATCCTGTTCCAAATCGGTGGCTCCGTGTTGGCTGTGCTTGTAGTCTGCCTCTGCTTTTACTTGGAGACACACAATCTCCACATAACTCCCAACATGGTGGCTGATGTACAGAAGCCCTTTCCTGATCGTTTTGTGTCTCTCTCACCCCACCTTCTCAACAGTTAGCTGTGTTTTGAGAAGCAGATTGTATGATTTCAGTTCTATAGCAAAGGTGTCCAGTTGATCCAGGGGCCCTTCTCTGTTTTTCTTTTGCAAGATCATTCCTTGGAAGTGCTTTAGCTGAAACATCTAGTTGCTTTTGCAGTTAAGAAGTCTACAAATTAGATGGGGAAGGAACCACTCCGACCTCCCCACTCCTCAAAAATCACCTAAGGAGTTGGAACTCCAGAGCTTAGATCATAAGGAGATGGGGATTCATCTGTGCTTGTATAACCTGGGATTTGGCGGGAAGGAAAGCATGTCAATAACTTTTTCTCCCTTTTGGCTGTGAAAAAATAAACAAGGGTGACCCAGACTGTCTCTGAAAAACACGTTTGTGGTGTCTGTGCGATAATCCAAAGTATGCCTAAAAGTATCATGCAGAGTTTTGTTAGAACCAGCTTGTTAACACACCCTTCCTCCCAAAAAACACACACCACAGGAGGTGGATGTAGCTCTTGAATTTGATGATAACTTGTGTCTCCCATCTAAAGATGTCAGGGGGCAGAAGAGGAACTGCCTTGGGTTAAAGTGAGGTGCTTCAATGGTGATGCTCACACAGAAAATTGGCTCTCCAGAAAAGGAAGTTTCCCACTGTCCCAGCCTGCATGAGTCTTAATTTGGGAATATATTGATACTTCATAGAGTGAAGGGGAAAAAAAGTTTCCTTCCTAAGTGCAGTTGCTTGAAATGAAACATTTCTTTTTCAAAAACATCAAAATGCACAGAGAGAGCAGGAATTGGCACATTTAAGAACAGTGTCCTGTTTGTTTGTTTTAATACTTGAGGCTGATGAGAGGCTAGAGTGCAAGGGATTGTGGGATGCGTTTTGCACCTTACCCTGGCGCTCTCCAAGGGTAAAAGGGGGCTGTGGGGGAGATAGATATTCAGACATGTAGACTGCATACACACCAGGCATTTAAAGTGAATCCTGGGAGCTGTAGTTAAGTGTGTTAGGAATTGTAGGGGGTAAACTACAGTTCCCAGGATTTGGGGGTGAAAGATGTTCTTAAGGGACGTGGGTGGCGCTGTGGGTTAAAGCACAGAGCCTAGGAGCTGGCGATCAGAAGGTCAGCAGTTCAAATCCCCACGACAGGGTGTGCTCCCGTTGCTCTGTCCCTGCTCCTGCCAACCTAGCAGTTCGAAAGCACATCAAAGTGCAAGTAGATAAATAGGTACCACTCTGGCAGGAAGGTAAACGGCATTTCTGTGTGCTGCTCTGGTTCGCCAGAAGCGGCTTAGTCATGCTGGCCACATGACCCAGAAGCTGTACGCCGGCTCCCTCAGCCAATAAAGCGAGATGAGCGCCGCAACCCCAGAGTTGGTCATGACTGGACCTAATGGTTACCTGTACCTAAGAGATGTTCTTAACTTAGAGTGTGTACATGGTCAACACTGTCTAATTTCTATGCAGAGTGCAAGTTGAGTTACTTTTGAGGGGCAGGGTATTTATAACTCAGTTACATCCCACCTTTCCTCCAAGGTGGTATAAATGGTTCTCTCCCTCCCCATTTTATTCTCACAACAACCCTGTGAAGCAGGTAAGGCTGAGGGGGTTGTTGCGAGTGGCCCAAGGTCACCCAGTGAGTTTCACAGCTTGGCAGGGATTTGAGCCCTGGCCTCCAGCACTCTTTAACCACTACCCAACACTGTCTCCTGAGGGAGATCTCAGCCTCCCGAAACCCCTGTGTGCTTCTGGAGGAGCACTGTTGTTGACCATTTGCACAAGTTCAGAACCTGTTCCTGAAAGGCAGCAGAGAAGTCATTTAAGGATAAAAGTGCTTTTCTTCTGACTGGGATATCTTAGGGTGAGATGGCTTGATACTGCACCTGGTGTTAGCAAAACTAGTTCTCATTGTGGCAATAGAAATATTCAGAATAAACTATATTAAAGCAAGTTTGTGGCTGGGTTCCCTTCCCCTCCTAAATGCTTCTACACAAGAAGGCACATCTCAATGGGAAGAGGAGATGCTGTAGAGACCCCTGGATGCAGTAGCATTTAGGAAGCTAAATGGGTCCTAGATGGTTTTCATTCACACTTCAGGTAGAGAATTACAGGTTGGAAAAGCATTCAGTTTTTTAATCATTCTTTTGACCAACGTGAGGAGAGGCTGTTTGAAGTGTGATATGCAATTACATGCAGATTTACACAACACATGCTTCAGAATTCAATTTTTTTCAGGCTGCAGAATTTGGGGTCTGTGTGTGGTAGAACTTTTTAATGTGTTTCAGCCAAGCAATAAAATCAAAGGTAGTTCACCTTCCCTTTTACCCCCAAAGGGCACAAATCAAATAAAAATTTAAATGAGGGGTGTAACAGGCCTCAGCAGTTCTAATACAAAGAGGACCCTGCAAATTATAGAGGGGGGGAAGTACCCAAACTGTTGCACCAAAAGGTTGCTTCTTACGTACCATCATTCAGGGTTATGCAACCAGGCTAAAATATGAAGGTTTTTTATTTCGGGGGGGGGGGGGGGGAATCAGGCGTTCTGGAGTCTGCTTTCCATATGAAACTCAGCATTGATTTTTGAAGTATTTTGTTTGATATGGAGAGTCTGCAATGATAATGAGGCAAGTTGAGTCCACAACACCCTGGGCTACTTAAACACTCCAATTGGAGGCAAGGGCCGTAGGTGGCTACTAGCCACAATGGGTAAAGCAGTCTCAGGTGGGAAGAGCTCAGGTGTTGAGCTCAGGTGCTGCTTGCGAGTCTCTCGTTGAGGCATCTGATTGGTCACTGTGAGTGTAGAGGATGCTACATGGGCCTTTGGGCATAATCCAGCAGACAGCCTTTTTCCTTTGCTCAAAGTCTGTTCCTCAGTAACGGTGGTCGATCAATAATCAAATACACCCCCCCCCAGGAGGCAGCTTGCCTGCAACTCCTACCAATCTGTGTGGCTGTAGGGGAGTGTTGGACTGCTGTTTTGAAACTGACATAGGTAGGTTATGGGGATGGGGCAGGTAAAGGTTAGGGCAGCCTGCCACAAATACTGAGCAGGTGTTCCTTGCCAAGCGCCCCACAATCCTTGGACACTGAGCTGGTGCAGAAAGGATTTGCAGAAGTCAAAAAGCCTGGAAAACATTGGCTGTAGCTGAATCAGAAAGAACTACTACCTTAGCTGCTTGTTTTGAGGTGGTTTAGTTCTCGTTTTGCATTTCTACATTGTGAACCCCCTGTGTTCTTCGGGCGAAGGGTGGTATACAAATTTAGTAAATAAAAAAAATTTAAGAATACGGTAATAAAAATGGGGAGGAGAGACATGTATACTCGCTTGAGCGCCATGTAGGAATGGTGAGATACAAAGGCAGTAAGAATGAAAATACTTTAGCTGAATTGGGTATCTTCAAATATCTGAAGGGCTGTCACATGGATGATGGAGGAAACCAATGGATTCAAATGGTGAGAAAGGAGATTCCGACAAAACATTAGGAAGAACTTTCTGACGGTAAGCGCCGTTCAACAGTGGGAGGAACTGCCTTGGAAAGTGGTGGACTCTAGCTAGAAACAACAGTGGCCTGGAGTTTATTTTTTGCAGATCTTGTGCCTTGCTGAGCACGTGATATTTTACAGCGGGCTGTTTCCTGACCTGACTTCTGGATTATGACTGGTTCTTACCTGAAAATCTATGCTTGACCTTGGTTTGCTTAAGCTGTGCCAGCAATTCTCCGTGTGTTGGCAAGCAAGAGGCATGCTCCAAGTTCAAGGACATATTCCAGCCAGACTGAGGCACTCAAGGAGGGTGTGAAGGAGGACCAGTGAGACGTGTGACCTGGGGAGACTCCTGAGGGCCGAGGAGAGAGGCTTGGAGGGCCACAATCTACTGAAGTTTCTCCATCCCTGATCTCCATTCCAAACGCTATCTCCTTCCTACTGCCATGCCTTGGTTTTAACCTGCCTCCTAATGGCGGCTTATAGTGTCCTTGTTTCCCCCCTGAGATTCCATAACCTGCCTTGTTTCATTGATGTGAACTTCCTCCAGATGAGATTCTAGCAATAAATTTCCTATGATGGTTATAACAAAACAACACAAAAAAGGAAAAGGAAAGTGGTGGACTCTACTCTCCTTCATTGGAGATTTTAAAACAGGGATTGAGGGGTCAGCTGTCGGGAATTCCTTAGCTATGATTCCTACATTGCAGGGGGTTGGACTAAATGATCCTTGGGATCCCTTCCAACTCTGCAATTCAATGGGTATAGGATTCTGTGAATTGGAAAGTGTACTATTACTGCTAATAACAATGTTAATATGTTATTGTTAAATACTAAATAACAGTGAGTTGGACACAGCATGGGATAATCAGGCACAACGACACGGAGAGCACACCTGGATGATGCCCAGTGAGTTGTCAGTTAACCTGTGTCTGGCCTGTGCCACTTTAGCTCACGAGGCTGAATCCTCCTCCAAATAACAATATTCCCTGCATGTAAAGAACTAGCCTCTCAGCTGCACAGAGAGCTGTCCTGTACTACCAGGTCAGGCTATTTATCCCTCTAGTCCAGCATTGCCAACTCTGCTGGTGGCTCTCAAGAGTCTAGAGCAGGGAGGAGTCTTTGCCATCGCCTTCTACATCAGGTGTGAGGAATCTGTGGCCCTCCAAACACTGCTGAACTACAAGTCCTATCTTCCATGGTCATCCTGGTGTGGTTGATGGGAGTTGGAGTCTGCCAACAGGAGAAGGGCCAAAGGCTCCTCGCAGTTGATCTATTACCGAATCCTTTCAACACAGGTGTGGGGAACCTTTGGTCCCCAGACGTTGTTGAATGACAGCTGCCACCAGGCCCAGCAAGCATAGCCAGTGGCTGGGGGACGATGGGAGTTGTAGTTCAGCAACATCTGGAAGACCAAAGCTTCCTCAGGCCTGCTTTAATACGAGAGATGCTAGGGATTGATCCTGGGCCCTTCTGTATGCCAAGCACCTCCTCTGCCTTTGGGCTAGGCCTCCCCACCTCACAAAAGAAATTTCTGCTAATATTTTGGAAGTTTGCATCAACCAGTGCAAGATTAAATCAATAACGGAATGAGTTCCTCTACTGAAGTAGATAAATGATACAAGCAGAAAATAGAACGTTGCCAAATAACAAGACTGCCACCCACATTCAAAGCACATGACTTTCCTCAAAGCATCCCGGGATTTGCAGTTTATCCCCTCTAGAGTTGCAGTTCCCAGAATCCTTAGCGAATGACAATTCCCAGGATTCTTTGGGGTTGTGGGGTGGGAGTTGCGTGCCAGAAATGCATGCTGCATTTGCCACCACCTATGTGGCATCAATGCAGCGGGGGAGGACGGAGGACGTGTAGAATTGTACCCAGCAGCCTTCTGCGTTCTTGACCAAATGAATATGCACTGCTAAAAGGAGAAGGAATTTTAACTCTAGCCTCTAAGACACATCCAGAATAGTCAAAAACACTGTGTATAATGATACAGGTGGAAAAAAGGGGTAGCTGCATAATGGAGTTTACGAAGCATTATAGAAAAAAAGAGAGGAAAATGAAGCAAAACCACAAAGTGCTTTAAAAGATTCCCAGTGTTAACATTACATCAGACCCAATATTAATAGAAACCAGATTAATGCCATCTCATATTATTTAATGAGTAGGGTTGCCAGGTAAAGAGCATCCCAGAGCTTAAGATTTTAGGGCACAAACCTGAGACATAGGGGCAAGCCCTACTGGTGATGTTGTAGGGCCAAGCCCCAGTGATATCACCCGGGTCCATTAATTTCAATGACTCTACACTGTATAAAATTTTGCTGCGTACAACTCTGTATATTTTAAACACTCTTATATCACTTTAACAGTCACAGCTTCCCCAAAGAATCCTGGGAACTGTAGTTAGTTTGTCACAGAGCTCCCAATCTCAGCACCCTTAACCAACTAGGGTGTTGTAAATAAAAATATGCCCTTTTCCCTTATGGGGTATCCAAGAGCCCATATAGAGTCCTTACATAGGTTCCCTATTGGTAGGAGAAAATAATAAAGGCCAACCAGAGAATATTGAGAAGCAAAGCAGCTAGTAAGCCTGATCTTTATTGATCTGTTGCAACAGGGTGCTCCCCTCACACGCAGGAAAGGAGGAGGAACCCCCAAAATTGCTGTGCAAGGGCTTATAAAGACTTTTGAAATTCCCATCCTCTAGATCAAGACCACCCCCAGAAACATTATGCATACATCACAGAAGGGGTGTAACCTAAGACCACCCCTCAGATATATCCCACCTACATCACAGAAATTTAAATGTTGTTTTTCTCCTGTCACAGTTTATCTCCTGTCTGGCAAGTTACTTGATTGGATTGCCTGGGGAGCCTGGCCATTCTTTTGTAGTGGTAAAATACTTATTTCCTGGGCCAGGTCACAGGCTCACACCTTATTCAAACAGACATATCCTTGAGACAGGATTTGTGAGGAAAGAGACAATGGGGAGGCTTTTCCAGTTTAACCTTGCAGAGAAAGGATTTGGCCAGTTTAGGAATCAAAATGGTTCCAGGTTGGTCTTCCTGTGTTGATCTATGTATGTGCAGTTATGAACATTACCATATATCTAAGACCATAAAATTCCTATCACAACAGTTCCCAGGATACTTTGGTGGCGAAAGCCAGGACCATTAGAGTGGCATAAGAGTGTTTTAAATCAGGTGCCAGCAACCTTGAGCCCTCCAGGTGCTTCCAAACTGCAAGTCCCATCTTCCCTGGCCATTGGCCTTGCTTGCTGAGGCTGTTGGGAGTTGTAGTTTGGCAACACCCGGAGGACCAAAGGTTCCCCACTCCTGCTTTGCATGTGAGGTGTAGATGTGCTCTCCGATTGGCAGCCTAGTCTTTCAACTAGCATACTACACCGATCCTCTAAGGTGGGGCTCCTTCCTCAAAATTTATTGATGTTAAATCTCTGAGCATGTGAAGGGTGCTTTATGTTTCCAGAGTCTGCATTTGCTTCTAAATCAGGGGTCAGCCAACTTTTTCAACAGGGGGCCGATCCACTGTCCCTCAGACCTTGTGGGGGGCCAGCCTATATTTTGAAAAAAAAAATATGAACAAATTCCTATGCCCCACAAATAACTTAGAGATGCATTTTTAATAAAAGCACACATTCTACTCATATAAAAATACCAGGCAGGCCCCGCAAATAACCCAGAGATGCATTTTAAATAAAAGGACACATTCTACTCATGTAAAAACACACTGATTCCCAGACCGTCCGCGGTCTGGATTTAGAAGGCGATTGGGCCGGATCTGGCCCCCAGGCCTTAGTTTGCCTACTCCTGTTCTAAATGGTTGCACAAGCCACCAGCTGAAGGGGGAGGGCTGGTTTTGATCTGTCAATAGTATACAATAGGGCAATTATGTTTTCCCTGTCTATTTTTAGACCCAAAGAACAAGCACCCTCTTGGCTCTTTAAATCAGGGGAGGGCAGGTTCCTGCAGAGCAAACGAGTGCAGCGTTCAGCAGGTAGAGCAAAGCTTTTAGTGATGTGGGCACACACACACACACACACACACACACACACACACACACACAGACTCCTGCAGACATCTTAGAAATGTCAGATTGACGACGATGACTGTTGCCCATTGTGACTGGGTAAGGGAGAAGAGCCACAATTCGTTAAGGGTGCTGTGAACTGCAACCCTCTGAGGCCGCAGCCCTTAACAAACGATTGGTAACAGTGCTTTTTCAAGTGCATGGTGTGGCTGTGAGACAGGGCTCATCTGTCAGGACCTGGGACCCAGTGGTGGGCGGAGGCAGTGATACTTCTGAATATGAGTTGCTGGGAATCACAGGTTGGGAGAATACTGTTGCTTTGGGGCTTCCCATAATCATCTGGTTGGCCACTGTAGGGATACCTGGTTGGACTAGATGGGCCATTGGCCTGATCCAGAAGACTCTTATCGCGCTCTGAATGATTTTCCAGGGGAAGGCAAGTGTCCCTCCTTGGAGGATGTATGGGGTCTCTAGGGTATTATTCCACCAGGAGGAAACCTACCATATTTTTCGCTCTATAAGACGCAACAGACCACAAGACGCACCTAGTTTTTGGAGGAGGAAAACAAGAAAAGAAATATTCTGAATCTCAGAAGCCAGAACAGCAAGAGGGATCGCTGTGCAGTGAAAGCAGTGATCCCTCTCGCTGTTCCGGCTTCTGGGATAGCTGCGCAGCCTGCATTCGCTCCATAAGACGCACACACATTTCCCCTTACTTTTTAGGAGGGAAAAAGTGAGTCTTATAGAGCAAAAAATACAGTATTTTGGAAACAGGATGCCGAATGAGATGGACCAAAGTCTGACTCAGCGAGGAAATTCTTCTGTTCTTAACTACCAGATTTCCTTATTATAAGCAAGTAGGGACTGTGGAAAGAACGTTAAATATAGCAACTGCAATGTTTTAGACGTGTGCATGTGAGGGCATTATTATTATGCCAACTAGATGAGTTATTACAAAACCTAGCAAACAATATTATCAGTCAATTACAGCAAAAATAAAAAATAAAAAATGGAGAGGAACTGTTTTCCTCCTCCTCCTCCTGACAAGCCAATTTACCTTAATTAAAGGCTTTCATGAGATACGTTTGGAGGTGTTTCTTCTTCTTCTTCTTTGTATGAAAAAGCAACCATCCTCGGTAGCTCAGTGGGTAGAGCATGAGACTCCTAATCTCAGGGCTGTGGGTTCGAGCCCCACATTGGGCAAAAGATTCCTGCTTGGCAGGGGGTTGGACTAGATGACCCTCGGGGTCCCTTCCAACTCAACGATTCTATGATCCCATCACTCAGGGATGCGGAACCTGCGGCCCTCGACATGTTGTTGGAGTTCAACCCTTATCAGCATGGCCAAGGGTTAAGGATGATGGGAGTTGTAGTCTTAATGTCTGGACTGTGCCACATTTCCCCTGCCCTTGCCATTGGTTAATGACAGTGCAATAGAATTCTACCCCTTGCCAGGATCCAGCTTGCAAATGCTCCAAAGCCTGGCTTGGGAAGAGAGTGCTAAGGCCAACATGGATCTCCATATGCAATAGGATAACAGAGCCTATTACCTATAGAAACCTGTGTGCAGAGTGACCAGCGTTTAAACTAGTGAATCTCAGTTTGAAAGCAGACTTTACCTGTTGCAATCACACAACACAGGTGATTGTAGGCAAGAAAATTTAAAAAGTTGCTTATCAGGCACGGACTTTGGGAATCCTTCGTAATATGGTGCCCTGAGTGTGCCCAATATTTGGCGCCCCCAAATGGATCTTCTCAATTATGGAGCTTCTCAATTTTGTACCCATCGGCTTGGCACCCAATTCGTGGGAACCACCCGCACCTCAGTAAATCTGGCACTGTGTTTATTGCAGGAAATACGTACTGTAGGAAAGTGTTTTTGCTCTAGTCCATAGCTGTCAACCTTCCCTTTTTTTGCGGGAAATTCCCTTATTCCAGCGCTGTTTCCCGCTGCTATCCCGGATTGTTAGATATCCCCAGGACAGGTGAGGCTGCTGATCCCTTATTTTCAAATCTGAAAGTTGACAGCTATGCTCTAGTCTAGAGAAGAACAAGGCAGAGAGAAGTATGAGAAGGAGGTGCAGCTTGTAAGCGGAGCACAATATGAGAACATCTGTCTAACACGGGAGAAACAGCGAGGTTAATAATAATAATAATAATAATAGTTTTATTATTTATTCCCCCCCCCTCCATCCGGCTGGGTTTCGCCAGGCTGGGGCTGGCTCAAGAAGTTAAAGATGCAGGGTTTAGTCTGGGAATCTTGAGGTCCCTATCTCTATCTGCCTTAACTCGTGCAAAAAACCTCCTCCTGCAAACTGAGTTGCACCCAATCTTCCAACAATAGGTTTGTGATGTGCACACATTTAAGACAGCGCCCACAGTCTTTTTGGGTACCGTATTTTTCGCCCTATAGGACGCACCGTCCCATAAGGCGCACCTAGTTTTTTTGGGAGGAAATAAAGGGGAAAAAATTATTTCCCCCCCAGACGTGGGGCTGGGGCAGCCCGAGCTTCCCCCGACCCCAGCCCCCAAACAGGCAGCTCTCTGCAAGCCGTGGGAGCCCAGCGGTGGCTCCCGCGGCTTGCAGAGAGGTCCCCGAAGCCTGGACGCGCTGATCTCAGCGCGCGCAGGCTTCGGGATGCCGGCAACTCTCCCCAAGCAGCGGGAGCGTTCCCGCTGCTTGAGGAGAGGTCCGCAAAGCCTGGACGCGCTGATCTCAGCGCGTGCAGGCTTCGGCATGCAGGCAACTCTCCCCAAGCAGCGGGAGCGTTCCCGCTGCTTGCTGAGAGGTCCGCGAAGCCTGGAGAGCGAGAGGGGTCGGTGCGCACCTACCGCTCTCGCTCTCCAGGCTTCAGCGAAAGCCTGCATTCGCCCCATAGGACGCACACACATTTCCCCTTCATTTTTGGAGGGGAAAAAGTGCGTCCTATAGGGCGAAAAATACGGTACTCTTGCCCAGGCTTTCAATATTTTTGTGTTTGTGTGCTGATTGCATACAGTCCTTTCGTATTGCTTTAGTGAAAGGCAAGCATATGGCAGAGCTTTTCCTTTCCCCCTTCCTTTAGTAAATAACACATTAATACAAGGTGCATGCAGCTGCGATGAGAGGTGGCAAGCACCATTCTATGACTCTGCATTTTTTAATCCAAGCTTTTGCCTTTTTTCTTTTTTGCAGAACTAACCCGCATGCTATGCTAAGCAACAGCAGGCAGCCAGCTTCTGCTGCACTTGTCTCTCATCCAGTAATTTATACAGAGAATCCTTAAACAGAAAGATCTGGCAAATCATCAACTAAAGGAGTAAGTGGTTTGCATGATAAATGGGGCAGCATTCCTCAGGTTTTCTTCTCCCTTCCTTTTCTTTTTTCCCTCCCCTTTCTCTCTCTCTTGGATGCCGAGTCGGAATCCAACTCAAATTCCTATTTCAAAATAACTGTAATTATCTCTAATTGCCATGATTATTTCAGATTTTTAGTATGCGCGGAGAGTGAAAAATGGTGAGTGCTCTTTTAGCGAGTTGGGTGGCAGAGATTTGCAGCTAAATTGCTTAGATGGGGGGTGAGGGAGGGAGAGAATATTGCATCTCTGTGTAGCCTGCTGATATATAGGTTAGGAAATGCAAATTTAGTTTTCTTCTTTCTCTTGGTAAAGGAGCAAAATAGGTTTATTTTTCTGCCGTTGAGCAACCAATGATTTCAAGAATGCTAAAAAGGTTTGGGCTGTTGCTAAGGCAGCTTTCACTCTAGAATCACCAGACAGTATCAGCACCAGGTTCCAGGGGTCAAAATGTCCTTGTGGGGCTCACCAGTGCTTTCTGTTGTCCTAGCAGTAAAGTTAAGTGGCACCTGTGGCTGAGTCTGGGAAACCACCCATCATTTTAAATTTTCAACAATGCCCCAATTTGCTTGATGCAGCATAGTCCTAGGGCATTGTGGGGAATTTAAATTGAGCATCCCAGACTTAGCTGTTTACAAGCGATGATTGTCTCCCTGCTTGTTTGTTTGTTTTTTAAAATAAAAAGGCATTGCTTGCTGTATTAGTTGTGCAACTAAGACCTATAGTGACACCTTGTGGCAGAATGCAAACATTGCAACACAGCTTTAGTACTGTATTGACAAAGTGCTTTTCCTTCTAAAATGTAAGACAGTTTATTAGAAAAGTAGTAAGTGCATTATATTTTTTTTACAAAAATAGTTATCCAAAAATGAATCCTAATAATAAAACGAGAATAAAATCAATTACCTAAAAATTTGTGGTTTTTAAATGATTTTATTAAATTTGTATACCACCCCAGGCAGCATGAGGGGAGCTGCAGTCCAAGAACATTTGGAACGTCCGAGGAATCCTCGGAAGGAGAGTCCTCATGAGAACAGGAAACTGTCTTATGCTGACTCAGACTCATTGATCCATGTAGTTCAGTGTTTTCTATACTGATTGACAGCAGCTCTCCAGGGTTTCAGGCAGGAAACCAGCCTTACCTGGAGATGCCTGGGATTGAACCTGTGACCTTCTGCTTGCAAGGCAGATGCTGTGCTGCTAACCTATTGCCCTGAGGAGGAAATGTATCCCTTCTCTGGTCCGTATCACATGGAGTTGCAGTCTTTAGAGAGCCTGCACCTACTTCCCTGAACTCTGAAGAGACACCTTTGCTGCCAGCATGGCCAATGGAGAAGCACGAAGGGAGTTGTAGTCCGATGACATTTGGCAGGACCCATGTTGACTGTCCCTGCCCTAAAGCTTCCTTTATAATATAGTTGTTAGTCACCTAGGCTGCTCTGCTTGCGAAGGAAACCTTTTCAGGTGGTCATGATCACCTTGTTGTTGTTTAGTCGTTTATTCGTGTCCGACTCTTCGTGACCCCATGGACCAGAGCACGCCAGGCACTCCTGTCTACTAATGCCTCCCGCAGTTTGGTCAGATTCATGTTTGTAGCTTCGAGATCACCTGTACCATGGCAACTATGATTTATTTTTATTTTATGTTTGGCTTTCTAATCACTGCCCCCCTTTGTCAGTTGGAAAGAGGCTTTAGTACGGAATGAGCAGCGGACAAAGTCTTACTCGAATAACGAGAAAATGAGCAGGAACACGTCCTTTCTGCCCTCAGCCAGCAAGATGATTAAGGATGGGGAGAAATTTGGTTCAGTTTGCCTTTAAAGGCAAATCTACCCAGCTCACCTTTTCCATAACGATGTCTGAATTGAAACACAGCCAACCTTGAAAAGCACACATGTGCTTTCCCAAATGTTTCGGTGCAATTCTCCAGCTAAGCAATGTGTATAAAATGCAACCGTTGGTGTAAAGTGTGGATATTTATTTATTGGATTTATTGGATTTATATGCCACCTTCCTGCCAAGGCTCTCTAGAATTTAAACTCTAAAAAACAGCATTATATACAAGGAAGCAGGCGTGGCCCCATGACAGTGGGTACCCAGGGCGTGACGTTTAACCTTCCCACCCAAAAGTCTGGTGTCAGATCAGCAGCGGTTGGGTGCCACATCTTCCTCCAAACCGTGTCCCATAACACCCAGCATCCTTTCCCCATTTTCTAGCGATCTGTGAATCCACCAGTTTCTATTTCTCCCCTATTCTCATTGTTCCAACCTCAGGCTGGCAACTGAAGTTCAGTTCAGTTCTCCATACTGCACCCACAAGTTTGCGATTTATTCAAAATAGACTGCATGCATTAACATGCAGAAAGTGCCCAAGGACTTTCTACTAATTATCCTGTTTTTAATCTTTGGTGTCGAGTCTTTTTTGGTTTTTCGCTTTTGGCAAAGGAAGTACCTTATGAAAGGGACAAAATATTGGGGTACAGTTTAGGGAAGTTTTAATATTTGATGTTTTATTCTGTTTTTAAACTGTTGGGAGCCGCCCAGAGTGGCTGGGGAAACCCAGCCAGATGGGTGGGGTATAAATAATAAATTATTATTATTATTATACTTAAATCATTTCCCTGCTTTGCTACGGTCTAGCCCTGTATTTTCAGAATCGGTCCGGTTCAAGCAAGAAGACCTCATCCAGGCAAATTTGAAGCAAAACAGTGGCTAGGAAGCCTGATCATTTATTGCTGCAGCAAGGTTCCAAGCAAAACAAGGAAGAAAAAGCCCAGAACAAAGGGCACATGGGTTCTGAGGAGTTCCCACGATTTCCCATAATGCATTTCACACAGCATCATCAAAACACCATAGGTATGTCCTAGAAAAGGTGTGGTGTCAGGTGGGAAATCTGAGATCCAGACCTGCGCTTGTCAATCATGCCTGGTTCAAGTAGCCAAGTACTCAAGTACTTCACACGAGTTGTTGGAAATATATTTCTTGCATAGGCGCTGACTATGCAGGGTCCTCCCCCAAGGTTTTACTCATAGAATCATAGAATCATAGAGTTGGAAGAGACCACAAGGGCCATCGAGTCCAACCCCCTGCCAAGCAGGAACACCATCAGAGCACTCCTGACATATGGTTGTCAAGCCTCTGCTTAAAGACCTCCAAAGGAGGAGACTCCACCACACTCCTTGGCAGCAAATTCCACAATGTCGAACAGCTCTTACTGTCAGGAAGTTCTTCCTAATGTTTAGGTGGAATCTTCTTTCTTGTAGTTTGGATCCATTGCTCCGTGTCTGCTTCTCTGGAGCAGCAGAAAACAACCTTTCTCCCTCCTCTATGTGACATCCTTTTATATATTTGAACATGGCTATCATATCACCCCTTAACCTCCTCTTCTCCAGGCTAAACATCATGGAACTTTGAAGTGTCAGGCATAGCCCTACTGGCTTTAGCCCAAACGTAGCAGAGTTTTCCTGCACAGCGAAGAAGCTAGTTGCGGCGGTAATGACTAGTCAGCTAGACTCAGAATAACTATTTACAGGATTTATTAAAAGGAAAAATAAAACCAGCAGAGTTTCTGCATACAAATAAAAGCAAAATAAATCCTCTCTTTCTCTCTCTCAAAACCATACACAGCACTTCTAACTCCTAACACACCTAACACCAAACTGTGCTAGCAATCCTAGATAACAGAGTAGAGTGCTGCTCGTTAACCAATCAGAGTGAGTAGTTACTAGGTCAAGCAGACCTTGGCTTTCTGCCAAGAGTAAATTGACACTGCCTTGAGTTAATTGTTAGAAGCTAGAATCTGCAAGTTTCCCACGAGAACCAATTAACAGAAACTGAACACCCCCTCACAGATTCTGCTGAACAATTAACACCAAATACACCTATGTAGGAGATTATTTTTCCAGCAAACCTAAACCCTTGCATATTCGCTTGTTCTTTATCTTTGCCAATGGTTTAGTTAATACATCTGCTACATTTTCTGCACTTGGTACATAAGTACATGTGATTATATTGTCTTGTACACAGCAACGTACATTTTGGTATTTTACAGAGATATGTTTGGAACGCGATTTGAAACCCTCTGTTTTACTTAAGGTTATACAAGCTTGATTATCAATGTAAACTTGTACCGGTTCTCCACAATTTACATTTAAATCTGCTAACAAATGCTTGAAATAAATCACCTCGTTGCACAATTCACTCAATGCGGCGTACTCTGATTCCGTTGATGACACACTTACAACGTCTTGCTTGCGTGACTGCCAGCTGATTAAAGCTCCACCGACCACTATGACTAGTCCTGTGACAGATTTTCTATCCGGCAAATTTCCCCAGTCACTATCACAGTAGCAACTCAACATTTCATCCTTTGAAGAATTTAATTGTAACATATAGCCAATTGTCTGTTTGAGATACCTCAGAACTTGTTTTACCCCTTTCCAGGCATTTAGTGTGGGTTTTGAGACCAATCTACTTAATATGCCTACTGCATAGCTAATATCAGGTCTGGACCACTGTGCTATATACAATAAACTTCCAATTACAGAGTGATATACATCAGGATGTTCAAATTCAGGACTCTCATCTATATGAAGTGTTTTTATGAAACCTGGATCCATAGGCACCACTGCCCCTTTGCAATCCTGCATCCTGTACGTAGTCAGTAGTTGTTTAACTTTGTTCTGCTGACTAATTAGGCAGCTGCCATCTTGGGCCCAGCACACTTCCAACCCTAGATATGTCCTAACCGGGCCTAAGTCTTTTGTACACCCACCTGCAGCCTACAATCTTTGCCCCCTCAGGCGCTGCTAATGGTGTAAAAACCTTGTGCTCATTCAGAGAGGACATCTCTTCCTCCATTGCCTGTTTCCAGCGCTCTGCCTCCTCTTTTGGTAACTTTAACACCTCCTGAAAACTCTTGGGTTCTGCAATTACACTAAACACATTTGCAGTATCTGGAGAAAAACGCACTGGAGGCACTCCTTTGTTTTGTCTTTTAGATCTTCTGGGAGAAAATTTTTCTTCTGACCCACTTTCCTCCTCAGAACTACGACCTCTCTTTTGTTGCTTAGCAACTGGTCTTTGGCTAACTCCACTTTCTTGAGAGCTCTTATCTGAACTTTCCTCCCCCTCAGACTCTGATTCTCTGTGTCTACCTTCAGAGTCATGGAGCTCCTGGGAAGGTTCAAACCAAACCTCAGTATTGGCATGTAGTCTCTCCCAGCCACTATGTTCACAAAAACTGGCATTCCTGGAGATCACAATGCCATTTGTCCCTTCAGCAAAGCGGAAACCTTTTCCCAGCTCCTGGTAACCCACAAACACTAACTGTTTGGTCTTAGGATCTCCCTTCTTTCTCATTTGTTTTGGAATTAATACCCAGGCTTTTGATCCAAACACATGCAAATGGTCAATTTTAGGTTTTTTCTGAAACAATTTAAAGTACGGGGTTGTACCTATTGTTTGATGAAAGAGCCTATTTTGGAGATAACACGCGGTGAGCATGCTCTCCCCCCAATAAGACATGGGCAAATCAGCATCATCAAGCATGGCAAACATCATATCTTGTAAAGATCTGTTTTTTCGCTCTGCAACGCCATTCTCCTCTGGGGAAAAAACGTTCGTTTTTCTATGCCCAATGCCACGCTTTTGTAACCAATCTTTAAAGGCATTTGACATAAATTCGCCACCTCTGTCCGTCTGAATCCTTCTGAGTTTAATGGACAGAAATCTTTCCACAGATGCCACCCAGCCTTTAAACTTAGTGAACACGTCACCCTTATTCTTCATGGGAAAAACCCAAGAATAACGCGTGGCGTCATCCACAATTGTTAGTGAAAAACGCGATCCACCCCTGCTTACAGCAAATGGACCAATTACGTCCATGTGAACCAGCTGTAGCGGTGACTCACTAACTCTGTCACTTCTGGGGTAAGAGACTCTGTGGGTTTTAACCTTTTTACACACATTACAATCAAGGTACTTGTTACAACTCTTTAAATTACCCCCATCAGCCAATTCAGACATTTTTAGTACACTTTTCCAGCAAGCATGCCCCATTTTCCTATGCAATAAGTGCACACAGTTGTCATGTATAGCTTTGTTATTCACTGCAGGCTGAGATTTACTGACTACTGCTGCAACTTGAGATCCTGCTTTAAGCCAAAACAAGCCTCCCTCTGACTTAGCAGTGCCTAAAATCTCACCAGCCTTCTTAATAATGCAACTGTCTCCTTCAAAATACACTTTAAACCCAGCTTTTAGCAAACAATCTACAGACATCAGATTGCTCCTTAATGAAGGCACACAAAGTACATTTTGCAGGCATTCACGAAGACAAGGAACAAAAACTGCACCCCCCGAAATCACTTTGGAAGTACTTCCGTCTGCTAGAGCCACCTGGCTGCGCTGTGCTGAGTTCTTGGAAACAAACAATTCATCTGAATTCACGATATGGCGAGACACTCCCGAATCGACCACCCAGACCGCTTGTTTCTCATCAGCAATCTTGACCTCGCCGGTCACCAGCTGAGCCGACTGTTTTCGTTTGAAGAATTTCTTTTTACGCTGCTGCTGCTGCTGATCTCGTCTCTGCTCCTGCACCGGTAACTGAGACTTGACCAACTCCGGACATTGTCGTTTTAGATGCGCTGAAGACCCACATAGGAAACAACGCCTAACAGCAAACGCTGACTCCTCACCAGTACGCTGCTTTTGCTCCACCTCTGGCACGGCATGAGAACTCCTTCCAAACCGCCCGCCTGTAGAAGCCTCTGCAGCCAACGACCTTTCTTGCCTCTTCTGCCATTCTTCAATCAAACGCACAGTAACGTAACTGACTGATAAATCACGCTCCTGTATGCCTTCTAGAGACAAAACTAAATTATCCCAGCTTTCCGGGAGAGAACTCAAAATAATAGCCACCTTCTCCTGCTGGTCTAATGCACAGTCTCTTTCCTGTAGCGCAGCAAACTTTAACTGTAAACTGTGTAGGTGTTCCTGCATTGTAACCCCAGGCTGTAACATTGCCTTGTACAATGCCTTGCGAATGAACAGCTTGGAAACCGCTGTCTCACGCACATGGAGTTCTTTAAGTGCTTGCCACACACCTCTAGCTGTCTTGATTCCCCTCACATACGGCAACTGGGAATCTTCCAGCCCCAAGACAATTGTGGCCCTTGCTCTTTGGTCTTTATCGAGGTCTTCATCATCAGGCTTCGTAGGAAACTTACTCACCACTTGCCAGAGACGATCCCTCTGCAGCACTGCCTGCATGCGTTCCGACCACAGCAAGTAATTGGAGTCATTCAGACGCTCAAAAGCCATCTGAACTGGTTGTGAGGCTATCTTGAGAGCGATGTCCCTGGAACCCGGAACCAGCTACTCACGACCACGGAGAGAGAAAACAGGAACCACAGCACCCAGCACTCACACGCTGCAGCTGTTGTCCTTGTGTCCGCTGCGTCACCAGCTCACCACGGTCAGGAACCAGCCAGAGTCCATCTGCTGCACCGACAGGAACAACAACTTCTGGAACTACTGGAACCAACGCCGTTGATGCTGACACCACCACAACTCAGGCTGGCAGCACAATGCCCATAACCTCATGGAACTTTGAAGTGTCAGGCATAGCCCTACTGGCTTTAGCCCAAACGTAGCAGAGTTTTCCTGCACAGCGAAGAAGCTAGTTGCGGCGGTAATGACTAGTCAGCTAGACTCAGAATAACTATTTACAGGATTTATTAAAAGGAAAAATAAAACCAGCAGAGTTTCTGCATACAAATAAAAGCAAAATAAATCCTCTCTTTCTCTCTCTCAAAACCATACACAGCACTTCTAACTCCTAACACACCTAACACCAAACTGTGCTAGCAATCCTAGATAACAGAGTAGAGTGCTGCTCGTTAACCAATCAGAGTGAGTAGTTTCTAGGTCAAGCAGACCTTGGCTTTCTGCCAAGAGTAAATTGACACTGCCTTGAGTTAATTGTTAGAAGCTAGAATCTGCAAGTTTCCCACGAGAACCAATTAACAGAAACTGAACAAAACATGCCCAGCTCCCTTAGCCGTTCCTCATAAGGCATCGTTACTCGGCAGTGTGCACATGCCAGAAAAAGGTGGCAGCCCTAATAATGCCGAAAAAAGGCAGCAAACAGGCTCAGGGCAGCTGGGGGGGGGGCAGCAGATCCAACTCCTGTGCTTTTTGGCGGGTGGGTGGCGACAGGAACGCAGCAGAGACGGACGAGGGGGAGGCCGTGGTGGGGCGGAATTTTCTGTTTTGCCTCCGGCAGCAAAATATCCTGGGCCAGCCCTGGCTCGAAATAGTATGTTTCTCTGCCAAACGTGTAAGAATGTCATTTTGCATATTGTTGTTGTTGTTTGTAGGGCAGGGTTACCTCAGTGAGAGTTGCTGCCCTCCCAGAAGCATTCACATACCATTGCTTTGTGGTGATAATGAGCCATCTCTCCCCAACCGCCGAAAACCCAAGATGTTCCTTTCTGAATAATAACAGGAACATGGTTTGCCAACAAGGCCTGAGAGGCATTCTTAAAATGAATGAAAAATTCAGCAAGTAATGCGTTGCAGCGGGGGATATATATATATATATATATATACGAAAGCATATATATATGCTTTCGTAGATTTTCACGGGTACAGGAATGCAGGTTTTGGTGTCTTCGGGTGTCTTCCCGTGTAAGAGTTGGGGTGTCTAGGCGACGTTTCGACGAGGTCTCACTCGTCATCTTCAGGCTGGTGCTTTCGGCTTCTTGTTACTGGAACAGAGCAGGATCTCAGTGTTTGAGTTCCTATAAATACTGTGGAGGGGGTGTGGTGTATTCCCAGAACGTTGGAGGCTATACACCACACCCCCTCCACAGTATTTATAGGAACTCAAACACTGAGATCCTGCTCTGTTCCAGTAACAAGAAGCCGAAAGCACCAGCCTGAAGATGACGAGTGAGACCTCGTCGAAACGTCGCCTAGACACCCCAACTCTTACACGGGAAGACACCCGAAGACACCAAAACCTGCATATATATATATATACACACACACACACACACACGAGAGAGAGAGAGAGAGACCTATTTTGCCTCCCCTGACAGCTGCCTTGTGCTGCACAGCTCACTTTCCCCCCTTTGAACTGCGCAATTTCTAATGACATATACGTCCTTTGAAGTCCGCTGCAGTACCAGAGGCATTTGTGTAAAGTGAGCAGTGCTTAGCCTGCAATTGCATTTTTTAATATATAAAAAAAACCCACAACAACTCCAAAATTCACCCTTGGTAATTGGAGATGCTTGTATAATTTGCTGAGGATTTTCAAGCGGTGGGAATACAGGGCTTAAATCGAAAAAATGGAACAACAGATTTGGCCATAGTGCTGACCCCAATCTGATTGGCATTACTGGATTCAAATTGGCACCATACA
The DNA here is from genome assembly GCF_965112155.1 of Podarcis liolepis. Lineage (NCBI taxonomy): Eukaryota > Metazoa > Chordata > Lepidosauria > Squamata > Lacertidae > Podarcis > Podarcis liolepis. The sequence goes on from NC_139567.1 coordinate 38,041,286, forward strand.
TTTAAAGCACTCTCCCCAAAGGATCCTGGGAATGGTAGTTTATCCTTAATGGAACTATCATTTCCAGCACCCTTGGACAAGGGATGTATACTTGACATGTATTGTGTGAATGCAGCCTGAGTCTGCCTGCCTTCATGTTTTCCTTGTTGTTTTCTGAGAAGCCCACTCACTGTTTCTGTTACGTACTAAAGTTCTCACCCTGGGCCAGCAGGGGGATACTGTAGATAGTTATGCAAATAAGGGATCGAAAGTGACATTCAGTGATTGGATAGTTTTAGAAAGTTGTTACAGTAACGTTGTACTGGAGCTCTATATAAGCAGGCTGACTGAACCCTTCAGTTCAGTTCTGTTCTGGCCTGAGAATAAATAAGAGCTGTTTGAAGAATCGTTGTGTCGTCTGATATGTTCACCCACAACTTAACAGTTTCAGTCTCAGGCCCCAAAACAGATCTCTTGGGAAGTAAAACAGAGAGAAAGTTGGCCACAGTTCCCACTAAAATCCAGAGAGGGCATAGGCTGGAAATGTATTTATCTATCTACAGCATTTACACCACTAAATGAGCTGAAGGAGCACTCTGAGAGCATCTTCCAAAAATATCAGTTCTAAGACGGTTCTTGCTCTCAGGCTCGCAATCTTAAAAGAAAAGAAAAGAAGACATGGCACACGAGGAAAAAGGAAGAGGAGGGAGGAGGGAAAAGCAAACTCAAGTACAAGTCCCTAAAGTTACAGGTCTTAAAGCTTCAGCTGATGCCAGTGGCGGTTCTGGCAGCCTTTCTGTTGATATGGAGCAGTATCTCATCTGAAGGACTCTTCTGAACCGAGATCAAATCCAGGAGCAGAGCTGGTGACAACATCCAGGAAACAGAAAAAAGCATGTGCCTTGAATGTGCTTAAATGGGGAGTTGCCTGTATCCTAAATCCATCACAGTCTCCGCTGACCTTCACTCCAAGGAAACCGAACCCCAAAAGAGTTCTTAGAACCCCTGGAGTCTCTCACTGCTCAGAAATGTGTAACTATCTGTATCCATATGCCATTCTTCCTTATTTCCTCCCTGGCGTGTGTTCTGCTACACAGTGGAGATGCAGGGCCTGGGGTGATCATTCAGCCTTAAAGCAGGAAATGTCCTACAGGGGCCTTAACTAACCAAAACAACTAATATGCCGCTTTCTAAGGAAAGGTGCTCCCCAGGGCAGGAAGGATTTCTTTGTTATGGCTGTGCCGCAGTCACACCACAGAGGCTTGCGAATGCACACCTCCGTGCCCCCTTTTGCACTACAAAACACTAATTGGAAAGGTAATTGCCACATTAAGATGCAAGGCTCCCACACAAAGCACAAAGGCTGTGATTTGCAACACTGAGTCACAGCTGAGAAATCGTGCAAAATGAATGAACGGTCCCTTTCCCATTCATTCATTCATTCATAAAAGTTACCTGGCTCGTCTTGTGTAGTTATCCTACTGTCCTTGGATGGCTTTAAAAGGAGATGAGAAAAAGTTATGAGGATAAGGGCACCAGAAACAAATTTTGGGGCGGCAAGACAGAAGAAGGGGCAAAGTATATTTCTAGGAGAGTGAGTTGTGATCCCCAAGTTAAGATCTCTGAAAGAGAAGTAACGGTATATGTTAATGACAGGAGTCCAGCAGACTCTCCAAGTGTCCCTATTTTCCAGGGACAGTCTTGGATTTACAGAAGCCATCCCGGTTTCTGATTTGATCTTAGGATGTCCCTATTTTACCATCAGAGAAATGTTCCAGGGTATGGAGTTATGCGACCCCTGAGCCAAGGAGATAAGTACCCCTACAACCTTTAAAAGACGTCTGAAGGCAGCCCTGTATAGGGAAGTATTTTTTAATGTTCAATGTTTCATTATGTTTTTATATATGTTGGAAGCCGCCCAGAGTGGCCGGGCCAACTCAGTCAAATAGATGGGCTGGAAATAAAAAAAAAATTATTATGGAATAGGACATCCATATTTTCATAGGAGAAATGTTGGCAGGTGAGTCCAACACTGGGGGGGGGGGAAATGGGGATGCATGCTCTTTGTTTGGGGAGTGCTTCCCCCCTGCCCCCCCGCCCTGGTGCTGTCCATGCTAGTCACAATGGCTGTGATGCACCTCCACTGGTCAGAGGCAGTGTGTGTTAAGTTGTGGGTGAACATATCAGACGACACGGCTATTCTTCAAACAGCTCTTGTTTATTCACAGGCCAGAACAGAACTGAACTGAAGGGTTCAGCCAACCTGCTTATATAGAGCTCAACTACAAGGCAACAGTAACAACTTTCTGTAACTATCCAATCACTGAACGTCACTTTCAATTCCTTATTTGCATATGTGGACCTGAGTGAAAACTATCCACAATATCCCCCTGCTGGCCCAGGGTGAGAACTTCAGTACACAACAGTGTGCCTCTGAATAACAATTGCTAAAGACCCCAAAGGGGAGGGTGATGTTAGGCAGATCTAGGCTTTCCAGGTGCATCTGGTCGGGCACCATGAGAACAGAGCGCTGGACTAGAACAGCTTTGATCTAGCACACCTCTTATATTCTTCAGCACCCCACCCCTTCTTAGGGTACTTGGTCTTGAAATGAGACTTGGACAGACAGAACTTCAATTAGAGGACTGCCCCCTCTCAGACATGTCCACCCTCATGTGCAGAAATATGATGAGGCTGTATGGCATTTCTGCTGCCTTTTTTGGGGGGGGGGGGACAGGGCAGATCCAGGCGAAATGAAGCATCCATTTTTAACCCACTTGGGGGGGGGGGGAGTTTTAAGACTGAGCATACTGGAGTCAAAGGCATGTGAAAAAACATCTTCGGTTTGGCAAAGATCATGGCCTTTGTATTTAAAGTTTATACAGCCGCCACGAAGCACTCAGAGTTTACACATTATGCAAAAGAGAACAATCAGCAGCACTGTGTTGTGAAGGCAAAATTGCAGCTTTTAGGCAGATAGATGGTTGCAAATATACCCAGGTGTTTTTTTGTTTTGCTTTTTTCAGTCATTTGTGTGTCTGTGACTAACATGGAGGGAGAGGGAAATGCAAGGAGCAAAAGAAGGAAGGGGGAGACAACAATTTAGGGGGACGGTGAAGGGATAAAAATATTTAATGTAGCGGATAATAATTTAAGGCTCAGCAGAGGGATAGTGGAGATTATACAAGGAGATTAATCTGAAGCTCATAGTGTTTCCCCACCCACCCTCCAGAACAGAAGCTTGTGTTACAAATCTCAATGCATATAACGTGCTGTGCAAACCGAGGCACTTAAAACAGCGACCGCCAGTATCGTTGAGTGTCTGTGCCAGCCTTTGCCAATGAGCTGCTCTCCGGATATTTTGGACTACTTCAGCCCCAGCCAGCAATATCCAGCTGTGTCACAGTTTCGTGGCTTGCTTACTTTCAGACTTAAGTCCTACGAGCTAAATGCCAAGCTGCAACCAGGGGGCGCTCGAGGACGTGCAGCGCCTGCCCAGAGAACCGAATTCCAACGCCTGGCCAAGCGGGTCTTTCCACCACAGAGACGTCACAGCCTAGAGCAGCACCCACTGAGTTTCGGTCACGGCTAATGGCGGCTTTTCCCTTCTCCACCGGAAGTTCCGGCCGCGCGGCTCCGTCGCCGTGGCAACCGGCAGCCGAGCTGGGATAATGGCGGCCGAGGCCGCAACGCTAAGAGAGGGAGCGGCGGGGCTTGAACCCGCGCCCTTCCTGAAGCGCTACCTCGCCCGTCTTAGCGCCCTGCGGCTCGGGGGCGACGCCAGCCAGGTCCCGGGAGGCGACAGCGGCCGCCGCACTGAGCTCCACCTGCTCTTCGACCAGCTCATCTCCGAGACTTGCGGGCCGGGGGGAGCGGGGCCGGGGGCGCCGAGGCCGGAGGTGAGGGGGCTGAAGAGGAGGAGGAGGGTGTAGAGGTGGGCGGGGGCGCATGAAGTGGGGAACGGGGGGCAATGGGGGCAGGAGGGCGGAGAGTCCAGGACGGGAGAGACCGGGGTTCAAATCCTCCCCGAGCCATGAACCTGGGTGGGCAACTTACGATGGGCTAGTCTCTCTTCCCTCACCCTCCCTCGCAGGGTCGTCGTAAGGATACAAGGTGAAGTGGGGTCGGGTTGTCAGCTCCTTGGGAGGAAAGGCCAACTGGAAACGCATATTCTGTTCTGAGAACCGCACTAAGACCTGGTATAGGGCGGCAAAGGTAAAGAGACCCCTGACCATTAGGTCCAGTCGTGACCGACTCTGGGGTTGTGGCGTTCATCTCGCTTTATTGGCCGAGGGAGCCGGCGTACAGCTTCCGGGTCATGTGGCCAGCATGACTAAGCTGCTTCTGGCGAACCAGAGCAGCGCACGGAAACGCCGTTTACTTTCCCGCTGAAGCGGTACCTATTTATCTACTTGCACTTTGACGTGCTGAATTCAAACTGCTGACCTTCTGATCGGCAAGTCCTAGGCTCTGTGGTTTAACCCACAGTGTCCCCCGCGTCTCCGTATAGGGCGGTATATAAAGTCAATTTTAAAAATAAAAATTTAAAAATCTTGAGTGTGTTTTACTTGGCAGGATGTCTGTGAACTACTTGTTCAGGCTTGCAAGCTTGTACCACTTAATCAAGAACATCTTGTCAACAAAGTTTGCCAGCTGATTCATCACTTGCTCAACAGATTTCCGGTAAGAAAATTAATTTCTCCCACCCCGGCCTCCCCTACTTTCTGATCCAGTGTGTGAATTGAAGCTAGGTGTGCGTTCACACACATGTGCAATGTTCGTGCCCCCATGTGGTTTTTGCACAGCTGTCTCTGGGACCAGAGAACTGAATGGTTCTTGCGCTGCAGTATTTATTATAAGGAGGATCATGAGTGGGTGATTGAGAGGGGCTTCAGCTGGTTAGCCTGGAGAGCTGCTGCCAGTCGGAACAGGCAGTATTGGGCTAGGTGGACAACTAGTCTGATCTCAGGTAGTTTCCTGAGCAAGTATAAAGTTTCGCACATTGGGGCAAGAAGTCCTAACTTCATATGAATGGGGTCTGAGATTTGGGATTCACAGTGAATAACCGTGTGAGAATGATGACTCATTATGCGGCATTTGTGAAAAAGGCAAACACCATGTTTAGGGAGGGTTAGATAAATTTTTGATACCGTTCCTTTCAATACAAATCTATGATGTGACTACTTTTGGGGTGCTGTGGGCAGTTCTGGTCTCCTCACCTCAAAAAGGATATTGTAGAGCTGCAAAAGGTGCAGAAAAGGGCAACAAATAAGATCAAGGGGCTGGAACAATTCTCATATGAGAAAACGTTTAGGACTTTTTAATTTAGGAAAAGGTAAGGCGAGATGTCCTAGAGGTTTAAAACAATTTATTTCTACAATTGCAGGTTATAGTTGATGAGGAGAGTCTGAAATATCTTCTGCCTTATTTTATCTCTGCGCTGAAGCAGTGCAGCACTTGGACGCATGTTGAAATCCTGCAGGCCTTGGCAGCTTCTGTCTACAACACTGGATCTAAGTGCCAAAAGGTGGGTTGAGAACAAGGTGGAACCATTCCCCTATCAGTCATCTGGTGTCAGGATGATGCAGGGCCAAGGAGCCTTAGCAGTTGCCAAGGGGGGTGTCTGAGGATGTCATGTTGGGGCCCCTCATCATTGTTCTATTTTTATCTTTCATGCAGCTGAGTATTAATCTGTTTTGGCTTCAGGATATTATGAGATACTATGAGAAATTAAGCCGTTTTCATTTGAATAATAATAATAATAATAATAATAATAATTGGATCATGTATCTAGCAGTGTGGGGACTGGTACTTTATATTTTTAGTATCTTCCGGATTTGCTGGGTGAAAATGGACTTCTGGTGCAACTCAGCAGCCCTGCTCAGACCGACACCGAGCTCAAGAGGGCTGCAGTGCTTAGCATGGCAAATCTCTGCCTCAGGTAAGGAAAACCGCTCTGGTGGTGTCTTTTTTTCTCTGTAATAGACGTTCTCGCCTGCTCTGATTTGGGTTTAACTGCTTGTTGTTGTTTTTTAGCACACCTGGGCAATCATGTCTGGAGGAACCTTACAGAGAACTCTGCTTTCAGGTTTTTCTTAGTGTCTTACAGTCTTCAAAAGGATCTGGGGTGGATGACATCACCTTTTGCATGGTAAGCAATTGTGGCCCTTTTGTCTGAGACACACTGGTAAGCAGCAACTTTCCTGATCACTTCTGGGGATGGTTTCCTCAACAGTAAAATGCAGCAATGCCCTACAGCAATGTCCCTTTTATTTAACAATAACATTCCTTTCCCCAAGCCTAATTGCTTTGGAGCAGGGTAAGAGTCTGCATGTGTGTTGAACATACATGTATGTTTGTGGTGTACTTGTGCCATTTTTGACACCACCTGCTCTGTCCATGCCTGCTTTTCATTTTGGCTCCACCTGTTGCTGGCATATGGCTCCCTGAAGGTTGTGCATGTGGGAAAGTGGCCCTTGGGCTGAAGAAGATTCTCTGTGCCTGTCTTAAATTGTGGTCAACCTATTGCAGAAGGAGCATATCGGCTTTCCTTGCGGTCATGTTTTGGAAAAAGTGCTCCAGGTTGTCGGAAAGAAGTGTTTTCCTTGTCCGAAGTGCAAAAAATCTCTTAACTGGAACTGGGATGACATATAATGGAGTGCATATGCTCTGTTTCACAGTTATATCCCTCTCCAATGAGTTTGCTTGGAACTCATAATTAGTTGGCCAACTCCTATTACTTTCCTGTTTTTAATGTTGCAGATCTTGCTGGTGGAACAATCTGATAACATTTTGAAATTGATTTAATATGCAGTCCTGTATCATAGGCCCAAAGATTCTTGTTTGGTCAAAGCCACATGCTGAGCTTATGACTAAATTTGGGTGTGATGCTGTGAAATACTTTCTGGCTTTTGGGAAAGATTTGCAGATGAAATTTAATGAAATTTAATGCTTTACACTAATTGTATCATGTGCTACAACACTGTGACTTCAGACAGTGCCATGTTGATGGGCCAAGTGGCTAATGTTATTGTTCTCTCCCTCACCCCCACCCCCGGTCTTCTAGTTGTTGCAGAACGCCTTGAAAGGAATCCAGTTACTCTTAAATGGTGGGAAGATGAAGTTGACACAAACTGATCGCCTGGGTTCCCTTCTTGCTGTATTAAAGGTGACTTGTTTAAAATGGAAGTCCTATCCCCCTTTGTCACAGAGGAAGGTGAACTTTCTGGCCAGGATGCTTCTCATAATCTGCACTGCAAATACAGTGGTGCCTCGCAAGACGAAAAGAATCCGTTCTGTGATTCTCTTCGTCTAGCGGTTTTTTCGTCTTGCGAAGCAAGCCCATTGACGGATTAGCGGATTAGCGGCTTTTAGCAGCTTTTAGTGGCTTATATGCTGATCGGATCAGCTGATAAACGGCTTAACGGCTTAGAAAAAGGGGGGGGGAGGGAAAAAAACCAGCAGGAACTCGCAAGACATTGTCGTCTTGCGAAGCAAGCCCATAGGAGATTCGTTTTGCGAAGCACCTCCAAAACGGAAAACTCTTTCGTCTAGCGAGTTTTCCGTCTTGCGAGGCATTCGTCTTGCGGGGCACCACTGTACTTGTCTTAGCAATAGATCCTGCCTTTCAATTTCCTGTATTCCATTCTTGCAGTCTGCTTTTGAAATTCCTTCACTTTCTAGGACTAGATTTGTGTCTTGAGTTTGAACATCATGATAAAACTATAGTGTATCGAAGCATTTCCAAACATGGTGCTCTCTAGATCTTTTGGACTACAGTTGGGATGTTGGGAGTTTTAGTCCAACGACATCCAAAGTACATCAGATGGGGAAGTCTGGTGTATCAGGACAGAAATGAGCCTCTCCCCCCGCTCCCAGGTTTGAATGCTGCCCTGTCCCCTCTCCTTTATTGCAGCTGCAAGGAAGACTTGGGAAACTCTCACTTCCATTTTTTTATTAACCATCATTTGTGTCACTTTAATCAGCAAACTTGTTAATCTATGGTCATTTGAAAAAAGTCCACTATAAACCATGGATTATTAAAGCAACCTTTCCCACAAACCATAGTTAAGATTAGCCACAGTTTAGGGCTAAACTCACTAACCTAAAACGAAAGCAAAAAGCTCCTGATCTCTCTATGGTTGTGCCAGAGGAGAGACAGGGAACACGTGAGCCTCTGGTGGAGGTTAGACTAATTCCCATTACGATAAACCATGGGTTTCTTCATCATCATCTTCTTTTACATTTGAGTGCAGCTTATGTGGGCAGTTTCTAGCTGGGCATTTTCAGCTGAGTTTGCATGGATAGATTTGGTTGGCATGCTTTAAAAATCCTACAAGGAAGTTTAGAGTAGCAAAGCTGCGTGTTTTTTTTAATGTATAGTGAGAAATCTGAATTTAGGAATGTTTAGCAAAAGAATTAGGAGGGATGACACAGGAATCCAGAGGCACCTTGAAGAAAGAGGAGGGTAGCTTTTGACTGGAGCCACTGAAGTAGACCATTTCCAAAAAGAAGAAGGGACCCACTGAGCATTGATTTGCTGTCACCAAATAATGCAATTCTCATGGGGGGTGGGGTGTTGTTTCTCATTTTAGAAGTGCATGTTCCATGGGCTTCCTGGACTGAACATAGAAATGCCGGCCGTTTTATATCCAGCATTGCTTCCTCAATATGACAGCAGGTCGCCGGACAAGCAGGAGAAGTCAGAACTGAGAAATGCTAAAATGACTGGGGTAAACATATTTTTGTATTGATCTTTCATTTGTGTACACCTACCATTTAAAAATAGCTCAAACTCTGCATCCGCACAGACTGAGCACATTTTTAATACACTCGCTGGCCTCTGCTTCACCATGTTTTAAGGATGTCTAGGCAATGACACTTTGCGACAAAGGACAGGAAGGGCAGGGGGTCATCTATAAAAGAGAATAGTGAAAATACATGCCATGCACTCCCTTGGTTTGTATGCTTGTCTAGAATCATTAATCTCTAAATGCATGGGCGTTTACAGAGTTCAGGGGAAGGAGAGGCAGGTTAATGGGTGGGATATGCTTTTGTTTCAGTACAGATGACTGTTTTAACTACAAGCTGAGTTTCAGCATGGCCTTGGAATCAGGTTTTGGCAAAGGAGGCTTGAGGGGGAGTTTGAAGGGAATAAGCAAAGAGGCTGGATTTACCCTTTTAAGAATGTTTTGCCTACTTTGAAGGGGGGCAGACCTTCCTCAGAAAAAGTTGTGTGCTGGTTAACCACATGAGCTCTGAGCTAGAAGCTTCTGGTTCAAATAGCACCTCAGTGTACAGGGTGAGCTCAGCCAAAGCACTTTTTATTGGTCACAGTGTCTCCTCTGTAATACGGGGAGTGTGTGTGTTTGTGTAGATTTAGACTGAATCTGGTAGCCAGCTATTTCTCCTTGATTCCTTGTGCATCCAAGATTAGACTGTTTAGTCAGATTGTTGCCAGATTCAGAGTGACATTGCATTTTATATTTTCCATTATGTCCGGAGTTAATAATGTTGATCTCCTCTACAGAGTCATTGGGATTTCTGGGGGAAAGTGTTAAGCTCTTTGAGCACTCAGGAAAAGCATTACTCACATACATGTTGGTGATCAAATTTTGTATATGAATGACATTTCTGACAAGATGCTTTCTTAGGCATGCAGGAATAAAACCTTAAATTGTGCTGAAGAGGTATGGGGAAGTTGATTTACTCTGGCTGCTGATGCAGATTATTCATGTTTCGTTATATAAAACCACAACTCTGATTACCCCTCTCTGTGCATGATTCTCTTCTCAAACAACAGAGCAGGAAGAAAAAGCCCAAAGGGAAGCAGAAGAAGGGAAAGTTGGAAGAAGAGCTGAAAGGGCAGCCAGAAAGTGACAGAGGAGGTAAACCAGAGAAGCAGAAGTTACATGGAGATGCACTGCAAGATTCTGATTCAGATGTCTGGAATGGAGCTTCCAGTGACATACACTCGTCATTTGGGAATGACCATGTACCTCTGAGTGCTTTGGGCTGGAAAAGAATTAGCAGCAGCGACTCAGAGTATTCTGATGCTGAAGGGGGGATGCAGAGTAAAACAAGGTTGGTGTAAGCCTATAAGGTATACTTTCAGATTATTTTTAACACTATTATTGTATGGTTTTTATCTTTTCGATGTTGTAAACCACTTTGATATCTTTTATGATTTAGTGGTATATAAATACTTTTTATAAATAAATAAATAAATCTAATCCAGGTTTTTAAATCCATTATCTGTTCTGTGCAGCTAAAAATGTATTCTCTTGTTTTGTGCAAGGTCTTTCCTAGCGAAAGTTCGTCAAGGGGCTTTAACTTGCTTCCTTTCCACTGTGAAATCGATAGAGAAGAAAGTCCTCTATGGTTACTGGTCCGCGTTCGTTCCCGATGTGCCTGGAATAGGAAGCCCACAGTCTGCATCCTTGATGACTATTGCTTTAAAAGATCCTTCTCCAAAGGTAAGAAGTTCACTGGCAGCTGTAGACTTTCGCTGGTGGACTTTCATTCTTGGTTTATCCAACCTGACCATGTCAGCCCTGCTTGTCCTCTTTATCCCTTGAATACCCAGCTTTGGTACTAGCACTTGTGACTTGTGGTAACACAGAGGTAGGCTTTTGCACTGGTGGCTGAACTATGAGAGGCCTCATCAGTATTGGCATTCCGCTGGCTCTTCCACCTGTTTGGGAAGTCCCAAGTTCAAGGAAAGTCTTACCTAATCTAATAGGTTTTTTTAAAAACTATTAACACTTTATAACAGGCTTGTTTTTGTGTGTGTTCTAATTGTGCATGGATTTCATAACTGATCTTGTAAACCACTTAGAAGCCATTTTGATGTGTAAGCGATCTTATTTTATTATCATTGTTATTAAGTTGTAGGGAGCTGCTTTATACCAAGTCAGACACTTTATCAGTCTAGCCCAGCATTGTCTACTTTTGACCAGCCATGGCTCTCCAGGGTCTTTCCCCATTGCCTGATCTCTCTTCCTTCTAACTAGGAGGTGGTAGGGATCAAACCCAGGACCATCTGTCTGTAGCGTCTTTGCCTTACCACTGAGCTATTGTCCTTCCCATGATACGAATCCCTCCCTCTTCCAGACACGGGCCTGTGCCCTCCAAGTTCTCTCAGCCATCTTGGAAGGCTCCAAGCAGTTCCTTTCCATTGCTGAAGATGCAGTTGATCACAGGCGAGCCTTCACACCCTTCTCGGTTTCCATTGCATCCAGCATCCGAGAGCTCCACCGCTGTCTGCTGCTGGCCTTGGTGGCTGAATCCTCTTCCCAGACGCTCACCCAAATAATCAAGGTAAACCTTTGCCTGCAGGAATTCCCTTCATGTTGTCAGTTCTACTAGTTTGCTCGCCAGCAGGTTTTAAAAGTAATTTTTTGCAGCATGCATCGGTTCTCCAGCAGTTGTGCAGATTCTCATAATCAGTGGCTATTAGCCATGATGGCTATGCTCTTGTTGCTAATCTACAGACAACCAGAAATATTACTAAGCCTATTACTGCTACTAGTCCTTGCCCAAGACAGTCCTTCTGTAGGTACTAATGCACAAGAAGCATACATGGTGTCTACCTTTTAAGTGACTTGCTAACACCTTCTCTTTTCCTTGCACGTTTCCAGTGCCTTGCCAATCTGGTATCGAACGCGCCATACAGCCGTCTGAAGCCTGGGCTGCTGACAAGAGTATGGCACCAGATAAAGCCGTACATTAGACACAAAGGTACGCGCAGGTCCCAGTTCTCCTTGGGGGTATGGGTTTGTCCCACAGTCTTGCATGTTAATGGTCTTCTGTGTATTAAACTTCCATTCTGAGAAACTGACTGCTGCATTATGGCATGTAACCCAGCGGTGTACTTGTGAGTTGCTGCCGGAAACCCTGGGGAATGGTGTCAAATATTTCTGCTCCACGAATTGGAGCCCCCCCCCCCCAATTTGGGTTGTCAACTGGCAGCGAGCCAAGGGGAGTCACATTTGGCCCTAGGGCTTCCAGTTGCTGATCTCTGCATATTAAGACTTACCATGACGCCAGAGTATACAATGCATACAAGGTAGTGGCCTGACCCTTGGCCTTACTGCAGCTGCCTCACAGGTGCTCTTTGTTTCTTTCTACTAGATGTTAACGTTCGAGTGTTAAGCCTCACACTGCTAGGAGCCATCGTATCGGCTCAGGCTCCTTTGCCGGAGGTTCGCCGCCTTTTGCAGCTGCCCAGCTCTTCAGGGCCCAGTGATGGCCGCTCTGCCATACCGCATTCAGCTACATGCTCTGGCGTACCTGAATGGCGCAAAGAAGCCCCAGCAGCTCCAGAAGAGGAGCCCCTTGCTGTGGAAAACGAACCAGCAGAGCCCTGCTGGCTCCTAAATCTCTGCATCTCTCTGGTTGTGCTGCCCAAGGAAGACAGCTACTCAGATAGCGACACCAGCTGCCTGCCAGCCACTAGCATATATGAACCCTCTCCAGTTCGGCTGGAGTCCTTGCAGGTAAGTCAGTGAGGCTAGATGACCAGAATGGTAGCCACCTTCTTCCTACAGTTTAAACAAGGGAGTCCTCTGGCACATTGAAGACCATAGCTCAGTCGGAAAGCACATGCCAGCCCACCTGTTGATCACCTGATGTCACAGGGAAGTTGGTTGCAAGGTGCTGCCAAAATGAAGTTTCCTCCCTCCGTTTTAGTAGGCGTTTCCACGCAAAAACCCATCCTGAATTAGGCTTCAGCCCCAACTTATCAACTGCTCAATTGGGGGCTATTACATTATGGTGCTCTGGCTGTGCCCATTGAGAACAGCCAATACAGGAATTATCCCTGTCTTCCTGCCCATCAGGTGACATTTCAAGTGACATCAGCTGATAAGCAGGTGGGTGTGGTTTTGGAGAAATGGCCTTGCGGACCAAATTAGACCCAGGACTAAGCTACATTAATTTTTTAAAAGTAGTTATAAATGCATTATAACACGGTGACAATAGATGGTGTAGAGCTGAAATCGGAACACTATGAAATTTTCCATTGTGAACTTTAAAACAGTTTTTTGCAGAGTGTTTTCAGAGCTTTTAAAATTGCGGTTTAGATGCAGCCCTACTGACAGTCCAGGATTGGCCGATGACCCAGAGGATTCCCACTGGTGGAGGAATGTAGCTGCCTATGTTTATCTGACACATGCTCTTCTCTCCATCTTTATCTATTACAGGTCCTAGCCCTACTTGTCAAGGGGTATTTCTCAGTCTCCCAGAGCTATCTGCTAGAGCTTGGTGAAGTGGCTTGTAAGTGCATGGAGGAAACAGATCCATCCATCCAGCTCCATGGGGCAAAAGTAAGAGCTTGTAGAGTTTGTCCAATGTTGGTGTTGTAAGGTAAAAAAAAAAACTTCTGTCCAAACTTCTTTGGTTCCAGATAAATGCACTTTTTTGTTCGTTAAATTCATATATATTCAGCCTAGCTCTTTGAGCAGTTTACAAACCCATGTAATAACAAATCAAAATTTAAGAAATGGCAATAAAGACAGCAACACCAATTTATGAATAACACTGGTGTGTGTTTGTGGAGGAACCTAGCATAAGAAGAGCAGCTAAAATCTAAAAACCTGCAAGAGGAATAATTTGGTTCAAGCATCTAAAAGTACCAGATGACTGTACTCCTTGCGTTTAAGAGACCTGTAAGAACAGAAGAGCATTCTTCACCTGGCTGGTAAAACACTATTGTGTGGTTGGCAGACGAGCATCTATGTGGAGGGCATTATACAAGTTAAATTCCATAGCTGAAAAGGCCGTCCAGTTAAGCTAACAGCAGCTTCCATATTATAACTTGAAAAACAACATTTAAAGGACACCACAGCAACATATATATTCTGACTGCCTTGTCGTCATTTTTCCTGGAGGTTTTTTATTTTCTAAATTGGGGAGAATGGGAATTAGTCGATAAGACAGATCAATAAGAAAGTTACCTGGGGCCGCATGATGTTTTGTTCCATACGCTTGTGGATGTATTTCAGTTTATTCATTTTCCGTGTTTGTTTGTGTGTGTGTTTGTTTTTTTTGTCAGCTCCTGGATGAGCTTGGTGTCGGTATAATACAGCAGCACAAGTCAGATGAGGCTGTCACTGCAGATCAACGTGTGCCTGTCGACCTGGTGTGTATAATATGCATGTGGTTGATTCCATTTTTCAAGCTTTTGAAACAGTGTCTGAATGTAGATCCTTTGTTTAGCAATAAATGAATGGGTGAAGGGTCTGGAAACCACCTCTTGTGAGGAGTAGTTGGCAAGAAACTGGGTATCTTTAGACAGGAGTAGAGAGGATTAAGGGGAGACATGATATTATGCCTACTGGTTTAAGGTGACTGCCACACAGAAGGAACAGACTTATTCTCTGTTACTCTAACCAGCAGGGTTAGAACTTAATGGATGGAAACTTACAAGGAAGCAGAATTTGGTGAAGTCTCAACATAAGCCTCCTTACAGCTAGAACTGGAGGATTCCCTTTCACTGGATGTATTTAACAGACAGTGCCTAGACAGTCTCCTGTTAGGGACGCTCTCATTGCACCCTGCATTGACTGAGTGATCTCTTCCAGTGCTGTGATTCTATGTAGCAATTTACTGAAAGACTCCTAGGGGTTATAACTGCAACCAGGCTTTTGCTATCCCTGTAGGTTGTAACATTCTGGACTAGAATGCTGAATGGACCCTTACTGGGCGCACTCCAAAACGCCCAACATCCAACACTTCAGACCAGCTCTTGCAATGCTCTCTCTTCCATCTTACCAGAAGCTTTCAGCGGTCTCCCGGTAAGCATGTTGCTAAGCTTTACATGTCAGTATTCCTGTGGGAATGAAAGAGGCAAAAAGTAGGTGGAGCAATGGATGTAAACGTTGCCTTGGTAAGGATGGCTGGTTTCTTCCTCTCTGTCATCCAAGCAAGCAAGATGCTGCATTGTCAGGGACCACAGACACATTCCAGCCTGGCAAAAAGCATTCAAGGAGGGTGTGATTCAAGGCTGGTGAAAGGGATGGCCTGGGGTGAGAGGTTGTGGCTGCGCAGGGGTGTGTGGCTCAGGGTGAGGTTCCCCTGGGCTCCAGGTTCTTCAACCCTGCTGGACACCAGGATACAAACCCTCCAATGTGGTTTGCCATGATGCCTTTACTGTGGCTCACTGTTACTTTCTTTAAAATCCCTTGGCAGTACCTTCAGTCTGTTAGACTTCCATATTTTCTGGTTTTTGTTTAACGTTACCATTTTAACCCTGGGCTGAAATCCTTTCAACAAAATGAGTTTGGCTGTGTGATGTTTGACTGATGACTTCTCTCCTTTTGCTGATGGGCAGGGCGACAAGCAAATCCTCTGCATCACTATTCTTCTTGGGCTCAACCACAGTGAGAATCCACTGGTGAAAGCTGCTGCTGCTCGTGCGCTTGGGGTCTATGTTGTCTTCCCGTCTCTCCAGCAGGTCATAGTTTGATCTCTGTTTCCTCTGTTACTTTTGGTTTTGCTCTGTATCTTTTTATGAAATGGGAACAGTGTTGTTAAGTCTAGCCTTGTAAATAAGCCCACAAAACTTACTAATGGGGGGGGGTTGTGGGTTTTTTTTGCTGTTCTGCTTTTTCCATGCAGATGAAACCTTCTAACTTTGAGCTACTAGACTCCTAAACTCAGGGTCACCAAGTGAAATCCAAGGCAGGCAAGATGTAATTCTTCACTCAACATAAGAATAATAATTTATATAGGAGCATAGCAAAAGCCCTGCTGGATCAGGCAAGTGGCCCATCTAGTCCAACAACAGCAGGTTAAAAAGAGCACACTGGATCAGGCCAATGATCTCTCTAGTTCAGCATCCTGTTCTCACATTCGCCAACCAGATGCCTATTTGGAATCTGACAAGCAGGACCTGAGCACAGTGGTGATCTCCCTGCCTGGGATTCCCAGCCATTGGTATTCAGGGTCATAGGGTTTCTGACAGTAGAAGATAGATTTTAGATAGGCAACTTCAGGGATGAGAAGAGGGCTGATTCCCCTTTAAAGCTGTCAGAACAAGAGGCCAGCACCACATCTTATGACAGTGAGTTCCATGAGAGGATGAGGTCTGCTAGTGTGTTCAGTCTCTCACTTTGCTGTGGCATTGACAAGTGTAGTCCTCTGTCCTATTTTAAATCAGTCTTCAGCGTTTTAATTTACAAAACGTTAAACATGTGCTGTGGGTCATTTAAATTGTATCACTTACAAAATGCATATACAGTGGTGCCTCGCAAGACGAAATTAATCCGTTCCGCAAGTCTCTTCGTCTAGCGGTTTTTTTGTCTTGCGAAGCAACCCTATTAGCGGATTAGCGGTTTAGCGGATTAGCGGCTATTAAAGGCTTAGCGGCTATTAAAGGATTAGCGGATTAGCGGCTAAAAGGCTATTAGCGGCTTAGCGGCTTAGAAAAAGGGGGGGAGCGGAAAAAAATCGGAACACTTGCAAGACGTTTTCGTCTTGCAAAGCAAGCCCATAGGGAAAATCGTATTGTGAAGCAGCTCAAAAACGGAAAACCCTTTCGTCTAGCGGGTTTTCCGTCTTGCAAGGCGTTCGTCTTGCGAGGCACCACTGTACAGTGGTACCTCGGTTCTCAAACTTAATCCGTTCCAGGAGTCCATTTGACTCCCAAAACCATTTGAAAAGGTACAGCTTCTGATTGGCTGCAGGAGCTTCCTGTACTCAAGTGGAAGCCATGTCAGATGTTCGGCTTCCGAAAAACGTTCACAAACCAGAGCACTTACTTCCTGTTTTGGGAGCCGATTTGTTTTGGCAGCTAAGCCCTTCGAGAACCAAGGTACAACTGTACACTAACCCTTACAACTGCAAATTTCATGGTTCTTTTTCACTGCCATGAAAATGTTTAAATGCATTCATATCCATGTTGAATTTCTGACTTGCATAGAAAATGAAAGGGGTCCAAAGGCCCTCAATATCTTCAGTTTTTTCTCCTCTTCCACCACCACACACAAATGCAAATTCTGTCACTTTTGCCATGAAAGTCTTAATTAAGCCACCCGTAAAATCACTACTATATTTGCACCAATGTCTTCAGCCTCTTCAAATTTTGGACCTTTTTGCTCTTAGCTTCTGTCAACACGGGACTGAAGCAAGTATACAGGTCTAGTTACACATCACCCTACTTGGGTCCTGGACAAATGTCCCCCTTCTCCAGTGGGTGGGACGTGGATATTATAAATTTCTCGTGTATTTAACTGAGTATATACTCAGTATATGCTCACTTGACAATCCTTTGGGCTCTCAAAGCACAGCTTGAGATCAGCATTTCTGTTCAAACCTCACGTCTATGTTTGCAAGTCCTTTAGTAAGCAGGCTGCTCTTTCAGAGAGCACTTCTAAGCTAAACAGCTGAAGCTAAAAAGAGAGTGTGTGTGGCTTTTTTTTCTTTAAATTAAATAATAGTAATGGCAAAGAAAGGAGAAGACAAATGGAGCGTGACACTGAAGAGCAGATTAGAGTTGTAAGGTCACTGGGGAGTGCTGAGAAGCAATTAATTTAATGATAGGTTGTGATTAGTGAAAGGATAAGATTAGCGGTTTGGGGTAATTGCACTTGATTTTAAGTAGCTGGAGCACCAATTAGATGAAAATGTACTCAGAGGCCCTTGTAGTATCAGGAGACCAGTGAAGTTTGGGCACCTCATGCAACCCGTCAGTAATTAACAATCAATCAATCAATCAAGGTGACGGGGTATATTGGATAAAATGTAATACAGTGTCCGTAATATGTAGAGGAAGGCCAACTCTGCATTTAGTGATGCACCGGATAGTCATAGGCAACCAGGAATTCTGTGCAGGCAACCACTCCATTCTTCTTCCACCAACCTGCTGCTAAGAGGCCAGTAGCCTGTGATTCCTTGCCTACCAAGGAGCAGGGGGCTTCCTTTCCTTCATGGCCAACATGGAAATGCAGGCTATTAGCCTCTTAGCAGCCTATTAAAGTTTGCAGGCTAGTAACTTCTGCAGGCTTCTTTACAAAGCTGAAGGAAGGTTGGCTTTTTAAAAGCTTAAATCACTAGGGCAACTCTGCCACAGGAGTAGTGACCATGCCAAGAGGAATAAAATTAACTCCATATCCAGAGTCAGCATAACTCCCACTTGCTGGGGATAAACAGGGGAGAGATATTGCCTTCCTGCCCTTGTAGGCTTCTTGAAAACACGCAGCCGACAGCTGTTTTCATACAGAATGTTGGTGGACTACAACACCCCTCATCCCTTACCATTAACATGCTATCTGAAGCTTATGGGTGTTTTAGACCAACATCCGTAGGGCTACAGCTTCACCGCTGGCTTATTGGCTCTCCAGTTTTCTTCTTCTGCCCCCATTTCCTGTCCTTTCTCATGGTCCAGACCCTGTTCAGTTCTCTCTAATTGCTCCATCCCTCTCATGGGTAACCATAAGAGCAGCTTGGCCAGTCGTAGGTAGAAGCAGGGTAAGAATGCTCAGCCAGTGACAACCAGCAGGAGAATTTAAGAGGAGCCTGGTGGATCAAGCCAGTGGTCTATCTAGTCCAGGATCCGGTTCTCCCCAGATGCCTATAGGGATCCTTTCTGCCTGTGGTTTCCAGCCACTAGCATTCAGGAGCCTACTGCCTCGGACAGTCGAGGCAGAACTTAGCCATTGTGGCTTGTAGCCATTGATAACCTTCCCCGAATTTGGCCAATTCTCTTTTAAAAGCTATCCAAGTTAGTGGCCATCACTGCCTGATGCGGAAGCAAATTCTTTCTGCTTCCTTTTGTCTGTCCTGTATCTTCCAGCATTCTTCTTTTAATGGATGCCCCTGAATTCTTGTGTTAGGAGACAGGGAGACCTTTTTGTTGTTGTTATTACTCACTTTCTCTACACCATGTTTAATTTTATACACTCATGTTGCCTCCTGCTTACCTTCTTTCTAAACTAAAAAGCTGCAAATGTATCCAGACACCCTTGTGTGGCAGCTGAGCTAGACACTCCTACAAAAATCCCTTGCTGGGTTGTGATATATAAAATCAGCCAAGCAGGGTTCCTGGGGAAGAGGGTGAAATCAAATGGACCGAAAAAAATGGTCAATATCTATCCTTAGGATGTGATGTTCGTTGCGGACACAGCCAACGCAATCCTGGATTCCCTCTGTGACAGTTCTCCAAATGTCCGTGCCAAAGCAGCTTGGTCCTTGGGCAACCTGACAGACACTCTGATCATCAACATGTATGTAGCAAACTCCTTTGGGACTTTTTTTTTTTTACATCTTATCAAATCATTATTTAAATGACATATGGAAAAACAGCAACTGAACCCCATAAAATTAAAATTTAAAAGAAACAAGCATTTGAGAAAGGGGGAAAGTTCTACTCAGTGCCAAAAAGATAACACCTCAAGGGGGGGGGGGAGTTCTAAAGCTGATGGGTCACCACAAAGAAGGCCCTGTCCTCTACCTTTAGTGGTTGGATCAAGATACCAACCTTCAAGATGGGTTTTGGTACACAAGCCTATTTGTGTGCTGTTGCCCCAGTGGCATTTAAAATTCTACTACCTCCCTGTACCAGAGCCTCGTTTTTGATACTGCTGTTTTGTCCTAATGAGATTGTGTCTGTGTGTGTGTGTGTTTGCAGGAATTGGGCAGGTAGTCCATAATGAATCTGATTCTGGGACTTCAATTTACATCACTCATTTCTTACTTAAAAAAAAAAAGCAGTAAGTAGAAGTATGTAGAAGAACAATCAATAGATTCCTAATTTAATCATGGATTCCCTTCCCACAATTTGAAATGGCCAATTCAAGGGCACGGCTGTTTTGTCTGATGCTAACTTAACATAGTTTTGAGTTTCGTCTTTTACTCAGGTGGGCATTATGCGTGCATTTCTTGCAGCAGTTCTAGTTATGATCTCTCCTCTTTTGATCCCCCCTTCCCGTTTTGGGAATGCAGGGAGTTGTTAGGACAAAGTTTCCAGGATGAATTCTCAGACCTGCTGCTTCTGAAAATGTTGCGGTCGGCAACTGATGCGTCAAAGGACAAAGACAAGGCAAGTACATTGACGTTCCCTTTGTATTTGGTGGTGCTGTGGACTTGTGTGTAGCTCTTGGATTCAGACACACTTGAAATACTGGGAGTGCCAAGAGTTCCAGAGTTGGTATAATGTGTTTCGTTATTTAGACGCATTGAGGTATCCACTTAACCATTCAGCCAGGACCAGAACAGGAGTGCATTGGAATGACCAGTGCATTCATAGCAGGCAGTGATGTCACTCTGGCTGGCTGAAGTGGTGAGACTTTGCAGTTGAAAGCAGGACCTGTAGTTGTCATCCCATATAGACTAAGTGCTGGAGTGTTTTGGGAAATGTAGTACATTTTCCTCAAGATGTTTCCTGCCTCCAGCTTGGATTTTGCATTGTCGGAGAGGTAAGCAACTATGATTGTAAGCAATCTCCAGATCGGTTCTTTTCAGGGGAATGTGAAGTCTGGTGCTGCACTTCTGCACATGACCTCTTGCCACAAGGGGGCAGGTTTTGTGGCTTCTTTATTTCCCATCTTTTCAGCCTTTGTGGCACCTGAAATACAAATTTACTGTGACATAAGCTTTTATGAGTTTAAAATTCACTTCATCAGAGCTAAAGTCAACTTCTTCTGTTCTTAGGTGCTTAGATGTTTTTGTTGTTTGAGCAGTATATGAGTCTTGTCAAATAAACAAACTGCCTTGTAATTCACAAAGCTTATGCCGTAATAAATTTGTTAGTGTTTAGATTTATTTCTATTTATGAAAATTTATATACTTCTTGATTGTTACAGAAAAAAGAGGTTTACAAAAATAAATGTTATGCGACTTCTTGTTTCGCTGCAGCAGACTGACGTGGCTGTCCCTCTGAAACATTTATCTCCTCTCTACATTCTTAGCAACATTATGGGGTAGTTTCACTTGAGAGTGGTTATTCCGAAAAGTTCTGGGGCCGAATTGCAATTTGAACCTGGTTCAATATGTGCACTCCTCAGTTTAAGGAACATGGAATGAAGCTGCTTCCCAAACTTCGCATGATACACAGATGGAGTGTGGAACTATTATTTCTATTCCAGCTCATAGGTACTTGGCGTGGCTTTGCAAACACATATTATAAAGCCAAGCTCTTTAAAACACACACAAAAGTAAATTAAAAGTAGCAATCTAAAACACAATACCAGCAGTAGTTGGGAAAACCTGTTTTTAGCTCACAATGAAAAGAAGCCACAGAGGCAGCTGGGTAGATTTTTGAATGGAGGGTATTCCAGACCTACAGTGCTACCACCGAGAAGGTCCTGTTTCTGATTCTCAGTCACCTAAAGGCCCAAGACAGTGACACAGAAGGCAAAGCCAGTCATCATACAGCCTGGGTAAATCTGTGACTGAATGCAGTGGCAGCCAGCATTTTCTTGCACATACCAGAATTTCAAAATCTCTCTTCCAGGTGAAAAGCAATGCTGTCCGTGCCCTTGGAAACCTCCTTCATTTTCTGCAGCCATCACAGATTGCTAATCCCAGGTTCAGCCAACCCATTGAGGAATCCGTACATGCCTTGATCTCTACAGTGCAGAGTGAAAACAGAATGAAAGTCTGCTGGAACGCCTGCTACGCACTTGGGAACGTCTTCAAAAATCCTGCCTTGCCGCTGGGTGAGTGCAAAACAATGGTTCGATGTTTCTGTGCCTCGTTTGTCTTGTATGTTATTGATCCCAAATGGATGTGCAAAAATGAGGCCTAGGATCATGTGTCCTTTGAGTGGATATTGGCAAAGATTTCCCTTCTTGTCTCTTCGAGGCACCTGGTCTACAGATCACAGGCAGTATGGTGTAAGAATCCAAGGAAACCCCTGTTGTATCATACTGAGGATCTTGTTCTACTTCCAACAGTGGCCAATTGGATGCCTCTTTGAAACCCATTATCAAGGCTCAAAGTATTTCTAAAAGGACCCCCACTCCTGTTGTCCCTACTCAGTGGCACGCTGCCTCTGAAATTCCATTTATTCATTGCATTTTTATTTTACTTTAAAGTACCGTATTTTTTGCTCTATAAGACTCACTTTTTCCCTCCTAAAAAGTAAGGGGAAATGTGTGCGCGTCTTATGGAGCGAATGCAGGCTGCACAGCTATCACAGGAGCCAGAACAGCAAGAGGGATTGCTGCTTTCACTGCGCAACGATCCCTCTTGCTGTTCTGGCTTCTGAGATTCAGAATTTTTTTTCTCTTGTTTTCCTCCTCCAAAAACTAGGTACGTCTTGTGGTCTGGTGCGTCTTATAGAGCGAAAAATACGGTATTTCAAAACCACTTAATATTCTGAGAATCTCTTAAGCCATGTACGCTATGTACAATATGAAAACATTATACATTAAAAAAAAAAATTATAAACCTCATGAAGGCAAATAAATCAGGGCCTGGTCTTATAGGCCAGAGAAAGCCCCAGCAAAAATTGTAAAGTCTTCACAAAACAGCAGAAGCAACTGGCAATTGCTGCTTCTCATATGGCAGAAGTACAGGGGCAGTAACAGAGAATGTCTGTTTTCAGGTCACCACCCTATGATACTCCGTAGCGTGCAGTGCCGCATGAGTAGAATTTCTCCCTGGTGATATAAGTTGGTATCTTCAATCTTTTCAGACCCAGGACCCACTTTTAACCCCCAAATGCATTTTGGGACCCATTTCAACCTTTTACCATATTTTTGCGTTGTGGTAGTGCTCCTGTCGTAACCCACGTTGGATCAGGCCACAGGCTACTAGTGGGTTCTGACCCGCCAGTTGAAGACTGGTGATCTAAGTGAACATGGGCAGGTGGTCTTTCAGGTAATCTGGTCCTGAATTGTTCAGGCCTTTATATGTTAACAACAGGACCTTGAACATGGCCTGGTAGCTGATTGGCAGCCTGCGCAGCTGTCATTTCTTTAGCAACAATAGCTAGACATTTATTACAGCAATTCTACATACTGTGAGTTAAAAAAGCCCCCAAAACAGCCCACCTGTCTCTTAGATTTTTGGCAGATTGTGGCTGTGAAGCACCTTATCCAGTCTCCTGACCCTTGCTTTTTCCTGCTTCCAATTCTTTTAGGAGAAGCCCTTTGGACCGCCCAAGCCTATAACGCCCTTACCTCTGTTGTCAAGTCCTGCAAGAATTTCAAAGTCCGCATCAAATCCGCCGCAGCCCTCTCGGTGCCAGCCGAAAGGAAGCGCTACGGGACCCCTGAGCAGTTCTCCCAGATCTGGAGTGCGTTGGTTGTGGCCTTGCAGAGAAGCGAGGAAGCCCAGGACTTCCTGGAGTTCAAGTACAGCGCCAGCCTGCGGACGCAGCTCTGCCACGCTCTGCTCCATTTGCTGAGCCTGGCAGACGAGGTGGACTTGCCGGCCATCGAAAAGTCGGTGGCTGAGCATGGAGAAGTGATTGGAACTTACATGTTGCAGTATTTGAAATCTGGAGTTTCCGAAGAGGAAGTGGGGATAGGTGAGAACTTTCCCGAAAGGAGCAAATTCCTGGAAAGGGCTGTTGAGCATGTGCGGAGTATCGAGGAGCTGTTGGAAGGATGCCCGAAGAAAAGGGGGACAGTAGCTTATCTAGAAGACATATTGGAAGCCCACAACAGTGCCACAGGACTCTCGGAAGCTTAAAGGAATGGGGCCTAAGCAGAGGGCATCTTCTTGGGTGCCACAAAACACAGCTTTGCTGTTGGCAATAGAAAACTGCCTTGAGCCTTCCTGTAGGGGGCTTAGACAGGGCTGCCTTGGCCCCTCAGAGGCAGGAGCAGCACACAGCTAGAAAAATCAAGCCCCTTTCTGTAGACGAGTCAGTGCACTTTGACATGGATGGGGCAGACTTTCAGGTTCCTAAGAACTCTTTCCCCAAGTGGGGAGCGTGATAGTGGAAGATACAGGCATTAAAGGGAAGGGAAGAGATAGTGGAGTGTCCAGTACTGTCAGGGAAAAGGGGAATTAAATGCCAGACACAAATTCAGACCAAATAGAAAGAACCTGGTAAGTAAGATTCTCAGTCGCCAACTCTGTTCTGATAAAAAATAAATGGGTTATGTGCTTGATAATAATAAATCACCAAAAAACTTTGCCCTTCCTAGATGCAGTCACCTTATTTATTGGATTTTAGTGGCTCTAAATTATTGGTTGGTCAGAAAACCTGGGTTGCCAGGCAACTCATAAATTTAATCAGAAAGTTCTAGATAGTTAAAATAATTAATTAAATGAACAAAAACAACCCTTCCTCCTCTCCCAATATGAGGATTCAGAAACCGAGGGTTAGGGGGCCTTCCTTTACGTTTCCATATTTGTCACATGACCTGTTTCCAGAGCTGCATTCCTGCTAGTCCGTGGCAGTCTGAGGTAGCCTTCAGTTATATCACATCCCCCATCTATTCCCACATAGTTTGGCTAATGTCATATATAGTGCTATTTTTCTAGAAAAAGAGGTGCCAGAAATCACTATGAAAGCCTTCCTTGTTTTCTTATAATGGCAATAGCACCCACCTGAGAAGTGCTGGAACTGAGTTCTAGCTGACAAAAAGGCCTGGTCATATGACAGATGTTTATGTCCTTGCTGTTAAGGGACCGAGGGAAGAAAGTATCCCATTTTCAGAATTTTACAATAATCAGGGTGGATAAACTATGACTCTGTTCAGACATCACACCTAACCTCTATTGTGGTTTTAACCTTCTGTAAATTATTGTAATTTTTAAAGTGACGATTTTATTGTTTTATAGTATCTTTTTTGTACACCCCTTTGAGATTTTATCTACAATCAAGTGGTATATAAATTTTATGAAGTAAAACAAACAAGCCAACCATGGTTTGGGAAACTTCACGATGGTTTGGAACGAATTGACATGCCGTATTTATGACTGTTCCTTCATCTCCCAAACCTCCTGTACAGTGATACCTTGGGTTACATACGTTTCAGGTTACAGACTCTGCTAACCCAGAAATATTACCTTGGTTTAAGAACTTTGCTTCAGGATGAGAACAGAAATCGTGCAGTGGAGGCGCAGCAGTAGCAGGAGGCCCCATTAGCTAAAGTGGTGCTTCAGGTTAAGAACAGTTTCAGGTTAAGAACAGACCTCCAGAACGAATCAATTTCTTAACCTGCGGTACCACTGTACTATGGAGATGGGAGTAAATTTAGGAAACTGCAACTATTCGACTTCTGTTGAATGTTTTCAAAGTTTCAGCCATAGTTTGTATATTATACTAGACTTGGCACACTATCTGGCTGCGTGTGATGCCTGCTCTGAGCTAAAATATATCCAATTCTAGGTTTTACTCTCTCCCTCCTCCCTTCCCCCCTCCCTTTTACGGTAGGAGTACCATAATTTATATATTACTAATTTGGACTTAAGGCGACTATGTGTGATTTCCATTTTGGCAGAATGCATTTTTTGTTATCTTACAGTGTCTGCTTTGCCTAACTTCTGCTGTTTTGTGCTGTGACTAAAGCAGATCTGTCCAGGCAAACAGCCTAGCGAGACAACCACCCAACCCAATTCCCAACATCTGAAGAAAAGCCCTATGACTCAACAGTTTGCCTCTTAAAAAAATAAATCTGGTTTCTCCAAATAAAAGTATTGCCTCTTGCTCTGTCTCTTAACTTGAAAAAGTGTTGCCAAGTCAGTGAACCAGCTTCCGTTTATCGTTAGGAGTGCACGATGGGTTCACTTACTTTGAAAAGGGGGTGGTTTGCGGGTCAGGCACAAAACACTGGGGAAAAAATATTCAGGACCTTGAACAAGTTTGTAAAGTCACTGGCTCTTGTCAGATGTACAAACAACTTGAATGTAAACAGAAAGAACAGGAAGTACTAGAGATGAATCAAACTTGTTGATCTGCTCCACTAGAAACACAGATTTTATGAATATGGAGGGTTCATATTTAATGGCAAATAAATTACATAAAAAATAAAACTGGAGTTTCAGAGATAACGGGAAAATCTATTTAAATATGTTTAAATAGTCAGGAGTGAAATACAGTTGGCAAACTGTTTATAACAGTTTGTATGGTTCCTGTTTGCCTCCCCCAGCCAAGACAACATTTTTTGGGGTACTGTGTAAATATCTCAGCTCAGGGAGGTGAGCAGGAACATTCTTGAGCACTGCATAACCACAAAGGAGATTTTGGAAACGATTAAGCATCTTAAATCAGGCAATGCTCCTAGCCTAGATGGTTATACAGCTTCCTTTTTCAGAATGTTTAGCAAACTTAGAAGCAGTCTTGTACTGTGGTTATTCAGAAACCCTTTAAAGATCTTAGTTGGATCTTTCATCCTCATCCAGTTTTGTTTTTTTTACTCATTGTGGGTTTCAAAAATATTTACCTCTGGTTGGTGAAATGTTTAAAATTCTTTATTGCAAAACACATTGGATCAAGCTGGCTTATTCCCTTGGCAGAAGATAACAAGCCTTATTTGGAAACTTCTAAATGTTATACATCCCAAGTGGCTCACAGTCCTGTGATTATTCTGTCTTTGGGAATTTTTAAGGTATTAGACTGTGTCTCACTTAATTGGTGTTATTAAAACACATGGACTTGGCCCTAAATTTATAATTTACCTTGGCTTGACAGAACCTGGCCTTTTTTGTGGTGACACCAGGGATGTTTCTCTCTGTGGACACGTTTAGCTTGCTCTTTGCCAGTCAAACCCTGCTTTTTCAAGGAAGCTGTTTTGTTTTGGTGGATTGCAATTGACACTTCCTTTCTGCTGTTGGGTCTGTTACAGCCTTCACCAACCTCTAGCCCTAGATCAGGGGTCAGCAACCCGCGGCTCCGGAGCCGCATGTGGCTCTTTTACACCTTTGCCGTGGCTCCGGGGCGGATACTAGCGAGGGGAGGAGGCGCATTGTGTGCCCCAACACTCCCCACTGTTTTAAATGTCGCAATGGTTTTGCGGCTCCCAGTTTTTTTTTCTTCGGTCCAAGTGGCTCTTTTTGTCTTAAAGGTTGCAGACCCCTGCCCTAGATGTTTTGGACTACAGCTGAGATCAGTCACAGGCAACATGGCCAATGGCTTTGTTGGATCCTGCCCTGAGATATAGTGGCAGAGATAAGAATCAAATATTGGAAGATTGAGACAGGAAGCCCAACAGTGCATACCTTGAATGCACTGCAGATTCTTCCCTACCTGGCTGCCTCTGTGCTGCCGCCAGATGAAGGTAAGAGTAGAAAAGGCAGTTATGGTGCAAGGCAGAGGAGGTCAGCAAAGAGCAGCTTAGGATAAATGCCCAGAGTAGTGGAGGAATTCCAAAGCCCCTTTCCGGGTACTGAACTGATATGAGCTGCATCTTGCACTGTTTCTCGAACTTCGTTCTAATGATGTCCTAAGGACTAGCAACTTGGATCCACACCATACATTCAATGCACTTTTATACCACTCAAACAGTTGTAGAGAGTCCTGGGAACTCTAGTTTATTAAGGATGCTGAGAATTCCAGCTCTGAGGTTAGCACCCTGATTCAACTGTTCTCATGGTGTGTGTTTTTTTGGGGGGGGAGCCATAAAGTGGTGTAAGAGCACTTTAAATGTGTGGTTGTGACTTTGCTTGGGATTTCAAATGCAAGCCTGAGAGCAGAGTTCTCAAAGCAGTATCACACAGATGACTGATTCCTAACTCTTCTTTTCTTTTGGCAGCCTCACGTTTGTGGGGAATGGGCTTTAACAGCCTTTTTAAAAGGTGGAGGTGTTTTTTCCTCCTTGTCCTGAATCAGCTTTTATTGAGCTGCTCGCCTTGTTGTTCTGTTTGCAAGACAGCCCTTTTTATAGACTCCCCTGTGAATTGTTTCAAGGTGAGGCCACTTAGCTTATCAGCTGGAGGAATGATTTATTATCACCTAAGAAGCAACAGGGCGCATCAGAGCAACATAGGCCTTCTTTGAAAGCTAAGGGTAGTGGCTTTTAAAGTTTTTGCTCTGTGGGTAGAACTGCAGCTAACATACCAAAGTTCAGCAATGATGGGAGTTATATTCTAAGGAATATTGGAGAGCCACAGGCTCCCCATCTCTCCTGTGCACCTTATTCTGTGATTCAAATTATTGTGTTTCTTGGTTCTTGGCATTCTGCCGGGATCTGCTCAGGTGACACTGTTGGCCTTGTGAATCCCATACCTTCAAGGAATTACAACTTGGTGAATTAATCTTTCCTAGTGAAAACAAGTCCGCTGTGACTTAACTAGGAACATGTTTCCATCCTGTGTCAGTGTCCATAACAAGCTTCTTCTACTGTGTTAAGATCACTGGTCCATTTAGCTCAGCATTGTCCACACTGACTGGCAGCAGCTCCTAAGGGCTTCAGATGGGAGCATTCCTAGCTCTACCTGGAAATGCCGGGGTTCAAACTGGGGACCTTTGGCATGCAAAGCAGATGCTCTACCCACTGAGCTATGACTCATCCCCAACAGTCCAGTATTGCATTGGCTTTCAAACAGTATTCTGGGGAAACCCTAGGGTTTCTTGAAAGCTAATAGGGAGTTCCTCTAAATTCTTTCTGATTTTAAACCCCAAATGGTTTGGAAATGGGCGATGTGAAAGTCAACCTGCTTCTATATGAGTCTGCCAAGGCCTTGACATCAGCCTCAGAAGTCCTCCTTGCAGGCCCTTCTTTTAAGATCAGTCAGATTGGCAGGTCCAATACCTGTGGAACACACTTGCAAGAGACATCAGCATTGGCCTTTAAATGGTTCTCACGCTCAATTTATTTCAAGCTGCTTTTAACTGGGATGCTGGGCAGAATTTTTTTGTGCATGTGTTGTTAAAGTGTTTTACTGCTGTGGATTATTAAATTGTTCCTTAATTATTTAAGCTAGGTCTTTATACCAGTGTGCTGGACTGCCAGAGGTTTCCAGCTGCTGTTTTAAATGACTGTAATTTTTAAAAATAGTATATTGTACTTTGTGCTGTCATTTAGGGACTGCCCTAAAATGTGGCCAACAATGTTCAGCAAAATAAATAAGAGCCCTCGTGGGTCAGATCTGAAGCTCCATCCAGTCTTCATAGTGCCCAGTCAAATCCCCTGGCAAGTCTCCAAGCAGGGAATGAAAGCAACAGCCCTGTTGTTTCTCCCCAGAAGCTGATGATTCAGAATCTGGAACTAATATATAGCTTGTAGTGATCTACTAGCTCCAGGTTTGTCACTAGTAACAACTGAAAGGCAAATTCTTGGAGGATAAGTCTTCGCAACCCTTTAGAGAAACCTTTCTCAATCTTAGATTCCCCAGGAGGTGTTGGACTACAATTCCCATCATCCCTAGCTAGCAGAACCATTGCTCAGGGAACATGAGAGTTGTACTCAAACAACATCTGGGAAAGGCTGCTTCAGAGCCATCTAAGATAGGTACAGCAAGCTGAGCTTGGAAAAATCCCAGCGATTGACGGGCTATAAGGAATTGCAGGGCCCACCAAGCTGCAACCTGAAATGTGCTTCCATTAAATGTGAACCTAGCAAAATCTAGAGGGTTTCCTTCATATGTTTAGGAGGGAAGGGTGGAAGAATACCACTAAAAAGTGCATTTGACATATTTTTGTGGTGCCACCGCTGGTGTGAACCGAGAGTGCCCTTTGGAAGATGATACAGATCTTTTAGCTTGGATATTGGGGCTCTCCTGCAAAAGCTTTGAAGGCAAAGGTTGAAAATGGCCTGAGACTGGAGCAGAGAGTCTCCTGGTTTGTCCTGCTCCTGAAAAAGGCATCTCCACCTTCTTCCCCCTCCCGCCCTCCTAAGCCTCGAGCAATCAGAAGTCCAAAGCTCAAGTTGCAGCTTTGAGTTAGTTATACAACCCAGTTTTATAGCTTCATGACCTGTGGAGGTCAAACATGCCATTTTCCTGTTCGAAAAGGAACAAGATAGTTCCTTTCTTGACTTTGCCCCAGCGAGGACTCTGCAAACCCCACAGGGGTTAAGGCGACTGTTTCCAAAAGTTTGCTAAATGCTGAACTCCATTCCCAGCTTGCCATTTAAAAGTTGTGTGCTTTCTTAATCTGTATTTAAGGGGAGAGAGTCTCTGGCATGCAGAAAGCCCCAGCTTTGCATGCAGAAGGCACCTCCCTGGCCTAGATGGACAAATAGCCTAAGTTTAACTGTTATACTTCCCCATATCCTCCATCACTTCACAGGTTGCAATAGGGGCCAGCTTGCAATATCCCTATTTTAATACCATGGATCACCTCACACTCCCCAGTGGATTAGAGCAGGCATCCCCAAACTCGGCCCTTCAGATGTTTTGGGACTACAGTTCCCATCATCCCTAACCACTGGTCCTGTTAGCTAGGGATGATGGGATTTGCAGTCCCAAAACATCTGGAGGGCCGAGTTTGGGGATGCCTGGAGTAGAGTCTTCACTGCTATTGCCAGCTGCATAAGATCACAATGGGATACAATCATAAATAATGATCTTCTGGGTCTGCAATAGAAATTGTATGGTGCAAATACCAACCTCTCGCCTGTTGGGGTATATTCCAGACACTTTCCCTGAAATGTCTTTTGTAAATTCATTTAATGAATGTCTAGCCCTTTGACCAATGGAGATAAAAGGAAAAGTGATCAGCCTGTATTCTGCATGCTGGTTGGTGGGCAACGATACCGCTCTCATAGCCCGCTTCGGATCTTATAAAAACAAACAAAAATCAAAACCCTCTCTTCAGCTTTCAGCCCTTCCACTGTCCTCCAGTTTGACCTTGTTAGCTGGGCCCCAAACTTTGGTCAGCCAGCCCTCCCAAGACTGGCCTTTATTGAGCAGTGGTTCTCCTTTGTTTACGGGGCAGTTTCCCAACCATGAGCATTCATCCCGATTAGTTTCATCCACCCCACACTTTTCATTGTATTTTCCCATTGCTTTCCTAACTGCAAAACGCTTGTCTCTGTTTTAAAGTGGGCGGTTAGGCTGTACTTGGGCGACAGAGCACTTTAACCCACTTTATTTGTGCAAACCTAAAAATCCGATATGCGCTTGAATCCCTCCTATAGAACAGCAACAGGATTCAGAATTGTAGACCAAGTGGCAATTGTGGACCGCACAGTTAAACTATGGAACTTCTAGGAATCACATGTGGGCAGATTATTCTCGTGCTCATGTCCTGCTTGTGGGTTTCTCACATGCATCTGCCCAGCCACTGTGAGAACAGAATGCGGGACTAGATGCTGATTCAACAGGACTCTTCTTACATCCTTATGTTCTTACATTCAATTCCAGAGGGCCGGTGTGGGGTGAGGAGCTGAATGTCCCACCTTGCAGCCTGACGCAGGTCAATCCAAGCAAACCTTGTTTATCTCTGGTGTATCAAGCCGCCCTGAGAGAGGCCCAAAGGAGTCACCTGCTGGAATTTAGATTAGGATGACATTTTGGGTCTCCCAAATTGCCGTCTGTCGTGTCCCGGGTGGCGCTGAAATGACCCCAGTGTAACTATGGGAGAAGATAGCAATAAAACGGATAAGAGCGAGGCCTGGCTGGAATCCATTCATTCCCCATTCATTCCTTCTCTTCTTCTAACACCCCACCCCCAATGATAAAGACTCATCCAGGAAATCCTGCGAGTGACCCTTCGACAGATTAAAAAAATCCACAATTTAAAGGGTTGTGGGTGTGTTTTTGTCCCCGTCCCCCCGAATTTGCAGAGCTGCAAACAAACACAGAGTTAATCTTAGGTCAAGCAAAACCTGGTGCACAGCTCAATTATTTTGTTTTTATTGGGGTTTTTTGCATGGCAGGTTCGTCACTGACCACAGAGATTTTTTTCTGTAGGGTCCAAAGTCTAAACTGCATGGGGCTCAGCTGGGAATCTGCTGAGCTCAGCTGGTGGAAAGTTCTCTGTTCTTTCATCCTTGACTACCTCTTGCTTGAATTGCCTTCCACCTTGCTTGCTTGAGGGTGGGAGCAGAGGGTTCCTCTTGTGAGGAGCTGGCTATTTTAAATGGAGGGCTTCCTCTGTCAGGGAGAGAGCCTTCAAGAAAGGTCCGTAAGTCAGGGGGCAGGAGGTCCCAGGTTCAAACTGCTGCAGGTCCAGGTGAGGCTGGGAAAAGATCTTCAATCTGACAATGAGTTGAAGACCTGACAATGAAGGTATTACAGGAACTTACCCATCAACATTTGACGTGGCCCCCCAAGATCATTAAAATGGCAACTACCTGGACTGCCGGAACAAACACTTATGCTTAGCAACAGGGATGGCCTAGGTAGCACATCTACTTTGCACGCAGAAGGTCCCAGATTCAGTCCCCAGGCATCTCCTGGTAGGTTTGAGACTGTCCCCTGTCTGAGCCCCTGGAGATCTGCTGCCAGTCAGTGTAGACAACACTAAACTAGGTGGAACAATGGGCTAACTCAGTATAAGACAGCTTCAGAGTCATGAGAACTGGGATCTACTTTTAGGTGAAGGACTGTAGTTCAGTGGTAGGGCATGCAGGAGGTCCCAGATTCAATCCCTGGTACCTCCAGGTAGGGCTGGGAAAATATTACCAGCCTGGAAACTTGGAAAGCCATTGAAAGTCAGTGTTGAGACTATTGAGCTTGATGACCCCACTTGTCTGATTTCCATGTTTCTCAGTTCAACCGTTGTGTTTTTGTTCAGTTTTTACTAGCGTTGAGCTAGATCAGCGCTGGGGAACTTTTGGCCCCTCCTGCTGTTGCACTACAATTCCCGTCAGGCCCAGCCAGTATGGCCAGTGCTTAAAAGATGATGGGAGTTGTAGTCCAACAACATCTAGAGGGCCAAAGGTTCTCCAGCCCTGAGCTAGATGCACCAATGGTCTAACTCAATATAAGAAAGCTTCCTATGTTCATATATATTCTCCAGCCAGAACCTGCCTCCAGAATATGGCAATGTATGGTTGACACCTAATAAGTGTGCTTCTGTTCTGGGTTCCAACCAATCAGATCTCCTGCAGCTTGGCTGTCCAATCTCTCCTGCTTCTCAGGGACCGTGTTTGCACACAACACTGAGCCGAACCATAGCTTAGCGCAAGCACACTCGTTCCTGACTATTGCAACCGCTTTGTAACTTTATGGAGGACAGGTTTGTCCATGAGAACTTGCCATGATTGCTTTCTGCTGCTTCTGAGAATCAGAGGCTGTAGATGTTGGAATATCCCTTTGCTTGGGAACTGAAGGGAGGCAGGGCTCTTCCTTCCACATCCCGCTTGTGGGCTTCCCAGTAACATCCAGTTAGCCACTGTGAGAAACAGATGGGTCTTTGAGAATAATCCAGAAAGGCTCATCTCTGTTGTGGAGATTGTAGAACACCCTCAAACCGGGTGACCCAGGAACAATTAGCTGAAGGTACTTCCTTGGGATCACGTATTGCAAGATTAGTTAAGCCTCCTCAGTATATCTAGCTTATTTTGTGTTGACACAAGAAGGGAGATTGCAAGCTGACTTTATCCAATCTACCACCATGGTTGTGTTTTCTTGTATTTGTCGTCTTTGGGTGTGCTCAGGGAGATGCAGAAAGCGTCTTGGGGCTTCCTGCAGTTCTAATAGATAGAAGGACGCACCTTCTTTTTCTAAAATCAAGGAGGACATTTTACGCATGAACAAAACATCCACATTAAAAGTATGTAACAGGACATCGACACACAGGCCCCATCTGCACTATACATTTAAAGCAGTATCACTATCACTTTAACAGTCATGGCTTCCCACAAAGAATTCTGGGAGCCGTAGTTTGATAGGGTACTGAGTTGTTTATTCCCCTCACAGAGCTACAATTCCCAGAGTTCCCTGGGAAGAGGTACCAGCAGACCATTCTGGAACTGTTGCTCTGTGAAGTGAACAGGCGTCCCCTGACACATCTGAGCACCCTTAACAACTGAGAGAAACCAAAACGGATATATGGTGCACCTAACCTAGCATTGTCTGCACTGACTGGCAGCAGGTTAAAACATTTATCTCTCCCAGCCCCACCTGGAGATGCCCAGGGATTGAACCTGGGACCTTCTGCATGCAAAGCAGATGCTCTGCCATGGAGCCACAACCTTTCCCCAAGGGATGCCCCACTTCAGCATCCCTGAGAAGCGACCATACGTATTGTCAGCACAAGAGTACCACCTGTGTCCTGGGAGGTGGACGTTTCCATCATTGTCCCACTCAGAGCCTTCATCACCTTTTTAAACAGAGACTTACTGATGAATGCATATTAATTTTCACTTCTTGTAAGCTGCCTTGCGGATTGGTTGTCAGGCAGAAAGATGGAATATAAATATTTTTAACGTGTGTGTGTGTGTGTGTGTGTGTGTGTGTGTATACGCATGTGAACATCTAGAATCTATCAGTTTTGGTTTTTATCCAGTTCTCATTCTTCCACTCTCAAGTCCAGTACTCCTCATTTCCACATAAGATTGTGCTTTATTTGCTTGTTAAAGGCCTCGAAAAAAATTCACCAGGGAATTTTTGCCTGACAATGTTTTGCATGCTATTTTCACCGATGTTTGCTTTATTGTGTACACTTTACCTGAATAGATGCGTTTCTCTACAAATAACTTAGAGGGAGAACTTCCCTGCAGTATTCAGAGAGGTGCAAATTTCACAGGCTGGCTGTGTTGTTTCAGTTCACTTATTGTTTTCAGAAAATGTGAACTAGGTGGACAGAATTTCTCCCCCATCCCTAATCATGACTGATAAAAGCTGGCGAGTGGGGGGGGGGGATTAACAACAGTTGAGCCTTCTCCAGGGGCAGTGCTCTGGATTTCCTGCCAGCTTGAGATTTGACAGGCATCTACATCCATGTCATTCTGGCATCATCTTAAATTGTGAGTGTCTGCAAAGGCCCTTAGGCTCTGTGGCTGGTTTTATGCTTGATCTGGTGGGTTTTTTTATTTTGCCAGGATCATATATCCTGTTTTTACTGTTTTTCAGTGGTATTTATTGAAGGGCTAGGATTTTATTTTTTTTGCAAGGGGTGGGGGAACCTGTGGCCTCCTAGGTGCGGCTGCACTACAACTCCCATCATTCCTCACAGTTGACTGTGCTGATTGCTGGGAGTTGACATTCAACAACATGTGGAGGGTCAAAGATTTATTGGGTTGTACCCAATGTCAGAGGGATGCGGGTGGCGCTGTGGGTTAAACCATAGAACCTAGGACTTGCCGATCAGAAGGTTGGCAGTTCAAATCCCCGCAATGGGGTGAGCTCCCATTGCTTGGTCCCTGCTCCTGCCAACCTAGCAGTTCGAAAGCACGTCAAAGTGCAAGTAGATAAATAGGTACCGCTCTGGCGGGAAGGTAAACGGCGTTTCCGTGCGCTGCTCTGGTTCGCCAGAAGCGGCTTAGTCATGCTGGCCACATGACCCAGAAGCTGTACTCCGGCTCCCTCGGCCAATAAAGTGGGGTGAGCGCTGCAACCCCAGAGTCGGTCACGAATGGACCTAATGGTCAGGGGTCCCTTTACCTTTACCCAATGTCAGGGCCTAACTTTAGTCTTTCAAATTTCAGCGGTGCTCTGTGCAAGGTCAAAGTTTGGTGCCTCCCCACCTCCCGGCTTCCATTCTGCTCAACTCACTACGTCATAGCTGTGGCACCATGCGGCATCTCCTAGGCTCAGTGCGCAGTACAGTGGAACCCGTCGCACTGCCCTAAATCCACCTCTGCCAGCGTTAACTACATTCAAGTGCAGAATCACTGAAACAATAGACGTGGCTTATTTATGTCCATTTATTTCAATAAGTCTGCTATGAGTAGCACTTAGCTGGATATACAAGATCTTTGAACTAAGGGCAGGATCTCAGTATTTGACATTAAGCACATCTGAAGTGGTACAGCCCTGTAAGAGTGGGCTGCACCACAGCTCTTCCTACAGAAAGGCATAGAGCAGAGCATTCTTCCTTGGTGGTATCATTTTTACTAGGCAACTTCTTTCCCGTCCCCTGCCTTTGCTTGTACGTTGCATGTATGGCTTCCAGTACGTTTCCAAGCACAATTCAAAGTGTTGGTGCTGACCTTAAAGCCCTAAATGGCCTCGGCCCCGTAGACCCGAAGGAGCATCTCCACCCCCATCGTTCTGCCTGGACACTGAGGTCCAGCTCCAGAAGCTTTCTGGTGGCTCACTGCGAGAAGTGAGGTTACAGGGAACCAAGCAGAGAGCCTTCTCGGTGGTGGCACCTGCCCTGTGGAATGCCCTCCCTTCAGATGTCAAAGAGATAAACACCTATCTTTTAGAAAACATCTGAAGGCAGCCCTGTTTGGGGAAGTGTTTGATGTTTTATTGTGTTTTTAATATCCTGTTTGGGGCTGCCCAGAGTGGCTGGGGAGGCCTGGCCAGATGGGTGGGGTATAAGTAATTTATGATTATGATTATCATCATCATCATCATCATGATTGCAGTTTTCACCAAACACTGCTGATCACCGTGCCCTAATGGTACACAACAGTTGTATCTTGCAAGGTAAGTCTTAGGACCTTGGCTTCTTAAGGTTAGATGGGGAAAGGAGACATGCGTATATACACATGCACACACTAGCAAGCCTCAATTGTTACCTGGAGGATTTCATTGCAATTCACCAGTGCATGTGCGAGCCAGCGAGATGTTTCTGGTTCCAAGAAGAAAACCGCCAACACCCCCCTGCGCAATCTGGGCTTCAGCCCAAACCCAGCCAACCTCTTGAGAGGACATCAAACACCAGCCGTCTCCCATCTAAGCTGCAGTGGGTGTGACCCCGTCTGCTTTTGAAGTTATGCCAGCTCCTGATTGTAGCTTTTTATCAAGTGGGTGGCAGCTGGGGTTAGCTGCACCCTCTTCCATTACTTTTCCAGGGAGCAGGGAGGGGGAAGCTGGTTTAGACAGATAAAACAAGGATTTAAACAGTATTATCTAATCCAGAGTTCCAATTTAGATAAGGGCAAGTAACCAGTTCTCCCATATTAAGAACATAGGAAGCTGTTTCATACGGCGTACAGAACATTAATCTCCCTAAGCTCAGTATTGTCTGCTCTGACTGGCAGTGGCTCTCCAGGGTTTCAGGCCGTTGACATTCTTAGCTCTACTGTGATTGAACCTGGGATGTATTTCTGATGCCCACTTGTTTTATTAAAGCAGTTGTAAACTCATTCATATTTTTCTTTTTTAAAATCTCTAAGCACTGGACATTATAAAAACAACAACAGCGACAATATCATTAAAGCAAATAGCACAACATCAGACCAATAGCTCAGCAGTATATAAACATATAAAAGCAAAGAAAATTAAAATTTCAGGGCATCAGGCTCCACCCTAATGGAGCAGGGAATATCTGGGCAAAAAGGTTTTGCAATGCATCTGAAGCAACTGGTGGTTACTACTTCATACAAGGCCGAGGGAAGGGCATTCTACAGTACTGGGGCAGCGGCAGAAAATTTCCCATTTCCGAGACACCGCCCTGCAATATTCTGTAGGGTGCAGGGCCAGGAGAAAAATTTCCCCGGATGAGCTAAGTGTTTATGGCAAGGGCAAAAATGAATTCACGGTGCCCAAACTAGATCACACAGCTAAAATGAAGAAAGCTAAGCGGGAAGCAGATGTCTTTGTGATGCTGGATAGCTCAGTTGGTTAGAGCATGGTGCTAATAACCCCAAGGTTGATCCTCGTATGGAATAGCTGCATATTCCTGCATTTCAGGGGGTTGGACTAGATGATCCTCAGGGTCCCTTCCAACTCTTTGATTCTATGCATTCTCTTTTCCTTGACCTTTGCCACCTGAGATGTGTGTTTGCAGGACCCACCCATATCTGTGACTGCTTTTGATTCAGAATGCTAAATTGTTGCAACCTGCCTTGGGACCTGCTGGTCAAGGGCAGGTAGTGAATAAGAATAATACCGGTAAATACAACTGCTGAAATGTTGGTCTGTTTCTGGTAAGTGGGCAACTGTGCGGACAGCAACTTCCAAGGCCCAGAGGAGGCAGGCAGTGGTTGGAGCAGGCTCGTTGCTGTCCGCACATTTGCCCAATAATAATAATAATAATAATAATAATAATAATAATAATAATAATTTATTTATACCCCACCCACCTGGCTGGGCTTCCCCAGCCACTCTGGGCGGCTTCCAACAGAACACTAAAATACAATAACCTATTAAACATTAAAAGCTTCCCTAAAGAGGGCTGCCTTCAGTTGTCTTCTAAAAGTCTGGTAGTTGTTCTTCTCTTTGACATCTGGTGGGAGGGTGTTCCACAGGGCGGGTGCCACTACCGAGAAGGCCCTCTGCCTGGTTCCCTGTAACTTGGCTTCTCGCAGCGAGGGAACCGCCAGAAGGCCCTGGGCACTGGACCTCAGTGTCTGGGCTGAACAATGGAGGTGGAGACGCTCCTTCAGGTATACTGGACCTAGCAGAAATAGACCAACATTTCAACAGTTGTATTTATTATTCACTGCCTGCCCTTGACCAGCAGGTCCCAAGGCAGGATCGGACAGAATGATCCACTTTGTGCACCTTGGACCGCCAAGATTCCCAGGTAACTGTGTGCAAAGTTTTGTGTTGCCTGAAATGTCCAGCACTCATGAAACTGATGCATGACCCTAGTTCTCTGTTTGCCTGAAGGCATGTACGCCCATCAGTATCTATCGAGAAGCCCCTTGTGGGTTGTTTGGGGGAGGGATTGAAAAAATGCTGGTGGGGGATGGAATGGAGTAGCCTGGGAAAAGGTCTGTGGGCTTGGCTGGCTGGCATCCTGAACAGCAGTACTGCAGCTGGCAATATTGTGTGGCAGCAGGTCCCACTTGTTCATAAATGGTGAGAAACCCCAACTTCGGCTCCCATCATTGCTGACCAATGGCCATGTTGGGGCTGAGGATGATGGGAGTCGGAGTACAGCAATATCTGAAGAGCCGCTGGTTCCCCCATCCCTGCGCTAGACCGAGATGAGGAAATATATCCTGTGCTGACTCCACACAAGCACTAGGTGGCGCTGTGTCCCAATTTCTATTTTGGAAATGTTGTTTAAGGGTAGTTGTCAATAGAGAAAATTGCACTAAAAATGCTAGATTTTCAGGAGGACTTAGGAAAAAAAGAAGAATTGCAAACTGATATGGAGATGTCGGGAACTGGTCTTAAGACTGGGGGGGACGGGACGAGAAACCAGGAGAAACTGAAATTAACATATTTGCTCATTACTGGTTCTACATGGTTTCTTTATATTTCACCTCATGCCTCTACACACACACACACACACACACACACACACACACACACACACACACTTCAGCTCAGCCCTACTTCAGAGGTCAAAGCCAGCACTTTGAATTGTGCCCGGAAATGACCCAAAAGCTACTGCAAATCTTTAAAGCATCGGCAAAATAATGTACATTGTAGTAGGTCACAGTTAAAAACCAACTCGGCTGCCAAGTTCTGAAATGGCTGAAGTTTCAAATACTCTTTAAAAGGAAACCCATGCTTAATGCATTGCAGTAATCCAGCTGTGCAATGCATTATATGTGAAAGATGGAGCAAACTTGTTTTCTCCTGCTTCAGAGGGTAGGACCTGAACCTGTGCCTTCAAATGACAATAAAGGGGATTCCAGTTTAACATTAGGGATAACTTTCTGTCAGTAAGAGCTATTCAAAAGCTGAAACGGTCTCCCTCAGAAGGTGGTGGACTCTCCTTCATTGGAAGTTGGCTAGCCACCTGTCATTGATGCTTCAGATAAGATTGCTGTACTTCCCGGGGTTGGACTAGATGACCCTCAGGGCCCCTTCCACCTCTACAGTTCCAGAATGCCATCTTTGTGATGGCCTTAGAGACTCTTAGAGCTCCTCCAGACACTTGTTTTTTGGCTATTCAGCCTGATTTCCTTGCACAAAGCATACAGAGATGTTAGATCATGTCTGATCTTTAATGAGCATCCGTTTTGATTTGTTTGCAGGGAGGCTGTGGGACAACGAATATCCACCCTAATTTGCTTGCACAAAGCTTTTGTGGAGGTTAGACCGTGTTCAGTCTTTACTGAGTGTTCATCCTGATTTGCTTGTGGGGTATTGAATATGTCTTCCCATTTGTCTATCCCATGCTTTTCAGAATATTTCCCCATCACTTTCCTAACTGCAAAAAGCCTGTGGGGTTTCCCCCCAGTTACTAGAGTGCTGCACAAATGCACATTTATGGTGTGCTGTCCGGTTCTTCCCACAAACTGCTGGCAGTCTGGAGGCGACCAAAGAGGCAACTGGATTACAGGAGAGGCACGGTCTGGTCCCCCGCGGTGCTTCTTAGGTGGCTGATCAAATGCAAACCTGGCATTTTAACGTTTTGCTTGTAGTGGTAAAAAGCAGAGATGGCTGGTGCCCACTGGGGTTTGTGGGGTGGAAGGCAAGGGAGCCCAACAGTAGATGAAGCCAAAACCAACTGACAGGCAAGGCTAAATCTAATTTTGCCTGCATCCTGTTCCCTGCTGAGTTCTACGAGGTCAGCAGAGGAAGCAGGCAGGTGATTGTCTGGCTGAAGGTAGACTGGGGTTGGTGGGGCAGTGCCCAGTTTGCCCTGATGGACCTGCCTCCGTTGGTAACAAGGAACCCGACAGACACTCAGTGCAGCTGCTATGCTACCTCTCCAAGCAGCACACCATTCCCATAGATCCTCTGGTTCCTCCCTCCCTCCTCCCACATTTGCAACTCCTTTGGTGGTGTTTTCCCTCCTGGCCGATTTCTGAGCCTGCTTGATTTATGGGATGTCAGAAGATCCTGACTTGCCAACATGGAGGAGGAGGTTGCAAGTGAATGTGTTTCTGGGATGACTCTGACTCCCCTTGTCCTCCCCGCGGCGGTTCAAAGATATATATATATACATTGAACTCCCAATAATTATAATAATAACAGCAGCCAGCTTCAGCCTGGGAGTTGCTAGCTGGCTCTGCTTCTAGAAAAGGTGCGTGTAAGCAGGGCAGGGCAGGTGGGGAAGAAGGCAAAGGCGGTGAGGTTCTAAAGAGATGGCTATTATCTGTAGGTCATTAAAATTAAAATTAGCATCGGCTGCCATTACTCTAGCATTACAGGAGAAAGTTGGGTGAAATTACACAGTGCATTTGTTAAATATTTTGTTTGTTGCTGTCCTCACACAGCAACCCAGAGTGACTTCCCATTAAAAACAATTAAGAACAAAAAAGCATACCCAACCCTATAAATTTTGTTAAATAAAACAAAGGAACAAACTTGCTGAAACTCCTTTGGCTACTAGACAATTGTTAAAGGTGCAAACCCTCTTTCTTCTCTTGCAGCTCATCAGGGATGGGGGCGACCTGTGGTCTGCCAGGTACAGTGGTACCTCTGGTTAAGCACTTAATTCATTCCGGAGGTCCGTTCTTAACCTGAAACTGTTCTTAACCTGAGGTACCACTTTAGCTAATGGGGCCTCCCGGCGCCGCTGTGCAATTTCTGTTCTCATCCTGAAGCAAAGTTCTTAACCTGAGGTACTATTTCTGGGTTAGTGGAGTCTGTAACCTGAAGCGTCTGTAACCTGAGGTACCACTGTATTGTTTTCCTCTTGCTCTCTTCAGACCCTGCTGGAGTGGCCCATATTCAGGGATGGTGATAGTTCAGCACCATCCAATTCTCCGTTAGGGTCACATAAAATGCTGCAGAAACCAATGGAGTCTTTAGCTTGTGTTTCAGTAAACGTG
Source organism: Podarcis liolepis (assembly GCF_965112155.1). Lineage (NCBI taxonomy): Eukaryota > Metazoa > Chordata > Lepidosauria > Squamata > Lacertidae > Podarcis > Podarcis liolepis. The sequence continues at coordinate 38,082,847 of NC_139567.1, forward strand.
GTGGTCTTGAAGGTGCTACGTGGCTTTGAGAGTGTGAGTCACCCTTAGCACTTTGGAGGAAAGATATGTGTTGATCAAACAAATATGATTGATCACATATACTAACATAGGAGCTTCGGGACTTGTAGAAGCTTCTCCTTCCTCTCTCATAATACAGTGGTACCTCGGGTTACATACGCTTCAGGTTACATACGCTTCAGGTTACAGACTCCGCTAATAAAGAAATAGTGCTTCAGGTTAAGAACTTTGCTTCAGGATAAGAACAGAAATCGGGCTCCGGCGGCAGGCCCCATTAGCTAAAGTGGTGCTTCAAGTTAAGAACAGTTTCAGGTTAAGAACGGACCTCCGGAACGAATTAAGTACTTAACCTGAGGTACCACTGTACTAGAACCAGGGGACATCCAATGAAACCGAATGCTGGAAGACTCAAGACAGATGAAAGAAAGTCTCGTGGAACGATGGCATTCCCTCCCACGGGATGTAGTGATGATGGACACCAACTGGGCTGGCTTCAGAAGAGGATGAGACAAATTAAGATTATTGGTGGCTATTAGCCACAATGGCTGTATTCTGCCTCCATTGTCAGAGACAACATTATTCTGAATGCGAGTCATTGGAAATCAGAAAATGGAAGAGTTCTCAGGTTCTGCTTCTGGGCTTCCATAGTTATCTGGGTGGCCACAATGAGAACAGGGTGCTGGCCTGATCCAGGATAGCTGCTCTTATAATCTTAGAGGTAAGGGTGTAATTATGGCACCCCCTTTAAATTGACCTCAAACAGCCCATTGTTTGTAGGGACAAAATTCTGAGGAACCTCTTCTGCAAAATCCACAATCTTCTAGACTCCACCCTTGACGCCCATACTGGCTCTCTATATTCCAACTTTGCCCAGCCACCCCTGTGGTGCAATATGGCCTAGCTGCTGCTGTGCCAGTGTGGTGTAGCGGTTAGAGTGTCAGACTAGGGCATGGGAGACCCAGGTTTGAATCCCCACTCGGCCATGAAGCTCCCAGAGTGACCTTGGGCTAGTCACTCACTCTCACACTAGCCCACTGCACAGGGTTGTTGTGAGGATAAAATGGGGAAGAGGGGGAGAACTTGGTTTTCCACCTTGAGCTCCTTGGAGGAAAGATGGGATACAGATGCACTAAATAATAATAATAAGGAATATATATGCCCATCAGGACGCGGGTGGCGCTGTGGTCTAAACCTCTGAGCCTAGGGCTTGCCGATCAGAAGGTCAGTGGTTCAAATCCCCGTGACAGGGTGAGCTGTTGCTCGGTCCCAACTCCTGCCCACCTAGTAGTTCGAAAGCACATCAACTGCAAGTAGATAAATAGGTACTGCTCTGGCGGGAAGGTAAACGGCGTTTCTGTGCGCTGCTCTGGTTCACCAGAAGCAGCTTAGTCATGCTGGCCACGTGACCTGGAAGCTGTACGCCGGCTCCCTCAGCCAATAAAGCAAGATGAGTGCCGCAACCCCAGAGTCGTCTGCGACTGGACCAAACGGTCAGGGGTCCCTTTACCTTTATATTCCCATCAGCTCCAAACTATATCACCTATCCAAGTTCCCTTCCCCAGCTCAGCGTATTTTGTGAAATTCGGAAACAAACAAGAAAGACTATTTTCTCTTTATCTTTACAAATGAGGACGGGTTAATCGCCCTGCACCTCTCTGCCAAAAACCAAAAGCGGGCAGTGGGCAGTGAATTTCAGCCCGCCGTTGCCTGCAGGTCCGACATAAGGACAGGTGGCAAAACTCCCCACTGGGAACACCATCAGCCTTCCAGCTTGGAGACGTGAGGCAGCTGCCCTATGGCAGTCCCCTGGCCACCTTTCTATTGCGCTCCAGTGAAATCCAGTTAACAGCCAGCTCCACCTGCTTAAGGAAAGAGAGATGCCTATATTTTCCTCTGTGTGCGTGGGTGGGTCAAATTCCACCTTTTGCAGGGCGAAGTGTGGGCAGATGAGAACCTCTGTTTTAACTTTTGGGTGGCTGTCGTTTTGGCTTTCCCCAGCGAAGGTGTCATCCAGCCCACCTGCGTGACTCCATCACTCTCGCTCTGCTCAGAACGGTGTGAAATTTAACTTTTTTCTTTTCTCTCTCCCCTACCCTCCCAATTTCTTCTCTGGACTTTTTCTCTTTCTCTTCTCTTTTCTTTTTTTAAATTCCCCCCTCAAGCGGAACTGTTCTCAGAGAAACATTCCATTTCACAAGCGCTAACGACTTTCCTTTGTGCGCTTGCATTAATGAGGCCCAGGCCTGGCCCTCATCGGAGGGAAGCCATGCAAGTAATTGCCCGCATTTTTAATTCAGGAGGGTTATGATAGGAGAATCAAAGTCACACACTACAGTCGCTGAGGCCGACTCGGTCACGGGCCATTGGCTTGGCCAATTTTCTTTGATTCCCCCCCCCCTCTTTTTTGAAATATATATACATATATTGCTCTCCCCGTTTCCATCTCCTTCATTCTACTTGTGCGTGAGTCTGTTTCGTTAAAATAATAACTTCGTTTTGAAAAGCCAGTCTTCTTGAAGACCCCCACCAAGTTTCCAAGCTTTAGGCTTTTCAGCCTAGAAGCTGAGGTCGTCCCCTGGCCCCTTGCTTCTCTGGTTGACGGCTGGAGATTATTCCACACCTGGGCCTAACTGTTGGGTTCTGGGAGACTGCCTCCGCTAACGCTCTCCCCCAGATCAAGTTCGGTCTGCTGAGAAGAGGGTTGATGCATCCAGTAGGAAATGCGCTCAAGAAAGTGGGCAGTTTTTGGCCGTGCCTCCCCCACCCAGCTACCCGAGGCCCTCTTGGGAAAGGAGAAGACAATCAAATTAGGACCCCAAACAACCAATTTTGCCTTTACGAAGGGTCACTAGCTGGATCAAGGGCCACGGCTTCGTGTCTTGTGGGAAAGGAGGTTGGAAGGAGATGAGTGTATAGGTGTTTTTAACTATCTCAGGGTGCTAAACGCGACTCTCGCCTCCGAAACCGGTCAACAGCAGTGAGAGGCTGCACGCACAAGGTACCTTTGGAGCACATTTTTCTACCCGAAGATTCCTGGGAACTGTAGTTCTCCCCAAACAGAGCAAAACCTGTTTTTGGGTTTTGGTGGTAATGTGCTTTAGGTGTACAGTGGTAGAATCATAGAATCATAGAGTTGGAAGAGACCACAAGGACCATCGAGTCCAACCCCCTGCCAAGCAGGAAACACCATCAGAGCACTCCTGACATATGGTTGTCAAGCCTCTGCTTAAAGACCTCCAAAGAAGGAGACTCCACCACACTCCTTGGCAGCAAATTCCACTGTCTAACAGCTCTTACTGTCAGGAAGTTCTTCCTAATGTTTAGGTGGAATCTTCTTTCTTGTACCTCGGGTTAAGTACTTAATTCGTTCCGGAGGTCCGTACTTAACCTGGAACTGTTCTTAACCTGAAGCACCACTTTAGCTAATGGGGCCTCCTGCTGCCGCAGCGCCACCGGAGCATGATTTCTGTTCTCATCCTGAAGCAAAGTTCTTAACCTGAAGCACTATTTCTGGGTTAGCGGAGTCTGTAACCTGAAGCGTATGTAACCTGAAGTGTATGTAACCTGAGGTACCACTGTATAAGCAGTAATAGAAGATGATTCCTTTCACATAGCCCCACTTGGAATCATCTTCATAGGATCGGTTTATGGGCATATTTATTTACAGAAGTCTAGTTCAAAGTGCTGGTTTTGACCTATTAAGCCTCAGGGACCACTTCTCCCCATATGAACCTACCTAGACCCTGCATTCCTCCTCTGAAGCCCTTCTTTGTTTGCCTCCTCTGAGACAGGTCCGGAAGGTGGCAACCTAAGAAGAGGCCTTTTCTGCAGTAGCTCCCGCTTGTGGGGTGCTCTTGCCAGGGAGGCATGCCTGGCGCCTTCGTTGCGTATCTTTAGGCGCCAGGCGGAAACATTTCACTTCACCCAGGCCTTTGGCTAATTAAACAATATATGGCCTTTTAAACTTTGTGGTGGGGGTATTGTTTTTGTTTGTTATTATGGTATGTATTTTGTGTTTTCATAGTGTAAACCACCCTGTGGTCTTCAGATGAAGGGTGGCATAGAAAATTTAATTGATTGATTGATTGATTATCTGCAAGAGTCTAGGAATGGACTGGTGAGCAAACAGGATCAAGACCAAAAATGCAGGAGTGTGGGTGAGTCCCCTTTGTTAAATAAATAACTTAATAAATAAGTTCACAAACAGCACCAGTGATTGTGCTTTCTGGCTTGGCTTTAGCAAATATTTGATGGATGGATATCAGGAACAGGGCCTATTTGGTGGTGGGACCATAGGATCTCTCATAGGGAGGTCCAGCAAGAACCCTCCCTTTCTGTTTTTAGGACACTTCCAGGCTGTTGCTATTTTCAGGCAGGATTCCAACTACGTACCGGCAAATTAAGGTTGCACAATCAAAGTTGATTTGGAACTGGATTTTTTGCAACAAGGAAAGTGATGAGGAAATGCGCTGGAAAATGTGGGATAACATTTTCATGGCGCAACATCTAACTTCCCTTCAAACAAATCATCTCAATAAAGTGGTTGGATGGAAGCAGGCAAATGTTGATTTAAAAAAGAAAAGAAAAAAGGTGTTTTAGAATTGACTTCTGCTGTCTTTTAATTGTGAATTTCTAAATTTGCTGCTTAAAAAAACTGCTGCGTTTATACTTTATATATTTTAAGTGTCACTTTTTATTATTGTTGTTATTACACTTTGTTTTTCTGTAAGCCACTTTTGAAAACTGTTTTAAAAGCAGGGAATAAACAAATAACACTCATTCCATTGAGTCACACACAACCCAAAATAAAATTTGTACCGGGGCCCGTTGGCAAGAAAAGTCTCACCTTGCAGTGCAAAATTGCACATGTTTACTCAAAAGAAAGTGCGGCTGTAATCAATAGGGCATCATCCTCAGGATTGCATCAGGTAGCCATTTACCTATTGTCAAGATGACAGAGATTTACATAAATGTGCATATGCTAATTTATATATCAAAGATGCAAATCTTTAAAGAGCAGTATAATACACCCCATTGTAGTGGGGATGACTGTGACCAGTGATCTTTCTGGGTGTGTACAGTGGTACCTTGGGTTACATACGCTTCAGGTTACAGACGCTTCAGGTTACAGACTCCGCTAACCCAGAAATAGTACCTCGGGTTAAGAACTTTGCTTCAGGATGAGAACAGAAATCGTGCGGTGGTGGTACGGCAGCAGCAGGAGGCCCCATTAGCTAAAGTGGTGCTTCAGGTTAAGAACAGTTTCAGGTTAAGAACGGACCTCCAGAACGAATTAAGTTCTTAACCCAAGGTACCACTGTACCTGCTTATTCTGCTGTGCAGCCACTGGCAATTTCAGAATCCAGCTGCTAAGAACGTAAGCCCTACTCATTCAGGCCAAAGGACCATCTATGCTGGCATTCTGTTTTCACAGTAACCAACCAGGTACCTAAGGGAAGCCCTAGGAAAGCAGCTTTTAACCTTTCCAGACTCAGGGTCCACTGATAATCTATTTCTCTCTCTCTTTCTCTCCTCCCCCTTCTCCTTTTCTTGCTCCCTTTTGTTCCTTCTTTATATCTCCTTTATTTTAACTCTCTTTTTTTTTACCCGAAATGAAAGAAAGAGACCCTAGTTCTGTTGATGCCCATAGGAAGGAGCGTGTAAAATATAATGCAGTCAAGGTTTACCTGCTAAAAACCCAGGCATGATTTTGAAATAGCGCTAAGGCTTTAGGATCCTGTTTGCATGAAGAGACACATTAATATTTCTGTTGATGTTTTTTTTACAAGGTCAGGAGCTGACATTTCAGCTCTGCCTTCCAGAAGGGGAACTCTGGTCTTCGTTGCATATCTTTAAGTGCCAGGCAAAAACATACCCTTTCTTCCAGGCCTTTGGCTAATTGAACATTCCATGAGTGTGTTGGGGGGGGGGGTACTGTTTTTGTTTGTTACATGTGTGTATTTTTGTTCTTTTATATCAGGGATCAGCAACCTTTTCCAGCCGTGGGCCAGTCCACCGTCCCTCAGACCATGTGGTGGGCTGGACTATATTTTGCAGGGGAGGAAATGAACAAATTCCTATGCCCCACAAATAACCCAGAGATGCATTTTAAATAAAAGGACACATTCTACTCATGTAAAAACACGCTGATTCCCGGACCGTCTGCGGGCCAGATTGAGAAGGCGATTGGGCCGCATCCAGCTCGCGGACCTTAGGTTGCCTACCCCTGTTTTATATTGTAAACATGCTGCTCTGCTTTCCTTTGGACCACATCAGCAAGGCCGAGTGAGGGGTCTTGTTGTCTGGACAGCCCAGAACCTACATCCTATCCTACAGACAGCTTTCCGGGTCATGTGGCCAGCATGACTAAACCGCTTCTGGCGCAACAGAACACCGTGATGGAAACCAGGGTGCACGGAAATGCTTTTTACCTTCCTGCCGGAGTGGTATCTATTTCTCTACTTGCACTGGTGTGCTTTCGAACTGCTAGGTTGGCAGGAACTGGGACAGAGCAACGGGAGCTTACCCCATCGCAGGGATTTGAACCACCCGTGTCCCTGAGGCTCCACACCCAGTGTGACCGAACCAGTCATGCTCCCCTAAATCTGCCTCTGAGTGGACTCTGTCAGTAGGTAGTGGACTCCATTGGAGGTTTTCAAGCGGAGGTTGGGTGGCCATCTGCCAGGGATTCTTTAGCTGTGGTTCCTGCATTGCAAGGGGCTGGACTAGATGACCCTTGGGGGTCCCTCCCAACCCTACAATTCAGTGATTCTAAAAGCCCTCCTTGGAGATGCCCTAGTATGGAACATGGAACCTTCTGCATGCAAGTCTGAAGAGCTTCAGAGTGGGGTGTGGGGCCTGAAGGCTGCTTCTCAGGGTTTCTGCACTTCTTGTGTTTCATACCTGAAACTCGCCTTTGCCAGCTCACTGTTCCAGGTGTTGTTCATTCGGAACTACCCCTTACAGGGTGTCCAGTCCAAATGTGATGTTTTCCTCCCCCGCCCCACTGCGTCCCAGCAGAATCTTCCAGTAACACCTGCTGCCGCCAAGCTCAATTTATTCAGCCTGTCGAAATGGGTCCCTTTTAGGGGTCTGAAGGTCACCGCATCTTGTTTCTGCTGCCCACGGCGATGCCATTACTCACTTCCTGTGTTTTGAAATGAAGGCTGGCATCGCAGACCAGGTTCATGACTGTGCAGGTTATCTCAGAAGTCGAAACAGGGAGCAGCCTTTTCGTGATGTGTTGCGGAAAAGCACACACAATATCCGCATAGATGCAAGGTGTGTCATGAAACCCTAATAAGTGGGGTTTCACGCGCACACACAGCACACCGCTTTTAAATGAAAAAACAGCTCCAGGGGGTTATGCTTTGAGTGGGAGAGTGATGGCAGGGGAGGCTGCTTAACCCCTTCCCCACCTGCCATTTCCCTGCTCTAAATTGTCCCCATCCGAGATCTGATGTGTCATTACGCTTGCAAACACACATACGGACAGAGTAGACCCGTTGAAATTAACGGGACTCATTTTAGTCAAGTTCATTAAGTTAAATAGGTGTGCTTTGGGTAGGATTAACATGGGATGCAACCTCCCCCACCCCAATTAAAATAAAACAAAATTTAGAGTTTGTTCCCCAAGGAAAGCAGAATCGTCCTTTTCAAGTGTGTTACCTTTTCCTTGGTTCCTTTCTTAAATATTAACCCAAACGCCATTGGATGAGTGTTCAATGGAGCAGAAGGACCCCTGTTCAAAGTACGTGTGTCTTGTGCAAGTATCTGTTGCTCTGGGGGGTGGGGTTTGGGAGGGTGATTTTATTGAGGACGCATTCCCCTTTCTTTCTGACCCTTGAGGCCATGCTACCCCTTGCGCTAAAGTGGGACAATCCTCAGTGGTATGAAAAGTTAGTTTGAGAGCGTTACTTTTTGTGCTCATGATGTTGGGGTGGTTACACTTGATACCATTTACAGCGCTATTTGCTCCTGCAAAGGGTTCAGGGTGGTCACACCATTTTGTTTCAGCCAGTGTACGTCCCATAAATTCCTGCTGGAATCCCTTTCATCCCACAAATGTACAGTATTTTTCGCTCTATAAGACGCACCAGACCACAAGGCGCACCTAGTTTTTGGAGGAGGAAAACAAGAAAAGAAATATTCTGAATCTCAGAAGCCAGAACAGCAAGAGGGATCGCTGCGCAGTGAAAGCAGAAATCCCTCTTGCTGTTCTGGCTTCTGTGATAGCTGCGCGGCCTGCATTCGCTCCATAAGACGCAGACACATTTCCCCTTACTTTTTGGGAGGGAAAAAGTGAGTCTTATAGAGCAAAAAATACGGTATGTGTGTTGTCCTGCTTTTGCTGCCCTATAGTGCCAGAGTTCCCCTCCAAATGACCATAATGTGGCCACATTGGGAAACCCTCGCAAAACAACTGATAACGCAGAATGAAGTGTGGATGGACCAGCACACATCCACTTTGAATGTGCTGTGGTTGCAGCAACGACATGCTGCAGAGTAACCTGATGTGGCCATTGATATTTATGTATGTTGCGATATTTATTTAAAAGAAGGTGAAGGGTGGCTATAGATAACATTTCTCCTCTGCACCCTTACGGCCTCCATCAGTTACTAATCTGCACCCCAAAATGAATATTAATTGTTGCAGCAATTTCACTCAAGAAATGCACATATAGACTTCTTGTTCATGCCTGTTGACATCTTTTTAATTTTAAAAAAAAAGTTCAGGGAGGCTGATGGCTGATACTGAATGTGTTTCTCTCTTTCTTTGCTTTCCAAAAGTGAGGAGGATAACTTCAAAGTGGCTGTTATTTACCTCCTGGACAAAGAAAATCCAGGATTTGTTTGCAAAGTGCTCAAAAGACATCAATTATTGGAGCAACAAGAAGTCATTTCCCCCCCTAGCTGTGCCTCCCTCCTTTGTATTTATAGAAGTTGCAATAGGTCACAAAGCAAAGCTGAGTGCGTTGAAAAGCACTTATTTCCACAAAGCACAAAATTAGCCAAAGAAATTCATTGGCCACTAGTTTAGGACTAGGCCAATTTGTGAGGTGGCCTAGAAATGGTTAAGTAGTCTAAATGGAACCCTCATGCTCAGGAGAAATCTACCTTGTGAGTAGGGATGGGGGAAAATTTCCTTCAGTTCACATTTCAAGGTGAATTTACCAAATTCGTCCTTTCTGAAACACAACTATCCTTGGAAGTCTGCACCATTGCAAATTTCGCAGTTCAGTTTTCTAGGCAAGTAATGTGCACAAAAGTGCATCTACTAGGGGAAAGTGTTTTGTGACTTGTTTTTAAAATCACATGCCAAAATTAAGGGCAAAATTGCATAGAGAAACATGTATGCTGGGAGAAAAAAACACTCCAACACTGATTAATTTTCAGGATGACTTTTATTCTTAAATGCAAACTGATGTGGAAATGTGGAGAGCCAAGCTTACGGCTGGGAAAATAAGAGAAACCAACACTGACCTATTCGCTCATCCCTCCAGATGGGAAGATAGCTCAGTTGGCAGAGCATGAGACTCTTAATCTGAGGGTGATGAGTTCAAGCCCCGCATTGGGCAAAAGATTCCTGGACTGCAGGGGGTTGGACTAGATGACCCTCGGGGTCCCTTCCAACCCTACAATTCTGTTCTCCCTCTAAATCCCAGGTGCTGAAGGCAGCAAAAAAAGGGCAAAGGGTTCCCCAGAACAAGGCCAGCTGAACTTTGGAGATGTGTGGGATCATCAAAAGTGTCCCCTCAGATGACCTCGGTGACTGAGATGGAGTCAGGCGACCCTCAAGGTACTTCCGGCCTTGCTTTTTCCGTGCTTTGTGAAGTAACGCAAGAACCTTGAACCTGGCTGGTAGTGAATTCTCAGCTGGCTCAGCCTCTCTGAGCAGCAGGTAGCCTGTTCCTGGAAGCAGCCTGTCCACTGCCTTGTTTTCCCCACCCTGTCCTAGCCACACAGTTACAGAGACACAGGCTGTTGTCTGTCCTCTGCCAAAGAAAAGTACAGTCCGTGGGAGGTTTAAGGACGTGCGGAGGATCTTTGATCCCTTGCAGATTAGTCCTAACACCTGCAACTTGAAAGGCACATTTGGAAGATCTTACGCCGCGTCTCCTGAGGAATAGGTGGAACCAGTGCTTCCCACAGGCCTTGGTATGACGGACATCACTCCTGCGAATACCGTATTTTTTGCTCTATAAGACGCAGTTTCCCCCTCCTAAAAAGTAAGGGGAAATGTGTGTGCATCTTATGGAGCGAATGCAGGCTCCATGGCTTCAGCGAAAGCAATGCGAAGCCTCTGGAGTGCAGCAGGAGCTCCCGCTGCGCTCTGGAGGCTTCGCGTTGCTTTCACTGAAGCCAGGAGAGCAAGAGGGGTCGGTGCGCACCGATCCCTCTTGCTCTCCTGGCTTCGCTTCACTGGAGAGGCGCTGCGCAGCTTTCCCTCTCTGCGCAGCACCCCTTCAGCGAAGCGGGAGGAGAAATGGAAGGGGCTCCACTTCTCCTGCCGCTTCGCTGAAGGGGTGCTGCCACAGAGAGGGAGAGAATATATTTTTTCTTGTTCTCCTCCTCTAAAACTAGGTGCATCTTATGGTTGGGTGCATCTTATAGAGCAAAAAATACGGTATGTGCCCAAGGAGGAGAACTGGCCCAAAGCATTGGGAAGTAGCAGCTGAGGAGACTGCCTAGGGCATTTTTGTCATGCGTGATGCTCAAAGTTCCTTACCAGCCCTGTCTTTAGCATATGCGCCGCCGGGGTGCAAAGATCCTCCCAGCGCCCCCAGATTTAATTTAGCCCCCAAATTAACTTTTATTATGCTTAGGTCAGACACCACACTTACGCCTTATCTCTTGTTTACGAAAGAAGGGAGGAAAAAGAAACAGACTTCCTTATTTGCACATTTATTTACAATACACTTATACTTAAGTATACAACACCACCACACTTAAACTTAAAAGTATTGTTTAGGCACCTACTTAGGAGAAACATCGGTCGTGTCAAAGGCGCCGCTGCCCCCACTGCCCCATAGCAGCTCATTACAATACGTAACATAATATTTTGATGTAAGAGTTAATTCCACGTGCACGGCGCCATTGTGAATGATAAGCGCCGTCATTGAGTCTGACAAGCGCCACCGTTATGAATGACAAGCACCGCCGCTGGTGCGGCGCATCTTTGGTAAATGAGGGCACAAAGTCGAAAGTCCTTTAGTGAAACAGTAGGTATACATTTCGGTAATACCTAGGTATATATGTATTTGGTTTTTCTAGCTTGATCAAAATTATTATTTCATAACAGGTAGATAGTTAAGAGCTTAGGCGGCTTCAGCAGTGGGCACCTGGTGCCCCCCAGAATTTGGCACCCAGGTGCCCCGCACCCCTTGCACCCCTGGGTAAAGAAGGCCCTGTTCCTTACAGTCTGGAAAGTGACGAGTCTGGATGTATAGTGTAGTATAGGTCCTGAAACAATTCTTAACTGCCCTTTATCAAAAGATTCCAGGGCAGTGTCTGAAAGCGTGACTTAAGATTGATTCACACAACATATCAAGGCTATTGAGAAGCAACCAATAAGCAAAACAAACAAAACACCGTATTTACTCGAATCTAATGCTCACCTTTTCTGGCCAACTTATGTTGCAAAAATTAAGGTGTGCATTAGATTCGATGGCACATTTACATCCACCAGCAAATACTTTTTGGGGTTTCAAGGTTCTGAAAAATGAGGTGCACATTAGATTTGATGGTGCATTAGGCTCAAGTAATTTTGGTAAATAACACCCCCCCCCAAAAAAAAGCTAGAAACAAAATAAAACAATTCCAAAAATTATCTAGGATCTAAAATGCTCCTGTTCTTCCGCCTTGTGAGTATCTCAGTTCATAGGTTGGGGCAAATGCTTTCCTAATGACTGGATTGTATATTTTGATGGTACCAGCTTCAGCCTTTTATTGGCTTGGCAAAACAAAGGCCTGCAGTTTCACACTGGGCATATTTGTGTTCATAAGACAATGGCTGCATTCACACACAATGCTAAGCCATAGTTTGTTTTCAGCATAGTTTGTTATGGGCACCCTCAGTTGTTATGAATGCCACACAACATTCTATTTCTCTAAACCTTGGTTTATTTGTTGCTGCCTTGGCCTCCTGACTTTGTGGCTTGATGACTGCCGGGAATGAAATGGTGGAACAAACCGTGGTCAAGCGAGGCTATTGAGTTCAAATGCAATACCAATCCATAGGAGAAACAAGCCACGGTTTGTGAGCCAACAGCAAATTATGGCTTTACATCATGGCTTTGTGCCAGAAAACAAACCATAGTGCAGGCTGGGCTGTGTGAACAAACCATAGTGTTACTAAACAAACCATGGTTTACCTTTTTGTGTGACCGGGCGAATAGCTCCATAGAACAATAGGATAGCCGAATAACATTTGGAACACATCTTCATGGCACCATTCTGCACCACAGGTTAGAACCCCAACTTAAACCCTGCACTCATTTCAAGCCATCAGCAACGCAGGAGACAATACAGGGCACGGAGGGGGAGGTTGCCAGGCTGACAATGGGCAATGATGTAAGCGGAAGTTGCATTTCAGCGATGGCAGCAGCGAAGGGAGCATCCCGTTGCCTATCCATGGCTGCTGCTGCCAGCCTCCTCCCTTGGGCAGCTCGTAGCAGCTGCTGGAGAGCAGGGGAGGAAGAGGAGAGGCGATGGCGCCAAGGCCCAGCCCTGCATGACGCGCTGGCTCCGAGGGGCAGGCAGGGACAGGGCCGTCCTGGGCGGGAATAAAGGGGAGCAGAGCAGAGCACAAGGAGTCTTGGTTTTTTAAAAAGTGCTTTGTGCATCCATATCTAATCTTGTCGTTTTCTTTAAAAAAAAATTCCCATTTTTTGCATTACTTTTTGTAAATCTTACCAAAAAATAAAATAAAATCGGGATTAAGGGGTTTTCTCAGGACGTTGGAGGGTGTGTGCGCTGTGTCCTATTTGTGTAAGTGGCGGTGGCATTTGATAGGAAATGCTTGGGGGGGGGGACACCAGGGAAGAGATGGCATATAAATCAAATCAATAAGGATAAGTATAGGTGTTGAAAGAGCCCCCAACTCTTCACCCCCCTCGCTTGTCTCATGGGCCCAAAGAGAGCGCCCCAATGCCCCTTCCATCGCTCTCCCCTTTGCAAAGGGACTACCTGTTCCCCTTACTCCCACCCGCCTGAGCCTACTGCAGCAATTCAGACTGTAAATATTAGGAGTAGGACGTCCTTAGTGCAAGTGGAAACAACTCCAAGCAATTCCTGTGCAGTTGATTGAGCTTGGAGGCCAAAAGTATATTTAAAAAAATAAAAAAATAAGTGACTTCTTTCATGCCGGTTCCTTTCTTTACTTTCTTTCTTTCTATCTTTTTTTTTTTTTAAAAAAAAAAGCCAAAACCACAGCTTCCCCATCAGCCAGAGGCTAGGGGATCAAATACAGGTCATATTTAGCAAAGGTGGAGATGAAACACAGTTAAAGGAGCTGGCGAATATGACATCACGGCGTGTAAGAGTGTGTGTGTGTGTGTGTGTGTGTGTAGGCTGGAGAAAGTGAGGAGGGGGAAGGGGCTCCGTCCTCAGCCAAAGGAGTCAGAATCCCATGGAGACGTTTTTTTAATGGCCCTGTTTGTGAAAAACACCTCTCACCCACAGACCGAGAGGTCGGAGTGCAGTTTGCTGGACGCACTGATGCATTCAAAAGAAATTGTAAAATAGAACCTTTGTTTTCTTTCCTTCTGGAATTTTTTTAAATAAAAAAAATCACATACAGTGGTACTTCGGGTTACAGGCGCTTCAGGTTACAGACCCCGCTAACCCAGAAATAGTGCCTCGGGTTAAGAACTTTGCTTCAGGATGAGAACAGAAATCGCGACGGCAGCAGGAGGCCCCATTAGCTAAAGTGGTACCTCAGGTTAAGAACAGTTTCAGGTTAAGAATGGACCTCCGGAACGAATTAAGTTCTTAACCCAAGGTACCACTGTATTCGTTCTTGAGGCACTTCCACACCACTTGTTTAATGAGCATTCATTCCAATTTGCTTTTAGGGAGATCAGACGGTGCTGTCTCTTTAAAGAGTACCCATTCTGATTTGTTGGTGGGGACTTTAGAGGACAGTCACTTCATAGCAAGTGTTAGCCCACACACTCCAAAAGTGTTTTCACTTTCCTCATCGCAAGAAGTCCAATCCTTTTGACCTGGATTGGCAGGGATGTGATTGAATCGGGAGGAGCCCTTCGTCACTCGGTCACAGGTAGATAGAAACCAGCAAGGGCTTCTAAATTTCTCTTTCGAGTTCGGAATTGATTTTTCGCCTTCCCTGCCGCAAAAATAAAATACAGTGGTACCTCTGGTTACGTACTTAATTTGTTCCGGAGGTCCGTTCTTAACCTGAAACTGTTCTTAACCTGAGGTACTACTTTAGCTAATGGGGCCTCCCGCTGCTGCCATGCCACCACTGTGCAGTTTCTGTTCTCATCCTGAGGTAAAGTTCTTAACCCGAGGTACTACTTTCGGGTTAGCGGAGTCTGTAACCTGAAGGGTTTGTAACCCGAGGTACCACTGTAAAGTTATAGGGGTTTTTTGTGTGTTTTTTAGGGGCTATTCCACATTGACAACCTGTTTTGCAAGCTCTACTGGGAAGCCAGAGTCTGTGCTTCCTATTACACCCAGTGGCTGGAAGTGGGCAATTCTGATGCTCTGGACTTAACATGAATATTACCCTGTGGTGGATGGTGCCCACTGGGGACTACATGGGGCCCAACAGTGGGTGGAGCCAGGGTGAGTGACAGCCAGAGTCGGAACCAATGACAGCCAGAGCCAACTAATTTTAGTTTCTGCCCCACCTTCTCCTTGGGTGAGGGCAGCACAGTAAAGAGGAGGAGGAAGGTGGCAGCAGTGTTGCCCCTGGGCTGGAAGCAAGTGAGAAGGTGGGTGGCAGGGAGCAGACTGAAGCTGGTGAGCCAACTCCCCATATACCCAAGCAGATCAACCTCCTCTGGCATTGTTGTTGTTTAGTCGCTTAGTCGTGTCCGACTCTTTGTGACCCCATGGACCAGAGCACGCCAGGCACTCCTGTCTTCCACGGCCTCCCGCAGTTTGGTCAGACTCATGCTGGTAGCTTCGAGAACACTATCCAACCATCTCGTCCTCTGTCGTCCCCTTCTCCTTGTGCCCTCCATCTTTCCCAGCATCAGGGTCTTTTCCAGGGAGTCTTCTCTTCTCATGAGGTGGCCAAAGTATTGGAGCCTCAGCTTCAGGATCTGTCCTTCCAGTGAGCACTCAGGGCTGATTTCCTTCAGAATGGATAGGTTGGATCTTCTTGCAGTCCATGGGACCCTCAAGAGTCTCCTCCAGCACCATAATTCCAAAGCATCCATTCTTCGGCGATCAGCCTTCGTTATGGTCCAGCTCTCTCTTCCATACATCACTACTGGGAAAACCATAGCTTTAACTATACGGATCTTTGTTGGCAAAGTGATGTCTCTGCTTTTTAAGATGCTGTCTAGGTTTGTCGTTGCTTTCCTCCCAAGAAGCAGGGGTCTTTTAATTCCATGGCTGCTGTCACCATCTGCAGTGATCATGGAGCCCAAGTAAAATCTCTCACTGCCTCCATTCGTTCCCCTTCTATTTGCCAGGAGGTGATGGGACCAGTGGCCATGATCTTCGTTTTTTTGATGTTGAGCTTCAGACCATATTTTGCGCTCTCCTCCTCTTTCACCCTCAGCATTACCTTCATTTATTTCAAAATGTGCCAAGTCAGCCCGGCTGCATTTCAGGGGCCCCTGCTGCTCATTCTGCTGCTCATTCATCTGATCCAAAGTTCTATCCTGTGGGTGTTCCCCACCCCCTAAAATAATGTAGAGAAACGTGGAATTGTAGAGCTGGAAGGGAACCCCCAGGGCCATCTAGTCCACCCCCCTGCAGTGCAGGAATCACCGCAAATAATGAGGAGTCTGATAGCTCAGTCAGTAAAGCATGAGACTCTTAATCTCAGGGTCGTGGGTTCAAGCCCCATGTTGGGCAAAAGATTCCTGCATTGCAGTGGGTCGGACTAGATGGTCTTTGGGGGGCCCTTTCAACGCTGCAATTCTGTGACTATGATTCTATCCCTCAGAGGAACATATGTTCGCTCACAGGAACATAGCAGGTGTGTGGGAGGTGCGGATTCAATTCAGTTCACATTTAAAGCCGAGCTCTCCGAAATGAGAGGTAAATTGAAACGCAGCCCTCCTGTAAGGCCTGCAGTTCTCCAGGCAAGCAACACGTACAAAAGCGCCCATGCTAAAGTGTGCCTAGAAATGTATCTGTTGGTGAAAGTAACAGGAGAAATTGCTTTGCAAAAATGTGTAAAAAAGTAAAGGTAAAGGGACCCCTGACCATTAGGTCCAGTTGTGGATGACTCTGGGGTTGCGGCGCTCATCTCGCTTTGTTGGCTGAGGGAGCCGGTGTACAGCTTCCGGGTCATGTGGCCAGCATGACTAAGCCGCTTCTGGCGAACCAGAGCAGCACACGGAAACGCCGTGTACCTTCCTGCCTTAGCGGTACCTATTTATCTACTTGCACTTTGACGTGCTTTCGAACTGCTAGGTTGGCAGGAGCTGGGACCGAAGAACGGGAGCTCAACCCGTTGCGGGGATTCGAACCGCCGACCTTCTGATTGGCAAATCCTAGGCTCAGTGGTTTAACCTGCGTCCCACAAAAATGTGTACGTTAGGGGAAATTGCATATTTTTAAAAATGTGTATAGGAAAAATTTGCACCTAAATGCTGGAGAATTTTCATGAGAATGTTCTTTTTTTTAAAAAAAAAGCACACTGAGGTGGAAAGGTGGAGAATGAATTTCAGGTTGGAAAAATGAGAATTTGGGAGAAATTGAAATGGGCAAAATCGCCCGTCCCTAGAACACCAGAAACTGCTTTATACCAAGTCAGACCATTTGCCCATCTAGCTTGGTATTGTCTACACTGACTGGCAGCAGCTCTCCGGGGTTTCAGGCAGCAGTCTTTCCCCAGCTGTGCTTGGAGATGCCATTGGGGAGCAAACCTGGGTCGTTATGCATGCGCAGCAGGTGTCCTCCACCTGACAGTGGCAGGATTGCTTTCAACAACAGTAGCTCCTCTGCCCATCCCCACCTGTCCCTTCCCACGACCGATTCCCAATGGGACAGAATTCTTGAGCCTGAAACTTCTGAGAAACGGTGTGTTGTCCGAGGCCCTGAGGAACCCAGCAACCCCGGGCAAGCAGAATGGCCGTGATCTTCATCTGAGAAGAATTAATGAGGCATGTAGGATAGTAATGGGGGGAGGGATGGGGGGGGAGGGAGAAAACACCCAAGCAACTCTCCCGCAATTCCCTCTGGATCTCCTGCCCGAGGAGCGATGGGTCTGGCGAGACGGGGGCCGAGGGGCAGTGGTGGGGAATAGCAGAAAGGGAAGGAGAACAATATCGCCTCAATTAGCACGGTGTTTCCAAAAGTGTGGAGAGCAGCCAAGGCCCAGCTTACTGACTGTGACAGAACATTATTACAATCAAACGGGCATGGAATTTGCTCAAAGGCCAAGTTGAGGCGTTCCTTCACAGATGGCTGACTTCTTGCACCACAGAATCTCTGCCGACCCACCAGCTCAGGAGGTCGCCTGGTGCAGGGATCTTTAAAGTCTCAAAATCCTAGGTAGCTCGGGCCAGGGATTGTCAGGATCCTGCCCAACCCGAAACCCAGAGAGACCTCGATGTCAAAGACCAGCTGCTGGAAATTGCAAGTGAGGAGATTTGCTGATTCACTCAGCTGCTGCTTGTGGGCTTCCCATGGTTGGCCACTGTGAGAACAGGATGCTGGGATTGGTGACACATTGGTCTGATCCAACAGGCTCTTTTGTTTTTGTTTAGTCTTTTAGTCGTCTCCGACTCTTCGTGACCCCATGGACCAGAGCACGCCAAGCACTCCTGTCTTCCACGGCATCCCGCAGTTTGGTCAAACTTATGTTGGTCACTTCAAGAACACTGTCCAACCATCTCGTCCTCTGTCATCCCCTTCTCCTTGTGCCTTCCATCTTTCCCAACATCAGGGTCTTTTCCAGGGAGTCTTCTCTTCTCATAAGGTGGCCAAAGTATTGGAGCCTCAGCTTCAGGATCTGTCCTTCCAGTGAGCACTCAGGGCTGATTTCCTTCAGAATGGAGAGGTTTGATCTTCTTGCAGTCCATGGGACTCTCCAGAGTCTCCTCCAGCACCATAGCTGGCTCTTTTATGTTTATTTTATTTCAGGCATCCCCAAACTCGGCCCTCCAGATGTTTTGGCACTACAACTCCCATCATCCCTAGCTAACAGGACCAGTGGTCAGGGATGGTGGGACCTGTAGTCCCAAAACATCTGGAGGGCCGAGTTTGGGGGTGCCTGTTTTTTTTTATGTATCGGATTTATATACTGCCCTTCATCGAAAGATCTCGGGCTGGTTCACAGAATAATAACACGAGACAAAAAGCAGAAATAACAGAAACAGCAAAATGATGACCCACTAACGCGTTTAAAAGGCTGTAGAACATTAATCGGCCTGGTTGAAGAGGAACAATTTTACCTCAGTATATATAAGGAAGTCACCAGGCAAGCCACTGCAGAAAAGGCCCTGCTCATGTTTCTCCCTCTGGGGCTCGCTTGGAGGAGGCAGACTAAGAAGGGCCTCTGATGATGATCACGGAGTCTGTGTTAATTTATATGGGGAGAGGCCGTCCTTGAGGTGTTGCGGTTCTTAAATAAGAGGCACGGGACCCTGTGGAGAAGCCAAGGCAACCTCAAGGATCTAGTCACATTAGCCTCTAGCTTGCGGCACCCTCCTACTAGAATATCGTGAACCTGTCCTGATTCCTCCTCTTTGCCCCTTACAGACTTCAAGAGTGCCATGAGGCTTCTCCATTAGGGCAAATGGGGCACTGCCCCACCACCCTCGGTCTGCCCTCCGCCAGCCCCCTCCTGCCTGCTCTTCTACGTACAACAGTCCAGGAGGTGGCCCTGCCTGTCCGCTTCCTCCCCCCACTCTGTAGTCTTAATGTTGCCATATTAGTAGAGAATTGTAGAGTTGGAACTGAGACCCCAGCGGTCATTTAGTCCAACCCCCTGCAATGCTGCCGTGGTCCATATTATGGGGAACGAACCTGCGGCCTTCATCTTTTCTGCTCTGTTTTTGTTTCCGCTCTGCTTTGGTCTTTCATATTTTGTGTGGTTCTCCACTCAGGGTTAAGGAGGGGTTAACATGCAGATGAAGGTGGTCGTTGGGTGATGAAGGACTCTTGTGTGAGAGGCAGGGAAGGAAAGAGAAGAAAGGGATGCTCCCAGGCGAGAGCTAGGAGGGTTCACCTTTCTCTGTGTGGGACAAGTGAAGGTGAAAGAGGACTTTGTCTTCTTTTCCCTTCCACTTTCCCCTTCATT
This sequence comes from Podarcis liolepis, assembly GCF_965112155.1. Classification (NCBI taxonomy): domain Eukaryota; kingdom Metazoa; phylum Chordata; class Lepidosauria; order Squamata; family Lacertidae; genus Podarcis; species Podarcis liolepis. The sequence goes on from NC_139567.1 coordinate 38,102,315, forward strand.
TTAGTTTAGTTTGGTTTTTTTATGGTAATGTATTATGAAAAGCCTCAATTAAAATCTTACAAATTGGTATACGATCAGCACCACTCTCTAACCCAGGCATAGGCAAACTCCAGCCCTCCAGATGTTTTGGACTACAACTCCCATCATCCTTGACCACTGGTCCTGTTAGCTAGGGATGATGGGAATTGTAGTCCCAAATATCTGGAGGGCCGGCGTTTGCCTGTGCCTGATCTAACCACTGGTTCAGAGGATGATGGGACCAAAGTATAATTAGTTGGTCCTTCCTATCATGGGCTTTTTCTCTCCTCCCTGCACTTCCGCCCTAGCAGACCCAAAGGGCACCAGTAGCCCCATGCAGAGGGGGTGCAGGCAGCCGGGTGCACTTGCCCCGGGCATCAGAGGGCAAAGTCAGCTGGGGGACCCTGCCAGGGGGCTGCCAGGCTTACGCTGTCATGCCAAGAACAAGACTCCCGCCCTGGGTCCTCACCCAAGCTCTGCATTGACCTGGGCACCAGCCATGACTGCAAGAGTGAAGGCAGCAGTGGACCTTGTGGGAAGCCTTCTCCAAGGCAGCGTCCTCCAACTGTTGTCAGACTCCAGCTCCCATGAGCCCCAGCAGGCTTGAGCAATGGTCCAGGATGGTGGGAGTTGTAGTCCAGCAACATCTGAAAGAACTTCAGATGTTTTCGGACTACAGTTCCCAGAATCCCCCACTCATTTGCCATGCTGGCCAGGGGCTGGTGGGAGTTGGAGTCCAACAAACTGTGTGGAGGGTCACGACTTCCCAACTGTTAAGATAAGAGAATCAGCTGCGTACAATGACCCAGCAGATACGAGGAAGGGCTTCTAAAAACTCAGGCTGCTACCCTAAACACACTTCCTAGAGGCAGGAAGACCCTCTGAACTCAGAAGGCACTTCATTCTGAGTAAAGATGGTTTATGATTGCAGGCACTATGATTTTATGATTTTAAAAAATTAAAATTAGGGGAGCCTTAGGGCCTTGCAGGCACTATCTGAAGACACCATGTTGGGAACCCCAGAGTAAAGTGTGGAATGGATCATTTTACTGGAATAATTTCATTAAATCATAGAATTTGAAGGGAGTCTGAGGATCAACTAGTTCAATCCCCTGCAATGCAGGAATATGTATCAAACCTTGGGTGGGATCTAAAAACGGGGGGGGGGGGGACCATGCTATAAATAAGTTAGAAATTAGATAATTTTAACAACAACAAAAACTGTATGGAAAATCACTTTTTAAAATTTTCTGCTCTCTGGCACCATCTGGTGTTGGATATTTATAGCGCATTCAAATCACTGTTTCCTTACTAATGTAGCTGAGTCCCTCATTTCCTTTCTAGATCAACCACTGGGTTCTGCCATATGGAGGAAATAGACAGAGGCACTCCATGCCCCTACTTTTGCTGGCAAAAGAACCATTGGAATGTCCTCAGGAACCCAGAAAAAAGTGCTGAGCAGGCTCATACCCTGCTCTAGAGTGTAGGACCTGAACCAATGGCTTCAAGTTACAAGGAAGGAGATTAAGGAGATTCCAACTAAACATCAGGAAGAACTTGCTGATGGCTAGGGTTGCTGGACCGAGGAACGGACTCCCTTGGGAGGTTGTGGTCTCTCCGTCCTTAGAGGTTTTCCAGCAGAGGTTGGCTGACCATCTGTCACAGATGCTTCAGCCGAGGTTCCTGCACTGCAGGGGGTTGGACTAGATGACCCTTGGGGTCCCCTCCGACTCTACAGTTCTAGAACTCCATCTTTTGTGATGTCCTGAGAGCCTCTTACGAGTTCCCCCAGGCGACTTGTTCATTGGCTATTCATCCTGATTTCCTCGCACAGAGCATACAGAGATGTTAGATCATGCCTGATCTATATTGATGTGTGCCTTGTTCTTTTGCACGGAAGCAAAAACAATTCAGTTAGTATTCTCTTGAAGAAGGGTAGGGAATCTCAGGTCTGAGTGCTGAAAGTGGCTTTCCGGGCATCTGTTCTGTGTCCCTCAAGAAGAGGCTGGAGCCAGGCCACACCTCTCACTGGCTCTGCTCTGCCCCCTCCTGTAATGTGTCCTTCACATGTAATAATACCTATTGCTGGCCTGGATTGATAGGGAGGGTGTGTACATCTGTCTGACCACACTCACTTTTGCCATGCCTGGCCCTTGGAATGCTGCCCAAAAAGGAATGTGGCCCTCAGACTGTAAAATCTTCCCCAAAATCCCCGCCTGAGAGGCTTGGATTAACTACCCCAGTAAATACCCATCTATGTGAATCAGTCCTTGGCTGAGAGGTTAATACCTCAGTATTTGCAGACCCCAGACTGGTGCCGCACTGATCACACCCTCTCTCCCTTCTCCTCTGAGGAAGGAGACATGATGGCAATCATCAGTTTGCCTACCTTGATTAAAAGGGCCTTGTTCTTTCAGGGAAGGCTTTGATTTGATAATTGGATGAAAGAGAAACACTTCCGAAGTCTCCATTGTGCGATGCATCTTTTGTTCCGTTCTCCCTTTCCAGTCCGCTTAGCCAGAGAGGGGCGAATGACGTTTTAAACCTGACGTTTCAGGGCGCTGGGCCAAAGCTGTCTGTAGCCAGGCCAAATGCCCAGAGTGGTCAGAGAGGGACGGCTCAAGATGCTTTGCGGTTGAAGAACAAGATGTTGCTGCACATTGCATGTGGAGAAGCTGACTGGACTGGCAAGCAAATCTTGGACTGCGTACACCCCATACATTTAAAGCACAAAGAATCCTATGAACTGCGATTTACCTCCACAACAGCCCTGTTTAGGGAAGCTTTTAATATTTGATTAATTAATGTATTTTAATATTTTGCTGGAAGCCACCCAGCCAGATGGGTAGAGTATAAATAAATTATTATTATTATTATTATTATTATTATTATTATTATTATTATTATTACCCTCCCCTGTACAGTGTTCTCCACCTGAGGTAAGCACCTCACTCCAGCTACTGCAGGGGTGGTAAACATTCTCCACCCAAGGGCCACATTCTCTTCTGGGAAACCTTCTGGGGGCCACATGCATTTATATGGTGGGCTTGTTTGTACATACTCACTCACACCCACTCTCTCCTCCATCTAATTTCCTGTTGCGTCTTCCCTCGTTCCACATCTGGTATTCCCCATCTCTTAGCCTAACCTCCCTCACAGGGTTGTTGTGAGGCTGAAATGGGAAGACGAAGAACCATGCACACCACCCTGAAATCCTTGGAAGATAAAAGTGGTATATAAATGTAATAAGTAAGTAAATATTCAGAGGTATACTGCTCATGCATCTGGAAGCAATTTCTAAACAGTATATGCATAATGCTTGGGTTGTGGACCATGCAAAGAATAAGGGCAAAACTATTCATGGAAATAGAAAGCTGTAAAATACCTGTTGAAATACATCAATATCCAGTAGCATGAGCAAAAATCAAACTAGATTGTTCCCTGACCCTAAGATCTCACAGTCTAAATGCTGACCGTGGGGCTGCAGACAAGAAGATAGGAGGGAGAAGAAAGAGAAAGCCACAGATAACAGACAATAGGGAACGGGGATGAGGCTGAGCTCCTGTTAATTGAAATTTTGTGACTGGTCTGCAAGATTTGGGGTTCTGCAGAACTCTTTGTTCTAGGAAACGCTATATAGACTCTGTATAACTTGACAGTCTTCACTCCTGGAGGCATGCTCCACTGTCTCTCGAGAAAGACGAATGCCAACAACATTTGCCATATTTGTTGAGCTTTTTTGGGAATTCACCCCAAAAAGGCAAAGAGTGATACTCAAACACACACATACTGGTTCTGTTGGCAAAAACCCAGACATTTTGCCAACCCCAGACGTATGGCAACCTTACAGGCTGCATTTGATTCTATATAACTTGGAGTGAGCCCAACCATTTTTTAAAAAAAATGCATTTCACTATTTCATGCCTATAAAAGAAAGATTTGGTCATATCTAATGCAAGAGTGAAGAACCTATGCCCCTCCAGGTGTTTCTGGATTCCAGCTCACATCATCTCTGACCATTGGTCATGCTTGCTGCTGGGGCTGATGGGAGTTGTAGTCCAACAACACCTGGAGAGCCACAGAGCCCCCAACCCACCCTGTCTACTCTGCTTCGGTTGGCACTCAGCAACCACCGCTGTCAGCCTGACCTCATTCATGTGCTAGATTTTGTTATTAGCAAATAATTTTCTAGTGCAATTAAAAGAAAAAGTTCTAAAAGAAAAAGAGTGGATCATCTATATCTTAAAGGTAAAGGGACCCCTGACCATTAGGTCCAGTTGTGACTGACTCTGGGGTTGCGGCGCTCATCTCGCTTTATTGGCCGAGGGAGCCGGCGTACAGCTTCCGGGTCATGTGGCCAGCATGACTAAGCTGCTTCTGGCGAACCAGAGCAGCGCACGGAAATGCCGTTTACCTTCCCTCCAGAGCGGTACCTATTTATCTACTTGCACTTAGATGTGCTTTCGAACTGCTAGGTTGGCAGGAGCAGGGACCGAGCAACGGGAGCTCACCCCGTCACGGGGATTCGACCCGCCGACCTTCTGCTCAGCAAGTCTTAGGCTCTGTGGTTTATGTATTGTAAAATAACGCCTCTTGTTCCTGGATGGAGGATAGAGAGGGGTGTGTAGAAACCAGTCTAGTGTACAAATGTAAAATTTACATTCTTAGTTCTGCCCACTTTTGACTTTAACCCCGCCCACTCCTGGCATGTGGCCCTCCCAAGGTTGAATAACAGGGAATGCGGCCCTCGGACTGAAGATGGTTCTCCGCCCCTCATATGCCTGCTCCATGCAGAGGCTTTTTTAATGCAGAAGTGACACCTGTGTGTACAGGTTTAGGGGTGAGATAACTTGCAGAATCCACTGGCATAAAAGTCTGGGTTTTTTTCTTCTTCCTCCCTTTGGTTTTTGCGTTTTTTCACTCAAGGCTCTGCCAAAGTGCTTTTTAAAACAAAAACAAACCAAGACTCCTCCAGCTATATGGCAAAGGAGCCTGCTTTGAATTCAGGTATTGTTTTCCAGAAACAACCACACACACACACACATACACACTTGCCTCATTCCATCACAGCTTAAAATAACCACTGCCCACTCTGGAAGTTAAATTATTATTTTTTCCTGCTGCGAACACAGTCAGCTGGACACTTCCTTGTTGGAGCTATATTAAACAGTCTTCTTTTCTCTCTAGCCACCCCCCCCTTTCAAATACACCTCTGGAGGAAAAACTGGAAAGTGTTTAAACAAAACCGCCTAGGATTCTTTGCTCAGCCTAAATGGCCTTGGAACCGGCCATGCCCTCAGTTAAGGTTTTTTTTAGTGGAGGCAGGTAAACAGACCTGGAAAGGAGCAGACACCTTTGTTGTGTGTGGCTGTTAAATTTCATTCAGCTTCTCAAGTAATTTGGTGGCATGCATACACACACACACACACACACACACACACACACACACACACACAAAATTAAAAGCGTTTTGATAGTCAGTAAATAAAGAAAAATGTTTCACTGGGACCTGTCTGACACAAACAAATAAATAAGCAATCGACAGTGCAATCCTATACTGGTCTACTTGGAAGTAATTTCCACTGACTTCAGTGGGGCTTATGATCAGGTAAGCAGGCACAAGTTGGAGCCTTCCGTTTTGATATCCAATCTACTACTGCTGAAGACAGTTCCTAAATGTAGATTGGGGGGGGGGAGTTGCTTGCAGGTCTGGTGGGGGTTCCGTGTACTGCCTATCCGTGCAATCCACGGCCACGTGCAAGGTTGAGCCTCTTGTGCACATCGCCACAAGTTTAGTCGTTTTCTCCAGATCACCGGCTGAAGTGATTAAAAAAACCGAAACGCACATTTTAAAAGCCATACGGACAAAAGGACCATATCGCTTTTCTTTGACATGTTCAAAGGCAGCAAATACATCGCCCACTGACACTGTGTGTATGTGAACTTTAAGGCTGCAGTTCTATGCACGCTTAAGCTAAGAGTAAGTTCCATTGAACACAGTGGCACTTACTTCTGAGTAAACATGCATTGGCTTACTGAAGGAAAGAGAGAAGCACATGTCTGAGACTGACCACACTTCTACCAGGAAGTGAGTCCTTGGACACAAACAGCGGAGCTTACGCCACAATCAACATACCACCCCGTTCTCTGCTTGTGTTTACTTAGAAGTAAGTCCCAGTGAACTCTGTGGGAATTACTTCTAAGTAAACACGAATCATTTCAGAGGGCTGGAAGCGCTTAACTTTAGCCGGACCCTGCCTGCAAAGTGTTTAATCGTTTTGTTTTAACTGAAATGTATTGAGTTAAAATGAAAGTTTGCTCATTACAAATCACAAGCAGGGTCTTTTTCGTTGTTTAATTAAGAAATGTTTGTTGACACATGTACACATGCAAGGAAAGTTTACCTAATGCATTCTTGCAAAGTACAACTTATTTTTTCAAGTGAAAATAATCATTCCTAATTTCAATTCAACTTATTCTCAAGTAAGTGGATCTGGGCTGCAAATAAAAACCAAGAAATCCTCCAACGTGGAAGTATTTTTAAATGAAATATTATCATATTTCATTTGAAGTTTAATCATGCAATATATTGTTTTCTATAGTTCAAATTTGGACCCAGATCTCGAATATAAAAATACATACATCTCAAACGGCTTCTGCCGTTGTTTTAAGTCTTGACAAATTTCTCTCTAATGAACCTCAGGAAAATGGAACTGGTAGTGAGTAGTCGGGGCATAAGAAGGAGAAATAAATAATAATAATAATTTGGTAGGTTCTTCTACCTTGCGAAGTGACAGGTAATATTTGTCCTGTCAAGGTTTTCCTTACCAGACTTGAATCCAAAAAGAAATCGAAGGAGATAGAAAGAAATCTGGGGAGTTATAGCTATAAAAACGGAACGTGAAATTGACCAAGCCACTATTTTAAGACAACGGTGAAACTGTGATCCCGGCAGAGCCGGTCAAGGGATCGGGACCCATTTCCCCCCAATTTATTTTCTTTTTAAGCGAACGGGGGGTTATGGAAAGGTTTCGATCCTGCACGCTTAGTTCAATTTTTTGAGTTTACACGACGAGGCGAATCGATCTAATCTCCCCAGCGGTTTCCAGATTAGCTCCCCCCTCCCCACAAGAAGGAGAGACTCTCGGTCGCCCATGATAGCTCACCTCGCCCTCCCTCTCACTCTCTCCCTAAACAGGTTCAAAGTACAGTGAAGAAGAAGAAGAAAAAGATTTGGCGATCTCTTAGACACCCTGGTTCTGAGCGCAGCCAATTCTAGACTCCGGGCAGGGGAGAGAATCGTGGTGCGGCTCCCTCTCTCCCTCTCCCCCTCCCCTCCTGCCCAGTACCACCCCTCTTGCCCATCATTTGCATGCTGCAAGAATGCCCCCGCCTGCCCACTTCATTTGCATATCTTATATTGCCTAATGGAGATCATCAAATTGGAGTAGAGGCCGGCCGAGGCATCCTTCGAGGGCGATTCTCCAGGGATCCTCTCGGCAGAAACAGGTGTCAAGACTGGAGATTCGGGGGGTTACCATCCGAAAGGGAAGCAAAGCTGGATTTCTGAGGGTCGGGAGTTTTTGGGACGGTCTCTTTCCTCACCCCTTCCCTAACCCTCCCCCCCTTTCCCTCCCTTTTCTCTCTCTCCTTCCCCCCTGGTTTAAAATGGTGTCCAAATTGAGCGCTCTGCAGCAAGAACTTCTCGAAGCGCTCCTCACCTCGGGGGTGACCAAAGAGGTCCTGATCCAAGCTCTGGAGGAGCTGATGCCCACCTCCGGCACCGCCAGCGGGAATAGCAACGCCGCCAGCAACGGCGCCTACGGGGTCAAACTGGAAAACTTGCAGCTCTCGCCCAGCGGAGGCGGCGGCGGCCCCGACGTGGACAGCAAGCCGGTTTTCCACACGCTGACCAACGGGCACGGCAAGGACAAGCTGTCCGGGGACGAAGGCTCCGACGACGGGGATGACTTCGACACCCCGCAGATCCTCCGCGAGCTGCAGGCGCTCAACACCGAGGAGGCGGCCGAGCAAAGGGCCGAAGTGGAGAGGATGATCAGGTAAAAATTAGGCAGCGGGGACGGACGGGCGGATACCCGGGCTCCGATGGAACGTCCAGATCAAAAGGGGAGGATGGAACGTTCGGATAAACGGAACGTTCGGTCGGAGGGAGCGTTCGAAGCCGGCGGGAGCCTTTGGCGCAAAAACTCTTTTTTTAAATAGAGCACGGAGCGCTTAAAGAAAAATGGGGGGGGGTGGAGTCGTTTTAGAAGTTTCCATTTAAACTCCCCCTCTTCGCCCCCACAGTGCATCCCCGTTTATTTCATGTCTCCTATTGAAACATGGATCGATTGGGGAACCCACCCACCACAAAAAAAGGTTTGCCCAACCACGTTGTTGTGATCCCCGTGGCCAGCATACATATGCCTCACCCGCGCGCAGTTTGAGAAGGCTGGTCTGGATGCAGGACTGAGGTGTTCCCCTTATTCTGCCACCCCCTTTTAAATGCATGAAAAGTGATTGCCATGCAGGCTCCCCGGATCTTGTGGGTGTTTTACCCGGGAGTTAGTCCACTGTGTTGAGTGGGGTCTTCCTTACTTAGAGAGCCTGTTTTAGGGGTGCAAGTCCCAAGAGAAATGAAAAACTCCCGCCTTCCCAGAGCCCCCTCACGTGAAACCCTTCCCTCTCACGCCCAGCAAGCTAGTAAACAAATTGTCACGGTAAGCGGGGTATATACAATGTTTTTATTATTATTATTATTTTACAGAATTTGTAGATTGCTCAAAATCGAAAATAAAAAAAAACCCTCTAAACCACTTACCATGATTTCACCCGCCATTTCAACAGGTTAAGCGGGAGGAAAAGTAATATTTGGACTGGAACTTTTTAAAAATAGAAAAGCCGAAATGTTAGCCACGCTTAGGGGAGAGTAAGTCCCATAGAATGCAAGGAAATGAGCGAAATTCGCCTAGGATTCCGCTGCAGGGTTTTTTTCTGAGAAGACGCAAAAGAGCCCAGTCGCTGCTCCGCTGCTACAGCTGTTCTTGTGGTTGTGCTTTTTGAAATCGACTTACCTAGAAGTTGAGTTTCCAGCTGCCCTCTGCCCCTCCCCTCGGACGCTTCTTTGCCCAAGGTGAAGGCCAAAAGGGAAGAAGGACGAGACTTAAACTGCCTGAGGGAGGGAGGGGGATAATTTCAGGGGGGGTGGAATAACGTGTGAATTCTTCCTTTATTTCACATCATCTTGTTTAAATGCGCTATTCTTCGTGTGAGCGTGCACCTGTGTGTACATAATTTGTATAATACCGTATACATAGAGTAGATAATCACAACTGCTAGATACGTATGTATTATGTCGTGCCTTAATTAGGCATTGCACGCGTTATATGGATGACGCACGTGTCATTCGTGAAGGTCAAAAATTTGGTGGATTTTTGACAGTCTCAGGTGAATTGCGGGACGGTCGGAAACTAGGCAGGCAACTCCTTGTGATTCAGACACAAATCGCTGGCGATTAGCTTTGGTTAACCTCGGCGTATTATACCCGTGCATATAATCGAGTTTTCGTTTATTCCCAATTAAAGCCTGCCTGGAATTGGCAACATCGACGCAATGTCGAGAAGTGGCCAAGTTTTGTGGAATTCGCTGACATTCTCTAATTTATATTGATGAATATACAATGTTTTCATGAAACACACACACGGTGGGGAATTTTCAGCACCTATATATGTACATGAATATCGACAAGCGGCCAACTTTTCCGAAGTCGCTCTTATACAACGTTGTCCCATATTGTTGAATATATAATATTTGTGTGTGTGTGTGTGTGTGTGTGTGTGTGTGTAGATATATACTCCTCAGTTGCTTTTCTAAAGACAAATCATAAGCATGATAATCCATAATAAATAATAATAATCTGCCATCATCTAGTCAAGAAGCCATCCATCATAATAGCGATATAAAGTCCATAAAGAGAAGTGGGAGTTTGTTGTTAAGGGCTATATAACAACAACAACAACTAGTAATAGTAGTAGTAGTGGAAATATATTTGTGGGTAGGCCCCAGAGAGAGAAGTGTGAGTTTGATTAAAAGGGAATCTAATAATAATTAACTCCGAGTAAACCCTTCCACTTCCTAGTAAGCTTTCCCTCCCTCCTCTCTCTGCAAAAACTTTTCTTTTGTCAAATAAGCACCTCGTTTGCTTCCATCCCCTTCTCCAGTCCAAGTTCCTCTTCTCTTCCCTTCGATTTGTTAGCTAAAGATCTTATAAATATGTGTGTATCTCCCAACTGAAAGTCAGCTGAACGGCTTTGACAAGTTGGTTACTAATTATCCCGCGTAGTTTACGATTTTTTTTTCCCTTTAGCAAAATATCAACTAAATAAACTCTGCTATTTATTAACCCCACGCCTCAATTTAAAGAGAAGCTGGGGATTTCTTCCCGGTTTAGCTCGACTCTCCTCGGCGGCCTAGAAGCCAACAGCTCAAAAATGGCTTTCAGTCTAAAGGTAACTTTAAAAAAAATAATAATAATACTTTTTTCTTGATTTATTCTGATGGAATGTAATTGACTAGAATTAGGTTAGGTTAGGAGAGCCAAGCATAAATATATTTCCCATTATTCCCATCCTGCTTTTTTAAAAAAGCTATTTAATTGGAAAAAATATGAGGTGCTTTGTTTTTTAAACAGAATCCAGGAAATTCACTAGTTTATTGAACGATTTGTTTGTATAATTCAATTTCGTTGAAGTGTGTTCATTGGGATATGCTTAATGTTTTGAGGATCGCAGCCTGAATTATTAAGGTACTTTTTGCCACCCGATCCAACGTATAATTTACTCGGCAGCAAGTTCCAGGGAGTTCAGTCGCGCTTACTCCAATTTTAACTGGGCAGCATAGGATTTAGTGAACGGGGCTTTTCCGAACAAAGGTGGTCAGGAACGGGGGCTGTGTGGGCTGCAATCTACTATTGCCCGTTTACTTTGGAAGCAACTCCCTACTCCCATCCAAGAGAAACTGTGGCTTACTTCAGAGTAAACCTACCAGAACAAGGCCACACTTTTGGATCCCATGGGCTGTCTGGGGAAGTTCATCCCGGAGACCACGTTTCTTCTTTTGTGGCCGGATCTTAACCAAGTTTCCTTCGTTTATTTCCAAAGGCGCTTACTTCTGAGTAAGCGTTTTTTTAACAGCCTATATATAAGAGGCAGATCCTGCGCGCGCCTTTGTCCACAAGTCAACCCCAGTGAGTTCAAGGAGGTTTACTTTCCGGTAAATACCCAACTGCTTGGTTTAAACTGGCAGGCATATCGCCCCAAAGAAACACTCCGGTCCCATTTGGACGTAGCAAACTTCCCTTGATTTTCAGTGCAATTTACGTACGGGTAATAAATGTCACGAGGGGTGGGTTTGGGGAACGGACAACCTCCTTCCTCCTCCCTCCCCCCAAAAAACCTCCTAACCCCCTGAGATTTTCAGGCCAGTATGTCAATCCAATTGTCTTGGACAAACTCTGGAATTAAAAAAGGCTTGAAACCACTCTGCCTCATTTTAACAGCTCCGAGAGAGCAGGGACCAGAAGCCCCACCGCTGGTCCATTTACACGCCATATCATAAAACCGGAACATTTGTATACGTGCTGCCCGAGCATTTGGAAATTCGCAGTACGGTGCTCTTTCAACACGTCTGTCCTCAGAAAGAAACACCACCCCCCACACCCCCCAATCTAGGATTGCGGCCTAAACGTTGTAGAGGCTGCAATCTTATCCACGGCTCCTCGATTAGAAAGGAAGAGGAAGCGAAGTCCGGGGCTGACTCACGAGTAAACAGGCACAAGATCAGGCCGCGCCCTTCTGGGAGAGAGAGACCCTTGGCATCTCTTGCAGGCTAAAGGGATTTGGCAAGGCGTTTTGTGGATCCTAATCTGGTCAGTTTCCCATTGATCCGAATGATCTCCATTCGCAAGAGGGCCAGGCCTCACTCGATCCACGCTCGGACCGGTTCGTAACAGTCTGATTCAATGAATGCGTATTTACTTAGAAGCGAAGCCCGTTGAGTTCAATGAGTTGGGCTCCCAGGGAAGTGTGGGCATAGGATTCCCAGGGCGAACTTACTCAGAAGTAAATTCAGTGGGGATTGCAGCCGAGGAGAATTCCACGGGAAAGACCCCCCCAGCAGCAAGCAGAATCATTTCTTCAGTGACTGCATTTTAACTCTGTTCCACGAGGCAGGAACCAGTTTGGAGTGCCTTTGCACAGCATAGAAAACATGCAGAGAGGACCAAACCCGTTTTTATGGAGGGCTTTCATCCAAATTCCCAAGTTTTCATGTTATTTTATTTTGGCAGATATTGTTGCAAATATTCAGTCCACCAAAATGATGGTTTTGGTGCGTGTGTTTTGGTGTATTATCAAATGTTCGGATGTATGGCAAAATGGAACCTCCCAAGTCTGGAGCAGTCTACCTCTGGGTCACAGCTGCTTGGTACTGATAGTAGGGGAAGTTCATATCTTGCCAAGGGTTCTGAAACTCATGTCTTTCAAAGGGAGGTTGCCCAGCTTGTCAAGAGCCAAGAATGATGGACACTTTCCCCTGATCCGTACAATGAAGCAGTTCTTACGTTTAAATAAATCTGACCCAAATCTGATGGCGTGGAAGATACTGGAGAACATAAACTTCCAGCACGTGGGGACGGGCTGTTATTAATTTATTTCTATAAATCATCAACAGAAAGATACACAAGAGCTTGCGATTAAAAAAAGAGAGAGAGAGAGGAGGAGGGTTATTCATTGGCGAAGTTGTAAATCAAATCCTGGTTTTGTGTATGTACCCACATGTGTCTCTGTGTAGCGGTGGGGGGAGATGTTGGTTGGTTAAGAAGTGAAGAGGGAAAGCCTACACAGAGATTTCCCGCCGCTGCCACGTCTTTCAAAGCACACTCTTAAATAAATAAGCAGAAGCATGGTAGTTGTGCTCTTGCAGGAAGGCTCCTCAAATATTGCCTTGGCCTGGCCAGCTCTAGTCAATTCGCTCCAAGGCAGGTCATTCCAGTTGGCACCCAGTCTTACCTGGAACAGGGACGCGGGTGGCGCTGTGGGTTAAACCACAGAGCCTAGGGCTTGCCGATCAGAAGGTCGGTGGTTTGAATCCCCGCGATGGGGTGAGCTCCCATTGCTCAGTCCCTGCTCCTGCCCACCTAGCAGTTCGAAAGCACGTCAAATTACAAGTAGATAAATAGGTACCACTCTGGCGGGAAGGTAAACGGCGTTTCCGTGCGCTGCTCTGGTTCACCAGAAGCGGCTTAGTCATGCTGGCCACATGACCCAGAAGCTGTACTCCGGCTCCCTCGGCCAATAAAGTGGGGTGAGCGCTGCAACCCCAGAGTCAGTCACGACTGGACCTAATGGTCAGGGATCCCTTTACCTTTACCTTACCTGGAACTCAGGAATCAGCCTTATACTAAGTCAGACCAATGGTTCCTCTAGACCAGTGTTGTCTACACTGACTGACAGCTGCTTTCCATGTTTTCAGGCCGGGGTCTCTTCCAGCCCTACCTGGAGATATGATGCAGATTGAACGTGGGGAGTTCTGCATGCAAGGGAGATGTTGTACCCTTGAGCTAGGGCCTTTCCTGTCATATGGTGGTGCTGGATTCACATTTGTGGCTGGTTGAAAGGGGCACCCCCTCCTTAGAATCCTAGAACGGTAGAGCTGGAAGGGACCACGCGGGTCATCTAGTCCAGCCCTCTGCAATGCAGGGATCTTTTGCTCATGACCCTGAGATTAATAGACTCTCGTGCTTGTGCGGGGAGTGGAGGTGAAAATGGAACTGTGAAATCAAAGGACGCTAATAGGGGAACTGCTACAAAAATTTCCTGTAAGCCTGCTAGATGCCATTGGACTTCAAATCCCATCAGCCCCAGACAGCATAGCCAGTGGTCATGGATGATGGGAGCTCAGCAACATCTGGCGGCTACAGGTTCCCTATCTCTGCCCTTGGGACATCTGGCTAGTTCCTGCTGCAAAGAAAGGCTGGACTAGATTGTATGGTCCAGCCAGCCAGTCCTTATATTATTAGATTCAGGTAGGTAGCCATGTTGGTCTGACGCAGTCGAAATAAATTTAAAAATTGTCCAGTAGCACCTTAGAGACCAACTAAGTTTGTTCTGGGTATAAGCTTATACTCAGAACAAACTTAATTGGTCTCTAAGGTGCTACTGGACAATTTATTTATTTATTTATTTATTTTGACTTACAGTGGTACCTCGCAAGACGAATGCCTCGCAAGACAAAAAACTCGCTAGACAAAAGGTTTTTCCGTTTTCGATTTGCCTCCCAAGACGAATTTCCCTATGGGCTTGTTTCGCAAGACGAAAACGTCTCGCGACTTTGTTTCCTTTGTCTAAAAACAAATACATGTTTTGTTTATAAAGTTAATTTATTTTCCCTTCAATTTTTGAACTGCTCTTTACAGTATGTGTGACTTTAAAGAGCAGTTAATAAACTGTTGTTGTACCAAATTTGGCTTTGTTTGGACTTTTTTTGACCATAGGAACGCATTAATTGATTTTCAATGCATTCCTATAGGATTTCGTGATTCGCAAGACGAAAAATTCGCTAGACGACAAAACTTGCAGAACGAATTAATTTCGTCTTGCGGGGCACCACTGTATATCACTTCTGGGCTCTTGCAAGACTAACACCCCCAAAAGTGAGGAGATAAGCTCCCTCTTGATGGTAGGAAAAGCAGGGTGGGGTCATGTGATGCTAAAATTTGGTGCACCCCCCTCCCACTGTTCTACACTGCAGCCAACCAGTCACGCTTCCCTAAAACTGCCTCTGGTTGGGTTGTGAGTGTTAGAAAGTGCCAACGTTTATTAATCTGAATGAAGTGTTTTGAAAACCACTTTGTGACTAAGGTGGAAAGTTGCAGGGATCCTACCCCTCAATATTGGTCTCCCATCCAAGTACTAACCAGGCTTGACCCTGCTTAGCTTCCGAGATCAGATGAGATCAGGTGTGTTCAGGGTAGTATGGCTGTAGACCACCTTAATGATGGTGTAAAAGGTGGTACTGTTCCCGGTTTAGAAGAGGGATTTCAGCAGCTATAGCTTGTCATGTGAAGGGCTGCCTTTTCTGTCTTTCCCATGTTCGCAAACGGAGTCTGAATACTGGCAAGACGGAGGGTCTGTGGGTGAGTAGATCTCAGGTCCTACTCTGGATGGGATCACTGTCCCCTTGAAGGAGTAGCAGTTTGGGGGTGCTCTGAGATCCAGTTCTGTCACTGGAGGTGCAGCTGTCCTTGGTGGCTAGGGAGTTTTTGTTGGTGAGACAGCTATGGCCATTCCTGGCTTGGGATATCTGGCCCACAGTTGTCTGTGCATTGGTAACCTCACGGTTAGAATACTGCAATGCACCCTGCATGGGGCTACCCTTTGGACTGATCTGGAGGCTGCAGTTGGTGCAGAATGCAGTGGCAAGGTTGCTTGCTGGAGACAAGCTATTGCCAGCATATAACAGCTTGCTTTCAGGATCTGCAAGCTGGCTGCCGATTTGCTATCGAACCAAGTTCAAGATTTCAGTGCCACGGCTACTTGAGAGATTGCCTTATTCCTTATACACCTAGCAGATCACTGCAAACTTCGGGGACCGTCTTTTATGCAAGGTCCAACATTTACAGAAGTTCCCTCGATGGTAATGCGGAGCAGCAGGTCTTTTAGTGTGGCTTCCTCTGCCCTGTGGAATAGCTTTTTCCTGTTGAGATACAAAAGGCACCCACAATCTGCACTTTCCAGAAAAAGCTGAAGACTTACTTGTTCCAGTGGGTAAATGGACAAATGGGTCTTTACCATTAGTGTTCATTTGTAACAGTTTTATTCTTGTTTTATATGTATTTTTTGTTGTTGGCTTTTAAACAATTTTAAATTATTTATGTGTAAATCACCTGGAGACGGTGGTTTAGGTGATTAATAAATTAATTTAATAATAATAATAATAATAATAATAATAATAATAATAATAATAATAATAATTAATGGTGAATACCTAGCTCATAGGTGACCAACCTCTGCTGGATGACTTAATTAACATCGGAAGTTGCCTTATATTGAGTTAGATCTTTGCACTGTCTAGCTCAGTATTGTCTACACTGACTGGCAGCAGCTGTCCAGGACATCTGGCAGGAAAGCTCTCCCAACCCCTTCTGAAGATGTTAAAGGTAAAGGTAAAGGGACCCCTGACCATTAGGTCCAGTCGTGGCCGACTCTGGGGTTGCGACGCTCATCTCGCTATACTGGCCGAGGGAGCCGGCATACAGCTTCCGGGTCATGTGGCCAGCATGACTAAGCCGCTTCTGGTAAACCAGAGCAGTGCATGGAAACGACGTTCACCTTCCCGCCGGAGCGGTACCTATTTATCTACTTGCACTTTGATGTGCTTTCGAACTGCTAGGTTGGCAGGAGCAGGGACCGAGCAACGGGAGCTCACCCCGTCACGGGGATTCGAACCGCCAACCTTCTGATCAGCAAGTGCTAGGCTCTGTGGTTTAACCCACAGTGCCACCCACGTCCCTCTGAAGATGTTAGGGATCATGTAACTTTCTGCCTGCAAAGCAGATGCTTTTACTACTGAGATGCAGCCTTCTCCAGCAAGGCAGAGCCTGCTCACCCTTCTAGGCAATTGGATCCATCCCTGAACAGTTCCTAGCATATGTAAGTTTATTCTAATTTGAAGTGGGGGATTTTATTCCCTTGAAAAGCATTGCATTAGAAAGGGTATTGTGTGTGATAGCAAAATCCCTTCTGTGAGGTTACCTCTGGCACTGTCTATTTGCACTCGCGATGTTGCAGACGTCACACAACGAGCACAGCTGTGCAATAAAAGTGTAACGCCTGACCTGTGCTGAACACATTGCTTGAAGGACTAGTCCCAGCAGTTTGTCAAAACCTTTTAGATAAATTTTGTGCTAACTGCTGTCGGGTTTATTTTAATGCTGTTACTGTATTTTTAATGAACGTTGTTGTAAATCGCCTTGCAATCTTTTCATATTAGGCAGTCCTATTTTTAATGCATATTCATATTTCTAAGAGAGAGGAGAAATGAAAAATATCTGATTTGGCCTCAATTGAGAGTTCAAGGGAGTTGGATAATGGATAACCAAGGCAGTACCCAAAACACTCAATCAAAGCTACACTAAACTTTCCCTTAAAAACCTATAAGGAAGGAGATTCCCTAATTTTCCTCAGCTGGCTGTTAATTGCCAAACTGCTCATCTAGATCCATGGTTTTCCTTAATAGTTAACACCAGCCTTTCCTTGTACGCTTGGGCGTATCTTCATTCCCTGCTAGGGAGGTCTGAAAATACTAAACATACAGTACATTGTAAACAACTTGACTCGCCCACAGCCAAACAGGGGTTATCTTCAATCTGTGACACAGAGGTAAAAACGCTCAGGTGTATAATAACCCATAATCCAGGATGCCCCTCATTTGAACTCCACTGAACAAGGTATGGAGCTCATGGCTGATGAGAAGAAAAATATGAAAACAGGTGTTCTGTTTTGTTTTACAATTCCCATTCCAGGATAATGGGGGTTCTGTTGCTACCATTGTTATTTACGGCACCTGCGTGTGTAGAAACAAATCTCCTAGCACAAAGGTAAAATGTACATTTGTTGTTCTGCGCGCTTTTGCCATGCCCATCATATGCATAAGGCCCTCGGGAAGTTGCTCAGTAGGGAATGTGGCCCTCAGGCTAAAAAAAGATTCTGCCACCCTGCTATACACGCCAGTGTGGTGTAGTGGGTAAGAGCGGTGGACTCGTAATCTGGTGAACCGGGTTTGCGTCCCCGCTCCTCCACATGCAGCTGCTGGGTGACCTTGGGCCAGTCACACTTCTCTGAAGTCTCTCAGCCCCATTCACAGAGTGATTGTTGTGGGGAAGGAAGAGAAAGGGGAATGTTAGCCGCTTTGAAACTCCTTAGGGTAGTGATAAAGCGGGATATCAAATCCAAACTCCTCTTCTTCTTACCTGGGACTGAGTCGCACTGAACTAAATGGGACTTACTTTTGAGGAGAGCTGCATAGGATTGCGCACTGCAGAGCTACAAACCTTTGCATGCGTTTAACCTGCGAGTAAGTCCCATTCAGTTTCATGGCATTTTCCTTCTGATTTTGACATCTGTACTGTAACCGGTCTTTGCTTTACACAAACTAGAGCAGCTATCCCTGTCCTTGGATCCGAGTTGCTATATCTTGTATTTTCCTTAGTCATTTAGAATTTGCTTGTCCTAAATGCAGTCTAATTCCCCAATGCCACCCATTATTTTTAGTGATCTTGATCTGCTGAAGACCAGAGAGTAGTTTGTAGAAAAGAAGGGAAAGAATAGAATATATTGTTGAGATGATATTTTCTAAATTGCTTTGGGAAGTAGTAGATTAGTGGCCTGCTTGTCCTTTCCAAAATAATATTCCAATCCTTCCTTCCTTCTTGAGTAAATTATATATTGAGAATCAGGATGAAAGGAGTAAGAAAGCACAAATCATGTTGTTTGTGATTGCAGTTTTATAATACAAATGGTATTTAGTTCATCTCTAAATTACAGCTCCATTTCCCAGTACAGCAGAGCTTTCCAAACTGTGTGTCGCAACACTTTAGTGCATGGGTAGGTAAACTAAGGCCCGGGGGTCGGATCAGGCCCAACTGCCTTCTAAATCTGGCCCGTGGACGGTCCAGGAATCAGTGTATTTTTACATGAGTACAATGTGTCCTTTTATTTAAAATGCATCTCTGGGTTATTTGTGGGGCCTGCCTGGTGTTTTTACATGAGTAGAATGTGTGCTTTTATTTAAAATGCACCTCTGGGTTATATGTGGGGCATAGGAATTCGTTCATCCCCCCCCCCCAAAAAAAAATATAGTTCGGCCTGCCACAAGGTCTGAGGGACAGTGGACCGGCTCCCTGCTGAAAAAAATTGCTGACCCCTGCTTTAGTGTGTCAGCTGCCGTGTGTAAGTGTGTTGTGCCATATGTGTCCATATCTCTTATAAGGGGTTAGTTGAACCTCTGGTTTGCTAGTAAAACTGAATTACTGTATCGTGAAATTATGCCTGTCACCAGCATGAAAAGTTTGGAAAGTTCTGCTTGTACAGGCTTCCATAGGCTTGCATTGTAGCATGTGCTACAGGGATTATTATTTATTTATCTGTTTCGTGCCCTTGTACCCCACTCTTCAGGCAAAAAGGCGCCCAGGGCAGCTTACATATAATCAATTCATAGAATCATAAAATTATAGCGTTAGAAGGAACCTCATGGGTCATCTAGTTCAATGCAGGAATTAAATCTAGACAGTCCCTCCCCACAGGCTAATGATGATGATAATGATGATACACACAAGGGGAAAAGGACAGGAAGGGAAGGGAGTGGAAATCCAGCTCAGTCTCTATAGACCTTGTTGTCTTTATCCCCCTCCCCTTTTGAAACATGTAACAACCAAAGATAGACACTGTTGAGGAATTATCATGCACCTGGGACATAATTTTGGGTAGTTTGGTAGGGGAGGACCTGTGTTTTGGAACAGATCCTTCCCCACCCATCCCAGTAATTCAGCCCTGGGGAATTTTTTCCACTCTTAGGTCTTCATTCCCTACTGATCAACCTTGCAGTGGCCAGTGGTGGGTGGGGCTAAAGGTAAAAGTGGTCTAAGCAGCAAATGTAAATATTACCTTTGTATAGTAGTTGACTGTTTCCTACACACACTCCCACCCCTCTCTCTATCCTTCATTCAGGCAAGTGAGAGGCGTTATCACAGTCCAAGGACGCATTCCAGACAGGCAAAAAAGATTTTGGGTGCAATACTGTGCTGGTGGGGGGGTGAGGTGGGGGGAGAGACTTCTTGAGGGCCAGACAGAGAGGTCTGGAGGCCACATTTGACTTCTGGGCCTGAGGTTCCCCACCTTACTTGATCACCTGTTTCTTTTGTCTTTTTCCCTTCTGTGTTGGGGTAGGAGGTGATTTTCCACAGCTGATGAGTGCAGACTGGTTATGAACTGGATTGAGTCAGAGATGTCACAGTATAGCTTACCTGGTGCTGTTCAGCCTAAAAGCTGTTTCTTTCTTTCTTCCTCTCCCCCGCCCCCCCCAGTCATGGGGTGGAGGGGTGGGGTGGGGGGTGGACTGTAATGACAGTTCTTGTGACTTGACTAAATTGTGTGTTCTCATGGCTCATAAAGCCGACAACCAAAAGAGACCAGTCTTCGGTGCATAATTAAAAAGCAAACAGAAGTTTGCCATTTGAAGGCCACCCAGAGATGCAACTTCCTGGTCCATTGGGGACCTATAACCTATATTAATATTAGAGCAGCGGTTCCTTCCTCTTTTTTTTACCCGCACAGACCATTTGAAAAATGCTTAGGGTCTCTTGGTGGGTTTTTCTGTGTCTTCTGTTGATTGCCGTTCACTGTGTTTGATGTTGAATTATTTTCAATTGTATTCTTATTGCTTCTTTTATTGCAAAACACAATAGAAGACATAAAAGAAGCAATAAAAATCCCATTAAAAACAGTATAAATATTCAATGCAATGGATGTGCCGTCTTTCAACACACACACCCGGCTTTAAAATAGTCTGTACATTGCTTTTGCCCTGATTACTATTTTTTAAAAAAACAGCTGACTGCTTTTAATATTCTCATTTTAATGTATTTCTTTTAATCTGGTTTACTGTGATTGCTTAACTTTTTCACAAGCTGACCTGGGAGGGGCGCAAGGGCCGCTTTCTCTCGTGAGCAGCTTTCCAGGCGCCACATGCCCATAGTAGAGAGAGGCCAGAGAAAAAGTTGATGGAGCCAAAAACAAAAGTGGGCAGAGCAAGAGAGATATGTGGCTTTTACCTTTGTGGAATAGCCAACATTCCAACTATGAATAAACCAGGTGTTCCTGCCCATGCACAACCACTCACTTCTCTCATCTGGGCAAGGAGGAGATATTATCATAGTTCAAGAACAGATTCCAGCTAAACAAAACACCCAAGGTAGACCAGTGACTGGCATGGGCTGCAGAGACTCCTACGTGCCTGATAAAGAGAATTGGAAGCCCATTTCCAGCCTCTGAGCCAGAGGCTCCCTTCCCCTGGATCAAATCAATATCCAAGAGTGGTGAAGAGGTAGACCTCAGCTGAGGAAACACAACCTGAATCACGATGCCATTGCAGGCTCAGTCCTCTCCCCTGGTGCAGTTTTGGATGGAGAAGACCCACAGAACCCCTGCCCTTAGTACTCCAGGGTTTCCAGTGTCAGGGCAAAGTTTCCCTCCTGTGCAAACAAAAGATCAACCCCATGGCCCCGAAGAGGCTTTTGCAACCAGGTCCCTGTTTGCTTTAAAGGGAGCCTTTGTACCTGGACAAGAGGCTGGTGTTAGGGAGCCTAGTTCAGGCCCGCCCACAGGCCCAATGTGTACCGGGTGATGAGCACAAAATAATAAGCACACATCCATCCCATGAGAACTTATTTTGCCACCTAGGGTAAGGGCGGTGACCCCGTGGCTCTACAGATGCTGCTGGACTATGGCTGTCATAATCACTGGTCCTGCTGGCTGGGGTTGAAGGCATAGCTGTCAATGTTTCCCTTTTTTAAAGGGAAATTTCCTTATTTTGAATAGGATTCCTCGCAAGAAAAGCGAAAAGTTGACAGCTCTGGTGGAAGGTAGCCCAATACCTGGAAGACCCATCCTTGATTTAGGGAGTATGGACACACGTTTCATGACACATACGATTATTCTTCAAGAGCATCTAGGACAGCGTACTCACCATGCATTTAAAGTGCACACACTGAAAAGAATTCTGGGAACAGTAGTTTACACCCAGAGCTACAATTCCCAGCACTCTTAACAAACTACATTTCCCAGTATTGGGGGAGGGGGAAAATATGCTATAAATGTGCTTTCAATGTGTATGCTTCTTCTTCTTCTTCGGCGATCACTCGTAGCCGAATAAGATTGTCTTCCATAATCACGATTTTAACAATGAGTCTGTAAGTGACTGTGGAGGCCAATTCTGGATCCACACGTCCTTCCACAGTGGGGACATTGGTCTGACCACCTCACTGTTTTATGCAACAAGTCGTTATTGCTATTAAGCTTTCAGGTACCTTGTTGGTTCATAATAATAATAAAACCAGAAGTAATAACAGCATGATAAGAATGCCTTTCGTAGGAACTCAAGAAAGCTTGCTCACTATGTTAGGGACACAGGTAGCTGAGTCAGACCATTAGTATGTCCTGCTCAGTATTGCCCACACTGATTGGCAGCATCTCTCCAGGGTTTCTGACTCTGGTTCCTCCAGCCCTAGTGGTTGGCTGGCATCCTCCGTGGATTCAGTAGCTGGCTCATGTCCTCATGAGGGAAGAGGGGAGATGGGAGTCCTGGTTCCTCAGCAAGGACAAGCTTTATCCAGGAAAGGGGGAAGTACATGCCTCCTCCAGTCCCTTTTCCTGCGATTCAGCTATACAGCTGAAAATAAAATGTTTGGAGTGTGTTTTACATGCAATATACAATTGTGAAACTAGATGTCGATGGTGAGCCTTATGGAAAATTCAATGTATTTTTAAAAACACTTTAAAAAAATCATTTTCAGAACGTTTTTTATGTGTGTCTAGATTCCACCCTGGCCTCATCCTCCTGTTTCCCATCCTCCGTCATCTTAAGGTCTGCCACTCCACTCCTGAGCCTTGCAGGACTTTGGGACTCATGGCAATGTGGATGGGGAGGGAAATGAAGAACTGGAGGGGAAGGGGAGCAGATTGGAGTACCGTGGAGGAAGGTATGGCTGGCACAGGCTCCATAAACGCCATACAATTAAAAGCACATTTAGATCACATTCCCTCACCCTGCAAAGAATATTGGGAATTGTAGCTGTTCGGGGTAAACAACAGTTCTTAGGATTCTTGGGTGTGGGAGAAACACTTCATTCAATGACATTTTGTTACTGGTTAGTAATAACAGTGCTGTTATCCTGCTGAAGAAAAAGTAACAGAGTCTAGAGGCACTTTGTAACTTGGGATACCTCCAGACACCCTTTTTATTGTGTGTTCATGATTATTTTTGATCCTTTTAGTATTGGGGTCAGTCCCACACGGTCTTGCTTTTCAACGCTGTTTGTGCCTGCTGCTTCGTTGCCAAACAACACATATCCTGCAACTGCCTCCTGAAATCCCATTGCTTTATTATACCGCCAATATTCTGGTTTATTTTTGCTCTGCTTTTGTTGCGCTGTACCCCTTCCAGACAGCAATAATGGGATGTACCACTAGGGAAGCCCCACGGCACCAATGAAAACAGGATAAATCCACCACAAATGCTCAATTATTGTACATGTCAAAAACATGTAGAATGTACCCACAAGGAACCCTTCACAGATATGAGACAGGCGGGGGTGGGGGCGGCATTGAGGGAAAGGGCAGGTTTTGGAGGAAGAAGTTTGTGTCTCTGCAATGCCTGGCTGGGCAAAATCCCCTTTGTATGTCAGTGCAGATATAGTTAAGATAGGTTTTCTTAATCCAGAGAGCCAGGGTGTGTGTTTTTTTAATAATCCAGGAAAATAAATTCTTGGCATATTTCTTGGGAGGATGTTGTGGGGTTTTATTTGCCTACCCTTGTTGTGAAGATGGCTGAGACGCTGAGGGCGGGAGAGCAGGGCAGGTAAACTCTGTGACAAAACTTATCCGAAACCACAAACCCGCGAGCCGCCTGTGATTGGGCAACTTCCAATGTTTGTCGGAGGATTGGTGTGTTTTCCTGACCTCGTGCATGTAGCTATCGTACGTTTCTGTGACTCGGCAAAGGGCCTGACTTCCATCCAATAACTCTGGGTACACAAGGCAAGAAAAGAGATCGCAAAGTGGTGTGGTTTTGTAAGAAAAGTTGCCACTGTCAACTGTGCACTCCCTGGTAGAGTGAGAAAATGTTCAGAGGCAACATTTTCAGTTGGTTAGTGACAAACTCCAGATGTATAGCCATATTGGTCTGTTGCAATAAAAAGACATTTAAAAAGAATAATGTGGCAGGATAATTTTTTTGGTGTGGGGAACTTCTGAGGGGACTGAAGGCAAGAGGAGTTTATATTTAATTTCCACACTGAGTGCAGATGGTGGATACTCTTATTTACGCCCCCCCCCCTTCCCACAAAGAAGCACTTTGTCCACCTGTTGAAGCTTCAACGTTCTGCTCAGATGTGGATTAATCACAAAGATGAATCTGGCCACCCTCAGGCAGCTACTGGAGCCCCAGAGCCCCAAATACTGCCCCCTGATCTGGACTTCATATTGGTAATAGTGGTGAGTGGCCATTTTGCAATGCCCAGTGTGGGATAATGTGTGAAATTAAAATGCCACTCTCTTATGGGATGCCAACATCATTAGACTACTTCCACATGTCCTAGAGACCTGTAATTTGGTCTATGAGTAACTCAACACGCTCTGGTGATTTTTTAAAAAATCAGGAAGGTAGAGGCAATTACTACATTTCTCCCTCAAAATGAGGGCATGAAGTTTTACCTCACAACGGAGGCCAGCCCTTGTGAGCAGAGCAAATGCGAGGCCACCACATCTGAGGTAAAAATTCAGGCTGTGAGTGTTCTGCATCTTCTTCACACACTTTGAGTCAGCCTTGGAGTGATTTCCAGTTAGAACCAGTAATGTGTATCTAGAATTTCCCAGAGTAGCTGTATGATTCATTTTATAAAAGTCAAAACACAAATAACTTTGTGTACGTGTTTGTGTATGTACAAGTGGGTTTCTTGGCTTATTTGAAGACCTGAGTCTATGAATGGCTAATTCTGCCCTGCATCATGGCTTCTAGTCAGCTTCTGACCGGCCCTGCCATTAGGCATTGTGAAGTGGCTTGCCTAGGGCAGATGCTTTGGGTGACATGAAAGGGCAGCAAATAGTTATTTACCGTATTTTTCGCTCTATAACACGCACCCGAGCATAACACGCACGTAGTTTTTAGAGGAGGAAAATCCGTAGGCATGCCACCCGTAGGCATTCCCTCCATAACACGCACAGACATTTCCCCTTACTTTTTAGGAGGAAAAAAGTGAGTGTTATGGTGCAAAAAATACGGTAATTATTTGTTGTTGTTGCATTTTTACTGAGAGGAATGGGGAACTCCCTGCAATGCAGGAATCTCAACTAAAGCATCCATGACAGATGGCCATCCAATCCCTGATAAAAACCTCCAAGGAAGGAGAGTCTACAACCTCTTGAGGGAGTCTGTTCCACTGTCAAACAGCTCTTTGGCCTGGGTGCCTTTGTTGGGGGTGGAGGAAACCATGCCATTTTGCTATTCAGCCTCAGGCGGCAAATATTTTAGAACCACCCTGGGTTGAGTCATCAGGTAAATTTTAAACAAATTTCTCTCCAAATGTGCTTTTCCCTCAAGAGAAGAAGCATAACTCCCCATCCTACTTTTTGATCCTCAACACTCCAAACATTTTTACATGCCTAAAACTATTTCTTCTAGTGCCTTCTACAGAGCAGAGGCTAACTGTCATTTCCCCCCTTTCTTAGCGAGGACCCTTGGCGAGCGGCGAAGATGATCAAGGGCTACATGCAGCAACACAACATCCCCCAGAGGGAGGTGGTGGATGTCACTGGACTGAATCAGTCCCACCTCTCGCAACATCTCAACAAGGGGACGCCCATGAAAACGCAGAAGCGGGCGGCTCTCTATACGTGGTACGTCCGGAAGCAGCGGGAGATTCTCCGGCGTAAGTACATTTTTTTTTTTGCATGTTGTTGCGTTTGTTTGTGTGCCTGCATGCACATTGTGTAACTTGACAAGAGAGTGGGTTCCAGCTGGCGACCTGTTGACATGCACTTGCCATGCGGTTGAGATGCTGCAGTTCCATCACCACAGAAGGATGTTCTACGTTGGCTGTGCTCTACCTCCACTGCCTGAGGCAATGTGCCTTTGAATGCCAATTGCTGGGAACCCCAAGTGAGGAGAATAGTGTTGTTGCACTCAGGTCCTGCTTGTGGGCTTCCCATCGGGGCATCTAGTTGGCCACTGTGAGAACAGGATGCTGGACCACATGGGCCTGATCCAGCAGGGCTCTTCTTCTGTTAACCCCAGCCAATGTAGTCAGTAACCAGGGATTATGGGGTTTTTATTCCAGCAACATCTGGAGGGCCATAGGGTCCCAAACTGCAGCATCTCCGGGCAAGATTAGGAAATGTTCTAGCACGTTTGCAAAGCTAAGCAAGGTTTGGTATCTAAGGACCATGTGTTTGAGATTCCCACATTGCAGGGGTGTGGATTAAGATGACCCTCTGTCTCCTTTCCAACTCTACAATCCTATGCTTCTAAGTAGACCAGGGGTAGCCAATATTGATTATGGCTCCCATCATCCCTGACCATTGGCTATGCTGGCTCGTACCGACAAGAATTGTAGTTAGTCCAAAACATCTGGGCTATACCATGATGGCTACCCTTGCCATGGATGATAGTGAGCTAGACCATGGGTAGGCAAACTAAGGCCCGGGGGCCGGATATGGCCCAATCGCCTTCAAAATCCAGCCCGCGAATCAGCATGTTTTTACATGAGTAGAATGTGTGCTTTTATTTAAAATGCATCTCTGGGTTATTTGTGGGGCATAGGAATTCGTTCACCCCCCCCAAAAAAAAATATAGGTCTGAGGAACAGTGGACCCGCCCCCTGCTGAAAAAGTTTGCTGACCCCTGAGCTAGACAGACCATTGGTCTGACTCAGTATTAAGGCAGCTTTCTGGGCTACCCTTCAATTTTAGGGGATGGGGGACCGGTGCCACCCATCACATGTTATTAGACTACAACTTCCATCATCCCCCAGCTAGCATGGCCAATGTGAAGGGAGTTTTAGTCCAACAGTATTTGGAGAGCCACACTTCATCCTGCTCCACCGTGATCTGCAGATAAAGGACAAAAGCGTCTGAGTGCTCTATCACAGAGCCTCACCTACCCTATTGATCAGGGAGCTGAGGCGAAGATAATCTTGTTATCACTTATCTAGGCATTAGCCCCGTTGAGCTCAGTGGGACTTAGTTTTGAGTAGCTGTTTATAGGATTGTGCCACATATTCTGTCACCTCCCATCTGGAAAGTTGTGTTTCTGTCATCTCTGCTCTCCCCCTCCCCCCTGCCAATCCCATACACAAACGTTTCATTTTGTTTTTGTTGTTTGGCATTGTGGCACCGGAAGAGCAAGAGCGACCCGGGCTTTATTCTCTGGTAGAATTACCTTCCAGGCTTGTCTACAGAGATCTGAGTAAATTTAAATAGGCTATTGTGTCAAAATGCAGCCCGATTGCCTTGGGGAGGACAATGTCATGCGGACAGAGTGATCCAATTAGCTGGTTGCGTTCTGACACATCCAAAGATAAACTGGTTGACTTTTGTTTTGCTTTCTTTTGTTTTATGGCACCAGGTTTAAGCAGGGCACGAGATACCAAGGAGGTATTGCAAAGTATAATTATCACTGTTTTTGATGAATAGATATGAGGTAGATCAGAGCTTCTCAATTAGCCAACACGTATAAGATTCTTGCCCCACCCTAAAAAAACCCCACCTCTTTTCTTTTTATCTTGGCAAAATTTCTGAGCATTTAAACAGCCACACAAAAGGCAGAAATATCAGCTCAGGTTTTCAACATGCAGGGAAAAGCTTAACCTTCTGAATTTCTTGTGTGCTACTGAAGCCTACAAGGAAGAGAAAGAGAGTTTGTCCACACAAGACCAAAATCTGAACATCATTCCAGAGTCTTCCTGGACCCACCCCCATTTTAAATGCAAGATTTTCAAACCCTGGCTGTTTCAAAATTTCCAAAGATCAAAAGGCCCACATTTAAAGCAGGGAGAGATCTGGGATAACGCTGGGATGGGGAGGACATCATATTGATGTCCCCAAATTAATGGGGAAACAGGCTGGTGCAAATCCACATTTTTCTCTGGTGTATGCAAGCCCAGAGAGAGAAAATGTCAACCTTACAGGCAATTCAAACTCACAACTTGATTAGGGTGTTGGTGGGCCAAGGGGCTTAGACCAACCTCTCTAGAGACACAGAACCATATAGAGTTGGACAGGACCTTGGAAGTCATTCAAGTGCAACTCCCTGATTCATACGATCTTCAGTGTAGGATCCTGTGGTGGCCTTGACTGGTGACCCATTTAGCCTCTGCTCAAACACCATGGCTTATAACCATGGTTTGTTACACCTCTGAGCCCAAGCCTTGAATAAGCGTGGCTTGTTGGGGCAGTCACCTCAGATGCTTGTCAAGAGCAGCTGGAAAAGAAAAAGCTCTGGCGAAACACACCTTGGTTTGTTTGCTCATCTGTGAGACAACTCACAGTTTGTTTGAACCAACTGGTAAAACAAAACCCATGACTTCACATTATGTTGTGAATGCAGTTGCAGTTTGTCGTAGCTTTTGGTTAGTTTGTGGCTTCTCCTCCTATTGAGGGTAACAGGCAGGCAGGCAGGCAGTCATGCCCTAAACCAGACAATCCTTTCCACCTCCTGCTTTTCTGCCCCTCTCACAGTCAGTCAGTAGTCTGTGCTCACTTACGATTCTCAGTTTTCACTGAGATCTCCCGCTGCAAATCTTTTGTACTTGTGCAAACCTTGGGTCCCTCCAAGTCGTCTTCTTCTGCATGGATTTTGGCTACATAAGGACTCATACTTGGGGTCCACAGCAATTTAAACTGGTATGATACTGCATTAAAAGTCTAGTGCAGATGGGACCTAAGCGTACACAGAATTATTGCCTGAAGCTAGGCACCTTCTAGGGCTTGTCTGAGACCTGGGGCGGCAAGGAGCCATGGGGTGTTCTTGGCATGACAGCGTAAGTCTGGCATAGCCCTCCAAGGCCCGGGGCAAGTGTACCCAGCTGCCCCTTCTGTGTGGGCTTGCCCTGACCACTGACTCTGTTGGATGGGCTGATGGGAGATGGAGTCCATGAACATCTGTAGGACTTCAGATGTTCCCCATCCCTGACCTAAAGGGCTTAACTTGAGATCAGCTGACTGCTTCTTACACACAAGCCCTGGCTTGGTAGTAAACTTCCTCTATGTCTCCTGCTACTTCTGGATTGAGAGAGGGCATTCTGCATACAAGGGGGGGGGGCACAGCTGGAGGTCCCATATGTAGGATTCCCTCCCCAGGGAGGTTTGCTTGGCACCAAATCTAATGTCTTTTAAAATTTTCCTAGCATATTGAATAAGTCGCTTTTATTGGCTCGGCCAGATTTTATTACAGTATTCTGCTCTTCTATGTCTCTTGTGTTGAAATTTTTAAATTTGTTTAGCTTTTTGCTTTCTATTTTGTCATGGCTAATATCTAAGAAAATACAGTTATTACCTACAAACAATTTTGCCATGGCTAATAGCTAAGAAAATACAGTTATTGCCTACAAACAAAGGGTATTTATTGTATGTCTTTTATCATTATTATTATTCAGCTGTCAAGGGGATTTTTTTAACGAAAGGGCGGGGAATTCTCTAAATGCAATAATTGAACAAATAAACAATAAGCACACTGGAGCCTTTTTGAGCTATTTGTCCCTCGCTAGATTGAAGTTTCAGCATTGCTTGTCTTGGGGTGGAAAACTATATGTCAAGCCTGGGCCTTTGAACGTGGACTGCCACTGAGCAATTTTCAAGGGAAAAAACACCTGGTGGAAGGGGAGGCTACTTTTTCTTTTAGCTGGGATCATCTCAATGTGAGCTTGGAGTGGAAGAAAAATAGCTTTGGGGGGTGGATCCTAAGAAGGGTTAAGGATTCCCTTCTGTTCATGGATATACATGGGGCGGGTAAGGGGGCAGTCCCTGACCTGATGAAACATAACCCCCCCGATTCCCAGTTTTCATTTTAAAAAATAATATGTTTCTAGCATTTGCACCTATGAGGTAAAATGTAGAGGCACTGTTCTCCCCATTTATTTATTTTTGTCAGAAACTAGTGTGCTCACCACTTCCATCATTTACTAAAAGCCCTTCACTCTGTAGCCACAATGTCTCCCAGTTTTGAAACAGGGAGACATTGGGGCTGCAACTTCACAGAAATATTCCTGCAGATTGCTCCCATCTGTGGCTTCTCTGCTTGAAAGCAGGTTCCCAACCCACCATCTCACTGTAGCACGGTCAAAGAAATGGGCCTACCATGTGCCTTTCTTCGCTGGAAAGAGGTTTTTAAAAGCTCGACGTGTTTCCTTAATCACACAATCTGTACAAAATGGAGGATCGTAATTGTTGTAGTGGGAAGCAATTGCAGTCCCTTGGGCCAAATAAGATCTCCAGAGGGGTTGTTGCCTGCTCTCCCCACACTTAACCTAGCAATTCAAAAGCACATCATGGGAATAGCCAAGGGCAGTGCCCTCCAGGAGTGGATGGACTCCAGCTCCCATCATTCCTGTCCACTGAGGCTGATGGGAGTTGTAGTCCAATAACATTCAGAGGTTGCCAGGCCAACAATTTTTTTCTGTCTGGGTTTTCACTGTTTGAAATATGGCAACCCTAACGTTAAGGCTACCCTTGCTCCAGATGCGGGCCTAGTTTGCCTCAGCAAACTGCATCATATAGGCATAGCTGTCAACTTTTCCCTTTTCTTGCGAGGAATCCTATTCGGAATAAGGGAATTTCCCTTAAAAAAAGGAAAACGTTGACAGCTATGCATATAGGAGAAGCTTGATCAGACTGTCTGGCTTCCATGAAGTGAAGTTTACTCTTGTGCAATGAAGGTTTTCTTGTTGAGTGGCGGCGGCTATAGGCCCGATCAAAATCTGCTCCTTTCTCTTTTCAGAATTCAACCAGACAGTCCAGGGTTCGGGAAATATGACAGACAAAAGCAGTCAAGATCAGCTGCTGTTTCTCTTTCCAGAGTTCAACCAGCAAAGCCAGGGGGTGGGTCAGCTGGACGACCCCTGCGCCGAAACGCCCAGCAAGAAGATGAGGCGGAACCGGTTCAAGTGGGGCCCCGCTTCGCAGCAGATCTTGTACCAGGCCTATGACCGGCAAAAGAACCCCAACAAGGAGGAAAGGGAGGCCCTGGTTGAGGAGTGCAACAGGTAAACAGAAATAAGGGGGGGAAATAAACGCCTAAAACTTAAACCCTGCACAAAAGACAAAGGCGTCTTCCCCCCTGTCTTGCTTCTAATTAGTTGTTGGCAGAGGGCAAAGCCTGCATTGTTTTCGTTAACCCCCATTGTGTGAAGTGTCTGGCACGTTCTGTGTCAAAGGAAAAAGAACCTGGTATTCTCACCATCTAGAATAAGTCAACAACGGAGAGGAAAAAACTACCCGGGATTGGGTAAGGCCTGCAGGAGTTTGAGTCCCTGCCCTCCACCAAGTTAAATTCAGCCCCTGAGGAGGCTTATTAAGGACGGACCCCCAAATTAGGGATCCCCTCCAAACTTGTGCCCAAATGTGGGGTTTTCACTGCAAAACTTTGGCACAGGTTTGGAGGGGATCCAAAACTGTGGGGTTCATAGTTAACGGAGCCTCCACAAGGGATGTATAATGGCCCCTGGTTTTGTAGGCGGCTGAAAGTAAAATATAATCTGGTTATTCTCATTGGGATTTCCAAGCTGCCCTTCACAAAAATGGCCCCAGGGCAGATTATGACGATATAAAAATACAATATTGAAATGGATTAAATAAAACGGTTGAGCTCCTAGTGTTGAGTTGAGCAACTTTTTCCAGTCCAATGGCAATATTTCATTGAGGGCAACATTTGGTGATGTGCAACCAGTCACTACTGCAGACCTGGGCAGAGCAATCATATGATCCCTACATTTTACAGTATGTTGTATTTCAGCCATGCAAAAGGCAGAGGTTTATCCTGGGGGGGGGGGGGGTAGAAGGCCCCAGAAGCATTCATAGGCGTGTGTTTATGCATTTTAAAAAGATGTGCTGGAAAGGGTTCATGGTGAATAACAAACTTTTACATCATTATTATATACCTGGAGCAGTTTCAGAAATATTTTGAATGTATTTTTGTACTTTAGTTTCATCCACACAAGTTACCATGTAGCCTTTTCAAGGTTGATGATGATAAATATGATAATTTAAGCAAACAAATATTTATTTACTGTATTTCATAAGATTTATACAATGCTTGTCTGCAAAAAACACTAAAAACATTTTGCAAAAAGATAAAACAAGGAAATCAAGAAAAAATTACAACCACACTTCAAAACATAAAATGTTCAATTGCTAAAACAAATGAAACTTCAACCTTCTAAGCCAGGACCACTGGTCCTGTTAGCTAGGGATGATGGGAATTGTAGTTCCAAAACATCTGGAGGGCGGGAGTTTGCCTATGCCTGTTCTAAGCATCCGGGTAAACTTGTGTAAACAAGAAAGTTTTTAGCAGGCGCCAGAAAGAGTCCTGTGACGATGCCTCCTTGATCTCAACAGGCAGGCAAATTTAAATTTGTCTTAAATTAAAAACACCAACCTGTTATAGTACTTATTTTATTTAGAGTCTCTCTTTTCTGTAATAACATGGCTTAAAAGGAAGGCCACGTTTTATACAAGCATGTTAATTTCCTTCTTCAGGAAACCTATCAGAACGTCCCACCTTGGAGGCTAATAGATCCTTATGGATTCCTGAGAGCCCTTTGTGAAGTGGAGGCTGATCTGTTTGGGAGAACTGCCCTACCAATCCCAGTCTGCCCTCAGCCAGCCTCCAACTCGCCTGCCCCCTTACTAATCATCAGGCCAGGAGTTGAGACTGGCTGTCATCTTCCTCCGCAGTCTCAGTGTTGCCCTTGTATAACTCAGCAGGGAGGAGGATAGAGACAAAACTAGAATTGGTCCCCTCTGCCTGTCCAATGGGCATCAATCAGCACTGCCTTGGATCATTTTTGCTTTGTTCAGCTGGTGTTCCTGCTGATGCTCAGATTGCTCTGGGGGTAGAGAAGATAGTCCAGGCGATGCTGTTCAAAGCTTGACTTTCACCTTGGGTTTTCGGCTCCCATAAGTCCCTCTTGAGTGTGGCCAGCGGTCAGGAATGATGGGACTTTTGTTTATTTATGTGGCAAAATTTATATACCCATTGACTGTAAATCAAAATTCTAAGCCATTTATCTTTTTAAAAAGTCGATAAAAGACTAAAGTTGAAAATGTGTGTGTGTGCGCGCGCAACTCTAAATATAAGTAAAATCAAGAGTTAAGCTAAAAACAGATTAAAGCACATTTCAGCTTTTACATGTCTGTATAGGTTTTCCTGAACTAAAACTCTTTTTTTAGCAGGTGCCGGAAGAAGTACAGCAAAGGCACTACCTGATGTCAATAGGCAGGGAGTTTCAAAGTGTAGGTGCTGCCACACTAAACTGTTACAAGTGCCTCATAATATTAGTTCTGAGCTCATAAGAAATCAGTTCAACAGCTCAACTCGTAACACTTCAGCAGCATCTAGACAGCCGCTGTTACCCCCATTAAGTCCACATAAGGTTTTCTGAATGCCAGTGGAATCTGTCATCCGTAGAAGCCTATTCCATAATAAATTCATTAAGTCTTTAAGGTGCTTCCACTGCTGGAGGCATCATGCTTCTGAATGCCAGTTTGCTGGAAACCACAGAAAGGACGGATCCTGTTGTGCTCAGGTCCTGCTTGTGGGCTTCCCATAGGCATTTGGTTGGCCACTGTGAGAACAGGATTCTGAACTAGGTGGACCACTGGCCTGATCCAGCAGTGCCAGGATAGCTCTGGTTGCCTACCGAAGGCTTTTATTGCAAGCTTTTTCAATGAGCTCTCTTTATTCTTCTCCTCCTAGGGCAGAATGCCACCAGCGGGGCGTATCCCCCTCTAAGGCACATGGACTGGGTTCGAATTTGGTGACGGAAGTCCGGGTCTACAACTGGTTTGCGAACCGGAGGAAAGAGGAGGCTTTTCGTCAGAAGCTGGCTATGGATGCTTACAGCACGGGCCAACCTCACAGCATGAACCTTTTGCTCTCCCACAATTCCCCCCATCATGCGCAACCCAGCTCTTCCCCACCAAGCAAAATGTCAGGTAAGGAAATGCGGGGAGAGAGAATTATGAGAACTACGTCTTTCCCCAGCAAACACTGTTATAAGCACTTGCGGTGTTTGCGGTTTATAGTACATTTCAGAGTAAATGACGACATAACAAAGTGACATAACCAGAAGTAGTTCACTGCCTGCAAGAAGCTTACAATCAAAAACAAACAACAGGGAACTCAGTAACAGACTGTTTGTTATACCAGCATTTACGAAATCTCGTAAATGCTG
Source organism: Podarcis liolepis (assembly GCF_965112155.1). Taxonomy (NCBI): domain Eukaryota; kingdom Metazoa; phylum Chordata; class Lepidosauria; order Squamata; family Lacertidae; genus Podarcis; species Podarcis liolepis. The sequence goes on from NC_139567.1 coordinate 38,136,609, forward strand.
GTATTGTGTTGCTGGGAACTGCAGGTGAGCAGAGTGCTATTGCATTCGGGTTTTGTTTGCTGTTTGCTGGCCACTGTGAGAACAGAGTGCTGGACAGATCTATGGCATGTCCACACTTGGAAGACTCTGTGCAGTTTGGAAAAGGTTCAGAAAGGGGCAACCAAGATGAGGAACCCCTATGGGGAGAAAGGTTGCAGCATTTGGGCTTTTTTAGTTTAGAGAAGAGGCGAGTTCGAGGCAGTGTGACAGAGGTGTATAAAATTTTTCATGGTATGAGAAAAGTGAATATAGAGAGAAGCTTTTCTTCTCTCAAAACACTAGAACTTTGCACCATCCAATGAAGTTAAATGCTGGACAGACAAAAGAAATACTTCTTCACACCGTGCATAGTTAAAACTCTGGGATTTGCTCCAAAGAGATGTAGTGATAGTCACCAATTTGGATGGCTTTGAAACAGGATTATGGGTTAAACCACAGAGCCTAGGGCTTGCCGATCAGAAGGTTGGCGGTTCGAATGGAAATAAAAAATTTATATATATATATGTGTGTGTGTGTGTGTGTGTGTGTGTCATTATATATATAAAATTATATATAATTATATAAAATGTTCATGGATTTGCCAAGCAAATACGTACATAAATGTATGGGCCACATGTCTGAGGCAGCACAGGAGGGCAGTCCTGGAGCCATTTTGGCTCCCAAACTGACCAAATGTTTTCTCTGCAAGGTCAAAGGAAAATGGAAAAGCCTTCCCATTGTCTATTCATTCACAAAACCTGTCTTAAGGGTATATCTGTGTATGAATAGGGTGAGCCTGTGACCTGGCTCAGGAACAAAGTATTTGTCACTACAAAATACTGGCCAGGCACCCCAGAGTATCCAATCAAGTAAGCATTAACACGTAACCTGTCAGACAGGAGATAAACGACGACAGGAAATAAACAACGCACTCAGATTTCTGCAGTAGACCGCCCTTTCTGTGATGTAGGTATGATGTGTCTGGGGGGTGGTCTTGAGCTACACCCCTTCTGTGATGTATGCATGATATTTCTGGGTGTGGTCTTAGACTCCAGGGTGGGCAATTTAAAATGTCTATATAAGGGCGGGCACACCTGGGTTCTGGGTCCTGCTCCTTTCCTGCGTGTGAGGGGAGCACCCTGTTGCAACAGTTCAATAAAGATCAGGCTTACGAGCTGCATTGCTTCTCAGTAATCTCTGGTTGGCCTCTGTTCTTTTCTCTGACCGATGGAGAACCTAAAAAGGTCTCTATAAGGGCTCTTGTGTCCCCCATAAGGGAATCAGGGCAGATTTTTGTTTATTACAGAATCCCCATGACGGGGTGAGCTCCCGTTGCTTGGTCCCTGATCCTGCCAACCTAGCAGTTCGAAAGCACGTCGAAGTGCAAGTAGATAAATAGGTACCGCTCCAGCGGGAAGGTAAACAGTGCGCTGCTCTGATTTGCCAGAAGCAGCTTAGTCATACTGGCCACATGACCTGGAAGCTGTACGCCGGCTCCCTCGGCCAATAAAGCGAGATGAGCGCTGCAACCCCAGAGTCGTCCGCGACTGGACCTAATGGTCAGAGGTCCCTTTACCTTTAAGACAGGATTAGACAAAATGATGGAAGATAAGACTGCCACCAATGGCTGCTAGCCACAGGGGCTATGCTCTGCCTCCACTGTCAAGAGGCAGTGTCCCTTGGAACAACAGTTTTTTTTAAAAAACCTTCCTGATGCCATCATGGGCACAAATCCTCATGGATGCACAGTAAAAAAGGGGACACCCAGAGGGGAACTTTCACTGCCTGTCTCATGCTCTCTCCCATCTGTGTTTATGGCAAGTCTTTGGTCATTTTATTATTTGTTGGGTGGACCAGAGGGTTGTCACAAAAGCAAAGCAGGAGAATGGGGAAGGACGAGAGATGGGGAAGCAGGCACATTTAAATTGGGAGAGTTTGGAAAGGGACAAGGCTAGAAGAGAGTGGTGCTTAATTGGGGGAGGGGGGAGGCTATCTCAAGTGACTGAGTGGTGTAGAGTAAGGAGCATTGTTGGGCAGAACAATCCCCATTGTTCTTGTACCTGTAATCTACACACCAAAGTCAGCGAGCTCAAGAGGCAAACAACAGAAATCAGCTTTCTGACAAGCGCTAGGGTTGTGTTGGGGTCAGTGTGGGGTCACTAGCTCTTTTCTTTTGGGTCTCTGCTGCTGGTTCCTTAAACAATACAGCATCCTCAATCTCTATCACTCTCTCTCTCACCCCCCCCCCTTTCTAAAGGAATGGGTGGAGGGAGACAACTAATGTAATCCCACCCAGTTGCAGCATGGAAGGCTGCAGAACTTCTATCCAGCATTGCTGGTTACAAACAGGGAACTGATAAATGGGTCCTTCTGAGTCATCTTTTATGATGGAAGCACTCAAAATCTTGCATCACACTTAGGAACAGCCACTGTGCTAGAGTGCATCCAGATTTTCTGTTTTCTGGTTGGGATTGAATCACATGCCAGCAAATTCGGGTTGTATGATAAAAGCTGATTTGGTACTCTTGCGCAGCACAGCTACTTGCCCCCGCCCTCTCAAAAAAGACCACCCCATACTGGATTTTATGTGGTAAGGAAAGTTATGGGATCATCCAGTTGGAAAGTGTGGGATGATGACTGCTTCGTGCAGTGTTGTTTGACCCCTCCACCCACCAGCCAGAATGAGTTGTCACTAAATACTTAAATAATGTTTTTGTTTAAGAAGGTTTTTCCTGATGGTTGACCCGGTCATTTAAAAGATATCAATTATAGATCTGCACAAATATTCTTCTTTGGTTTTTAGAATTTGTCAGAACGATGCTATTGTTGTGAGAATGTTGCATTTTGAGGTCTGGGTCGGTTTTTATCTTACACAGTGCTTTGATGGCTTTATGCTGTAAAGCAATCTTTGAATAATGTCGGTTGCACAATCCACATAATGCATTCAAAGCATATAGCTTCCACCATAAAAAGGAAGCCTGGGATCTGTCATTTGCTAAGGGTGCTGGGAGTTTTAACTCCGGGAGGGGCAGGTTACAGTTCCCAGGATCCTTTGGGGGAAGTCATGTGCTTTAAATGAATGTGACTGTCTTCCGATGTCCTCACAAACTCAGTGCAAACGAATCATCAGAATAAACACTCAATAAACAGGGTGTCTGGGAGCAACCTGAATTCACTATAACACTGGCGGGGTTCCACAACCCTGGTGCCACCAGTGTAGAAGCTCACCTCCATGCTGCCACACGCTGGTAATAATCAGGCTGTGGCAAAACTATATAGATCCCATTAACTGATTGCAGCTTGTGCTAGAGGGGAATCACAAAACCACTCCTTGCCGCCAAGATTGAAGGGGGACGGGTTCTGAACCTTAGAATTCCAGAGCTTGAAGTCGTCTAGTCCAACCCAATTGGAAGCTTACAATTATTATTGTTGTTGTTATTAATTACCCACCTCTGAGCTGATAGGAGGAAAGGTGGGCTGGAAAATACAAATACAGTGGTACCTTGGTTCTCAAACTTAATCCGTTCCGGAAGTCCGTTCCAAAACCAAAGCGTTCCAAAACCAAGGTGCGCTTTCCAATAGAAAGTAATGCAAAATCGATTAATCCATTCCAGACTTTTAAAAACAACCCTTAAAACAGCAATTTAACATGAATTTTACTATCTAACGAGACCATTGATCCATAAAATGAAAGCGATAAACAATGTACTGCAGTCACACAATCGGTCAGTCAGTAGCTGAACCGGGTTCCACACAGTCACAAAAACAAAACAAAACAAAAAAAGCCACAAAAACGCAAAATAAATAGCAAAAACAGACAGACCTCAGCATAACGCTCAAAACGGAAGCGTAACTCTCAAAACGGAGCACGTTCGGCTTCCAAAAAATGTTTGCAAACCGTAACACTTATTTCCAGGTTTGCAGTGTTTGGGTTCCAAGTTGTTTGAGTACCAAGGCGTTTGAGAACCAAGGTACCACTGTATAACAAAAATACAAATAATCATGGGAATTGTAGTTGAAGGGTGCTGGGAGCAGTAGCTCTTTGAGGGGTAAACTATGGTTCACAGGGATGTTTGTTTTAAATATGGTTTAGACGTATGGTGTGTATGTAGCCGTGTTCCTCCGTCCCAGATAGCAAATGCAACAAGCCAAATATGGATGTGCTTTGAAGCAGCTGCCTAAAGCGGCTCCACTCTCTTCCCCACTGACCACGATGTGACCCTAGTGGTGGAATGTCCCACACAATACCCGTGTGACAGAGAGAGGAGCTTGCTCTCTTCTGTCAGGGCCTGATTGCTTACAAGATGCACTACCAGCACACTGTCAGCAAAATCAGCTGTTTTCAGTGTTTTCCCTGCTTGCCTTTACAATAATACGCCAGCATGGAGTCGGGGAGGGGTTACCCTGGCTTTGTTTCCAGCCCCCCCAGCCCCCCACAACTCCTCCCGGTTATGCATGCTTAATTGACAATTAAAGTTGGGGCTTTGAACCAGCGTGGGTGCCTTTGATGTGTCCTCCGCATCCCTCCAGCATCTGTTGAGTTAGCCGATGACTCTCTTTTGTTTTCCCTCTTATTACGGGGCCACTGAGATGGTTCAGCCAGTGTCCAGTTTATTCCGAGAGGGTGGAAAGGCTCTTAAATGTGGTCCTTTTAACCCATCCTCCCTATATCCCTTCCTTTAAACAATAAAATAAATAGCATTTTGCAAGGTTTGCCATTACAGGCCACGTTTGCCTCAGAGGGCACAGACTTCAGTCCGAAAGTAGAGAGCTTTGCCAACCAAAGTGAAATTAAACACTCTGAGAGACGTGAAATAGTCACCAAGCTGATTCTTAAGAACATAGATTGCTGCCTTATACTGAGTCAGACCAATGGTCCATCAGGCTCAGTATTGTCAGTAGCTCTCCAGGATTTCAGACAAAGGTGTCTCCCAGCCCTATCTGGAGGGGCCAGTAATTGAACCTTCTGCATGCAAAGCAGGTGCGCTGCTGCTTAGCTACGGTGCATTCCAGGAACATAGGAAGCTGCAATATACTCCACTGGTCCACTTAGTTCAGTGGTGCCTGCACTGACTGGCAGCAGCTCTCCAGGTCTTTCCCCTCACCTATTACCTGTTGTTTTTTTTTTTTAACTGGGCATGCCTGGGACCTTCTGCATGCAAAACAGGAGCTCTACCACTAAGCAGCAACCCTTCTCTCTCCCTTCTCCTGGAAATATCTACTTAGTTAAAACTTGTACCCCTCCTTTCCACTAGTTTGTAATGGGTTCCAGGAACTGTAGCTCTGTGGAAGGTGAACTACAGTACCCAGGATTCTTTGGGTGAAGTCTTGTACTTTAAATGTATGGTGTGTGAGTAAACATCTGAAATATCTGAAAGACCATCTCCTTCTTTACAGACCCTTCTTGGGTGTTAAGACTGGCACAGGGGAGGTCCTCTTGGAACTTAATGCTGTTTCTGAGAGTTTGCAAGTTTGCCCCGGAGAGGGCATCGTGATAAGGTGCTCTCTGTGGCAGCCCCTGAGCTCTGAAATTCTCTCCCCACAGAGGTGTCCCTGCCTCCTTCATTGCACAGCTTTCATCATCTGCTGAAGATGCATCTTTTTGCTCTGGCCTTGGACACCTGGTAGATATAGATTAACCCATATATTTAGGATTCTGATTGTAGATTGTTTCAACTAATTTTCATCCTGTGTTTTTATATTGTATTCCACCCTGGGATCTTATGGTGAAGAGTAAGAAAATCAATAAATAATAATAATGATGAACGAGAAGAAACCTTTATCCATTCCTGCTACCTCCCTTCAATTGGCCAGATATTTTTTTTAAAAAATATTTTTATTAAAGTTTTCTTGGTTTACAAAGGTATGCACAATGCCTCTTTTTTTCAAGTTGCATTTTCCATAGGTCAATTTCATTTGTTAAGAATTGGCCAGATATTGAACCAGGGACTTTCTGCATGTGGACATGTGCTCTCTTGCCGAGCTGTGACCCTCTCTCCATAACTGGTGTGTGGTCTGTAGGACCTAATTGATTGATGGAATCTGCTCCTGTAAAATATGATGATGTCTACTGTCTAAGTTGACTTTGAAAGGAGATTAGACAAATCGAACCGGAGGACAAGACTATCAATAGCTCCCAGTCATCTTGGCTATGTGCTTCTCCCAGGATCAGGCCCAGAAGCAGTATTGCTCTCAGTGGTAGAGCACCTGCTTTGCATGCAGAAGGTCCCAGGTTTAATCCCTGATATCTCCAGGTAGCGCTAGGAAATACGTCCTCTCCGAAATCCTGAAGAGCTGCTGCCTGTCAGTGTAGACAATACTAAACTAGGTGGACCAATGTTGTGACTTGTTATAAGGCAGCTTCTTATGTTCCCATGTCTAGAGGGAAGGGCCATAGCTCAGTGGTAGGGCACCTGCTTTGCATGCAGAAGGTCCTAGGTTCAAAACCCAGCATCTCCACGTAGTTAGTGATGGGAAAGACCCCTTTTTTTGCTCTAGCCTCTGCAGAACTGCTGCCAATCAGAACAGACAATAGTAAGCTAGGTAGGCAAATAGTCTGACCGGGTATAAGGAATCTTCTTATATACCAGTGGCTGAGAATCACAAATTGGGGAGAGCGTTCTTGCTGTTACGTCTTGCTTTTGGGCTTCCCGAAGACATCTGGATGGTCTGTGTGTGACAGAGGGTGGTGGGCTAGATAGACTCTTGGTCCAGTCTGGCAGAGCTCTTCTGTGTTTACTCTAGAATGTATCCCAGAATCCTTTGCCACACTCTGGAGATCCTTCCACAGTTCTGCACATCAGGCTTCCTTAAGCAGCTGATGTGCAAAGGATCCCTTCCGGAGGCTGAAAGAAAAAGAGCTGAAATCTACAGCCACAAAGCTCTTCTTTGGAGGTTTAATATCCCCGCTTTAATTTACTCACCTGCACAATGTGAGGGGCAGGGGAGAGATGGAATTTGCAACTCCCCACGGCTGGCTGTTTTTTTTTGCTGACCCCACTGATGACTCTCCATGCTGGGATTTGAACTGTCCTTGCACTGTTTCTGTAGGGTTGTCTGGAGCACTAAATTCCTTAACTGCTTAATAGCATGCCTCAAATCGTCTGCAACCCTCTTCTGTCCCAAGCCACTCTAGCCAGTACTAAATAATGTGCAACAGTTGTATGCAATTAAGCTTTGAATTCTGAAGGGATGAGGAGAGAGGTATAGCATAATTTATACATTTTGTGTGTATGTGTGTAACTTTCTTTAAACCTTCTTAAGAGGATGGCAAAAGGGGAGAGTTTTTTTTTAATTGCTGATGACAATTTTCATTGTGTCTGCTTGCACAACAACCCTGTGATCTATAACTCCCTATAACTCTATAGAGAGTTCACCATAACTCCTATTTTACAGATGAGGGACTGAGGATCCAGACATAAGTTGCTTCCACACCTCTTGCTTACTGAGCACTCATCCTGATTTGTTTGCACAAGGTTTGTGGGGAGGTTAGACAACACTGGCTGTTTATTAAGCATTCGTTCTGATTTGTGCGCAGGAAGCAATTGTTATTCCATAGTTTTCCAGGGCATCTTCTCATCACTTTCCTTATCGCAAAAAGTCCCCTTTGTCTTTGTCTTTTTTCTTTCTTTTTGGGAGCAGGCTTGTTGCTCAAGAGCTCCAAATGAACTTTCATTACACAATCCTGAATTTGCCTGGATGAGGTTAAATCCCACCTGAAAACAGTGACAGTCTGCCCCATAGATACTTCCCTAGTGACAGTCTGCCCCATAGATACTTCCCTAGTGCAAGTTCAGCCCAATATACTTTGCTGCCTGAAGTGTTATCCTCCTTTCATGTGCATTTCCCTATAACTTTCTGTATTGCAATCATCATCATCATCATCTTTTCAGCAAGTGGATTTGTCGCTCAGGAGCTCCACTTCAACTTTAATTCTGCAACCTGAATTTCCCAGTAGGCAGTTAAAATTTACCCGAAAATAGTGACAGTCTGGGAAGTGCCCTCTATAAAATCAGACATTTGAGGGTAGGAAAGTAACAGGTAAATGTACTAAAGAGGGTGGGATAAATGACTGCATAACCACCCTGCAAGCAAATAAGGACAAATGCTCATTTTTGTATAATCTTCCTGCAAACAAATCTGAACAAATGGTCAATGAAGACTGGGCATTATTTAACCTCTGCATAAGCCTTGTGCAAGCAAATGAAGATGAAATGCTCAAATAAACAGTTCATCTGGAGAATCCCAAGATGGTACTTGGGACTTAATTTGGGCCAGGATAGAGCCTGGGCTTTCAAATAGCTAGACTTGACCCTGAAATGTGTGAATTAAAGAAATTAATTAATTACATTTCCCGTGAGTGGATTTCACTCACTGTGGGAGTAGCTAAAGAGAGTTCAGCCACACCAGAGATGAACTGTGGTGTTTTGGAATGGATGTGGCATCCATTCTGACATCTCTCTTTCTAGTATAAATCAACTCATCAAAAGTCAACCAAATCAGAGATATTAGCACAACATACCAACTTACTCTTCACGTAAAGGAGACAAGTGCTTTCTTCTTTAATTATACCTGTTTCTACGTGTCTTAAGATTTTCAGTCTTTTGGAATAAAATTGTAGGGGTTAGTTCTCTGGGGGAAGGGGAGCACTTAAAAAGGTTCTCAGTGATTTATTCCCCATTCTACTGCTAGGAGGAGCAACAGAATGCTGGATTTGAATGCCAAAGGGGGCCGGCCCATCCAAGCCCCATATTTTACGCTTTCTTGCTCATTATTGTGTTGTATCAGCTCAACACGTTGTTTAGGAACCTTTTCTGGTTTTATTGGGGATAATTAGAGTTTTATGGCACCAGCCAAATAGGCAAAGGAGGACAGTCACAATAAACTGGTTTATAATGGACATAAATGATTCGCTCTACAACCGCAGGAGAGTAACGCTTTCAAGCACCTTTTGAGTGGCAGTCTCTTGTAGTTTTTGCTGGCTCTCTCAATAGGATCCGTGGGCTCTTGTAGATGAAATGGTACAAAGGGAGAAATGTTTGGTTGATCGGCCTGTTGGTGGCGGGGTGGAAAAAGCTCCCGCCGCGAGTCAGAAGAGTTAGGGGCTATCCACACTTCCTCTATCCCTGCTTCTTTCCCCAGGGAGAAACCATTCCTTAGTGCTCAGTCAGAGGAAAAAGGCACTCCAGTTTTCAGTGGATTACTGTTTTTTTTCTGATTTAGAACCACTTGGACCCATGCCTTCAGAATTGTAGAAAAAGCCCTTAGTGACTTGGAGACTTTGTGGATTATGGCGTAGGTTTCCTTCCTCTGCTATGTGTGGCTTATGAACTAAAAAGTCACAGCTACCCCATACATTTAAATCCCTGTTGCACCACTTCAACTGCCATGGTTCCCCGCCTAAAGAATAATGGGGACTGTAGTTTGTTAAAGATGCTGGGAATTCTAGCTCTGTGAGGCGTCCCCTAAAAAACAACAACACCAGCATCCTTAACAAACGACAGCCCCCAGGATTCTTTAGGGGAAGCCACGGAAGTTCAAAGCTTGGTATCATAGTGCTTTCAATGCATGGTGTGAATATAACCGAAATAAAACATCCAGTTTTAGGAGGGGAAAGTATTAAAAATAAAACTGCCGGTAATGACATGCTTTTATATTATAAATACAGTGGTACCTCAGGTTAAGTACTTAATTCGTTCCGGAGGTCCATTCTTAACCTGAAACTGTTCTTAACCTGAAGCACCACTTTAGCTAATGGGGCCTCCCGCTGCCGCCGCGCCGCCAGAGCACGATTTCTGTTCTCATCCTGAAGCAAAGTTCTTAACCTGAGCACTATTTCTGGGTTAGCGGAGTCTGTAACCTGAAGCCTATGTAACCTGAAGCCTATGTAACCCAAGGTACCACTGTATATGGCATGTCCTGTATATGGCATACAGTGGTACCTCTGGTTGTGAATGGGATCTGTTCTGGAGCTACGGTCACATCCCAAGGAATTCGCAACTGGAGGTGGCGCTTCTGCACATGTGCGTGGTGCGTAGAGTGCTTCTGCGCTTTGCGCATGAGGTGAAACCCAGAAAAATACTTCTGGGTTTGCCACATACGTATCCCGAAGGATACGTAACCGGAGGTGAACACAACTAGAGGTACCACTGTACTTGAATCAGTGGCGTAGCGTGGGGGGTGCAGGGGGGGTCGGCTGCACCGGGCGCAACATCTGGGGGTTAGGGTTAGGGGGCGCAAATCCACGGGTTAGGGGGCACAAATTACTTGCCTTGCCCCGGGTGCTGACAACCCACGCTACGCCACTGACTTGAATATGGTTAGGAGCAGAGGAACCTGCCTTATACTGTGTCAGACTGTCATCCATCTAGCTCATTATTGTCTACACTGACTGGCAGCAGTTCTCCCAAGGCCAGGGACATCCCCAGTCTTGCTTGGAGATGCTATTGGAGAGTGAACCTGGGACCTTCTGTATGCAAAGCAGATGCTCTCTACCGCTGAGCTACAGTGGTAATAAATTTATTACATTGGTATACAGCCCTTCACCCATAGATCACAGGGCAGTTCACAACAAAAAAATACAAAATGAAAACACACATGATAAAAACAAGAACAAACCCATAACCCCTCCCAACACATTTAAAAGGACATAGAATGAGCCCAAGGCCTGGTTAAAGAGAATGTTTTCGCCTGGCACCTACAGATATGTAATAAAAGCACCAGGCAAGCTGAAAAAGTTGGAAAGGGGCAGAAAAAGGCAATAGGACCTGTGTATGTGGAATACCTCCCATAGGAGGAAAAGACAATGCCTCTGAGGCTTTCTTGTTTGTGGGTAGGAGAGAATAGATAAGGTGAGGTTTTATGAAATTATGCATGGCATGGAGAGCGAAACTTTTCTCCCTCTCCCATAATACTAGAATTCAAGGTCATCCAAGTTAAATTTATGGGCAATGGATCCAGAACAGACAAAGGGCCTCTCCAGACGGGTGTTTTATTGTGGGTCTGTTCTGCAGCATGGTGTTGACACAGAAATAGTGCATTAGTGGTTGATTTATTCTACTTTATTTTGTGGTTCTTTTCTATGAACACTGTCTCAAGGGGCTATAGTGGAACAAGAGTGGAACAAAAATAAACCCAGGACATGGTGGTGTAAAAATGGGTTTGGGATTCCATCAGGAAGTTGCGGGATACGAACCACTGGAAATGAAGCAGTGTAACTGCCCCAAAACTTTTGCAGGTACATATAGTGTTGGAAGTGGGGTTGTGTGTGACTGCCCAGATACTATCATAAGCACAAATCATCATGAGTGTTAGATAAAAAGGATGTCTGGATGAACCCCAAAGGAAATATTCCCCCCCCACACCTACCCACAATGTGCAATTTGAGATGGGTTCTGCTTTGGAAAGTTTCATCAAACAAGCCAATGTGGTTAGGAAACCGATATTTTCTGTGCTTGGGCAGGAAAACGCGAAGCAGCCAATAAAGGCATTTGATGGGCTCTGCAACCTGGAGTCGGAAACAATAGTTCAGGTCCCATAAACAAGACTTTTATATTCCGTCTGCTCCTCTACTAAAGCCATCTTTATGAAGCAAGGCGCAGTCACGCAGAGGTGGTTTTTCTATCAGGCTTTGCTGCTGAGAACTAATGGCAGAGGGAGCTCCGGGAAGAATGAAACCTCTCCATGCCACAAGAGCCTCACGCTGTGGCAAGGGAAGAGGGCGAACAATGGGCTGGGCTTTTCAATGCCTGTCTCGCCCAGGTTTTCCATAAACCACAGACAATATCCTTCGCGCAATATATTATCCCAAGACATTCAGAAGCCAGGGAATCTTTACCTTCCAGGCGTGCTGCTGAGGATTCTCAATATTTATTCATTTATTCCAAGCCAGGGATATCATGTTGGTTGCTGTCATGTCATTTCCAGGGCTAGTTCAAAGGGCTCACATTAGCATTTAAAGCCCTGAACGACTTGAGCCTCAGATATATTTCAGAAACCACCTCCTTCCCTATAGACTGTCTCAGGTGTTAAGATCATCAGAGGGGGGTCCTCTTGGCAGTTCCTTCATGGTCAGATTTGGGGGGGGGGTCTGCCCAGGAGGGGGCATTATTTGTGGCAGCCCCTGAATTGGAGAGAATTCCCTCCCCACCAAGGTGTACCCGGCACCTTCACTGTGTAGTCTTAGTTTGTTGAAGGGGCAACACTTTGACCTGGACTTTGACTCCACACACACATACAGAGAGAAGGCAGGCAAGAGAGATCAGGAGTGGGACTGGGCAACATATTGATTTATTGTCCAAAACCGGTTTGAAGTCCATATTGTGATATCCGTTTCATAATTTTTGACCTGGCAGTATATCGCAAATCATGATGTGTATTTGGACTGGGCAGTGTATCATCCAAAACAAGTTTTGAAAACCATATAATGATATTGGTTTGATAATTTTTGACCTGGCAATATGTCATAAATCATGGTGTGTGGGTGTTATGCAAAAATCACAATGGAGGAAAAACTGTGAAGCCAGCCAATGCCTCCACATAGCTCCACCCTTATTTCAGACATCGTGATATCACAATGTTTGGCTGGTGATATATCACGATGTTGAAATCCAGGTATCGGCCAGCCCTAATTAGGAGCCTTCCTGTTGTCTTCCTTGTAATCTGTAATGACGGTTAATCCATCATTAACTGTTATAATATTAAAAAATTCCTTCCAGTAGCACCTTAAAGACCAACTAAGTTAGTTCTTGGTATGAGCTTTCGTGTGCATGCTCATACCAAGAACTAACTTAGTTGGTCTTTAAGGTGCTACTGGAAGGAATTTTTTTTATTTTGACTATGGCAGACCAACACGGCTACCTATCTGTAACTGTTATAATATTGTACTGATAAATTGTCACAGCCCGCCCTGGGGCCACCTGGTCCCAAACAAGCTTCTTAAGTAGAGATCTTTCCAGTCTGCATCTTTATTGGAATTGTTTTTCAATGACTTAACTGTTTTATCATTTGTGAGTTTGGGCACACACACAGCCCTGAATGGGAACAAATGTCATTGGGTTTCCTCCAGATTGACATTTGCTCTGATTTAGGTCCGAAAGAGCTGGTTTTCTAGAGGAAAGCAGCAAGTCAAAGGCTTAACCACTTATGACTCATGCCTAGAAAACACAAGACAAGTGGGAAATTGTGGGATATGAACTATTATTAATGATAATAGCAATAGGCAGGTAAGAAGTGTTGTTTGTTTCCTTGTTTTGGTATGTTATGCTGCTGTACCACCAAAGCACATCCCCCAAAATGACTTGCCAACCAATTAAAAACACACATGACAATAAAATCCAGTCAGTTTTGCCATACACTGCAACTGCATTTTCATAGAATCCTAGAAATGTAGAGTTGGAAGGGACCATGAGGGTCATCTAGTCCAACCCCATATGCCTCCAAGAGCAAGGTTGCTGAACTACATAGGCCTTTGGTCTGACCTAGCAGGGCTCTCCTGATGTTCTTGCCATCTCCGCAGGTGGGGTCAGCTTGAAGTATTTATCTCCCCGAGGCGAAATACAAGGCAGCATCATTGCAGAAGCTGGATGGACTGGGAGTTGAACCTCGCTTCAGCCCTAGCTCCAGGCAATGGGAGAGCGTTCCCCACCGCTCCTTAGTGGAGCAGGCTAGTTATGGCAGTGCAGGGACAGACCACATGGCGTGCACACACTCAGCCTTGTCCTCCAGCAGAAGGGTACAGCCAGGGGGTTCCCAATGCCGTCTCCTAGCATCTTCTGCCTGAAGCAGTTCTCCTCACTGCCCAATGATAGGGGAGGACCAGAGAACATGATCAGAAAAAGCATATTTGCACTTGGTTTCTGCAGTGCTTGAAAAGAAATCCATTCTGCCAGAAGACCCTGTATAAACTGTAACCACCGGTCTCTAACTAGAAATTTTAGGATTTGGGGGCCCAAAAAGTGGGGGGGAGGGGGGGAAGTGGAAGAGAATCAGCACAAGAATCTTCAGAACTCCAAATATACAGGTACCTTAATATGCTTGGCATTATTTAATTGTATTATGTATTAATGCAATAAAATACGTAGATGGTCCCATAAAACTTTAATTATCTCTTAATGTGATTTTTCACCTTGGAGTTAACTTTCCTAAGCAGAAACCGATTCTCCTTTTAAAATGGCAAAATCCATGTGGACTGTGGGTGGGGGAGGAGGTAATGAAGGAATCGGTGTTATTTACGTTTCAATTAAGAAAAAACAAACCTCGTCCCTCAAACTCAGCTCTCTTTGTTCTAATTATCTTCCCTCCCATTGTTCAAACAATGTTTCAGACTTTCTGATCTGGCCCGAGCCTGGGCACCCTTTGCATGAGGTTAGGAATACAGCGGAAGAATGCGGGTGTACAGCGCTTCAGGTTGAGCAATGTTTACCCTGTTCATGTCTGGGGCATCCACTTGCGCTGGCAAAGGTCCATTTGTCAAAAGAGCATTCTTCCATTATCAGGGATGGGGAAAACAGAGGGTGCCAAAGACATATCGAGAAAAAGGCCCCTCAAACACTTTTCGCATCTGTGGCATGGGGCCTGTATGGGTTGCAACATCCACATGCCATACATTTAAAGCAGATTCCTTCTGCCGAAGAATTCTGGGAACCGTAGCTTGCCTTTCACGGTTCCCAGCACCCTCAGCAAACTACAGTTCCCAGGATTCTTTGTGAGCAGAGAACATGGGCTTTAAATGTATGGTGGGTATATATATTCTGGGTTGAGGTCAACTCAATAGATTTGCACGGCTTGACTGGGTCAGTGTATATATCCACATGGTTTTCTGTGCAAAATTGCATCAAATATCCATCTAATTCAGAATCTAATTCAGAATCCTGTTTCCTGCATTGCTCAACTGGCTACTGGGCTTCAGTGGAGTAATCTGTTGGCTCGGGAGTCAACAACCCTCTAGAATGTTGCTGGACCACAACTCGCATCATCTCCAGCCTGCATGGTCCATGGTCTGTGATGATGGGTGGAGTGTTCCAGTAACCTCTGGAAGCCACCATGTTGGTTACCCGTGCTTCTCCAGACCTAGACCGCAGGGCAGCGGTGGGGCTGAGTTCGAGTCTCATCTGGAGTGCAAATCTTGGGAAGGGACCTTGGACTGGTCATGTTTCACATGCAGAAGTTCCCAGGTTGAAGCCCTGGTGGTCTCACCAGTTAAAAGAATAAGCTGGTAGGTAATGAGAAAGACTTGCATGAGAGCTGCTGCTGCCAGTCAGAGTCAACAGTAACAAGCTAGATGGACAAAGGGCTCTTCCAAACGGAACTTTTATCGTGGGATCGGGTGCTGCTTACGCCACAAGCTTTTTGCAGCATGCACACCCACGTTTGTGTTTGCATTTATTCCGTGCTTTTCCCCACTAGAAAAATAGGTGCCAGTACTCACCATGAGGATGTGGGTGGCACTGTGGGGGACGTGGGTGGCGCTGTAGGTTAAACCACAGAGCCTAGGACTTGCCGATCAGAAGGTCGGCGGTTCGAATCCCCGCGACAGGGTGAGCTCCCATTGCTCGGTCCCTGCTCCTGCCAACCTAGCAGTTTGAAAGCATGTCAAAGTGCAAGTAGATAAATAGGTACTGCTCCAGCGGGAAGGTAAACGGCGTTTCCTTGTGCTGCTCTAGTTCGCCAGAAGCGGCTTAGTCATGCTGGCCACAGGACCCGGAAGCTGTACGCCGGCTCCCTCGGCCAGTAAAGCAAGATGAGCACCACAATCCCAGAGTCAGCCACGACTGGACCTAATGGTCAGGGGTCCCTTTACCTTTACTCACCATGAAGTTGTTACAGTAAGTAACAAAAAAATAAGGAGAGGAGCCAGTAGTGCGTACTCTTGAGTACCCCCTGAAAAAATAAGTTTTTATTGCTTTTATGCACCACATTTTCTTCAAAGGAGTTCAAGGTGGTGTACATGGCTCTCCTCCTCCCATTTCATCCTCACAACAACCCTGTGAGGCAGGTTTGGCTGAAATATGGGCTGCTGGCCTGATCCAGCAGGCTCTTCTTAATTTTTTAATGCTAGGATTTGAACCCAAGACCTTCTGCAGGCAAAGCATGGGTTCTGCCACTGATTCCTCCTTTACCAGGTCCACTGTGGTCACTTTAGCTGCCCAGGTGCTGCCCGGGCTTTATCTTCCTCCAGCAGATTGCCTTCCAACAATGCTTTTGGTTTGTGGCGCATGACGGTGCATAACAAATTACCTCTTGAGCCCCAGGACTGATAAAAGGGATTTTGTTTCCCAGCTGGCTTCCTCAGTTAATTATTTCTGATCTGCTCCGTGTGCCTTCCAGTGCCGCATCCAGTGTATCCCATGGCTGAAGGTTTTGAACATTATATATATAAAAAACTGAAACACACCTACGGTGAATCATTTCATACCTTCCAACTGCTCCTTGTTTAACAAGACGAGCTGTCTGTTTTTCTCACAGCTGCTGGTGTGTATTGTTGGACACACATCTGGTATATGCGAAGGATGTACAGTGGTACCTCGGAAGTCGAACGGAATCCGTTCCGGAAGTCCGTTTGACTTCCAAAACGTTCGGAAACCAAAGCGTGGCTTCCGATTGGCTGCAGGAAGCTCCTGCTGCCAATCAGAAGCTGTGTTGGACATTCAGGCTCCAAAGAACATTCGCAAACTGGAACACTCACTTCCGGGTCTGTGGCATTTGGGAGCCAAAACGTTCAACTCGCAAGGCGTTCGACTTCCGAGATACGACTGTATAGGGAGGGACCATAGCTCAGTGGCAGAGCATCTGCTTGGCATGCAGAAGGTCCCAGGTTCATCCCCTGGCATCTCCAGGTAGGGCTGGAAGAAACCCATACCTGAAACCTCTGCCAATCAGTGTAGGACCTTACCAGCTTGGATACAGGACATCTCAATGACTGCCTGATTCCTTATATCCCTGCCTAGTCACTTGACTCGGGGGGGGGGGATCTCTGTTGGTGGTCCTCCATGCATTCAGTGTTGTGGGCCCAGGCCTGTGCAGCTCCCTCTGACTTGAGATGAGACAGGAGCCCTCCTTGTTGAACTTCACGTGAATGACAAAAGGGATGTTCACACATTACATCCAACCCGTGTGCCTGTGTGATACAGATAGTGGAGCTGTACAATAATTTGCATGTCCTGTTAAAACAGTGTACAGTCTTTGCACACATGTACACAACAGGTGAGCTATACAAGTGAACAAGTGTACACTTTCACACCAAAACGTGTACTTGTGCAGAGACAACCTGTGCCTGCATTCTGTCAAATACACGTGTGAACAGCTCTTTTGTGGACACAAAACGCCTGGGCTGTACACTTGTATAGTTATGAACATGTCATGTTCAATATGCACACAGACTCTGTGTACAGAAAATCTCAGCTGTAGAACACAACACACCTGCACGTTTTCACCCACACACTTGCACAGCTTGTATCTGTGCCCAGTGTAATCTGTGGACAATCCTAAATACTCTCTGATTCCAGGAGGCATTTTAAGGTAGCATCCAGGTTTCTGTGTGGGTTTTATGGTGATCTTTTAAGTTGTTTTATTCCCTATATGGCTTTTTTTATTATCAAATGTACACCGCTTAGAAAGTGCTAATGGTGAAGCAGCATATAAATGCCTTTAAAACAAATAAATAACATGCCTGAAACTATTTGAATTATCTTCTCCCCAGGAGTCCGCTACAGCCAACCGGGGAGCAATGAAGTCACTTCCTCCTCCGCCATTAGTCACCATGGCAACAGCTCCATGGTGACCTCCAGCCAGGCTGCCCTACAGCAAGTGTCTCCAGCCGGTTTGGACCCAGGCCACAGCCACAGCCTGCTCCCACCGGACGGCAAAATGGTGAGCACACCTGCCCTATTGTAGCTCAGGGACTGATAAGATAAGATGGCCTAGCAAGCAAAACAAACAAAACTTTCTCTTTTTCATTTTTTTTGAAAACTCTGGGGGTTTGTGTGTGCATGTGGTTTTTTTTGCACAAGACCTGTGTTAAAACAATGAGGCATTTGTAGGGACGGGAAGGGGGAAAGCCTGAGTACACTGAGGAAAAAGTCATCATGCTGACCTTACCTTTTCCTTGGCAACAGGTAGTGACACAGGCTTTGAAACCCGCCAATAAATGTGACACAGAGCTGTTCTCAGGGTATTGATTGAATGCCTGCTAAATTGGAACGGTGGGGTGGATCATTGTTTGCTCTTCGCTGTTGATGACATTCCATTTGATTAAAACACACACACACACCACCTTCAATCATTCCATCCCCACTGAAGTCATTTAGCAAACTCCCATAATCCCTTTCTCTTTTAACCCCTATGACTATCTACATTCAGGCCAACAGATGTTAGCAAAAGTAATAATGGCCTGGTTTGTATGTAACAGTAAACTCTGGTTTATTAAACTATGGCATGGTGTTATGTGTGAACCCAGCTAAGCAGTTTAACTATGGCTTGTTAACTATGGTTGAAGATGGATAACTAAGGTTTGCAGTTGGTTTATTAGCCTTACTTAACATTAACCATGGCTTAACATTACAAGCAAACCTCCTTCTTAATTATGATTAAGGAACCGTCCCTGCAAGTGAAGAGTGGTAAAAAAATTCAAGCCACTCTCAAAGCTTGGCTGCTGTTGCTAATGCTTCTAACAAATCTGTGGCATAAAAAACCCCCCATGGTTTAAGTAATTGTCTGCCAGATGCTTCAAATCTATGGTTCATTAACTATGGTTATCATTAGGCATGGTTTAGTGTTACTTGTGAACCAGGCCACTGTTTTTTCCAATAGAGATAGAAAGAATGACAACACTAATATAGCAGGGTGAGCTCTCTATCTCAAGAAGACATTATATAAAAAGAGAGTTCAGGGCAGACTTCTTGGCCATTGGCTGACCCCAGCTTTGTCCCTCCTTGACAAATGAAAGGCACCTGTTGGTCTTTCTCCCTCTGCCATGTTTCAGGTGGACTCTGCCTTTTGGGGGAAGGGGGTGTTTGTGTGTGATTGTTTTCAAAAGCAGAGTTTGCATATTAAACCATCCCTTAATGACGTAATTAGAATCTGAAAGTGTTTTCTTAAAAGAAACCCTGCAAAACTAACCTGGGATTGGGGGTATGGGTGATTTCCTAGTGATGTCATGGGCACTGGCCAATCAGTGTGTGTGTACAGGTAGTATTTAAACTGTGCTGTATCATGTTTATATGTTACATAGAAACTCTTAATGCAAGGTACTGGGTCCCCTGATTAGAACTGGGACAGATTTAGGTTGTGATTGCCCTCTGGAACTAGTTAAACACAGAATGTTTTTCAAAATCCCTTGGAGCCTTTAAGAACTACAGTGGTTCCTTGGTTTAAGAACAGTTTAGTTTATGAACAACTTGGATCAAGAACGCTGAAAACCTGGAAGTAGGTGTTTTGGTTTGTGAACTTTGCCTTGAAATAAGAACATGTTTCACTTCCTGTTGAGTGTGTCCCATTTGTAAATTGAGTCCCCCGCTGCTATGGGAAAGCACACCTTGGTTTAAGAACGCTTTGGTTTAAGAACGGACTTCGGGAACGGATTAAGTTTGTAAACCAAGGTACCACTGTACTTTTTATCTAAGCAGAGGTGGGGAACCTTTTTTAAACCCTCTAGGAGCCAACTGGGCAGGACCAAGGGCTAAGGAGGCAGGTCTAAAGAGGTGGGGCTACAAAGATCCTCTTCTGCTGGATATAAGCAGGAGCTGAGCTTTTGTGCAGGCTGGTGGGTGTCTAGATGAAATTTAGTTATAATACTACAGTTATACTTCTTTTCCATTTTGTAGGCTTATAGAATTATTACCACATTGATATTTAAAATGGCTCCATTTCATTTAGACGTGGGATTTCTGTTTTGATGTATGTTGTGAGTGCTTTGTGGTACATGATTGTCAAAAAATATTATACATCCTTCAAATAAATAAAATCAAATGAAATCTGTCTCAGGTAAAAATCAGAATTTGCATTGGAATTTGCCTAGGCATTTTGCCAATGTTTTAATTCCCGACATGTGTTAGTCTGATCTCTGGGTGTGCAGTCAGTCTTTTATGACTCTGCACTCAGGGTCATAACGCTGGAGAGTGCCTCTGCAAGTTTTCTTTGTGACCATGGGGTCGAATTCTTTCCTGGTCAGGTGACTCCCCTCCCCTGTCCTTATTAATTCATATATTTTTCTGTCCCTAATCACTTTTTCAAGATTTGCTGATGCATTAAATGGTTTGTGTAAATGGGGTGGTTTTTTTGTACCACATGCATGCCTGACTGAGGCGACCTGGACTTGAGGAATTTCTCCTTCCTCAAGGTAAGCATACGAGGAATTGTGTCCTGCGTTGAAGGCAGCCCCCCCCCTTCTTATAATGTATGATCAGAGAGTGCTGAAAGCTTTAGTAGATATGCCCTCTGTAAACTGCTTTCAATCCATCTGTGTTTCTGGTGGAATGTAAGGTAGAAATAGACTAATCTATAGTGTTTGGTTTCTTTACATCTCCGCAGCAATTTATTCTTTTTTTAAAAAAAATCTTCATGAAAATTTCCAGCAATTTAGTGCAATTCCCCCCCCAATAAATACATATTTGTATGCAGTTTTGACTAATATAACCATTTCTGCAAGCCAATTCTCATAATCTAATGCATTTTTCTATGTTAACTTCACTAACGCATGCATCTTTATGCACACTTTCACCTAAGTATGCATTTTTGGTTGGAGAGCTGCATCATAAAAATTCAGAGACGTGCCATTTTTGAAGGATACTTGCATTTCAATTTGCGTATTGGTCTGTGAAGTGCAAATACCTTTCTCATTAAAAATGAAAACACAAGCCAGTTTTCTCCCCCATGCCTTCCCTAGGTTGCCTCAGAGGTTTATCAGAAGTTCCTCAAGGAGAAGGGATAACTCCAACCTTATTTGTTATTTATTTAATTATATTGATAACCCATCTTTCCTCCAAGGAGCTCAAGATGGAGTACAAGGTCCTCCCCATTTATAACCTCACAACAACCCTGCTAGTCATGTTAGGTTATAATAATAATTTATTCTTTGTACCCCGCCCATCTGGCTGGGTTTCCCCAGCCACTCTGGGCGGCTTCCAACAAAGACCAAAAATACACTAAAATGTCACGCATTAAAAACTTCCCTGAACAGGGCTGCCTTCAGATGTCTTCTGAATGTCAGGTAGTTGTTTATCTCTTTGACATCCGATGGGAGGGCGTTCCACAGGGCGGGTGCCACTACCGAGAAGGCCCTCTGCCTGGTTCCCTGTAGCTTTGCTTCTTGCAATGAGGGAACCGCCAGAAGGCCCTCGGCGCTGGACCTCAGTGTCCGGGCAGAACGATGGGGGTGGAGACACTCCTTCAGGTATACTAAATATATACTTAATAACTTCAGGTTGAGAGGCAGTAACTGGGTAATTTATAGTGGCTGCTGCCCAGCATGCTTCTGTGCACCGGAAAAGAGAGCCCCGGGCAGTGGCAGTAGCTACCCGAGGATGCCCCTCTTATGACACCAGGCTTGAAAGGCTGATCACCTATCACTAGATAGGCCTATCACTTGATCTTCCACTCAGTGTGTGTTAAGTGTGTTGGATGGCATGTCCTCACTGAGGCCGGCTGCCTGGCCAATGACCCCCGTGAGGAGAATGCGAACTTTAGCACATTCAATGATGTCGTTGCCATGGGGCCAGTCAAATGGACCTTCCTGCCCAAAGTGTAATGGCAGCCATCTTGAGAACAGTTCAAAACATCCACAGTTAACCTCTGAGGTGTTTTTGCCCTCTCTTAGCCCCTTGTTCCCGAGCCCTCGGTTCCTGGTATTATAACACTTATTTCCCCTCTTTGTTTGGGCAATGCCAGCTTTCAGTACCAGAAGTGTGAGAATATTCTAGAAATTCACCTTGTGGGGTTATTTTCCTTGGCCTAGCTTGACTGATTCATGTCACACTGGGTGGTTTTTATAGTTGCTTTCTCTCCCTTGGCCAGGGATGCATAGTTCTCTTCTGAGACAACCTGGCCTTCCGTCCAGAAAGTCGTTTATTGACTACCGTAGCCAGGCTCACACGGCACTCTACAAATAATGCTGCCAGGGAATTGCCCCCCTCCCACGAAATGTGAGGCCAGTTTTTGGAAGGTGATGACGCCTGTAGGAATGTTGAAGGACTTTTGAGATAAGAATAGCAAAATCATTCAGGGCCAGGGAAGAGCATGTGTGGTGTTGTGGTAAGTGTGTTGGACTTAGGACTTGGGAGCACCGGGTTCAAATCTCCACATGGCCATGAGGCTCCTTTGGCCAAATGCCGTCTCTTAGCCAGACAAGGGTTGTGATCATAAAATGGGGCTGTGGTAAATGTTATGGTGTTTTGTCCCTTGGAGAAGAGGGATTTAACATAAGTAATAGTAAATATATAAAAATCTCAGGTGCTACTGGATTTCCCCCAAAGGAAAATCTGAGGTGAATTGGAAGGCCTCCGCTCAAAGTAAGCATCTCTGGGAATTCTGAGGTAAAACAACAAAAGATTTCCAAAAGGACATACAACAGTAGTAAAGGCTGCATCACAAACCTCTGTGCACAATCTTACTTATTTGTAACTTTTATATCCTGACTTTCTGCCTGTATGAGACACTCAGTGGAGCTAGAGCTGTTTGGCTGACTGTCCATGCCTCAGTTTTGAATTGCCCCTTCTTCCTTTCTTGGCAGATTACGGCGCCAGGAGGTGGGCTTCCCCCGGTCAGTACTCTCACGAACATCCACAGCTTTTCCCATCATAATCCACAACAGTCCCAGAACCTCATCATGGCGCCGTTATCAGGTGTCATGGCTATCACACAAAGTAAGTGCTTTTCTGCTGGACTGGAAGGCTGTATCTTTCTTTCGTATTTATATGATATGCCATCAGTGTGAAGGGCATTTTAGAGGGAGCAGGAGACAGGTCTCTCCCCCGAGGATCTTACAGCCCAAAGTTCAACAATGGGAGAAGAACCGAGGAAAATGGAAACCGGTGTGAACACGGAAATAACATGTTGTTATTTCAGTTACACATACTTAAGCTTAGGTACAGTAGGATAGGTATAGCCAACATGGTACCCACCAGATGTTGTTGGACTGCAGCTCCCATCTGCCGCAGCCAGCATAGCCAATGGGAATGGATGATAGGGAATGTAGTCCATCATTCGTATGGGAAGAACCACATTAGCTGTCTTCAGCAGAGCACGTGGTGATGAAGGGGTTGGGCCAGAGGCTTCATAGAAAAAAGTGAGCTTTGAAGAGGGGAAGAAAGGAAGGCTTTTTTGGGGCAACTGTGGATTGCATTCAATGTTAGTCATACACAGAGTACACCCATTCATGAACATAGCTAACTTAGGTCTACTGATCTCATTGGGTTTACTCTGAGTACACCTTAACCTTTTTTTACTCTGAGTAAAGCTTTAGAGACTTTCATTAAGAATTTCTAGAAATTTTATACAGTGGTACCTCTACTTACGTACCCCTCTTGTTACGTATCCTTCGGGATACACATGTGGCAAACCCAGAAGTACATTTATGGGTTTCGCCGCATGCGCAGTAGCACTCTGTTGCGCCATGCGCATGTGCAGAACAGACACCTCCGGTTGCGGAAGCCTCGGGATCCGACCGGAGCTCCAGAACGGATCTTGTCCACAACCGGAGGTACCACTGTACCACCGTGTGTGAATCAAGGTAGGAAGGTATTTGATGTATGTTAGGAATAATCTGAGGGACCTTTTCCAGCTCAAGGAAGCATTCCCTTGTAGGAATTGTGTGACAGCGGTGGTCAGGGCCAGAAGCAAAGTGGGAACAGCAGCGGATGAGACTCATATACCTTTGCACTGTGGATTACATTCTGGACATGCAGAAAGCTGCAAGGGCCCAGATTCCTCACCCTGCTCTAATTTGTTTCCCCTTTCCCCCTCTTCCCCTCTCTCTCTCCCAGGCCTAAACAGTTCCCAAGCACAGAGCATCCCCGTCATCAACAGCGTGGCCAGCAGCCTGGCAGCCCTGCAGCCCGTCCAGTTCTCCCAGCAGCTGCACAGCCCCCACCAGCAACCCATCATGCAGCAGTCGCCCAACCCTATGGCACAGCAGCCCTTCATGGTGACGCAGCTGCAGAATTCACACAGTAAGGATCTTGTCAGGTATTTCCCGAGGTGAAAAGAGCGACTAATTGTGCCCACGTCTCCACCATACATTTAAAGCGGTATTATACCGCCTTCACAGCCATGGCTTCCCCCACAGGATTCTGGGAGTTCCTTGGGGAAGAGGGATTGATTGTTAAACTGCTCTGGGAGATAACAGCTCTCTGAGGGAAAGAAGAGAGTCCCTAAGAACTCTCAGCACTTCCCAGGATTCCTTGGGGGAAGCCATGATGCTTTAAAGTGCTACAGGAGGACTTTAAATGTATGATTCAGATGTGGCCGAGGTGCTGTCTGTCTGTATTGTTGGGAGGAGCAGTTGCTACAGGGGCCAGAATTTTAAAACGTTGAATCTCCTTCCTAGTTCCCGGTTTCCCAGAAAAAAACAACAACAGAATCTGTGAATCACTGCCTTAGCGAAAGTAGGGTTTGCCTTGCTTTTTACAGAACACAGCCCTGCCTGGTCCAAGTCCAGTTTAAAATAAAGAACCCTAAGGCGGGAGAGTTGGAGGGGCCTGGACAGCAGACTGAGAAGCAAAAACAGGGCAGAAGGGGCACTGTGGTGTAGTGGTTAGACCTGGGTTCAAATCCTCATTCGGCCTCAGAGCTTACAGAGTGATGTTGGGGCCACTCAGTCTTTCTTAGCTTCAGTTCTGTCACTGGTTTGTTTCAAAGATAAGGGATGGCAGGGGCACTACGTTAGGGGCATAAGATGGAATTGATTTCTGTTCTGACCCATATTTATTGCATGCAGCACTGTATCTATTCCGCTGTGGTTCAGCTCCCAATATTATGGTACATTATTTGCCTCACTGTCTGCTATGGTGGAAATTTACATAATCATTATGTAATTATTCAGTTTCCAAGCTGAAAACAACAGCAAATACCAACTGCATTCACTCAATTGGTTTCTGTTCTGGATGGGGGACCAATAAGTGTAATTTGTGCTCCCGCTTCCATTTCTAACAAATTTTAAAACTCCATAAAATAAACAAACCCCAGCTAATAATATAAGAGTCATCGTCTCTTGGAGTGAGTCTTTCTCCATTGATGGGGTGAGCCTGTTTATACTGTAGTTGCATGCTAAAAGGTTTGCCTGTCTTCCCCACTACCTCACATGACAGAAGTGCTGTTGTCGTTTCCCTCCACAGTGTACGCGCACAAGCAGGAACCCCCTCAGTATTCCCACACATCCCGGTTCCCTTCAGCCATGGTGGTCACGGATACCAGCAGCATCAGTTCGTTAACCAATATGTCTTCCAGTAAACAGGTAAATAATGATCAGCCAAGTCTTCTTTGTGGAAACTGGTACGCCAAACAAAGGCACAGGTTCAGAGCACAGCCCGATATGAGCTGGGGTTCTGCCAGCCTCCTAGCTGACTGACAACACTCCTATACAACTAGAGTTGCCACATCTCCTGAGGGAGGCGAGCCCGGGAGTTAGGGGCTGGAGCCTGATGAGATGGGGAAGGGCCTAACAATGTGTTAGCACTTGGAGGGTCTGAGGAAGAACCTTCTTGTGCCTAGTGCCTCAGGGGTGGGATTTGAAGTCAGGAGAGGATAGCCCGGCCCTTGCACCTCTTTTTATGAAACCTTTGGAGACACGTTAGTGCACCCCCCTCCGAAAAAATAAAAGAAAAATCCTCTAACCAGTCCATTTTGCTGTAAATGGCCTGAGCCATTTAGCGAGGAGTTCTAACAAAAGGTCCTCTTTTCTCCTGCTTTAAAGGCAGCTTTGCAGACCGTGGGAAATATTCAGCCTTTATCGATTAACAGATAGTTAGAGGAGAAAACCTTGAACTCCTCAACAGATAAGCTTTCGCGTTTTAAAAGAAAACAAGGCGTGCCAAAATTATTATAATGGGCTGGGTTCAAGAATGTCTAGAACGAGAGCCTGGATTCCCATACAGGGCCAGTGTTTCCCGGAGGTTGCTCAGAAGGGGCTGATGAATGGAAGTCTCTGTGGGTGCTTACAGCGGGGGTTTGCATGAGTGTTGGGTGCATTGAGAAAGGGCTGCCCATTGCTCAGTGATTAGAGCACATGTTTCACATGCGAAACTTTCCAGGTTCAATCTTGAGCCTCTCCAGACAGAACTGGGAATGTCTCCATTCTAAAACCCTGGAGAGCTGCTGCCAGTCAGTGTAGACAATACTGAGCTAAATGGACAAATGGTCCAATTGATGTCAGGCAACTTCCTATGTTCCTAAGTCCTAACCTCCTAGTGGTGCAGCAATAAAACTGCTAGCACATTTGGAAAGGGTCCGTTATGGTTTCAAAATGGATGGAGGAACTGCGTTTTGAGATTCCTGCATTGCAGGGGGTTGGACTAGATGACCAGGGCTCCCAACCAACTCTGCATGGTTCTATGATTCCACAGAATTTGATTTGACTGGAACTTCTATCCCCTGGCAGACTGCTGAATGGGGCTAAGTCTAGTTTAACTGATCATCATGACCAGCCTAGCAACCATAACGCCAAACATGGTTCAATGAGAAATGGATGTGAAACCCCCTTGGAGAATTTTGCTCTTAGCTAAAGTTTAATTCTCCCCTTAAAAATATTCATCAGATACTTTTGCCTGATGCGAAAACCTCATCCCAGTCCTAAGGATGTCTATAAACATACAAATAACCCTCCAAGACATTTTGCCCGGTTTGGTAAGGATGCTTTTGAGAAATCCCTCAATCGTTTTGCCTAAGAAAGAACCACAAGATTAGGTCCCATCACAAGCAGTTCAGATCCATCGCAGCCAGTGTGTGAAATCTTTGTGTGAGCAAAAATAATTTCCCCCTCTAGTTTACACCAATTTACAACACTGAGCTTTTGTTCACCTTGTCTGGAGAGTTCCTTCTGGACATCTTCAGTTTGCACCATCCTGCCTGATTTGTTTATATGAGGGTGTTGTTCATATTGGTTGGTGGCAACCGTCTGGATTTGGAACCACATGGGGCCTGCAGAGAAGTGTTTACCACACTGCACTGGAAGGCGAAAGTGTTGTTTTCAAGGCCCCCCCCCCACTCCTGTTGGGTTCCCACCCTTTGTAGTGAGCCGGAGAAACCGCTTGCCCACCATTCTTCATCAGTCAAGCAATCAGGCGCATCCACACCACTGGGGGAAGAAGACCATTTCCTTAGCAAGGCTCTATCGATTCATCTGCCAGGCACTCAGCCATAACTTTGTCCTTGATTGATTATTCCATCTTGCCCTCCAGTTGACTTTGATGCTTGCGTGTTGGAACAAGCCCTCCTGGATTCAGGAAGTGTCCTCTTAATCAAAACCCAGCAAGATGCTGCTTGCTCGGCCTCACTGGGGCAGTCAAACGTGGGCATGGGTGGTGGTGGTAAAGAAAACTCAGCTTATCGTTAGAAGAGAGCTGTTTGGGATAATCAGCAGCAATTAGCTGTTTCCCCATATTTATATTTATATTCAGCCATTTATTTACACAAAAGTTTTACACACACACACACACACACACACAGAATGCTTAATCAAAAACAATTTCTTTGTTATTAAATTTATTTGTTTGATTCCATTTATGAGTCACCTCCCATAAAAATACCTTGTTATAATGAGGTTATTATTGGACTGTAATTGAAAACTAATAAAAATTATTATCAAGAAAAATAGCTTGAAGCAATTTGACAGCAAAAACCTCAACGATAAAAAATACCATTATGTCAAATCAATTAAAGCAATTCCACATGTCGAAATGACTGCCGTACACATACACAAACAATCAGAAGCAATTCCATATTATAACAACATATTAAAAACAATGTCATATGTAAGAACAATTTCAAACCCAAGTACAGTTAGAGACTGGAATAAATATATGTATTTTTAAGCTGCCTTTCAGACTATATCCTTCTCAATGTGACTTGCATTAATAACAGCTAACAAACATTAGAGCATACAATCCAATTTACAGTATAAACAGTCAATTTAAATAAATCCAATATAATAAGAAGGGCCTGCTGGATTGAGCCAACTGCCCATCTAGTCCAGCATCCTGTTCTCACAGTGGTCCGCCAGATGCTTGTGGTGAAACCAGCAACCAGGACCTGAGCTCAACAGCACTCTTCCCTTTTGTGGCTTCCAGCAATTGGTATTCAGAAGCGTTGATGCCTCTGTCAGTGAAGGCAGAACATAGCCATTGTAGCAAGTAGCTATTGAAAGCCATAGAACCACAGAATTGCAAAAGTGGAAAGGACCACGTCCAATCCCCTGCAATACAGGGTGTGTTGTTTGTTTTTTTGCCCAAGGTGGGGTTCAAACCCACAACTCTGAGATTAATTGTCTCATGCTCTACCGACTGAACTGTCCCAGATGGCCT
Organism: Podarcis liolepis; assembly: GCF_965112155.1. Lineage (NCBI taxonomy): Eukaryota > Metazoa > Chordata > Lepidosauria > Squamata > Lacertidae > Podarcis > Podarcis liolepis. The sequence continues at coordinate 38,165,135 of NC_139567.1, forward strand.
CTTCTAAAGCCATCCAAGTTGGTGGCCATCACTGGCTCCTGTGGGAGCGAGCCCCATAGTTGAAGTTTGCTCTGGGTGAAAAAGTATCTTCTTTTGTCTGTCCTGAATCTTCCAACCTTCAGCATCATAATACAGTTCAGTAGTCGGCAGCAAAGACCCCAGCAGTAGCATGCGAAATCAAACCTTCAAATAACAGCCACAGAAGATTTTTTTTTTAAAGTCCTTTAAAAAGTCCTTTAAAAAACAAAACAAAAAACTTGAACTGATGCAGCCGGCTGCATATTTACCAGACACTGAGGAACTGGGGATGAGGTCAGGGGGGGTTCAGAGTGGAATGGTCTTTGGTGCCATCCCCAGATGTGCCTACTAAGCCAGAAATACTTGCACAAGAGAAGCCCATTGTGCAAGTAGCTTTCTAGTCCAATGTGGCTGCTTTGCTTTCCTCTGACTTGGGAAGACTCCAGCTCAGAAGCCCTAGTGCAGAAATAGCCCTCCAGAGGTTATCCTTGACCAGGCTGGCTGAGGCTGATGGTAGTTGGAAACCCAACAACACCTGGAGGGGCACCATGTTGGCTACCACTAGTGGTAGCCAACTGCATTCTCCCCTGCTCCATCAGAGCCAGCAAGTGCTAAAGCAGGGTGGGCCCCTTTAAACGAAGAGGCTCATCTCAGCTAGCTATTGAGATGGAGCTCCTATTTCAGGCTCAGTCTGAGGGTGGCTGGTGCTGAAGCAACATTTGAGTGCTGCTCTTATGGAGCCACCAGGCTGAGCTCTGCAGGGAGCTGTCCAAGGTGCTATTGAAGCCCCGCCCTGTCTCTGTACTTTAACCTAACCAGCTGAACTGATTTGTAAATGTCTAGAACCTTTCATACACACACCATAACAAACAACAATAACAACAATAATTGTATACCGCTCTTCATCTGTAGATCTCATGGTGGTTTACAGCATAAAAATGTAAGATCAAAACACCATCCTACAGTGTAAAAGAAGGGATGCGGGTGGCGCTGTGGGTTAAACCACAGAGCCTAGGACTTACTGATCAGAATGTCGGTGGTTCAAATCCCCGCGACGGGGTGAGCTCCCGTTGTTTGGTCCCTGCTCCTGCCAACCTAGCAGTTCGAAAGCACATCAAAGTGCAAGTAGATAAATAGGTACCGCTCCATCTGGAAGGTAAACGGCGTTTCCATGTGCTGCACTGGTTCACCAAAAGCGGCTTAGTCATGCTGGCCGCATGACCCGGAAGCTGTACGCTGGCTCCCTTGGCCAGTAAAGCAAAATGAGCGCCACAACCCCAGAGTCGGTCACGACTGGACCTAATGGTCAGGGGTCCCTTTACCTTTACAGTGTAAAGAAATGCTCTTTTCTCCACTCAGTGCTACTTTTCTTCAAGGTAATCTTTTTGAATGTGGCAGGTGTGGGAAACCCTTTTGATCCTGAGGGGCCACATTCCTTTCTGAGCAACCTCCTGGGGGCCACATGCCAGTGATGGGCTAGGCAAAAGTGGGCACAACAATGAATGTAAACATTACCATTGTGCAGTAGGCTAGCTGATACACACACACACACCCTTCTCTGTCCTCCCATCTCAACAAGCAAGAGACATAATCAGAGTTCAATAACACATTCCAGCCGGGGAAGAACACTCAAGGAGAGCCTGAAGCCTGGCCAGTGAGGGGGTGGCCTGGGGAATTTAGCCTCTGGGCCTGACTTTCTCCACTCCTGGAATATGACTTCTAACCTCTGCCTCCCTCTTCTTTCCCTCACCTAATACCCCTGCCCCTTTTAGTGTCCGCTGCAAGCTTGGTGATGCTCCATACCTCACTTCCTTTGCCTATAGCAACCAGAGATTATTTCCCCTCATCATCCTGCCAGCGAGTGACGACAGAGTCCTGGGACCAGGAGGTTATCAAGAGGTCTGGCACCATAACAAAGAGAGCCCACCAAACCTGGCGAGAGGGCTGGAAGTTTCAAAGACAAAACATTTCGGTGACTTTTGCAACGGGTGCAAAGATGGCATCCCTGTGGGTCTCTGTCACACACACCCCAGCCCACAGTAGTTTCCAAGACCTACTGTCTTTTAAGGATTTTGAAAGTATTTTTCCTTCCCTGGGGGCATTTCTTTGCAAGAGAAGTGAGAACAAAATGGATATTGGACTGAGGAGGAGTTTGGAGAGAGTGCAAAAGCTGAAGATCAATCATATTTATAAAGAGTTACATTCCTCTACCAAAATGGACCAGAGTGTGAAATTGGGGCTGTTACTTCAGGTTGTGGAGGATGAGCTGCCTGTGCTGTTGAACTGAGCCAACGGAACTGTATATAGAGAAACGCGGTGATTTCCCGGCTCCTCCCTTTCCTTCCCCCCCACAGCCTATCCAGAGAGATTTATATATTAAAGAAAGTTAATGTTGTCCAATGGATGTAAAAGAAATTAAGTGCAATGTTCTCCACTTGTACATAGAACCACAAGATCTCTTTATTATTTCTCTCTCTCTCTTTTTGGGAAGGGCAGAAGTTAGTTTGCAGTAATCCCAGGGGTTTTTGTTTGTTTGGGTGTGTTTTTTAATACACACAAGAGGGAAGGAGAGAACAACCTGAGGACATAAGAGCTTGCTGGATCAGGCCAGTATCCCACTTTTCCCACAGCATATTGCCTCTGACTGCAGGTAGAACACCTCCCTTATGGGTAGTTGTCTTGTCTCCCATGTTCCTAGCCAAATGCAATCATTTACCAGCATTCCCTGTGGTGTGTTTCGGGTGGGGAGATAGAAAGGATTATGGTCCAAGCGATGTCAGAACTGAAGACTGAAACACTTGGATTATTGGCCACTGTCAGGCTTCGGGGAATCGGATCCCTCCCCAGTGGCAGTAATTAAACAGATCAAACAAAAGGGAGCATTCTTGCCAGATAGTTTCTTTAATAATCACAGCGAGAGACAAATGAATGCATATCTCTCTAAAAATAGCGTGGGTCCTAGTTAAGGTTCACCCCCTCCGTCCCCATTAATCTACGTCACTCCTACGTTTGGTAATCTGATCTTGTTGCCTCTGCGCTTTCTGTTCTATCACTCTCAGAGTCCGTCTAGTCCTAGGCGAAGGTGAGTCAGGAATGCTGTCCAAGGACACTGAATCTGCCAGCTGCCCCTCTCCTAGTGTTCCCTCTTCTAACTGTTCCTCACCCAGTATTTCCCAGCTTTTCCCCTCTGGACTATGCCCCTCTGCAAGCCACTGTTCTAAATCAATACTGTCCTCCTGGCCTTGGGAAGGTGAAGCGGGGGGGGGGGGGGCTCCCACCATTCCTCCAGCCCCTGACATCCACACCTGGGCAACATTGCAAGGGCCACCTACCAAGGGTGAGTGTGCCCAGAACACATGCAGCATTCTCCATCCAGGCAAGCAAGAAATACCATCTCAGTTCAAGGACATCTTCTGGCCAAATACACATTCATGCAGGAAGGGTCAGTGAGGGGTGTGGCCCGGGCAAAGTCCTGAAGACTGGACAAGAGATGGCTGGAAGACTGCATTTGGCACCTGGTCTCGAGGTAGAGGGTGCCTAACAAAATCTGCCAGCCCTTCTCCCCCTAATTTAAGCCAAACTCTTGCTTCACTGTGGCCTTCTAAATGCAGCAATTCTAGGAAAAGGCCCTCTCCCACCTTTGAAATCCAGGCCACTGCCACAAAAGGGACTGAATTGCGTGTCTTGGGCTTGGGTGCATCAACACCATAGACAAATGGTTCTGAATGGTTGCTTTGTCTCTGCAAGGCAGGACCACATTCCCTTCTGGGCAATGTTTTGGGGCCCACACGCCAGTGGCTGGGAGAGCCAGAGGCAAAAAATAAGCACAATATTAAATGTGAATTTTGCCTTTGTAAAGTAGGCTTGTTTCTACACACACACACCCCAACCATTGCCTCTATCCAGACAAGCAAGAGGCATGATCTGAGGGCACAAACCAACTGGCACAAAAATTCAAGGAGGCTGCAAAGCAGGGTTGGCAAGGGGTGTGGCCTGGGAAGGTCCTGAGGGCCTGATGGGGAGAGGCTGGGGGCCATAGTTGTCTCTTAGGCCAGAACTAGGCCATCCTTGTACTAGGACTTTGAGGAAGAGGTCTAGACCCCCGTTATCAGCAGCGATGCGAGACGCAATTCTTGTTATTTATTGCAAGCCTGGTACCTGGCGACTCCCAAGGAAGGCCCTTCTCCCAATAAAGGACTGAGCCTCTTCCCACCAGCTGCCATTCACTCTCCAGTACCTTCACACAGGAGCAGAGATCACAACTCCATGGTGGCAGATCCATGAGGGCAAATGGCCCACCAATCTCCACCTGCCTTCTTCAGCCAGTGAACATCTGCCTGCCTTCTTACAGTCTCAATGGGCATTAGTCCCCACCAGATCACATAAAAGGATTTGTCACAGGGAGGCGTTAGAGCACTTATCAGTGGGGCTTGTGGGTTGCCCCTGAACGGAGCTTCAATCCTCAAACAGTGGGGCAGAGTCTGAGAAGAGTTTGGGCCTAGAGAGAATTAAAGTTTATGCCTGCAGTTGGGTCTCTGGGAGCTTCTGTCCTATCAGGTAGAAGCAAATTCAGGTTGTACACAAAGCTGATTTGTTGCTCCTATACACCTAGCTCACTTCCACCCCTCCAAAAAAAACCCCAACCACTGGGCTTTTTGCAGTTAGGAAAGTGAAGGTGAATGCACTGTGTAGTTGTAGACAACTCAATAAATAGCTGGTGCTGCCCAGTCTTCCTGCAAGCAAATTGGGAGGGATGCTCAATAAACAGATTGTTGCAGCAAGCTGCTAGCTCTCAGTGACCTGTCCATGGTCCTGCAAGCCTTGAGAATGACTATCCTTGCCATGTCTGGAGGCAGTTATAGCCCGGGATCATCCAGACACCCTGAAGTGCATGCCTTGTCCGCCCTGATTCTCTCTAGCATGTCAGTCTTCTGACATCACCTCCTGTTTCCTTGACCGTAAGTGGCACCTGCCCTCCCAGAGGCAGAGCAAGGGCCAAAGGTGAGCAGCTGAGAAACCCCAGGTCCAAACTGCCATGCTGCAATAAATACGCCGTAGCTGCTGCTCAAAACTGGAACTGCCCTTTCTGCAAAACTGCAGCGTTTACCATCATGATTAGGGACAGACATACCTGTCGATTTCAGTTCCTCCTGCTTTCTCAGTCGTCCAATCTGAAATCCCATTCCCCACACCACCTGCAGCAATTTGAATTAAAAAAAAAATCTTCATGAAAATTCATCAGTATTTTTGTGCTAATTTCTCCAAATAAAAACATATTTTGTATGCAACTTTGCCTATTCCCGCAATCACTTCCTCCAGATATAATGCATTTCTGCACGTTGTTTGCACAAATATGCATTTATATGCACACTTTTCCCTAATGCAAGGATAAGGAACCCTTTTTCAGCCGGAGGGCCAAATTCCCATTTGAGCAACCTTCTGAGGGCCACATACGAGTGGTGTGTGCGCGGCAAAAGGGTGTGTGGCCTAACGTGGACCCCTCTCAATCCAGTCAAGAAGAAGAAGAAATTTTATTTATACCCCGCCCTCCCCAGCCAAGACCGGGCTCAGGGTGGCTAACAACCAATAAAAACAAGTTGATTAAAATACAAGTTAAAAAACAAGATTAAAATACAACATTAAAACAATAACATGCAGCCTCTTCACAGGAGGAGAAAGGAAAAAAGAAAGAGGGGGAGAGAATCAAATTGATTCTAAGCCAAAGGCCAGGCGGAACAACTCTTACAGGCCCTGCGGAAAGAAATCAGATCCCGCAGGGCCCTGGTCTCATGAGACAGAGCGTTCCACCAGGCCGGAGCCAGTGTTGAAAAGGCCCTGACTCTGGTTGAGGCTAATCTAACTTCCTAGGACCCTGGGACCTCTAGGGTGTTGCTATTTATGGACCTTAAGGTTCTCTGTGGGGCATACCGGGAGAGGCGGTCCCGTAGGTACGAGGGTCCTAGGCCATGAAGGGCTTTAAAGGTCAAAACCAGCACCTTAAATCTGACCCTGTACTCCACTGGGAGCCAGTGCAGCTGGAAAAGCACTGGGTGAATATGCTCCCATGGCAGAGACCCTGTGAGGAGCCTTGCTGCAGCATTCTGCACCCGCTGGAGTTTCTGGGACAGCTTCAAGGGCAGCCCCACGTAGAGTGAATTACAGTAGTCAAGCCTGGAGGTGACCGTTGCATGGATCACTGTGGCCAGGTTGGGGCAGGAAAGGTAAGGGACCAACTGCTTAATGCGGCGAAGGTGGAAAAATACCAAGAGGTATAATCCTAGTTAGTTCAATGACACTTTCAAGCCAGTAGGGGGCGGTGCAGAGCAGGGCGTGGCCTGGGTAGGATCCCAAGGGCTGGATACAGAGGCCTGGAGGGCCAAATTTAGCCCCTCCTGCCCTAATACAGTCATTTTTTGTACACATCATTGGACAGGGAACTGCATCACAAAATCTAGAGTAGTGTGTGCATTGAAAGATGGATGTTTCGCCTCACCCGTTGGTTTGAAAAGTGTGGATTTGGCCATTTCTCATGAAAATACAAACAAAATCAAATTTCTTTCCCCATCCCTATAGTCATGGGTATAGAAAAAGGGGGCTCCTGATGACTGGAGAGGGGAGGGAGCCAGGAAAAAAAAGCCACAATGTGAGAGTAGATTTACTATAGCCAACAGGAGGGTACTTACTTGAGTTTTATTACATTTCTAGCCTTCCTTTCGCTCAAGCAGCTCAAGAACACAACCCTTGTTTGATATTCACAACAATCCCCGAGAGGGACGTTAGCTTGAGGGATAGCGATGGGCCCACAGCTTGTTGGCTGTGTATACATTTGAGCCTGGATCTCATTGGATCTGATCTGGCTCCACACTGGTTCTATTTGGTTGCAGTCCACACATTCCCTGTTAACAACATTTTGACCCTCATCACCCACAGCAAGCTGCAACCCCCAGGATCCTTCGCAGCGGACATAGAGCCGTGACAGTTAAAACCAACGAGAGTTCGTAGTGCAGAAGGTAGGTTGCCAACTGACCTCAGACACCTGTTGCGACCTGCTCTTGTGCCTCTTTTCAGAGCCAGTTGATGTGCAGTCATCAGGAAGTGTGGGTTCCCCCCCCCCTCACCCAGCACAACTGGAGGCAGAAGTGTTTCTGAATCCCAGTTGCAGAAAACCACAGGAGGAGAGAGGTCTCTTGTGCTCAAATCCTGCTTGCAGTTTTCACACAGGTTGGCCACTGTGAGAGCAGGAGGCTGGACCAGATGGGCCATGGGCCTGATCCTGCAGGCTTCTCTTATGCTCTTCTTATCTGTTGCTCATGTCTGCAGCTCAAGCTGGTATTAAAGCACAGGAGCACAACCTGTTTAATTGGGGGCAACTTGGCTGCTGTCATAGACACATTCATCATTTAATAACCAGACTCAAACCACTGAGTTTTAAACCCTTGCCCTGTCCCAATTCAGTTCTGATTGACACTCTCTTTTTGTATTTTTCTATTGTCGCTCTGGATAATTAATTGCACAGGACTGCTGTTTTAATGTCAGTGACAGACAGCGGGGATTTACACCAACAGAGGGGAGCTGGTCCTGTCAGAGTCTGCAATAGCATCCCTCTTTGGCTCCCTTGCCAGATGAAAAGCCGTCACTTTGCTTTTGGATATGTGGTCAAAATTAAATAGTAAGGGACACAATTAACCTGGCCTGAAAGGAATGGGCAACTATGCATTGGGCCCAGATGAGGACTCATTTGCCCCCAGGGCTTTTCTGATGCCGGTGCGTTATTCAGTGTTAATAGAAAAACTTCTCCTTTCCCCTTATGCAGTACCCAAGAGCCCGTATAGAGTCCTTACGTAGGTTCCCTATCGGTAGGAGAAAATAACAAAGGCCAACCAGAGAATATTGAGAAGCAAAGCAGCTAGTAAGCCTGATCTTTATTAAACTGTTGCAACAGGGAGCTCACCCCCCCACACCCCCACACAGGAGGGAGGAGGAACCTAGAACCATGGTGTGCAAGCCCTTAAAAAGACTTTTAAAATTCCCACCCTGTAGCTCAAGACCACCCCCAATACATCATACATACATCACAGAAGGGGTGGTCTACAGCAGAATCCTGTCTGGCAGGAAACCTGTTATTTATTTTATATCTTAGACATTAAAATTCTCATAACATTCAGCATATCCAATTAGGAACTTAAAGAATCACAGAGTTTGCAATGCAGGGGTCATAGCTAAAGTCCTGGCATGTGGCCATCCCATCTCTGCTTAAAAATCTCCAGTGAGGGAGAGAGTCCAGCACCTACCGTTCCAGCTTCTGCAACTGCCCTGTGGAAAAACAAGCCTAGACCTAGACCTAAAAGCCAATACAGTGGTACCTCGGGTTACATACACTTCAGGTTACAGACGCTTCAGGTTACAGACTCCACTAACCCAGAAATAGTGCCTCGGGTTAAGAACTTTGCTTCATGATGAGAACAGAAATCGTGCAGCGGCAGCGGGAGGCCCCATTAGCTAAAGTGATGCTTCAGGTTAAGAACAGTTTCAGGTTAAGAACGGACCTCCGGAACGAATTAAGTACTTAACCTGAGGTACCACTGTATAGAGACCTCAATCAGATGGTTATCAGGAAGAAACCATCGCTGTTGCCTTGAAAAGCTCAGCTGTGACGCAGAGGTGCGCGGTAGCAGCCCTCTTGGTAGGGGCATTAAGAAATTTGGTGGGAAGAGAGCTGACCTCTCGGTCACCCTCCCGAAGAAAGTGAGGCCCGGCCCACACCTGTTCAGACAGGCAAATCCTCTTTGCCAACAGTGGCGGTGTTTGCTCTGGAGGAGGGCAGGTGAGATCGGAGGGGCAGATGTAGCCAGGTCATGCTGAGGTTACCAATTCCACTGGCACCGTTGGCATTAGGGCCTTTGATAGCACGGCCCTGTTTTGCATGGGGGGTGTGGGTGTGGGTGTGTGATGCTGGTGCATCGCAAGCAGAGGTCGTGACCCACAAGTGAGTCAACAGATCTTGAAATTCTTATGCCCACCACCAATGCCCTCCTGGCCAAAATAAAATAAAATCATAGATGCTAATATCAAACATAAGTGCTGGTGGTTATGAAAACCCGAAGCAGGGTTAAAGAGAAATGATAGATCCGTATGCTTGGTTTGCAGAGGCAGAAGCAATATTTTGGGGTGGGAAAATTAAGGGAAAACTGTCCCTCCCCATTAAAATAGCTCGATGGGGATGGTGTATGCTGTCTGTTGTGGGAGAGAAGCCTGTGCTGTGTAGTGGTTAGAGCAGGACCTGAGAGACTAAGATTCAAATCCCCACTCGGTCATTAAGCTTATTGGGCAGCCTTTGGCCCAATCCTAGCTCTCTCAGCCCAGCCTACCTCATGGAGTTTCTGTGGGGGTAAAATGGAAAGCGGTGTGTGGGTGTGTGGGTGTGTGTGGGTGTGTCACCTGAAGCTTCTTAGAGGAAAGGTGGGGTAAAAGCAATAAAACCAGGAGGAAGGAGGGAATCAAATGGAGAACTTTGAAAGAAGACATGGCTGGCTGGCTGGCTGGCTGGCTGGAGCACTGAACAGGAGCGCTCCGTGCTGCAACATTTTATTGCAGTGCCATCCTGTAGGGAAGGAAAACGACACATTTAGAATAAAAGAAGAGGTGCCAGTTTGATTAATGTTCAGTGTTTGAGACAAGGGTGGAAGATTACCTTTCTTAAATAGGAGGAAGGGAGAACAGAGATTGAATGACACAACTGACTCTTCCAGGCCATAGACAGCAGGCCTCTGAATATTGTTGTTTGACTCCAATGCTTGTCAGCCCCAGCGAGAATGGGAAGGTAAGAACATAAGAAGAACTTTGCTGCTGGCTATCATCCGGAACCAGTGTAACGAGCTGTTTGAAAAGGACTGGAGTAAATTTATACAATATATGAAAGAACATTGTAAACATTTGAAAACGTTTGCAGGTTTTACTTAAAATATTTTGTAATTTGATATGTGGAACCGGTTTACAAACACTGAAGTAAATTTCTTTAAGGATAAAAAGAAGGTAAATCGGGTGAGATAGGAATGCTAAGACGAAAGTGTATACCTAAGAAAGCCAGGGAGTGGGGGCGGTAGTCGAGGCTCAGAATGAGCAAAGATGTTTTGATTTCGTTGATATGTGACAAAGTATAAAATAAAAAACCTAATAAAAATTATTATTATTATTTTTAAAAGGGAGCTGCTTGACGGCAGATTTTACTACCGTATTATTTACTTGAGGGAAGTGAGAGCTAGATTATAAAGAAGGCTGATTGCCGAAGAATTGATGCTTTTGAATTCTGGTGCTGGAGGAGACTCTTGAGAGTCCCATGGACTGCAAGAAGATCAAACCTATCCATTCTGAAGGAAATCAGCTCTGAGTGCTCACTGGAAGGACAGATCCTGAAGCTGAGGCTCCAATACCTTGGCCACTTCATGAGAAGACTTCCTGGAAAAGACCCTGATGTTGGGAAAGATGGAGGGCACAAGGAGAAGGGGACGACAGAGGATGAGATGGTTGGACAATGTTCTTGAAGCTACCAGCATGAGTTTGACCAAACTGTGGGAGGCAATGGAAGACAGGAGTGCCTGGCGTGTTCTGGTCCATGGGGTCACGAAGAGTCGGACACGACTAAATGACTAAACAACAAACTTACTTCAGGCGCAGCAGGCAGCTTCCGAGCATGCATTGCAGGGAATAACAATACTTGAGGACTGGTACGGAGTTTTCCAGCATGCATTACAGGAAGACACAGTACTCAAGGAGTGGCAGGGATTTTCCCAGCATGCACTGCATGGGAGAGACTAAGGGAGCATCTCTAGCAAGCGCTCCCAGTCATACCTTCGCAGGTCGGCTGTCACCAGCCACTTTCCTTTGATGATGAGTCAGGTCAAAAGGGAAACAGTGCCATGACTCCCCTGCAGACAGCAAATACGTACAAGTCCTTTGAAGTCTGCTGGGAGATTTGCTTAGCTGAATCCGCCTACTTGCCATGGGAGAGGAATGGAGAACTCAGTTGCAGTCTGGCCCGGCTGCTAAGCCCCAGGGACCTGTGTGGAGCTGATGTCTGCAAAAGGCCAGCTCAGCAGAAGACGGTGGGATCTGTTGCTGTTGAGATGTGCCTCTGCGTTCCAGCTAGGGAAAGGGAATTAAATTGATTCAAGCTTGCATTGAAAGGTGACCCTGCCAAGTTTACATATTCCAAAACGTTAAAAAGGTAAAGGACCCCTGACCATTAGGTCCAGTCATGGCCGACTCTGGGGTTGCGGCACTCATCTCGCTTTATTGGCCGAGGGAGCCGGTGTTTGTTCGCAGACAGCTTCTGGGTCATGTGGCCAGCCACTTCTGGCGAACCAGAGCAGCGCACGGAAATGCCGTTTACCTTCCCGCTGGAGCGGTACCTATTTATCTACTTGCACTGGCGTGCTTTCAAACTGCAAGGTTGGCAGGAGCAGGGACCGAGCAACGGGAGCTCACCCCGTCGCAGGGATTCAAACCGCCGACCTTCTGATCAGCAAGTCCTAGGCTCTGTGGTTTAACCCACAGCGCCACCGAATGCCGCTCCAAAACGTTATGTGAACCAAAACATAGCCACCCTTGGGACTTCACGCTTTTCCCGATTTTGCAAGGCGCACAACATCATCCAGCCAACTTGCAGACAAATGAGTGCTCATCTAATAGCTAACTTTGTGAACCAAACTGGGACGAATGCTTAACAAACTGGTCTTTTGGAAGCGATCTTACTTCCAAAGTTCTTACAAGCGTTGCGTCAAGGCAAGAGTTTCCCTGTGCCTTGTCGTGCCAAGCTGTTGTTTTTCCTCCTCCCTCCCCAATCCCTTTCCCCTTTTGTGACATGTCTTTTAGATTGCAAGCTCGAGGGAAGCGACAGTGTGTTTTGTTCTGGGCTGCAGAGCAGGGCAAAACTGCTTCAGAACAAATAAATAAAGAGGAACTTTGCACTGATCCCTTTGCGGAATTTAAAGCCTTCTGTCTGCCGCCTGCCCATCACTTTGGTTGCTGGCTCCCTTTCCTTGTGAGTCCGTCTCCTCCCCTCCAAGCATACTTGAAAGCTGCCTACTGTAGATAATCACAGGTGTGTCCTTCTGGGTAAACCTCATAAACCTTACCTCTCCAGTGCTCTCTGTTTACTTGGAAAAGACAGCCTTGATTTTCTCCCGGGACAGCCACCTAAGTTCTCTCGCTGACCTTCCAGCTTCCCTCTGAACCATACCAGATTTCTGTCCCAGATTAGCTGGGCAAGGAGAGGCTCGTTCTGCCTTTGATGGGATGGCTTTTTTTTTTTAAAAAAAAGAGGTTTTTTGGGGGGGAGGACAAGAGAGGGAAGCATCTTCATTTGAGGGCCAGTTTAATTGCTTGGCAGCTTGATGCTAATGAACATCTTGGGGAGGAGATCGGGAAGCAGCTATTGACTGGGAGGTGTCAGTCAACAAAACGGGACTCTTAAAAGTTTCTAAGGATCCATAATAAATAAATGTGGAGGGCAATGGGGTGTCCTGTTCTGAGCACCACCTGAACAAGGTTGTGAAAGTGAGCCTCCAAAGTGTACAGTGGTACCTCGGTTTATGAAAAGCCCTGTTTACGAACTATTCAGTTTATGAACTTCTGCAAAACCAGAAATTTACCTCGGTCTATGAACTTTACCTTGGTTTAAGAACTGAAACCGAATGGTGGAAGGGCACCAACGGTGGGAGACCTCATTAGGGAAAGTGTGCTTTGGTTTAAGAACGGCTTCGGTTTAAAAACGGACTTCCAGAACGGATTAAGTTCATAATCAGAGGTACCACTATATTCGTATTGTAACTTATTATTTATTTTAGATTTGCATACAATGGTCTGGTTTTTCCGTCACAGTTAACCGCGATTTAAAAACAAGCTGAGGTTTGCGGAAGGCCCATGGCACAATGGACCAGTGAGTTTGGCTGTTGACCAGGGACGTCTGTGGGCAGGATTCCTGAATTGCAGGGGTTGGGCTAGATGACCATCGGGTCCCTTCCAACTCTTAAGATTCTGTGAAATCTCTTGTGCAAATGTTCAGGGTGTGGGCACTGCAGGGCAAGAGCTGTAGCTCAAGGGTAGAGGTGGATGTCCCAGTATGAATCCTCAGCATCTCCAGGGTGAATGGAAAATACTCCTACCTGAAACACCTGGAATTTGGCTGCCGGTCAGTGTAGACAACACTGGGCTAGATCACAGAGCAACTAAGAAAGCGAATTGCTGTGTGGACGGCGCAGTATAAATCCACCAAATTTGCGGCCTCAAATTTCAAGCAGATTCTTAGGTATGGCAGAAGGGATCTGAATCGTGGAAAGTTTTAGATTTGTCAAAGGTTGTGTGTGTGTGTGTGTGTGTGTGTGTGTGAGAGAGAGAGAGAGAGAGAGAGAGAGAGAGAGAGAAGAGGAGTGGTTCATTATTCCGCAATTGTTCCGCTGTTTTGTACTCCTCTCTACTGGACACTGCTGGAGACAGGATACAGGGGAAGAAGGATGGGTTTGGCCTCCCTTGTTTTAATTCATACATCTGATGAAAAGCCCGCTGTGTCTCCTTTCCTGCCACCATCAGCACTTACTCAGCAGATTCCTTGAGGGCTGCCGCTGTATACAAACGAGACTCTCCCTTTTACATGACCAAGCATTCCCATTGTCCGCATGACCTTCCCAAAAGCTCCAGTCCTCAGAAATGGCTAGTTCCATCAATGATTGGCCACAAGACGGATGCTTCACATTCAAAGCGCTAATGGTCAGGCTGTATGCCCCTTGCAGCAGCAACACTCTTCCCTCCTCGAGTTTCCAGCAACTGGTGCTCAGAAGCAAACTGCCTCTGAGGGAGGCAGAGGACAGCCATCCTCCTGGCTGGAAGGTGCTGGTAGCCTTCTCCTCAGTGAACTTGACTACTACTCCTTTAAAGCCACCTGAGTTGGCGGCCACCGCTACCTCTCGTACAGTGTGAGGGCAGACCATTTGACGGACAAAGATAACTGCTCCTCAGCCGATCTGCCTCTGTGTGCCTGTGTGTCCTCTGTGGCTACAATTGCACTGTGCATGTAAAGCACTATGATGGCCACTTTAAACAGTCATGGCTTCCTCCCAAAGGATTCTGGGAGCTGCAGTGTGTTAAGGGCACTGAGAGTTGCGAGGAGACCCCTGTTTCCCTCACAGAGCTGCAATTCTGAGAGTTCCCTGGGATGAGGGATCAGTTGTTCAGCCCTTCTGAGGGAAACGGGGGCCTCCTCACCCCTCTCGGCACCCATAACAGACCACAGCTCCCAGAATCCTTTGGGGGAAAGCCATGACCTGATGCAGGGTTGCTGAAACTGGCCCTCGCCAGGGGCGCAGGCCCAGGGAGGGGGTTGCAAAAATTACCTTTCAGACCTATGGAGTGCATGACATATATGTGCGAGGCTACATATATGTCAAGATCAAACATGGGAGGTGCTTCCTGCCCTTCTGGCCCTTCCAGCACAAAGGCGTGCGGATGTTTTCCGCCCTTCCTCCTCACCTTGCCCTCACTCTGGACACTTCAAGTGCTTGGGTCATGTAAAATGTAGTAATTCCTAAGGTGTTTATTGAAGTAAAGTGATTTTTTTTTGGGGGGGGGGGACAATACAGATCCTTGCCAAGGGCACAAGAGACCCTCCATATGCCTCTGGCTATGACTGCTTAAAGAGGCATCATAGTGCCTTAAATGTCAGGTGTGAATGTGGCGTGTGTGTGTGTGTGTGTGTGTGTGTGGAGGGTAGCCACCGCACACACTTGACCTTCTGCCAGCATGTAGCAGTTTAAACACTTGGGGAGGACTATATAAATGCTATTCTCATTAGCCCTCCCACTCAGCTAAATGAATTCTAGCTAATAGATTAATTGTATAAGGGGAGGGGGACAAAAAAAAGGACACTTATTTGATTTCAGACGAACTGAGGGAACGAAATGGAGTATCATCTAAAAGGGCATGGCTGGCTGACTAAGAACCCTGAACACTCCACACTGCAGTGCTTTGATGCAGATCACACATAAAATCATAGAATTGTAGAGTTGGAAGTGACCCTGAGAATCATCATGTAGTTTTTTAGGACAATGACACGGACAGGCCCAAAATCCCTCAGTGCGCTTAGCAGAATTGAACCTAGGTCTCCTCAATCTCCGTCTTAGCCTCTAACAACGTCATCACAATCCATTCGCGTCTTAATATGTACAGCAATTTATATCCTTCAGCCGGCGAGTTATAAATACAGAAGCGTTGCAGACTTGGCCGTGACCCTCGCTTAAACTGCGTTCGCTGCTGAGCTTTCTAACTGTCCTCCTCAAATTAGGACGGCAGAGACCAAATTGACCCTTGAATCCAACCCCAACACGGGCAAGCGCCCCTCTCCTTTCTCCAGGCAATAAACGAGGGGCGATTTGTCTTCTTCAGAGGGACCAGGGCAGCTCGCTCCATGGCCCTCCTTCCAAAGGAAAGGCATGTTTCACAGGAGAGGAGTTAGGGAGTGATGGAGAGAGACGGATCAAAGCAGCTCCTCCCGGGGTGGCGAGAGAGAAAAGGAGCCCTGCTTGGGATGAAAAGGGATCCCGGTAGACAAACGAGAGGACGATTACAGGGCCCTCGGGAGAGGCAGGAGGTCAAGAAGTTGAGGACGGGTTGGCAACACGGGGAAACAGAAGGGCGAGACAATGGGACACCAAGTGGAAGCAGAGGGATGAATGGGGCAGGCCTTGTTTCTTTGCTGACAAGAGAATAGAGGGGACATCAATATACACTGAGTGCCAAGGCCTGGGGTGGGGGTGGGGTTGCTGTAAAGAGATTATATGATGGGGGGAGACACAGCAGGGGTCAGAGGTCACTGGGGCAATGATGCAGATGAACTAGGAGACTGGGGAAAAAAAAGAACTGAGCAGGATCTTGGAGGAGAAGGGAGACGGAGGAAGGAGATCGCAAAAGGGTCATTTACCAAAGCACAAAAAATTCCTCCGTCTTTTTCAGGTGCCACTGAATGCGAGGCCATCTCTTGAGCCGTTTACAAAACAGCAGCTATAATAATAATTATAATAATAATGTATTGAATGAAACTGGAAAACCTCAATAAGATCCAAAACTACAATAGGGTACAGTCAAGACCCAAATCAAAAACACAGTTGTGTATTTGTTGTTGTTGTTGTTTAGTCATTTAGTCGTGTCCAACTCTTTGTGACCCCATGGACCAGAGCACGCCAGGCACTCCTGTCTTCCACTGCCTCCCACAGTTTGGTCAAACTCATGCTGGTAGCTTCGAGAACACTGTCCAACCATCTCGTCCTCTGTCGTCCCCTTCTCCTTGTGCCTCTCCATCTTTCCCAACATCAGGGTCTTTTCCAGGGAATCTTCTCTTCTCATGAAGTGGCCAAAGTATTGGAGTCTCAGCTTCAGGATCTGTCCTTCCAGTGAGCACTCAGGGCTGATTTCCTTCAGAATGGATGTGTTTGATCTTCTTGCAGTCCATCGGACTCTCAAGAGTCTCCTCCAGCACAATAATTCAAAAGCATCAATTCTTCAAGAATTCCTTCCCTCTTCACCAGACACCTCGCTCAAATTAATCCGCAACCCAATTGTAAATATATTTACACTGAAATGCAGTACAAAAGGCCAGTCTAGCATTCTTTAGTCCCAGATTGGGCTTAGCTCACTGTGAGAGCAGACCCACTTAAACCAATGACTCCTTTATGCCCCATTGATTTCAACGGGTCTCTCAGGCTGCAATCCTAAACCCAGGAGCACCCTATTAAATGTAACAGGATGTTTGGACACAGGCTGGAAAGGGCTGATGGGAGTTGTAGTTCCAGACCTAGCAGTCACCAGGCTGGGGAACGCTGCACTAACAACCGTGGCATAATAATTGGAGTTGCCTCTATTAATCTAGTCCTCTAATGAAGGATTCTGTTTTTGGAAGCAGAGGTGGCTCACCTGTGGCCTTCCAGGTATGGAAGGGCTCCAACTCTCATCATCCGCAGCCAGCATGGCCAATGGTCAGAGAAGCTGAGAGTTGCAGTCCAGGTATATCTGGAAGGCCGCAGGCTAACCACCGTGGCTAAAGGGTCCCAACTTCCTCTACATAAGTTCTTTCAAGATTTGGTGTTTGGATGTTGCGATGGATGACTGATGAAGGACCCTGCTACCAAGGCAGGGAAGGAAAATCTCTGAGGGTGGAAGTCTGAGAGAAGAAATGGATGCTCCCAGGTGATAACTGGGAAGGTCCACCCCCCTTTTGTGTGAGATAAGGGTTAATATTGTTGCAGAAAAAATTGGGCTTGGGCTGTGGTCTTTGGTTACGGGGTTGGGCGATTTCAAGTCTTTAAAGGTTCTTGCAGACTTTTGTTCTTGGTCTCCTTGAAAGGGGGGAAACTCTGTTGCAACAGAAAAATGAAGATTTTCCTTGTTTTCCTTCTACTGGTTCCTGCCTCCATCTATTCTTCTCTGACCGGTTATGGACTTAGGGAACTCAGAGTCCCTTGGGGAGTCAGGCAGCAAAAGCTAACCCCATTTTCCCCCCTACAAGCTCTAGCCCTGATAGAGAGTTCTGTATTTTATTTCTCTCTATCGTCCCTCCTATTTTCCCCCTTTGTTTTCTCTCCCTTTCTTTTCTCCTTTGTTTCTTTTCTTTTCTTCTCTATTTTTATTTGGATGAGTTTGGTTTTTATCGTATGTTGAAAACTTTCAATAAAAATTCAATTTTTTAAAAAAAAGATTCGGTGAATGGAGAAGGAATTGCGCTTGGCTCTTCCTTCTGCTCTGCAACAGCGTGCGCCGTATTGTTCGCCTTCTACAAAAAGGAAACAAATGATGAAATAAGAGGCATCAGAAGTCAATGGAATCTACCCAGGCTGATTGCCACTGCCGATTGCCGTCCGGTGACGTTAATCAGCCTTGCATAACCTGCGCTGCAGCATGAAAGCAGGGCTTGTAAAATGGGGCCAGCACCTTTCGTTTCAGACTCTGACTCCCATCGGCCCCACGCAGCACACAGAGAGACAGTGTGGCATAGTGGTCAGAGCACTGGCCTTTGGGAGACTCAGCACATGGAAGCTCAGTGGGTGACCTTGGGCCTCTCACTGGACTGTCAGCCTAACTTACCTCACAGGGTTGTTGTGAGGAGAAAACAGGGAGGAAGAAAGCCCTGTACCATCACTTTGAGACCCTAGGAGGAGAGGTGGGACATAAATATAATGTTATATAATAAGAGTTGTAAATCTGAGAGTGGTTTAACAATTTGTCAGCCACAGCTGACCAACGATTCAGGGGCCCTAGCCTTTTTTGTTTGTTTATTTGATCTGCCCTAAGCACCTCACAACTATTCCCAGTACTGAGGTGGGGAATCGACTTTAGCCTGAGGGCCGAATGCCATCATTCAGGGGCCAGAGACAGAAAGTGGGTGAAGCTATGGGCGGGACTCATACCCTATGTATATTAAGTCAGTAGAGAGCCTGTCAGAGTGTTGGACCAGAGTGCGAATCCTCACTTAGCCATTAAGCTCGCAAAGTGACCTTCAGGCCGCTCACTGTCTCTCCACCTTACCTACCTGTACCTATGTACCTACCTCACAGGGCCGTTGTGAGAAAAAAATGGGGAGGGAAGAACCATGTGCAGCACCTTAGACTCCTTGCAGCTGTCCTCAACCTGTGGGTCCCCAGATGTTGTCGGACTACAACTCCCATTATCCCTGAGCTCTGGCCTTGCTAGCTAGGGGTGATGGGAGTTGTAGTTCAACAACATCTGGGGACCCCCAGGTTGAGAAAGGCTGCCTTAGGGGCAAAGATGGCATATAAATAAATAAGGGCATTCCAGCTGCACAAAATTCACACACACACATCTCTCCATCCAGCCCAAGCAAGAATTATCACTGTTCAAAGACACATTCCAGCCAGGCAAAGGCTCTTGAGGCAGGGCTGTGACAGTCCCAAGGACCAGATGGAGAAGCCTAGAGGGCCGCAGTTGCCTCCAGGCCTGAAGTTCACCATCCCTGCCCTACAGCTTAAGATCTGTTACTCCTGTGAGCAGCGGCACAACCTCAACGATGAGGTCGATTGTCCTGTGAGAACAGCTTGAGCCTCCTGCCCCTACACGTTGTGGGCACAAGTTGCCCTTTTGCCAGGTGCCCACCGCTGATGGCTAGAGAGGAGCTGTAAAAAGTTCTCATGGGGCCGAGGCTTCCCGTCAAGAATCTCGCCCGACGAGTTTTGCCAGAGCAAGAGAGCTCACTCCCTCTTTCTTCATCGCTCCCATTGTTGGGGCCACCCTCTGAGCCACTCAGCCACAGCTAATGGCACGCCAAGGCCATAAAAGTGTTCGGCGTCTTTACAGTCCCACGCTGGCGTTTGTGGCCTTTTGTATATCCCCGCAATTGCGAGTTCATCTAGCCCGCTGCGTTCCCTCATTTTTATCTCCCCGTCCCCCAGGAGTGCGGAAGCCTGGCAAATGCCCTTGCCTTGCTGCAGCAGATTCTCGTCGCCATATTGGCACATGTGTTGACATGACCTCACGCAAGGAGGGCTGTGGGTCAGTGAGCAGAGACCCGTGTGTATGTGTGGTCACAGGTTCAATCCCCAACAGCAACTCCAAGCTCTCCTCAAAGCCTGGAGAGCGGCACCAGGGGTGGTTTGCACCCATTGGAGCTGGTAGGGCCGGGAGACCAACAGGAGGTGGAGCCGAGGAGAGGCAGTGCCAGGCCCTGATTGGCTGGAAGGAAGGAGGGAGGCTGGCTGTGGGCAGGCTGAGATTGGTGGGGCAGTGCCCCATTTGCCCTGAGGAAATGCTTCCTCCCACTGCAGCTGTTGGCTGTCAACACAGACAGTGCCGAGATACATGGACCAGTGATCTGACTCCGTATAAGGTAGCTTCCAAACAGTCACCATTTACGAGTCCGTTTGAGTTCTGTCCCTTCCATCTGAGCTTGTCAGTTGCTTTGTAAGCTCCAAGTGCTCTCATTTACCAGGGCGGGACCCTGTCTGCTAATATTTCTCCCCAGTCAGTAGCCCTGTCTCTGTTTCTGACTTCCATGGATAAGGACCCTGGAGAAGCTTCTGCAAGCCAGAACCCACCTCATCGGGTGCATGAAGTGTTATCCTTCCAGACACAGACGATTTAGTGGCCCCCAAGTATTGCTCTTCTGCTTTAATTTCAGGGTGAGGAGAGAAGAAACGAAGGCAGTGCTACTTGGGTAGGGCAGGGCTAAAGTGACCAGGATAGTACCTAGGGAGAAGAGAGGGAAATGCCTAGAGCAACTGACAGAGGCTGAACAGCTGTGCTATTTAAATCCCACTGAATTTAAGAAGTTGGATGACCAGATAAAACTTTGGGAGGGGCTCCACTCCACCCTATATGTACTGTTTGACACAGAATCGTAGAATTGTAGAGTTGGAAAGGACCCCGAGGGTCATCTAGTCCAACCCCTTGCAAGGCAGGAATCACAGCCATAGACTCCTTGACAGATGACCATCCATACTCTGTTTTGAAACCTCCAACGAAGGAGAGTCCACCATCTTCCGAGGGAGTCCATTCCGCTGTCGAACAGCTCTTACCGCCAGAAAGTTCTTCCTAATGTTTAGTCGTAATCTCCTTTCCCGTCATTTGAATCCATTGGTTTGGGTCCTATCCTCTGGAGCCGTAGCAAACAAGCTTGCTTCCATTTCCCACACGAAAGCCCCTCAGATATACAGTGGTACCTCAGGTTACAGACGCTTCAGGTTACAGACTCTGCTAACCCAGAAATAGTACCTCAGGTTAAGAATTTTGCTTCAGGATGAGAACAGAAATCGTGTGGCGGCAGCAGGAGGCCCCATTCGCTAAAGTGGTACCTCAGGTTAAGAACGGTTTCAGGTTAAGAACGGACCTCCGGAACGAATTAAGTACTTAACCCGAGGTACCACTGTACAAGGATGGCTTTCCTATCACCTCTCCATCTTCTCCAGGCTAAACACTCCCTCCACCGTTCCTCACAAGGCTTGGTTTCCAGTCCCACAAGTACGTACCATTATCAAAACAGGTGTTAGTCACTTTGATGCAAAGTTTTAAGGATGTTATCAGTCCCTGTTATGTTGGCTGCTTTTAATAACCGTCCAGTCTGATGAAAAATGCTGTTGCCGTTTCCCTCCCTTACAGTCTGGGACTTTCTGATTAATGGTGCCCTTTACGGCCAACCTTTTGACTTTTCTGTGTGTGTTTGTGTGTTGGGAGGGGGCCCAGAACCCTGATAAGAAGGCCCTGGGTGGGCACGGCACCCAGAAAACAGTTTTCCTCACAACTTTTTTCTCCCTCTTTTTCATTGCAATGATTCCTTGCTACCCCCTTCTATTTTCTTTATACAGGAAACAAAGAAAGGACACTCCAAACGAATTCCGCTAGGGTCATTAGCTGGCTCTCACTTGCCTGATCTTCATTTAGACGGCGGTGACTAATGGCTGTTGTGAGGGGTAAGGAAGAAGAGAAGGGGCATTTGTGTAACAAAGATCTATAAATCATCTCAGAAGCGCAGGGAGGATCCATCACTCAACCAATAAAATCTATTGAGCGGGACAAAGAGAGGAAGGGAATCCCAGAATATTCCCTCATCATCAGCTAGTTCCCCCCCCAAAAAAAGTGTGGGGGGGTGTCCTTCCATTCATAATATACTTTCCACACACCCCTTAATAGAGTATCCGGATTTGGGGAGCTCTGTCTGTAATAAATAGGACCAATGCTTCAAATTGGGTTTGTCTGGTTTGTTACTTGCGATGGCTGCTGAAGAAACACAAATGAAAGTTAGTGGGGAACCACACAAAAAGCCAGAGCACAGCAGTAATGTTATTAGGACCCACAAAGCAGTAAAAAGAATCCCAGTGGATGGCAGTGAATTTTGCACAAATGACGCGACAGTGGTAATAATCCATACTTGCATTCAGTCTCTAAGGTGCTCACATCGCTTTACGTAAAAGGCCAGTATTACTGGCCTGCCATAGACAACAAGGCTGGTGACAGAGGTGGGCTGAGACTTGAGCATGCACGCTTGGCGTGGAAGGGAAAAGGGAATCTTACTTCTAGGCTGGCTTTCCCCCTCCGAATAAAACTTCCAGAGTAAAATACAAAGAAATCCAAAACATAATAATCACAATAATAATTGTGCCACTCAGTGTAAAGCAATTTAGGCAAATTTTGTAAACAAACAAACCACAAGCTTTGTACAGAGTACAATGATGTTTTCCCTATTCATTGTGCTACCAAAGCTGCTGTTTTGTGAGGTTATGTTGCATATTTTAAAATAATAATGTGTTTTTGTGTTCATGCACTTTTATAATAATATGTATTTTTACCTACGCTCTTAAATAAGTTGAAAGCTCCTTGGAGATCTTTTTTTGTGCAAAAAGCAACTAACATATATGTAGATAATGATATTGATGGTGAACCTGTAAAAGTGAAGTATTTTATAAACGAATCCCGGCTCATTAATATGGATAAGAAAGTCTGCACACCCAACCCAACTGCACACTTAGATGACTATTAAAAATTCTATTCCGCCCTTCATCCAAGGATCACAGGGCGGTTTGCAAGATAAAAACACAAAAATGCACACCATAGTAACAAGCACAAACAATAAATCTCTCCCCACTCCCCCGTTTCAAAAGCCACACTTTGCTGGGCGTCAGCCCCACTGAACTCAAAAGCACCTCTGAGCAGAGGCAGCCACTTGCGCGAAGCAGCCGAAGTCCTCACTGCGTGCCTCGGGTGCCCTCAAGCGGTGGCCACTGGAAGAGCAGCCAAGACTGCCTCGCGCGAAGCGGCGTTCTTCTCTGAGACTCAGCCTGACGCCAAAGAGATAAAGTCACTATGGACCTATAAGTACACTTCCGGGAACCCACGCAAATAACTGTAACACTGTATATCATAAATATTTTGGGCTAGAGCGGCTCCTCTAATTTTTTTAAAAAAAAATATTATTAGAAATGTAATTTTATTGCTTTTTTTAAACCTTGTTCAAATATTTTGATGATATCTGAAGACTGCAGTCCAGTGGCTACTTACCTGAAAGTTAAGTCTATTCTGTAGAAGCCTATAAAACTCCACTCAGAAGGAAGTTCTATTGACTTTACTGGAGCTTACATACTTTATCTCTGAAGCCAAAGCAGGTGCTGTAACTTGCTAGCGGTTTGACTTTACCCCCGGAAGGCGCACTCTTCCGTCGTCTCCCGAGGCGTACAGATGGATGCCAAACCACAAAAGGAGCTTATACTGTATAGTCAAAGTGAGGGCGCCATATGGAAACCGGAACGTAGGGCTAGCCGTAGCTCACCTTCTCCTCCCGTATCTCTATAACTTTAAAGAGAAAAGCGACTCTCTACCTTCCTTACCCTCTCTCTATGGTTCTACGACCGGAACCGCTCCGCCTTACTTCCGTTTCTTCTTCCGGGTTCGCTCCCCTCCCGCCCGTTCTCCGAGTCCCCCGTTGCCGAGCAACGCGGGCACTTCCTTCCGGGCCGCGCGGTGCCTGTCGGGAAGCATGGATTCGCACGAGCTCTTCCGAAAGCTCGGAGCCGGCGCCAAGTTCGACGTGAAGCGCTTCAGGAGAGACGCGGAGCGATTCAAGGTAAGGGGGGCGGGGAGGCAAAAAGACAGCCATTCTCCCCCTGCCTGGAAGCCCCATCCCTGGCTTCACTTTTGTGGTTGGGCCTAGTTCCACGGGAAATGCGCTCTGTTCACCCCCAGGAGCCTTTGGGTCCTTTATTATTATTCTCTCGTTCTCATTTACGGACAGTTTAATTTTCATGCCCTTGACATAAGTGGACTAAGAGCTTTTGCCCGGAGTGGGGAACTTGCTTCCCACCAGAGGGCCGCATTTTGCTTCTTGTCAACCTTTTGGGGGCCACATGACAGTAGTGGGCAGGGCCAGAAGAAAAAAATGGGTGCGGTAAATGGAAGTAAAATGCAACCAAGTACAGTGGTACCTCGGGTTAAGTACTTAATTCGTCCGGAGGTCCGTTCTTAACCTGAAACTGTTCTTAACCTGAAGCACCACTTTAGCTAGTGCTGCTGCTGCGTCACCGGAACATGATTTCTGTTCTCAACCTGAAGCAAAGTTCTTAAACTGAGGTATTATTTCTGGGTTAGTGGAGCCTGTAACCTGAAGCGTATGTAACCCGAGGTACCACTGTATATGGTTAAACCCAGTGGCTTTTTATCCTTAAAAAAGTGTTTAAGGGTACTCTCATTTTGACTCAAGAAAATGACCATTTTATAGATAAAATCGGGGCATTTTTGGTCTTTGGGCTTGAGGTTGCCCCATCCTGTCTTACTCCACTGTGGTCTTTAAGATGCCACCAGACGCTTTGATTGTTTTTATTCCAAGAGATGCACACAGCTATGCCTTTGGAAGTAATTTTTATCATGCTGCACATTTTATTCTTGTAAAGCAGTGGCATAATGGAGCAGGAGCGAAGCACCATTTATTTTACGGCAGGAGTGAAATGATGTGTTCTCCATTTGAAAGTCCTCTGCATGGCAAATGAAGTTTTTGAGCCCTGGCTGGCTTTGTGACCAGGCAGGGTTCTTGGTACCTGGTTTTCCCTGGGGAAACAAGAACTCTGTTAAAACCACAGGTATGTTGTGGATCTGTTTGATTTCAGGTGATCAGAACTAAGGATAAAGAAGCTGGAGCATCGGAGATTCTGGGAGAGCTTGACTTCTTTGCTAACCAAAGCAAAAAACCACCCAATCCTTCCGATGATGGTGAAGGAGGAAATTGTCTTCGTGAACCCCAAGCTGAAGCATTGGAATCACAACCTGAAAATAAAGGAAATGAACCCAGATTGGTGGGCAAGGCGAGGGCTGCAGAGAAGAGAAAAGGAGATGGGCAAAGCATGGAAGGGAGGGGCAAAAAGAAAAAAGCTCAAGGTAAATGAATGAGCAGTTCTTTTTAAACAGAATACAT
This sequence comes from Podarcis liolepis, assembly GCF_965112155.1. NCBI lineage: Eukaryota > Metazoa > Chordata > Lepidosauria > Squamata > Lacertidae > Podarcis > Podarcis liolepis. The sequence goes on from NC_139567.1 coordinate 38,190,102, forward strand.
TCTTTTTTATTCTTGTTAAATTACTGAGGCATCTAGGAAGCATGGGCAGTTGTCAAGTGATACGAACTCATTTGTACACAGTTGTGGCAGCAGAGTAACACTTTAGTATGATTAATCTCTGAGTTGCCTTCCACATATATACTCCAAGCAAATTTAGGGACATTTTCTTAAAAAACAGCACAACAGAACATAGGTATAATGAACAACGCTGGTCTTCTGGTGGCTTATAATGTTTTCTTGCTGGGTTCAGAAGCTTCTTCTTGTATATTCTTCTTGGATCCTGATCGCCTGTTTCACTTCTGTGATGTACACTGGGCTTACCTGTACTGAGTTATGCCTTTATTGTAATAGGTAGCTTGGAGGAGGCGGTGTAGTTGCTGACTTGAGTTGCACTAGCAGTAATACTAATATTATTATTTGTACCCCACTCATCTGATTGCATTGCCCCAGCCACTTTGGGTAGCTTCCAACATAATATAAAAAGTTTGGCCCGCAAGGCCACTTCCCCAAAACCAAACCCGCCTGTCAATCAGCTGATAGGCCAGGAGTGGGCAGGGTTCAATCTTTCTTGATGTTGCTTTGCCAAACTGCCCCCCCCCCCCACGGGTCAACTTTGACGGGTGGGAGGGAACACCCACCTTTCATTCACCTAATTATTATTATTAACATTTTGATTTTTCTGTGAACCACTTTGAACGCAGATTTATTTGGGTAAAATGCGGCTTATAAATGACAATGGCAAATGGCAACATCATCACTACCTGTCAAAGTTGGCCTGTAGGGGTGGGTGTGGATAAATGTTTGGGCCCACTGAGCAAAAAAAGTTTCCCATCTCTGTCTGAAGTGGTGGTTACACAGCAATTTAGTTTTCATCTTTTCATTCTGGTTTATATACATGGATGTTCTTGAAACTTTCAGAGGCAGCCCCCATAAATCTTGGTGCTGAAAATGAGGGGATATTGTGGATGTCCACTTTGGAAGCAAAGCTCAGCGCTCCAAGGAGCAAGGGGGAGAAGGAGCCCCCTGCAGCAAAACTGGAACAAGCTAGACAAGAAAAGGTGAGTTGGTTCTCTTTAGTGTGCTACCTGCAAGCGATTTGGAAGTAGTAGCAAGTGATAGCCATGAAACGCTCTGGGGTGACCTTGGTCCAGTTGCCTCCTTTCTGTCAGTCTCACCTACCTCACAGGGTTGTTGTGAGAATGAAACAGGGAGGAAAACAGGGTGTAGCACCTTTAGTTCCTTGGAGGGGATAGGTGGGGTGGAAATGAAACCAGTTAATTAAAAATAAAGTCTGCTGAAAAAATGGCATGTACTTTAATCTCCATCTTAAATGATTGAGGGTTGAATTTGAAGGTTAGCACGAGTTAAGAGCATGATCAAGGGATCCTGGCTATCATTCCATCTCAGAACATATGATAGCAGGGATTGATTTCTAGCAGGTGAGATGTCACGTTTCTAAAAGTGTTCAAAAAGGTTTTGTGCCAGTGAACTTCAAGTCTGCATCCCCAGGGACCCTAAGACTGCTGCAGTAATGAGCTTGGATTTTCAAAAGTTGTACTAGTTACTGGCATTTTATAATTGCAGGACATGTTTAGGTCTCTCCCCCCCCCCCCCCGAGCTGAAAGTTTACATGTCAAAAATTGTGTGCTTTAGTTCAGTCTTACGACTGGCAACCAAAGCATGTAGATGTGGGGTTTCTTTTTAAATTTAATAAAATAATGACTTCCACTTTAATGTAGCATGTACATCTTGGAATTTTCTAGGTAAATCACTTCAGAAATAAGCACAAGATCTACATTCAGGGAACAGATCTTCCGGAACCTATTGCTACGTTTGAGCAACTTGCAAAGGAATACAACGTCCACCAGAAGATCATGCAGAACATTGAAGCTGCAGGGTTCCAGACTCCCACACCGATTCAGATGCAGGCAATTCCTGTCATGCTCCATGTGCGTCCTGGTTTAATCTTTTACTTTGAGGTGAAACGGTGATGTAGTCTGTGACGTTCCTTAAGTTATCCTTGTTTAACTTCTCCACCAGCAAAATGGTGGGGGGACGGCGCCTATTTTGCAGGCATGTTATGAACTCAGATTGAATTATTACCCAAAGTCCTTTTTGTGCGTATTATATACTATCAATGACAGGGAGAACTGAACATTTCTGCGGTGCATTTTTCACCCATTGTGGCTTTCAGCGCTGTACCAGCTGCCTAACCCAGCCTTGGCTCATTCCCTTTTCTCCTCCACCCCACCAGGGTCGCGAACTTCTGGCCTGTGCCCCCACTGGTTCAGGGAAAACATTGGCTTTCGGCGTTCCTGTCTTAGCACACCTGAAACAACCTATGAATAAAGGTTTCAGAGCACTGATAATATCCCCTACGCGGGAGCTTGCCAATCAGGTATGACAATGTTATTGTATTGTATTGTATTTTTGCCCTAAATTGGATTTGAAGGTGCATTTAATGCTTGTTGTCAGGTTGTGAAAGCTAAACGGGCAAGTGTTTCACCCATGTGGTACACCTATCATGTAAGCTTCCCAAAGGAATAGTGGGCAGTAAGTAAGGTGTTGACTAATAGGTGAGAGCAGTGAGTTGCTTTAAATGGTCATATATCTATCTTTCTAGCCCCTGACTACCCACTTTGCTTGGGGTTGGGGACTACTTCTAGCCCAGTATTATCTACTCTGATTGCCTTCAGCCCATTCTGGGTCTCTGGCAGAAGTCTTTCCCATCACCTGGTACTTGATCTTGTTTTTTGAGTTGGAGAAGCTGGGTTGAACCTTGGATCTGTGCTGAAATATGGGCCCTTCAGTCTGTCATTGCTGTTTATTGTTGTTGTTATTATTCTGCCCTTGAACATAACTCTCAATTTGTAGATAATTGGGTTCTTTTTTTTAAAAAAAATGGCATTCATGTTCATTTTTAAAAATAAATGATTTTTCCTTTATGTTTTAGACACATCGAGAGCTGCTTAAGCTTTCAGAAGGTATCGGCTTCAGAATACACATGATCCATAAAGCTGCTGAGGCTGCGAAAAAGTTTGGGCCAAAGTCATCTCAGAAATTTGGTAACTTGGACATAGACTGGAGTTCACAGATTCCAATCCACTCCCTATTCCATTGCCCTGCCTGGCTAATTGTGTGTATGTCCCGTCCCCGTCCCCCGCAGATATTCTGGTGACTACTCCGAACAGACTTGTCTATCTTCTGAAACAAGACCCTCCAGCAATAGATTTGACCAGGTAAAAAAACAGAGCTCTCATTTAAAATAAGTTTCTTCAGTCTACCAGCATGTTTGACACATGTACTAAAATTTCTGAGTCCAGTCTCTGGCACCACCCTGAACTCCTTCGAGAAAAAGTGGACCGTAAATGTAATAGGTAAATACCAAAGTTTATATACCTCACTTTAATACTAGCCAGGGGTGAAAGCACTGCAAGGATTCATTCTTAGCAAGGCCATCTGGAAAAAGGGTGTTCCCTGTGTCTGATCCTACTGGCTGTGTAAGACTTGTACATCTTTCTCCCCTCTGGACTGCAAATGACCGCCTTCTGCTTTGCCCTAGGGTTGAGTGGCTGGTGGTGGACGAGTCGGACAAGTTATTTGAAGATGGGAAGACGGGCTTCCGAGACCAGCTCGCCACCATCTTCCTGGCGTGCACCTCCCACATTGTCAAGAGAGCCATGTTCAGTGCAACCTTCGCCCACGACGTAGAGCAGTGGTGCAAACTCAACCTAGACAACATAGTGTCTGTCTCTATTGGCGCAAGGCAAGTGTGGAAGATTGAGCTTTGGCCCTTTCTCTCTCTCAATGTTCTCACATTCCTGTTTCTAGCTGGAGAAGCTGGTTGATTTCTCTCACACTTCCTTGAGCTTTGCGGAGCATTGAGTATTTTTGCCTTAAGGCTGCCATGAAGGAGGAGGGCACTTGAAAGGTCCCTTTGCCTGCTGTCCTCCCCCTCTGGGACTTAATTCATTCCATTTGGTTCCATTCACTGTCATTGCGTACTTTTTACAGTGTCTTGTGCTGCTGAAGAGGCAAGCGGTTTTAACCTGAAGAGTCTGCTTGCCTCTTCAGCACATAGTGGAAACTTTAGGGACCTCTGACTCTTTGGTGTTGTTTTGCCAAGTTTTAGGGTTGGCCAGAAAGTGTGTTAAGGAGTACTGCTCATTAACTGTGGAATTAGGAAGGAGTACTTCAAGCTGTCTCCCAGCTGATGCTGAAACACCCCCGCCCCCCGGATGCAAAAAGTCCAGTGCTGTTCTTTACACTGGGCTGGGTGGGTGAGAGAGAAGGAAGAGTGAAGAGTGCTTTCTTTCTTGGGACTGCATGGATGGAGCAGAACTGCTCTAAATAGTCACCTGTGCTGAGGTCTCCCTTATCCTGTGACAGCTTTAAGGAAAGGAAAGAACTCTGTCCAGTGAACCCCATCAATCTGGGAGCCTTGGCTGCAAGCTAGTATAAAGTGTTCTGTGTTCTCAAAGCTTTCTCATCTGCATAAAGGCTCCAGTGGGCTGGTGGGGAACCTGGGGCCTAAGCACCAAATGTGGCCCTCCAGGTCTCTGTCTGGCCTTCAGAGCTCTCCTTAGGCCACGCCCTTACCAGCCCTGCTTTGCACCACCCTTCAGTGCCTGAATAGAGGACAGAGAAGGGTTTGCGAGAGAGTGTGTGTGTGAAGAGAGAGGGAGAGAGAGAGAAAACTAGCCTTCTGGAGGAAAAAGTTGTTTTCTGGCCCTGCCCACCATATGGCCCTCAGCCCCACTTCAGGTTAACACCCATTCTGTTGGTAGTTTTCTCACTCTGACAGTTCCTTTTGAAATAACTTTAATCCCAGTCCATCTTCAAGCCTTGACAATGCCTACCTCTTCTTTGATTTCAGGAATGCTGCGGCTGAGACAGTGGATCAGGAGCTCTTGTTTGTTGGGTCGGAGACGGGAAAACTGCTAGCGATGAGGGGCCTTGTGAAAAAGGTTGTTTCCCAGAGTGGTTTGGGGGCCAGTCCTCCTTCCCAGAAAACTGGGGATTGCAGCTGTCTGAAGGGAATAGTGTTCTCCCAACAGCTCTCAGCGCTCTTAACAAACTGCACTTCCCAGTTTGACTAACACCCAATGCAATCCATTGGAACAAGTGGGGCTTCCAGTTAAACATAGATAGGGCTTCGTGGCACGAGTTGTTTGGTGCCTGCTACCCCTGGGCTTGGGTCTCCTGACTTTTGTGACCAGACTTCCCCCAACTTTTGGCCCTCCTGATGTTTCAGACTACAAATCCCATCATCCCTCGCCAGCACAGGTATGCTGACTGGGGAAGCCCAGGGAGAAAGTGAATGAAGCAGCCCACCTGTGCACTGATCATATGCCTAAGATCCCCAGGGTTGAATCACTGTTCACATTCTGTGCTTTGATTGCAAACTCCCTGGCACAGAAATACTTAGGCCATTTTTGCTGGGTATCTTTGTGAAGCTTGTGCTGGCAGAGGCCAATTGGAGCCGTCGCCCAAAACAGCTGGCAGCCACCAGGGTGGGGGATGATCATGGTTGACTATCTCAAAAATGCTACCAGGCCCTTTTTGCACGTGATCAGCCACCAAGCTTTCTTTTTCCCCCTCCTTCCCTCTTTCTCTTTGCAGGGTTTCACACCACCTGTCTTGGTGTTTGTCCAGTCCATTGAACGGGCAAAAGAGCTTTTCCACGAGCTCATTTATGAAGGCATCAACGTGGACGTCATTCACGCAGACAGGACCCAACAGCAGGTAGGAGAAACGCTGCTGAATGCGGAAGGCAAGTTTGAGCAGCTAGGTTGTTCCTCCGTTTTCCTTGACATGTTTAGAAGCAGGTGTCAGGGGAGGAACCCGCATCCAGGAATTGATGCAGCTTGAGCAATTCTGTGTTGCCAGCTTGGAGTTATAGAAGCCGCAGTGTAATTGTGGCTTTTGTGAAGCTGGAGGCGGGGAAAACCACCGATACACGTTTCTGTTTCCCCTAGAGAGACAGTGTCGTCCACAGTTTCAGAGCGGGGAAGATTTGGGTCCTTATCTGTACTGCTCTGTTGGCAAGAGGCATCGACTTCAAAGGAGTGAACATGGTTATTAATTTTGACTTCCCGAGTAGCGCTGTGGAATACATCCACCGGATTGGTGAGTGTGGGCTGCGCATTTCCATCACACGGCTCTTGGTTATTTCAGACATCTGTCCACTCCCACTAGAGGTTGGGAGGTCCTGCTTGTGGGTTTCTCAGAAGAGGCATCTGGCTGGCCACTGTGAGATCAGATGTTGGAGCAGATGGGCCTTTGGCCTGATCCCACAGGGCTCACCTTATGGGGAGAACAATAGCACAAGCCATAACTTGCACAGGTGGGGTCTGGACAATCAGTCTTTGGTGTCTTGCAGTTAAAAAACAACAATACACACACACACACACACACACACACAAACACACACACACGAATGAAGGATATGTTTGTTGTTTTCTCAGCTGGAGTGATGCACTTAAAAGTGTACAGGCAATGCTTGCTGAATCATGGGCACCTGAGTGGCACCTAAAGGGTTCTCAGTCATGTTGGCTGGGGCTGCTAGGAGTTGAACCCCCCTTATAATGTTTATTCTATGCTGGCATGTGCTCAAAAGGTAGATTTGCTTATATGTTCCTTTCCTCCTCCTCCACAGGCCGCACAGGAAGAGCAGGGCACACTGGAAAAGCAATCACCTTCTTCACTGAAGACGACAAGCCGTTATTGCGAAGGTACCTCCCTTGCTCACTGCTGCTGCTGCTGCTGCTGCTGTGACTTTTTGCCGCTTGTTTGCTTCCGTTGCGATTTTGGTCCCTGGTTGGCAACTCGTTTTCTTTTGCTTTTTTAACAGTAAGGGCTGAAGAGCCTGTGGCATTGACTGGTTCTGCCTGCTCCTTCCCTGGTGAAGGGCTCTTCCCCCATTGTGAGCAGTTACAGAAGCTGTGGGTGGAGCTCTTTATCAGCTCTCGCCTCCTACTCTTGACTTGGAAAGAGGATAATCTTGTAGCAAAACTCATAATAAATGGCAGGGGGCCGCCTCTACCAAAGCTTCTTTTCCTTTTTGAACTGTGGGGGTGGTCAAGTGCCCTTTTCCTGTGCCTTTGAACCCAAGAGAGATTTAGGAAGCTGCCTCTTACTGATTCAAACCATTTCTCTGCCTAGCTTAATAGTATCTACACTGATTGGCAGGGGCTCCAATTTCAGACAAGAGGTCTTTCCCAGCCCTTCTTGGAGATGCCAGGATTGAACCTGGGATCCTCTGTATGAAAGCCACTGAGCCATGACTCTTCCCTTATAGTTTCTTCCTAAGAGGTTGATGTATTTACATAGTGGGGGGCTGACACCGGGGAAGTTTGGAGGCCCAGTAACCTTTTGCAAATATCAACTTTTGCCAGATCAAGTTTTTCTACAGTGGTGCTCTTGCTCCTCTGAAACAAACTTTCTGAAGTTGGCAGAAAATTATTGACCCTCTCCTCTCCCCCTGCACCCCTGCCATCCCTCACTTTCTTTCCTTACAGTATTGCCAGTGTCATTCAGCGAGCTGGCTGTCCTGTGCCAGACTACATAAAACATTTTCGCAAGCTTCAAAGGTAAGTGAGCATTTTGATGGAGCCAAATAGGAGAACGATGGTGGAAGAGTGCCAGGAGTAGTTCTGTTTCCCCTCTCTCCCACTCCACACCCTGTCCCCTTGGGGTTTTTTTTTTTTGGCTTGAAAGCCACACCTGTTGGGCTCTGGTCAGTTGTGGTCCTAGTGATCTTGGACGGCTGGTCCAGGGACATGGTACTGCAGCTGATGCTCTTTGGCTCTTGGCATTGAACTCTATGCATAGTGAAGCCTTTGGCCTTAGGTGACATGCTTATTCTCTCACTTGTTCTCTCTCTCACACACACACACATCAGGAGGGAATGCAGTAGGAGGTTGAGCAGTTTGGTGGGCGGAGGGGAACATGAGTGTGATGGTCAGAGGGGAATGAGGGAAGGTAGAAGCGTTTGGCAGTGGTTGAGAATTAGGCAGCGGGAGTGGCTTTGAGCCCTCCAGGCAGGGGCAATACAGAAGGCTGGCAAGGACCTTAAGCTGCCTGCATGTGCTCTAAGTGAACCACCTTCAGCTGGTTGTGGGGTTTTCTGCTCTCCTGAAAGCCTTTATACTTTCCCCCTCTCCCCTTGCCCCAATGTCATTTTCAGCAAGCAAAAGAAGAAGTTGATTAAGAAGCCTTTGGAAAGGGAACACATTCTTACATCTCCACAGTTCTTACGCCGGAAGGCCAAGAGAAAAAAGTAAGCTGAATTTTACTTGTTGAAAGCTTTTTGAGGGGTGGGGAGAGAGGTGTAATTTCACTTAACCAGTTCTGCGGGACAGGGGAAAAGAGTGCGAGAAATGTCATTCCCAGTTCTATTTATCCAGTTAAACGAAGTAGAAGCAGACCATTTGTGCATCTGTTCCCCTCAGAGCTACAATGCCCAAAGTTCCCTGGGAAGAGAGATTAGTGGTTAAACCACTCTGAGAATTGTAGCTTATTTATTGGGTATATGAAGGAAGTTCTAGCACCCTTAACAAACTACAGTTCCCAGGATTCTTTGGGGGAAGCCATGACTGTTGAAAGTGTTATCCTAATGTTTTAAATACGTTGTGTACATGGGGCCTTAATACCTAGTTGGTCTCATCTACTTCAGTATTGCCCACAGCACCACTCCCCAACCTCCAAATGTTTAGAATTACCACTACTATCAGCCACTGCTACATGCCTGTCAAAGTTATACAACATTTCTGTCTTGAAGAGTTTGCAATCAAGGGACAGAATTTCAACAGTGATTTGTCCCTGTGGATCCTTTGATGAATGAGCAGAGCATGGATGGGCTGTTTTGTCCTCCTAGTTCAGCTCAGGATATTTTCTCCTTAACATCTGTGCGCACAACTGGATTGAAGCCACCAACCTGCCAGGCATCTCAATGAATGGCAAGCATCCAGCTGCTCATAGACCTTGAGAGGAGAGCCCTTCAGATTTCTTGGAGGTGGGGAGGCATCTGGGCCCTGTTCTGACAGTGGGGATGCTCCCGTATACCCAAACTGCTGTTGATTATAGCTTAATTTCAGGGTTAATGCACAAGCCAAGAGTCTCTCAAACATCTTAACCCATGTCTCTCTTATGTACTGTCCACCTGCCCTTCACTCAATGCGATCGTACGATGACTGGATTGGAGATGGTGGTGTGAGTTTTTTACCCTGAAATTCGATTCTGCTCCTAAGTTACCTAGAGAGAGCATGACTTTCTGGTGTTCAAAAGGGATTCAGGCTTAAAAACAGCACTTCCAAAATCTGGCTCTCACACAGTCTCCTGCTGTTCTTTTCCCCTCTACCATGTCAAGGCAGGGAGAAAGAGACTTTGCAAAGCTGATTCTTGCAAGCTACATGTCAGTGACCAAGAGCAGTTACCAACATTTGTTGTTGTTGCATAAGAAGGGTGTTGCAGTAGCATTCAGTGGAATGTCGAATTGGGAAGAAAACACAGAGAGAGGAGAAGGTGTCTTCAGATTTGAGCTTCAGTGGGAGAGAAGGTAGAACCTACCTTGGGGAGGAACCATATTTCAGCAGCATCTCCAGTTAACAGGATCAGGTTGCAGGAGACAGAGAAAGACATTCCATCCTGAGACTCTGGAGGGCCACTGCCAGCCAGAGCAGACAATTCTGGAAAGCAGCTTCATACATTCCTATGTAGCTCAGTGGTAGAGCAGAAGGTGCCACCTTCAACCACTGCCATCTCCAGGTAGGACTGAGAACGTCCCCTTGTCTGAAAGCCTGGAGAGCATCCGCCAGTTCTGCCAAATCTCATCCACACAGTTCTGCCCTCTGAACATTTGGGCAACACGGGAACCAAATGGAGCCCAGAAAGTGCCCTTTTCCTGGCATGTGAACCCTTCATTCAAGTTAGTGCTTTTCACATAAATCCTCAAGTCTGGCTGCTTTTAACATTCACACCTTTCTACTTAGGTTTTAAAAAACCCAAAACCCTTTAAATAGGCTTTCTCATGCCAGCTTTTTTGTTTATTAGCAGCTAGGCACAGTGCTTCAGTTCTCTGTAGCTCATATTTATACTCAAGTTACATAAGCACCTGCTCTGTATTAAACTCTGCCAGAAGTGAAATATTGAAGATAAGAAATTACCTTAGACCGAACACAACCATCAGTCAATCTAGCCTAGCATTGCCCGTTCTACCTGGCAAAACCCAAGGCCCCTTTTTAGCTGGATTTGAACCTGGGATCTTCATGCGCAGAGCGCACTCTACAACTGTAGGCCCCACTCTACACAATCTGCTTTGTTGACAGCTAGTAGACTGCTATAAGAGCCTGATGATTGTTATTAAATTGGTTACATGAAGGTACTTCTTTCCCTTTTAGGAGAATTGCTCAGAAAGGAGTGAAGAAAGATTCCAAGGAAGCCAAAACTGAGAATTCTCAGGCACAGACTGTTCCAGAAAACTGATGCAGTGCTTTGAAGCATTGCTCAAAATAAGCAGGGATGCTATGTTATTTGCAGGAATCTGGGAAGCTACACGGACCACGGATGGAACAAAGAGCTTTTTTTATATTGCCTCTCTCTGTTATGTTTTTTGGCAGATTTTCTAAGCAAGCCCTTTCCTGCCATTATTTGGGGGCAGGGGGTCAGGCCATCCTGTGCTGTGACATTTTTTTGCCAGGCTTCAAGGAGGACAGCGCAATGGCAGAAATGGCTCATCTTCCTTCACTGATGATAAACGTCCTTGCATCCCTGAGTGCTGAGGGGGACTTCCCATGTCAGTAAAGGAAGGCAGGAGGGCCGAAGGGGTGTCCTGCCACTTATGCCTTCAGATTGCTTTCTCTTGTACCCCAGTCTAGCAAATAAAGCAGGGATAGGGAGCCTGTGGATCCCTCCAGATGTTGGATTTCCAACTTCCATGTACTCCAACAGCATCTGGAGGACCACAAGTTCCCCATTCCTGCTTGCTATACAGTATTAGGTTCTGTAGCTGCTATAAGGTATAAGACACAGTTGTTGCAGGCTTGATGCTGCAAATTTATAACACACAGGAAAGTGAATTTTAAATCCACAGTACAATATCTGTGGATGGAAATACCCAAGAGTGTGTTCTTCTTGCACAAATTTACATGCTTTACACAGGTTCATCGGACATAAAATCTGTAAGTCTCCCCAATAAACTGCCTCCAAATGATTTTGCTATGCCTCTGTCTTATATTCCTAAATATTTCTTCATTTTTGTTGCCTTTTTTTGGGTTAAGCTGTTCAAAGGAAAAGATACACCATAATGAGAGAGATGTCTCTATAGAGCAGAGGTGTGGAACCTTTTTGGCCTGCCCTACACTGCTAAGAATGCTTTCCTTCTCCATTCTAGAAATATATATTTTACCAATATCCTTCCAAAGGCTCAGAGATGGGTAGCAAAATGAGAAACACCTCTGCAGACACACACACCTATTATTAAAAATTCAACATCTATTTCTTTTATGAATTTAATAATGGGGTTTTACATTATCATACAATAGTCCACATAAAATGTTGGTCATGTCTGTTGATCTGAATGGATCTATTTTAAGGCCTCGTTAGATACACCTCAGGGGGAAAAACATGCAATATATTGAGAAATCTACACCTGCATATATCTATAGATATTTGCTCATTTAGATCTGTATATGAGCTGTCAAAATTGTATATTTAATAGAGATTAATACATATAGGAATCTGAGAACTATATACCCATCTCGATAAATCTTTATAGCTGTTAGATCTCTAATCTTTATATAGATTACAAAGAGCTTTAGGTCTACAGCTAGAAAAAACACAAGCATACATCTTTCTGAAGATACAGTGCTGAGTATTGACTGACATATGCATATAAATCAAGATCCTACAGGTACTGACTGTAGTTTGTTTTACTCTTTAATGTATCGTCAGTGTTTTTTTGGGCATGTGTTAAAACTTATCTTTAGTGTGTGCGCCTTGAGGTGACTGCAGAGAAGGCGGTTAAAAAGTATATTTATTTATACCCCTCCTTCCCCCCCCCCGCCCGGGGGAGGGGGGTCTCAGGGCAGCTTAGGCAAACGGAAACAGGTAATGATGATGAAAAGACTAGTAATAAATCTTAATTATTGGTAAAGCAGTGCGGGTGGGGATGGAGAGACCTCTAGGATGAATAGCAGCCTCCATCCTGCCCTACACCTGGAGGTCACCTAGAGCGGCCACCCACCCCTCTCTATAGGGTGACTCTCCCTACGCCTCACAAGACCCCTCACTTCCCCACTTTGTGGGGGGGGGGAGAGAGATAGAGAAGGCTAGACCCCGCTCCTTCCCGCCCCTCGAGGCGGGCGCTGCCCAGTCGGTGGGCCGGGCCTGGCGGGGGCGAGGCGAGGAGGCTCTGCCCCGGAAGTGGCGGCGGCGGCGGCGGCCCAGCTGACAGGAGCCCGAGAGGGAGGCCCTGCTTCGGGCTCCTGCCTCAGTCGCCGGGCAGCAAGATGGCGCTGCGGCCGGGCCAGGGAGCCGGCGGCGGCGGTTCCCTCAGCACCTCCTCGGCCGCCGCCGCCGCTCCTCTGCCGGGCACCGCCGGGCCGCCTCCGGGAGCAGCAGGTGGCGCCGGAGGAAGCCCCGGGCCTGCCAGGTAGGAGGGGATCCCGCGGCGGGAAGGGAGGCGCGCCGCTTCTCAGGTGACTTTGGCATCTCGGATTATTCCGGCTCCCTGGGGCGACTTTTAAAGCCTTTGGAGGAGGGGATATTCCCCACTCCGCCGCACCAATTAAACCTAAATATGTAGGAGAATACATAGGAGGAAGGAGAAGATAGGCACCTACATCATACCTAACACGTACATCATGGTTACTTCAATTTAGAGCCCGCCCTTCCACCCAAAGGAGTGCGTTTATATGTGTGTGTATCTATCTATATAGTGCACAGGCTATAGATATTAGTATTTGCACGTATAGGCAAAGTGGCAATGCGCAGCCTGTATGTTAGCTGCTTGCCTATGTTATGGTAAATATTTTCTTTCAGATGCTTTAAATGTGATTGATTGGGTGGAGTCTTACTCAGCAAAGGCAACACACAAACCTACAACAGGCAACACACACACATAGTATACAGTAGCATACAGTACACATAATGTGTGTGTACTTAATCTGCTTTCTCAGATAGTTATGGATAATGGTTGGGGCAGGGGGATCTTTCGCCATCTTAAAATACTGTAAAGCCATTCTGATGGATACCTAAGAAGGTGTTGTATGGGCTTATATACCTTATCTGGTTGGTGATCCTTAACATAACAGCATTAGAGGTATTTCACACCCAGTATTTAACATACCGTCAGTGAATGGTTGCTAACCAATTGACTGAGCTCCACATGGGTAAGAGGTCTGCTTGCAACCACAGGGTCTTTAAGCAGGTACTCAAAACAAAATATTGAGGCTTCTGGTTAATAATACTAGGTCAGGAGTCCCATAATCTAGGATTAAGGACGGTACGGAAATTTAATTAATCAGTAGGTGCTGCAAGACACATTGATATACTAATCTCATTTGTCTGGGGGTAAGCCCCACAGAATTCAGTAGAACTTACTTCTAAGTAGACATGGTTAGGCTTACCCTGTGCGTGCCCCTTTTCTTCTAGAAGTAAGGTGAACATCATGCGTTCATTGTTGCCTTTCTGGCTGAATGTAAAGATTGGGCAGATATCTGTCTATTAGGCATTTAACATTCATCAGTTTATTTATTATTAAATTAGAAAGAGAGAACTAGAGAGAGAGAAAATGTGAGATTCCTCCCCCTAGTAAATTATAGATAGATGAGAAAAACAGGTTCTCTCTCCCCATCAATTATATAAAACTGAGAAAGAGAGAGAATGGGTGAGGATTCAATTTTTTTAAAAAAAAAGTTTACATTTTTGGATAACAAGTACAGAATTCCACTAACTCCACTTTCTTAAAGTGGGGGAGAAATGCTCAAGGTTGGGTTTCAGGAATTTATTATTTCAATTCTTAATTTATATTTTTAAAACTTATGTTTAATTTCAAGGCGGAGGAACACAACTTGGGTTTGTTTTAGGACAGGGTATAGTTCTTCTGGAGTCCTTTTTCTATTAATAATTCTTTTTTCCCTCCTGTGTAATTTTAATGGATGCTTAGGAACCCTTAGCACAGTAATGTCACTTACTTATACATTAGTTTATCTCTTACCGCAGGGTATGCTTCCCACCCCCACCTGAACAACAACCATATGAGATAGGTTAGACTTGAAGTTCCCATGTCAAATTGAGTTGCATCCTCAGCCACGATCAGGGGCTACCATTATTTTTAAAAGTTATTAATAGCAGTGGCTGAGCAATTTCAATCATAACTGCAGGGCTGGGTAAGGGAGAATGTAACCCTTTCTTCTAACCCTGGAGCCATTTCCCTGTTAAAAGTTGTGTTGTAAAACTGCTTTTTGCCCCATGCAGCAAAACATACAGGTATCTTATGGCTGCCAGTATTTTTTCCCTACGGGGCAAATACTAACTTTGAGGAAGGTGGCGAGTGATTTTAGAATCTCCTGTGCCGGCGCTCAGTCAAACCCAAGCCCCTCTGCTACCAATATTCCTTGAAAAGAGGTTAAAGTACAGGTTACAAAGGTATGGCATTCCTGTCCACCTTCCCCATTGTCTATTTTAGATAGCTTCTTGGGGCAGATACTTCTCTGTTTTTATTTACATAAGTGTATGGCTTTATCTAATTGATAAAAGTGTGTTGGGTATAGGCTAAGCGTTTTCTTGTTACGGGGTATGGTTGGTGCAGCACTTGAGGGGGATTAATGTAAAGCAAGTGGAAGGTTGAGATGCTGAGAGTGCTTTATCAGTCCATCCCTCTTCCCAGTTTTATTTATTTATTGTGGATTGAGGATTTGGATTGCAGTCCCAATATCGGTTAGCCACTCTCCCAGAGAGAATATGGCTGCTGTGCTGTGCGTGGCTAGGCTGCTTAAAATTCCACCAACTTCAAAGAGGCATAATTCTTGGAGCCTACGAACATTCCTTTGGGAGTTCAGCTTGCCCTGGGACAGGCAGTTATGTGTAGGTGAACAAGTAAAAGGTTCTGTTGGCTTTAGAGAATGTTGGGTTTATTACCCACTCAAGTTAATATTTCTTCTTCTTACCAGAGCTACTGATGTATCTCTTCCGGTTGAATGTGTGGATTTGAGAATTCATTCTGATTGTGCAGATAAAATATAACTGATAGAATTCTACAGGTTGGGATATTAGTGTGTGAAAACCATCCAGATCTAATGATCCCTAGATGGTCGAAAGTGGTTGAAAGCCAGATGCAAAATGTCCCTGGCACACTGGCGGCATATAAATATATTTTATAAATAAGCAAACGTAGGATGCTGCCCTCGGCTAAATCAGACCATTGGTCCATCTATCTCGGTATTGTCTACACTGACTGGCAGTGGCACTCCACGGTTTCGGGCAGGGATTCCTCCCAGCCCTACCTTGAGATGCCAGGGATTGAATCTGGAAGCTTCTGCATGCCAAGCAAATGTTCCACCACTGAGCTACGGCCCTTCCTGATTTAGCATCAGAGAAAATGTTGGTCCTGTGTCTTCTTTTCTCTCTGACTCTAATTAGCAGGAGTGTGTTTTCTCCTTTGTAGCTGCTTATAAATAAGTCACTGCTTCTCTGGAAAGCCATGCATGTTTAATGATTCGGCCTTTCTTTGCTTGCTGTGTGGAATGGCAACGAGCCCCTCAGATCAAGTCATGGTTTTGCCCCTTCTCCCCCTCCCTCCTCTTTCATGGTAGGATCCTGACACAGAAGGATGGGGGGGGGGTCACGTGTGTGGAGCGCTGATGCAGATGTGTGACTCCCGCAGGGGAGTTTAAACGTGACATGTAGGTTTGAATTAGCACCAGTTTGAGCAAGTAGTGGATTGAAACTGGGCATGTTGACCTCAGTGGCGGGTTCCTTATGATTAATGCAAGCGTTCATCAAATGCCCTTATTCTTTTGTTCTTAGCAGTGTGCACCTGCTGGTTTTTAAGGGCAGGAGAGACTGTCTTGGGACTTTAACACAAAGGTAGTAAAGCGCTTTCAGATGGAGGGCCACGCTCCATTCTGAGCAACCTTCTGGGGGCCGCATGCCAGGGGTGGAGAGGGCCAGATGCAAACGTGAGCAGAGAAATGAATCTGAATCTTACTTTGGTATACCGTGGTACCTCGGGTTAAGAACTTAATTTGTTCTGGAGGTCTGTTCTTAACTTGAAGCACCACTTTAGCTAATGGGGCCTCCCGCTGCTGCTGCGCCGCTGCTGCACGATTTCTGTTCTCATCCTGAAGCAAAGTTCTTAACCCGAGGTAATATTTCTGGGTTAGTGGAGTGTAACCTGAAGCGTATGTAACCCGAAACGTCTGTAACCTGAAGCGTCTGTAACCCAAGGTACCACTGTAGTAGACTAGTTCTGTCTTGCATCCAGGCACTATCAGAGCATTATCAGAAGCATTATCAGAGTTCAAGGACACCTTCCAGCCAAGCAAAACACTCAATGAGAGTGCAAAGCAGGACTGGTGAAGGCTGTGGCCCTGGGGTGCGGAGGGATGGCTGAAAAAGAGCTTAGGGTGGTTCCCAAGGGCCACAAAGAGAGACCTGGGGGGGGCTGCTTGAAGAGGAAGCCTTCCTGTTGAAGAGCACCATGGGTTTGCAAGGGCTGGTCCCCTGGAAGCCTTTACTGTGAGGCAGTGGTCCCCCCCCCAACATATTGGGATATCTTACAGAACTCCAAGCTGATCCTGTGAAGTAAAAACTGCTAACGAACAATTTATTTCACAATTTCAAAATTCAAACCACAATCGCAAGACTTGCTTCCGGCCCTCTTGACTCCCCATGCAAGGCGGCTCTGCAAAAAACTGTAAACAGGCAACGACCGTGTTGTGCATGTTCAAAGCACGTGGGACCGTGCATGCCTGCATCACTGTGAACACGGAAGTGGCAGGAAAAGGGGCGGAACAGGGTAGGGCAGGCTTACGTGGGCTTCGCAGTTGCATGCGATGACCCGGAATGCAACCCCCGTGCAAATCTGGAGTTGCCTGTAGTGGAACAGGATCACATCCGTCCACCAGTCTCTCCACATGCACAGGTACATCTCCTTGAGACACTCCTTGAAACGGAAGATGCATCAACCCAACTTAATGGGCTTGTTATGGTCCCTTGTGAAAGGGAGATTAAAAAGGGTGTGTGCCTGTGTTAAATGGCCACTTTCCCCCTCCTTATTCAGCAGCTGTGAGTAGCCCTCAGCCTCTGAATACTGAGGAGTTGCAGTAGTGGAAGAGGCAGATTTCGTTCTTTCAAGTCCTGCTTAGGAGCATCCAGGTGCTTTGGGTTTGGCCATTGTGGGAACCGGACTGCTGGGCGAAATGGACCTCATTTGTCGTGACTCTTCTTACATTACTGTGCTTTTCAAGCAGGAGCAGGAGGAACCTCAAGCTCGGGGGCTGAATGTGGCCCTGCAGGCCTCTTTCTCTGGCCCTCAGAACTCTCCCCAAGTCATACTCATATGTAGTCCTCCTTCATGCCCAGAGCACTTTTGCCTGGCTGGAATTTGCCCTCAATGCCTCTTTCATACCTGGATGAATACTGCTTGCTTACGTTCTGTATGTTTATGCGTGTTTTACTGTTCTGTTCCATAAAATGTAATGAGAGTAAAATGCTTTTATTATTGTTTTAAAAGTTCTTTACTCTAATTCCATTTTATGGAATGAAACTGTAAAACAAACTGCTTTTCATAGAACATATGAATGTGGAAATGAGAACGAAACCTAGCTTCGAATCTGGATTGTGACTTGTCCTGATGGACAGAAAGGAAATTCCACTAAACTGCTCTGTTTGCAGACAGCTCCAACACAGGAGAGAGCTGCCTGCCACAATTCATTTACCAACTTGACCCCCAAACAGTTGAGGCAATGCTTTGCATTAGAGCTTTGCACTATTACTCAAAATGGAAGACTCACGATTTTCCCCACTTTCTGTTTCAGCTTCATGTTTCCTGTTGCGGGCGGTCTTGGTCCTCAGGGTACGTAAAAGTTCAAACTTTAATGGGAGGGGAAGGCAAGGTGTATTATTACTCAGGAAAAGGGAACCTGCTGCCTTCCAAGATGTTCTTGGACTCCAGTTCCCATCATCCCTGATGGGTTGAGCCCAAGCTTTCCAGGGCTGATGGGAAATTGACACCATCTGGAGGACTCTTTGCTAGAACTGAACGAGGTTCAAAACTGCAAGTGTTAAATATATCTCTCAGAGTTGTTGTTTTTTTAAAAATCTGACTCTTCCTAATATGTGAGATGTGATGCTCAAGATGAGGGTGTTGAAACTTGGGGTAAAAAAATTTGTAGGTTCCTCTTCCATAGAAGTGGAGCTCCAAGGCTTCCTTGGGGAGATGCCAGGACACCTGACAATGCCGGACTGGTGCAGATACATCTCTTAAATCAGAGTTACATTTCAGGTGCTTTCCCTAGAGGTGTTAACTGTTCTTAAGGAAGATGCCGGTGCTGCCATTGACCAAGGTCAATTCTCATTAGTTGGCTTCAGAGCTCTTCCTAATGGAAGCCCCAGTTACATTAACCATTATCAAGGCTTGCAATGATGTAGCCCTTAATCGTGACTAAGACTTGCAGAGAGGGGAAGAGCTGGAGGAAGGGATCCCGGGATGGCATCCTTGCCTGGCAGACTTGGGGCAGATCCCACCTCTGATACCTGCCTTGGGTGGCTTGGGTCTGCCTGCCACTCCACTTTCCCACAATGTGCCAAGAACGACCCTGCCTCAATGGGAATGTGTGAAATTAAAAATGGCAGCTAGCCCCAGCAACCTGGCATTGATTGGAGCTACCCACAGCCACCATATGTTAAGTCCGGTGGCAGAGGAAGGGGACCTGCTGGAAGGCACTGTGTCCAGGGCCTCCCCCCTAAATCTGGAGCCATCCCCAGAAGGAGTATGTGATCTTGCAGCCCATCCCCAACTCCTTAACCAAGCCCTGCCATGGGACAGTAAAGGAGGAGGAGGAGACAGTAGGGGAAGAAAGAGCTATGAGTGGAGGGGGTTCCCCTTGCCCACCCTCTGGACCCCCTGAGAAACTCAACAAACTGCTGTACCTGGAACTGGGTGTGTGAGCGCAGCTGAATGGGACACAGTTGTAGGCAGCCTGAGGAAGTACCATCCACCCTGGGTTTGCCCATAAAAAGCAAGTCTAGAGTGAGAGACTGGCACCTGCTGTTTCCAGGAATTCTTCTCATTGTGAGACTTTTGTGGGTGAGCTGAAAGTTTGTTCGGACCCCGGTAGAGAACCCAGAGGCTGAGAGGGAGGGTGTGTCCAAAGGAAAATGAATTAATATTCATATCACTTTGTATTAATGTAACATTTTTATGTAGATGTATTTTTGTAATATTTTCTTTAATTTGCTGTTGTTTTCAGTTTTTATGTACACTGTTAGATATTTTTTTTAATATATTAAGCGGTTTAGACATTAAATAATCAATAAAACTAATCAGTTGATTAATAATATTGAAATAATGGTTGGGCCAGACGGTGGTCTATGCTTGTAGTTGTGGATTAATACAATTTAGATCTAGCAGGGAATCCTAACCCAACCTTTCATGCCTTGGTGTAGGTATGATTCCCATGCAACAGCAAGGCTTCTCGATGGTGTCGGTCATGCAGCCCAACATGCAGGGCATGATTGGAATGAATTACGGCTCTCAGATGCCTCCTGGAACAATGACCATGCAGGTTTGAGACTTGTGCTTAGTCAACAGGAAGCTCTTGGGCTTTGATCTGTATCAGGAGGAGTGGAGTTTGCTGATTTATGCGAGAAACCGAAGGCAGCGGCCCGGCAGGCTTCCCCTTCCTAAGCTTCTTTCTCATAAATAAAATATTTTAATACATATCTGTCAGGGAACTGCCATCAGTACCGGAGGGAGAGAGCAAAATCCAGAGGGATTCCAGAGAGCGTCCCGGGATTGGGAGAGGCAGCCCATCTTCTGGGGAACAGAATCAGCGTAGCACCAGTGGAGAAGGGGGGCAGATGGGGGAAGCGGCGAGGCGGTCCCATGACTCCTTGCCGGGGACCAGCGGGGAGAGTAGGGGAGGGGTCCTCCGCTGCCTACGCCCTCCTTGCGCAGAAGGCTTTCACGCAGAGAGAGTAGGAGGAGACTAGGCGTCAAAGAGCTTCTTTGCTGGAAGAAGTTTAAGAAACGCCCGCTGACAGATTCAGCCAGCGATTGAGACAGCCACGGGTGAGTGGCAGTCCAGACAGAAAAGGTTCACTCAGGCAACCCAGCCAGGTGTTTGCACCGAGCAACCCCTAGAACCACTACAGTATCCTTGCTCTTGCACCAAAGCCACCCTGTGAGGCTTCTCCAAATATCATCTGAGTACAACCAGTGTCAGACTTTGGGGGGCCCTTGGCATTTGGCATGGGGCCACATGCTCACTGCCTGCCCCCAGGCGTGCCAAAGCTGTGGCAGGTGGGAGCGCTTTTGAACGGGAGCTAAGCTTGGCTGCTATCCATTGTGGCCTCCTGCCATCTTGAAGTTACTCAAATGCAATGCCCCAGCCTGTAGATTTATAGTCCTACTCAGACACTGCTAGGGCAGCCACCATGGGTGAGCTGAGCCCTTATTCAGAAATGAGCTTGCTGCTAAAAGAGAGAGGGAGGGGGAGAGAGAGCGCGCACACACATTTGGTGAACAGCAATGGAGCCAGGTTGGGCTAGTGAGATGCCCTTTCAAGCCCCTGTGGCCCTTGGGTCAGTGCCCCACCTTGTCAACTGCTGGTGCCGGCACTCTGCCACCACCAAGCCTCCTATTTGTGTCTCGGGTGTTACGGGGAGGGGATGAGGAACTCTTTACGCACCAAGCCCCAGTGAGAGCACAGAATCTTGGGGGAAGCATGCTAGAGGGCAACGAGGACGAAGCATCCTCGGTGGTGACAGAAAGTTGAAACGGGAGTTGGATGGAATGGGACGAGCTGTGTTGGAAGTGTGCATGGCTGGTTGGAACTCCCGTAAAGCAGGAACCCTCCACATTGCAGTGTTTTGTTGCAGCAGGTCCTGTGGCCATTGCAGATTGGACCAGAAATTTTCTGCACGCAATGCAGGTGTTTTCTCACTGAGCTGCATCCCTTTCCCAGATTCCTGGGTTGGCTTCCCCCAATGTTTCTTGCTCTTAGCAAGGTGTTTTTTTTATTTTTAACATTAAATAATTGCATGCCATATGTTTCATTTGCTTCCCAGGGTGGCATGAATCTGGGCCCGATGCCAGCGGCTGGGATGTCATACATGGGGCAGGCTCCCTTCTTAGGAATGCGCCCAGCAGCTCCTCAGTACACCCAGGACATGCGGAAGCAGTTTGTGGAAGAGCAACAGTAAGTGACGCTTAGCTGTCCCCCCCCCCAAGTGTTGGGATGGAGATGAGAAGGGTCGTTAGGGGCCTTATACTAGGGGCGGGGTGCCTTTAGAGCCCAAGAAGAACATTCCCTTGTGGGCAACCATATGGGGCTGATATACCAGTGGTGGGTGGAGCCAGTGGCAAAAGTGGGTGGAGCAAAGGAGATGACTGACCTTTGTACAGTAGGCTACATTCCAACTTTTCAGAAACCATAGGATTCTAAACGCACACAAACACCCCTCTCCTTCCAAGCAAGCAAGGAGCATTATCATGAGAACCCATTTCAGCCAGGCAGCTGTGAAGATCACATCTGAATTTGGAGATTAAGAGTACCTCGAACAAGATTGGGTCTTGGGCAGTGCTACTTTGTCCTAAGGCAAGCCTGGGGTCAGTTGCAGCCCCCCATTGGTGTGCTTACTTGGCTGGTGTTGTCTTTGAACGGTGTCTCTTGCTTGCCTAGATAGAGAAGAGGAAGGGTCATGTCGGTGCGTATAGAAACCAGCCTAGGACACAAAGGTAAAATGTACATGGGTTGCTCCACCCACTTTTACTTCTGGCCCTGCCCACCAAGGGCACATGGCCCTCAGAAGATTGCACAGAAGGGAATATGGCCCTCAGGTGGAAGAAGTTTCCCTATCACTGGTTTAAGAAATGTAATACTTAGCTGCGGAAAGCCGGAAAATAAATAGTGGTGAAACATAGGGCCTAAATAATAATCCTTTTTTTAAAAAAAAAATAATGGCATGGTTTATATCTCGTTGCAGGAAGCGATATGAACACCAGCAAAAGTTTTTCGAAGAGGAAAGAAAAAGGCGCCAGTTTGAAGAGCAGAAACAAAAGCTACGGCTTTTAAGCAGCGTGAAGCCAAAGGTCTGTTGACAAGGGGTGTTTTCAGCAGCACCCTATCGGATTTTAAATTCATTAACATATTTTCTCTTGAGCTGGGAAAATGAGCATAGCTGATAGAAAATGTAACCTTTTAATGAAACAGTGCAGAGCATTGAAATGTACAAGGCTGAACAAAAAGCAAGATATGAAATGATAAACTTCTCCCGGACAAAAAAATGTTTTAGTTTGACTGTTTCGGTTGGCCTCTTGATAAAGGTTGCCACTGAGATGCAAAACTGCCTTTTGTTAGAGGAAGAAAAAGTGTTTAAAACATATTTTCCACATGCCTTTAAGAGTTTCACCACGGGTCATGTCTTCACTGTCAGGCAGGGTGCTTCTGAATGCCAGTTGCTGCAAACCGCAGGAGGGGAGCGTGCTCTCGCACTCAGGTCCTGTTTACAGGCTTTCCTTTGGGGCAACTAATTGGCCACTGGCTAGAGGGGCCTTTGGCCTGATCCAGCTGCCATCATTTTGTTACGCTCTAATGTCTCTGTTTTAGATGGGTGAGAAGAGCAGAGACGATGCACTGGAAGCTATTAAAGGGAACCTTGATGGGTTTTCCAGAGATGCGAAGCTGCACCCCACGCCGACATCACATCCAAAAAACTCAGGTATTACGTTTTTCATCGGAGATGCGGAGAATGAAAACCCCTGAGCTGGTGCTCTCCTAGTGTTGTCCCAGCCAGCATGGCCAATGCCCAGGGATGACACTTGGTCCTCCCACTCTCACAGGCACACTTGGTGGGGACGTGGGAGAGGGCCTTTTTGGCAGCTGCTCCCAGACTTTGGAACTCTCTCCCTAGTGAGAGAGACTGATTCTCTCCTTGTTGTCCTTTCACTGGCAGGTGGACACCTTCCTGTTCCAAGAAGCTTTTGGAAACCAACTCCTTTTAATGAAAGGGCTGGTGTCGTGCTCTTTGTATTTTAATTATTTGTGTGATTTAAATAGATTTAATACATGCATATAGTTGAAATTTTGTCAATGCATAATTGCTTTTTCTATATTTTTAGCGGTTCTTATTTTTATTTGTAAGCCATCTTGAGTCCTGTCAGGGAAAAAGGGCAGGGTATAAATAAATTAACAACAACAACAGGATATGTAGTCTAGAAACCTCTGGAGGCCACAAGGGCAGGGCTGATATAATGAGGTGCAGCTTCATAAAAACCATTTAGCATCTCTCTAGTTGATAATAATTTTATTCGTTTCTTCATTTGTTAATACATTAAGGACATACCTCTCCTTTTGAAATCAGCAGGACTGAAGGGTGCTTAACTGTGACAGGATCATAGCAACACCCTTATAAAACTCAACAGGGAGAAGGATTATTATTATTATTATTATTATTAAGAGGGGAAGGGAACCAGAATTAATTGGCTCCACCTACTGCTGGACTCCCTGCCTTCCACCCTGCCAGTCCCAAGGAGCGTCAGTCACTACTGCCTCCATTCCATACAGCTTCACAGGACAAATGCAGCAGCTTTAAAACTTAGTCACAAGATTAGGATGGGTACTAACAACATGCGTCTTGGGTGGCAAATCCCAGGATAAAAAGGTGCATCTTCATCATAACGGCAAAACCTATACAGTCGTACCTTGGATCTTGAATGCCTTGCGACTCAAACATTTTGGCTCCCGAACGCCACAAACCCAGAAGTGAGTGTTCCGGTTTGCAAATGTTCTTTGGAAGTTGAACATCCGACGCAGCTTCCGATTGAGTGCAGGACGCTCCTGCAGCCAATCGGAAGCCGTGCTTTGGTTGTTGAACGTTTTTGGAAGTCGAACGGACTTGCGGAACGGATTCCGTTCGACAATCAAGGTATGATTGTATAGTGAAGTTGCCAGACGCCCTTTGAAGGGGAGGGAGTTCCACAACCTAGGGGCTGCCACAGACAATACACTCTCCTGGACCACCACCACCTGAACGTCTGAGGGCAGGGGAACTCTCAGGAGGACCTCCTCAATGCAGCAATGTTCCTCAGCGCAGCAGTTTACGAAACGCTGAGCAGTACCGCTTGGCATGGAGTCAGCATTGCCAGCAACTCTGTTCTGCCTTCATTAAAAATGGCCATTTCTCTCCCTCCCTCCCCCTCTCTATATTTATTTATTAACCTTAGCAAAAAGCCTTGTTTTCCTCATTGGTTTCCATTTTGTGTGTACGTATGTGTGTGTGTTCATTCCATTTTGCAGATCATCCCACGCCATCCCATTCTACTGTGTCTGTCTCCCAAACCTCTGCCTTTCTTGACGATGACGAGTTTAGTGACTTTATACAGGGGCCTGTCGAAAACGCCCCGACATTCGTGCCTCCCACCTCTTCCCAGCCTTTTCAGTCTTGCCATCCTTCCTCCCAGGCTGGGCAACGGCTTTCAGAGAAGGTTGTGGCCCAGTCTCTCCCTCCAGCCCAGATTCCAGTGTCCTCCATCTTTCACGGCCCCAGGGGGCAGGTTCCTTATTTCTCTGCTTCTCCAGCTTCACAAAACACTCAGAAAACAGGTAACATACCATATGTTTGGTGTTTGGGAGGGGATGGGGTACAAAATCCAGCAGCTCTGAATATGGGAACTGTGCTTGGTAAATTCCATCTAATCAAAAACAAGTGATTTGCCTTAGAGCTGCAAAGTTTAGGCTGTGATCCTGAGCACACTTCCTCTGAAGTAAGCCCTGTTACATGCAGTGGAACATGTGTCTAGCAAATATGCATGATGTTGTATTACTAGGTTGCTTAAAAATATTTTGATTGATTTAAGAGGTAAAGGTAAAGGGACCCCTGACCATTAGGTCCAGTCGTGGCCGACTCTGGGGTTGTGGCGCTCATCTCGCTTTATTGGCCGAGGGAGCCGGCGTACAGCTTCCGGGGTCATGTTGCCAGCATGACTAAGCCACTTCTGGCAAACCAGAGCAGCACACGGAAACACCATTTACCTTCCCGCCGGAGCGGTACCTATTTATCTACTTGCACTTTCATGTGCTTTAGAACTGCTAGGTTGGCAGGAGCAGGGACCGAGCAACGGGAGCTCACCCCGTCACGGGGATTCGAACCGCCGACCTTCTGATCAGCAAGTCCTAGGCTCTGTGGTTTAACCCACAGCGCCACCCGCGTCCCGATTTAAGAGGTACCCACCCCCAATTAACTGGGCAGCAGAATTTGAAAGTTAGTACTTCTAAATCCATAGTGGCAGGTGCTTTCTTAGAAGAGGTATTCTCCCCTCTTTTGTCACAGGAAGGAATGCCTCTTGAGCCGTGACTTACATACATAACGTCTAAAAAATAATAATCACTCCCTCTAGTGTCAAACTCATGTGGTGAGTGCCGACAGATACGAAGCTAAAATGGAGCTATTGGAAAGAAGAGGGAGGTATCAGCATGCTCAGGAGAACCTCTAGTTTTTGGGGGGAGGGAGTGGGTTGAAATACAGCTTAGGGGCAACTCCCCCTCCCAAGAAACTGAATGAGGCCTGAACATGCTCAGTAGCCATGGAATGTTGAGAGCTGGTTGAAAAGGAATAAAATGACATATAGGAAGACATGACAGCTGCACCAGCCTTGGGTAAATGTGGAGCTGCTCATCCATTCTTGTTTCCGCACCTCGACAGCTCCTTTTGTGTGTGGAGGCGGGTGCGTTTTGTGTGTGGATTGGGGTGGAGTTCCAAACTTGAGATTTAACCAAGTGCCAACAATTCCTCCTTTTATCTGTCCAGGCCCTCCCTTGGAAGAGAAGCCCCTGCCACCCTGTGGGTTGAGTGAATTTGGGCAGGCACAAACCCAACATAAAACTCCTGACGCTGAGCTCAGTGCCGCAGCTCCAGCTGCAAATGGCCCTGATCCCAGGTTAGGGGCCAGTAACTGGCAGCCCGCAGGGGCGCTCCCGAGCGGCAGCCCCGGTCCAAAGGCAAACAAGGCTTCAGAACAAAACCTGTCAGCCCAAGAGCGTGGTGAGCATATCTGTGTCTTGCAGAGCTTACGCTCCAGTGCTGCTTGAACATGCTAACCTCTTTAACACGAATGCCGGGTGATTTTGCTCTGAACCCCTGCTTGAATAATAACAGCGAAGCGCCGATTCTCCTGACTTAACATGTGACGTCCGCAGGTTCTGCTTCTGTTTTTCAAACTTTGTAACCTGTAAGGGTCAAAACCTAACAAGCTTCTTTGAATAAGATTTGATCCTGCAGAAAAAAAGTTCTTCCAATCATGCATGCCTTCTTCTGATTCTTGTCTTTAGCTGTCATTTACCTTGAGGTGTTTATTTCCCCCCTACTCCACATCTCCTCAAACAGCAACAAACGCATCCCAATACCATGAATGAAGTTGATGGATGGTGTGGACTTAAGGGGAGGTGATAGGAGAAGGGACATAGGTCAGTTGTGGAGCTTCTGCTTTTGCATGCAGAAGGTTCCAGGTTCTGTCCCTGGCATCTCCAGATAGGACTGGGAATACCCACTGACTGAAACCCTGGAGAGCAGCTGCCAGTCAGTGTAGACAACACAGGGCTAAGCAGAATAACAATATGACTTGGTATAAGGCAGCTCGCTGTCTTCCTACTAAATGCAGCACCAGGAGGAGTGGAATATTAAGGGGAGAGATGTAGCTCAGTGCTGGAGCATGTGCAGAATGTCCCTGGTTCAACCCCCAGCAGCTCAAGTAGAAAGACCCCCTTCTGAAACCCTGGGGAGCCGCTGCCAGTCAGTGCAGACAATACTGAGCTAGACAGACTCTGCCTATGTGCTATAATAATTCACACAAACGTAATTTGAGCAATAGAACCCATTATTAACTGTCCCAGTATTTCCGCTTCTCCGTTTAGTTCTCTGCGCACGGCCTGGATTGCTGTTCAGGTGGCCTCTCTTCTAACAGCAGTGATAGCACTTAACGGACTCTGCAAATTAAGAAGGGTTTTGCCTGCTTAAAGAACAGGCATAAAACGAAGTGGCAGTGGTGTGGAATGAACTTGAGATGGACTCTATGGCCATCGCTCTTTGCAGATGCTAGATTCCACCACCACCACGATGATGGCCATACAAGTACTTGCTGCTGGCATCACTCAAGCAGCCTCTTCAGTTCCATTTGATTCCCAAGGAGAGGCGTTTGCAGAAGTTGGCACTCTGCAGCTGCAGGAGTGGAGGCTCCGAGGGTCAGGTGTGTGTTTAGACTTCTCTGGCCAGAACATTACCCCTCCACTCCTCTTCAGGAGAAATCTCAGTATGGCTAAGGAAAGCTATTGCTTCTTACTATGGCGATTTGTAGAAATAGAAAAGCCCTGCCTAGTTGCCATGGAGGCTTATCCAAAAGGGCAAATGGGACTCTGCCCCACCAACCTCAGACAGCCCCCGTCTTCCTCCCTTCTTACTTACAACACCTGCCATTGGCTCTATCTCTGCCTGTCATTGGCCTCGATTCAGAAGGCTGGTCTCCTTGCCGGCGCTCAGCTGGTCCTTGGTCCCGCCAGGGCTCAGCTGAATTGCATTTATTTTTTTTTAATTCCAGCAGTCCTAGAAATGCTTCCCAAGAGCTCTGTGTAGAGAGGCTCTGTTGCATATACAGAGTGTTTAAAGCTTGATTTGTGTGCAGAAGGAGAGTCTCTTCCCTCATTTCTTTGAGCGTGCCATTTTATTCCGGACTGCTTGCAAGAGAGGCGATTCCTCCTTTGAAATAAGATGACGGAAGTGTTCCAGATGAGTCATTTCGCTGCAGATATTTCCTAAATATAGTTTTCCTTTCGTGCGTGTGCCTTTTAGGTGTCGGAGTCTTCCCTTCCCAGGATCCAATCCAGCAACTGATGCCTCCCTGGATTTACAATGATAATTTAGTTCCAGGTAATATTAATGGCAATGATGAAACTGAGCAGGAATAGCCTTTGAAGGTATTAGAAAAGGTGATGCAAGCTCACCTCCCATTCTGGATGACTTGTAATTAAACCAGCTTATTTCTTAAGATGATTTGCCCTTTCTACAGGTGAGGGGACTGGTATATAGAGTCTGTGCTAAGTGCTTAGTAGGGAACACTAGATTTTAAACTGGGCTTGCTAAGAGCGTCTCACTTTTATTTTATTTTATTTATTGGATTTTTATA
This sequence comes from Podarcis liolepis, assembly GCF_965112155.1. Lineage (NCBI taxonomy): Eukaryota > Metazoa > Chordata > Lepidosauria > Squamata > Lacertidae > Podarcis > Podarcis liolepis. Next base: position 38,218,504 of record NC_139567.1, read on the forward strand.
CTACCCTTCTCCCAAAGGAGTCTGGGAGCATCAAAATGTTAAAACACTACCATTTAAAGTAGGAACATAGCTAATACATGTAAAAAAACTACTGAAAACCTTCTGAAAACATTTAGAAAAGGGTCTATAAGCTTCATTCAGGTGGTCTGTTCTCTCCCGCTCCCCACCCTGCCATTTTATTCTCACAACAATCCTGTGAAGTAGTTAAGGCTGGTCCAAGAGGTCACGGTGGGCTTTTGTGGCTGAGTAGAGATTTGAACCCAGGTTTCAGCCTGACACTCTAACCGCTAGGCCACACGAAATCACACATGTCGCTGAATTGTTCTGCCCAGACACTGAGGTCCAGCGCCGAGGGCCTTGTGGTGGTTCCCTCACTGCGAGAAGCAAAGCTACAGGGCACCAGGCAGAGGGCCTTCTTGGTAGCGGCACCCGCCCTAATGAACACCCTCCCTTCAGATGTCAAAGAGATAAACAACTACCTGGCATTTAGAAGACATCTGAAGGCAGCCCTGTTTAGGGAAGTTTTTAATGTGTGACATTTTAATGTATTTTTAATCTTTGTTGGAAGCCACCCAGAGTGGCTGGGGAAACCCAGCCAGATGGACGGGGTACAAATTACTATTATTATTATTATTTTATTATTATACTTCCATGTAGAATTCTGTACATGCTCTGTTTGCTGTCCAGCTCCACAGTGGAGCTGGAGGGTTGGCATTTGATGGTTCCAAGTCCAAGTTCATCTTGTCTCTAATTTGGGTTCTTACATGTTGGCAACTCCTGATTATGCGAACTTCTTCTTTTTTTGGCTGGCTTTTTTCTTTGCAGATCTGTACAAGAAAATTCTAGAAACCACTATGACGCCCACTGGAATAGACACTGGCAAACTTTATCCCATCCTGATGTCTTCTGGACTTCCCAGGGAGACGCTGGGGCAAATATGGGCCTTGGCCAATCGCACCACTCCTGGGAAGCTTACGAAAGAAGAGCTGTATACCGTTCTGGCGATGATAGCCGTAACTCAGGTAGGAGCGACTAAACAGTGGGAGGCAAAGCTGGGGGAAGGTCAGCTCACATATTTTGAGTGGGTTCTGTGCACCTCTTATTAGAAAAGCTGGAAAGGACGTGCTGTGGTACAGAGCTTGTAGCGATCCTGCATCCAAGAAACTGGCCAGATTCTGCACCCCCTTTGCTACAGTGATGTGCCAGTCTCCAAATGGGTTGCTTCACCCCCAGGCATTGGTGGAAAATTACACAAAGTCCTGTATCATTTCAGTAGAGTTGGAGAAATCATTTGAGCAGCAGTGGTCACATACATAAATAATTTTTTTTATTGTCTAGGTAACTCTAATCCCATAATTCCCCCCCCCCCAAGCCTCTGGTTTCTTAATTGAGGTTATTGCAAACATTTTTTTCAATTCATTACATACCATCTCTCAATAGGCTTTTACCTTATTGCAAGTCCACCACACATGGGGAAAAATACCTCCCTTATTTTTAACTTTCCAACAAATACTTGATTTCGATTTATGCAATTTTGCTAGTTTTGCTTTAAATCATTTTCACAAATTTCCCCCTCAAACGATAACTTGATGTAAACTTTAATTCTGTGTTCCACAACCGCTCCCATGCCGACATTTCAATACAGTGGTATCTCGGGTTACATATGCTTCAGGTTACAGACTCTGCTAACCCAGAAATAGTACCTCGGGTTAAGAACTTTGCTTCAGGATGAGAACAGAAATCGTGCTCCGGCGGGATGGCAGCAGCAGGAGGCTCCATTAGCTAAAGTGGTGCTTCAGGTTAAGAACAGTTTCAGGTTAAGAATGGACCTCCGGAACGAATTAAGTGCTTAACCCAAGGTACCACTGTATTGTGACCAATATCCATTGCTCAATGTATTATTGAAGATATTACTTGTTCATCTTTAGCTTCGCATTCTAATAGCGCCTTATAAAAACAGTGCAGCTGTCTATTAATGCTTTCCCTGCCCCCTCTTTTCACTTACAGAGAGGCCTTCCGGCTATGAGCCCCGACGGTTTGAACCAGTTCCCCTCTGCCCCACTCCCTACACTGAGTGGGCTCCCGATGGCAATCCCTGTCACGGTGAGCCAGCAGCCGATGATGCCTCCGGGGCCTCCCGTCTCCATGCCTCTTAGTATGGCGCCCGCCGTGGTGGGGATCAACATGGCTGCACCAGTGGCGGGACCTTCAGCGCCGGCGCCCAGCGGGTTCATGCCGCCTTACCCCCCAAGCCAGGTCAGTGCCGCGTATGCCATGCAATAAGCGAGAATCCTTCTTGAAGTGGATTTAAGCAAGAACTTGTCCTTTCCAGCCAATATTTAAGCAACAGAGCGTGAACATATCTCTTTCTTTTAATGCTCACTTGCTGTTCTCACATCCTGTTTGTTTGCTTTCATTTTTGAAGTATTTGTGATTCATTTTTAATCTGCATGCCGTTTCTCCGCATGACTGTATGCAAGGCAGCTTAGAACCCATATAAATTACGGTGTTTTTATATGGCTTTCATTGTGTTTAAATGCATCTTTTCTTTTAAATTTTATTGGGTTGTAGTCAGTGGTGGTCCTACTCAGAGTAGGCACATTGAAGTTAAAGGATACAATGGTACCTCGGTTCTCAAATGTAATCCATTCCGAAAGACGGTTTGAGTTCTGAAACGTTCGAAAACCGAGGCGCAAAGGGCTGTCTGCAAATTCAGTTGAGAAAATTTAAAAAACACGCAGCGGAAGCCATTTGACTTCCGAGGTCCGTTTGAAAATGGAAGCATTTGCTTCTGGGTTTTTGGCGTTCGGGTTCTGAAATGTTCATCAATGGAGACGTTCAAGAACTGAGGTACCACTGTACTATCGACTTAGATCCTTTCATTTCAAGGGGTCTGTTCTGAGTGAAACTTAGTCGGATACAGCCCTGTGGTGGTTGTTTTTAAATACTGCTGTTTTATTTTTGTTTAATGTTCTAACAATATGTTGTTTGCTTTTTAAAACTTAGGGTTTTTTTTAAAAAAGTAAGCAGTTTATAAATGTGTTTCAGTAAATGAATTAACAATGTCCATTAATTTCAATGGGTTTTATGCAGCTATGTTTAACCACAGTTTGCCTCTGCTGTCCATCTGTATGCAGTGCGGTAGGATCACCCAGTCACTCTTGATGCAGACATGCAGCAGAATTACTGCTAGCTGGGATAGCTCAGTCAGTAGAGCGCGAGACTCTTAATCTCAGGGCTGTGGGTTCGAGCCCCACGCTGGGCAAAAGATTCCTGCATTGCAGGGGGTTGGCCTAGATGACTCTTATGGTCCCTTCCAACTTTATGGTTCTATGATTCTGTACTCCTTGGAAGGACTCTTTGCATGAGTCACTGACATGGGAAAGAGCTGTGCTTTGAACAGTGACTTATGCAGAAGCTCTGCAAACACCCTCCTCTGGGAGCCGACGCTTCGTTCTCCTTCCAGTCCAGGTGTGGCCAACAGACCACTCATGAGCATGGAGGTTTCCTGCATTATTTGCATCATTAGCCTTGGGTTGAAAGTATGTTGAAATTTTGGCCTGTTTTTTCTGTGGGGCAGTTATTACAGGTTCTGTGAGTGAAATCCCCAGTTCTTTGCAACATTGTCTTGTAATTACCATGCTCGGACTCAGAAATAAATAGGGCTACTTTATCCAGACGAGCAGCAGCCGCGACGAGGTGGCCGAGTGGGACAGATTGTGAAGCTGAGGCTCCAATACTTTGGCCACCTCTTGAGAAGAGAAGACTCCCTGGAAAAGACCCTGATGTTGGGAAAGATGGAAGGCACAAGGAGAAGGGGACGACAGAGGACGAGATGCTTGGACAGTGTTCTCGAAGCTACCATCATGAGTTTGACCAAACTGCGGGAGGCAGTGGAAGACAGAAGTGCCTGGCGTTCTCTGGTCCATGGGGTCACGAAGAGTCGGACACGACTAAACGACTAAACAACAACACTTTATCCAGCCCACAGTTTTAAGGGCTTTGCAAGGGGGGAGTTCAAAGTTGATTTAAGTAGCTTCAAAAGGGAGGGGAGATTTGAAAGTCTACTCGACAGCTCCCAGAGTCTTTTACTGATAAAAGTTGGCAGTTATTTTCATAGGTTGAGCCTTTTTATCAGAGTAATTTGATAATTAGAGCTCCTACTCACACAGCAGAGACTCAGTGGAGACCTGACCCGGCGCCATCATCTCTCGGAACGCTTCTTTCTCCTGTGCACTATGAAAGCAAATCTTCTGGGGTGTAGGAACAAAGCATGCTTCTGGTTTTAAGGGAAGAGAAGGAAAAGTGTGCATCTCTGCTATTGGAAGCCTCCTGGGAACTTTAGGAGTAGCCAATAAATAACAAAATACATAGCATAGTAGTGTTAGTTTTAAAGAATTCAAAGCAGCTAGGTATAAGATTGCTCTCACCCTGAAAGGGGACTTTATGATTTCATATTAATCTAGGCAGCCAAACAGGATGACGACGACTTCCAAGATTTCCAGGACGCTTCTAAGTCTGGGGGGCTTGATGACACCTTTACAGATTTCCAGGGAGAAGTGTCTGGATCAAGCAAGGCGTGTGCAGCACAGCAGCAGAGCAGGTAGAGGATTTTCAAAACGTACTTTTACTGTAGGGGTTTTTGCTGGCACGTGTGTGTATACTTGTGTGTCAAAAACAAACAAAAATAGCTTTTCACATCTTCCCACTTAGGAGGCATAGAAACAGGACTATGTCCATGCCTCATTCTAAATTGGATCCAGTTACGATTTAGGCCAGTCATGCCCAAGCTTTGCAGGAGAGCCACTGTTTAGTTCTGTTGTAAATGGGGAACGAATATAGCTCAGTGATCATGTGCATTGGGAGGCAAAACGTCCCAGGTTCAATCCCGAGCATCTCCAGGTAAGGCCAGGGGGGGAAACCCATTTGAAACCTTGGAAAGCAGGTATAATTCAGAACCGTGATGACTGGAATCTTGCTTTGCCCCCCACCAGGGAAGGTCTGTGGCTCAGTAGTAGAGCATCTATTTTGCACCGCCAAGTGTCCCAGGGTCAATCTCTAGCATCTCCAATTAGGACTGGGAGACAAACCTGGAGAGCAGCTGCCTGTCAGTGTAGGTGGAGCCATGGTCGGACTTGATATAAGACAGCTCCCTGTTTTCTTCACTGTATCTTGCATTGAAATGAATTGCTGATCTTACTGCCATAAGTAACAGTAATTATGTTTAACACAGTATACCATAAACACGGCAATTACGACTTAGCCATTCTAGCCTTCTTTTTATTGCATATTACTTTTCCTCTTACACTTAGAAGCCGCTACATATAAATATGTAGAATGCATTGCAGCCATTCATCTTTGGCACAGGAAATGTCCTCCCGTGACGGTCTAATTGGGGTGTGAGTCAGCAGATATGTAGCTGTGGAAGGGAGAGGTTGTTTTTCCTGGAAAAGCCTCACCTGCGTCTCTGTCCCGTGTGACTGCACCTCCCCTCTGGAGTGGCGTAATCGTTTGCAGTCTAATATGCTGGTCTAATTGTTTGAAAGACTAATTTTTGGAGGGTGAAGGGGGGGGGAGTCTCCAGCTCTACAGACAGCTGGTGATTAGACTTGCCATACAGCATCCTGCTAGATTCCCGGTGTGAACTTGCATAAGATTTCCATAAATGTTACCTCTTGCTCTCTTTATTTGTGTAGTCCCTCTCTCTTCCCCCTTCTGCAGGCTTCATGGGTCCCCATTAGCATGCATCTGTGAACCGCTCAGCTTGTAGGCCACTGATAAGGAGATTTATTTGAAAGTGTCTTGCTCCCAGTCCATTTTTTTCCAAAAACAAAACAAAACCCCTATATCTGTGAATCCCACAGAAATCCATATTTTCGATTTGGTGGCGTGGATTTGAGGTTAAACAAAAGCATGAGTTGTTTTAATGTCGAGGATGCTGTTCCAAGCTGTCAGCAGGGAGATAAAATATGTGAGTCGTGTGGTGAAGCTAATCCGGGGCGGCTTTGCTTTTTCCCACCACAACAAAACATAGATTTGCATGGGAGCTGCAGCGTTTGGATGCTTAATCAACTAGATCAATGTGTATTTAACTGCTTTTTAGCTGTTTCTATTGAATTTTGTACATTGCCTTCCACCCTCCCTGTTGAACTTACAGTGCCTACAAAAGAGATTTTTTTTTATTCCAGCAGGCATTTTAATTAAAGTCTGATTTTATAGTTTTGATTGATTTTTATCTATCTGTGTTGTGGGTTCTTGTACACCACTTAGAGGTGGTTGTCATTAAGCTGTATATAAATTGTTCAAATAAATAAAGATAAGAGAGGAAATGGTGGATTTATCCAAAATGAGCAGGGGGTGGTGGTGGATGACAGAGGGAACAGGTGTGTGAGAAAAGGATGCAAGAATACAGGTCCTGGGTGGGCCAGAAATCTCCATCCTCTTCCTTTTTGCCTGGATTTTTTTTGTGCCCGTCTAATTGCTCTGCCCTCCCTTTTAAACTCAAACGAATGATTTTCGGCTTAAGATAGGGACTGTCAATTCAGAGCAAAATCTATGTAGGTGGTAAAGGGGTGGGGGAACACCATGTAGCTTGTTACTGATTTTTTTCCTTCCCTCTCTTACCCTAAAAATATCGCCGGGAAATCTTGCGGCATAAATTTCAGCATTGCGTATATATGTGTATGTGTGTGTGTGTGGTTTTCTTCACCCTTGAATGGGGGTAGGGAACCTTTTCCAGCCCAAAGGCCACATTGCCTTCTGGACCAGCTTCCTGGGAGGTCACATGCCAGTGGTAGGCGGGGCCAGAGGCAAAAGTGGGAGGGGCAAAGGATGTAAATATTACAGTAGGCTAGTTGACACCCCCCCACCCGTCTATCCTCCCTCCCTACTGGTAAGAGGCATTATCTCGGTTCAAATGTGAAGCGGGGGGCCAGGGAGAGTTCAGGCCTGGGAGAGTTCTGAGAGCCCGATAGAGAGACCTGGAGAGTCTGAGGTTTCTCCCCCATTGCTGTAGAAGTCCTACCCTGTGCTCTGCCGCAAGTAGAAGTGCCCTCTCAGGCCACCAGAAGCTGTTCTTGCATCAAGATCTCTCCCATCCTTTGACTCCCTTTCCACCCTAATGCAAAGCTTGAGAACGTCTTCTCTGACAACTGAGCTGGTCTCTGCAGGAGCAAGGCCCTTTGTACCCAGCCCTCTCCTCACATTTTCCCCTTCCCTTGCTTTTTTATGCAGCGCCCCTCCGATGCTGATGCCGCTCTCCGGCGTGAAGGTGCCGCCCGCTGTGGATAAGTACGCCGTTTTCAAAGGGATTGCCACCGACAAGGCTGCAGAAAGCACAGCTTCGCTTGGAGGTAAAAAAAAGCAGCTGTCTAACGTATTGGTGCACTCCTCTTTGTTATGACCTTTAATGGGTTGATCACTCGTCTAGGAAGGGTTGTGGTGGTGCCGAGAACACTTCTCCTTTCCCCATGGGTGGCCCAAGACATTTTGGTACCCGAGGCGAACAAAAAAATGTAGCCCCTTGCCCCGGTCCCCACCAGGGAAGGAGGGGTGAGTGGAGATGTACATCAGGAACAAGGGGGGAAGAAAGAGCGACATTGGGGTCTGCTGCGCTTGAGGCAGCCACCTTCCCTTACCTCATGGGTGGGCCGGCCCTGTCTATCCCCATTTACCAGGTTTACCTTACCCTCCTCATGCACCAGATCCAAGCGTGAAGCTGTCGTGTGTGAGGCTAATATGGAGAGAGTGAGATCCATGTAGGCCACCTTGAGCTCCTTAGAGGAGAGGTGGGATATACAGATAACCTTGGTGTAAATCTGTATCCAGTGTGATGTCGTGGTCAAAGTGCTGGTCTAGGACCCAGCAGACGAGGGTTCAGATTCCCACTGGGTGACCTTTGGGCCTCTCAGCTTAGCCTACCTCACAGGGTTGTTGTGAGGATGAAATTGGGGGGGGGGAGCTTTGTACACCGCCTTAAGCTCCTTGGAGGAAAGGTAGGCTATAATTGTAATAAACACTAAGCTAAAGCCCTTGCCCTTGCCATCCTTGATTTCTATGTGCAAGGAATATTGATTGTTGTACGGGGGACACCGGTTTGCACAAAACCTGCACTTGCTGATTGATATGCAAAGATGCAAATGTAGACACGGTGACTAAAATTGAAATAAAAAGAGACGGCGGAAGAAGAATGGAAGAAATTTAAAATCTACCTTAAGGACTACTATAAACTTGATGAATGTTAGAATGTCGAGGTTTTCAGAAAGAAAGGGTTACAGCGATATAAGATTAGACTAAAGGAAAGATTAAGATGAAAGAGGTTGGAAAAATATTTAGAAGTTGCTAAAAAATTATGGACATTGGGATGCAGAAAGGGGGGGTATGGGGGAGTCCCGGGAAAGAGGTTTATGAAAAAATGTTATGAAATTATATGTGTTTGTATGTCTTTTTATGTGTTTGTTTGTTTTAAAAACTTTGTAAAACCAATAAAAAATTTTATAAAAATAAAATAAAATAAAATTGAAATAAAAACGCCATATCGCTTAGCGATGTGATGAAGAACTTAGACTCTGTGCCTGCTGAGTCTTATCCGGGCACTAACTGTTGATGGGTGACTTTAAGGCCCCTCCTGCTCTTCCTCTTTAGAGTTCTTTAAACTAGAGCGGACAGCCTTTTGGAGAGAGGATGGAATAACTGGGAATAAGCCACAACTGAGCACAGTGGGACTCAATTACTTAGGGAGCAGCCTTACATTGAGTCAGAACATTGGCCCGTCTGGCTCAGTATTGTCTGCCCTGGCTGGCAGCAGCTCTCCAGAGTTTCTGACCTGGGTCTTTCCTAGCCTTACCTGGAGAGGCTGAGCATGGAACAGAAGAGCTTTTGCATGCAAAGCAGATTCTCTGCCACTGAAATATGACCCTTCCCTTGAGATTCCTGAGCAGCATAATCCCTGCTTCCAACTGCTCCTACAAAATGCCTAGGCTGCAAGGTAGGATTGGGAAACAAAGGGGGGAGGGAGAGGCATGTTGATCGCCAGGAAAAGTAAAGGAGAAAGCAACTGATTTTTCTCAAGAAGTGCCCAAGAACACATCTCAGAAAGAATTCTTTCTTTAGCGGCTGATCTAAAGACAGTCACGCACAGTCACTTTACGTAATGTGCCAATTTTTAACTTGTGATGATGATGTGTGTGTGTGTCTTTTATTCCAGCCTTAATTTAACTATATTGTGACTGAATTTTCCTTTTTTTTAAAAAAAATAATAATTATACCCACAATAGATTATGGAGACAAGTACAGTGCTTTCCGAGTGCTGGAGCAGCAGCCTGAGAGTAAGCCCTTAGGTAAGTGTGCCAGATTTGCAAACCTTGATATCTTTGCCTTGTTGACTCTGTTCTTCTTCTTCAGGTTGTTTTAAGGGACTCTGTAGGTTTGGCAAAAATCCTACCAACACCAGTCTCAGGGCATTAATACTGTGTGTGTAGACATTTATTTAAACCAGGGTTTCCCAAAGTGGTGAATATTCACTCCCTCTCTTCCCCCCCCCCATCTCTCTCTCTCTCTCTCTCACTCACTCACACACACACACACACACACACATACAGACACACACGGTCAATGGGACCTAGAGGTGCAGAGTTTCACTTTTTAAACTTTTTTTTTACAGTGTCTCAATTCTAACCACCCCTCTTTCACTCCCCCACAAGGATGCAAAGGCATAAAAGGAAGCTGCCTTTAATATTCCTTGACTTTGTCTCATTTACATTCCTAAGAAGTTGGGTTGGGGTCAGTGGCAAGCTCATCAAGGGGGTCAGTGGACTCAGAGATTGGGGGCCACCCTACTTTAAATAATTGAAACAACCTTCGTGCTGCCTCAGTTGTTGGACTGCAACCTCCATCAATCCCAGCTGTTAGGAAGCGAGTGTAAGTTCTGGCTTAAATGCCTGTTAATATGCAGCTGCTTTTCAAAGCTAGGCATTTCTTTCTCCGCTCTTCCAGGCTGTGGGAAAATGCTGCAATGAGCCTTCTTCCTTCTCAGTTTATTGCCATTTTATATAACTGCAGAAAAGTACAGCTTTCTCATAGCTGTTTCCAGGAAAGCTCATTTCCATAAGGTCCCCAAGGGCGGCGTAGTTACATTTTCTGGGAAAGATGCAGTTTCCTGGATCAAAATGGACTAGAGTCCTTTTTTTAAAAGCACCTTTTTCAAAAGACTGGCAAATATGCTATGGCTAATTAACTCAGTGGGCTACAGGCTGCTTCATCAGATGCTGTGTGCATTTCAATAATCTGAGGCCAGGGGAAACGCATTACGAGTCTCAGTTTCTCAATAACTGGACTGTAGCGCAAGCTTTCCATCGTCTCAGTGTAACCAGTGAAAATTGGAAGCAACTGCTTTGGAGACTTGGAATGCCATTAACAGTTTTAAAGCTAAGCAGGACTTCAGCCTTGTCAGCACCGAGACCGGAGACTTCCTAGGGAGCCTCTCCCTGAAGGAAGTACAGAATATTTTATCTGTGAAGCTGCCTGGCATATCACTCTAAAAGTCAACAGTTGCAAAAATGCCTTTATTAAGGTCAGCAACAAAAAAGTCACAAAATCGTGGCAAGCTTTTTGAGATCTCCAGCACCCTTAAATCAGGTTGGAGTGTTGCACCAAGCAAGGGCTTGGCTTGGCCTGAAAAACGTCTGAGCCTGTCCAGTATTTCAGAGAAAGAGAAGTTGGTTTTGAATTGCCCTCTTGTCACTTTTAACCCTTTCACCAGCTTACATTTCTAACGGAAAAGCTTGCAGCCCACCAGTAAGTTGAGTTTTGCTGTACCTTGCCTCGGTTTGGGTTGACGTCAGTTTCACAAAGGTGCTTTTCTCCCCGTCTGGGAAAGCTGGAGTTTGCACCAGGTCCACGTAACAGGAATTCTGTTTGATGTGACCTCAGTACCTTTTCCCTCAGTAGCGGGTGGTGGAGCAGCATTGCTCACCTCCAAACACCCACATCACTGTTGCATCCTGGGAGGTGCAAGGTTGGTGCGGAGCCAATGTACCAGTTGGAGTTCTGGATTGGCTCTGCTGGACTGTTTGCACTGTATCAACCTCACCACTCCCTTGCTCCTCCTCTCCATCCTTGTATGCAGCAGCGTCACAGGAAGTCAGGTGACTGTTGCTACCCCATCTTGCCGACTTTTGCCACAGCTTAAACTGGCCTGAAGCGTTGATTTGCTCTTTCTGTTGACTTACGGCAGCATTTGTGAAACTGACTTAACTGGGTTTTCTGTTTTCGTGGTGACGGTGATTTGAAATATTGTAAAGCAAAACCTCTCTCTCTCTGTGTGAGTAGATATAGATAGAAGTTTTGCATTGCATTACCTTTCACGTAATGTAGACATATTTTAACAGCAGCTTCTGTGTAAATATGTCTTGCTGGTGAATGGGTTAATCAAAATTAAGTGAATTCAATGGGGCCAACTGTGTGGTCTAGCTCTGTGTAAGGGAGCTCTAGTGTCTTAAGAGAGGGGCTGTAGCTCAGTGTCTAGAGCCCCCGCCCTGCAGGCAGAAGGTCCCAGGTTCAATTCCTGGCATCTCCAAATATAGCTGGGAATATCCTCTGCCTGGAACCCAGGAGAACCACTGCCAGTCCGTGTAAGCAGTACTGAGATAGATGTGGCTGTGGTCTGACCTGGTATAAGGCAGCTTCCTGCATTCCTAAGCATCCTGTTCTAAGGTAACAACATGTACACAGGTGATAACTGGAGAAAGTTGAAGTAGGGCAGGGATTTCCAGCGTCATGCTTCCAGGCCGTCTGTTGTGCCCAAGCATGACCAAGAGCGTATGTGAAAAAGGCTTCAGAAAATATCCCTACAAGAATCCAGACTGCACAAGAGACTGTTTGCTCTTCTTGCTCAGTTCTTGTTCGCACAGGTTCAGCCTTTCTGACTTTGAACATGCCCATTCAGACACACTCCCATTTCTTTGGGTGCCACGATTGGATGCTCAGCTTCCTGTTAGCATATAAGTTGTGGAATGGGCAGCTACACACCTAGCAAGCAGCAGACCCCTCTGCTCCACATCAGATAAGCCAAAGTAGCTTCCAGCCTATAACTTGGCTCTGTTTCTCCTTGTTGAACTCCCTCTCCACTCCAAAAAAGCCCTCTGCTCCTGTGGTTACTGCAAAAATACATAGATACCACTGCCTGCTGTCCTTATCTGGAGTGGTATCATCTCCCCCAAACTCCATTTCAGAGATATTTGTGTATCAAGAAACCATCTTCTAATAACTTCCAGAGGGACGTTCATGCTAGTTTGCTGCAGCAAAACCAGCAAGAAGTTCTGTAGGACCTCAGGCAAGCTGATTTACTATGTCTTAAGCTTTTTGTAGATAAGACGTTTTCCAACAACTATCTCCCACTAAGGAACCATCTACTTGCCTTCCTAATTCGTTAACGTGGAGTTAGCTTAAGAAAGGAAGGCTGGCCACCACCAACCTTGGGAACAGGAGACAAGCTGTTTAGAGAAACTGGGTTTTTTTATCTTTTTTACTATTATTTCCCCAAGAGATAGCATTACATCGCCAACGAAGACAGTACAAAACATTGGCTCTAAATAATTAACTCCAAGCAGAATAAAAAACAATTAAGCAATGCTGGTCAAAAGAAGTACCGTTATTGGGGAAACGGCTTTGAGGGGTTGATATTGATCATTTAAAGTTCATGAGGAAAGTGATGGGCTTAGAAATGGTAGCAATGATGGCGCCCCATGAAGTTGCCTGCGGAGGAAATTGATGCATTGAGGCACCCACAGAGGATAACTTAGGGATAGGCAAGTTCGTCCATGTTTGTTTCTCTCAGGTTCTGTTTTTTGCAATCTTAAGTTCAGCTCTCCACGTTTCTGCATGAGTTTGCACTGTGTGTGCTGCGTGTGTTTTCTTTAAGTCCTCATGACGATTCATAGGGATTTTAGTGCAGATTCTAGTATACAGCTTTGCCTAAAATACACATTTTTGCAAAGCGATCTCCCCATATACGATGCATTTTATAAGTTAATTTTCACCAATGTCAGCATTTTTATACACACTTTACCCGACCACTCTTTCACACGTTATTTGGCTGGGTAAGCGCATTGCAAAATTCAGAGCAGTGTGAATTTTGAAAGCTTACCTGCATTTTGAGTCGTGTTGTTTCGGAGAGTCTAAATGAGGTAGATCTGCCTTTAAGTGAAAACTGAATCGGATTTCTCCCCCACCCCGATAAGAGCTGCCCACCTAACTTGTAAAATCAGGGACACTCGGGGAATGGCATCAGGTGATTGATTGATTGATTGATTGATCGATCAATCAATCAATCAATCAATCAATTTGATTCACTATATAATAAATAAATGAAATGCTTAAATTGAATTTGAAGCTTATCTCACTTTGCCACCAGATGGGCTGTTGCTCCTGAATAGCTAGTGCCTTAAGAGCTATGGGTCCGCTACACTGCCAGGGAGAGGGGTGCATTTCTACCTCAAAGAAAATCTAGTTCTTTGACTTGTATAAATTATGCAAACGAAGGCAATTTGCGTCAGTTCTTTCAGCACATAATTACAGTTTTGTAATCTAGACAAGCTGTATTCTTCTTTTATCAAGGCTCATTACAATACTGTTGATGGGCTAATACAATTAAGCATGTATAATCACAGCTCTTTAGTTACGTAGAAAGCATTTGTGCCCACCTATGAAACAGTGATAGCAGCTGATTTTCTTCCCCACCCCAAACAAATTACCCAGACTTCTAGGAAACCCCTTCTCAATAACCAAACGACCACAACACAATTTAGCCGTATCACACTGGCCGCATACCCATGATAAAAATCTCTGTTTAATAAGTTGAGAGATGCGTAGACTTCAGGAACCTGCACAAAGCTGCTTTGCTCTTCACATGTAGATCAAAACAAGCCAGGAAGCTGCAGTTGACCATTATTGCCTGTTACACATCAATGAGGAAACTATGGTTCATGTCTTCCAAACAAGCCAGGATTTGGAAACCAACTTTAAGTCACAGCTTCAAATTATGGTGGTTTAGAAGCCATCGACCATGGTTTCCTGGTCTGGATGTAACAGGAAACTATAGTTAACTGGGGCTCGCTCGTTTGTTTGTTGGTTCATTCATGTGAAGGGAAGAATGAAGTGAGAACAAAACAGCTACACAAAGTGTGTACACACCTTGACTTTCTAAACTGAGAGTTGATCACATGTGAACATGGCCTGCGTGGGACTGTATTTCTTCTAATTACTTTACATTAGGGGTAGCTAACCTGTGACACCCCCCTCTCGGATATTTGTTGGACTCCAGCTAGCTAGCATGACAGTTCAGGGCATCATGTGGGCTACCCATGCATACATCACTTCATTGGTATTTGAGACAGTAGTTTTGCTCAAAATTTCTTTTGGGGCAGGCTAGTTTTTTTGTTATCAGTGTAACCCACTCTGCTCCCCTGTGTGCAGTGGATTTCCACTTGGCAGAGAAGTTCTTTTCAGAAATGGGTGGTCTTTTGGGTGTATTATTCAAAATTGGGGAATAAGTCTGCCTTGCAAAAAAACAGGAAAAACAGATGTGAAAAATTCTTCCTACTGAAAGGCTGTAATGCCTGAATTAAATGCAGACTATACTTCTGTTCATAATTCCAGCATATGAAAGAAAGACCCAAGATAAATTAAATTACCCCCAATACTGGAAATCACAGAATACTTCAGGAATGAAAATATATGTGAAAAGAAGAAAATGTATTGATCAAAGATGTCCCATTGGTTTGAATGGTCATCTTCAGTAGAATTCTAAATCTCCCCTGTTGAAATCTATCGGACTTTAAAATGCTTGATTTTGACTGGCTTGTGCTTGCTGCCTGCCAACACACACACACACACACACACACACACACACACACACACAATTTGCCTTGAGCCCTTGGGAAGAACTGAGATGGAAAGTGAACAAAACAAACAAATTACCCGTAAGCCATTTTGAGCATTTGTGCGAATTAATACATTTATTGCTCAGCTGAGAGAGTCACATATGTCGCTCTCGAGAATCCTACTGACATTTTCCTCCTTTCTCTTGCTCTTCAGGAGACAGCTTTGCAGAGTTCAAGTCTGCCGGAGCAGATGACGGCTTCACGGATTTCAAAACCGCCGACAGCATCTCTCCGCTAGACCCGCCGATGAAAGACAAACCTTTCCCTCCGCCTTTCCCTTCTCTACCTGCACAGTCGAAGCCGCCACCGCCGCAAGGAAAGCCTTCTCTGAACCTGGCAGACCTCGATCTGTTTTCCTTGGCCCCTGCTGGCGAGAACAGACCTCTTCCCTTTCCACCCGCCTACAACTCGCCCCAGCAGCCGTCTTTCCCTGCACCACCACCTCCGGCTCCTGCCGCTCCTGCGACTCTGCCGGCACCCGGCAACAGCTCGATCCAGCCCGACGACTTTGCCGACTTCAATCTCTTTGCGGGGTTGTCGAATTGTACCTTGGCCGCCACTCAGGATGAATTTGCAGACTTCATGGCTTTCAATAACAGCGCCGGCTCTTCACTCAAGCAAGAGGCCAGCCCCATTCCTCCCGCTGGCTCCTTGGCCAACACTCTGAAGAGCGGTCAGAGCTCGGCCCCCGCCTCCACCAAATACGACATCTTCAAACAGCTGTCTCTGGACGGCCCTGGCATAGGCTTTGAAGAACTGAAAGACCACACCCCTTCGTCCGTGAAAAGCGAGGACGACTTTGCCGACTTCCACTCGAACAAGTTTTCCTCCAGTTCCGAGAAATCCCTGGTCGACAAACTGGCAGCTTTCAAGCATGCGAAAGAGGACTCTGCTTCAGTCAAGTCTCTGGACCTCCCGTCCATCGGGGGCAGCAGCGTGGGCAAGGAAGACTCTGAAGATGCGCTCTCTGTCCAGTTTGACATGAAGCTGGCGGACGTGGGAGGAGACCTTAAGCATGTCATGTCTGATAGCTCTTTGGATTTGCCAACCGTTAGTGGTCAGCATCCGCCAGCCGCAGGTGAGGAACTAGTTAGATTGCTCTGGTAACGAAGGCAATGGAAATGTCTAAAAGTATTGCTCCCCAAGCTGAATTTCAGTATTACGTGCCGGTCCTCTGAACTTGTGTTCTTTGGCAAGCTGCTAATCTCTTAACCAAGCAGTATTATACATTTTTCTTTGTTGTCGTCCGACGTAATTTTTCGATTTGGATGGCTTGAGGTGGATCCTGTTCCGTGTAGAATTGCCAATGCCCTCTTAGCAGCCAAGCTTAAACTGGTCAAGGGGGGGGGGACCTCTTGTGTTCATGGTGCCACTCTCTGAGAGCGCCCGAGACAAGACTGCTGCCAACAAGAGGCTGCCTCAATACTCCATAGGTGTTATCTAACTATTTTGCAAGTTAGCCTTTGCACCCTCCCACTGTGCCAAGGGTTGCTCCTCTTTGGAAAGAGACCCATCTGCTCTTGGAGACCTCATTCATCTCTGAAGATCTGTAAGGTTGCAGTGTCAGAGTGAATGTGGCACATCTCTCAAGAAGTTTGGTGTGCATCTCCAAGGCCCACTGCAGACGTAATACCAGTTCCCTCTTATAAGATGGCGAGTCAGCCTCAAACCCTTCCCCAGTCTTTTTTTCAGGGGGTGGGGGTGGCGAACTCCCTCTTGCTGCCTGAACTACATTGAAGCGATACCTTAGCACTGAGGCTCAAGTTATGTGGCATTTCAGTTCAGCTAGGATTTGATACCCACTTGAAGCAGTGGTTACAAGTCCTGATCAAACTGAAGCACAGGTTAACCTTAACCATGGTTAGCAACATTGGTAAGGTACTGCTAAACTATGGCCGCAAGGTGAGGGAGTCGTACCTTTATTATTATTATTATTTTACTCTCAGTTTAAGGCATAACCAGTGTTAGCATCTTCTTCAAGCCCTCTGTCTGTATTGTGAATTTCCGTTCCCAGCCCCTCCACCTGTATTCTGAAATTCTGCCTCATGCAGTCTTTGCACCCTCATAATCTTCGAACAGTATAGCTGCCACGTTGTATTTGCAGAAGTTGCCGGGCATGGGCAACCCCTTGGCAAGGGAAGAATAAAAGGCTAATGCAGAACTCTAATCAGTGCTCAGAACGGGGAGGCCTCTTTGGCCGGGATTGCTGCTTTACGTTCTGTTTTTGTACACGAAGGTCCGTACTTGGGTCCAAAGATGTCTGTGGCTTTTGTAAGGTCAGAATGCTTTCGCCACAACACATTTTCTTCAGGGCAGATCCATGCCATGCATTTAAAGCGCACCCAACACTCATGCAAAGCATATCACCTCCCCAAAGAATCCTGGAACCTGTAGTTCAAGGGCACTAGGAACTGTAGGTCTGTCAGGAGAAACTACAGTCCCCAGGATTCTTTGGGGCAGGGAGGTCATGCCCTTTAAATGTGCTTTAAATGCATAGTGTGGATCTGCCCTTAGTCTGCAAGGGGAGGTTCCCGGTGCTGTGTATCGGCATCAGAATCTATACTTGATGCCCACATTGTGACTTTACGGAGCCTACCTGTCTCTGTGCAAATAATTGACTTTTTGTAAAAATGGGACATGCCACCTTGTGTTGCGAATCTGGATCCACAGGCACGGTGGAAGACACTTCCCCATAGAAATTGTCCCATAACTCTGCATTAAGAATCAGGTGACTGTAACTACCTAGCAAAAGCAAATGACGTGGGCCTCTTCCAGCTAAGCTCCATGGTGTTTAGATGGGAAAGGCCCTTTTGGCTGGTCCACCTCGTAAGGTTCTGACTTTGGCTGCCAAATCGTGGTGGGTGCTCATGTGTTTGCAAGCTTTCCAAAAGCCGAGGGGATCTTGTGTTGAGCGTTTATAGTAGGAATCCTCCCTTTTTCCCCTTTCCTTTTTAGATTTCCTTTATGAAATTAGAGTGAAAGCATAGAAATCCAGTTTGGTTGCAGCTCGTTAAAACGTCACACACGTGCCCTGTTTTTGGTTTGTGCTTTTTTTAAGCCTGTAAAAACAAGAGTGGGAAAACAATGAACTAAGCTTTTTGTGGCCTTTTAAAACAGGAGAGAAATGGCAGTGTTCCGAAACAAAAACAAAAAAGTATTATTCAGCGTTGGTATTATTTGTGGCAGGAAGGCTATTGCTGCAAGCATCACTTATTTTCACATGAACTAAAATTCCCTCCCCCCCACCCCAAGATATTGGGTAGAGCAGAAATTTACCATATTACAATCATTTTTTAAGTGCTGAAGGCAGGGAGGGACTGTTGGTGGCTTTAGCTATGGAGAATTCCTCTAACAGGGTGCAAAATATCAGGAAATAATTCTTCTTGGTGAAGAATGAAAACATTTTTTGTATGTTAAAATGCATGGGCATAAGGCCTGTTGGGTCGCCCAGTTCCCTGGCACCTACAAAATGTGTGTTCTTGGAAGTTTTTACTTTGGGTTTTTCCAAAAGCACTTTTTTCCTACTATTTTTCTAATCTTATCGTGTCAGTATCTTTATATGTGGCTCGTTTCCCAGAGATGAGTTTGGTGTCCGTAGCAATTCAGTGATAGACACTTGCCGTTTGATTTGTGTTGAGAGATGGATCTTGGGTCCAAACGCTGGGTTAAGCAGATCATGTTCTTTGATGCAAAGTGTGTTAAACTTTTTAAGTGTTGATAATCAGGAGGCTGACAGGGTGTTTTTGTTGGTTTGGCTTTGCTTTGTCTTTTCCAAGACTACTTTCTAGTGCCAACTCCAATGTATTCCTCAAAGGGGCCGGTTCAGTCCTAATGCTTCCGATGCCCTAACCTCAGTCATGGCTCAGCAATGGATCACAGAGACTCCCTTCTGGCACTTGAGTTCCCACCATTCATAACTATGGTTCACTCTTACAGCTGCATCAAAGCTAACGATCCTTGCTGCCACTTAGAGTTGACGGCTAATCTCAGTTGGGAGTCAACCCATTGAGAGCTGCACAGCCCTTTTGCTCCTTCCTTTATGCAAGTGGAGAGATGAGCCGGGAACCTGCTGGCTTCCCCTTTATTTCCAGACTGAGAAATTATGGTTAATGGATGACACCCAGTGTGGGTTATTTCCAGAGTAAAGCTATTTAAAATCATGTCTGTTCATTTCAGCGGGTCTGCTCTCAGGTCTGACTTGGCTGTTTCACCCAAAGGCTTCCAGGCAACTTAGGATATGGAGCCTTGATTTGAAATTAGTTTCGGAATCCTGGCTTGTTTGGGAGCCCTCGACCAGAGTTTCCTGGTTTGTGTGTAACAAGAAACTGTGGTTAAGTGCAGCTGCGTGGCTTGTATCTTCACTTGGGATAAGGGAAGGGTGAAACGCGCAAAATGGCTGCATTCAGCTGTACGGCCAGAGGGTGATCCCTTAAACATAGTAAAACGGCAGGAAGTATTACATCTGCTCTGGCCCAGACACTTTTTATTATTATTATTTGGTCCTTGTCTGAAGTCTCTTAGATCATTCTCTCAATTCTTGTTTGTTAAATCAACTTTTTTTGTGCTCTGGCGTTTCCATATGCGTGTGTATATATGTTCTGAAGCATTTCAAGCTCTGAATTGATAATGTTCAAGTGTCTATATAACTTTATTTGAAGTTTACATACTTTAAGTAGACTTTTGATTCCTGTTGGTCTGTAAACTGAAATGTCAGAAAGGGACAGTATCCCTTTTATATATTTATTCCTTGATTTAGGAGAAGTGGCTGGTCAGCCGTTGGGCGCTTAACTTTGTGTTGTCTCCAGAAGGGGCCCCTCCACAAGAGAGGTTCCTGTCAAAAAAGTGAGCATGTATGTAGAACTGAATTTATCTGAATGTTTCAGTTTTGGCACAGCAAAGAGAAGGACCTAGGAATTTAGAGGCAGTGATGAGTTATAGTGACAAGAAGGGATGAATGTTAGGCCAGTTGTGTGGGGGTGGGGTGGGGAGATGTCAGAATCTGTCCCCTTTCAGCCAAATTGCCTTAACTTCTCTAGGTTGGGGTGAAGCAGAGAGACTTCTTTTCCAAATTCTTTCAAGGGGATACTGTCTCTTTAAACTTTGCTATATGATTCCGTGTGCAGAAGGCAGCCAATATGAAAAATGTGGCTAGATTTCAAATGGGGGGGGGTGGGTTAACCTCTGACAAACTTTGAACTTTCTAAGCCCTTGCTGCATGTTAATTTCAACCAGGCTACTGCTGCTGCTGCTTTCCTTGCCAAATTTTAACCCTTTGCCCCCCTCCAATGCTCTTGTCAATTTGAATTGTTTGGTGTTGGGGTCTTTTTCTTTCCCAATCCTTCCCTGTCTTTGAATAATGCAGCCAGGGCAAATACCCTCACCTGCAAATTTAATGGAAGATTGCATAATTTCTTGAACCTGCAGGCCGATAGTCCTTCTTCCCTACCCCCACCACCACGCCTTGGTGCTTATTGGGGGTAGGGGAGAGGAAACTTCATAAATTGAAATTGGGCCAGAGATCCCCCACTTTTTGCTGTCAGTTTTCCTCCCCCTCTGATACCTTTATTTGAACTCGACATTTCCTTGTGTGAATGTGCCTTTTCGAATCTGCTTAGATATCTCTCTCTTCTGCAAAAAGACTGACCTGCATGCTTTGATTCTGATGACTGCCCTTTCGAGCTCCTGTATAGCATTCTCTTTTGCGATCTGTAAGTCCTGCTGTGTTAAATAAATATTTATCTTGGCATATTTTGAAAGTCTGAGCATGTGTGGTTTTTCTTCCCCCTCCCCACTTTTTTAAAGAGTCCAGAAATGCATCTGGTTGCCATCAGCAAAAAAAAATTTAAAAAATTAAGCTCTTAAAGGTTTAAAGCAATCGTATCCCCTTCCACTTAAAACGTCTCTCTCTCTCTCTCTCTTAACATCTTCCAGAGGGGTAGCTGCATTAGTCTGTTGCTGCAAGAACAACAGAGTTATTACAACATAAGCTTTTGGGGACTAGACTGCACTTCATGAGATATGTGAAGTGAATTTATCGGTTTTCTGAGATAGCAATTATTATGTCATTCTTGCTGGCCATTCACAGAAGAATTGTCGGTAACACAGACATCCTGACATTGGAAGCCAGTTAACACACATAGTGCGACAAACATGCATTGTTCTCAACCGGTCCCCAAGCGATAGCATTAAACCTCTTGACAAATGGTTATGCAGCTGTTTCTCCTCTTTTTAGTGACTGTCAGGGCAGGGAGAGGAGAGGTGGTGGCGGCCAAAGCCAGCCAGCCAGTCAAAGCAAGTACGCAAAGATGGACAAGAGCTCTGTTTGTGGCTGAGGGACACGTTGCTCAGGCTCAAGAGCTTGGGCACAGTTTCTAGGGCATTATAGGGCCAAGGATGACAATTCATGAAGGGTGATAGCTGTGTCCTCCCTCCCTTCTTAGACGCACAAGCCCTGCTGGATCTGCC
Source organism: Podarcis liolepis (assembly GCF_965112155.1). Classification (NCBI taxonomy): domain Eukaryota; kingdom Metazoa; phylum Chordata; class Lepidosauria; order Squamata; family Lacertidae; genus Podarcis; species Podarcis liolepis. Next base: position 38,239,908 of record NC_139567.1, read on the forward strand.
CTGAACCTCCGGACAGTCATCTTCCTTGGATATCTGCAAGTCGTAATGTTACGAGAGAGGGAGGAAAACTTTTCTCTGTCCACTTTCTCTCTGCCATGCATATTTCTGCCATGCCACCTCTTGCTTGCCTTTTCGCTGTAAACGGGAGGAGTTGCACCATCCAGCCTTCCTCCACAAAACTATTGGGTTGCTGAAGCAAGGCATTCTATCCCACTTGCCTCCCTGTCCCAACTCCATTTTCTCCCTTCCTTTCCAACTGGCACTCTGTGTTCTTTGGGTTCTGAGCATGTTTAGTCCTCACTGGTGTATATATATATTTTTGGAGGGCTTTTGTGCCCCCTTAGGGTCTGTTTTCAAGATGTTGTCTTCCTCCTGCAAACCTCAGAGTTCTCCCATATCATACTTCTCTGTGGCCCACTTCAGCTCCCGTTCTTCTGAAGCTCCAGTGTTCGCTACTAGAGATAACATACTTCCCCTGCCCCCCAGCCAACTAGAGAGGGGGTTCCCATGAACGTACAGTGGTACCTCGGGTTACATACGCTTCAGGTTCAGACTCCGCTAACCCAGAAATAGTACCTTGGGTTAAGAACTTTGCTTCAGGATGAGAACAGAAATCGTGCGGCAGCAGCGGGAGGCCCCATTAGCTAAAGTGGTGCTTCAGGTTAAGAACAGTTTCAGGTTAAGAACGGACCTCCGGAATGAATTAAGTACGTAACCAGAGGTATCACTGTAATAATCTGCAGATGAAGGCTTCTTTCCAGGTATGGGGGAACATAAAAAAGGCTGCCTTACATCTAGTCTGACAGTTGGCTCCTCTAGCTTTTAGTATTGTTGACACTGACTCACAGCAGCTTTCCAGATCTTCCAGTAGGGGCCATTCCTAGCCCTACCTGGAGATGCCGAGGCTTGAACCTGGGACCTTGTGCATGCCGGGCAGTAGACACGGCGACTGTGTACACACTGCATGTCTAAAGTCCGTGACTTCCCCCAAAGAATCCTGGGAACTGAAGTTTGTTGAATCGTAGCTCTGCGCAAGGTGAACTACAGTTCCCATGATCCTTGCCGGGAAAGCCATGTACTTTGAACATCTAGTACGTGAACACAGCCTGTGAGTAACGATGAGATGTTACATAATCCACATCAAAAGCGAAACAGCCTGCACTGAAGAATGTAAGGTTTGCAGGCAGTTGTGCTTCACGGTTTCTTCCCCTGTCTGTGTTGCCCCATACATCTTGGCCTGCTTGAATCCTTGTCCAATGTGGCAGCGCTTTAACGGAGTTATTGCAGCTGTCCCACATGTTTTAACAGCAGGTTTGCCATGTTAGCAAAGTAACCATGGACTCTTAAATATGCCTGCAGTAGTTAGAGGCAGCCAGCTGGGACTTGAAAGCAACCAGTCACAATGGCTTTGTCCTGCCACCACTGTTGGAGGCAGTATGCCCCTGAATGCCAGTTTGCAGGGAACTGCAAGTCGCTGTTGTGCTCAATTCCTGCTTGCGGGCTTCCCGCCAGCATCTAGTTGGCCACAATGAGAACAGGAAGCCCTTCGCTTCCTCGTGGGCCCTTAGCCATGATGTCTACATTTTATATCCAGACGCCAGGTATCGCAGGTGGGATGAGTTCTGCCATGCTCAGGTCCTGCTTTGTGGTTTCCCATTGAGGCATCTGGTTGACTTCTATGAGAGCAGGATGCTGGGCCTCTGATCTGATCCAACAGGTGTGCTCTTATTTCCTTACAGCATTTGCTCCATTGACTAGGGTCGGAAAAGACTCTCATGGATCAGCAGGTAGGGCATTCCATGCATATTTTGTGGCTGTACCTGTGATCAGGCCTTAAGGCAGCCTGGTGCAGTTTCCAGAGGGGGGGAAGATTTGAGGGCGATGACTGGATTATCCGCAAGGCCAACACACCAAAGAACTGAGTGGAGATGAGCTTTGCCAGGCGCGCTCAAGGAATTGTGGGGGAAGCTGGTAAAAGGGGCAGCTTTAAAAAGGGCCGCTTAACGTTTCATTTAAAGTGGTTTAGTACCCCAAAGGAATCCAAGATGGCTAAGAATTTAAGAAAAAAACCATGCCTAACAACACCCATGTTATTTGTTTCACGAGATTTATGCACCACTCCATTGTAAGAAAGCTTCAGAGAGGTTCACAAGAATAAAGCAACGGAATTGTCAGTAAAAAGAGTTGAAAACCATTATTTAAAATCTTCAGAGAATGCTAATATCAATGATTAAAAACAGATTAAAACATGTCAACACTCTACATATCTGGGTAAAGGTAAAGGGACCCCTGACCATTAGGTCCAGTCATGACCGACTCTGGGATTGCTGTGCTCATCTTGCTTTATTGGCCGAGGGAGCCAGCGTACAGCTTCCGGGTCATGTGGCCAGCATGATTAAGCCGCTTCTGGCGAACCAGAGCAGCGCACGGAAACGCCGTTTACCTTCCCGCCGGAGCAGTACCTATTTATCTACTTGCACTTTGACGTGCTTTCGAACTGCTAGGTTGGCAGGAGCAGGGACCGAGCAACAGGAGCTCACCCCATTGCGGGGATTCGAACCGCTGACCTTCTGATAAGCAAGTCCTAGGCTCTGTGGTTTAACCCACAGCGCCACCCGTGTCCCTTACATATCTGGGTAGTCTTGCCTAAACAGAAACATTTTCAGCAAGAGTACTGAAAAGAGTACAGCAAAGTGGCCTGCCTGATATCACTAGGCAGGGGAGCTCCAAAGTGAGGGTGCTGCCACACTATCAGGCATCCTTTCAACAAGGGCAATGACCAGCCCATTGAAAGCCACCAGGTTTTTGCTGGCCTCCTGAAACGGTAAAGTGGCCTTAGCATCTGGGTCCTGCCAGATGTTTTGGACTACGACTGCCTAGGAATGGTGGGAGTTGTAGTCCCAAACATCCAGGTTGCGGAAGGTTGCAGTATAGAGATGGCCTGGTGAACCTCAGTTGGCAGAGCATTCCACAGGGTAGGTCCCGCTACAGAAACGAACCGTAGTTTGTGCCAGCTTCAGCCGCACACTAACCAGGTGAGTGTTGATGCCTTTGGGGATGTGTTCCAGGTATGTTGGTAGAAGCTTTATTCCCATCTACCACCCACTCCAGGTTTATAAGGCAGGGAAGCTCCTGTGAGCACTGCTCGTGTTTCAGCCCCATTGCCAGAAATCCAGAATGAAACTTAAGTTTTAATGCAACATGAGCCTGCCAAGAGGTAGCGATGGCTTTATAGGGGAGAAGAGACTATCAATCGCGTCTAGTCCTGAGGGCTGTAGACTGCTTCTGGTATCAGAGAAAGTTTGTTTTAAAAGAAAACCCACACCTAGCATTTTGGCATCCGCAGGGTTGGGTTGTGGCTTTTCAGGAATGAGTCAAACATGTAAAGCAGAGGTGAGGAACATGTGGCCTTCAAGATATTGCTGCACTCAGCATCCCTGGTCTGCTCACCAGGTTGACTTGGAGTCCAGCAACATCTGGGAGGGATCACACGTTCCCCATCCCCACCATAAACCTCTGCCCAGTCTTGTCTACTCTGACGGGCAGTGGGCCTCCAAAGTCTTGGGGCAGAGAAGCGTCCTTCCCAGGCTCTCCTGCCTTGGGATGTGGAAGCTGTGGTCCCGCAGATGCTGCTGAAACCCCAGCTCCCATCAACCCAGACTGGTCATGCTGTGGAAGGGCTGGTGTTCGTTGGAACTGGTGGGGCACACAGCAGGGAGCCCCAAATAGGTGAAGCCAGAGCCAGTGGGAGACAGGGCTAACTAATTCCAGTTTTGCCTCCACCCTCCTCCTCCCTGCTGAGTTGTACAAGGGTGGGCACTGAGGCTAAAGAGGAGGAATCTAATGGGCACTGCGACACCGTGAACCAGCTGTATTTAAGAAGGAAGGCAGGTGAGGCCTGGCTGGAGGCAGACCGAGCTACGTGGAGCAATGCCCCATTTGCCTTAATGTACCAGCCTTCGCTGGTGTCCAGCAGCAACTGGAAGGCCACAGTGTCTCTCATTCCCAAAGCAAAATAAGAACAGCCTAGTGCTGTGTTGAAACGCAGTGGTTAGGAAAGCCTCCTAGAAAGGGTATGTCTTAGCTGTCTGCTGAAGGACAGGTAAAGATGGAGTCGGGCCAGCTTCCCTTGTTCTGTAGCTGTGGATTTACAAGAACAACAATCTTTGAGCCCTGATCTTTGAGCTCAGACACTGTACTTATGACTGCAGAGGATCATAGAGGTCAGTAGGTACAGATGGGAGCTGCCAGTTTTTGAGATACTCTGGTGTTCTCCAAAATGGCACCATCTTTGGATTTGACTTGTGTCACTGTTTGCTGAAAACACTGGTCACTAGTGCTCTAATGGTTGGGTCTCCTCCTCCTCTTTTTCTCTGTCTCTCCCTTTCTAGATCTCGATGACTTGAAAGGGGCCACCTTTGGAAGCTTCAGCAACGGCTCCACTCTGAGTGGCTTCCCAAGCTATGATTGGTCTGACAAAGACGACGCCTACCAAAGCAGGAAGTCCCTCCCCTTCCCCTTTCCTCCAGGAAGTGGCTCCTCCTTAGCCACCTCCATCCTCCAGAAGAAAGAGACTCTGTTTGGCAGCTCGGAGAACATCACCTTGACCACTGTTTCCAAAGTCACCACCTTTGCAAGTGAGGATGCTCTCCATGACGTGAAGTTCTCACCTTTTGCTAACTTCAAAGAACCTGACCCTCAGTCTGCGGACCTGAGTGACGATGGCGCTGAAGGCTTTGGGGAGTTTGCAAGGCCTTTGGCAGAGACATCTGGAAGCCCAGCTGTAGGCACGCCCCAAGAGGCTGACTCGGCTGGCCTCTCCGTAGAAGCAGCCAAAGAAGGCACAGACGACTTTGGAGAGTTTCAGAGCGAGAAGCCCAAAATCAGCAAATTTGACTTCTTACTGGCAACTTCCCAAGGGAAGGTGAAATCGAGTGAAGAAATGATCAAGAGTGAGCTTGCAACGTTCGACCTCTCTGTTCAAGGTGAGTGCCTACATTGGCCTCCAGTTGTTCTGGACTACAGCTCCCATCAGCCCCAGCCAGAGAAGGGGCCTTGCTCCCTGCTAGAGCATCTGCTTTGCATGCGGAACATCCTGGAGAAGCAAGATGCAGAACTACATAAGCCTTTGCTCTGATTCAGCAGAGCTGCTTTTTAGGAAAGTATTTGCAAACTACATTTGGCCTCTGATCTTCCTAGCCTGCATAGTATCAAGCAATTCTTTAACACTTTAGGGCGAGTAACTTGCTATTATTTTTAATTGAAGTTTTGATTTTCACGGATCTGTGTTCTGCCTCTCAGTGCAACATTCATATTGACCTGGTTTGCACAGAACACAAAGCCATGGTTCGTTTAACAAACCATAACTCAATCTTGAGTTGTCCCACAGATGAGCCAACAAACCATGTCTTCTTTCTCCAAAGTTTGGTTTATTTTCTAGCTGCTATCGCTCTTGCCTCATGTCTTTGTACCTTGGTTAGCATCTGGGGAGGGGCGGTCAAACAAAGCATGGTTAAGGAAGGGTGCTGGCTTCACATATAACACCAAACCATATTTAAAACAAACCAAACTTTGTAACACAGCAGCAAACCATGGCTTCAGGTCACGATTTTTTGGCAGTAAACAAACCATAGTAAAGCCACTGGGCAGGGTTCTCACATAATGCTAAGCCATGGTTTAATAAAACATAGTTGAACAAACTATTGCTTAGTGTTACGTCTGAACGTACGTGTGAACGTAACACTCTTCTTTTTCATAGAATAATAAAATTGTAAAGTTAGAAGGGTTATCTAGTCCAACCCCCAGTAATGCAGGAATCTCAGCTAAATCATATGTGACAGATAGCCGGTTAACCTCTGCTTAAAAGCCTCCAAGGATGAGAGTCCACCACCTCTTTTGGGAGTCTGTTCCACTGTCAGACAGCTCTTACTGTCAAAAAGTTCTTTTGAGGTTCTTATTCTTAAGGCTCTGTTCAGAACTGGGGCATACGCACAACCCTGACTTTCATGTGTTGTGTTTCTTTCCAGGATCTCACAAACGGAGCCTGAGTTTGGGCGACAGAGAGATCAGCCGCTCCTCACCTTTGCCACCTCCGGAGCAGCCGTTTCGAGATCGGTCAAATACCCTCAGTGAGAAGCCAGCCCTGCCCGTCATCCGAGACAAGTACAAAGATCTCACGGGGGAAGTGGAGGTAAGGAGAGATTGTCAGAGAGGAATTCCGGGAGGCCTATCCTCTTTTAGGGACCTGGGTGGCACTGTGGGTTAAACCACAGAGCCTAGGGCTTGCCGATCAGAAGGTCGGCGGTTCAAATCCGTTGACGGGGTGAACTCCCGTTTCTCGGTCCCTGCTCCTGCCAACATAGCAGTTCGAAAGCACCTCAAAGCACAAGTAGATAAATAGGTACCACTCCAGCGGGAAGGTAAACGGTGTTTCAGTGCACTGCTCTGGTTTGCCAGAAGCGGCTTAGTCATGCTGGCCACATGACCAGGAAGCTGTACGCCGGCTCCCTCGGCCTATAGAGCGAGATGAGCACCGCAACCCCAGAGTCGGTCATGACTGGGCCTAATGGTCAGGGGTCCCTTTACCTTTACCTTTACCTTATCCTCTTTTAACAGCTGAACATACGTGTAGGAATCACAGAATAGAATTTCCTGGACGTTACCACTAGAGACTGCAGGTGTGGTACGTTCTCAGACATTATAAACAAAACTTTTTGCTTGTGGGGAAAAAAGATAATTACATTCTCCTCTTCCTGAGTTTTCTATACTAAGGGAGTTGTGTTTTAATAGAGAGGGAGCATATTGGAGTTGAGAGTTCCCCTTCTTGCTGTGCAAAGTGGTAGAATCCCAGAAAGGACTATGCCACAATATTGCTGAACGTGTAGAATCATAGAATTCTAGAGTTGGAAGGTACCCCCCTGAGGGCTGTCTAGTCCAGCCCCCTGCAATGTTATTTGGTGCCGGTGTTCGGATAGTGCTGCTTTGGAGCTTTTGATCCCTGCCATCCTGGTTAGAAACATAGGAACATAGGAAACTGCCTTATGCTGAGTCAGACCATTGGGTCCATCTAGATCAATACTGTCTGCACTGACTGGCAGCGGCTTTCCAGGGTTTCAGGCAAGGGGACCTTCCCACCCCTACCTGGAGATGCCAAGGATTGAACCTATGACCTTCTGCATGCAAAGCAAGGGCTGTACCACTGAGCTATGGTCCTTCCCCAAAGGATACTCTCCCCATCTTTCTATGTCCTCCAACCAGTGTGGGCTTGGGTATATTACACTGATGGACCACTTCCCACTCTCCACATGAAAAACCACCTGCATCTTTCTGGGAGCTTTCCTTGCTTTTTGCTACCTCTGTGTAGCAGGGGAGGGAAATCACTTATAAGGCAGTCATTACTAGTTCTGATTTATTTGTTTATTTTTGAAACCTGTGGAATTCTGCTTCTTCTTTTCCACCCAGGAAAGTGAGAGATATGCCTATGAATGGCAGAGATGTTTAGAAAGTGCTCTCCAGGTAAGTACGTCAAAATAACATCCTTCTCCTTTGTATACCTCATGTGGGATGGTCACAGGTTTTGATACTGTGTGCATGCACCAGCTCCTATGCATAAATGCACAGATAGAAAAGAGTTACTATCATTTAATTAGAAATACAGTACAGTGGTACCTCGGAAGTCAAACGGAGTCCGTTCCAGAAGTCCGTTCGACTTCCAAAACATTCGGAAACCAAGGCGTGGCTTCCGATTAGCTGCAGGAAGCTCCTACAGCCAATCGGAAGCTGCGGAAGCTGCAACGGATGTTAGGGTTCCAAAGAACGTTTGCAAACCAGAACACTCACTTCCTGGTTTGTGACATTCAGGAGCCAAAATGCTCGCCTGTCAAGGTGTTTGACTTCCAAGGTACGACTGTACATCTCACCCCAGTGGGAAACCACCGTCTGCTGGGGTGGAGAGGAATAATTTATGTGTGAAATTGGATGGAGGATTAAATCTATAGATTAAAATTTAAACCACCTATCTCACATGTGTGGGAGAAATGCAAAAATAAGCAGGCTTTCTAGCAGAGGAAAAACACTTGGATGTTTTGCAGCTTTCTGAAGCGTAGGAATAAAGCAGTTATACCGTTTTTTTATCCCTTTTTATTTGTGGTCTTCAGACCGCCTTCCTTTTCACCCCCATTGCAGAGAATGAAGCACCTGTCTTTTAGCAAGATAAACAAAAAGGTTTACTTACATTTCAATGCAGGCAGAAAATACAGCAAAGTAGTTTGCAGGAAAATATTTCTAATATTACAGCAGAATAAAAATTGGTGGTCTCAAAATAGGGTGCCTGTGTCTGGAACCTCCAGAGACACATTTGTTTGTCTTGGAAGCAAGGTGAATGGAAACAGTCTCCTCAGAGGTGGAAGGAACTGTAAGGGGTTATATCCATTGTCACAGAATTCCTGCCCAGAGGAGGCACCAGAAGTGGCCACACAGAGAGAGGGTTCTGTCTAGGAAGTTTAAGGACTCTCTGTGTACTAACCCTGTTCTTGTCTAACAAAACATGCATTTGTGATTGGGCTGCAAACCTCTGGGTGGGGCCAGAGGCAACAGTGGGCGGAGCAACAAATGCAAATTTTTGCCTTTGTACAGTAGGCTAGTTTCTACACCCATTCCACACATCCCTCTTTCCTCCACCAACCAGACAAGCAAGAGGCATTGTCAGAGTTCAGGGACGCACTCCAGCCAGGCAAAACCACCTGGGTTGGGAAGCAGGGCTGCTGCAGGGGGTGGTCTGGGGAGGTTTCCAAGGGCCAGACGGCGAGACCTCCAGGGCCACATGCAACCTGAGGTTCCTCTTCTCTGGCATAATGTGAATGCACGTGATGTGGCAGATATTTTGGAGATAAGCAGGTCTGGGCTGGAGGCTCCCTGGGGATGCTGTGAACACTGTCCTGAGTTCAGCAGAATAAACAAACGTCTCTTGTGTGTTAGGTCATCAAGAAGGCAAACGACACCCTGAACGGAATCAGCAGCTCCTCCGTCTGCACCGAAGTGATCCACTCTGCGCAAGGCATGGAGTACTTATTAGGTATGGATTTTACCGCATCTCGTGAAGATGGGGAATTAAAACAGGGAGCAAAGACACCCAACAGATCTGCATAAGCAAAAAACAGAATTTTTGCTTAATGGTTGCCATCAATTTGATTTTAATTAATTTTTATAATGAAATGTTTTTAGAATGTTGCATTATTTGATTGTTGTTAGCCGCCCTGAGCCCGGCTTCGGCTGGGGAGGGCGGGATATAAATAAAATTTATTATTATTATTGTTGTTGTTGTTGTTGTTGCTTAGGATGTGCCTCCTTTTCCCACTTCCTGAAACCTCTTTTTTTTTTTTCTCCTTACCTCCATCTACCCTCTAGATTTCTCTGTGGTTGATGCGCTGTGTGAGTCTCTGATGCTCTTGTTTTATTTATTTATTAAAAAAAAGTTTATAGACATCTATTTCACCAACAGAAATCAAAGTGGTTTGCAACTAAGTTACATAAAAGCATACAAGGGTGTGTGGCCCGGGGAGAATTCTGAGGGCCAGAGATAGAAGCCTGGAGGGCCACATTCATTTTGGTTCCTCACCCCTGCCATCTGAGAGTTGGCATGCCTCCTGTGACCCCTCCACCCTCACCTTTGGTCTCTCAACAGGGGTCGTCGAGGTTTATAGAGTCACAAAACGGGTAGAGCTGGGCATCAAAGCCACAGCCGTCTGTAGCGAGAAGCTCCAGCTACTACTGAAGGACATTGACAAAGTGTGGAACAACCTGATCAGTTTCATGTCGCTTGCTGCTTTAACGGTAAGGCCTTTTGTGTGGTACGTCTCTTGTGGTGGGTCGAGTTAGACATATTTTGCTCTACTCCCAGTGTTCAGACTCTGAGTGCCGTTGGAGATACGGATCGTTTAGATGTGCTTAATGCTTTTAGATTGCTGTAAATAATCTTTTGTTTCTTAATGGCTGTTTTATTTCTTAATTGTTTGCTGTGCTGAGCTGCTTTGGTTGAAAACATGAGACAGAAATTTAATAATGATGGCGATGGTGATACAGCCAAGGCTAGATGGACAAATAGTAGACTGTGTTTCTGTGAACCAAGATAGCATGGAAGATAGAAGGTAGAAAACAGATTAGAACAGGGGTCAGCAAACACTTTCAGCAGGGGGCCGGTCCACTGTCCCTCAGACCTTGTGGGAGGCTGGACTATATTTTTGGGGGGGGAAATGATGCAAGAGCCCCACGAGCCCCAGTGGCTGCTTACCTGTGTCTTGGGAGTGGCAGGGGCTGGCGGTGGTGGCAGCAGTGGGACAATGAGCAGCACGTGAAAGGGCTCCGGAGAGGGGCTGCTTAAATTGGTGGCCGCTCGAGCGCTGCTGCTGCTGGCACCAACAAAGCCCAGCTCCCTTCCTCCTCTAGGCAGGGCGGAGAGAAGCCAGGAGGAGGGAGGGAGGAGGTGCCACCGCCACCATGTGAGGGAGAGGGAGGGAGGGGGAAAGAATGCGCGCACTGGCGATCCACACGGCGATTCCTAGACCGTCTGCGGGCCGGATCCAGAAGGCAATTGGACTTGATCTGACCTGTGGACTACTCATGGATTAGAAGGTAGAAGGCAGCTTAGAATAAGTTGGAAGCTAGAAGAGAGCATGGAAGATAACTTAGAACAAGAGGACTGAAGGCAGAAGATAGCTTCTTATGAACAATATACTGATTCCTACCTCTGTTGTTCCTCCTACAGCCTGACGAAAACTCACTCGATTTTTCCTCCTGTATGCTTCGCCCGGGAATCAAAAACGCCCAAGAACTGGCTTGTGGGGTGTGCCTCTTGAATGTAAATTCTCGAAGCAAAGTAAGTAGAGGCTGTGTCGTCGTTGTCGTTTTTTTACATCTCCCCACCTATCTCAACCCCTGTTTGCATTTGCTGCCTTCCACCCTTGCATTTGCTCCACTAATTTTAACAAGCGCACGGAGCATCCAGCGACCTCATCGCAAGTAGCTTTTGTAGAAAGCCGCATCGCGGGCAGAGCTGAGTTCCTTCCGAAACACCCTCTGCCGCCCGTCCGAATGCATGTTGTTGCTGCTGCTGCTACTTCCAGCTTGGGTGGAGACCCCAGGCAGCCTTAGTGGAGCCCGCAGAGTTGGGAAGTAAGCGATACGAGTCCCTGGGCCTGTGTGGATCCACCCAGCAAGGCAACACAGTCTTCCTCAAATACAAGTGTAGTCGCCTGCCAGATATGAGACTCAAACTCTTGTTAGCCCCAGCTGGCATGGCCAGCAGCCAGGAAGGATGAGAACTGCAGCTGAGCAACGTCCAGAGAATCTCAAGTTACCCGTCTTTGTTTCATAGGGCAAGAGTCAACAATGTGATGCCCTCCAGTGATGGGCATTGCAGTCTGACAGTACCTGTTGGGTCGCAGGTGTTCCCGATTACTTGTAACTTATTTCCTAGGCAACTGGAGGGTTGACTCTGGAGTCAGGAGTCCCCTGCAGCTGGCTTGGAGCCTCTATCTTCTTTCTTCATAAGAGACAAGCCCCACAGCCTTCAGAAACTCAGATTGTCAGTGGGATATATTGGAGCAGCTCTAAAACCCCCGCTGTGTGGAGCGGGATGGGGACTCTTAAAACAGGAGCGAGTTTGGTTGGCAGCCAGCTCCCCTCTTTTGGCGATTATGTTTTGACCCTTTTCTGGTTTCGACGTTGTTTTCAGAAAGAAGAGAAGCCTCCGGAGGAACCTCCTAGAGAAGTACGGACCTGTGAAAGCTATATATATATATTTCCTTTTAATGTTTGCCCTAAGCAAGGTGGTAGCGGGGACCGTTGCCACCCTCCTCCGTTTGTCTCCAGTTAACAATTTCTGTGCCTCTCCCTCTCTCTAACCTCTCAATTTTAATCAACTAACTCGCACTCGAGTCCATTCCCCTAAAGGGCCTGGTTCAAACTGAATGCTTAGTGCAAGCCTGCAAGCCTGTGGGCCTTCCAGAAAGGAGACAAGTAGCTGCTTTGTTCCGTCCTCTGGTCCTGCTGCTGCCTGCTAAACCATGGTTTGGCCAAGCGTGTCATCTGAACCCAGTTTCATGGCTTGTCTCACTCTAGACAAACCACAAACTCTGATCAAAGTTAGTTCTATACTTCACCACTCGTGAGGGGATGAACGGCAAGCCGGGGTCCAGATGATGTGCTGAGCCTAAAGCTGGGACAGAGGAGGATCGAAGAAGGGACACTCTCCTCTCGGGGAGCCTGCATTCTTGCACATTCCCACTAATCCATGGTTTCGCTTAGTGCTGTGCACAAACTGAGTCTTTCTCGTGTCGGCATGCCTTTTGCTTTGTGAATAGATCTGCTTTTTTGTGGTGGTCTGTGTTGTGGTGTGGCAGAAAGAGTTGTCTGTGTCGTTTCCTCCTACCTATCTTGCCTTGCGTGTTTGTGGCAGGAGGGGCTTGTGCCGTCCATCCCCACTGTGCATGAAGATGTTAAAAACTTTTCAGGTTTTGATGGTTGGGGGGGTCTGTGGGGGTCACCTTCTCTTTCAAGTTTGTAGGGGGTCTAGTTCAGCCTGATGACTGCTTCTCCTAGCTCCTGTGTGTTGTTCATGGTGTGGGGTTCTGTGTGCTCCACGATTCCTCCATAGGAGCAAAGACTAGCTGGGCTCCATCATTTGCAACAAATTAAGGGGCTTTACCCAAGGATACTTCATTTATTTTTATCGACACAAGTGGGTCTGTGCAAAGTTAGGGGTTGTTTTCAAAGCTGGTGTACAGTCACCTTATTATACTCCTACAGCTGTTTCTCACACGATTACATAGAATCTCTTAAAGTCATGGAAGTGTTTTGCATTCTGGATATCTGAGAGGTGAATAGCTGCAACTTCAGACCAGCGAGAAAACAAGTGCATTTCTTCCACTCCCCCAAAAGCAGCACTCTTCCCAAAGTACTCCACCTGCTTGCTCAAGCCATTGACAAATCAGCCCTGGGGTGTTTGTGTGTGTGGGCTGCTTCCTTGAAAAGCGGCTTGCCAGCAACACCCAAGTCGGAAACTGCTCTCAGGTGCAATTCAACTCCTTTGTGGTTTCCCACGCTAGATTTAAGCCGGCAAAACCTTGCAGTGCGTCCTCCTTGCCTCCTAATGGGAGTGCCCCCGGTTCAGGGTTCCGCCGTGCTTTCTCCCATGATATAATATCACACGATTTGGCAGGCCGGCTAGATTTCACATGAATTTTGGGGCAAGGGGAACATTCCCCTGCTGGGATGCAGCCATCCAAAAGGTCCCTTCTCTTTCTAGGAAGGGCAGGCAGTGCTTTTCAGTCCAAATTCTACCTTTGTACAGCAGCCCAGGGTCTACATGCCATCTCTGCATCCAGGCAAGCGAGAGGCACAATCAAGGACATATTTGCAGCCAGGAAAGCAAGTGGTCTGAGTGTGAAGCAAGGCCAGTGAGGGGCGTGGCCTCGAGAGGGTCCTGAAGGCCAGGTAAAGAGGATTAGAGGGCCACAGGCCTAAGGTTCCTCTCGCTCCTTGTCTTATAGCCTCCTGCCTTGCCTGAGATGGAAGGAGCACTGTGCCATAAACGAACAAAATAGATTCTGCCTTCAACCAGCCTCTTTCTCTTCCCACTTCTTTAAAAGAGCTGCCTTTAAATGCTCTTTCCGATCGCACAAAGTGGAGATTGAGGACCCTCTGTTGCTGGTTTATCCCAGAGCTGTGGCCATGGTTTGACATCAGTGGCTTGCGAGCTGTTAGGAAGCTCCACAAAGAGACTGAATGTGTTTGTTGGCTGTCAATGTGTGCCTGTGCGTCGCTGGCATCCAGGCCTCTCTCCGTGGCACAGTGTTTCAGCACATGGGAGCATCACGGCGGTTCCTAACTCTGCTGTTTGTTTGTTTCCCCCTTCTTCCCCGCAGGCCTTTAACTCAGAAACGGACAATTTCAAACTTGCTTACGGAGGGCACCAGTATCACGCCAGCTGCGCCAACTTCTGGATCAACTGCGTTGAGCCCAAACCCCCGGGCCTCATTTTGCCTGACCTACTTTAAGCGGACTTTGTTCCTTCAGCTTCGGCTTGGTCTCGATAGGGGAAGAATACACTGGAGGGGCAGTGGGGGTGGGGTGGGGAGGGCTGTCAGTAGATGTGGAAACTGTTCTGAGCTAGCGCTTAGGGCAGTCATCCCTAGGCTGGAGTGCTCCAGACGTTCTGGGCTACAGATCCATGGCCATGCTGGCTGCGGGCTGGGAGCTGTAGTCTGCTGCACCCAGACGTCTCCAGCTTGGGGGAAGACTGGGTTCAAGTGTGTATATATAAACCATTTGTTTTTAGACTAGCTGTTCTCTTCCAAAAGGGTGAAAGCCACTATGTTTTTTAAATCTGCAAATTCCTTGTGATGGACTTCTCAAGCATTTGGAAATATCCACTGATTTGGGGGTAGGGTGGAGGCGTGGATTGCACTGAGGCACAAACTGTGCTTCTCGAGTAGCATTTGACCAGCACAGTCTGCCCTTCAAGTGCTGGCAAATTTCTTGTCTGCTTAATGAATGTGGAGGGATCTCTCCAGCCCCCTGCAAGTGATAACCTCTGTTTCAAGTGGCTTAGAGCCCCTAGGATGACAAAGTCAGAAGGAGACAGGGCTGGCTCGGGATCCTTGTTGAGTGGTTCTTGTTTTTTGAGCAAGGTCTTGAATAGTTTCTCACTTCTCACCTCCTAGGTACCTGGTGAGCTTCCAAAACCAGGTTTAAGTGCCAGGGGTCCCCTTCTTCCCACCCCACTGACAAGGCACTCTTGGCTTTAAGCACGTCAGCTCAGAATTGCTTGCAGGTTTTCTCAGACAAAACTACCATTACTGAGTTTTGGGGCACAGACAGGAAACAATTGGGCAGATCCACGCCGTAGATTTCAAGCAAATCTGGCGCACACTTGAAGCACATGACTTCCCCCAGTAGACTGTGGTTTGTGAAGGGCGCTGAGCACTGTAGCGCTGCGAGGGGGAAGCTACAGTTCCCAGGGTTCATTGGGGTGTGGAGTCGTGCATTTTAAACGTGTGTTGGCTTCGCTTTAAATCTGTGAGTCTGCCCTTAAAGAAGCCCCCCCCCCCCCGGCACTTTGAAAGCAGCTGATCTTTACAACCTTAAGACCTCTCCCTAGAATGAATCAGCTGTCAAATTTGGCAGTGTGGAATAAAAATAGACATGCGGAATGGTGGAGGGCTCTCAAAGTGTGAAAATATGGGGGGGGGGTTCTTTTTGCTTCTTCTAAAGGGCATTACCACTGTTTGCGCCTCCATTAAGTTTGCAGAGAGAGTGAGAGCCTCCAAAGGGTATAACCAGCTTATATCGATTAAATAGCCGTTTCTCAAACGCACCCTCTTTGTGGTACGATGACAATTTGAGGGTGGCTGGGGGAGGAGGCCTCTTTCCTCTTTTGAGCAAATGGGTCGTATCGTTTTGTGGCTTCGAGAGGGCAATGGTGCAGAGAACGCAGTGGAGCAAAATGGGCTTTTCTTTCTTTCCCCGTTCCCTTTCTTCAGTACCTCCAGACTGCAAACCACCTCGCTGAAACCGAAGGCGGGCGGGGAGCTGTTTAATTAGGCTTAAACGAAGCAAGCAGCCTGATTATAGCATTAAACCAGGTATAGGCAAACTCGGCCCTCCAGATGTTTTGGGACTACAACTCCCATCATCCCTAGCTTACAGGACCAGTGGCCAGGGATGATGGGAGTTGTAGTCCCAAACATCTGGAGGGCCAGAGTTTATGCCTGCATTAAACAATCAATGCTCATGCCTCCCTTTTTTTTAGAGACTTGCCTGCTGTGAGCTTTTGATCTCTCCCTTCACTTGGATTGGCAACCTGATGCCGTTCCCTTGGTTGGAGGTTGGTGGGGACTGGCCTAGTGATGCCCCATCTTCCAGTGTGCTGTGCTTCATGATCCACCACTGTTGAAGTTATTCCCCCATTCCACCATTGGCAGCGCTTAGGACTGCAGGGTGGGGGACCTTCAGCCCACAGGCTGAATTAGGGGTCCCAGTTTCCCCTTCCCCAGAAACCCCACCTTCCCCACACCTGATGCATCATGTGGATGTCAGGTGTGGGGCAACCAAAGGCGCAGTTGGGAGCTGGTTGCTGCGTATGCCCGCTGTGAGCTTTTGATCTCTCCCAGCTTGTGGCCAGCTTGTTTATACATATCGCATTCTGGTGAGTTTCCTCTCTAGCTGAGGACCAGATCCACCGAAAGCACAGCCTGACAACTGGAGGCACAGTTTAGGTCTCCTTTAACAGTTGCAAAGAATTTCCAGCACATTCCAGCTTTTTCCCATCCTGATGCTTCAGCGAGGAGGGAAGTAGCCTGGCCATCAAATTTCTCCTGGCTTTAGAAATCTGAAAAGCACCGTAGGGCAGAGAGCAGGAGCTGCAGGAAGGAAACAGCTCGTCAGATGCTTATATATTCCCTTGGGTGTTTCGCTTCCATGGAACAATGAGCTGCCTCGTTTTGGGTGGATGCACCTTTTCAATCCAGTCTTGCGTAGTTGGCCAAACCGTAGTCAGGACTCCAGTGGGTTCAGTAAATAGCGGCTCATAAGGAAATTATCTTTTGGTGCCTTTAATCACACCCAAAAATGTTAGTGTTTGGGAGTCATAAGTGCTAATGAGATCAAACTTGGGGGTGTTGTCGGAAGACACTAAACTTGGCTCTCGCATCAGTGGTGCAGTGGGAAACTTAATATCTTGAGCACCAATGACAATGTGGCAAAAAGAGTGATCCGCTTTATCTTTCATCCTGCATCTTTCCATAGAGAAAAGTGCACACTCTCCGCATAGTGCTTCCCTGGGAGAAGCGGCGTCCTCTGAACTTCCCCCCTGGCATTCAGCTACTAAGACCCCACTGCAGGTCTTCTATGGCTCAGGCGCATCAGCAAGCCTGACGTGCCTAAATTTGAACCATGGGAATGATCTCACGCATGTTGCTGAATCAGACTGATCTGCACATAACGGAGGAGTTGGGGGTTTTTTATTAGCAGTTCCAGTGAGACTAAGCAATGGAACCTCATCCCACAAGTTGTTGGAGAGCGTCAACCGCAAACCTGAGTATTCAGCACTGTGTGCCCCTCATCCAAGGAGGATGTCAATTTTTACATGCTATTTTTTTCCTCCAGATTGCTCTTTAGCCTGTATTCAGATGGGCCGAGGATTGAGAGAGAGAGAGAGATCAGTCAGTGGGAAGCAAAGGCAGCTCTTCAGGTCTAATTACGGCAGAGCTTATTGAACTGTGCCTGTGTTTAAGGCTCATGACGGACCTGGGAAGGGAAAATAATCTCCTGGCTTCTGTTAGTCACAGTGCCTTGTATAGTCCACCAAAGGAACATTCGCGGAAAGGGGGAGAAAATAACAATACACAAACGAAACACCTTTCTTTGTGTTTCTGCGACGTGAGCAATGTTTGTTTTTCACTGATGAAGGCTGGTTGTGTTGAAGATGGAGGAGCCTGGAGTGGGCTTCTTCTGCTATAGCGTATCCAACTCATTCGGAAGACTGGCATTGTGTTCAACCATCCCCTGCGCTGTGATCCTGTTAGCCAAGGGCCCCGGTGTCCTTGGAAACTGTATCCAAGGTTACGGTGTTTTTCCGAGGCTTCATTGTATAAGGTTCTGCTTCTCTCTGCCTTGCAGCCGTTCTTTGAGTGCGGGTTGGCAGCTAGGAGGAAGGTTTTCATGAGCTGGTCTTTCCATCTTTCTAGCCTTTTGACTTCATTTCTCTTTAAAAAAACAAAACAAAACCCACACATTTTCTTTCTTGGGTGAAGCAAAATGCTAACGGTTGTGCGTCCTTTTGTTCATTTCTAAATATACAGATGGGGGGGGGCTTTTGTTTTTTGTAGGGTGGGGTCTCTGCTTGTGAACTGTGTTCTGTCTTTTTTCATGCATCTTAGCCGCAGGTTTTCCTTTTCCTTAAACCTATTTCAAAATGTATCACAGCCCTTGTGTGTCTGCCTGTTCCTTCCTTGACTGTGTTCCAGAAGCTCAGTCCCTTGAAAAATGGCTCTAAAGTCACAGCCACATGTTCAGAGCACGTGGCTTCCTTCAAAGAGTCCTGCAACTTCTAGTTTGCTGAGGATGCTGGGAATTGTAGCTCTGCGGTGTGAAAACTACAGATCCCATGATTCCTTGGGGGAAGCCGTGCCTCTTAAAGTGGTAGAAACACGCTATCAACATACGGTTTAGAAATGTCCGTTGATGCGTTTGATGTTGAAAAGTGGGGCCAGGGGTGGAGAGTGAGGTTGGGCAGCAGAGCCCAAACATATGGTCAGGTCCATCCACGTTAGGGATGGGGTAAGTTGAGGTCCTCCATATGTCATTGGACTGCAGCTCCCCATCATCCCTGAACTTTGGGCATCCTGGTTGGTGGGAATTGTAAAGCCAAGAGAACCACAGGTAAATCAAGCAACTCAGAAGCCATATTTGTGCTTCAACAAGATGGCTTTATCCTGCCCAACACAGATTACCAGCCCTGCAGTCCAAGGCAGGCAAATAAGGCAATGGCATTCCACTGACAGCAGGAGCCCAGCGTGGTCTTTTGGATCATGTCAGGCAAAATGGGGGGTCTCCTCCCCCCCCCCACAGCATCCACCACTGGGAGCTTCCGATATCCTGATTTCTCTCCCTCTGTTGAGACGTGCAACCTTCAAAAAGCTCCCCACCCATTCAGTGTCGTACCTGGGCAGTCACATGGGGGAAGGATCTGATACAGCTGAGTTGCCCACCCTGTAGAAAGTACAGCGCAGGAGCCAATATAGGGCCCCTACTCAGGGGGAAGTGAGTCACACTTAGTCCCCATTGAAATCTATGTGTCAGCATTAGTTGCGGCGAAAGGCAAATCCTTTTTATTCGGTCGATAATCTGCCTTGGATTGGGGCCGTATTTACTAAAGGCTCTGGAAAACCCGGCAATTCTGCTTTCGTTTCACGTTTCGGAGGAGGAGGTGTGGAGAACTGCTCTGCCACGGCAAACCAGGCCACAACTAATAAAGGGAATAAAAATGAATCAAAACCCCATTCCGCGGATGCAGTCTGATTAATTGCATATCAGTGATTGGAGTGGCATAGCAAAATGATACCTCTTTCTGAAATTAAGATAAAATAAAGCTGCTGTTGTATTGCTACACTAACTTATATAGATGTACAGTATATGATTCCCCCCCCCCGCCCGGTATTTTTTAAAAAAATTGGTATTATTCAGCTCTTTGGATGGTACCCAAAAGGAGAGGCGATCCAGCTTTAAAAGGGCTGCTTCAGGAGGAGAGAGAGATCTTTTAACGTCTTGGCTGCCTCCAAAGTGGTTTTGTGGTTTACTTGACTGTGATCTAAGGTCTTGTTTTACTTTGCGGTGTGTGCTGTTGCCGATTTTATAAAAATAACCTTTTGAGAGAGAGTGAGAGTGGTCCTGTTTTTAATTCCCAGTGTCTGTTTGCTCTCGCAGTGGTGTACAAACTCATTTTATTGATCCCTGTGAAATTTCCTGATCTTCAATAAAGCGCTCTTGTTTTCTTTTTATTTCCTTTTACTTCCAAAAAAAAAAAGGTTATTTGAAGCTTAATAAAAATAAAAACGAACCTTCACTGATGCTCAGCTTACGTTTTTCATCCTGTTAGAGCTCACAAGCACTTAACCAAATGGACTGCCGGTAGTAGCAGGTTCAGGACACACCAGAGGGAAGAAGCTCTTCTGTACTGATGCCACTGGTTCCATCCAGCTCAGTATTGTTGACGCTGGCTGCAGCATTCAGGTGGGTTTATTTCCCCAGCCCTACCTGGAGATGCCAAGGATTGAACCTAGGACCTACTTGCCCGCAGTGCAGGTGCCCTACCACTGAATGGCAGCCCTAAATGAATATAAGATTCTAGTCCTCATGGTTCTGAAAGAGAGGGCTAATTGCAGACTGGCAGCAGGTTTCCATATGGTACTTTCCCAGCTGTACCTGGACATGTCAGGCACACGGTCTGTCTGCCACTGAGTTACAGCCCTTCACTGATATTCCCACAAGATGTTAAAGGAGAAAAGACTGTGGACGAATTGATGGAGGATAGATCTACCAGCCGTGATGAGGAAAGTGGAGACTCCAGCTGCAGAGGCAGTGTACCTCCAGAATACCTGGTGATGGGTCAAGTAACAGAGGAGGGACACTGTTTTCATGAACTCCCTAAAAGAATCTCGCTGGAAATGAGATACTGGAGTAGGTAGACTTTGTTGACTCTGGGGTCCCAGATTGCTGGACTACAACTCCCATAAGCCTCAGCCAGGTGACTCCACTGATCAAGGCTGATGTAGTCCACCAGCATAAGGAGGAGAAGGAAGAAGAAGAAGAAGGGGGAAACTCTGAATTGTATGAATCTTAGCACACATGAAGACTAGAATCTTGCTTGATGATGATGATAGGAGAGAGAAACCACTGAAGTGTACAGATCAAAAGCAGGTGGTCTGGTTCCAGTGCAGAATTTCACTCTTAAGGTCACAACCATGCCATACATTGAAAGCATTCTGGTATCATTTTAAAAGATGTGACTCCCCCACCCTGAAGAATCCTGGAAACTAGCTTGTCACAGAGCTAGGATTACCAGCACCCTCCACAAACTACAGTCCCCAGGATTCTCTGGGGGAAGCTGTGACTTGAAGCAGTAAAAGAGGGCTTTAAATGCATGGTGTGGTTGTAACGTGAAGTCTAATCATACCAGGTATCTGCCTCAAAGGCTGAGTATTGCTGCGGTGATATACTCCTCACTTGAAGCCATAGCCCGAGGGCCAAATGTGGCCCTGGTGATACACCCCAGGACACACATCCTTCCCTTGCCACATCCATCAACAGCCCTGTTTTGAACCCTCGAGTGTTTTTCCCTGGCTGGGAAGTGTCATAGAATCAGAGTTGGGAGGGACCCTAAGGATCATCTAACTCAATGCAAGAATGCAGCTGTCCCTTGCAGGAATCGAACCTGCAACCTTGGCATTGTCAGATAATGCTTCTTGCTTGTCTAGAGGGAAGGTGGAGTGTGTGTGTGTGTGTGTAGAAAATAGCCTCCTGTACAAACATTCACATCCATGGCACCGCCCACTTGCCTCTGTTATCTCCCTCTGTTGACACGTGGCCCCCCAGTAAGTTGTCCAGGAGAGAATCTGGCCCTTGCGCTGCTAAGTGTGCCCGGTGCAGGGCCAAGGGGCTGCTGCTAGGCCAGGAGCATCCCAAACCCTGAGATTTCAGGGCCCCAACCTGAAACCTAGTGGCAATCCCTAGTGATGGCACGGAGGTGGGCCCTGGAGACGGAGGTTAATTGGGAGAGGGGAGCAGAGAAGGGCAGTGTCTGTGCTAACAATTTGCAGCCAGTTGCTGCCGGGCTTGAGCTTGCAAGCCTCATGCACAGTCTTCTTCATATTTCTTAATTAAATTTTGCCCATTTGGAGTCTCAAGCCTTGTGTGTGCCACTTGGAAGGGGCGAGGCAAAGCTGGAGACCCTGATCTGCAGCTCTGGCAACACTAGTAGAACCCTACTTTAAATGCTGGCTGGAAACAGAGGTGCTTTTTCCCCAGTTTTCATCAGCTCTCAAGCACTATTTAGGCAGCCAGGCTTGATGCTGATTCGAAAGTACATTTAGAAACAGCTCTGCCAGCATGGGGATGAAAAGGTTCAGAGGGTGGCTTTTGAGCTTAGCAGCTGGTACTGCGCAAGTGTTGACAGCAGCAAGCAGGCTGATCTGCAGGAGGCGAGCCGAAGTGCGGGCCTCTTAGCGACTTTGCTTCTGGCAGATCTGACTTCTCCTTGTTAGCTTGACTATCTGGCATAGTAAACTGTGACCGTGATGAAGCTCCCGAAGCTCTGTCCATTTCCAATGTGACCCGTGTGTGGGTGCCTTCTGCAACCTGTTAACAACGTGCATTTGTGGTGGATTTATACTAGACTATCCACTCACGATTCTGCCTTCTAAGTTGTCCTCAGACCTGTGCAGTGGGGTGGGGTGGGGGACAACCACTTGCCCTGGGCCTTGGAGGACTACGCTGGTTGGGGCGTCTTGGCAAGACTTCCCCTGTCGTGCTAAGAACAAGCCCCTGCTCCCTGGGCCTCAGGCAAGCTCTTCCTGTGACGCTTCCCCTATGTGACTGCAGTACTGGCACTGGAAGAGGCAGGCCACAATAAAAGTGGAACCACCCCCCATCTCACGGGATACTTGTGCTTTGGAAAGCTGCAGGATTTCAGCAAGAAGCGATAGGGGCATGTACCAGTTTGAAACAAAAGCTGTATATCTGCCTCGAAACTTTTGCAGGCACAAACGGGATTGAGAGGGTGATCGCGTTTAACTGCAGTGATACCGTCCTGATCACAAATAATCATGAATGCACAATAAAAAGGATGCTGAGAGTCACGCTTATATATTGCTGGGGCATTTTATGGTATTGCTTAATTCTTTTCAAATACTGTGCCAAGGAGGATTAATCTGGATGTTCCAGATTAATTTTAAGGATCCAGACCAAAAAACCCTGATGTTGAGCAGGTAAAGGAGAAAAAGAAATAGAACACCTTAGTTGTCCAAATTATTTTATTTGTGGCGGATTGTCTGGTTAATATTCTCCCCCCCCCCAAACATTAGTTGTAAGTTTCCCCAAAAGGGATGGAAAACCTTTCTGGATAAATCTTTCAAAAACTTTTAAAATAAAATTTCAAGGGCATAGTTTTTCTCTGGGTTCGGATGTTGACCATGTATTTTTTGTTTTTTGTTTTGTTTTTTAACCCAACATTCTAGAGTAATCTTTCCTCTGGAAAAAGGAAAGGTCCACTCTTCTCCTGATGAGGCTTTTTTTTTTTTGGCCAACAAGCTGGTGTAACAAGGAAGGGATACAGGAGAAGAAAAAGAAGAAGCTACCGCATTCACAGACAATATTTGAGTCACGTCTTCCGCCGTTTTTCGTGTGCTTGGCTTCATTTATGTATATTGTCGAACTGGGCTTGCGGTTTCGTTTTGTGGATGCTGTACATCTTCACCAAAGTAGCTGCAACATTCACTCCACGGGACGTTAGGATTAAGGCCCCCCCAGATTATGGGGGTTGCTGGTTTAGTGCTCTGGAAATAAAAATGCTGTCTCAACGAAGGAACCAAAGAAGTGGACCTCGAGGAGAGACGGTTAACTCTCTCCACCGCGACCGGTTTGAAAGACCTCGTTCTTTCTGCTCCTTGCCGACTCCCTTCAGATCCCCCAGTAAGGCACGAAGGTTCTTCTCTCCCTCATGTAAACATCTGGCATGATGCCGTACGGAGTCTGTACCATTTTAACGGTGTTCCTCCCGTACAGCTCCCGCTCGTAGTCTATGAGCTGCCTCCAGAAGCCCACATTGGGGTGGATGACCGGGCGCCTGGACTTCACCCAGTTGTAGGCTTCCAACAAGGTGACATTCTGGTATTTCATAAGGTAGGCGATGCAGAGAGTGGCCGAGCGGCTCACGCCAGCCGCGCAGTGGACCAGGGTCACGCCGTGCTTCCGTGCCACGCTCTGGATCTTGTCGGCCACGCTGTCAAAGTACAAGGAGATGGGGGCGTTTGGCATGTCAGCTACAGGCACTTTGACGTACTCAAACTCGGGGAAGTTGAAATTGGGGAGCTCGATGGTGGCGTTGACGATGCATGTGATCCCGCGGGCCAGGAGGAGCTGCCTGTTGGAGGCCACGCTTCCCTTACTGATGTACAGGAAGGGGGTGATTTGGGCAATGCCGCCCAGCGCCCCTTCGGAATACAGGCGAGGAGTCATTAGAGTTCGTGGCAAAGTGTAGTGCCTTCGGGAGGTCATCAGCAGGGTCCTAGGAGGTCCTCAGGCTTCCATTCCAGGTGCGCAAACCCCAGATTAAAATTCCTGTCTTGGCAAGGTGGCGGAGCTCTGCTTGCGTTGTTACTTCACCTGCAAAAACGCCAAGGAACAACAGCTTTACAAAAACATGTCCGTACATGCCGGAAAGCTAGGAGCTCCAAAAGGTTAAACGTGGCGAATACAAGTTTTATTGTTTTATTTCTTTGGTTTCTGCCCAGCTGTTCCTGCCCAAAGGAGCCCAGTTAAATGTGGGGGGGGGGGGAAACTATGTGTGCTGCCTCTGAGCACCTTGGAAGAACAGCAGAATAAACAGTTAAATAAAATAATGCTGATTTAGGGTAGAGGTTGCCAACCATTTCAGACCCATGGCTACATTTGCAAGCCAGAGACATTTGGCTCAATTTTGGGGTGTCCTGGTTTTTGCTTTCTGAAATATAGCAACCCTATAATGTATGCAAAAAAACCCAGGCCCTATAAATGAGGGTTAACAGACAAGCCTGCTTGCAAAGACCCTTGGGAAGTGTAGTTTTATTGGCCTGCCTGTTGTTCACTGGACTACAACTCCCATAGTTCCTTGCTTGGGGTGGAAAGAGCTACAACCTCTGGCCCCAAATACCAATTTTAATGTCCTTAAGGCACCCTCAGTTTGGCTGCTTGGTTGCTGTACTGAAAATAACATCACTGCCTTTTGCCTCTTCTGCCTGGACTTCCATTATGAGGTAAGGAAGCATTTACTTTGGGGGGTGGGGTAACTCTAGGGTACCCCTCATGTACCATTTTGGGGGGAGAAGATCAAGATGTGATTGGGGTGGGAGCTTTGGCAAAGTCAACCCCCCCAACCCCAGCCTCCATTTAACATGGCAGTTGTAGACTCCAAGGCATTGTGGGAAATTTATAAATGGCAGCTGCTAGATCCAGCCGGTCATTTTTGGGGACGGGGGTCCCACAGCAGATGTCAAACCGTGTCAGGTGGACTGCCTGGACCCTCAGCCGACAAAAGGGAGAAGGCTATTTGCAAGGTTAAATTAATTGTGTGTGTAAAAGCTGCCAAATAAATAAGCAGCAAGGCATTGTGTTCCTCTGAGGTTGTCATTTTAACACGCTTGGTTTAATAATCGCCTCAGGCACAAAGCGCCTCGCTAGGCCAAAAATAAACAAAAAAACCCACCCTCATCGCAGCAAACACTGATAAATCCACTATGGTGTGTGGTTGTGTTTGCCTGACGGTGTGGAATTTTAATTCGAACGCAACAAAAGAGTTGGCAGGGGAGCGTTTAAAGGGAGGTTTCTCTAGCTCCAGAGGCCTTTCAATAGAGTCATTCAGGGGCAAGACCCCATTCTTCACTACCTCTCTTAACGAGCCAGCTTCGTTAGTGCAACGTGAGCATCTTTGGCTGCCCTGATGCTGAAACTTTGATCTCACTGGGCCCTCGTTTTGGCAGCCGTCCTCCAAGATATCAAACCGCAGTGTGAAACCTCTGGCCTGCGGGCCAAATTAGGCTTTGGACGAAGCTGTTTCGGCCCTGCCGTGTTTACCTGCCCTACGCCAGGTGTGATGATGCAGCTCGGCTGAAAGCGAGGTTTGCGAGCACTGTCAAGCAGCGATGCTTGCAAAAACAGTTCCATCATGCTTTTGCAGATGCCACTGTGGCCGCTGAAAAAACTAGCAAGGTGCAGTTATTAGTGACTTGGGTTCAAATCCCCACGGCGCCATAAAGCTGTGCTGCGTCTCTTGGCCATTCCCTACCTTGTCAGGTTGTTGTGTGGAAAGAACGAGAGAGAGAAGGGGGGGGGGGAGAACTACGTACATAATCCGGAGCTCCCTATAGGAAGGGCAGGATAAAATGTAATTAATAATGCCAACAGGACACCTCGAAACATATTTTCCCTCACATTGATAGTTCTTTGGAATCTCACGAGACAGTGCTGGCGGAATAAAAATAAACCAAGCTGTGGCTTTAGTGTGGGAGGCTTGGCGTTTTCTGTACCGTATTTTCTATACTTTGCTTTATTAGATTTGTTCTCCTCCCCCCCCCCCCCTGTATTGGGTGTGAATGGAGGGCGAGGATCAGGGAGTCGGGGTGGAAATGGTTGGCGTTTGCAGCTGTGATGCTGAAAAAGCAAAAAAAGGAATAAAACCTAACTGGAAACACTTGGCTAATTAATTCACACCACAGCTTTGCACCATCCAAGCATTTTTTTTCAAGGTTTGCTTGCTTCCAAAAGTGCAGGAGGGTGGAAAGAAACAGCTCTCTCTAGTCTGGCAGGGTAAGACTGCTGCGAAGGACAGTGGGGAGAGCTGTGTTCATCTGAGCCAACTATTGAGTGAGAGAAAACTCTTCCATGCATGTGTACATCAATTGTTTTCTCTGTCTTAAAAACATAAGAAGCGCCTGGCTATTTCAGGCCAATGTTTGTGCTGGTCATCATCGTTCTGCATTATACTGCATTTACTCACTGCCTATTTTAAAAGCCTAGCACCTTATTTGCTGAAAGAGCAGAGTAAAAACATTGAGGAACAGCCTGATCATTACAATGGATAATACAAGGTTGCTGCAGAGTTGTGATTGCTGAGCACAGGATCTGAACGAAAAGGGGCACAAACTGTGAATTGTCTTGGTCACAAAATGAACCCCCTGCATTGTTGCAAGCCCTGGCTAAGCAGGTCAGGTCGCTTTGGCCTCAGATCAAGTTGGCCTGAGTGACACGCTTACCGCCAAGGTGAGAGGAGGCAAAGCCAGAGCACCGTGCTAAGCGCTTTATTTTTAAAGTCAAATTCAAGGCTTGTGTGTGTTTATTCACAGCTCAGCTTTTCCAGCTGGGAGTCAGCTTTGTTAAGAGCTTCCTTGATATTTCCCTGCCCTTTTGAAGTTTGTTCTTTCTTCCTTTTTTGAGTGGCTTTTTGCTGGTGCTTAGAGCCAAGCCACAAATTTGTCATTAATAAATATGCGCTGGCTTCAAAGTGGGAAGACTTAAGAACCTGACTCACGCCCAAGCTAAAGGCAAATATTGGCAGTGACTCGTGACCAGTGGGATCTGCAACCAAATGTTGCAGTGCGGAGTGCTTCTGTTCAGGATGCCAGCCAGTTAATTGTGCCCTTTCCTGAGCTACTCCATTTCTTCCCTCCTCCCACATCCAATTTCCTCCCCTGCAAAACAGTCAGCCGGTTCATTCTGTGCCCAGGGAACATCCTCAATTCTCGCACTGAGTTGTTTTTGCATTTTCTCTCCCTTGGGTTTATTTTACCCTAAATATTTTTACACTTCTGCAAAGCTTGGAGTTTCCCTCTTAGGCCTGAATGGTGCTAATTTGGCTACATAAGGAAACACACTTGGAGATTTGGAGTGGGAGTGAGGGCTGTATAACACAGTAGTAGAGCATCTGTCTCGCATGCTGAAGGTTTGATTTTAAATCCACAACATCTCCAGGCAGGGCTGGGAGAGGACCCTGCCTGGAACCCTAGAAAGCTGCTGCCAGTCAGTGTAGACCAGTTGTGGCCAAACTCGACCCTCCAGCTGTTTTGGGACTACAACTCCCATCATCCCTGACCACTGGTCCTGTTAGCTAGGGATGATGGGAGTTGTAGTCCCAAAACATCTGGAGGGCCAAATTTGGCCATCACTGGTGTAGACAGTCCTGAGCTAGATGGACCAATGGTATGACTCTGTAGAAGGCAGTTTCCTGTGCTCCCATGTTCTGAGTCTAAAGCATACGTACAATTCTGATTTCAGTGTTCCAAGTGCCTCAAGTTCATGATCTCAGTCATAGGAGCTTGGTGTGTTGAAGAATGCAAGGGACCAGCGACCCTCCAGGTTGTTGTTTTTTTTACTACAACTCCCATCATCCCTGACCACTGGCCATGCTGATTAAGGCTGATGGGAGTTGGAGTCCAACACCATCTGGAGGACCACAGATTCCCCACCCCTGGAATTGTGGTTGAGAGTGTCAAACTAGGTTCAGGGATATGCAGGTCGAAATCCCCTCTCTGTCAAGAAGCTCATCGGGTGACCTTGCCCTAGGGACCACCTCGCAAGCCTGATCTACCTCACAGGGTTGTTGTGAGGGCAGCACGATGTGTTCTTGAGTTCCGTGGAGGACAGGCAAGATGCAATTGTAATATACCAAAAAATAGGAATAATTCTTACAACAAAGGTCAACCAGGAGGAGGACTGAGGGTAATAATCATGGCTTACTTAAATTATCGAATAATCTGAGAGGCCATTATAAGAACAGACTAGGTGGGCTCCAGCATGATCATCTTATGCACTTACATTTAATTGCAGTGCAAAAATCCCACCCCAGAAGGTGTATTCGAGAGTGAGTGGGCTTATGTGCTTAGCTGTTTGTTAAATATGCCGCTTGAGGCAAAGAACTGCTTCAAGCGGCCTGTGATGTCTTTGAAAATACACCCAACCGTAAAAGCCCAACTACACAAAACTCTAAAATGATCTAAAGCCCATGGAAAATGCAACATCTCATTAACTCTTCACTAAGCTCAAAGTTTAAAAGCAAGAGCATGTTTTTAAATCCTAATAATAAGAGACTGTGTTGGCCAGTTTTCAAAGGAAAGAAGTGTGTGGGGTTTGGTGTGGGGAGAGAATAAGGAACTGGGTGTCGTTTCTGAAAAACAGCTTCAGTTGGTTCGATGCTATGCAAGCTCGGAATGGTGGATGGATGAGGAAGCTGAAGTTCTTAGGGTACAGCTCCTATCATCCCTGACCAAATGTTCTGCAGATCTGGGGCAAACTGGGGTTAGGGATAGTCTATCAATATCTGGAGGGCCTCTGGATTCGCCATCACTACAGTGGTACCTCGGGTTAAGTACTTAATTCGTTCCGGAGGTCTGTACTTAACCTGAAACTGTTCTTAACCTGAAGCACCACTTTAGCTAATGGGGCTTCCCGCTGCCGCTGCGCCGCCGGAGCACGATTTCTGTTCTCAACCTGAAGCAAAGTTCTTAACCTGAAGCACTATTTCTGGGTTAGCGGAGTCTGTAACCTGAAGCGTATGTAACCCGAGGTACCACTGTAAAACAGTGGGAAGCATCACAGCTCTCCATTATAGTTTTGTTTTTAAAACAACCACGTTTCTAGTCCTCAGGAATATTATTTTTTTAAAAAAACAGTTTCTCTCCAGAACATTTCACTTCTAGGCTTTTCTTTCCTCCCTGTCGTTACATTTTCTGGTTCCCCTTTCCTAGCACCCCAATGTAAAATTGTCTTTGCAAGGCCCCACGTTAAAGGGAAATCTATGGTTGACTGGATTTCCCAATGTTCTCTTTGTGTGTTTTATCAAAAACGCAAAATAGGATGACGTCACTACCTTTTTCGTCCTTTCATGGAAGCCAGGTTCCACCATGAAGTTTTCTATATGTCTTGTCCCACCGAACGGCTGCTAGCATATTCAGTCACTGCTTACTGAACTGAACATAACTTCAAATTGCTTCAAGCATCTGAAAAGCTGCCTTTGTGACATCAGCATTTAACTCAGCCAATCACCCTAAACGTGAAAGGCTGTTGGGTGAGATTAATTCAGTGCTGGATTTAGGGCACTGCAGGTGGTTCTCCCACTCAGGACTGTGAGTCAAGGGGGCACGAAATAATAATAAAACTTATATTTATACAGGTACCTACTGAGAAGATCCATAAAAAGCAACTGTACCAAAAGGAATGATTGTGAAAATAAGAAAAATTGTCCCAAATTTTGTCCTCGCTCAGGGCTCTGTATTACCAAGGTCTGCTCCTGATTACTTAGATTAAGAGAGAGGATGATGGATAAAGATTAGCTTCATTTTATTTGGGCTTCCTGTTTTTCCCTTTGACTCATGACTTCTAAAAAGTTGTGTATGGTAAATTTATCAAGTGTAAACCACATTGTCTTTCTTTGAAGAATATACAGATATTTCAATTGAAAAACACACAGTTCCCCTATTTAGGTATTGAAGCTCTTCTTGACACGAGGTTGGGCAAACCTTGCATTGCATGTTGGATGTTTGTAGCTACAGTTGTAGGTTTTTTAAAAAAATTAAAGTCAGGTCTTGTTCTTACAAGCTTCCAATGAGGTAGGCAGGCTGTGATATAGCAGGCTGCAGACAGGAGGCAGTATTTCATGACAGAATGCTCCCTGGGATATTTTGTGTGTGTGTGTGTGTGTGTGTGTGTGTGTGTGTGTGTAATCTCCCTGCACATAGACAACTAGCTTGCCAAGGGGAAGGCCTTTACCCTGACATACTAGTTTTCCACAGGCAGAGAATCTTGATTTTGTTTGGTGGAATATTCAGTTGCATGGACCTCCACAATTAGGTCTGAAGTGGTGTGACAGACATAAAGTTGCCACCTCCCTGGATGTTCTCTAAGGACTAGACCAAGTTGTATCTCTGCTCGGTAAACCAGAATCTAAAACGGATTCCAAACTGGATCCTGAGCAATTTCTCCTACCACCTGTGGGCCATTTTGACAAGTGGGCTGGGCTGCCCACCTGTCAATCACTTGATATAACCACAACAGCCAATCAGGCTTTCTGTAAGCACCAACCATTTGTGTTGACATCATCTATATGGCATCAGATGTGGGACAGAGGGATGTGGTTTGGGGAAAACAGTCCCACAAGCCTAATCTGGCCAGAGGTTCCCCATCTGACCAACAGTAACTTGAATGGATGGCTCTAGTTCATCCCCAAGGCATGGCGGATATGATAGATGATAGATTGATAGATATGAACTGAGGCCCAGGGCCCAGCGTCTGTCTGGAAGCCTTTGAGATCTGTCGCAGGCACAGCATTCTGTGTACTGGGCCAGTCTGGATTGATGGGTCCAATTCTGCACAAGGCAGGCCGATACATTCAAAGACTGTAGTAATAAGCCTCTAGAGTAAAAACGGTTAGAAGCATAAAGCAAACCCCCCTCTGACATCATTACCCTCCTGCTGCTAAATACCAATTTAAGTGACAAGATCTGATACTGCTTGTTTCATTCCATCTCTTTTTGTCCTCCCTAATGACTGTGCAAGACATCTCCCTATTACCCCTTAAATTTTTTTTTTTTTTATGGCAGTGTTTTTACACCAGCCTGCCTGGCAAAGAGGAACCTCAGCACTAAGCAGAGGGCTTTTTTTGGGGGGGGGCAGCGTTTCCAGGGTGTACATTGCATGCCTCCCTGCGTCAACTGAGAGGTCGCTCTAGCATGTGATACTCTATGATTGCACATTGCAAGCTGGGGTGGTTCTGGGCAGTGTGGCATAGTGGTTAGAGCACTGGGCTAGGCCCAGGTTGATAGGCTCATAAGGGGAGCTGTGCTAGTTCAGTCCCACAGCCCGTCTAGTCCAGCAGCCTGTTCTCACAGAGGGCAAGCAAGATGCCCCTATGGGAAGCCTGCCAACAGGATCAGAGTGCAACGCCCCTCTTTCCCCACTTGCGATCCCCAGCATACTGCAGTGGAAGGAGAACATAGCCATCAATGTTAGTTAGTAAGGTTACCAGACGTCCCCATTTCCCGTGGACAGTCCCCAGATTTACGAATCAGTCCCTGACAAAATCCTATAATTCCTATTGAAATTGAAAAGTGTCCCCAGATTCATTGAAAAAAATCTGGTAACCTTAGTAGCCACTTGATATAGGCTCATCTTCCATGACACTCCATTCCCAACGAGGGCTGGGCAATATCTGGTTTTCAACATTGCAATATATCACCAGCTAAACATCGCGATACACTGATACATGTCTGAAATAAGGATGGAGCTATGTAGAGGCATTGGCTGGCTTCATGGTTTCCCCCACATTGTGATTTTTTGCATAGCACACACATCATGATTCGCAATACAGTGCCAGGTCAAAAATTATGAAACCTATACCACCACCGCCATAAATAAATAAATAAATAAATAAATAAATAAATAAATAAATATTCATTATTTATACCCCGTCCATATTATTTATACCCCGCACCATATGGACTTCAAACCTGTTTTGGACGATATGTTGCCTAGCCCTACTCCCCACTCGGTTGGTCAGCCCTTTTCTTCTGCTCAGACAATTCTGATTGGGATCCTCTGTTCTTTTTTTCAGAGCTAAGGGAGAAGCAGGACTTGCCTTATCTTCCTTGCTTTGTCACTGCAAACGCCCATCTTTTCTAAGATTATGGGTTTTCAGTGTCCTACGGGGGCCCAGGCAGGGACAAAGCATCCTCTTGGATCTGGTGCCGGAGCCTGGGGCAAGCGATACTGAAGCCTGCTCTTGAACTCAGAGGCCCAGCTAGAACGAGGGCAGCTGTGTCTTTGATTGCCATGCTGTGTCCAAAAAGATACGCCAGGACTTCACCTGCTGCCTGGCAGGGCACCACTCTCTTTTGGGTTTTTGTTGTTGTTTTTAAATCCCTGTGAACGTCACTCATTTTAATTTCTTCAGAGATTAAACCTCAAAGCAGCAGTACTCATTAAACGTGCCCTTGCAACAATCACTATATCAACATATATCATCAATCTCTCTATATCAACATAGATTATGTGGCTGGCTACTTCATTGAGTTGAGGGAGCCAGAGAGGAAGAAATATGGGGGTGGGGGCAGACCGGCTCAGTTATTATCTTGGTGTCTCAGTATTTCACCTTTTTACTTGTGTCTAAGTCAGGCATCCCCAAACTCTGCCCTCCAGCTGTTTTGGGACTACAATTCCCATCACCCCTGACCACTGGTTCTGTTAGCTAGGGATGATGGGAGTTGTAGTCCCAAAACAGCTGGAGGGCCGAGTTTGGGGATGGCTGGTCTAAGTTCTCAGCATTTAAACCCCTGTTAGGTTAACAAAAAATGATTAAAATGCTCAGAAAAGGCCTGTGTGCATTTAAAGTCCACTGCCCCAAATCCTTGGACCTGTAGCTCACTCCTCACAGATCTACAAGTCCTAGCACTCTTAGCAAACCACAATTCCCAATATTATTGGGCTTGGGGGGGGGCAGGAATGTGCTTATATATGCTGTCTGTTTGTTTATTTTTAAATGCCATTTTAATCAAAGATTATGGGCAGTTTCCACCTAAATTTAGACTCGGGGCAGATCCACTGAAATCAATGGACTCAAGCCATTTCTGAGTCCATGAGTCTGGACCCAGTCTAGTGTTTTGATCCCCGGTACGCTGGGCCAGCCAGTGCCAGAATAAATGATGCCCTTTCTGTTAGCAAGGCCAGAGGAGGAAGGCCATCACCAGCCAATTATTTTTATAGAGTGTTTTATACATGGCTGCAAATCACAGTACGGTCGCGGGGGAGCGGGGAAATGCAGCCAAGGTTCTCCCCTCTCGTGGTCGGCCAGTGCGCTTCTGCCGCTCTGTAGATAATTCTCTGCAGGCTTCATAAACTCATCTGGACAGTCACTCAGCAGAACTAACAGCAAATGAGTTCCAATTTCCCCACTGAATAGAAGCTCTCAGCCTTAAAAAAATTGTTGCTTTTTTTTAAAAAAAAGGAACCACATTTACCAACAAAGCTCAAGCCCTTTAATGAGAAAAGAGTAAGGGGATTGGCATTTTTTTTGGGGGGGGGGTAGGAGACCAATGTTTCTACCACGTGTGGACTTGGAGGATTTCTGAAGCTTCTAGTGCCTTTTCTTTTCTTTTTTTTTGCACTGAAAAATAATAATTGCAAGTGGCTGGCATTATATTATAAGGGCTGTTGCCTGTTATTATATAAGGCCCGCCTGTTATTATATAAGGCTCGCCTTGTCCAGCGTCTTGTTCTCACAGCAGACAACCAGATGCTACTTTTGGAAAGCCCACAAGCATTACCCAAGTACAGTAGTCATAGGATCATAGAATTGTAGAGTTGGAAGGGACCCTGCGGGTCATCTAGTCCAACCCTCTGCAATGCAGGGATCTCAATCCTTTCCTCACCGTCTTCCCTATCAGCTGAGATGGGGGACAAATTTGATTCAGTTTGCATTTAAAAGCAAACTGAACAAATCCACACTTTCTGGAAGAAATGTGAATTGAAACACAATTGTCCTTTGAAATTTGCTCTTCTCTGAATTTTGCAGGGCCGTTCAACAGCCAAGTAACGTGTACAGAATTGCACATAATGGAGTGAAGCGTACGTAGACATGGCCATTATAATTGTGGCAGTTCCCAAACTTTTTCACCCATGGGCCACTTGAAAATTGTTGTTGTTGATGATGATGATGATTAAATTTATTACCTGCCCTTCAACAGCAGGTCCCAGGATGGTTTACAACACTTTAGAATTCACAACAGTTAAAACTGATTACAGTTGTCAAAGGCCAAGATGGTCTTATGAACCACTTAATGATTTTTCTACCTGTTGTAGCAATTGCCATTCGCTGGTGCTAGGTGCTGTATCATTTGCCAGTGTATTTTTTTTTTGCTTATTTTATTTTGTATTTTACTCTATTCTTTTAGACTTCTCATTCCATAGAACTCAAATCATAATACAATAAATTACAACCTAAGAAATAAAAGAAGCACGAAGAAGACAATTGAAAATCAATATAAACGCATATTGCGGATATGCCACGGACCGCTTGAATGACGGTCAGGGACCACAGATTGGGAACCCCCAAGTATTGGTGAAAATAACATTTAAAAATGCGTTACAATTGCAAAAATGGGTATATTAGGAGAAAAAGTCGCTGAAATGCTGATGCATTTTCACGAGGACTTAAACCCCTCCCTACAAACTGATTTGCAGACATGGAGAACGTGAGAGAAACCAAATTGACACGTTTGTACATCCCTAATAGCCATTGATGGTTTTACCTTCCAGGGAACTGTCCAATCTTTTAAGAAGCTGTCTAAATTGGTGGCCATCTTAATGAGATCTTCACAAATGGAGAGGTTTCACACGAGAGAGTTAGTTCCAAGTAGGCCTGAGCCTTTGACATGTCTACTGCGAAGGCTTGCTTCCTGGATGTTTTGCTAACAATCATCCATGTGTCTCTGAGCTTGGAGTGAGGCCTCCAGGTCAGAAGGGCTCAGCTTCCTGTCAACCTCAAGGCCAGCTTCTCCCTCTCAGTTTCCTCATTTAAACTACCAGCCCCAGCACAAATGCAAAATCCATCTTCTTCAAAACACACTTATTAATCATGGCCATCTCTCTAATTACATATTAGAGGGGGGGCCCCATTTCCCTTAGACATTCCCCAAAGTTAAAAGGCTGGCCTTGAAGAGGAAATAAAGCAGTTCCTTAAGTAAAGGAGGCCAGACATACTAAAGGATTTTAAGCCATTAAGCCTCCTTTCTCCTTGACTGTTGAAGCAAAGAAGACAAGGGTTTGAAGGGAGTGGGTAAACTGAGCTGCCCAGGAGACTTTGCCGAGAATATGGCCAATTTTGTGTATGTATATACAATTTTATGTTAGGGCGCTGGCAGAGGCAAGGAACCGGTGGCTTTCCAGATGTTGGTGTACTATAACTCCCATCATCCCTGAGTTCTGAATATGCTGGCTGGGGCTGATGGGATTTGGAGTCCAGTAACATTTGGAGGGCCACAAGTTCCCTCACACCGGTTGTGTGGTCTCTCCCTTTTGGGCAGGAATGGGAAGATTGTGGCTCCACAGTTGTTGGGACTCCAGTTGTCGTCAGCATTCGCCTGCATGGCCATGGATGATGGGAATTGTAGTCAACAATATCTGGAGGGTGACAGGCTCCTCACCTTAAAAAGAAGCAAAATAAAAAATGCACCCCTGTATACCCTCAAACCCATCACTGCTTGTTTGCAGGCAACCCATTTTTAAAGGAACTCTTACTGCAAATGAAGATGGTTTTATTTATGATGCAGATCCCAAGGTAGAGCGAGCTGCAGATTTGTAGCAATTTTCTTCAGCAAGTGCTAGGCAGGACAAGGCTGATTATCCATGAATTTGCAATTTAAACGTAGTGCCTTTGACTTGCTCTTGTTTTTGGAGGTGTTAATGGGGTGTGCTTTAGGCTCTGTTTATGTGCTTGGTTGCCCTGGGTGTTGTGATAAGAACCAGACACCATGAGTATGCACAGATTTGCCGCCAAGGGAAATATATATATATTCAGCTTGGAAGTACATGCCAAAGCAATGTCCAAATGCCACTCGTGGGAGTTGCAGTCGATGTAAGGATTATTGATAAAGGCTGGGACAAGGCAATAGAATCAGCTTTCTTTCTCCATCTAAAGCAAAGGCCTGGACTGAGTTTCTGATAAAAAGTAAAACTTGCTATATAATCAGGGTATCTAAAGGGGGGTGGGGAGCTGTAGCCCTCCAGATGTTGCTGAACTGCAACACCCATAATCCCTGGGCACTGGCCATGCTGTTTGGGGGGGTTGATGGGAGTTGTAGTTCAGCAACACCTGGAGGGCCAGAGGTTCCCCACTCCTGTTATATACGGTATGATATGCATGGTATATCCTGGACAGGGCTGGTTACACAGATTGGCATCATCCTGGACCATTGTGTCTACAGCCTTCCCAGTGTTGTTGGACTAAAACTTCAGTCATCACTGGCCTTGCTGGCCAGGGGTGCTGATGGGAGTCCAACAGGATACCAGGTTGGGGTAAGGCTGGCCTAGACCATCTTTCATGGGAGCTGGTGCTGGTGCAAGCTGAAGACTGCTGCCTCAGCAATAAAACTGCTAGCACATTTGCAAAGCTAAGCAGGATCCAGTAAGGTTTAAAATTGGATGGGAGACCACATGTTGAGATTCCTGCATTGCATGGGGTTGGACTAGATGACCCTCAGGGATCCCTTCCAGCTCTGCAATTCTACAATTATATGAATGCAGAGACTTGGAACTTGTTCTCTTTCTTGGGTGTATCACATTTCAGGTTGTGGCCTGTTTTATCTGCCTCTTAGGAGTTAGTGGGAGGCATTCGAGAAGCTACTGAGCCACACGTTGGGAGGCATACTACTGCAGATTTGTTTTGGGAAGGCTGAAGTTCCTAGGAAGCTTAGGCAGGGTTCCTTAAGAGCAGGGGTTGGGAAACTGCAGATCTGGGAGCCTAACAAGAACCTTTTGTTTTAAAAGGATGGTTGCTGGGAGTTCACTGACAGCTTTCTGGTAAAATGAGAATCAAATACGATGAGAGCTAGGGTAAAATTTTAGTGCATGCACTTCCCAATGTATTTTACCCTAAAATCTGTCATTTTTTAAAAAAATGCATTTTGGTACATTTTTTGAGCCATTGAATTGTATTGCAAGTTTCAAAGGAGTGCGAAATCCCAAAGGATAATTTTGTTCCAGTTCAGGAGGTGCCAATTACGGTCAGTTTGCTTAACAAACAGAGACCAAAGGAAACTCTCTTCAATTCCTGATACCTGTATGAAAACTTTAAAGGAAGCAGGAGATGAAAATGAAGAGTGATTACTGCAAGCTGTGACAAACTGCACATATGCTGATTCTGGAATTAATTTCATTTCCTTGTGGCATCTGCCACAAGGAAATGAAAAGAGTTTCTGTTGCTCTGTTGATCCCACAGAATGAGAAAAGTGAATGTATTTTTAAACGTAAAGGTAAAGGAACCCTGACCATTAAGTCCAGTCACAAACGACTCTGGGGTTGCAGCGCTCATCTCGCTCTACTGGCCGAGGGAGCCGGTGTTTGTCCGCAGACAGTTTCTCCAGGTCATGTGGCCAGCATGACTAAGCCGCTTCTGGCAAAACCAGAGCAGCACACGGAAATGCCGTTTACCTTCCCACCAGAGTGGTACCTATTTATCTACTTGCACTTTGACGTGCTTTCAAACTGCTAGGTTGGCAGGAGCTGAGACCGAGGAACGGGAGCTCACCCCGTTGCGGGGATTCGAACCGCCGACCTTCCGATAAGCAAGCCCTAGGCTCAGTGGTTTAGACCAGCAGCAAACAAAATCCCAAACCACTGCACCACAGTCTTTAAAATACTGAGATCTAGCTGCTTAGAACACTAATTTAGCCTTAACTATTCAATGTACATTTTATAGCTAGAGTGATGGTTTCCTAGAAGCATATGTTTTACTTTGAACATTTGTATGCCACTGGTTAGCTAGGAACTCTCTCAATTAGGAATCGCTTAAGGTTGGAAAGACTAGATACCTGCTTTTTAAAAAAGTTACGTTCATTGCTACCTCAGAGAAATTGACATGCAATATTCAAGAGGCTGAGGGTGACACTGATCTTTCCAATTTCACCTCTGTCTGGGGGTTATTTATTAAATATATGTCACACGGGTGGCAAATCCCTCTGAAATATGATTTTATTTGGTGGCATCTATAAACAGGCAAGAATGTTTTCTCATTTCCTATTTCCCCCAGTGTACAACGTAATTTGTGTTTTTATACCATGTTTATAATTTTATAATGGTAACCATTTTATTCACTCCTGGTACGTTATTTTTCTTTTGACTCTATTATCAAAAGCTACATGTGTTGAATTGATATAGTTTTGCTGTTAATGTTTGCTTTTCTCTTTGTACATATTATCTGGGTTTTCCCCCTGGAAGCTGCCAGTCTATGGCCCCCATCACCCTTCTGACCATGGAACATGGTCTTCTGGGTATAAAACAAAGATATCCGCTGAGTTGGGGGACCAAACCTTCCACACCTAAGTAGATGCTTAGGAGTAGGGTTGCCATATTTCAAAAAGTGAAAATCCAGACACAAAAGTTGGGGTTTTTTGCCCAGAGTTGTTGAGCTTTTATTGGGAAATCTCCCACCCCCACCCCACCCCAAAAAGTTTCTGATTTTCCTAGACATTTCAGCGATTTCCCAGACGCTGTTTACAAGGACTGAATATTGTCTAGGTCCAGGAAATTATGGACGTATATCAACCCTGCTTAGGAGCTACACAATTATTTGCTTAACAGTCCGGCACCACACAACACCACTTAGCTCAGTTGGCTAGACTGCAGGGGTCAGCAAACTTTTTCAGCAGGGGGCTGGTCCACTGTCCCTCAGACCTTGTAGGGGGCCGGACTATATTTTGAAAAATATATATGAATGAATTCCTATGCCCCACAAATAACCCAGCATGGCCAATGGTCAGGGATTGTGGGCGTTGTAGGCCATCAATATTGACCCGCTGTTTGAACCTCTGACTGGCATATACATCGTACATTTAAAGCACACATCTCTCCCCAAAGAATCCTGGGAACTGTAGTTTGCTAAGGGCGCTGGGATCTGTAGTGCCGCAGGGGTAAACTGCAATTCCCAGGATTATTTGGGGGAAGCAACATACTTTAAATTTGTGGTGTGTAGTATTTGCACTTCCCACCTCCATATACACACACGATTGGAGACTGGAGTGCATCAAAAACCAACAGCTCCTGGAACAAAGAAACTCTCTGGGTTGTACGTTGGCCAAGAACTCCCCCTATTCCTCCCTGTTGGCTGGGTCTGATGGGAGTTCAGCAATATCTGGAGGGCCACAGGCTCCCCATTCCTAGTATGAGACTATAGAGCGTTTTGTGTTTATTACGATTTGAATCCGAGAGATGGGAATTCAAATCCCACCTCAAACCTAGGTCACATCCAAACCATACAATTTAAGCACATTTATGTCAACAGTCATGGCTTCCTCTCCTCAAAGAATCCTGTGGACTGTAGTTTATCCCCCACAAATCTACAGTTCCCAGCACCCATCACAAACTATATTTCCCAAGATATTTTTTGTGGGGGGGGGGGGAGCCATGACTGATAAAGTGGTATAAAGTGCTTTAAATGTAGAGAGTGGGTGTGACTCCAACCTCATTGGGTGGCTCTATGCCTCACCTTCCCCTTCTGTAAAACAGGAATATTTATCTCCACCTCCAGAGGGTGACTGTGAAGGAGAACCACATTGTTTTGGTTTAAAACAGCTCCTTCATCAAAATAATACATTGTGTATTAAAAAAAGGGGGGGAAGTGTTTTTGTGTGATGGGATCTCTACCCAACATTAAAAAGCTGGCCAGCACAATGTGGCCTGGGGAAAACAAAACAAAAACCCTCCTTTGGAAAGTTCTGAATGAGCAGCGCATAATGAAAAGGATCTGTAACCGTTTAAATCAATAATTAACAGCAGATCTTTCTGACCAGCTGTCCTCTGCAAAAACGTCGGAGGGGTTTTTGCAGGAGCAGAGGGGGGGAAGCAAGCCTGGAAGATGCCTGTTTTTTAAAAAAGAACAGGGCAATTTGTTGTTGTTGTTTTAGTTTTCTCCTCCTTTTCCACCAGAGAGGATGAAACTATATATCTGGCCAATTCTTCGCTTGCTCCACCCCCCCCCCCCACAACTACACAATACCAAGAACGAACGCAACACTCTCCAATATCACTAGCACCAGGTAGGAGACTTAGAGGCACCATACCAAAATACGCTCGAAGAAACCTCTTGGCAAATAGGCTGGGGTGGAGGGTGAGACCTTCTCTAGGGAAGCGACAGAGCATCAGAGATAGAGCATCTGCGTCGCATGCAGAAAGTCTCAGTTTCCATCCTCAGCACCTTCAGGTAGGGCTAGGAGAAACCCCTTGCCCTGGGGGGGGGGTCTGCTGCTGCCAGCCAGTGTTGACATGCTGAGCTAGGTGCACCAGTGCTCTGACTCTGTGCAAAGCAGCTTTCTATAGCCTGCTCTTGAAACAGATTGCCGAGGGTGGAATATCCAGCAGTTTAAATGGATAGAAAAGTACGTCCAGCGTGTCCCTTCCTCAGCCCCGACTCAGCATCAGTGTAGACGTTCTTTGGGAGTAAATAGCCACAAGTGTGATCTTGGAGCATAAACGCCCATGCACCTACCTCTCTTGCACTTGAGAAGCCTAGCTCATCGTGCCCCAAATCCACAAGTCATCTCTCTTTGGATCCCGTTTCACGATTCGCTCCCAGAACCGGCAGCCCCCAGACTCAGTGGGTGGCCGGCAGTTTTCCTCCCAAGTGCATCACTTCTGCACCGCGTTCCCCAAAAGCACCTTGCAAACCTGCCTAGAGTTGGCGAGACGAGTTGCTTTCTCCCTCTTTGCCTTTGTTTCTCTGCCCTCTCCCCTCGCCTTTAGGAGAGGCAACGCTTTCAAGCTTCCTTCTCCTCCACCCGCCCACCATCCAAGGGCTTATGCTTTGGGGCAGCTTACCTGGTCCGCAGAAGCTTCGCAAGCCGAAAGGTATCCCTCCTGTCTGCTCTCACCAGAACAGCTGAGAAGCAGGCTGGCTCAGCCTTGCTTATGAATGGGAGGATGGGGCTCTGGTCTTTGCGCTTACTGTGCGCTGGGGAATGTGGGGAGGGGCGGAGCCTAGCCGCTGACAGCTGATCTCCAAGCTCCGCCTTCCCAGCTCTCTCTCTCTCTCTCTCTCTCTCTCTCTCTCTGGTGGTGCACAGGGTTACTAAGAGACGGCTAAACCAGGCAGACAGCAAGAGCCTATAATAAGCAAGATGAGTCAAAGCTTCTCCGGCTGTTTTTCTGTCCTTTTTTTTAAATTTTAAAGGCACCGGCCTGTGAAATAGGGAAGGCTCTTTTTAAAAAACGTGACCTGGGTCCTTAAGGGGGCTTTATTTGAGATAATTTCTTAAGCCCCAGCACATGTTTTGCAATGTGCCCCCCCCCACTCTGTTCCGCCTGCCCGAAGGGCCTTTCGACCTTTCAGTGGAGGCGAATAAATAAATGAATGAAAATCAATGAATTGCCCTGGGCCTGGGACAAATGAAGCCGTGATGAAGCAGGGTTTGGAGGAGGAGGGACATCTGTGGCCCTTCAGATCAGCCAATAACAGGCCAATGGTCAGAGATGAGGGAAGTTGTAGTCCATCAGTATCTGGGCTGGGACCACAGGTCCCCCACTTGCTTAATAAGAGAGGGTGGATTTTCCCTAAGCCCAGGAGGGGATAGGGACAAAGTTTCAGCTGTGGATTCCTGTTGCTCAGTGCAACCTCATTTTTTTTGCACAGCCTGGGGCGGCAGATGCATAAACCATTGTCAAGAGACAATGATTTAAACTATGGAAGTAGGGCCTGCAATAGAATGTTGCAGCATGGAGTGCCCCTTTGGGGGATTCCTGGCGAGCCATGTCCCTTTTCACCTTATCCCATCCCACCCCATCCCCAAGTCAGCCAGCATTCTGTGCTCGCTGATCATGGGCGAATGGGGAAGCAGATTGCCTCTCCCCCATATAGTTTCTACTTCTGCAAACTTTGGGGTTCATCTGAGCCTGTTGATAAGACTGTCAGAAGAGCCTGTGTGCTGGATTAGGCCATGGGCCCATCTAGTCCAGCATCCTGTTCTCACAGTGGCTAATCTAACACTCTAGTTCCAATCTAACTGCTGAACTATAACTCCCATCAGGCCGAGAAAGCATGGCCAATGGCCAGGGATGATGAAATTGTAGCTCAGCAACATCTGGAGGGCCAGAGGTTCCCAAACCTATCCTAACCACTCCCAGCAACCGTGGAGTTTGTTTCCACTAGATATTGTGGCAGCTGCCAACTTGGATGGCTTTAGAAAGGGAATTACAGTATACAACTTAATGAATGACAACTTTCAATGGGGACAGATGTAAGTTTCTGCATTTAAGCAGAAAGAACCAGATGCACAAATACAAAATGGGGGACCCCTGGCTTACTAGCAGTACATGTGAAAAGGATCTAGGGGTCTTAGTGGCCCACAAGCTTAACATGAGACAGCAGAGTGATGCAGCAGCAGCAGCAAAAAAAGGTAATGCTATTCTAGGCTGCATCAACAGAACTATAATGTCCAGGACAAGAAGAAGTAATAGTACCACTCTATTCTGCCTTGGTCAAACCACACCTGGAATACTGTGTTCAATTCTGGGCACCACAATTTAAGAAGGATGTTGACAAGCTGGAATGTTTGCAGAGGAGGGCAACCAAGATGATCAAGGGACTGGAAACCAAGCCTTATGAGGAATGGTTGAAGGAGCTGGGCATGTTTAGCCTGGAAAAGAGGAGAATAAGAGGAGATACGATAGCCATCTTCAAATATCTTAAGGGCACATGTCACATGGAAGATGGAGCAAGCTTGTTTTCTCCTGCCTTGGAGGGTAGGACTCGAACCAGTGGCCTCAATTTACAAGAAAGGAGATTCTGACTAAATGTTCTGACGGTAAGAGCTGTTTGACAGAGGAACGGTCTCCCTCAGGAGTCTCCTTCCTTGGAGTATTTAAGCAGCGGCTGGATGGCCATCTGTCCTGGATGTTAGCTGAGATTCCAGCATTGCAGGGGGTTGGACTAGGTGACCCTTGGAGCCCTTTCCAACTCTTCAGTTCTATGATTCTATGACAGAGCTATCAGTGACAACTAGCCATGACGGCTATGTTCTGCCACCACTATGTTCCACTTCTGCCCCTGAATACCAGTGGGGAAGTGCTCTTGCACTTAAACCTTGCTTGTGGGCTTCAATAAGCATCTAGTTGGCCCCTGTGAGATCAGGATGCTGGACTCGATGGGCCTTTGGCCTGTTCCAGCAGACAGGCTCTTCCTTTGTTCTTCTGGAAGGGAGAAGGCCTTGCGCTGCTTTCTCACTTGCACCCTCAGCGTTTCCAAATACGACCTCTGAGGTTGCCATCCAGCAGGAAATTTACAGGCCGGATAGAATTTCAATCCTCCAGGCCTGTTGGCAGAGCAAGACAGGCTAGTGTTGGGCTGAGGGTGTTTGCTGCTGGTGCAAGCTGGAAATCCCAGTTCTTCGGCAGTTGCAGTCTGGAAAGGAATCCACAGTAACACAAGAACCTGCCTTATACTAAGTTAGACCGTCAGATCATCTGGTTCAATATTGTCTACACTGACTGGCAGCAGCCCTCCAGGGTTTCAGAGTGGGGGCATTGCAAGCCCAGCTGGGAGATCATATCCGGGACTTTCAGCAGACAGGGCAGATGCTGTACCCATTGAGCCACATATGCCACCAGGTCTGCTGATTACCATGCAGAATTGATCCTTTAAAAAAAAAAATTTCTTATAACAAGTAATACAGTGATGCCCCGCAAGACGAATGCCTCGCAAGACGAAAAACCCGCTAGACGAAAGGGTTTTCCGTTTTTGCGTTGCTTCGCTAGACGAATTTCCCTATGGGCTTGCTTTGCAAGTCGAAAAAGTCTTGCGAGTCTTGCCATTTTTTTTTCGCTTTCCCCCCCTTTTTCTAAGCCGCTAAGCCGCTAATAGCCTTTTAGCCGCTAATCCGCTAAGCCTTTAATAGCCGCTAAACCGCTAATAGCGCTAATCCGCTAAGCCGCTAATAGGGTTGCTTCGCAAGACGAAAAAACCGCTAGACGAAGAGACTCGCAGAACGGATTATTTTCTTCTTGCGAGGCACCACTGTATATGAAATAACACACACAGTTTGGACACATTTAAACAGCAAATAACACTGCATGGTAACATCAAATCCCAGGTACAAGTGAGCAGAAGGGCTTCTATATTATACTTTTTTCTGACATTTAATGTCATCTTGGAGAATGTCCTTCATGGTATGCATGCAGAACCGTTGAATTAATTTCTGAGAGCGTGCAAAGTAAGCCTGCCTTGTTATTGCCCACGTCGCTGGCCGTTGGGCTGAGAAAACAGCTGCTTGCTCAAGGCCACCTCGTGAGGTCATGAGCTGAGGCAAGACTCGAACCCAGGGCTTCCTGGTTTGTGGCCACTGCATCAACCCGAGCGATGATCTGCTGCAATGTCACCGTCAATTGCATCAAGCTGTAAATAGGAGTGTGTTGTGAAGCAGCTGCGTCGTTGCTGGGT
This sequence comes from Podarcis liolepis, assembly GCF_965112155.1. Taxonomy (NCBI): domain Eukaryota; kingdom Metazoa; phylum Chordata; class Lepidosauria; order Squamata; family Lacertidae; genus Podarcis; species Podarcis liolepis. The sequence continues at coordinate 38,284,402 of NC_139567.1, forward strand.
TCCCATTCCCAAAGCCCGGCATTTTTTGCCTGTGACCCAGCCAGACAGCCATTACGTCCCTCTGCGGAATGGTTTCCTTCTGAGGTGCTATAATTGGTGTCCGACTCACTCGCTTACTCAGACAGCGAGCCCATGTCGCCACATGTGCAGGAATGTGGTTGGCATCTCAGGGGTGCCTCATGCTTCCTCTCCCCGCTGCCATCTCCCTGGTTACCGAAAACGTAGCTAACTTTTCCCTGCTTCCGATTGGCAGGAAGGCCAGCCGGGATCAAGTTCTCCTCCATGTGGGAGGGACTGGCTTGAACGGCAACTGCGAGAGAGAGGCCTTTGGATGCAGCAGCGCAGCAAAGATGTCAGTGCTCTGCTCTGCCTGCGGGATACCAATGAGTCAGTTAAAAATATCTTATTTATGAAATGCCACGTCACAAAAGAAAACAGCAGGGTTTGTGCTTCAAGAGTTATCTTGAAAATCTCAAGTTGTCTTGAAAAATTACTATCCCAAGGTTACAAAAGTTGTGTGCCACCTGCCGAACGATACCAAGTTCCTAGGCCAGGGGTGCCCAAACTTTTTTCACAGAGTGCCAGATTTAATGAAGTGAACATGCGTGAGGGCCGGCCAAAGTTGTTGTTGAGTTTTTTGGGGTTTTTTTAGGATTGGAGGTTTTTTTTTTTTACAACTTTACTACCTCAAAGTTGTTGAGCTTTTTAAAGGATTTTACCCCAGGATATATACTGCCACAGGGGCCAGATTAAAACGACCAGCAGGCCGGATTAGGCCCCCGAAACAGACTTTGGACATGCCTGTCCTAGGGGAGAATCGCAGCACAGCGGAGAATGTTGTGGCTTTTAGAAATGCGGTTTATTCACCTATTTGCACCTTTGGTCTGCAGGGAGGGAGTCCATATCTCCCAGCATGGTCATTCCAAAAGGAGCTTGTCCCCCACAGCAGTGCAGCCAGCCTGCCCAAGATGGATCCCAGTCTTTTTTCTTCCCTCTTCTCCCCAGAACACCCCACTAAAAAACTCTCTTTTCCTGTCACCTCACACCCAGTTACCCTAGCAATCTGCCAACCCCCGGTCTGTGTTCACACCTCAGGGCAAGGGGGAAGGACAGTTCTCTTGCATCACCAATGGCTCTCAGTGGCCCTGTGTGGTTTCTTAATGGCCTTAGCTTGGGCAGGTCATTTTGCATGGGCCAGCTCAGGAATTCCTCTGCCGTTTGTGTATCTCCCTTCACTTCCTAAACAACCAAAATCTTAGCACTTATTAATTTCTAGGGTTTAGCGGAGAAGATCCAAGTGCACAAAGCAACTCCAAACCAATCGCTTCCCTGTCCCATCTCTCCCATGCAGTTGCAGTCCGGACTATCCCTCTCCCTGTCCTTCCTTGAAAGGGTTGGAGGTAAGAGGCCCAAAGTTACAGATCCAATGGCCGCTTTCCTTCTTGGTGTGTGTGTTTTGGGTATGACAGACATTAGAGGTGGGGATCTTAAAAATGCCCTCCTTGCAACAGTAGCCCGAGTGACAGGAGCGATCCAGCCGTAAATCACACCGGGCAAGTTGGACTTAGCAAAAACAGAATCTGCACAGGAGTTTCAGGCCTAATGAGCACAGCGACTCATCTCTGGCAGGTCTTTTTCCCATGAAGCAGTTGTCAAGACCTCCCCCTCTTCTCTCCAGGGTTTGCCCCAAGCAATCTGAGACTGCACCTGTATGAAGCTAACTTCTCCTCCTCCCTCTTCATGCCTCTTCTGGTTCTGGAAGACCAGGGGAGAGGGGAGCTTGTCGCAGCAGGAGGGAGAGACCTCCTTGGCTCTTCACCAGCCGGGCGCATCTCTGCTTCTTGGTCTCTCTCCTCCCGTCCTCCTGCTTCTGGACTTTTTTTTTTTTTGGTTACAGACTCTCTCTTCTCACTAAGCCCTGTTACTTCTCCAGCTCCCGACACCTCCTCCTCCCAGGCTTCTCCCTCTGACCGCTCATTGTCATCTTACTACCAATCCCTTGCCCCTGAGCCTTCTTCCCTTGGTGGTTCCCCAGCTGGTTTCTCCCACCACTCCTCTGTCTCCAACCACTCTGGGACGCCGAATCTGCTCTTCCACACCAAGCAGGTTTTCCCACACAGTCGAGCTGTGCCCCAAACCTCCGCCACTCCTCCCCACCCCACCGATCCCTCTTCTTTAGCCCCTAGCCAGGGCCTTGACCCATGCACACCGACCAGAGGCAATGAGGAGCAACCCCAGCTCACCAGCAGGAACAGCAGCAGCAGCACCACTGGGTCTCTCCCACTCTGGGAACTTGGGGGCGGCCCTCAACTAGCCCTCTTCTCCCTGGTGTTGTAGGGCAAGGACAGAGCTGGGTTTAAGGCAGCACGACCATTTCCCCTGCATTAGGTGTGGATCCAAGGGGGCACCTTCTCAAAGGCCAGTAAACACTTGCCCAGCTTCAGGAAAGAAGCGTGAGGGTGTTTTAAACTGTGACATTTTAAGCTGTTGAAGTGCTCTCTCCCTCTCTCTCTCTTCCTCTCTCTCTTCCTCCCTCCCTCTTTCTGTCTTTCTCTTTCTTTCTTTCTTTCTTTCTTTCTTTCTTTCTTTCTTTCTTTCTCTCTCTCTCTCTCTCTCTCTCTTCCTCTCCCTCCTTCCCCCCCTCTCTCTCTCTGTATAAAAAATCCATGGGGACTAGGGAGTGGAATGGAGTATCCTGGGAAAGGACAGGACAGGTTGGCTGGAACCCTAAACAGGAGCACTTCACACTGCAACATTTTGTTGCACGTCCTGCTTGCTGCATTATTTGAAGCAGCGTTTACGGTGTCTTGTAGTGTTTTTCATGAGGAAACCCAAAATGGTTACCCCCGTCTTGCCGACTGGGATGGTGGCAGAAGGGGCTGGAGTGCAGGAAGCAAAGTGCCTAGGCCCTAGCCTAAGAGTGTAGGTGATATTTTAGTCAGGGGCTCCTTGGTTGGCCGTTCCGCCTGCAACCGCGCACCCATGACAGGTTCACGACACCTGCTATCCATCGCAAGGTGCGCTCGTTACAGCCGCAGAGCTGGCCTCACCTTCCCCAGATCAAAGTGAGGCCAATGGCAAGGTTTGGGAGCGGGGTTGATGGGTTGCCGCATGCTCTCATGCGCTTGGGTGAATCGCTGACTCCAGACCAATGACGCCAGCCTCGTGTTGTTTGCATTGTGTGTAGAATGTTGCCAGACCGGTTTGCTGGTAGGTTGGAAGAGCAGAACTCGGGTATCAGTTGCGTTCTGGCTGACATCCTGACCATTTTGCCTTGGGGGGGAAATTGCGGCGCTTTTGATTTGTGCGCTTGTGAACTCAAAAGTCTAAGCTTCTTAAGCTAGTGGGCTTGAAATCCACTGGAAATCCACCCACGCTGCAACAAGGGGCTCCCACACAGAGCCCCTTCAGACAGGTGGGGCCTTTTTCTGCCGGTGTAATCTGCAAGATGCTATTGATGCAATAGCAGTGCCTTGGTGGCGGATTTTTACCGGGCCGTCTGCACACAGTTCTGCTTTATTAGTTGCTCTGTGATGCTTCCCCAATGTTGCCATAGCATTTCTGTCTTGAGGGGTGCTCTTGCCCTGTGATGCAAGAAAAGCAGGGCACACTGATGTAAAAACTGGGGTTTGATTCTTATAACAACTCTCTCTCTCTCTCTCTCTCTCTCTCTCTCTCTCACACACACACACACACACACACACACACCCTCACTCCCTGAATATTTGTGGTGTGCATAGTTACAGTATTTCAGTAGCAAGTTACGGGACACACGTGGATTGGAAATGAAGCTGTATGTCTGCCCGAAAACCTTTGCCATTGCAAACATTGTTGAAATTGTGTCATCATGAGCACAAATCATCATCAGTGCATCACCCCATTATGCCAAAATTTTTCCAGGAAGGGAGTCTTGATGACTTGAGGCAAGTAATGGCAACATGTGATGGCGTTCTTAACAAATTACCAATCGAGCAAATTGCCAAGTGTGCATGTGGATGGTACCTCCTGAGAGATACCAGAATCTGGAGTTCAAGGGCAGGTCCTTACCATATATTTAAAGCTTATTCAATGTATGGGGTGTATGGGGTTTTAGGGGAGGGATAGTACTTCTGGTAGGGACACGGGTGGCGCTGTGGTCTAAACCACAGAGCCTAGGGCTTGCGGATCAGAAGGTTGGCGGTTTGAATCCCCGCGATGGGGTGAGCTCCCGTTGCTCGGTCCCTGCTCCTGCCAACCTAGCAGTTTGAAAGCACGTCAAAGTGCAAGTAGATAAATAGGTACCGCTCCGGCGGGAAGGTAAACAGCGTTTCCGTACGCTGCTCTGGTTTGTCAGAAGCGGCTTAGTCATGCTGACCACATGACCTGGAAGCTGTATGCCAGCTCCCTCGGCCAATAAAGCGAGATGAGCAGCCCAACCCCAGAGTCATTCGCGACTGGACCTTACGGTCAAGGGTCCCTCTAGTACCTCTGGTGGAGAAAGTGTTGGTGCTCCTTCTGGGATCGTTGGTCCACCTTTGGTCCCCACCGTGCACTCGGCTCTCACCTGCAGCTCCTGAAAGCTGCCAGCCTGTGACATCGGCTGTACCCTGCTAACTGCTTTGACTGGCCAGCCAAACCGGGCAAGGCTAGCGGATGGGTCTCAAACTCTCGTTGAGTTAGGGACTTCCCCTGTGTGTGAGGACAGGCTGACATGTATACAGTTCTTGTGGAAGTTCTTGATAGGATACCCCCCACCCCTGGGGAACCGCATGGCTTGAGAGAGGTGTAATTGGTGCTTATTAGAGCTAGGTGGAAGAGTACTTAATTTGCTCTTATTTCTGAGCTAAAAATTATGCATGCACAAAAGGGGGTTTCCCCATTGATTTTCTTTTTAAACTTTTTTTATTGAAAGATTTTCATGGATGACAAAGGTACATATAGTGTCTCCATTTTCAGTTTGTAGGGTCTTAGAGAGCCAGTGTGGTGTAGTGGTTAAGAGCGGTAGTCTTGTAATTTGGGGAACCGGGTTCGCTTCCCTGCTCCTCCACATGCAGCTGCTGGGTGACCTTGGGCCAGTCACACTTCTCTGAAGTCTCTCAGCCCCACTCACCTCACAGAGTGTTTGTTGTGGGGGAGGAAGGGAAAGGAGAATGTTAGCTGCTTTGAGACTCCTTAAAGGGAGTGAAAGGCAGGATATCAAATCCAAACTCTTCTCTTCTTCTTCTTCTTTTCCACAGGTCTTTTCTACATTTGGTCTGACACACTGCTATCCTAGGCACTGTGAGATTGGGGGGCCAAGAGAGGTGGGAGAGAGAAGGGAGGGTAGTGTTACTTCCTTCTTTTGCAGAGTGAATTTGTGGAGCTTTATGTCAGCATCGTAGGGATAGCTTCTTTATCTATTCACTTGTTTGTTTTTGTCGGCGGTGTGGGAGATTGGGGAGCCCAGCGCATGACTGGTTGCATTTTGCATCTGGCCTTATCAGCACCAGCATGTGGGCCCCATGCAATTTTTAACTTTGTATGGTAGGCTGGCTCCCACACATAGTCATGGACCACTCTCCATCCTCCATCCTTGCATGAGCAGAGTTCCAGGAGACATTCCAGAAGGTGCAATGTAGGACCAGTGAGGGGTGTGCCCAGAGGAGAGAGTGTGGGGTTGAGGGGGGGGGTTTGCAGCCTTGGGAGAGAACCCCTGGCCTAGCCAATCCCACGGAGCTGTTGCAACGATTAAATGGGGAGGGGGGAAACAACATGAGCTCCATGTAGAAAGCTTGGAATTTTTATTTTTTTTAAAAGTTGTAATTAGTTTTTTTTTAAGAGTAGGATCAGCAACTGGCAGTCAAAGGGCCAAATCTGCCCAACATCAAATGGTACCGTATGGACTTCTGCAATTGCCCATCACCCCAAGGCAAAAGAGGATTTTAAACGAACAGTAAATGAGGCAGCCAGGCCACATGCGGCGATCGCGGGGGACAACAACAGGATGTGGGGCTCCGGTTTGTCGCTCCCTTGTTACACTTGCTTTCCAGGAAATAAAATTACTGCCCAGAGGTTTTGGTTTGGCGGTATGTTGGCTGAAAGCCTCCCGTGCCCTGTCATTACCTTTTCTGTAAGCACAATTATGTTCATGTAGGCTTACTCAACGCCGAGATGATTCTGTGCCACAGAATGGTAGAAGTGACGTCATTTGCCTGGTTTTATTTTTCATAATCATGTGCCAACCTGGACTAGAGCTGGGGAAATAAGCTTCTTTGCTCCTCATTTTAGCTGACCTTTATTCCTCATCACTCGTCTCATTCTCCCCGCAAAAGAAATCTTAAGGGGAAACAGGCAAACATACTTGCTGGCTGATATGATGATACTGCTTTGTCTCCCAATGCTTGTCTTCCTAGTGTGGGGTAGAGTACTGTTATTCATGATGACTATTTTATTATTAGGCTGACTTATCTGTATGCTTTTTACTATGCTTTTATCACTGATGTGTTTTTAATGCCGCACATTGCCCTAGGATCTTTTGATAAAGGGCAGTATATCAATGGAATAGATAATAATCATACTCAAGAGCAAATCCATTGAAAATAATGACTATGACTGTTATTGGTTCCATACAGTTCAGTGGGTCTACTCTGAGAAAGGCACAGAGGCATACAACCCATTTTATATATTAATTTTCAAATATTTTTGTAAGCATCCAACATAGGATCAAATTCCAGAAATGTCTGTCCTTTCTATCCAAAGCTGCCATTCCCAGCTCTTTCCACTGGGTAATCATGAGTGACCCTTTCTTCTTCATTTTAGTAGTTCCTTATAATTTGAACGATAAAGAGCCAAAGTTTCCAGATTAGCTGTTGTCTGTGTTTGTCTTACCCTCCTGGTTAATTGAGCCAGATTCCCTTTTGCTTGCCTGTGCTCATTATTTTACCAGCCCGGTTTGCCGAAGACCTTGCTGGATGAGTGATTCAGTTTAGTTAAAAATGGTCTTAAATCTACCAGAATAGACATGATACCTTCAATGGAATCTAGATGTCCATTAATCGTGTTCTGGCGCACATTCTGTCAATGGAAGCTGTTCAAATGGGCCTGAATTGAATGTTCAGCCGTGGTAGACCACTTTAAACGTTTGCCCATAAATGTTGTTCCTTCTGCTAAAACATTTGATGGAATAAGCAGTTGAGGGAGTGGAAGGGAAATGGACAGGAGGGTAGGCAGGTGACCTGGTCGCTCTAAAATATTATAACTCAGCCCTAAGGGCAATAACTTAGAAGAACAGAAAATGGAGTCAATAACACTTTCTGCTCTGCTATTGAGGAAAGTAAAGTAACTCTTCGATTTGTCCCGTGGGCTACCATGTGAACATGTCAGCTTCAAGCAACTGCGACCCACTAGTCACGTATAAAACAGCCTTATTTGCAAAAGCTGCTAAAAGTATTTGTGCTAGTCATGTAAAAGACAACACTGTAGATTGCGCAGGGGATTCGTTGATTTGATTTATTGTTAATGGTTGCTTATTTCTGGATCTTTCTTAATAGGTCTTATTGAATTTGCTGGATTTGTAATGGCTTTTGGTCAAATAAAATAAATGATTGATTGATTGAAATATTTCTGTACTGCTTAACATTTAGGGTTTCTAAGCAGTGTGTACATAAATATTTAAAAAGTGGGGGAACAGTCGAATAATTAAGAACGATTAAAATTTCACTGTAAAAGCAGAAAGCTACTATAAGACGCCTTCTAGGCTTGGGGAATCTGTGGGGAAGGGCCATAGCCCCATGGCAGAGTGTCTGCTCACATGCAGAAGTCCCAGGGTCAATCCAATCAGGGCTCATCCTCACTTTTGCTCGATTGTCTATAACTTGGACAAAGTTGTGTGTGTGTGTCCCTTTTGGGGCCTTTGATGAGCCCCAAATGATTTAAGGGTGCTTCCAGACTGTTGCTGTTTTTGGCTGGAGTTGATTCACATACTGTCAAAGCCTCTAAAGGAGGAGAACAGACTACCACCTTCTAAAGTAGTCTGTTCAGAAAGTTCTTCCTAATGTTTAGTTGGAATCACCTTTCTTGCCATTTGAACCCAATGGATTGGGTCCTAGCTTCAGCAGCAACGGCAAACAAGCTTGCTCCATCTTCCATGTGACATCCTTTTAAGTATTTGAAGATGATTCTCATATCACCTCCCAGTCTTATTTTATCCAAGCTAAACATACTCAATTCCTTCAACCGTTCCTCACCAGGCTTGGTTTCCAGACCCTTGATCATCTTGGTTGCCCTCCTCTGCACACCTTCCAGCTTGTCAGTATCCAGGTCAGTCACCTGGAAGCAAATGAACCTAACCATATGTTGGCAGCCGGCTTCATTTAAAAATAAATAAATGTTCTGGGCTAGTAACTTGCTATGGAGGCTGCTGTGATGATGTTTGCATAACATAATCTGGTCTGCAGAATTTGCCCTTTCTTGACATTTGTCTTTGGCTCTGCGATGTGCAATAGCCTCATTGTGAGCCAGCTTTATTGTGGTTAGCCATTCGCATTGGGGAGGGGTGTGTGTGTGAGAGAGAGAGAGAGGTCGGTCTTCATTTGCGTCACATTTTTTATTTTTTTGTAAAGCATTCTTTTGCTCTGCTAACATCATGGTTCTGGACTAGAGTCAGAAATTTAAAAAATAATAATAACCAGAGAAGCATTTAAACACCATGCAGTATTATTTGTAGGGACCAGACAAAAAACAGCAACCGCCAAACACTCCAGACGACTTCTGGTTTCCAGATGGCCTGGAATAAAACAGAGACAATGTCGGCTTGTCCTATGAGGAAGACATGCATTACCATTCAGCCTCCTCTCCAGCTCAGACCTCTTTACTTGCTGAGCTTGTCAGGTAGACTGAAGTGAACAAAGGCCTTGATTACCTTCCTCCCAAGGTGAAGGGGAGTGGCCTAGCTAAGCCTGGCAGGACAGTGTACTCTATGGCATTAACCCCTTCACATATTAATTCAACTTAAGCATGTTGGTTATATGAGGCTTCCTATCCCACAAACCTCAAAGCTTTTCGGTCTCCTCCTCACCCCACCAGAGTTCAAAATAGTCCTCTAGCCTTACTCTTGGTTGTTATCCTTACATCCCTCTGATTTGTTGCCTAATCTGGCAGCTGTAGGTAGGGTTAACACATCCTTTCACGAGAGAGGCTTTCCTGTGCCTTTTAACAACTGCATACCTTCGTACCTTGGGTCTCAAATGCCTTGGTTCTCAAACAACTTGGAATCCGAACACTGCAAACCTGGAAGTGTTCTGGTTTGTGAACTTTTTTCGCTTTGCAAACTTTTTTCAGAAGCCAAACGTGCTGTTTTGAGTGTTACGCTTCCGATTTGAGTGCCACACTTCTGTTTTGAGTGTTATGCTGAGATCTGTCTGTTTTTGCTATTTATTTTGCATTTTTGTAACTCTTTTTTGTTTTTGTGACTGTGTCGGCTACTGATTGGTTGATTGTGTGCCTGCAGTACATTGTTTATTGATTTCATTTTCATCGATCAATAGTCTTGTTAGATAGTAAAATCCATGTTAACTTGCTGTTTTAGGGGTTGTTTTTAAAGGTCTGGAACGGATTAATCCATTTTGCATTACTTTCTATGGGAAAGCATGCCTTGGTTTTGGAACGCTTTAGTTTTGGAACGGACTTCCAGAACGGATTAAGTTTGAGAACCAAGGTACCACTGTAATGAGGTGGAATCAAGACAAGATACGGCTTTCTCATTTAGAAAATATGCATTGTCTGAACGACCTTTCTCATCAGCATGGCTGTTTATGGCATAAGAGCCCAGTTCGCAAAGGAGCTGACACCTTTATTAGCAGCCTATGCTTTGCAGCCATAGTGGTGGTGATGACAGCTTAAGAACACCTTTGTCAGGGACCCCCCAGTGCATTCTGTGCTGTTTTCCCTAGCAAGCATTGCTTTCCATTCTCTGCTGGTTTGGTACTTCCCTAATGAATTAGTTCTTTGAGCCTGTTGTAAGTTTAGAGCATTGTGGCATCTTTCTTATCATATACGGATGCCTTGGAGTAGCTATGGCATTGATAAGGTATAACGCTGTTGTTTTCATGTGTATTTTATTTTTTTAACTCACAGGTTAATCACACGTTTCCTTTGAAAACTATAGGGAAGGGCCATAGCTTAGTGGTAGAGCATCTGTTTTTCATGTAGAAGGTCCCAGGTTCAATCCCTGGCATCTCCAGGTAGGGCTGGCAGAGATCCCTGCCTGGAGAGTCACTGCCAGTCAGTGTAGACAATATTGGGCTATATAGACCAGTGGTTTGACTTCGAAGGAAGCTTCCTTATACTGCTCCTAAGCAGTATAAGAACAAGACTGTGTGTGTGTGTGTGTGTGTGTGTGTGTGTGTGTGTGTGTGTGTTGGGTACTCATGAATGGTAGGTGTTTGTACGAAGTCATTTAATGGTACAATGTATTTATGTTCTTAAGTGTGTTGTGTGTTGAATAACAAATGACTAACAAGAATTGTTGTTGTTGTCGTTTTACTTCCTACTAATAAAGGTTCTGTTTTGAGTAGAAGTTCAACTAACTGAATTCGTGAAGAAGTACTAAAAGTTCCCTGTTCCCTGCAAAGCAGGGGTGTGTGGAATAGATGGGCTGGTTTCTGTTTTCTTGCCTTGAGTGCTGCTATGAAAAGCAAAGCTGGGCTTGGCATAACCTGTACTTCCGAACATTCCTGATTTTAAATTTTTAGGCAGGGACAAGTTTCTAGGCCTCATGGTCAAAAGGAAACAAACACTGCCTCACTGGACCAGACTAAGGTCTCACATTCAATTTCCAACAGTGGCTGGACAGATATTTCTGGAAGCACCTAAGGCTACCTGTGTATAGACCTGGAGGCTAACTCTGATGGCTTGTCTTTGGCATCTGATATGCCAAAGTATACTGCCAGAATAATTGGAAATATTATACACACAGAGAGAGCTAAGAGATGCTCCAGTATTCTGGTGATGGTACACCTGCAGCAGGAACGGTGTCCTTCCAGATGTTTTTGGACTCCCAAGCCCAGCCATGGTCAGGGATGATGGGAGTTGTAGTTCAACAGCATCTGGAGGGATTTGTGATCTGAAGCACCGTTCATTCATTGCTTGTTACCACCTTATGTACCTGCTATTGCTCTCCAGTCCTGCACAACTCAACACTGCGGCCAAGTTTTACTCAAGAGTAGACCCATTATGCTTAATGGGGTCTGCTGCGGGTAGGACCAGCATTGGCTACTGTCTCCTTTCACCTGCTGGCCCATCCTGAACCAGGCATTTAGGTTTGGGCAAAATATGGCCTACAGATTGGAGCCACTTTAGGTAAGGCAAGCACATTTGAACAAATACTCTACACGTGCATGATTTTTGCACGCAAAATAAATCTGAATTCTTGATGCAGAATTTAGACACTTTCAAAACAGATGACAAATAACTCTTATTATGTTCCAAATGTCTTCCTAAATTGACATGCCTCCCTCTCCCTCCCTCCCCCTTTCTGAATGGTGTAATTTTAGAACGGTGCAATTTGGGCATGTGATGCAGCTTTTAGCTCCTCCGGCACGTGCCGAGCCTCTTGAAGCAAACAAGTTTTAAAAGGCAGGAGCCTGCGAGCTGGAAGGCGAGAGGCGAGCCGAGCTTCTCCCTCGGTTGGCTCTCCCACACAAAAGCTGAGCACAAAATGCGTTTGGGAGCTGCCGTTCGGTGCTTAAGCTCTTCCCAAGTGCCAAGGCAAAAAAACAACAAAGAGCAACCTCTGCGCTTCCATCCTTTTTTTAATCATTGCAAGAGGTGTGAAGGCCCACTCCATACTTTAATAATAGATTACACATCCCACAGCTCTTCCCAAAAGTTCATCGCTGCAGAATGCCAACAAAACATTACATAGTACAGTTTAGAACGGGATGAGAAGCCAGCCTTCGTAGCGAGCTCTTTGCCATCCTATCCGCCGTTCAGCAAAACGGAGGGTCTTTGAGTCAAAGCAAAAGGCTCCCGCTTCTCCCTTCAGGCTTTGGAGATGTATCCTTCCCGGATAAGGAAGTCGTAGATCTTTCTGGTTTTGTTCACATCGATCTTGATGAGGGCTCGTGCCTGGGCAAGCCTCAGGCCCCCTTGCTTCTGGCACTCGTTGACTAAGGCCGCTTTGTACTCCAGGTAGGCTCCGGGGACCAAGCGAACTACCTGGCAGAGCTGGGAGAGAAGGTCAGAGGTCACGCACGCCCCGTCAAACATTTCCCCACCCTGCCCATCAACTTCCCCAAGGCTGCACTACCTCGGTAACCCTTCCAAGTACAGTGGTACCTCGGGTTAAGAACTTAATTCATTCTGGAGATCCGTTCCTGACCTGAAACTGTTCTTAACCTGAAGCACCACTTTAGCTAACGGGGCCTCCCGCTGCCGCCGTGCTGCTGCCACACGATTTCTGTTCTCATCCTGAAGCAAAGTTCTTAACCTGAGGTACTATTTCTGGGTTAGCGGAGTCTGTAACCTGAAGCGTATGTAACCAGAGGTACTACTGTAATGGAAATATTTCAAAATCAGGGGAGGGAAGCAGCCACCCAAAAATAACATGTAGATGGAGTCCAGCTGCAGAATGGGGAAATGGAGTGTGGGGAGATAGAACACAAGAGTTGGGGAACCCTTTTCTGCTCGAGGGCCGCATTCCCTTCTGGTAACCCTGCCGGGGGCCACGTGCCAGCAGTGGTCAGGGCCAAGGGCAAAAGTGCACAGAGCAATGAAAATGAACGTTGTATTTCGTGCAGTAGGCTTGTTTCTATGCACCTCTTGCCCACCCTCCGTCCAGATAAGCAGAAAGCGTTATTAGAATCCACCACCCTGCTCCAGCCAGACACAAGCGCTCCATGGGGTTGCAAAGCGAGGCCCGTGAGGGGTGGAGTCTGGGCTTGGAGGGTGTGGCTGGCGAAGGGGTGTGGCCTGGGGCGGGGAGTTGGGCTGCATTTGGCCTCTGGGCTGTGGCTCCCTAATCCTCTACTGTAGCGTTCTAGACACAGCTTCCCAAGGTGGGTGCCTTTCAGCGAGTCATTACGAACGGAGAGCTCCCAAAGACATGATGGGAACCACACATGCCCTCCAATAATCCAGAAAGGCCATGTATTTATCATCCGCCGAAACCCAGCCTTCTAAATCTCTCCCTGCGTTTGTGCGCATTGGCAGGGAGGGAGAAGAGCTTGCTCCTTCACAGCACTAGGAAATATAGCCAACCTGGGGCGAGGGGGCTAGCAATGACTGACGGAGCCTGATGGGAGACATGCCAATAAGGACAGCTGCCTCTTAATCCCCCGCAGTCGGGCCAAGCCTGCTCCCTTTTATATCTTTTCACAAAATTGGCACTCGGCTCTGCCCAGCGATAACAGAGCCAGAGCAGTTCTGCGGAGCAAGGCTCTGCAGGCGGGAGTTCTTAAATCCTGGAAGTTTATTACCGAGGCAAACCCCCAGCCTCTCCCGGAGACTGAAATGGGGCTTCTGCAAAAGGCCTGCAGTCCAAATTAGCAAGGCGGCAACAGCAGCAGCAGCTGGTCCCCCAAATCCAGCTCGCCTCTGAAGTTCCCAGTGCTATATAATGACCCCGTTGGAGACACCAGCTGCTTATTTCCCCCGCTCCTCCTTCCTTTTAATAAGGAAATGCTCTGGCAAAACCTCCGCCAGGAACGAGACGGAAACGCAGCTCCTTCTCGGTGCCGCAGACAAGCCGGCTTCACCTGTAACGCGGGAAGGCACCCCAAATGCCAATTGAGTAGTTAACTGGTGGTCTGTTTTGTCAGGCCGGGAAAGCTTATGGGAAAAGGCTGGACATCCATGATTTGCCTGGGAGGAGCAAAGGAAAGCAGCCTCAAAGGGAAGTGGTGTTATCAAGTGGCCCCAGAGGAGGACGGGAGAAGTATGGTTGCCGTCTCCTTAAAATAAATCCTGGCCCTTTTCTTCTGAACGAGCTCACTTACCCTCAACTCTGTTTCTTTTTACACACACACACACACACACACACACACACACACACGGCAGCACAGGTACACACGTCTATTTTCAATATAAGACTAGCTGAGCTGAGGTGGAGGTATTCAGACCCTGTTTGCAGATGCTGGAACACAGAGTCAGGCCACTGGTCCGTTTAGCTCAGTGTTGTCTATGCTGAGTGACTGCAGGGTTTCAGGAGCAGGGGTTTCTCTCCCTGACCTGCCTGGAGATGCTCAGGCACTGAACCTGGGACCTTCTGAGTGCAAATCAGACGCCCTGCCACTGAGCTAGAGCCCTTCCTGGCTGAGATCAGGCAGGCCTTGCCCCTGCTGAACTTCTGGTGCCTGGTGATGACGAAGTGCCCATCCCTTCTATTTTACGGTTAATTTTAACCGATTTTATGCTGCGTCCCTTTTGTATCCCTCCTATATTCCTATTGCACACTGCTTAGAAATTGCAGTTTTAAACTGTACAGTCATACCTCATGTTACATTTGCTTCATGCTACGTTTTTTCAGGTTACGTCCCGCGGCGACCTGGAAGTACCGGAAAGGGTTACTTCTGGGTTTCACCGCATGCGCAGAAGCGCTAGATTGTGCTTCATGCATACGCACAAGCGCCAAATCATGCTGCGCACCTGCGCAGATACGGCACTTCAGGTTGCGCTCTTTTCATGTTGCGCACAGGCCTCCGGAACAGATCCCATTCGCAACCAGAGGTACCACTGTATATACATTATGTAAATAAAGTAAGTGTGGGGCTAATGACATTCTCTTAAGAATGTCACCCAGCAATATCATAGAATCATAGAGTTGGAAGAGACCACAAGGGCCATCGAGTCCAACCCCCTGCCAAGCAGGAAACACCATCAGAGCACTCCTGACATATGGTTGTCAAGCCTCTGCTTAAAGACCTCCAAAGAAGGAGACTCCACCACACTCCTTGGCAGCAAATTCTACTGCTCATCCCATCCATAACTGACCACAGTCATGGGCAAATCTAGTAGCACACTTGTGGTTTTGTAACGATGGGCAACATCACAAAGAATCAAGTGAGCCGGTAATTAGGGCAGCCTTGTAAACAAGCCCATGGAAGTTACTAGCCTGCTAGCAGGTGGCAGAGGGTTCAGGCACTCTGTCACCTTTGCAGCAGCTCACTGACAACCTATGCTGTGCACAGAGTGGGGGCTTTGCTCCCCTGCCAGCCTGCTTTGCTTCCATGCTAAGTGCAGCAGAGGGGAGAAGCAAGGCTGCTGCCTCCCGTGCGCAATTCTATGCACTCACCTGCATGCATCTCCTCACTGCCTGTGGCCACCAAGCTAGCTCTTAAATACTAGAGCAAATGATCCCTTGCAATGTGTGCCTCAAACTCTCATTGCAATAATTTCACGTCTTTCAGCCAGAGCAAGTTGTGGTGGGGAGGACTGTGGCTCAATGAGAAGAGTATCTGCTTTGCTTGCAGAAGGTCCCAAGCTCATCACCAGGTAGGCAGAACTGTGCCCTTGCCTGAAACCCTGGAGAGCTGCTGCCAGTCAGTGTAGACAATACCGAGCTATATGGACTTGGTATAAGGCACCTTCCCGTGCTCCTATGCAGGCCCCACAATCAGCTACCTGCGTTGTAACTGCTTTCGACTGGGCTTATGGTTTACTGTTGCCCGAGAGGTCAATGGCCCTTTAAAACTGCGGTTTCCCCAGACAGCATCTGTTCCCCGTTTACCTCTTTTTCTTTCTCGTTAAGTTTCTCTGTGCCTGGGAGACCAGTGAGGTTCAGTGGCGGTGCGCTCCGTCTACCTGCGAGGAGATAATAAAAGCAGCATAAACATCCAACCGCGGTTAACAAGGCTCTGAAAATCAACTTTTGCTGTTCCTGAAAATGCTGCGGCAGTTGGGAGGGGGGTGGGAAGTCAGGACAGTCAAAGCGGTGCCTGCAGAGAGCATCAACTATGGTTGCTGTTTTTTTACTCCTTTGATGACTACAGTATCTACAGTCCTAGTGTGCTATTTTGAGAGCACCAAGATGGAAAAAAAAAACACCCCACCACATTAGCCTCTGATGCACGTGACAAAGGTTCACTGACATTATAGTAACAATGCAGAAAGAACAAAATGAATGCTGTGGCCCTCCAGATGTTGCTATATTGATTTATTGATTGATTGATAACAGGGTGAAACTCTCTTTGCCCCACAGCACCAGTCATGTGGGCTGGGGCTGGTGGGAATTTTGACAGCATCTAGAGGGCCGTAGGATCCCTGCCCCGAAAGAGATGACGGTGGCGTGGAAAGGATTTGAGATAATACATCATATGCTGTTGTTTTCCCCCAAATCTGGTTTTGAGTTGTGTGTGCTTTTATGAGTTTGACACAGCATTGACCTCCGTGTTTGGGCTAATAATATCTTTTAAAGTTTATGGGGGGTGGTCCACAGCTCAGGCTCAGTCCCTGGCATCTCCGGTGATGAAGGGTTTCAGGTAGCAGAGTAGCGAGACACAGATGTCTGAGAACGGGAGAGAGCTGCTGCCAATGAGAGCAGACAATACTGGGCTGGATGGACCAGTAGTAAGACGCTCAGTGTGCCTTGCACTCTGCATTGTTTGTTTTTGGTTCCTGCAACACACCTAGGCACAGTACCTTCTTGGGGATGGGAAGTATAAGTCAGGTTTAGGCAAAACAGGTATTAAAGGGAGTGAGAGAAGCCTTCCAGGAAGCCACTGGTGTGGGAGAGGTTGGAGGGTTGGAATGTTTGTGGCTGGGGGCCTTCAATAATGTGTCTGGGTTGCTGTGACCAGGATGAGGACTCTCAGCACTGATGGGGAATTAGATGCCGAATGGGCTTCAACATTGAATCTACTTGGATTTTGCTTAATATCAGGGACGGGGAGCCTGTGGCCCTCTGGATGTTGCTGATTCCAACTCCCATCAGTCAGCATGGCCAACGGTCAGGGATGATGGGAGTTGTAGTCCGGCGACATCTGGAGGGCCCAGATGTTCCCCTGCCCTGGTGTGCATAATAGCTTTTGATTGCAAGCTACTCCAGCCTCTGGGACTGAGCAGGATAAAAAAATCCCTATCAATGTGTTTATTTACTCAGCAGTTAAAAGCCCCACTGAGCTCAATGGTACTTAAGTGTATTTACCAGGAAGTAAGTGCCGCTGGGTTTTCACGGTATGCAATTCCTGGCAAATGTGCTCAGGACTGCAGGCAAAAGCAGGGAAGTGCAATTTGCTCAGCTGCTTAAGTGGGGATTTGAACCTGGCACATTCAGCTGTGAAGGCACCTGAACCACACCTAACGCTCACACTGTGCAAAGTGGGGCAATGATGGGTGACTGAGACATGTCTATGAGGCTCGGCCACCTTTCCTCTGAGGCGTGCAGCGTGGAAAAAGTTACAGGCTGCAGAGCTGAAATGTGGCTGCGTAACTCACACTGAAGCTCATTCAGGCTTGCGAGATTTAATCGCTGGAAATCTGCAGCCGAGTAATGGCTAAGAGCCCCTATTCGAAAACGAGCTGTCAAGAGAGAAATCTTGTGTGTTTTTCTTTTTAAAAAAATAGTACCCACATTCAAGCAGCCTCCCTTTCGCCTCCATCTTGAGGGGCCCCAAAGCAGCATTAACTACTAATGTCTTTTAATACGTTCCTGGCTCCAGCTCCACCAACGTCAAATATTGCATACGGACCACTGGTTTGGGGGAAAGACGGCCGAGGGACCTCTTCACAGGAAGGTGCAAATTGAGGAGCTGGAGACACAGCTCACAGCCCCTGTATGCGCAGGCAGCCACACGCTTGATTGCAACATGTGAAGTGCTCGTTGCCATGGGATGCCAGCACTGAAATTAGTCCTTGTCAAGCCAGGACTGAGCTCATGACCCTGGAAGAGAAGGGTGTGTGTGATTGTGTTTTTGTGTGTGTGTTTGTTCTCCCAGCATTCTGTTTTGGCTCGTCTATTCCATTCATTCTTGCATCTATATCCCTCCTTTCCTCCAAGGAGCTCAGGATGGTTCTTGCCCTCTCCAGATTATCCTCACAACAACCCAGGGAAGGAGGTTTGGCTGAGATTGTGGTCACCCGGTCAGCTTCAAGCGGCTAAGTGGGGATTCAAACCCTGGTCTCCCAGGCCTCACTCTAACCACCACACCATGCTGGCTGCCAAAGATGTAGGAAATTTGGAAGCCTTATGCTGAACTTATTCCGAACTGCCTGAATTGATTGGCAGTGGCAATCTGGGGTTTGGGGCAGGGCTCCTTCCTACGACAGCTCTGCCTGGGGACGCTGGGGAATGTTGTACCACAGACGGCGGCTTTTTCCATGAGTCAGTAGACCTTCAGAGGTTTCCTATCTCAGGGGTAGCACCTCTGAGAGGCCCCTGCTCTGCTGCGGTTGGACTGGTGGCTTTCCGATGCCTGTTTCCTGGTCAGCAAGGAGTTTGGGTGGGAGGAATCAGCAGCTGCCCAGCATGCAGCAACCTAGTCCTTCCTTTTAATAACAGGGTGGTGTGGGATTAGTAGCGCATTAACTGCTAATGGGTATGGCTGGTTTTCCCCATTTCTAACAGCACTGAAACTGGTGCAAGGGCTGGAAAGGTGGGCGGAGCCTGGAAAACACTCACCTGAATTTGAGGTCACCGGCATTGTGGGACTCAGGCCAGAATCTCTGAAAATGAAATTTTAAAACAAAACGTATTATGAATAAGCCTCGTGTGGCATGAGAAGGCGTCACACACACATTTTTTCCATGTGCAAAAATGCGCCCCCATCTCATTCTCATTTGAGCCATTTTATACTCCTGGGCCTGACTATCTCATGCTGAGGTTGGTGGGCATTACAAGGACAGCCCTTAAATGGGCAGAGCTCTGGCCTAAAGTCTAGCGCTGCACCCCCCTCTGCGAGTGTATGGTCTGCCTGGACCAGCAAGCTCAAGAGTAGCAGTGGGGCCCTGATGGCTGAGGATGCCAGCCCTCAATGGCTCCAGAGCTGCCATCTCTGGGGCTTTTGGCTTGGGGCGTGTGCCTCGGAACTTTTTGGTTGCCTTCACCAGCGTTACTGGAAGGCAGGATTGTGACAGGCAAAAGTGCAGGAAAGGGCCCGGAATATATGGTAGGGAAGGCACGGAGCTTTCATGAAAAGTAAGAAACAAGTTATACTGGAAAGCACATGGGCAATGCCTGCTGAATTCTCAGAAGGCAGAGAATGGGCTAAATTATCATTATTTATTATTATTATTTTGGCACAGAGTATACATGTTTCTGGTTGGCAAGGCTTATCCTGGGTTTTCCCAGAACAGGCGCTCCCACCTGGGTAGGAAACACGAATTCCTGTTTTACCAGATTATGTTCTTAAAGTCGCTTAGCTCCACCTTTCTTTCATTAATGAGAATCTTGGTCCTGGGCAGATATTTCGTGGCAAAATTGACACAGAAGATCCTTAAAAGCAGATTCAACCACTTACTTTTTTGTGTTATGCCACACCACACACCCATTTGCTTATTCTGGGTTTACGAAACAGCTGCTCCGTGCCAATTTTGCTCTGGTTTCACTAAAAACAACCACCCCCAAACCCTCATTTTTGGTTGACATACATGTCCGCTTGCCGACTGAGCCACTGCTGACAGGCACTGCTGTCCTGGATGTACTGGAGGACTTCGGAGAGCATTGTGCGCTTCAGGCACTCCTCCTCGCGGGTCTTTTTGAGCCGGTCATACGTTCTTGCACCTGCGCCAAGAAAACAGGCGTTGATACGGCTCGCCAAACAAGCAAACTGCCACAGGCAGCTGACCCATGCTAAGAAGGCTAAGAAGGCAAAGCAACTTTGGACCCAAGTTAGCCAGACCCATGCACTTCCAATGGCTCTGCCCCGAGAAGGGCTGATTTTGGATACAAACCGTATGTACATTAGATGTCAAACGTGGCAGATGCTGACATTCACCAGCGAGTCCTAATGCTGTAGTGCTGGGAAATCCCAGCATTTGCTAGTTCTAGCGGCAATAATTTACACGTGGGAACTTTTTCAGCCCGAGGGCCGCACCTCCTTCAGCTCAGTCTTCTGGAGGCCACATGCCAATGGTGGGCGGGGCCAGAGGCAATGTGGGCGGGGCAATGAATGCATTTGGAGGCTGGGAGTTGTACAGTAGGCCAGTGTTTTTCAACCACTGTTCCGCGGCACACTAGTGTGCCGCGAGATGTTGCCTGGTGTGCCGTGGGAAAAATTGAAAAATTTGAAAGATTTTTTTTTTAAAAAAAAGTCAAATTTTCGCCCACTAGGCGGGCGCTGGACTGTGTCCACCCTATTTTCCATCCATCCTGGGTGGGGATCAGATTGGATGGGATCGGATGAGAGCGGACAGGCGGTCCGCTCTCATCCGATTCCCCATAGAGAGCAGCGGGGCTCTGACATCTCCCTCTCCGCACACAGTGGTGGTGTGCCTCGTTATTTTTTTCATGAAACAAGTGTGCCTTTGCCCAAAAAAGGTTGAAAAACACTGCAGTAGGCTATGTTCCACACATATACATACACCTCTCCTCCATCCAGGGAAACAAGGCATTATCAGAGTTCAAGGACACATTCCAGCCGGGCAAAAACACTCTAGGTGCAAAGCAGCCAGGAGGGGATGTGAGCTAGGGAGTGTCCCAAGGGCCAGATAAAAGAGGCTTTTTGGGGGATGTGATTTACATAACCAGCTGCAAGAGCCAAGGGTCTCTCATCTTGCCAGTGAATTACCGACCTGTTTTCAATTTGAGATTGAAGTGAGCTCACGGTTAGTTGCTCAGGGATAATTTGTCACGAAAACCAGCTTTGCTTATGGGGGGTCTCAAATATCCAAAGGCTTAGAAACTCCTTATTCAAGAGACAGCTAGGCTAGGCTTGTCCTTTCTTGTGAGCAAAATCAAAAAGCCCAAAGCAACCACTCAGACGCCATCTTGGCATGAAATGGTGTATAAATACATAAACAAACAAATAAAATGATTATGATATGTGAGTTTGTCTGCTGACACAGCAGAGAGGTTTGTCTCTCTCCTTGCTTCTTCAAAGCAGGAAGCTAGACTCTGATGACTAGGCAGGTAGATAAAGTCTTCCCTCTGATGAAAGGCACTCCTGCATTCATGAGTCAAGCAGGTAATTCCCCAACGCATTCAGAACTGGTCACCGCTGCAGAATCCAGCCATTTGCCTTGTGGGGCGTTCCCTAAACAATCAAGGGATTCAAAGCAGTTCAAATTGCTGCTTGCCTCACCCCCAAAAGTACAACGGACTGACACGCAAATGAACATATTTTGGATGGAAATTACTTACGATAACATCCTGCTTTGAATTAAGTGCCACAGCAGCCCGGCCATGGCTTATTCAGCATGTACTTACTGCAGAAATTGGTGATCCCTGCTGTCCTGTACTCCTGAAGTCGTTTGATTTCCCTTCGCAGCTCAAACTCCACTGGGTAGAATAACAGAAACATATATATATATATATATATATATTTAAAAAGGAATGGGAAAAGTCACCCTTGGGTGCCCTATCCACTACTATACAACTCTTCGTACGTAATGCGGTAGCTGGAGTCGAGTCTGGATCCCTCAGAAATTCAGCCTTACCAAGTTTCTAGCTGTCTTTTGAAAAGGCATTTATTTATATTCATTTTTTGTTGTAAATGTGGGGAACACCCCCCCCTCAATGTATAAAAAGGAATTCAGATCTACATTGCTTCCATTGGGTGAGAGCATCCCTGGGGACGGGGACAGGCAGACAGGCTGAGACAACTGCTGAAGTACTTTAATGCAACAAGTCACTCGAAAAGCTGGCGTGGGAGAGCCAAGTGGCTGCAGACATGTTAATGAACGTGACAAAGGGGAAACCGGGTCTCTGTGAGCCAATCCGGGGCCCGAGAAGAGAGACGGCAAAGCCAGGCAAGGTAGATCGGTGATGCCAGAAATGTAACCCAAGTCCGTGCTAGCCGTCTCGAACGGGGATTAGGCACCAGTGTTTGGAAGAGCGGCTTCTTGTAAAACCGCTTGAAAAAACAAATTTCAGAGGTGGGAAACAGTTTTTCAGCCCGAGGGCTGCATCGCCTTCTGGAGACCATGTGCCAGTGGTGAGTAGGGGCAGAGACAAAAGGGTGCAGCAATGAATGTAAAATCTGCCATCATACACTAGGCTAATTTCTACACACACATCCTTCTCTATCCTCCATTGGATAGAAGTGTTGTCACAGCTCAAGGGCACATCTGTGGGGTGTGAACCAGGGACAGTGAGGGGTTTGGTCTGGGGAGAGTTTTGAGGGCCAGACAGAGAAGCCTGGAGGGCCACATTTGGCCCCCAGGCCTGAGGTTCCCCACCCCTGCACTACACATTATAGAATATGGTATACTCTTATGAGTGACAGTGTGCAAAAGCTAAGAGGGCGAGTTGGAAGTTCCCCGTTTTTTTCTGGCCAGAAACTGGACTGAGGTCCTAAGACTAACCTACCTCATGATATTGTAAGGATAATCTGGAGAGGGAGAAAGCCAGGCATGTCACCATGGAGGAAAGGTGAGATATAAATGTAATAAAAAATAAAATAAAACTGGCTTTATTTGTAAACTGCTTTAAGGTTTGTTTGTTTTTTAATTGAAAGGCATATATAATTATTACATGTGTCTATGAAGCACACGGAGTTCTTTGAAGTGCTATGTAAGTGCTATATATAAATGCTAAAATTATTATTATTACTCTTAATGTTTATTTGCTTCCAAGAAATTAATGCCGATGCGCCAGGGAAGGGGAGGAGAGGAGGGCAAACTGGCCTATTGATTGCTGCATTTTCAGATACATGAGCAGCACCTGCACTTGATCACCTTAAGGGACATTATGAGCTAATTTTTTTTTTTTTTAAAAAAAACCTTTCCTGAGTAACTAATTAGAAAAGTTTTAGATCTCAATAAAACCACAGCTATGCAGAAACTGCCGCGCCCATTTCTGTGAAAAGTCCCTGGCGTGGAGCACAGAAACAGCTTTGAAGTTGTTGATGCGGGCGTTGCATCAAACAGAAATAAGAGGAAATGTAGAGGGGAATAATCGTTTACAACTGCCTCTGCTGGAATGCAGAGAGGCCAATTAAAGATTGTTAATTATGCAAACTAGATGAGTGGTTAGATGATGGAAGAGTGAGGCACCTTTGAAAGGCAAAGCCTCCAACAGGATGCCAAGTCATGGGATCCCCATGACTTGACACTTAGTGGCAGCCTTGTCAAAATCTTGCTGAAATTCTGCCGCAAGTGCTTTCTGGGACAGATTTTCTAATAATAAAACAACTCATTAGTAAAGGTAAAGGGACCCCTGACCATTAGGTCCAGTCGTGACTGACTCTGGGATTGTAGCGCTCATCTCACTTTATTGGCTGAGGGAGCCGGCGTACAGCTTCCGGGTCATGTGGCCAGCATGACTAAGCCGTTTCTGGAGAACCAGAGCAGCGCACAGAAATGCTGTTTACCTTCCCACCGGAGTGGTACCTATTTACTTGCACTTTGATGTGCTTTCGAACTGCTAGGTGGGCAGGAGCTGGGACCGAGCAATGGGAGCTCACCCCGTCACGGGGATTTGAACCGCCAACCTTCTGATCAGCAAGTCTTAGGCTCTGTGGTTTAACCCACAGCGCCACACGCGTCCCTAAACAACTCATTGGAGGGCTGCAAAACTCCTGAAGTTCAGGAGCCTCAGAGTTCCTCATTTCTACAGCTGTTTCTGTCTTATCCCTCCCCCTACAAAAAAGTGACATTCACATGCTTGGGGTGGTTATCTGCAAAACTGAATATTTGGTTTCCGTGAGGGTAGAACGATTTCATATATCACTTTGCATTGTTTCCTTCGGGGTAAAAGTGCAGAGACTTGGCTTAAATTGTGGGTGGTTCCTTTGTGCTTATGCTGTTCCTTATTCAAAGCCGAGACCAATTAGTAACTGTACTTGAATGAGGGCCAGCTTCTCTACTCTGGACAACTGGGTTAATTTCACAACACCTTGCACAAGACGTTGTGTGTACGTACATGTGTCAGCAACTACTGCCTAGAAACCTGTTGCTTTGTTCCAGGGACATGAATCACAACTGTGTTATATACATGAGAGTTTTGCTTCAAGACATGCAAAAAAAACCTCAACACAAGTATTTGCTGCATGCTAGCTTGGGCAAATGAAAAAACAAATATAGCTGTCACAGTCGGAACAAACTTGCGAACTGCATCAAATCAGTCACTGGGCAAAGCAGGAGGTTTTGATCCCTTCCCTCAAGTATCTGTTCAACAATGACAGAACAGGCTGTGTGTGGTCATTTCTCTCAACCCATTTTCTTTGCTGATCCCCTGCCCTAAAAGAAGGGGTCGGGAGCATCTGTGTCCAACATGGCCAATAGGGACAGGGATGATGGGAGCTGGGAAGGCCAGAGGTTTGACCACTCCTCTCCACACCGCGGTCTTCCTTACGAGATGTGCTTTTGGAAATAAAACCTTAACAAGCCCTCAACAGACTTTGCGGCCACAAAACAGCCTATAATAAAGCTATTTATAATACCACTATTGACCTTCTAACTGAAGCAGCTGGAATAGCCAGACTGGTGAGTGTACTTTATATTTGAAATGCTAAGGACTGGGCAGGACACGAACACACATCTGTCGGCCTCCAGATGTTGCTGGGCTCCATCCCTTATCATTGGCCAGTCTGGCTTCGACTGATGAGAGCTGGAGTTCAGCAACATCTGGTTGCCCACCACCATGCTAAAACCTTGGTAAGCAGAATCCATCACTCAAGCAACGAAAAGAAACCAAATCCCATGCACCAAATATTTTGTGTCCACACCCAACTGTGCTTCTTTTAAGGCAGGCACGCCCAAACTCGGCCTTCCAGCTGTTTTGGGACTACAATTCCCATCATCCCTGACCACTGGCCCTGTTAGCTAGGGATGATGGGAGTTGTAGTCCCAAAACAGCTGGAGGGCCGAGTTTGGGGGTGCCTGTTTTAAGGGCTTGGCAGAGCTCCAAAGCTTGCATCCCGCTATGGCAGGAGTGGAGGACCTTCAGCTATCCAGATGTTACCGAAATATAACTCCCATCAGCCCTAGCAGTCATGGTCAATGGCCAGGGATGGTGGCAATTTGGCAACATCTGGAGGGCCAAAGGCACAGGGGCCGATTCAATAAAAAGGTTTCGCAATTTCCTGCCTTTTTTTTTACTGTACCACAATTGCGGCGGAAACTGTATATGCCAATGATATTTGGGGAGGGGGACTTTTACTGCTACTATATATAGAGAGAAAATTCATGTGTGATCCTTAGCATGGTGCAATGTGAAAGAGAAACACAAGCATGAAAGACAGAAGACCAGGTGATGCCTACATGCGTGACTTTCTATGAATTTGTCGTGCTCCGTCGGTCCCAGGATTCTTGCAAAGCGCCTCATGGTCTCGTAAAGATCTTGAACCTCTTTTGGGTACCTTCTTTCCAGAACTGCAAGACAAAGGGAGGACACAGAAAGCTGCTTTCTTAGCAAAGGAGAAAAATGCAGATTCAAAGGAAACACCACGAATGCGATGCTGCCTCTTCTTGGGTGGAGTCCGTGAACAATGTGCAGATCAGATAGAAGTGATTGTGTGTTTAGCTGAAAATTCCCTATTCATGGCTATTTATTCTTAACCATACTCCTTAAATGGGTTCTCTCCAGGGCTTTGGTCCATTTTCCAGTGGTGGCTGGTGCCCATTGGGACTGGTGGGGCAGAAGGCAGGGAAGCCAATGGTAGGCAAAGCCAGAGCCAATGACAAGGGGGACCAACGTATTCCAGTTTTGCCCTCCTCCTCCCTGCTGGTTTCTACAAGAGCAACCTTAAGACTAAGGAGGAGGAGAAAGTAGGCGGGCAGTGGTGGCACCCCAAACTGGCTGTAACTAAGCAGGGAGGCAGGCAGGTGGGGGCCTGGCTGGGGGGGGGGGCTGAGTTTGGTGGGGCAGTGTGCCATTTTCCCTAACGGATGAGCTTCCAGGGCTATTTTCAATCACTGAAATGCGTTCCATGGTGTTAGCCTGCTTGTGTGTTCATGTATCTACCTGTAGAACCCCTCCTCTCAAACCTCTTAAAAAATTGCAGCTGCTCAGTTCAAGCAACACCAACACAACATCTGGTTATGTGGGGCACAGGTATTACACCTTGTAAGCATGCAGATGTTGGGGCTGCGAGTTATCAGGAATGGACTGACATTTTTCTGCTTAGCAGAATCCATCCATTCTGGGCTGATTAGTACCGCGATGACAATCCCAGCAGGCCAAAGGTGTGGGTGACCATAGTATGTGGCTATTGGGTGTTTTGTCTCCAGCGTAATAACAGCAGTTACAATAGTAACAAAAATATACGTGCATTCTAAGTAGCCTTTTTTTGGGGGGGGGGAATGGATTAATATGCTGCTGTTGCATGGGCTTCTAGTGGCCTCCCATCCAAGAGGCTGATAAGATCCCACCATTGCTATAGCCATATACTACCGGCAGAATCAGAGGCACTAGCCTTCTGATACCAGTCACTGGGCGACTATAGCAGGAGAGAGCTGTTTTTCACATGCTCTGCTTGCCTGCCTACCATAAATGCTTAAAGCCCTAAACAATGCAGGCCCCAAGTGTCTGAAAGACCACCTCTATCTCCACACACCTTCTCAGGTGTTGAGCTCTGCAGAGGGGTGGGATGAGCTCTCTTGGTTTTTCTGCCACCCTCAGAAGTCCAGGCAATGGCACCCCCTGGGGACTTTCTCCGAGGCAACCCCTAAATTGTGGGATTGTGGAGGATTCCCTCCCCATAGAGTCACATCCAGCACTCTCACTTTACAGCTTCTGTTGTGCAATGAAGCTGCACCTCTTTACCCTGGCCTTCAACGAAGTATGTTTGTTTTGCAGGACCCACCTCTTCTGCCGAAATTTATATTGTTCTTATCTGTTTTTATAATTGTACAGATATTGTTATAACCTGTCCTGGGAGCTTATGGTGAAGGGCAGGCAAAAAACCCCCACACATATATATAAATGAATCAAATAAAATAAGCAGCTGGTTAGACACTGTGGGAAAGAGGATGAAGGACTAGACAAGCTTTTGGTCTGATCCAGGGGAGCCCCAATGCTGCAGTCAGAACATTCGCTGGAACCAATATTTCCCCCCAGAGGTAATTTCACAAACAGAAAATAGCAACACTGAGGTATTTAAAGGGTGAATCAGGCAGCATCCTTTCAGACTAATTTTAGCCAGGCAGCGCGGCCATTAAGGCTGACAGCCGAGATACTCACTCTGGAACTTTCTGAGGTTGATGAGTCCGTGGTCTCTTATAATTCTGTAATTGAAAAAGGTACAGCCTGTATTAGGGCCATTGCCCAACTATAAACAAGCAATCTTGCAGCAGAAAAGTTATCCTGGGAATTCCTAGAATCTCCTCGTTAATAATATTTTCCAGGAAAGGCTAGGCAAAGCTTCTCTTAGGACTACAGTCGTACCTTGGAAGTCAAACAGAATCTGTTCCGGAAGTCCATTCGACTTCCAAAATGTTCAGAAACCAAGGCACGGCTTCCGATTGGCTGCAGGAAGCTCCTGCAGCCAATCAGAAGCCACGGAACCCGTGTCAGACATTTGGGTTCCAAAGAACGTTCGCAAACCGGAACACTCACTTCCGGGTTTGTGGCGTTCAGGAGCCAAAATGTTCAAGTTGCAAGGCATTCAACAACCAAGGTATGACTGTACTTAAGATACTTCAGCTGTCTTCAGGACGTGGTGAGAGGCCTTCTCTACACAAGCATCAGAGTGAGGTGCTAGAATCCTGAGGTGGCAGCATGGAAAGGGCTGTAGCTTAGCGGTAGAGGGTCTGCCTTGCATGCAGAAGGTCCCAGGTTCAACCCCCAGCATCTCCAGGTGGGTCTGGGAAATACTCCCTGCCTCAGACTTGAGGAACTGCTGCCAGTCAGTGTGGGCAATACTGAGCTAGATGGTCAAATGGCGAGGCAGCTCCCTACGTTTCCATGACCACGACAGTTCAGTCTCCAAGGATGGAAAACACAGTTTTTAAAGTTCTTACCCATGTTCTGTTTTGTCTTTAAACTGCATCCAGGTAAAAAAAATAGTACCTCTCCTGCTGTGCTAGATTTCTGCTTGCAGGGAATTTTTTTCACATGGGAGAGCATTCAAAAATGTGACACCTCCTTACATGCTTGCAATTCAAAGCGATATCACACATTCCACTATCACATGCTACTGCGTAGATAAGGCTTCGGTGTCTAAGATACCTTCCCAAGTCCATGAAAGCAGCATATGTCTACAGGCTTGTAGACAGCCTCTCCCTTGGTTGACTGTAGCAAATAACATTTCTTCCACACGTGTTCCCACAACTGTAAAGGCGCAGTGATGATAGCTCTGTCCCGTGTTTGCGCAGAGCAGCACCATGACTGCCCCCGTGGCATTTCTCTCTCTTGCTAGGAGAAGGCCTGGCTAAGGAGAGGCTGGGGACCAAACCTGTTTTATTTATAATTCCCCAAACTGGCCAAAACTTGTTAGTCTTTGCTTTTGTGCACACTTTTATGGAGATACGAAGAGCAATTGCAATGATAAATAGCTATAGAAAGAGGTGCGTGTTAAAGAGACACCCAACTGATAAGTAAGCAGAAAGACAGCCTTTGGAAGCAGTTTTGATTTGCAACACCAAGAGGGCAGCGGGAAGGTATTTATAAACCTTTTATGTAGCTTGCAGCTTTCTATAAATAGAGGCAACGTGATAGCACGGAAAAGGCACAAACGTTTTTAAAAGCACCAATTTGGGGACATCAACGTTACTCCTTTAGCAGGATATGCTAATTAATTCCTACCCTACTTCATATTCTACTGCATGACTTAGCCTTGGAAACAGATTCCAGGCCTGAGGGCCTGGCATTTCCTTACTCTGTGTTAAAACCATAGAGAATTACCAGTGTTGAGACACCTGTAAGTGCACATGATGTTTTCTTACATCTTTATTCCTGACTGGAAAAGCTGCTGGAATGTTTTAATTCAAGTCTGATTTTAACGTTTTAACTGAATTTTATTTTTATTTTGGTATTGTGATCTTTGTAGGCTGCTAAGAGTCTATAGTAGTAGAGTGCTACATAAATTGTATAAATAGATTAAAGGAAAAAAAACCTATTTGGGCAGCCGTGTCCTGCGTGGGACACCCTGTTCCTTGCCTTCCTTCTACCCCAGGGTCTCTCAAACCTGATGGGATCATGCCGTGCTAGTGGATCTAGCACACCCACCTCTCTAAACCTAGAAACTTTACTGGATGTGCTTGCGTTCTACACCCCCTTATTCCGCCTCTTCCTCACCCAGGCCCAACTTGCATCACTCCTATTGGCAAAGTGGTAGACCATCCTGCCATGGATGCCAGAAGTCTCAGGTTTACTCCCTAGCATCTCCTCCTGCTTCAGAACACTGAAGAGCCACTTGCCTGTCAATGTGGACAGTACAGAGCTAGATGGATCAATGGGCCTGACTCAATACAAGGCAGCTCCCTATGTTCCTTCCTGCTTCCTCCACCCAACTACCTACATCCCTGGTAGCACGTTCAGCCTGCCAAGCTGGGATTTACTCTTGCCTTCTCCGCTGGGTAGCCCAGTGCGTGGCAGCTGCGAAAAGGGCGAATACCAAACCAAGGATCAGAAATGACTTAGGACCCAAATATCCGAGACCTGCTCCTTCCCTACAGACCTCCTCGGGGGTTAAGATCAGCAGAGGGGGTCCTCTTGCTAGTTCTGCCGCCCACAGAAGTTCATGGTTGGTGGCCTTCTCTGTCGTGGGATTCCCTCCCCACAGAGGTGCATCTCACACCTCTGTTATATAGCTTTTGGCAAATGCTGAAGATGCTTCTTTTCACCCCTGGCTTTTGGCACCTGAGATGTGTGCTTCTGGGACCCACCCTATTCCTGTAACTCAGGGGTCAGCAAACTAAGGCCCAGGGGCCGGATCCGGCCCAATCGCCTTCTAAATCCGGCCCGCAGACGGTCCGGGAATCAGCATGTTTTTACATGAGTAGAATGTGTCCTTTTATTTAAAATGCATCTCTGGGTTATTTGTGGGGCATAGGAATTCGTTCATTTCCCCCCTCAAAATATAGTCCACCCCCCCCCCACAAGGGCTGAGGGACAGTGGACCGGCCCACGGCTGAAAATGTTTGCTGACCCCTGCTGTAACTGATTTGACTGTAGTTTTAAATTGTTTCACCTGCGCTGGGATCTGCTGGTGAAGGGCAGATTATACTAACAATCCCGCCAATAGCCTAATGGCAGGATAAAAATCTATGGTGCGAACACACTTGAAACTGTCCACAGTTCGGGTTACCTCAGAAGGCAACTGGAGCAGCTCCCCTATGAGGAAAGGGTACAAGTTCATTTGGGGCCTTTTTGCTTAGAGAAAAGGCTGAATAAGAGGCGACATGATAAAATTATGCATAGAGTACAGGAAGTGGATAGCCAAATGTTCTATCTCCACTCTTTCATAGCGCTAGAACTTGGGAATATCCTGCCCTAAAGCATCATGGAAAAACCTAGCATTTGCCCAGACTTGAACAAGAGCATTAAATGGCCCTTGCATTACACTGGGATTCTTGCATGCAACTCAAATTAAAAGTCATTTTAATATTTTTAGGCTGAGGTCTGACAAGCGAGTCTCCTCCAGCCACATACTGACTTTAAATTATCTGCTGAAAAGGGCATTTTAACTGGGAGGGTAGGGGGAGAAAAATGCACTAGACTTCCATCAAGTTAACTACTTTTTAATAACGCACCTCGACTTGAACTACACGTTTGAAAAAATATTGAGATGTTGGGAGCGTCACTAAATAATTCTACAGAGAGTCAGGTAATTGGCTAAGCTGCTGACACAGAATGTTTTAATTAGCCAACTCATCGGCCTCAAGCTGGAAGTCCACTGTAGCAAAGTCTGTGGTGTCAATTATCTGCGGGTTGCGGTAATTAGAGGATGGAGTTAAGAGTACTGGTGTCTTTATACCAGGATAGACATCACGTGTATAGCTGGAGAGTGGATGGCTTGCCACTTGCTGGATATGTTTATGTTTGAGGTTCTCAGATGGAGGTATGACTCCTTCCAGCAACACCTGCAGCCACGCTGGTGCCAAACGTAGTGCTCTGCTTTCCTTTGGACCACATCAGTGAGGCTGAGAGTGGGGTCATCTTCTGGGCAGCCCAGAACCTCCAGACACACTCCCCAGGCTTGCGTCCCAAGGACGTCACTTCGGCGCTGCTAATGCAGCAGTTTGACTTCACCCTCACAGGCGCACTCCATTGCTAATGTGGTTTTTATTATTGTATTTTTTTTTACTGTGATTGTTAGTTTGCTTTGGGACTTTCTTAGTGGGAAGCAAAGAATTGAATAAACCTAAACCTTGGTTATTGGGGGAGGGATGTGGAGGCAAAAAGCAAAGCAAAAAGTTTGGAAGTCCTTGCCCGCGACAGTCCTACCTTCAGATAACAACTTCAAGGGGGAAAGGTGTAAATATCTGCCACACAACCCCACCTTCTTCATATTCTCTCCCCATGGTTTTCTGGTGTTCATATTCAACACCCAGCCCTGAATAGCTATTCTGCAAAATCTTTGTCACAGAACTCAGCAAGCACACTTAGATTTGAAAGAATGAAAAAGCCAGGAACTCACTTTTTCCTTCGTTGCCTTTCCTTTAACCTCGAGTGATAGATATCTACAACTGCAATCTTCAAAGCTGTGTAAGTTCCAGGAGAGAGGGGAGCAAAAGAGATGAAAAGAATAAATCCTTCACACTTACAGAGAAATATATAGAGAATTAGCACAGAGCTTATCTCCCAAATCCCCAAAACAACAGCCTGTTTTCATCACAGCGTGAAAAAACGAGACAGGCCTCAGCAGGGAAGAGACTAGCCAAATCTGGCTTTTGAGATGTTACAAGACAGAAACCTTCTCAAGGCACTGCAGTGGAAGCAGTTCGAAAGTCTGTATATGAACTGCCGCTGTTTTGAGTCTTATTTTTAGCTGCTTTGATTTGATACATGACATATTTGCATTCCATTATTGGAGAGAGAATGCCTCTGTATGCCACTTGCTAGGAATCACAAGCAGTTGCATTTAGATGTTGCACTCAGGGTCTTGCCTGTGGGCTTTCTATAGGGGCATCTTGCCAGCCGCTGTGAGAAGAGGGGTCTTACACATGAGCCAGCAAGCTCTTCCTATGAACTCTGTGTGTGTGTGTGTGTGGTGATCCTTATTGTTTTAGGGTAAAACGTGTGACGAATATATAGTTGGGAGCTGTCTTAGGAGGACTTGCTCTGAGAGGCGGCACAAAAATGTTGAAATGTATAGTTTGCCCCTGCGTTGTGGGACCTTGCTCCACTGAGGTGGCTCCCACGCGGCAGGATGTGCGTGTGAAGAAGGGTTAACATTCCTGCATCTTGCTAAAAGCCAGATAGCACATAAAACACCAACGTTTCAGGGATCCAAACATGGCTCCCCCCAAAAATCAAGAATCGTAACCGAGGCTGAAATATTGCAGTAGCAAACAGTGTGGTGCTGGGGCGGTGGTGGTGCTCCCCTGACCTCCTGACAGCTGAGCCACTACTGCTTATCAGGAGGGAGAGGGGGATGAGGTGGCAGGAAGTGGGGGGAGTGCAAACACTTCAGCAGAGCCAATCCAGAGCTCCTGCTGCTGCATTTGCACCATGCTGGCCTCACTGCTGCCTCACCCACTCTTTCCTGGTAAACGACGGGCACTCAGCTGCCAGGAGGTCAAGGGAGTGATGTCCCCTGCAAAGCTGCTCTGTATATGTGTGCATACATGTGTGTGTGGGATATTAGGCAAATCAACACAGTTAAAAAACACACAACCATATAGAATCATAGAATTGTAGAGTTGGAAGGGACCCCAAGAGTCAGCGAGCCTAATTCCCTGCAATGCAGGAATCTCCACAAATGGTCCCCCATCCAATTTGAAACCACACTGGACCCTGCTTAGCTTTGCAAATGTGCTAGCAGTTTTATTGCTGCAGCACTAAAGCAACTGGAGGACCACTAAACCATCCCTTGTTGCTTCCAATCTCTGAGTGGAGATACCCCACATTTCCTCTTATAGCTTCACAACGCAAAACACACCGTGTAAAAGTTCCGAGTCATCCTCCACAAAGTCTATATCCCTTAAATCCCATTCAGCATAGTTGTCAAATTCCTGTGGAAGGAAAAAACAACTATTGACACAGATGCTGGCAGAAGCCAGGATTTCCACTGTCCAACAACAGAAAGCATAACAGAACTTGAACATTTCCCTGTGGTATAAAAACATACGGAATTGGATCGCCGCAAGAAAAAATAACACTTAAATTACAGGTTTCTGAGGGAAAGGAGGGCCCTGAACACTTCTATGCAGTTTAGTGGGAATTTATTTTGTGTTTCGGATTTCAACAGGCAGCAATCTCTTCCTGCACCATCCCGAGAAATATGGATGTCAGGATTTAAGATTGGGTGTTGCGACTTTGTACAGTTACTCCTTTATTTGCCCTGCCTTGTTTTAGATATCTTTAAGTTGATATTTTGCTGTGGTTTGCATTTAATACTCTGAAAATAAACAAAAGGGGTTTTTTAAAAAAGAATTTTTTTTTTTAAGGTCTCAAGAACCATCGATTTAATGCAAAGGCAGAGATAGTAAAAATGACAAAAGAGCTTTGCAACAACTCCTTCATGACCAAAGTCTTCAAGGCAGCAAATGGACCACAACACCAACAATTCTTCTCACAATTCCTGGGGTTGTCCTTGGCGATTTGGGTCATTTTGCTGCCTTGAAGACTTGGACCCAGACTCCTGCACAGATGGTGCTCTGGTTTGGTGTAGGAGGGTAGGGAATAAAATAAGACAAAGCAAAAAGTGTTGCTTGTTGATACGCCCACTTCCAGATCCTGATATGAATTTAGCAGGAACTTGATGCCAATTCATCAGCTTCTAACAATAACAACAATAGCAGCAGGTGATTTGCAGCGACTCTTCCCCAGTTGTGAGCATCTCTGCTGCATCGACTGTGCATTTAGTCAA
Organism: Podarcis liolepis; assembly: GCF_965112155.1. Taxonomy (NCBI): domain Eukaryota; kingdom Metazoa; phylum Chordata; class Lepidosauria; order Squamata; family Lacertidae; genus Podarcis; species Podarcis liolepis. The sequence continues at coordinate 38,318,427 of NC_139567.1, forward strand.
TCTTGCTGCTCCCCCAGCGGGTTCCAAGCGGTATTGCATCCTATGCTTGTTTATTAAGTGCCCAGTGCCAGATAACCAAGCCAAGCCTCTGAACCAGGGGTGGGGAACAGCAGACCCAGGGGCCAAGTGTGGCCCTCCATGCCTATCTGGCCCTTGGAACTCTCCACAAGCCACACTCCTTATCCCCCGATTCACACCTCTCACTGCTCCTATTTTGCACTCCAAGTGTATTTCCCTGACTGGGATGCGCCTTGAACTCTAAACATGCCTCCAGCTTGTCGTAGAGAGGGGAGGGTGAGGGTGAATAGAAAATAGCCTACTGCACAAAAGTAAAAAATAAATAAATGTATTCCTTGCTCTGTCCACCTTTGCCTCAGGCCTCGCCCACTATGTGGCCCTTGGGAGGTTTGTCAGAAAAGAATGTGGCCCTTGGTTCCCCAACCCTGGTCTGAATCACCACCACAAGCCGAAAATCCCACTATAAGCCCCAAAATATGACATGAGGAATACATTGCAAGTGGTACTGAGAAGTATCACATGCAGAGAACAGAAAGCTCTCATTTCATTCATTCTTTCAGCCACCACCCCTGCCCCAATTTCATGAATTGGCTCTCGGCGTTGTTTACGAAAACAAAGGGGCGGGGGGAAGATGAATCAGGAAAATAACAAACAGAATCGCAGAGTTGGAAAGGGACCACAAGGGTCATCTAATCCTACCTCCTGCAATGCAGGAAACATTTGCTCAACATGGGGCTCGAACTCAGCACGCTCTCATGCTTTACCAACTGAGCCATCCCAGCCATAATGACATTCATCCTATTTGTTTCCAGGAGGAAAGGCAAAGAGCCACACCGAATGAGTTCCTACCTCAATGAAGTCTGCTCTTGCTGGCATGTATCCAGCCATATCCCTGGAGAGCAAGGAATCAAAGGTAGGCCGCGGAGGATCTTCAGCAGCTGGGAGGGGGTGGAAAGCATGTTTTAGTAGTCGGGCCAATTAAAAAAAATTATTTGCACCTCCCCTCCTCTCAAAGCAAAGGAGGAAAAAATGGTGTGAATAGCATGCAGGGGGAAGGAAGCGCATTTGTTAGCTTTTTTTTTTTTTAAAAAAGTTCTTAAGTTAATAACTTGCTATGAATTTCTGTAGTGCCTAACTGTGCCTGTCACTGATTCATGTCCCTGAAGGCCCATCTTTAGACACAGAATAAGGCATGGGTAGCTAACACAGAAGTCTGCATCTCCAGTCATCTCTGACTACAGTCATACCTTGGAAGTCGAACAAAATCCGTTCCAGAAGTCTGTTCAACTTCTGAAATGTTTGACTTCCAAAGCATGGCTTCTATTGGATGCAGCAAGCTCCTGCAGCCAATCAAAAGTCACGGAAGCCCCGTCGGATGTTTGGCTTCCAAAAGAACGTTCGCAAACCGGAACATTCACTCCCAGTTTTCGATCGTTCGGGAGCCAGAACGTGTGACCCCCAAGGTGTTTGGGAGCTGAGGTACGACTGTACTGGTTGTGCTGGCTAGGGCTGATGGGAGTTGTAGTCCTAACAGCCCCTGAAGGGCACCACACTGGCTAATCTGGGAATGTGAAATGCTGCCTCTGTCCCTGCCATGGACTCTTACAATAAAACGGGATGGCTGTGTCACTGTGTTGATTCTCTTCCGCTTGCTTCAGATTTAATAGCGTGGATGCAAAGAGGGGGTTGTTGATGAAATGCTTCATGTAATGTTTTTCACACTCCTCTTTCGTCTTTGTGTTCATCTGATTTGCTACATCCTGCCTATAAGAGAGAGAGGAGGGGGAATAGTTCTGGTTAGGCATCGATCAGGAGGAGGACTGCTCTGTTTTGCATTACCCACCAAAGCGGGACAGATCTCAATGTTTAATCAGGCATAAAACTCTCACCAGTTTCCAAAGCCACAATCCATCACAGCTTCTAAGAGGGCCATTTCTTCTTGAGCTGTCCAAGTCGGATCAAGGACGGGGAAGTTGGATGTCTGGCGATATGGGGAAACAAGGAAGGGAACTAATTTTGGATGTGATTCTGAGCATGGTGTTCAGCAGCTTAAATCCCACCCATCACAGCCTTTAGTGGCATTTTGAACTTGCCTCGTCACCAAAAATCAAGACGAGGAACAACACGTTAGAACACATATATACAGACGGCACATTAAAGCCCCAACTTGCAACCGATTGAGCTCTGGCCGTCAACTCAGCTCAGGAATCCCCATCTCCTGGTGACAACCAAACTCAGTCCAAATAAAAATGGTCTCATTGATGGTGGCCATCAATGTCTCCTGTGAGAGGGAGATCTGAAGTTTAACTACCGTATTGGCCTGAATATAAGCCGCAACCGCACAGAAGTCACACCTTTAAAATTTGGTGGCTTCGGGGAGACTTGGGAGCCGTGGACGGGACGAGCGCCATTGCCCTGTGCTGCTTTCTGGGGGGAGCCGCACCACTTTGCCAGTGGCCTTCCCCCCTTCCCTCATCCGGTGTAGGGGAGGCTTGGGAGTGGCGGGCGGGCTGCGCGCTGTTGCCCCGTGCTCCCATGGGTCGGGGGAGCCGTGCCACTTTGCCAGCGGCATAAGGTCATTAATATAAGCCGCACTTTAATTTTTCACAATCAGAATTTGGAAAAAAGTGTGGCTTATATACGGGCCAATACAGCATGCGCTGAGTGAATAAATGCTTTCTTTTATCTGTCCTGCATCCAGCTTCACTGGATGACTGATCTGTGTTGACATCAGAATATAACCATAACATACTCTCTTCATAATACAGATCACATGCATAAGATACAATTAAAGCACATGGCCTTCCCCAAAGAATTCCAGGAACTGTAGTTTGTTAAGGATGCTCAAATGTAGCTTGGCCTGATCCGACAGGCTAGCTTATGTTCATAAATGGTGTTCATAACTCAGTGACTTCCTTCAGAGGCACCATTTAAATCTGGTATGTGGGACTGCAAATATCCATTGCTGAGTAGTACATTTCCTTAGGTCTACATGTACGAAAACAAATTATTCCAGTAGCTGGGGAACAAGAGATCAGACTGCTGCTTCTGGAATGACAGTTTAAAAGCTCCAGCAGCACGCCACAGGAATTTCAAGTTATTATCACGTAGTGTAAATATCTCACAAGCTATAATTACGGTTAGCTCCTGAAAGTGGCATTACAGAACACAACGAAGACCTCTTCGTTTACTTCTCTGTGGCTATAATTCCAGAAGTAACATGGGCATGCCAGATTAAAAAACAAACAAAACACACCCCACTACCCCCCAGAAAAACAACCACTGTTCAATGGGAAACCTGTTTTAGGAGTTTCAATGGAACAGAAAATGTAACTGTTCTTCGTGACATAACAATTTAACTAAAGTGTTTTCTGGTTAATTCAGTACACGAGGAAAAACATTATTGTTCTACAAAGTAATATCTAGGGTAGGGGTAGCCAATGAAGTGCCCTCCCCCCCCCCTTGCTAGACTACAACTCCCACCATCCCTGACCATTTGGCGTGCTGGCTGAAGGGAATTGGGAGTTGTCGTTCACAGGCATCAAGAGAGGAACACACTGGCTACCCCGATGTAATGAATCTTCTAATGCAAAGTGGCTAAAACCTGGTGTAGGCAGGACTAGATTGGGCCTTCCAAGCAAATTTTTCTGCTCTCCATCCCCAAGACCCCACTAATTTTGGAAACAACTTCTTCTTTTAATTAGACACAATGCTGGGGTGAGCAGTCATTTAAGGCCAAGCCAGCCCCCTGATGAGGATGCAAATTGCCCCCTCCCTGGTTGCCAGAGTGATCATTAGAAGAGCTGAAAGGAGGCAATATCAAAGGGCTGATCTGCAAGCATTGGCTGAGGAGGGGGACTGTGCATCCTATGTGCTTGTGTGCATAAATCTGGCATCGCCACAACTACCACTGGCTTCTGACCTCAAATCCCTGTTCTATCAAGTTCAGGCATCCCCAACCTGCAGCCCTCCACATGTTTTTGACCTACAACTCCCATGATCCCTAGTTAACAGGACCAGTGGTCAGGGATGATGGGAATTGTAGTCCAAAACATCTGGAGGGCAGAAGGTTGGGGGTGCCTGATCAAGATGTGTCTCCCGGAGGCTGACAACGAGAAGAAAAAGCAAGGTAATCAGAAAGGTGCATTTACCACTATTTCATAGGTGTGGTCGCTCTGGTGTTTCTTGTACTCAAATCCTATTGTGAAGCACTGCAAAACAAAGGAGTTTGCCACTAGGTTACTTTTCTTCCTTCTTTCTGTAGATGGGAAACTGACTATAAAGAGGTAAAATGAAAAGGACACAGGGATGCCTCGATCACAAACAGAACATCCCTTCCCTATAGTTATTTCCTGGAACCTTTCTAACAAAGTTTCCTTTTATTGGTGCTATGCAATAAATAAACTGTTAAACACACTGAAAAGGGGCTGACTCCAGCATATAACACCATTGACTATAATTCACAGGCTCACGTTGGCAAGAAGACTGCTTTACAACAAAGAATAGCAATCTGTTTGCAGGTGACTTCTGACAAGACTTTGGCACAGCTTGGAGTTGTTAGCTCAGGAGTCAGCAGCCATTTTAGGCTAGTGGGCAGATTTGTAATTATGAGAGAGTGCCATGGGAGACAGAAAATGGCTGCTATGGAGGCATGCTATATTAACTTCAGCATAGGAGAGGCTGAGCTGGTACGAACAGGGACTGAGCAGGAAGCACAAACAGTTTCTCAGGTATTGTTGATTTCTGAATAAATGTTTTTGGAGACCTTTCAGAGCACCGCAGGAGATAATGGCAGGCACACTGGTGCCTCGGGTTCCACGTTGGTGACCCCCTATGTGAGCCACTGCCAGCTATACAAAATAAAATGAAAAAGCAGCAGCAAGAGCTGGAAGCTGGGAGCTCTTGCCTTATTGATATGCCCTAGTCTGCTTCCTGGTGATCTGGCTACTTGGCTTTCAGCATCCTGGGAGAACACAACAGGCTTGGTAACTCAACCCTCCTTCATTTCTCTCCTTGTAAATGTAAATTTACCTGCAAGCACAGCAAGAAGGGAGGTGGGCCACACTCTGCACACTTTATGTAAGGTTCTGCGAGGTAAGAGGAACACCCTCGGCATGGCGGCTTGTCAAAAGGGTCATCTGTAAAGCCAACAAGACCAATACGTAATAAAGCTTGGGCGCCATTTTGCAAAGCAAACTCCTTCACTTGTTGTTGGCGGAGAAACTGACACAGTAATACATCTACATGTTAAGGTAAATAGGACACGGTGGGGAAAGTTTGTGGAATATTTGAAAAATCCTAGCATGCAAGCAAGTTCATTAGTAGGGTTAACTTAAATCAAGCAGTTAAAATTATTATCAAGAGAAATGGAAGAATAACTTAAAAATGGAGCAAAGTGGAAAATGCAGTGTTAAAAATTTAAATCAGAAAAGAAACCACAAAAGGGGGGAGGGAAGTGAAATATGTTATTGTACCGGATGTATTTGTTTGAAAGGCGTGTAATTGTGATTTTTTTATTGAGAAAAAAAATTAAAAAGAAAAAGATAGATAGGAAACTGCCCTATACTGAATCAGACCATTGGTCCATCTAACTCAATTTCAGATCAGAACATTTCCCCAGCCCTTTCTGGCGATGCTGTGTTTTGAATCTGGGACCTTCTGCGTAGGCCAGGGTGTTTTTGTGCCAACAGACACTAGTTGGGTGGACACTGAAACTACTACATGTCCCTAGTGATGCCAGCCATCAAAACTCAAGCTGGTTCATATCCGTTCAACCCCATTCTGCGCAGGTGCAGGAAACATTTGGCTACCCAGACACTGCTGAACTACAGCTCCCATCACCCACAGCAAGCACAGCCAGTGGAATGGGATGATGGGAGTAGTAGTTTAATAACATCTGGAGGGCCAAAGGTTCCCCTTGCCTGCAGTAGTTGAGATGGAATGCCAGGAAATGGATTTTATATGGATTTCTGGGTTTCCTCTGTAAACCTTGGGGTTTCCCAAGACTGCTACTACCTCCACCTTGAATGTGGCTGGGGCCATTTTGGCTACAATAAGGAACATGTTCTCGGAACATGAGAAACAGAAGTAAGTTGCATAGCCACATATCATTCCACATTCACTTATGATCTCGCCAGATCAGGTGGTATCTTTCACCTAGCACTACCTATTTATGAAAGTTGGGGATTCACATTGCAAGCACTATCAGCAACCTTTGAGTGACTCTACTTACTGCTGAACGATGTCAGACGCTCCATGTTCCTCCCTTGGGCACCTGAACTTCACTTAAAGACTACAATCTCTCATTGAATTAAGCTTTCCAGTGATGCTCAACCCCTGTAAAAAGAAAAATAAAGATGTGTGCCCGTTTGTAGGCCCCTGGAAGAAAAATATAGGAATACAGGAAGATGCCTTATACTGCATCAGACCATTGGGCCATCTAGCTCAATACTGTCCACACTGACTGGCAGTAGCCTTCCAGGGTTTCAGGCAGGGGACGCTCCCAGCGCTGCCTGGAAATGCCGTCAACAAGAAATAGAGCCGTCAGCGTCATTGGTTCAGTATTGTGGAAGACTCTGCAAATAAAGATTCAGCAGTTGCCTTCTGTTTCAACTTGTGCCCACCTGACCACTTCAACTGGCGGAACCGACACTTTTACATAATACCCACACCGCTTCTGTAAGAACATGATTGTCTAGTGTGGCAACACCGACACTTTGGAACTCCCTGCCAATTGATATAAAACAGGCTCTTTCACCCATTCTTTTCTGTGGCTGCTGAATACATTCTCATTTAGATTGTGTAGAACTGTAGAAGTTTTAAATCATGCCTGTTACATTGTAGTTTAAACCTTATCTATGTTTTAAATGACGGCTCTAAATATTTAGTAGTAATTTTATTTTATCCTTTTTGTAGAACGCTTTGAGGTTTTTCTGCAATCAAGCAGTATATAAATTTTATGACGTAGATAAAATAATGGGTGTCTGATTTTAACTTTCTATATTGCTTTTACTGTAGCTTTATGTTCCATTGTTGTAAACTCTCTCTGTGTGTGTATATACATGCTTTTATAAGTATATATGTTTTTATAAATAATAGATAAGACATCTGGAGCATCACAGGTGTTAACACTGAACATAAGATGGAACAAAAATCAAATTTGATTTTAACAGCAGTTCTATCAATGAGCAGCTAAAGCATGTGGCTAGTGGGAATGGGAGGCAGTGAGGCAGGCTTCCTCAACCTCCTCCAGATGTTTTTGGCCTACAACTCCCATGATCCCTAGCTAGCAGGACCAGTGGTCAGGGATGATGGGAATTGTAGTCTCAAAACATCTGGAGGGCTGAGGTTGAGGAAGCCTGGTGTAAGGTGTACACTCTATGGAAAAAAATCAAGAACAACAAAAGGTGTGTCTGTGTGGTTGGGGGGGTAAATTCCCCCCCTCCATCACCAGACTCCATCAAGACACAGGTCTTGTCAGGCCCTTCGAAATCAACCTTCCATTCCTCCCCACAACCTTTTATACTCCCCCCTCCCCAACTGACGCCTCAACGTCACAGCAACACGCGAGAGCGAGTTCCATCCGGGCTCCGCCTCAGACAGCGAGAGCGCACGCGCTGACCAGGAGCGCGCCTGGCTTTCGTTCCATTTCCCCCTCCCCTCCTGAATGTGTCGTTCCTTTCATCCCCCCCCCCCCCGTCCCAACACACAAGCCACCCGGTTACTTCCGCTCTTCCGACGCAGCCGCCCCGCCCCTTTTCTCTCCCTCTCCCCTCCCCGCCGCGAAGCACACCGCAGCCCCGCCCCTTGATTACCTGCCTCGCTTTTGCTCGTCTTTCGCTTGCTTTGCCGACTCGACCCGGCTTTAAATTACGTGCGTTCCACGCAGAACGGGGCGGCACAGGCGGCCCCTCCCTCTCCCCCTCGCAGCCGTCCGTTGCGCTCACGCTCTTTCTCTCTCTCTGGAACGTGCTCGGGCCCGACGGGTGGCTGTGCACGTGGGCTGTCGAGACCGCGCGTGCGTGCGCGCGCTCCTCCTCCCCTCCCCCTCCCGTCTTCCTCCTCACCTCAGAATACTGTACTGTATACTGTATATATATATATATATTCTCATCTCACCTTGAACGCACATAAGTAGAACTAAGAAAGCTCACGGTAGCCGTAGAATATATTCATAATATGCCAAGATTATTTGGGAGTAAAATGAATAATAATAAACCAATAAGGGAAAACGGATTACACAGCTGTGGGGCACGACAAACGGAAATGACAATACATTGCTGAGGAAAAAATGAGCGCCTGTAAAGAAATATACGTTGAGAAAGCTCTATGCGTGCCATATATTTAAAGCACATAGGTAATAGATTTATTTCCCCCCAAATAATACTGGGAACTGTCACTTAGACGCTGGAGATTTATAGCTCTTTGAGGGGTAAACTACCTTTGGGTAACTGGGAGAACTTTGGGTAATAATAATAATGGTCACTACAAGGAAGAGTATTGACATGTCTAGGATTCTGCTTAAGCAAAATGTGAAGTGGTGGCTTAAGGTGTTGTTGCATTACAATTTAAATGTTTGGTCAACTTGTAGAAATAATTTAAATAAAATGAAGTAAACGTTGATGGCACCAAGTAAAGCAGTTCAGCAGTATTAAAATATCGATCGGCAAGTCCTAGGCGCTGAGGTTTTACCCACAGCGCCACCCGCGTCCCTTTTGAATATAAATAGGGGAGGGATAATTTTTTTGCAAACACCTGGCACATGTAAAAATGGAAAAATGACCAACCGCCTCTAGGTTTTTATGTGCGTGAAACATGTATAGGATGGTGTTTATGGTAGTGTGTTATATATGTGCTGACAATAAGTTGTGTCAGGTGTGTGTGTGTAAAGGCTTTGTGTAAATGATTAAATACTTCGACAACTGTACAAAATATATGCATACAACAAATAAAAAATAAACACATAAATGAACAATAACTCAGACAAATGAAAACACTGCCCCACTTAAGCCCAAATAAAGAGAATTTTTAAAAAGAAATTTTGATTACATAAAGGGGGAGATTTAGCTTGAATTTGCTATTTCTGAGATCATGCTGAGAATTTTAAACACACACACACACACACACACACACACACACACACACACAACCCAGTAAATGAGAAAACACCTTTTATTTCACTTATTTCAGAAGCAATGCCTAAACACTCCTGAATTAAGATGTTTTGGGGGTGCTGGGACTTGATGTTAAACTTCTGCCTGGAAAACAAATGAAAAATCTACTTTATAATATAACAAGTCCAACTTTTGCATATTAAACAGTACTGCTAACATGGGGGTGGATTTTGTCAGTTCAATGCAGGACTGGAAAAGCAATTCCAAATCTTTTACTTCCATGTGCAATAATTAACTTGCATGCTTTTTTGTTTTTAGAGATGGCCACCAACTTGAATGACTTTGAAAGGGGGGTTACACAAATTGGGCTGGGAATTGCAAGTGGGGAATGGGCTGTCACATTCAGGCCCAGTTTGTGGGCTTCCCATGAGTATCTGGTTCATCACTGTAGGACAGAAAGAAGGGAGGCCAACAGTAGATGGAGCCAGAGTCCATAACAGGGAGAGACAGAGCCAATTAATTTTGTCTCCATCCTTCTCTCATTTGAGTTCTAACAAGGGCAACCCTAAGACAAAGGAGGAGGAAGCTGGCAGCAAATACCACCTTCTTGACTGGATGTGAGTTGGGGTGGTGGTGCAGATGTACCACTGGCCTGGTTTAAGAAGACCTTTCTTAAGTTCTTATGGCTGGATTGGTCTTATGTGTGATCTGGCAGGGTTCTACTTGTTTCAGAACCATGGAGTACAGTGGTGCCCCGTAAGACGAATGCCTTGCAAGACGGAAAACCCGCTAGACGAAAGGGTTTTCCGTTTTTGAGCTGCTTCGCAAGACGATTTTCCCTATGGGCTTGCTTTGCAAGACGAAAACGTCTTGCGAGTGTTCCGATTTTTTTCGCTCCCCCCCCCCGTTTCTAAGCCGCTAAGAGCCTTTTAGCCGCTAATCCGCTAAGCCTTTAATAGCCGCTAAGCCTTTAATAGCCGCTAAACCACTAATAGCGCTAATCCGCTAAGCCGCTAATAGGGTTGCTTCGCAAGACGAAAAAACCGCTAGACGAAGAGACTCAAGGAACGGATTATTTTCGTCTGGCGAGGCACCACTGTATACAGCTTTTGATGGCTATTAGCCACAATGGCTATGTTCTACCTCCACTGAATACCAACTACTAGGAATCACAAGTGGGGAGAGGGCTACCGCCCTCAAGCCCAAGTTGTAGGCTTCCTTTTGGAGGACCTGGTGCACCATTGTGAGAGCAGGCTGCTGGACTAGATGAGCCTGATCACGCAGGGCTCTCGCCCTACGCCCAGGGAAGTCTCGTCTAGCTGAATGGAATAAGCACGACTGAACTGTTAAAAACAAACAGACCATGGTGGGGATTCCGTGTGCTGCAGGATTTGTGGCTTCCGTCATTTTCTTCTCTTTTGCTTCATGTTTTTGCGTAGGGAAGAGACATTGCGTCCAACGAGGAAGGGAACACTGAGTGAAGAAGAAATTTATCAGCATGGCTAGGCTGGTCTAACTCTGTCACAAAGCCCTGCCTAAGCCCATGTCTTCAAGACAGACTTCACCAACCTGGTGCCCTCCAGATGCCACCCTCTATATTGGTCATAAATAAGGTACGGCAGGTGGGGGCTGGGTGAGGGCAGGCTGAGGTGGGTGGGGCAAGGCCTCCTTTGCCCTAAGGGACTAGCCTCCTCTGCATTGCAATGCTGTGAAGCGTGTTTCGTTAGCCTCCTGCCTGCCAGCCCCAGACTCCATTGGCTCGTAATCACTAGTACTAGGCTCAAAACCAGGTACCGGTGTGTTTCCAGATGGCCTGTTTAATGACTGTTCATCCTGAGTGCCCCTGGTCCACTTCCTCTGGTTCAGTGTCCCGGTCATTGCTGCACTCTGGGGTAATGACAGGTATTGAGGCCACATTTTGACAGTCCCTCCCAAAAGAAGCCTTGTCCACCCTTCAATTTCCTTGGGACTTGGACAGGCCAGGACTTGGGTTGGGTGAATCTGTCTATTTTGGTTTCAGTTTCTCATTTTTCCAGTCAGTTCAGTTCTCCACGTTTCCACATCAATTTGTGTTTGTTTTTTTAAAAATTCTCATGAAAATCGATTAGCATTTTATTGCAAATTTATCCCAATACACACATACTTGTACGCAGTTTTTCCTATTATACACATTTTTGCAAAGCAATTTCCCAGTGTATTTATTATTACTAATATATGCATTTTATGCTCACGTTATGCATTTTTGCACGTTTTACGTGAATGTATAACTATTGCAAAATTCAGAGACGTGCAACTTTCAAAGGATAGCTGTGTTTCGGTTTGCTTATTGTTTAGAAAAGTGCAAATTAGGTAGGTTCATCTTTAAATGCAATGAATGAATTGAATTTCTCCCCCAATCCTAGCCAGTACATGAAATTTCACCACTATTTCCTCCACACTGAATCCTCTGCAAATATGGGTGAGGACCCAAGTTCAATGGTAAAGCATCCGCATTGCATGCAAAAGATCCTAGGTCCAATCCTTGCTATCTCCAGAAAGGGCCAGGAGAGAACCCCGCCTGAAACTCTGGAGAGCTGCTGCCAGTCAGTGTAGACAACACTGAGCTAGATGGACCAAGAGTCTGACACGATATAAAGCAGCTTACTTATTTTAAATTGTCGCAGTGATTCGGCACAAGCAAACTTACAGGACAGGGGACTTCGCATACACCAAATACCATAAAGAAGAACATCAGGGGCACCATGACACACAAGATGGCTATTTTCAGGAAGACACCTATCTTTTTCCTGTCCTCCATCTCATCTGTTTCTGGGGACAGAACGAGAAATACGAAGCATAAAACAGGCGAGGTAATGTAATAATGAAAGATAGGAGCTGTGTTGTAGGGTATGTTCACATTTGCAACTTTAAAAGGCAGAACAGTCGCTCCCCCTGCTGCGTTTCAAGAAGCATTTGCAGAGTCTTGCTCACATCAGAGAGGGGGTGGGGATGTTTTCACCCAATATGCATGACCTTTTTGTCTTCCTTGCCCCTGAAACACCCCCCTCCAACGCCTACTCATGAAACATATGCTAGGGTTGCCATATTTCAAAAAGTAGAATTCTTCACATCTGCAAAGCTTTTTTTAAAGAAACCCATCAAAATTGTTAAGCTTTTTGGGGAAAACCTCCCCCGCAAAATAGTGATTTTAAGCTTTTGGAGCTGTTTCCACTGCTTTTTCCACCACATCGCCAAATTTCCCCTGAAATTCTGCAGATTTAGCAAAATTCCTCCATGACACCATTTTTACACCCAGAAACTAGGACACGTCAGGAATTTTCCTGACGTATGGCAAGCCTAGCATATGTTTTCATCTTTGCATGTGCAATGGCTGTCTTAAATGTTCACAGCACAGATACGGTGGGTTAAGTTTTCTAGTTGGATTTAATCTGGATCAGGGCCAGGGGGGACGGGACACACCGCATCGGACAACAGTATTTGTCAAGAAACTGCAGGATCAATATGGACCATGGCTAACATGTGAATGTGGCTTCAAAAGGTAGCACTGGGAGCCACTGGATGTGGAGTAAGCATTAATGTGAACACACCTGTAGTCTCAAGACCAGGCTTCCTCAACCTCGGCCCTCCAGATGTTTTGAGACTACAATTCCCATCATCCCTGACCACCGGTTCTGCTAGCTAGGGATCATGGGAGTTGTAGGCCAAAAACATCTGGAGGGCCAAGGTTGAGGAAGCCTGCTCAAGACATTTTGGTGCCTGAGGTAGAAAATCTGAGTGGTATTTTCCCACCTTTCAGCACACCAACAGTGATTGGTGGGTCAGAAGGAAGGGAGACTAACAGTAGGTGGAGCCAGAGCTAATGATGGGCGGAGCCATATAATACTACTTTTAGTCCTCCTCTTCGTTGAGTTCTACAATGGCAAAAATAGAGAATAAGGAGGAGGTAGCTGGCATTGTAAGGAAAGAGCTTTTAATTTGTTGACACTCCCTCTGGGTTAAGTATATGGCAATCTGAGGACTTGCTGTGTCCAGTTCTGGGCACCACAATTTAAGAAGGATATTGACAAGCTGAAGCACGTGCAGAGCCTTATGAGGAATGGTTGAGGGAGTTGGCTAGGTTTAGCCTTCTAAAGAGGAGACTAAGAGGATATATCTTAAAATAGGTAAGGGACTCCCACATGGAGAATGGAGCAAGATTGTTTTCTCCTGCTCCAGAGAGCAGGACCCAAACCAAGGGATTCAAGTTACAAGAAAGGAGATTCCAACTAAACATAAGGAAGAACTTTCTGACTGTAAGAGCTGGTGGTGAAACAGACTCTCCATACAGGTGGTAGACTCTCCTTCCTTTGAGGTTTTTAAACAGAGGTTGGGTGGTCATCTGTCATGTATGATCTAGCTGAGATTCCTTCATTGCAGGGCTTGGACTAGATGACCCGCAGGGTCCCTTCCAACTCTACAATTCTATGATCTTTACTAACTATTCTGCTGTTGCTTGTTAATTTCACTAGGGCTGTTAGCAACTTTGAGATGGGATTCCTTCAATCCACAGAATAACTCCTTGGTGAATTGTGCACCTCAAGTCATGCAAAAAGGTGGGATCTAAGCTTTTTTTTTTTAAAAAAAACATATTACAATTTAAGTCTCCCCTGACTTCTGTCCGTGCAATATAGCACAGTATGCAGTATTTCTTTCGGCTAATTATCCTCCTTACTCATGCAAAACTGGAAAAAAACCAAATTAGTTACCTTGACATGTTGCATTGATTCGGATTTCAGTTGCCTTTTCCAAACTTCTTGCAAAATTTTCATTATTAGTTTGATTGCTGATGATGAAACAATCCGACACCCCTGGGAGAAGCACTGTGAACAGAAATTGTATCTGGGGTGTGTTTATCTGCCAGGGAGTTAAATTAGAACAGTTGAAAAAGAATGCTTGCATCTTGTAATGTCCCCGATGTCAACACCTCCCCCCCCCAAGCATTATACATATGTTAAAAAACCTGGGTGCCATTTTTTCAGCCCAAGGGCCACATTCTCTTTTGAACAACCATACGAGGGCCACATGCAGGGTCAGAGGCAAAAAGGAACAATTACCTTTTAACAGTAGGCTAGTTTATACACACACTCACACCCCCTTCTCTGCCCTCTCTCCTGACAAGCAAGAGGCATTATTACCCAAGGACACATTCCAGTCAGGCACACAACTCTCAGGCTGCAGTGCAAGACCAGTGAGGGGAGTGGCTTGGGGGAGTTCCAAGGGCCAGATACAGAGGTCCAAAGGGCCACATTCAGCTCCCAGGCCTGACGTTTGCCACTCGTGTCAGGGATGAGTCATAGAAGAGGGTAAGATAGCAAAAATGGACGATGGGTTTTAGCTAACTAATTCTACTCAGAGTGGGCCCACTGAAATGAACAGGCCGATGTCCATTAAGTTCTGTGGGTCTATTCTGAATTGAACTGACATGGAATACAACCCAATGCATGGCCGTCAAGCTCTGCTTCCTTTCCTTACCTTTCCCCATAATACTAGCTTCTGCCTGACTCTGGAGACTCTTTCTGTGATCGGCCGATATCAAGCAGCATTTAGCATCACAGCCCCTCTCATCAGGATCCGCGATTTGTTTCAGGCCATAGAAGAGATCCATAGCTTTTAGTTTCCCTCTGTACATCTTTTCGGAAACAATGAGGTGTACTTGCATGGTGCCTTGAGGTCCAGAACATTGCAAAGCAGCCACAGTATGATTTCTGGACAACTCCTCTCTAGATGTGTTTTCACTTTCTGTGGAAAGACAAAGTAAAAACAACAACAACCCAAAATCAGTTGTTACTTAAGATAAAGGAATTTAATAAGTTGGCCTTAGGATTCAGCTGCATTGGCAAAGAAAAAGCGTTTATGTGAGTTGCATATGCATTATAACACTGTAACACCAGATGGTGCTGTGGAGTTCCGTTTTTGCCAACCTGATTTCTCATACAAAGTTTGCAAAGCACTTAACTGAAACGCTTCTTTGATGTGTCTAGATCCAGCCTTAGACCATTCCAGCCTATGCCTTGCCACCTCCGAAATATCACCTTCCTTGCATTCCAGCTTGTTTGTGCCCTTCTCACCTTCCTTTCTCCCCCTTCTCACTTCTTTGCACACTTGCTTAAAAGAAGAGGCAGATTCACATGTGAGCTCACTCTCTGCGGAAAGGGTGGGGAATCTCTGGGCCCCAGACCTAGTTAGGTCCAGTGTGACTTGCTGTGCTATAGAAATCAACTTGGAATACTGTGTGCATTTCTGCTCACTGCACCTCAGAAAGGATATTGTGGAGCTGAGGAAGGTTCAGAAAAAGGCAACTGAAATGATCAAGGGGATGAAGCAAGTCCCCTATACAGTATAGGAAAGGTTGCAGCATTTGGGTCTTTTTAGTTTAGAGATAAGACAAGAGAATCGTAGCGTTGGAAGGGACCACAAGTGCCATCTAGTCCAACCCCCTGCAATGCAGGAACCTTCCACCCAAAATGGGGCTCAAACTTGCAGCCCTGAGATTAAGAGTCTCACGTTCTACTGACTGAGCTAACAAGAGGCGACTTTCTAAAATTATGCATGGTGTGTAGAAGAAATGGATAGAGAGCTTTCTGCATCTCTCATAGCAGTGGAACTCAGGGACATCCAAAGAAGCTGAATGTTGGAAGATTCAGGAGAGGCAAAAGAAAGTACTTTTACTCACAGCAGTGTATACTTAACCTGTGGAACTCGCTGCCACAGGAGGCACTAATAGCCACCAAATTGTGTGGCTTTCAAAGAGGATTTTAGACAAATTCATGGAGGATTATCAATGAGTACCAGCCATGGCGGCTATGTTCTGGCTCCAGTAGTTGGCTGGAAACAGCAGGAGGGAAGAGCGCTGTTGCACTCAGGTCCTACTTTCAGGCTTCCTGTCAGCATCTGGGTGGTCACTGTGAGAGCAGAATGCTGATAATGCCTCTTGCCTAGATGATGTATGTGGTGGAATGCAAAGCAATGAATGTTCAATAAACAGATGATGTTATACATGTTCACTGCAAAAGTTGTGCAAACAAATATGAATGCTCAATAACCAGGTCATCAGGAAGCAACCTGAATTAACCTCTTTTTGAAGCCAAAGTGAGGGACCTGTGGCTTCCCACAGATGACATTGCTGGACCATGGCTCTCACCATCCTACTCTGTTACAGATAGGTAGCCGTGTTGGTCTGCCATAGTCAAAATAAAAAAATTCCTTCCAGTAGCACCTTAAAGACCAACTAAGTTAGTTCTTGGTATGAGCTTTCGTGTGCATGCACACTTATTCAGAAGAAGTGTATCTGAAGAAGTGTGCATGCACACGAAAGCTCATACCATCCTACTCTGCTTGCTGATGGGAGTTGGGAGTCCCACAACACCTGGAAGGCTGTATGTGCTCCCCATGCCTGCTTTAAACAGAGGGTTCCTTGAGAAATCTCAGTGGTTTTGGCAGCCTCTACAGAGGAGAAGGCATTCCTGAATCTCTCCTACCTTTCAGTATGATGGATATTCTTTTTGTGCTTTTAGGAAGGAGTTCAGAGAATCTTTGCACGCAACAGTGATAGTTCTGGAGTCCTGAAAGGGAATGGGCAGAATGGATGAACAGCCTTATATACATTCCTCTCCAATTTGTTTGTTCCTAGCTGAGAAAGGTCTCCCCATTGCTGCAATGTCTATAATGTTCCTTTGCTCTTCCAAACTAGGTTTCTTTTTCCTGAAGTTGGCCCCCTTATAGGGAAAAACAGAGCTGGGAAGGGAGAGGTAGAGTGTGCTTAACTCTCCACCTGGTGGCTCCTTTGGTGTGTGCCTGTAACTTGCACCTGGAACCCTACAGGGGAAAAGTCTTATGGGGGTGAGGGAGTTGTAGTTCAGCATTATCTGGAGGGCCAAAGGTCCCCCAAATGTGCCCTAGAAAAAACAACCACCACGTGTTTTACTCACGTTTCTATGAACATATTGTTGTGAGCTTGGGGTATGTGTGTGTTAGGCTGTATGGTCCTACTTTGACACTCTAACCACAACTCCACACTGGCTGTAATTTTGGACACGCAACCTTGGGAAAGTCCCATTTTGCCCAATGGAACTTTCTTATGAGTTAAATGCATTCTGCATGTTCCATTGAGAAACTGAACCCACTATTTATATTTGTTTCTTGTATAATTTGTTTGGATTCCTTCCTTTACCTTTTGTATTGGAATATAGAATAATCTTTTTTTAACAGAAAGAATGATCTGCTTACCTTGCTGACTAAAATCTTGCATCAGCGATAAACTAAACAACAGTATAATATCCATAATGTTGGAATGAGAATTAGGTCATGATTTACTGTCCAATTCCTTGTTTTCTTTTCTTCTATATGCACATGCCAGTTTGAGGTGGAAGTTGCTTCTTAAAAGGGACTGTAAAATTGCTAGGTAGAGTTGGGAAAAAATTAATATTGTTCCCCCTCAAAAGATCACGATTGCCCTGATTTAAAATGCCGGAAATCAGAAAATGCAAACTAATTCATCTGACAGTGTTGACTGTTTCCTCCTTTATTTTA
This sequence comes from Podarcis liolepis, assembly GCF_965112155.1. NCBI lineage: Eukaryota > Metazoa > Chordata > Lepidosauria > Squamata > Lacertidae > Podarcis > Podarcis liolepis. The sequence continues at coordinate 38,336,126 of NC_139567.1, forward strand.
GCAGTTTATTCCATTTTAAGATCTTTTATTGCCACAAGAAGATGTGCTCTAGGTAATAAGTTCCATTATAAGCATAGTGTCCACAAGTTTCTCTTAAGCATTAAATGAAAGATTAACAAGCGGAACTCAGTCCTCTAGGGATCGCAGCCTGTATATATACGGACAAAAAAAACCCTCATCTATGCCTATGCCCGAAATTCTGTTCTGTTCCATTGTGCTGTATCCAGTTCTAGAATGGATAGGCTATGCTGCTTCTGTTGTGTGGCCTTCTAGAATTTGGGACACTTCCAGAGAACCTGTTTATTGAACATTCATCCTGATTTGCTTGCAGGACATAAGTCAATGGCATACCTTCCAAGTGTCCCTGTTTTCCAGGGTCAGTCCCAGAATAATGAAAGCCATCTTGGCTTCTGATTTGATCCTGGAATGTCCCTATTTTCCCTGCCAGCCCCACTGCTGCCAAGTTCAGGGTGGAGGATGAACCAACACTTGGGCTGAGCAGCTGCTACAGCTGTGAGGGAGCATCCCCTGGCCTCTCCATGGCCACCTCTGCCAGCCTCCTCCCTTGGGCAGCTTGTAGCATCTGCTAGAGAACAGGAGAGGAGAGGCTGCCACCCCAAGGCCCAGCCTTGCATGATGAGTGGCTGGCTCTGAGGGGCAGGCAGAGGAGAGCAGCGCCACCCTGGGTGGGAAGAAAGGGGGACAAATGAAAGGGGGATTACCGGGATTTCTCAGAACAGTGGAGTGGTGTACTGGTGACGGAATTCCCCCTTCTTTTGGACACTGAGGTCCAGCGCCGAGGGCCTTCTGGCGGCTCCCTTACTGCGAGAAGCGAGGTTACAGGGAACCAGGCAGAGGGCCTTCTCGGTAGTGGCGCCCACCCTGTGGAACGTCCTCCCATCAGATATCAAGGAAATAAACAACTATCCAATTTTTAGAAGACATCTGAAGGCAGCCCTGTTTAGGGAAGTTTTTAATGTTTGAAGTTTTATTCTGTTTTTGATGTTCTGTTGAAAGCCGCCCAGAGTGTCTGGGGAAATCCAGCCAGATGGGCAGGGTAGAAATAATAAATTATTACTTTACTACTACTACTACTACTATGGGCAGGGTAGAAATAATAAATTATTACTTTACTACTACTACTACTACGGGCAGGGTAGAAATAATAAATTATTACTTTACTACTACTACTACTACGGGCAGGGTAGAAATAATAAATTATTACTTTACTACTACTACTACTACTACTACGGGCAGGGTAGAAATAATAAATTATTACTTTACTACTACTACGGGCAGGGTAGAAATAATAAATTATTACTTTACTACTACTACTACTACTACTACTACTATGGGCAGGGTAGAAATAATAAATTATTACTTTACTACTACTACTACTACTACGGGCAGGGTAGAAATAATAAATTATTACTTTACTACTACTACTACTACTACTACTACTACGGGCAGGGTAGAAATAATAAATTATTACTTTACTACTACTACTACTACTATTATTATTATTAATTATTGGAAATGCTCTGCGGAGGGGAATTGGAAATCAAGGAGGGTCAGTTGGGAGGGGAGAGTGAGAAATGTCCCTATTTTCAACTGAGGAATGTTTGAGGGTTTGCAATGGCCCAACTAGTCCAGCATCCTGTTCTCATAGTGGCCAGCCAGACGCCTCTTCCATAAGCCCGCAAACAGGACCTGAACGTGACAGCACTCTCCCTACTTGTAATTCCCAGCAAATGGTATTCAGTGGCATACTGCCTTGGACAGTAGAGATGGATTGCAGCTGTCATGGCTAGTTGCCATTGATAGCTCTGTCCTCCTTGGTTTTTTGTCTAAACCTTTTGTAAAGCCATCCAAGTTGGATCAGCCATAAGACCAGTCTAGCCGTAAGAAAGTAAGAAAAGCCCTGCTGGATCAGGGCCAGTCTAGTCCAGCCATCTGTTCTTGAGGTGACCAACAAGTTGGCCCAGTAGGAAGCCTAAAAGCAGGACCGGAGTGTGAGAGCAACTCTCCCCACCTGCTGTGGGGAGAAGCCTGGCCTTCAAAGGCACACTGCCTCCAACTGTGGAGGGGAAATATAGCCACCGTAGCTAGAAACTACTGACAGCCTTTTCTTCCAATGTTTGCATTTTACTGTTTGTTTTTAAGGAGTATACAGGCTGTCTCGGGGCCTTTCTAACTTCGTTTTGCAAAGAAATCACACTTCAGAGTAGATTCACCACTGCACACATTTAAAGCATATTCAGTGCATATTTAAAGCACACCCCCACAGTGGTACAATTCCCATTACCAGGGCTGGCCCACCCATGAAGCAGGGTGAAGCAGCCGCCTCAGGTGGCGGAAGCCCCCAAGGTGGTGCAGCCACTGGCACCCTGCCCACCCTGCCGCTGCAGGCACTGGCAAAGTGGGGTGGCAGGAGAGGCAGCAGGGCAAAGATGGACATGCTGCCCAGCACCCATAGCAAAACACAATTCCCAGAATTCTTTGGGGGAAGCCATATGCTTTTAATGTCTATTGAATGTGCTTCAAATGTATGGTGCACATCTGCCTTTCAGTCTCTTTTGCGGCCCTTGGTTTGAAAGTCACATGTTCAAAGGATGTTTGAAGGATTCTTTCTTCTTTCCCGTTGTCAACACAAGGTGGTGATAGAGATTGGCTTTGCAACTTGGCTTTCTTTATCCTGAAACAGCTGTGGTAACTGCGTTGCTGGATTTTCTTTTTTGGAACAGAATGGCTTTGTGAAAACTCAGTTTGGTAGAAATGGACTGTTACTGGATTAGGGATTGAGCTGGATGACTGCTTGGAGGTGGTGAATTTGACTGATGTTGAAGCCTTGTTGGCTACTCCTGAAGAACATGCACACTCTACTCCTAAAGCACATTAGAACATTTAGATTCAGCTTGTTTTGAATGGATCTGACTTCTACTCGGATTCTTTAGAAAAGTGAAGTGTGTTCATATGAGCTTTATTTCTGTGTCTAATGGTGGGGGCCTGATTTGAGAGAGCAAGGAAAGAAGGAATCAGAGGAATTGTGCTCATGATGCTCACTCAAAAATCCAAATCTGCCCACACGCTTTAAAAGGTTGTGACTCTCTGACCTTAAGTCTCACTCTGCAGTAACCAAATTCAAAGGAGGCCAATACCCTGGGGAAACGCTTGCACCCCTGGACAGAGATGTAATCTGTGATGTTGTCTTGTTTTGTTTGCTTTCTGCAGATAATTGAGTCCATCCCACTTTGCAGCTCTTTCTCTTTCCCAATTCTGATGCTCCTTCGTAGGATTTTGAAATTGCTTTCAAAGTTTGATGCATGTTTCACAACATGAATTCCAGCAGTGTAACCAATTAACATGTTGCTGACATAAAAGGACATATTGCTACAAAAAAGCCCCCCCCCCCCCCCCGATGAAAATAATGTAGTCCAGGATATTGTAGTCTCACATAATCTTGCGGAGTCTTGCTCAATCTATACAGTGGTACCTCAGGTTAAGATCTTAATTTGTTCTGGAGGTCCGTTCTTAACCTGAAACTGTTCTTAACCTGAGGTACCACTTTAGCTAATGGGGCCTCCTGCCGCTGCCGCGCTGCAATTTCTGTTCTCATCCTGAAGTAAAGTTCTTAACCCAAGGTACTATTTCTGGGTCAGCGGAGTCTGTAACCTGTAGTGTCTGTAACCTGAAGCGTCTGTAACCCGAGGTACCACTGTACTCACTTTGATGAGGCCATGAAATAGTGAATTATGTTATATTTTGAAAGCCATTCTGAAAAATGAAAACATTGTTCACTCTCCTACCCCTGGAATTCTAGCTAATGACTACTGTTCATATGAGAGAGAAAGAGAGAGAGATTGAGAGATTACACACATGTGTCAGAGGTAGTGGTACTGGAAGAGGCAAATATCACCTGTGTCGAAGCAATGATTCTTCAACATCAACTTCGTTGGACTGGTCACGTTGTTCGGATGCCTGATTATCATCTTCCAAAGCAACTACTCTATTCCAAACTTAAAAATGGAAAGCGTAATGCTGGTGATCAACAAAAGAGGTTTAAAAACTCTCTCAAGGCAAATCTAAAAAAAATGTAGTTATAAACACTGACAATTGGGAAACATTGGCCTGTGAGCGCTGCAGTTGAAGAGCAGCCTTTACCAAAGGTGTCGTGGATTTTGAAGACACTCAAACTCAGGACAAAAGGAAGAAATGAACTAAGAGGAAGGCACATTTGGCAAACCCTCACCATGACCAACTCCCACCTGGAAACCTATGCCCCCACTGTGGAAGGAGGTGTGGGTCCAGAATTGGCCCCCACAGTCACCTCTGGACACACCACTAAGACTTTGTTCATGGAAGACAAACTTACTCAGCTATGAGTGATGGCCAAAAAAGAAGAAAACCAGCTTTTCAAAGTCTGGTGGTCTTTGAAAAGCCCCTTTGCCCTCTTAGCACCCTGCTAGGTAATCCTATTGCTCTCCAGAGAGCAGTACTGCCCACTTTGGGAACCACTGATCTACCTGAATATATAAGCTGTTAAGAGAGCCTGGCCGTCCTTGGAAATCCAGTTGTTCACATCAGTCAGCAGAACTAAGCCCACAATAAGCTATTTTAAGCAGCTTAAGGATTGCACCAAATTGCTGCATAAGGATAAATCTTTTCTTTGCCCCAACACTGCTTGGCCAAAAAAAAGCACCTTGCCATTGGGAGTTTCATAACAGGCTATCTGGAAAAGAGCTTCACAAAGGAAAAGGTCTGTAGCTTAGTGATAAAACACCTGCTTGAATGCAGACCACCCCAGGATCAATTCTTCACATCTCCAGAAAGGGCTGAGATAGACTCCTTCCTGAAATCCTGGAGAGCTGCTTCCAGTCAGTGTAGACAATACTGAGCTAGATGGATCAATAGTCTGACTTCGACTCTGTTCCTAAGAGCTGATGCTTTATCTTGAAAAACACAAAATGTTTTTCCAAGCCTTGTCATGGCACCTTGCAGACAAAGCTAAGCTTTCTTGGACTCATGATAACTCTTTATGCATCTGATGAAGTGGATTGTGGTTCACAACCATAAGAAATACGTTAGTTTTTAAAGTGCTACTGCACTCTGGGCAGTTTTTGCTGCAACAGACTAACACGGCTGCCCCTCTGGAAATCTGCCCCCCAATCCTTCGGCTTTCTGGTCATTATATGCGAGTGATTTCTTCTTGGCCTATTCTTTATTAATAGTTCTACTGAATTTTTGTTGTTGTATTATTATTCAATTTATATATAATCCTTTATCAAAAGATCCCATTTGGCTTCTAAAAAGTTCTGGAGGGCCACAAGTTCCTTGTCACTTGTCTTTGTCACATTCTCTAGTCCATGACATTTACACCATAATAAGGCTGCATACATACCGTACATTTAAAACACATGTGTTGCCCCCCCCAAAAAAAATTCTGGGAACTGTTGCTTGCCAAGGACCCTGGGAATTGTACCTCTTTAAAGGGTAAACTATAGTTCCCAGGATTCTTTGTGGGGAGCCACATGCATTAAATGTACTTCAAAGGTGTGGGGGGTGAATGCAGCCTAAATCTATGAGTCTTTCGGGTGTCACAAGACTTTGCTGTTTGTCTTACACTAATCTAACACAACCATCCCTTGTTGGGGGGGACGACCCCAAAGCAGCAAGCAGGTATCTCTCTGTTGAAATAAAGCAAAGCTCACTGGTAGAACACGCTTTGAATGGTGTATGCTCCCAAGTTCACAGCCTGGTACGTCTGGTTCAAGGCTGTAAGGGGAGCCTGTCTGCCTGGAGAATACCTTTGCCTGAGACCTTGGGGAGAGCTGCTGTCAGCCGGGAGCAGTTGGTATGTGGCAAGATGATCACGCTCTTGTCACAGCCACAGAAGGAAATTGGGCGTGCACAGTTGATCCCGTGGGCACAGCATACCAGCCAGCAGGACTGGCAAGGATCCAGCATTGGATGACTGAAGTCCTTGGATGTGGAAATCAAATGTGCTTCATGGTCGGTCTCATTTCTGAAGAGTGGACAGATTCCCTTTGAAAGGAATGGGAACCCCCCCTTCCTTTTCAATAAAAATTGTAGTGAGAGTTGGGGCTGCAGCAGGGTGGGGTGCAGCTAAGGGCAAAAGCTCCCTAATACCCAACATGTGCCCACATGACTGCTTTGATTGGTGGAATTGGCATTACTATAGGTGCCACATAATACCTTGTATAATATCCATAATACCCATTCTGCTTTCGTAAGGACTTGGTGGTTCAGTGTGGCAGCACCTGCACTTTGCAACTCCCTGCCTATTGAGATTAAGCAGGCACTTTTAAAATTTGGTTTTATAAATTAGAAAATGAATAAAAAATAATTGCCCCCCCAAGAGAGATCCAGCAGGTACTTTCACTTTTACTCTCTTCGGTGCCTGCTAAAAACATCCTTATTTTGGCTACCCAGATGCTTAGAAACTTAAGATAATTTAAATCAGTTTCAGCATTTTAAATTTTGTATGTTTTAAAGTAGAGCTGTAAATTTTCCTTGATTTTCTTGTTTATCTTCTTCTAAACTGCTTTGAGGGGTTTTTTCCCAATCAAGCAGTATATACTGTATTTTTCCGTGCATAAGACTATATTTTCCCCTAAATTTTTGAAGATTAAAATAAGGGGTCATCTTATACATGGATAGTGCATAGTGCATTTTCCTAATTTGGGGTTTTAAAAAATAGGGGTCATCTTATACATGGGGGCATCTTATACACGGAAAAATACAGTATTTTTTTAAATAAATAAATAAAGTTCTCCCCATGCTACATTCACAATACAGTGCTCCCTGCCCCCACAACAAACATTTAAAGCACATGGCTTCCCCCAAAGAATCCTGGGAACCGTAGTTTAAGGGTGCTGGGAATTCTAGCTGTGTGAGGGGGTGAACTACAGCTCCAAGGTTAGGTTTCTTTGTGGGAAGCTATGACTGTTAAACTGCTATAAATGTGCTTTAAATGTTATGGTGTGGGTGTGAATGAACCTTAAATTCATCATAAACTGGCTTATGGGAGGGTCATAGCTTAGGGGCAGACCATTTGGTCTGAATGCAGAAGGCCCTAGATTTGATCCCTAGTATCTCCAGCTCGGACTGGCAAAGATCCCTGTCTGAAACCATGGAGAGCTGCTGCCGGTTGGTGCAGACAAGACTGGGGTAGAGGGACCAGGGACCTGCTTTGATATAAGGCAGGTTCCTATGTTCCTTAATTACCTGAGAAATTAATGGAAGGCTTTACGTAATATTAATTGGCTCGGTTTACTGGGCTCCTGCCCAGCCTAAGGACAAACCACAGGTCATCATGCCCTTCTTGTGGGGGTAATCTATTCTGGCCGTAACATGACACACACCCCTTAAACCAAATACAGAACAACCTTGCCCTTTTCAACCTGCAGCTACTTCCAAAGCAAAACCTCTTCCTCCATGCTTCAGCAGCTATGCACATCCTTTCTCCATGTGGCAGTGCAGGAATTGGGGGGTCCTGCGGTCCTCCTGGGCTGGGCAAGAACATCAGCCCCAGCGAGCCTGGCCAACACTCAGGGATGAGGGAAGTTGTACACTGAGTGCATCTGGAGAGCCCAAGGGGCCCCACACTTTGGTTAAAATGATAATGCATTGGGTAGTCACTTACCATGTACATCAAGGATCGGAAACCTGTGGCCTCTCCAGGTGTTGTTCAGACTCCGACTCCCATCAGCCACAGCAACCAGCGTAGTCATGGATGAAGGGAGTTGGAGGTCCAGTGTCCATATCCCTCTTAGCCATGAGCCCTGCCGGGTGACTGTAGGCTGCTCACAGCCTCTCATCCTAACCTACCTCACAGGGTTGTCGTGAGGATGCACCACTTTGGAGAAAAGGTGGAGAATAATTGTCATGTTAAGTAACTAAATGATACCAGGAAGGCTACAGATATCCTGCAAGGCTCTTCCACACATATATAGTGGTACCTCGGGTTACATACGCTTCAGGTTACAGACTCCGCTAACCCAGAAATAGTACCTCGGGTTAAGAACTTTGCTTCAGGATTAGAAATCGTGCTCCGGCAGTGCGGCAGCAGCAGGAGGCCCCATTAGCTAAAGTGGTGCTTCAGGTTAAGAACAGTTTCAGGTTAAGAAAAGACCTCCAGAACGAATTAAGTACTTAACCCGAGGTACCACTGTATGGGATGATCATGTGGGCTCTAACCATTCCCCCAAATTCTGGGCGGGTAAGTGGATGCTCTGTTCCAGCAGCCGCAGCCAACGTGGTGCTCTCCAGACGTTGCTGAACTACAACTCCCAGTGACCATTGGCTATGCTGGCTGGGGCTGATGGGAGTTGTAGTCCAGCAAAGTAAACTAGAATCACACATCCAGGGTGGGGCACCCCGTTGTCTGCCTCCTCTTGCTTTATTAATCTCTGCGCATCGCCTCCCTTGCAGTTTGCAGCGGGTTAACTCGCGCGCTCTGCCCAGCGGTCTATTATGAAACTGCTGCTGTAACAGTATGGGAATTGCGAAGCTCCTGGCTCCTCCCACCTGAGTCCCGGGAGCCAACGAGAGGGCTCCCAGGGCCGCTCAGGCCACAGCCATCTCCTCATTGGCCACTCCTCCCGGGGCGTCTCTGATTGGTGACACCCCACGGCTTGGTGTGAGCGCGGGCGGCCAATGAGCGCGGCGCGTTTGCTTGCTTTTGCTTGCTGCTGCTGCAAGGGGACGCGGAGGCTGGGGAAGTGGGTGGCAAGCAAGTGGCTGATGGATGGAGGGTCAAAGGTGATTGATCTGGAGTAACCGGCTTCCCATCACACCACACCGGTGGCTGATTTTGCTTTCAGCAAACAAACAAACAGACGAGAGAAACAAAATTAGAATAAAATAAGGAGTGGAGGAAGGGGGGGGGAATAAAGGAGGAGTTTTAAAATATTATCCTTTTTTCCCCTCTCCCCCTCTTCCTTTCAAAGAGATGGGAGGGACTCCGGCATTGAGTGGGAAGGAGGAGGAGCTTTAGGCTGGTGTGTTACACGCATAGGCACCACGCAGACTCTCGCCCTGAATGGGAGAGTGCCTGCCAACCATCTCTTCTGCAGCAGCAACAGGAGGAGCAGCGCCGCCAGCCTGCTGCGCCGGGCCTGGAGGCTTCGGGGGCATCCCTCCTTTCTCCGCAGAGAGCACCTGGAGGTGAGCACCACGTGGGCAGCAGCCCTTTTGGGTGTCGGGTACCAGTGTGCAGCCATGGTAGCCTTACAATGAAAGAAACGGGAGGTCAGACCATGGTTTCTTTCTCTCCCTTCCCAGCACCATCCCCGGCTCCTCCTCGTTTCCAGCCCTAGTCCATCTTGCGTGGTTTGAGTGCACAAGGAAGTGGGTCACTGTTGCATGTGTGTCCTCTGTATTGGGGGTGTTTTGGGGTCTAGATCTTGGGGTGGGGGGGGAGGACGGCTCCCTGATGAACGAGGAGATAGGGGAAAGTGCTTTTTAATCACAGACTGTGCCTGAGTATTTGCCCTCTACACATTCACCCCCCTCCCATAGCTGTCAACGTTTCCCTTTTTTAAAGGGAAATTCCCTTATTCCGAATAGGATTCCTCGCAAGAAAAGGGAAAAGTTGACAGCTATGCCCCCTCCCCAAACCCTGAGAACTGTGGTGTACCCCTCACAAAGCTACAGTGCCCAGCACCCTTAACAAACTACAGTACCCAGGATACTTTGTGTGGGATGTAATATGCTTTAAATGTATGGTGTGTACACAGCCACACACACAGCAGTCTGCCAGGATTTGGTCTCTGGCGCCTAAACAGTTCTGCTTTAAAAAAATCTCTGGGAGATTGCTACTTCCTGAGGATTGAGTGGAGGGGGAGAGGAAATAAGATGCCTCCCCCCTCCCGTGGAATGCGGATGGGATCCCTAATGAAGGGAGCAACAAGAATTATTCCCCAGTGCAGGAAACCACTAGGGCAAGGAGGAGGAGTGTGATGATAGTACAATATATTTATTGTAAGCAGTAAATCTCCAGTTTATTCTAAGCAGGGATGGGGAACCTTTGTTCTTCCAGATGTTGGTGGACTCCCAACTCCCATCAGCTCCAAACAGCGTGGCCAGCAGTCAGGGATGATTTGCAATCCAACATCTGGAAGGCCACCGATAGGAATATAGCGAATTGTCTTATACGTACTGAGTCAGACCACTGAGCTTCCTATCTTAGTGTACACTGGCTAGCAGAGGTTCTTCATGGTTTTAGATGCAGGACATTCCCAGTTCATCCTGGAGATGCCAGGGATTGAACCTGGGACCTTTGTGTGCAAAGCACATGCTGTATCCGCTGAGCTATGGGCAGTGGTAGAAGTTCAGCTACATAAGCTAGGTGCCAAATGGCTCCTTAAAACAGGGTTACAGTCACTAAAACAGAATGCCTAGTTGCCATTTTGGGGTCAGACGGCTCAAAAGTCTTATTTTCAATACAACCTTTTGGTTCCTGAAATTCATTCTGATTGTGCAGATAAAATATAACAGAATTCTACAGGATATGTTGCTAGTGTGTGAAAATAGTCAAGATCCAGGGATCCCCAGGCATGCACTTCCAGATGGTGGAGGCGTCAGGTGCCATCCGGGCACCTGGGCACATTCACTTGGTTCCAAGTGCCCAATAGCCAGGTGCAAAATGCACTTGGCACCTGGCGAATTTCTAATGCCCAAGATGTTCCCCCTCTCCTTCTGTAACTTTGGCATTTGATACTGGAGAGAGATTTTAAAGGAAAAATACCCCCCCCCCCGCCACCCATCTTCTGATTGTATTTCTTAAAAACAGATTTTATTGTTGTAACCTATCCTGGGACCTTCTAAGAAATCATAATAATAATAATTCCACAATTTGGAAGCTCCCACAGAGAAAGCCATCTTCCAAGCCCCTGTATACCAATAGCCCCCCCCCCCGTAGCTGTCTTAACATCTGCAGGGGTCTGTAGCACAGGATATGTTCTTTCAGATACAGGCAGCCACTGTTTTAGGTGCCCATGAGATGTCTGTGACCACATGCGTGTGCATCACATCGAACACAAAAGTGATCCAATAATGTCACAAAAAAGTCACAAAAAGGGTGGAACGAGGATAGGTTGTTTGCAGGCTTTTTCAATGGGTTTCAAATATACATGATTTCACTTAAACGTGTGGTGCCTTGGAATGTAACCTCAATGTAAGTTTGGAGTTGTGTGTATTTGGGGCCTAACTTGTTGAGGGCTTTAAATGCTGGTGTATAATAATAAGAATAAGAATAAGTTCAGAGTAGGTGCACAACGGTGTGGCTGTGGTGATGATGAGCACAGACTGGCCGAAGTCTGCATCTGCCCACTGAACAAGATTGCAGGGTGCATATATTCTCTGTGAATTTGCTTGAAATGACCACCTCTCCCCCCCCCCTTTGGCTATTTTTATTAAGGTCTGCCCTGAGGTCAGATAATCCCTACTGTGTTTAAAATGATTAAAGAGGTTTGGGGTTTTCTGCTGGTCCCCATGATTAAAATCTCAAGCCTGCTAGAACAGTTGCCTTATATGCTTTCAGACTCGGGACTCACCCTTAGTGTAAGCATGCATTTTGCTGGACAGGGGGGTCCTCTATCACAAATTTTGGATGCTGTATATTTTCATGAAAAATAGTTCTTCTCTTGCAACACTTGAAAGTGGGTCCTGACCATAGCTCTCAACCTTCCCTTTCTTTGCGGGAAATTCCCTTATTCCAGTGCCGTTTCCTGCTGCTATCCCGGATTGTTAGATATCCCGTAGACTGTCCCCGGGACAGGTGAGGCTGCTGATCCCTTATTTTCAAATCTAAAAGTTGACAGCTATGGTCCTGACCTTCATCTTGAAGACCAGTGGCCCAGAAGCACAATAGATTCAAATAATAGAGTTGGCAGGTTCCTAATCTAGCCCAGTTAGGAAACAGGAAATCCAGATTCGAGGTTGTCTGGCCTCTCCTTGAAGGCATCCAGCAAGGAAGAGAGCCCACTCCCCCTGCTTAGCTGCTCTTATCTTCAAGATGTAGCTCGTAATGTTCAACCCAAAATCTACCCTCTTGTACCCTCAGGCTGTGAGATCTAGTAGATGTTAGCAAATGGGCTATTGGATTTGGGTAAGGAAGCCCTGCAGACCTTGCCGAGTTCACCTGTAAACTTGCCGGGTTAGTCTTAAGAAAACCACCATCTCTTAGGATATTTTGTGGGTTAAGTGTTTGAGCTATGAGCCAGGAAGTCTTAGACTCAGATCTCAGCCCAGCCGTGACCTCCAATATTTGACGGGTTCCTGGCCACCATATCCGTAATAGAACTGTGAGCATCAAAGCCTGAACTTAGAGGAGTTGAACAGAGTTAAGCATGTTGACACTTAAAGAAAAAAGAAAAAGGTCATAGAATTTTCTAAGAATTGTTGTTGGGTCAACTACTGATCTATGTCACTGGCTCCTTCCTTTCTACAAACCGTCCTGCAGTTCTAAAGTCTCCAAAGAACGGTTTCATTCTTCTGGAAGAACCACAGGTAATCCAGAGAGGCAGCAATGTTAAGCCTTTATAGTGTCACAAGACTCTTGGCTGTTCTTGCTGCACCAGACTAAGCAATTTACTGCAGCATAAACTTATCAAGCAGCAGAGCCCGCTTCAGCTACACAAAGCGTTATTCATCATTAAAAGTTAGAAATAGACATTGTATTGAATAGCAACAAGTGGGAACGGCAACAAAATGTTGCAGTTTGTGGTGTGCTTCTGCTTGGCGTGCCAGCCAGCCAGCCAGCCCGCCTTCCTAAATTGAGCCCCGAGGCCTCTCATAGAAGCAGAGCAAGCTGCCTTTTGCAGAGTTAGATCATTGGACTACGTAGCTCAATATTGTCTACACTGAGCGGCAACATCTCTCTAAGACAGGCTTCCTGAACCTTGGCCCTCCAGATGTTTTTGGCCTACAGCTCCCATGATCCCTAGCTAGCAGGGATGATGGGAATTGTAGTCTCAAAACATCTGGAGGGCCGAGGTTGAGGAAGCCTGCTCTGAGATCTCAGACTTGGAACCTGGAATCTTTTGCATGCAAAACAGATGTCCTACCACTGAGCTGAGACCCTTCTCACAGTGGTGGTTTTACCTGATACCCTAAAACCCTTGGCTCTCTTTCAACCTCCTTTTCTTGGGTGGTGCTGTGGTGTAAACTACAGAGCCTAGGGCTTGCCGACTGGAAGGTCGGGGGTTCGAATCCCCACGACAGGGTGAGCTCCCATTGCTCGGTCCCAGCTCCTGCCAACCTAGCAGTTCGAAAACACGTCAAAGTGCAAGTAGATAAACAGGTACCGCTCTGGCTGGAAGGTAAACAGCGTTTCCATGCACTGCTCTGGTTCACCAGAAGCGGCTTAGTCCTGCTGGCCACATGACCCGGTAGCTGTACGCCGGCTCCCTCGGCCAATAAAGTGAGATGAGTGCAGCAACCCCAGAGTCGGCCACAACTGGACCTAATGGTCAGGGGTCCCTTTACCTTTACAGGGGTACCTCTGGATGCGAACGGGATCCGTTCTGGAGCCCCATTCGCATCCTGAAGCGAACGCAAGCTATGTCTGTGCGTGTGCGGGTCACTATTTGCCGCTTCTGCACATGCGCGCGACGTCATTTTGAGCGTCTGCGTGAGTGGCGAAACCCGGAAGTAACGCGCTCCGTTACTTCTGGGTCGCCGCGGAGCGTAACCTGAAAACGCTCAAACTGAAGCCCATTTAACTCGTAGTTCTATGTGTTGCAATGGAGAAAGGATTAAAACCTGACTGCCCTGCCTTCATCTAAGTTCACTCTTTGCTATCCCACTGAAGGAGTATGTTGCAGCGGAAACTCCAATCTTATCTGAGCATTGAACCAGACATTTAAATCTCCACCCACTAGTCCCTTTACAGGGTTGGCCAATCACTGCTTTGCAAAGGGGCACTCTTGACTGCCTTGATTGCCACCCAAATGACTTGCAAGGCACACATTGCACATGCTTTCTGGATTGTGATGCAAGATGGCACACGTGCACAGGCCTAGGCTTTAGCAGCCCCAGTTGACCCTGATAGGTTGGCACTTCCCTGCAAAGGAGGATTTAACTCAGGAGTGGGGGAGATGTGCCCCTCCAGTTGTTTTGGGACTAATAGAGCCTTCCCTCAGCCTGTTGCCCTGTGCTGGCTCATGAGAATTGTACTCCAAAAGAGACAGAGGGCACCACGTTGGGGAAGGCTGGCTTTCCAGAGCATCATGTGAGCCTCTCCTTGTCGTGTGACTCTAGGATGGGTGGTTTGTTCTGAGCCAGGGGAGGGAAAAGATTAAAAGTACTTCAGTGGGTGGGTGCGGGGAGGCGAGATACTTTGTCACGGTTCTTAAAGTCAATAAAATGGGTGTTGTGATATTGGCTACGTCACAGTGTGTTGTAATCCCCATTAGCCTGTGCAATCCTTTCCTTGGGATGTGGGGTTGAACAGGTTAGATGTGTGCCTTGATATTTCACTCACTGATTAAAAAACCCACACAAGATTAAATAGAGGGCTGAGAGATTTGCGTTGGTCTTGCTCAGTTTGTCCAAAATATTTCCAGCTTTGGAGGACAACCCACATAGGGCAGCCATCAGTACAGTAATAAAATAATCCTAAAGCGTCACGATCCGCTGTATGGAGTTTCTCTTTTGTACATCATACCTGCTTGCAGGGATGTGAAGACTGGGGCGTGCCTGTAGGCTTATTTTTATTTATGACATCTTGTATACTGCCCTTATACCTGCAGGTCTCAGGACGGTTACAGCATAAAACCATCATATAAAAACACAAAATACATAGTAAAAATAAAAACAAAAACAACCCAATGCTCCCCCCCCCATTTTTAAAGGGATGTCAATCAGACAAAGGCCTGGTTAAAGAGAAACATTTTTGCCTGGCACCTAAAGGTGTACAGTGGTACCTCGGGTTACAGACACTTCAGGTTACAGGCCCTTCAGGTTACAGGCGCTTCAGGTTCAAATTCTGCTAACCCAGAAATAGTACTTTGGGTTAAGACCTTTGCTTCAGGATGAGAACAGAAACCGCGCAGCGGCAGCAGCGGGAGGCCCCATTAGCTAAAGTGGTACCTCAGGTTATGAACAGTTTCAGGTTAAGAACAGACCTCCAGAACGAATTAAGTTCTTAACCCAAGGTACCACTGTATAACGAAGGTGCCAGCTGAACCTCCCTTGGGAGAGTATTCCACAAATGGGGAGCCACTGCCGAAAAGCCACGTTCTTGTGTTGGCACCCTCTCCTGGAGGAGGCACACGAAGAAGGGCCTCAGAAGATGACGATGTATTGCGGTTTGAGACACAGTCCACATCCATGCTATACAATTAAAGCAATACAGTACTACTTCAGTAGAGTGGTACCTTGGGTTAAATACTTAATTCGTTCTGGAGGTCCTTTCTTAACCTGAAACTGTTCTTAACCGGAAGCACCACTATAAGCTAATGGGGCCTCCTGCTGCTGTCGCACAATTTTTGTTCTCATCCTGAAGCAAAGTTCTTAACCTGAGGTACTATTTCTGTGTTAGCGGAGTCTGTAACCTGAAGCGTATGTAACCTAAGGTACCACTGTATCATCATTACATCATGGCTTCCACCAAAGAATCATGGGAACTGTAAATTTTTAAGGGTCTTGAAAGCTGTGAGGAGACCCCTGTTCCCCTCACAGAGCTACTGTTCTACTTGTAGTAGAACATCTTTGCAGCCATGAGGATTAGAAGCTTTCTTGTATTATTATTATTATTATTATTATTATTATTTATTATTTTGGTAAGTTGAGATTCTTAGGCAGCTGGATTCTTTGCTCAATATTACACTCTGTGCTCTCATAGAATCCTGGGGGTGGGGACATGCTAGAGGTAAAAGCGGGCACAGTAAAAATTACTGTATTTTTTGATCTATAAGACTCACTTTTTCCCTCCTAAAAAGTAAGGGGAAATGTGTGTGCGTCTTATGGAATGAATGCAGGCTGCGCAGCTATCCCAGAAGCCAGAACAGCAAGAGGGATTGCTGCTTTCGCTGCGCAGCGATCCCTCTTGCTGTTCTGGCTTCTGAGATTCAGAATATTTTTTTCCTTGTTTTCCTCCTCCAAAAACTAGGTGCATCTTATGGTCTGGTGTGTCTTATAGAGCGAAAAATACGATACCTTTCTAACCCCCCCCCCACCTACACCCCACCGTCTATAAATCATCCAATTCAAAGACCCATCCCAGCTAGGCAAAAATACTCTGGTGCCAAGCAGGGCCACTGAAGGTTGTGATCTGGGGAAAACCCCAAGGGCCAGATAGAGAGGTGCCGAGGGCCTGAGGTTCTCTCACTCTTGGCTTAAACGTTCTAACCTTGATCTCTTCATAGGACTGTGGAAGCAAGTCTTGGGAAAGACCTTGGGTGGGAGCCCGGCGTAGGGCTTTAGCAGAGCCGTGCAGGTGACCCAGAGTGGGATCAGGAGGCCTTTCTGGGTGTGGGTTTGTGTCTCGCAATGGCTGCCAAGTGGGTGGAGTATGGCTGCAACATGTGTAGGATGGAGGCTCTGCTGGCACGGCTGGGCAACAGGCACATGTTGGTGCTTGTCGCAGCTCTTGGCTCATCTGTGGATTTGCACTCGTACAGTTGTGAAAAGGAAGTGTTACTACCTGGATGTGGAGGAGGGAGGCTCCTTAAATTTTTGTATGTTCCTTTCCTCCAGGGAGCTGCTTACTCATTGCCACCACCTTTCCTCCCAGCAGCTCGCTATTATTCATTACTATTAATAATTTTAATCAATATCAATTATTATTACCACCGTTCATAATTATTTATTAATTGCCTTCCACACACATCTTAAGGCGATGTACACAATACAGACAAAAACGATAAAAGAGTAGCTAGGGATAACACAGAAGCATATTACAGTGGTATCTCGGGTTAAGAACTGAATTTGTTCTGGAGGTCTGTTCTTAACCTGAAACTGTTCTTAACCTGAGACACACCTTTAGCTAATGGGGCCTCCTGCTGCCGCTGCGCCACTGCGCCACTGCTGCACAATTTCTGTTCTCATCCTGAAGCAAAAGCAAAGTTCTTAACCCGAGGTAATATTTCCGGGTTAGCGGAGTCTGTAACCTGAAGCGTCTGCAACCTGAAGCGTATGTAACCCGAGGTACCACTGTAATTCAAAAGCAATGCCCAGTACATACCTGTGGCAGACATCCATTCATCCAGCTAGTAAAGCTTTTTGGAAGAAAAACAACATCTTTGGTTTGTTATGGAAAGCTTAGCTAGTGGGTGCCAGCCACATCCCAAAAGAGATGCTGTTCCGCAGAACAGGGGCCACCCCACGGAAAGCCCTTCTCTGAGTTGCTGCTCCATGATTCTTCCATTTCGCCCCTTATCCTTGCAGCAGCCCTGTGAGTCAGCTGCTGTTGGGAAGCCCACAAGGCACAGCCACTTGTGATCCAGGTCTTTCCCCATTACCTGGTACTGAATCATTGTTACCAGCGATGCCAGAGTTCACACCTGAGAACCTTCTTGTGCAGTGCTGAGTTGTTTTCCCTCCCCTAATAATAATAATAATTAATTAATTAATTTTTATTTATATCCCGCCCTCCCTGGCCAGAGCCAGGCTCAGGGCGGCTAACACCAGTAAAATTACAATAAAAACATAATAGAAAAAAAACCCCAATTGAAAATACAGGTTAAAATGCAATTTAAAATGCAGCCTCATTTTAAAAGTAGCCCATAGATCAAAACCGTAAGGGGGGGGGGGGAGAACATAAGGGTCAGACTGAGTCCAAACCAAAGGCCAGGCGGAATATATAGGATCCAGATCAGTCTATTTTTGCCCACCTGGCCCAGTTTTGCTCTCCTCCGAATCACAGCAACTCTCCAGTGTTTTAGGCAGAGGACTTCCACAGTCTGACCTGCAAATGCTGGGGATTGAACCTGGGACCTTTTGTCTGCAAAGCAGATGCCCTCCCCCCCAAGCTGTCAATTCCTATGGAGACATTTGTGATCTTAGCCTAATTTTTGCAGTTGCTTTTTGTTTTGGCAACGGCTCTTGATTTCACCGTGCATTCCTGTTCTTCCAGACTGACTTCCCGCTGCTTCTAATTTTCCTGTCCTCTCTCTGTGTGTCTCTTCCTTTTCAGTTCCTTCTGGCAGTGGATAACGACCCAAATAACAAGGATCATAAGAGGTCAGCGCCAGCTTTTATTTGCTGCTGTTACTTGTATAGGGAAGCTTTATAATATGTAATGTTTTTATATCTGTCGGAAGTCGCCAAGAGTGGCTGGGGCAACTCAGTCAAATGTGCGGGGTACAAATAAGAAAATTATTATTGTTGTTATTTTTTTAAAATTATGGATGCACTTTGTCAGGACTGCGTTGTACAACCCTGGTTTTTAAAAAACCAAGATGACCAAAATTCTGTACCTAGGACATCACAAATTCTAGATAGGTAGCCGTGTTGGTCTGCCATAGTCAAAATAAAAAAATTCCTTCCAGTAGCACCTTAAAGACCAACTAAGTTAGTTCTTGGTATGAGCTTTCGTGTGCATGCACACTTCTTCAGATACAGTGTATCTGAAGAAGTGTGCATGCACACGAAAGCTCATACCAAGAACTAACTTAGTTGGTCTTTAAGGTGCTACTGGAAGGAATTTTTTTTATATTATCACAAATTCTGTAATGTGTGTGTGTGTGTGTGTGTGTGTGTGTGTGTATAACCATAGAATTGTAGAGTTGAAGGGATCCTGAGGCTCACCTAGTCCAACCCCCTGCAATGTAGGAATCTCAACTAAATCATTCATGACAGATGGCCATCCAACCTCTGCTTTAAAATCTCCAATGAAGAAGATTCCATCAGCTCCCAAAAGAGTCCATTCCACTGTCAAAACAACTCTTCCCAGCAAAGAGCTCTTCCTGATGTTTAGTCTGAATCTCCTTTCTTTTAACTTGAATCCATTGGTTTGAGTCCTAGCCTCTGGAGCAGGAGAAAGCAACCTTGATCCCTCTTCCATGTATATAAAGAGGACTTCCACAAGTTGTATAGATCAGGCAGGTTTTTAAATTTTTATTTTGCAGAATCTGTGTAACAGTTAGTTGAATTGTTGTGTAATGTATTCTGGAATGGCGCTTCTGTATTGACTTGGTTTGACTTTATTTAAGTATATAAATGAAGGAGCAGAAACCCTGGACACAACACCAGCAAGATAGGCAAGCTTTGTGGAACTCTTAATATCAAAATGACTGGATATTTGAGTCCAGTGAGACAGTATCTGTGAAACTCTCTGCTGTGTCAATGGAATGCTCTGAAAAGGAACAGAGCAATTAGACCGGGCAACAATAGTAGTTTTATATTTTATGTCATTAAGATGTTTTTATCATAACCTTGGAAACACTGTCCTTAGTTTATGAGTGGTTACCTGTTAAAAGCCCAATAAAATTATAAATCCTGCAAAATGACTGAATACAGTGGTACTTCGGGTTAAGTACTTAATTCGTTCGGGAGGTCCATACTAAACCTGAAACTGTTCTTAACCTGAAGCACCACTTTAGCTAATGGGGCCTCCTGCTGCTGCTGTGCCGCTGGAGCACGATTTCTGTTCTCATCCTGAAGCAAAGTTCTTAACCTGAAGCACTATTTCTGGGTTAGCGGAGTCTGTAACCTGAAGCGTCTGTAACCTGAAGCGTATGTAACCCAAGGTACCACTGTATAATGATTTGTATATATTGCAGAATTCCACTTTTGAAAGGGCAGCTGGGGAATTGGGGGGGGGGATACAGTTCCAAGTGCTGCTAGAATAACATAAGTGGCTGATGATTAGCTCCTTTTAAAGGCTCTCCCAGTTTTTGCCATGGCTGGTGTCGAGCTAAATCTGCAAAAAGCTCAGATTGTTTTTCTTCCCCCTTCACTCCTAGTGGTGCAAACCTACTTTGGAGGCACGATGGGCGATCCCTTGCCGGAGGACAAGCCCCTGGAGCTGAGTGTCCACTCTCGCTTCATCATTGGCTCCGTGTCGGAGGATAACTCTGAGGATGAGACGAGCTCCTTGGTGAAAATCGACTTGCTGGAGGACAAAGAGCAGTCCTTGTCTCCCGTCTCCGTCAGCTCAGACTCCCTTTCTGACCTCGGTCCTTCCAGTGTCCAAGACAGCTTGCCTAATCATATGAGGTACAAAAAGCATTCAAACCTTTCTCTTTTCACGCTCTTCTGTCTTACTGCAATTGTCAATCCTTAAAGGAGGGATGGAGAGCTGGTCATCTGCCAGATAGTGTATGGTAATAGTTTATAGTACAATTTATTGTTCCTAGGTTTACCGTACTTTTCTGTGTATAAGACTAGGTTTTTTTTACTGTGAAATAATCTTAAAAAACAGGGGCTCAACTTATACACAGGGTCATCTTCCCCCATTTTCATAAATTTGAGTACCCCCCAAATAGGGTTCGTGTTATACACGGAAAAATACGGTATATTCTGAGTTTGGACTTATGGTAATAGACTCTCTTTTTTTGGTAGTAAACAACTCGTAAGTCAAATTAATAATTCTTAGAGCCTTCTTTGACTGAGGCCCAGGTGACGACTCCCTCTCTTTTGGCTTATAAGAATATTTGTATTTCACTTGTGGCATTGCTTTCGATTCCAACCCCCCCCCCAATTGCTGCCATGGGTGATTTTATGTGCTGCTCTGGTGTTTAACTCTGTTTCCACCTAAGAACTCAAGAAGAGCCTGGCTGCTTGATCAGGCTAATGGCCCATTTTGCCCATCATCTTTTAGCCAACTGATGCCCCAGTGGGATTCCCGGAAGCAAGGCCTGATCTTTTGCACGAGCCCATCCACTCTCAGGCTTCTCGGTGTCATCTTTCTGATCTTCTCCAAGTGGAGAGCTGGTTCTGCTGAGCGGCAGAAAGTTATGAGGGGGAGCCAAGAGCTACTTGCAACGCGTGGCTCTGGCATGCCCAAAACGTGGAACGAAAAGCACTTTTTTTGTGCGCAGTCAGGATACAGCCTTGAACACCTCTTTCTCAATTTGTTTGCTTTTGGCTTTTAGTGGTGGCAAAGCCCTCTCCCCTAAGTGCAGTGCTGCTTAGCTCGTGCCCTGCCAAGCCAAACACAGCCACCCACCCGTCCACTGCCAGGCATTTCTCAGCCCTTTAGGTGTTGCAATTTCAGGTAACCTGGGCAAGGTTTCCCCTTAACCCCCTTCTCGTAATTTTCCATAGCGTTGATAGAGTTTGTCCTTCCCCACTCCCTTTTTTTGACAGTGTTATATCCTCTGTATCGAGCCCCTAATGTTGCCCTTCAGGCCTCTTTGTCTGGCCCTTGGGATTCTTCACAGCCACACCCTTTACTAGACCTGCTTTGCACACTCTTGAGTGTTTTTGCCTGTCTGGAATGTGTCCTTGGAACTCTTGCTTGCCTGGATGGAGGACTGTGAGGGGTGTATGTGTGTGTCAAAAGTGGTCCACAAACTTCACTGACTTTTCCCCCTGGTCCCACCCACCGCTGGCATGTGGCCCTTGGAAATTTCCCCAAAGGGAATGGGGCCCTTGGGCTGAAAAAAGCTTCACAACTCTGATCTCTGTACAAGGTCAGCTTTCTCTAACCTGGGGCTCTCCGGGTGTTTTGGGACAAGGCAACAGCCCTGGAACATTTGAAAAGTTTCAGTAAGAAGTTATGGGATATGCAATGATATGTCTGCCGGGAAACCTTTGCAGTTGCAAACAGTATTTAAGGCAAGATCACATTTAGCCACCCCGATACCATCACGAGCACAGATCATAATGAATGCGCAGCAAAAAGGGTAGTTTGAAGGGTCCCATTGTTTTCCTAAGCACTTGTTTCCTAAGCACTTCCGTAGGAGAGGGCTGGTATTTCTTAATTTTCTCTTTTTGCTCCAGGGTTGGTATTTTTAAATGTGCAGATTCTCTTTCGATTTGCAGGATGCTGAAGTTGACATGGCATCCTTTGCTTAGATGGGGAAAATGCAAAACCTGGACTGAAGGGTGGTGGGTTGTTGTTTGAAAACGTCTTCTATGTGGCAGAATCCTGTTGTTGGTTTCTGTGTGGCGCATCCTGTAGTTGGCATTGCAAATAAGCTCGGCAGTGCACTGCTGAGTTCTATAAAAAATTGCTACATCATTGAGAGCATCCAGCATCATGCCGCCGTGCTGAGATTGACGGGGGCTCCTCTCTGTGATGTGTGTCAGGTATGTCTCTAGAACAGACAGCCTTCCTGTGCCATTTAGAGATCAGAAAGGGATGAGAGGTGCTTACGGCTGACATCTCCTTGTGATCCTTGTGTAGCTGTGTGTTTTGCAGTTTCTGAATCTTGTGTGTGGCACTGAGGCCTTTGGTTTTCTTGCTCAACATTCTCTTCAGCACATGCTCTGGGTATGTTGATGGGGCGTTGTTGTTGTTGTTGTTATTATTATTAAACTGGTGTTTTGCTGTGCTGTTTCCCTAGGAAGGGTGCCAGCAGCTGAATTGCATTTGTCCTTAAGACACCACAACTGATTTAAAATGCATCTACAGAGCGGATGGGAGAGGTTCCGGCATCTTCAGGTGGGGCTGGAAAGGTCCCTTGCCTGAAAACTGGAAAGCCACTGCTTGTCAGTTTAGACCAGGGGTCAGCAAACTTTTTATCAGGGGGGCGGTCCACTGTCCCTCAGACCATGTGGGGAGCCAGACTATATTGGGGGGGGGGGAAATGAACGAATTCCTATGCCCCACACATAACCCAGAGATGCATTTTAAATAAAATCACACATTCTACTCATGTAGAAACACCAGGCAGGCCCCACAAACAACCCAGAGATGTATTTTAAATAAAAGGACCATTATACTCATGTAAAACACGCTGATTCCCAGACCATCTGCGGGCTGGATTTAGAAGGCGATTGGGCCTGATTCGGCCTCCGGGCCTTAGTTTGCCTACCCATGGTTTAGACGATGCTGAGCTAAATGGACTAGTGGGTCTGACTCATTGTATGATAGCTGCTTCTGTGCCTAGTTCTGATCTGGAGAAGGGCATATTGAGGGTGGACTCTGGTCTAGGACCCTGGAGAGTCACTAGCAGTTAGTGTAGTATTGAGCTAGATGAACCATTAGTCTGATTCTGTATCAGGCGGATTGCTGTGTTCCTATGTGTCAGGAGAAGGGCCCAGAATTAGTCCAGGATCAGATAGTGGGTGATGGGAGGGAATCCTCTGCCTGAGACCCTGAAGGACTGCTGCCAGCCAGAGTAGGTAGCTTTATAAAGCAGCTTCTTAGGCTCACAACCAGAAAGGGGAAACAAAATAAAAATCCTCAGAGAGGGAGAGAGGAAGGAATGAACACTAATAATATAAATACAGGCAGAAACCATTTTATGTGGGGGTTTAGTTCCTGGCCCCCGTTAGTGACAGCGGAGTGCGCATAAGCCCACCCGCCGCGCCTTCTTACTCCCCTCCCCTGTTCTGCCTTCTTCTGAGTTCAAAACGGCCCACGCATCAATGACCACACGTCAGCTGGACATTTGGAAAATGTTTGCGGTCTGTACGAATTCTTCCTAAGATGGCTTGCACAAAGGCCGTAATGCAGTGGCAGAACATCTGCTTTGCATGCAGAAGACCCTAGATTCAATCCCTAGTATATCTCTACTTAATTGGTGCAGGGTAATCCCAGGCTTGGTGGCGCTGTGGGTTAAACCACAGAGCCTAGGACTTGCCAATCATAACGTTGGCGGTTCGAATCCCCGCGGCGGGGTGAGCTCCCATTGCTCGGTCCCTGCTCCTGCCCACCTAGCAGTTTGAAAGCATGTGAAAGTACAAGTAGATAAATAGGTACCGCTCCGGCGGGAAGGTAAACGGCGTTTCCGTGCGCTGCTCTGATTCGCCAGAAGCGGCTTAGTCATGCTGGCCACATGACCCGGAAGCTGTACGCTGGCTCCCTCGGCCAGTAAAGCGAGATGAGCGCCGCAACCCCAGAGTTGGTCACGACTGGACCTAATGGGCAGGGGTCCCTTTACCTTTAATCCCAGGCTTCCAGGCAGAGGCCACTCTCAGCCCTACCTGCAGATGCCGGGGACTGACCCTGGCGCCTTCTGCTTGTTATAGCAATGGCATATTACATATTCTTGTTAATATTATTAATTCTTTCAGCACCTTTTGAAGATGCCCAGCTTTATGGTGGCAGGTTTTTTTGTGTGTTTTTTTTGTTTTGTATGGGCTGCCAGAGCTTAAAGTGGGTCCTTCCAATCCATTAAACTTTCTGCTGCGATGAATCTTCTTTTGTCTTCCCCGTAGACTCTTTTTGTGTCCGTTACCAAGTTATGAAGGAGGGTTTTGAGGATCGCTATACAATCCTTTCTCCTGGAGGAGTCTCCAGGTCTTGCCATGGTCACAGGGCTTGCCCAGCCTCTCTGCCCGTCCCTGCATAAGCCCCATTACATAACCTTGATATCTTTTCCCTCTCTCCCCTCCTCCAGTCCCTAATCAGCTGTTTCTCTCTCTCTCTCTTTCCCTGGCAAATCAGTGAATGCTCTCCCCTGTATACACAATGCCCTCCGCTGGGAAGGAGCGTGGATGAGCTGTGCATGTAGAGGAAAAAGCAGAAGGACAAAGGTTAAAAATGCGAAGCAGCCAGTAAAATGCAGCTTTGCTCAATTTTTATTTTTTTTAAAGGAGGGTGATGCAGGGAGGGATCTTTCTGAAAAAGCTGCAGCTTCAGAGGAAGGAGAGTAGCCTTCTCTGTCAGAGTGCCGTCCGGTTCAAGATCTAAACCAGGGAACCCCTTTTGCTTAAAAATAATAATAATTCCTGAGCCAGCATGGAAGAAGCAGCCGACGACAGTCAGGCAATGAGATATCATATGCTTCAAAGGTGGGTGGTGGAGGTGGAGGGAGGTTGATAATCCTACTTCGAAGGGGTGGGTTTGAATTTTTTTTTTTTATTACTCACACTTTGGAGGGGTGTTGTTTATTAACCTTAATTTAGGGAGGTGATTTGTGTGTGGTAGTGGTGGGGGATTAAGGTTCATTTCAGTCAGTTGTGAACTGGTATAAATCAGCTTAATTTTTAATTATAAGGTTTTTCTTTGGGAGAGCGTTGCTGTGTTTTTTTGGGGGGGGGCGGGGAATTGACATCTTTTGCCTGAAGGAAGCTGAGATTTGACACTGCAGGCAGCAAATTGCTCTGAGAAGCTATTTTTTATTTTAAAAAAGGAGGAGACAGGCAGGGTTTAGATTTCTGCAGGACTTTTTGGTTTGGTGTCCAAGAAACCAATTCAGCAGTTTTTTTGTTTTGGATTTTTATGCTCTGCAGGGAGATATATCTGCCCACCATGGTTTGAAAGAAAAGGCTGGCTGGCATTCCTGAATGCCTTTTGATTTGACACTGAGGCTGAGACCCTACATGTTCTTACAAATTGGCAGGGCTTACTTCTGCGTAAACAGATTCCCAGACTTCCCTAGGAAAAGGGATTGGTTGTTACGCCACTCTGGGAATCGTACCTCCATGAGGGGGATAGAGGTCTCCTAACAGCTCTCAGCACCCTTAACAAATTATAGTTCCCAGGATTCCTTGGGGGAGGCTGTGACTGTTTAAAGTGATATTATCATGCTTTAAATGTATAGCACAGAAAGGGCCTACAACTCCCATCACCCATGATCGCTGGCTAAATTGACTAGGGATGAAGGGAGTTGGTTGGCTGAGACAATATTTCAAGGACCACCAGTCCCCATATGAACCAGCCCTGACCCTGTGATTATCATCTGAGGCCCTTCTTCGTGTGTTTCCTCCACAAGAAGCCCAGAGGGTGGCCTTTTCTACAGTGGCTCCCCTTATGTGGAATACTCTCGAAAATGTACCTCTATAACCTGATTGAACAATCTATGGCCTTTCAAATGTGGGGGAGGTGGGGTTGGCTCTTATTTTGGTTATGTATTTTGTGTTCTCATTTTGTATCTTTATTCTATAAACTGCTCTGTGATCTTCAGACAAAATAAATAAATAAATAAATAAATAAATAAATAAATAGAAGAACACTGGTGTGGATGGCACTGAACTATATGGACCAATGATCTAACTTGGCTTAAGGTAGGGTTGCCATATTTCAGACAGTGAAAATCTGGACAGAATAACTGTTGAGGTTTTTTTTTGGGGGGAAGCGAAGTTGTTTTGGGGCAAAATCACAAAAATGCTGTTTTCGAGCTATTTTTATGGGGAAGCGGCAAAAACGGCACTGCAGACATCCTTGAAATGTAGAGGACTACTTGAGGTTTCTGGTTCCTTGTAGAATTGAAGCAAGCAAGCGGTGGTTCCCTTTGGGACTGGTAGGGCGGCAGGCAGGGAGGCCAACAGTAGGTGGAGCCAGAGCCCGTGGCAAGCAGAGTCGCTCCCAGATTGGTTGTATGTTTGAAGGCAGACTGCAGTGTTGGGCCGAAAGCAAACTGGGGGTTGGTGGGGCAGTTCCCCATGTGCGATGCTGGAAGAGCCTCCATTGGAAGCGGCTCTTACACCACTCTCTTCCTTTCTTCCTCTCAGGCCAAGTATGTCTGGTCTCCACCTCATGAAACAAGGCCGGGATAGAAAGAAGGTGGACGTGCAGAGGGATTTCACCGTTGCGTCACCCGCAGAGTTCGTCACTCGCTTTGGGGGGAACAAAGTCATTGAGAAGGTGAGTTGCAGTTTTCTCTCTCTCTCGAAAAATAAGAAAAGTCTACTTCTCAGAAACTAGGAATTCAGAGGCACGCAACGCAATGTGTTCAGGTGTTTGCTGGAGGTTTAGGCAAGTTCTTGGAGGACAAGGCTTCCAGTGGCTATGCTTTCCTTCCACGGCTGGAGGCAGTGTGGCTCTGAGTACCAGTTCCTGGGAATTGTGGATGGGAAGAGGTGTTGTGGCACTTGGGACCTGCTTCCTGTAGGTGTCTGCCTGGCCACTGTGAGATGCTGGACTTGATGGGTGTTGGGCCTGATGCAGCAGGGCTCTTCTTATGTTCTTATGCAAGTGCCCAAACCATGTATGAATTTCTCTGGGGCCCTGATAAAGCTGAGCGGGGGCCTGATAAGCTAAGTGGGTGAGGCTGTGGAAACTGGAGGGCTCAAATCATGTATGAACAGGGGCACACCACAAGTCCCACATGCAAAATCCTGCCCACTCCTCCCCTGGGTTGAGCAGGGAAAGTCTCAAGACCTTGTTTGCCTGTGTTCTCTTGAGGCTGGGCAGTGGACATTGGAAAGCCTCTGTTATATAGAGCACACTAGGATTGATGTACCCATTGGCCAGCCTGTAGTAAGGGAGCTGCCTATGTTTTGAAGGTCCAGGGCAGGATGGGATATCCCGGCTGCAGAGAGTCAGGGCTATCCGAAATCTGCTGAGCTAACCGGAGAGGCAGGAGGTGCGTGAAAATTTTTGCAGTCACAGACGTTCTTTCCCAGCCTGGTTGGTTTTAGGTGGAAGCCTCAAAATGGCCCTCTCTGGCCCACTTCCTCTGAAGAACCTGTTTGGCGGCTGGATGGGGTGGTGATCAGAGGTGAAGAAAGGGGATGTTTTTTGTTTTCTTATTTTTAGGAGGGGGGAGGAGGAGTTCAACAAGTTTAAGAACGACTGTTTTCAAAGGCTTCCATTCTGTTTTGTCTAGGTCCTTATTGCCAACAACGGAATTGCGGCGGTGAAATGTATGCGGTCCATCAGGCGCTGGTCCTACGAGATGTTTCGGAACGAGCGAGCCATCCGGTTTGTTGTCATGGTGACGCCTGAAGACTTGAAAGCCAACGCAGGTGAACATTGGAAGCCTATTTTCACCCCTCTCCCTACCCCCACCCCCCATTTCCCTCTTACGCTTGTTGCAACTATAGAAAGTTAACCCTAACTCTGTAACAATATTTAAAGTGATTGCTGTTGAGTGATTACTGCCAGGGGAGGCTTTTAACCCTAGGACTTGTCTTGCTCCAAAGTGGCACTTCGGTTTTTATTGAGAGTGGGTTGTATCCCAAGTCTTGTCCTACTCAGAGTATACCCATTGAAAATAATGGACATGACTTACTTGGGTCCATTAATTGCAGTGGATCTGTTCTTGACTAAAACTTAGTCGGATACAATCCTTTGAAGTAGTGTGCTGTTCTTGTATGATGCTGCGGGGAGAGGAGAACTGGGCCAGATTTTGGCTGGCCTTGGTTGGTAGCCCACGTCTGTGCTTAACAAAGGCTCTGTCTGTCTTGGGATGGAAGGGAAGGGGATTCTGAGATGCGAAAACACGTGGACCACCTTTGAGGCTGAGTGTGGTTGGGGGAAAAGAACCACCATGCTTTTCCCAAGCTGGGCATGAGGGCTTCTTCCTTTTTAAAGCTAGCTTCCAGGTGCTCTGACTTTGTGTGAGGTTGGGGAGACCTGCCAGCCTCTGGAGACTGGTGTGGGGTTTCTTGCCAATTTACACGACGTCCAGATTTGGACAACCGAGGAATCTTGTGGTAATTGCTTTCAAGTTTATGGTGAGGTCTATGTATTATGTAGAATAGTGGTCCTCAGCTGTTTTTATTTTCCTGAGGAGCCCTTAAATTGTTTGGGATGTCTGCAGACCATCTGGTGGACGTTTTTTGTTCTACAGATCAAAGTGCATGCAACACTTGCATTGTCTTGTACAGTGGTGCCTCGCAAGACGAAATTAATCCGTTCCGCGAGTCTCTTCGTCTTGCGGTTTTTTCGTCTTGCGAAGCACGGCTATTAGCGGCTAAGCAGCTATTTACGGCTTAGTGGCTTTAAGAAAAAGGAAACAAACTCTCAAGAACTCGCAAGATGTTTCGTCTTGCGAAGGAAGCCCATAGGGAAATTCATCTTGCGGAACGACTCAAAAAACAGAAAACTATTTCGTCTTGCGCGTTTTTCGTCTTGCGAGGCATTCGTCTTGCGAGGTACCACTGTATTTCTAAAATGTGCCTTTTTATATGAACATTTCATGTCAGGCATGAGGCTTGTTGATATTAGGTTCAGATCAAGTTAAGCAAAAGTACCCAGAACAGGTAAATTTTCAAGGAAAAGTTGGCGAAGTATACCTGTGCTGGGTTACGAAAATTGCGGGCCCTAAACCAGAATATCTGTTTGATAGTTCGGCCGTGGTCAAAAGAGCTTGGATTCCCATTGTTGGGGGAAAGAAAAACTAAGCATGGGGGCAGGTACAGATATTCCTGACTGTTCTGTAACCTTTCTGTGCATCACCTGAATGGAGCTATTAGAGTGCTAGTGGTCCCTGGACCACAGTTTGAGAAACTCAGCCTGTTGCTTCTGCTCATTTGCTTAATCTGAAAGTGTTGGATATCTGAAGGAGCGTCTCCACCCTCATCGTTCTACCCGGACACTGAGGTCCAGCACCGAGGGCCTTCTGGCAGTTCCCTCACTGCGAGAAGCCAAGTTACAGGGAACCAGGCAGAGGGCCTTCTCGGTAGTGGCGCCTTCCCTGTGGAACACCCTCCCACCAGATGTCAAAGAGAACAACAACTACCAGGCTTTTAGAAGACATCTGAAGGCAGCCCTGATTTGGAGAAGCTTTTAATGTTTGATGTATTTTATAGTATTTTAATATTCTTTTGGAAGCCGCCCAGATGGGCAGGGTATAAATAATAAAATATTATTATTATTATTATTATTATTATTATTATTATTATTATTATTATTAATCTCACTGTTAGTGAAGGTGACAGCAACACTGAATTTGACTGTCAACTTTCAAATAGTAGATTCCCGGTACCTCACATGGTGGAGGTCAGGAATAGGCACATGCAGTTATGCTACCCTATGGCTTCTGAATGATTTCTGCAGATATGCTTATTCAGATGCTTGTGCTGGAACCAGATTGGGATATCTTGCATGTTAGTTAGTTTGATATCTTCTCCAGTGATTACCGTATTTTTTGCTCTATTGGACGCACCGGACCACAGGACGCACCTAGTTTTTAGAGGGGGAAATCAAGGAAAAAAATATTATCCCCCCCCCCAGCCCCAAAGAGCAAAGAAGCCAAGACAGCGAGGGATCCATAGCCGCGCAACCTCTCCAGCCAGGAGCTAAACCTCTCCAGCACAGCTAAAGAAGAAGACAAGGCAGCGAGCGCAATCCATCCCGCTCGCTGCCTTGGCTTCCTCTTTAGCCTTGCGCAACGGGATGGATTGTGCCCGCTGTCCACCGGGGCTGGACTAGATGACTCCTGGGGTTCCCTTCCAACCCTGCAATTCTGTGACCTCGGAAGGTGTTGGGGGTCTCCACCACTGGAGGCTTTTAAGCAGCGGTTGGGGGACCATCTGCCTGGCATTCTTTAGCTGTGATTCCTACATTGTGAGGGGGCTGGGCTAGATGACCCTCGGGTGGCCCTCCCAACTCTATACAGTCCTACACTTCTGTGGCAGGAGATCCACAGCCACTTCACACAATGACCACTCCCAATTTTCATTGGAGAGACATGTGGCTTCAGTGTCTAGGTAGGTACCCCCCTACCTGCCACTCTTCCCTAACCCCACTTAAGCCGAGGGAATTCCTGCCCAGAGAAGCTCCCAGGTGAGGCAAGGGTTAAGATCTACCTCTGGTAAATGGCTTTGTATCCCCCTCTTTCCCTTTTCTCTACTTCTTCTATGCTATTTCCTTCTTTTGTGTTTTGTTTAATCTGTTTTTATTGTATACTAAAATAAAAGTTGCAAAGTTTCCTTTTTTATAATATCCCCCCCTCCAAACTAAAACGTTAATATAGATAAAAACACTGATCCAGAGGAAAATAAGGGGGTGGAGAAAGGATGAAAAAAGAAACAGAGGTGGAGAGAGAGAGACTTTTAAAAAGTTGGCTTCTTTAACCTTGTGCAGCCTCCTGCGGCTGGAGAGGCGCGCAAGGCTAAAGAGGAAGCCTGGGCAGCGAGCGGGGTGGATCGCGCTCGCTGCCCGGGCTTCCTCTTTAGCCTTGCGCAGCCTCCCACGGCTGGAGAGGTGAGGGCAGTGAGCGGGATGGATCGCGCTCGCTGCCCTGGCTTCCTCTCTAGCCTTGCGCAGCCTCCCGCGACTGGAGAGATTGCGCAAGGCTTTTCTAGAGGAGGGAGAAGGGACTGACTGGCCGCGTCAGTCCCTTCTCCCTCCTGGGGAAAAGCCCGCAAGAGCCGTGCGAAGCTTGCGTGTGGCTCTTGGGGGCTTTTCCTGCTTGCCTCCCCCCCTGCATTCGCTCAATAGGACGCACAAACTTTTCCCCTTAGTTTTTAAGACGGAAAAACTGTGTCCTATGGTGTGAAAAATACGGTATGTTTTATACTGAAACCTATGAATTAAAAAAGTTTGGGATCAAACCATCTGGCCGATTCATCTAAGGAGCAAGGAGTGCTTGTTTTTAACTGGTGTGTGGGCTTATAAGCTGAATATAGGAGTGCATTTCTATTTTCAGTTGTCTGCCTTTAACATAGAGGAATATTCAATCTCCCTGCCAGCTGAAATCTAGCACCACAGGGAGAAAGCTAGGAGAAGTCTCTTGGGCACACAGGTTGCTAGCATGCTCAAGGTGTCTGCTGAAATGCGAGAGGCCTTGTTGGTCTTGGCGTTCTGCTGGCTCTTGAAAACACACCTGTTTATACAAGCACTTCCTTGAACTTCTTGATCCAATTGTTTTAATGGCTCTGGTGACTTTTGCTGCTCCAAGTTGTGTGTGGCCAAATAATTTTAAGAAAGGCACATCTGACTCACCACTGCAGAGTTGTCCGAGGTTTGGTAAACGAGGTCATTTTGACATATGGTGGTTTCCATTTATGACATTTATAACCAACAATAGTGTATAGTACAAACCTCCAATGACTGACGCATCACTATGGAGGGGGCACTTGCTTCCCTATGCCGGATTCTCCTTTTGCCTACCTTAGACATGTTTCAGACTGTCCCCTTCTCCAACCAATTCAGCCTTTTTCATCACTTTTGATCTGATTTCATTATGATGTAAATTCTGACCTGTCACTCCATATTTATTTATCAATGCTGAAGATGATGATGAAAACATTGTCTATACTTCACTCAGTCATGGTTACAGTTCTGAGTTGTCCCCCCCCCTTTATTTGTACAGCCTATTGGCTTTTTACAGCTGTATACTCAAAAAATTAAAAAAGCATATATATATGAAGAAAGAAATGCACACTTTTATGACTTTGAAGGCAAACCCATTTTTCAGACCATCTCTTGGCTTGGCTGTTTCTTAGCCTGTGAAAAAGTCATTTCAGCTCTTTGGGAAGCTCAGCTTTCTCACTTCAAGCCTTGGTTTCTGTTTGCATTTCCATCTTCTGTCTGAATTCTGTGCACTTTGAAGTTTTTAGGCCCTTCCGTATGCTTTGGGGAAGTGCTTGAGCTCTTGAGAGGAGCTTGACTTCAGTGCCAAGTGGAATGGCGACAGCAGAGTTTAGAATAGAGAAAAAAGGTCAATCCCATATTATTGGCAGTGGGTATGGGCGGTTGTGGGGAGCAGCCTCTCTTCTCAAATCCAACCGGCAGTAAATAATTAACAACAATGAATTAAGCAATTTATTAATTATTATATGTATCAGTCACTTATTTCCAAAATGGTTAACTCAGCCCAATTTAAAAGAAAAACAAACATTAGAAGTTTAAAAATAAACAGTGAAAACAGATCCAGCTCAAGCCCACCTCACTGAAAGATAGGCCCATGTGAATAAAACTGTTTTTGTCTGGGCCCTTGAAACAGACAGTGATGGAGGCCGGAGTGTCTCCTTGGGGAGTGCATTCTACAAATCAGAAGCCACCGCTGAGAAGGCCTATCACCACCCTCTCCATCCTCCTAGTGGGGGCACATAGAGAAAGGTCCAGGTTGAGTCATGCGGCAAGAGGCAGTTCTTGAGGTATTGGGGCTCTGAGCCGCACAAGGCTTTATAGTTATAAACCAGCGCTTTGAATTGTGCCTGCCTGGAAACTAATTGGGAGCTAATTCAGTTGTAATTATCCACAGGAGTAATGAACAAAATGATTAACCACTTGCCACCCTTTTATGCCACCCAGAATCTGCTGCCTGAGGTGGCCACCTTATTTAGTCTAATGATAGGGCAGGTGTCAGGAGCAGGCCAGCAATTACTCACAAGGTGCCTGTGAGGTTAATGCTTTATTCAAAGACACGAAACAGCTCGGGCCTAGTGAGCACAACGACTCTTCCTGGTAGCTCTTTCCCCAATGAGTCCGTTGTGAGGACTGAAGGGCCTTCTTACAGCTCTCTAAGTCTCCTTCCTTCCCAAGCAATCTAGGGCTCCTTCATCTTGCTTATCTTCATATTTCTTTGGGTTCCGGGAGACCAAAGAGGAGGGGAACTGGTCACAGCAGGAGGGGGAGACCCCCCGGCTTCTTCAGCAGTCTGCCTCTTGGCTCTCCTCCTCTCCAGCCTCTGCTTCTGCCTCTGATTCTGGACTGCTCTCTGCCACTGCCTCTTTTTGCTCAGTAAACCCTGTTACCTCCTCAGCTTCCAACACCTCCTCCTCCCAGTTCTCCCTCTTCTCCCTCTGACCACTCATCGCTATCCCACCACCAATCCCCTGGCTCTGTGCCTTCTTCCCTTGGGGGTTCCCCAGCCGATGTCTCCCACCATTCCTCTGCATCCAGCCAGTCCATGACCACAGGACCTGGAGATAACGTAGTATCTACGGCTACCTGAGAAATGTAGATAGGAGCTAGGAATCATGACTCATGTGCTGAGTGTTGAGTGTTTCTGTGTCTGAGGGAATAAAACTTTGGACCTGCCTACTGAGTAAACCAGAGGTAGGGAAGTGAATATCTCCAGAGGACCAGATCATTGTCCTCCCCATCGTTTGCAGACCAGATTTGATAGTTGGGTGTGGTCGCCCCCCTGACAATCACCTGACATCCCAATGTTGAGTAAACTTCCTTTGCCTGCACAGGTCTTTCAGTAATGATAGGGTTCCAGTTTTTACAAGAGTCACCTAAAACATAGATGTTTCCCTTTCTGATACATCATGGTTGTGCCCCAAATTTTCTGGAGCAGTTCTCAATCTGCTCTGAAACCTAAGGATTTTATGCTATTAAGTCTTGTTTGCTGAGGGTTTTTTTGTGGTTTTTTTAGAAGCTGTGTTTGAATATGTTAACACTTGGTAGTTGGGCATGCAAATTAAATCTTTTGTCCCTTTATGTTTGCAGAGTACATTAAGATGGCTGATCACTATGTCCCAGTGCCCGGAGGCCCAAACAACAACAACTATGCAAATGTGGAACTGATTTTGGATATTGCAAAGCGGATTCCTGTGCAGGTGAGAGAGATGGAAACTGGGAAATTAGAAAAAAAAGGATATTGGGAACAGCCAAGGTAGTGTCTTCCAGAAATTGCTGGGTACAGCTCTGATCACCCTTGACCATGCTGCCTAGGGGGTGATGGGCGCTGGAGTACAACAACAAACCAAGGGCACCATGTTGGCTACTCCTGATCTATTGATGTGCTATGAGAGATGTGTCTGTGTGAAGTCTGTGGCAGAGATTGGCTTGGTTTCCCTGATCTCACAGAGAAGTTTGGGAGGCCCTGGGTCTTAGGCTGCCATTGGCTGAGCTGCTCAGGTACTAAAGTCTGGCAGGGCTGGGAGAAACACTTAGGGGCAGGATTGGGGGGTTGCAGCGGCAGAAGTGCCAAAAATATTTAGGAAGAATATCCCTGTGTGGCCCAGTGAGAACGGAGCATGCTCAGTGGTTGTGGAATGTTGACTCACCACTGGAGGGGTGGAAATACAACCTGGGGTGGTGGTCGACTAGAAGGGGGCATGGTTGTCTGTCTGGTTGGTTTGGGCCCTGAGCAGAAGTTTTCCACACCTGCAGCATCTTGTTGCAAGTCCTACTTGTTGCACTTTAATACATGCATGCACAGTGTGTTACATGTACATTTGTACCCATTTGTGCATGAGCTCCTCTTGCACGTTTGCTAGACAGGTGCATGTCCCCCAGGAATCCCTTTGGTGTGTACATGGAGTGGAAAATATGTGTTTGTCACCATGCAATGTGCAAAACTGCCATGTCTTTAGCCAGTGTGGTGTAGTGGTTAAGAGCAGTAGATTCGTAATCTGGTGAACCGGGTTCGCTTCCCTGCTCCTCCACATGCAGCTGCTGGGTGACCTTGGGCTAGTCACACTTCTCTGCAGTCTCTCAACCTCACTCACCTCACAGAGTGTTTGTTGTGGGGGAGGAAGGGAAAGGAGAATGTTAGCTACTTTGAGACTCCTTCGGGTAGTGATAAAGCAGGATATAAAATCCAAACTCTTCTTCTTCTTTTAAAATTTCTTTCTGCCATGATTCTGTGATGCGCAAAGGATTTTCGACCCCAAAATCCTTTTCAAAAATTGTTTTTTTTTTAAAGTGAATTTAATAATGAATTATTTTTCTAAAAGGTTGGAAATACTGTAGAAGACCTGATTGGAAAACTGTTTGAAACGCAGCCTTGAGAACTGCAGTTCTCCTCATAGGCCTTATTTAAATATGGATCGCACTTCATTTTGACATGTGGCCCCCAAAATATTGATTGTGGCTTCATGTGGCGTTCTGCTCCAAAAGAGGTTAGCCACACTGATGTGAACAAACCTTAACCTGCTTTTTATTTCCTCTGTAGGCAGTCTGGGCTGGTTGGGGCCATGCCTCAGAGAACCCCAAACTACCAGAGCTTCTCCACAAAAATGGAATTGCCTTCATGGGTAAGAGAGCCTTACAGTGTTGAGGGGCAGGGGAGTCAAAGCCTCTACAGGAGTTACATGTCTATACTGGGCCTC
This sequence comes from Podarcis liolepis, assembly GCF_965112155.1. Lineage (NCBI taxonomy): Eukaryota > Metazoa > Chordata > Lepidosauria > Squamata > Lacertidae > Podarcis > Podarcis liolepis. Next base: position 38,371,886 of record NC_139567.1, read on the forward strand.
CAGCACCATCAGTCAGCGGTGGTTTTTTTTAGTTTAATATTTTTATTTTCAATTAGAAGAGAAGCACAGTTAAAAAAAACCAACCCAAAACAAAAACATACATCTCCCACAGTTGCCTGCTACCACCATGGTCCTAAAATCCCCTGTAAGCTCTAAAATGTCATAACATGAGAAATATATTGCTTATTGTAGGATGGTAAAATCCACATTTGTTGCTCCGCCTGCTTTTGCCTCTGGCCCCACTCACCAGTGGCATGTGGCCCCCAGAAGGTTGTCAGGTTGGGAATTTGGCCCTCGGGCTGAAAATAGGTTCCCTAGCAGTGCAGTATCAGGAGGAGCAGGGGACCCAATCCAGGAACTCCTATGCTTGTGCTAAGCTATGGTTTGGCTTAGCATGATGTGCAAAACAACTGCCCATAGTTACGTTGCTGGTTGCTCTTACATATGTGCTCCTGTCTGGTGAAATCTGGCTGCTGCCAAGGTTAAAGGAGGCGTTCCTTTTTTGATGGCAGAAAGTCAGCTTTCAATGTTTTGCCGTTTTCTTGCTGAATCTCTTTCACTTGGTTTTGATTTGATCTTCCTTGTGGACTCTCCCCCCCCCCCCCAATATTTCTTTTGCAGGGCCCCCAAGCCAAGCTATGTGGGCACTAGGAGATAAAATTGCCTCCTCGATTGTGGCCCAGACTGCGGGCATCCCTACCCTTCCTTGGAGCGGCTGTGGTAAGAAGTGTGTGAGGCCCCTTGTTTGCAGCTGTCTATAAGCTGAAACAGGGGACGTGGGTGGCGCTGTGGGCTAGAGCCTAGGGCTTGCAGTTCGAATCCCCGCAACAGGGTGAGCTCCCGTTGCTCAGTCCCTGCTCCTGCCCACCTAGCAGTTCGAAAGCACGAAATGCAACTGGCCAAATAGGTACCGCTCCGGCAGGAAGGTAAACAGCGTTTCCATGCGCTACTCTGGTTCACCAGAGGCGGCTTAGTCATGCTGGCCACATGACCCGGAAGCTGTACGCCGGCTCCCTTGGCCAATAAAGCAAGATGAGCGCCGCAACCCCAGAGTCGGCCATGACTGGACCTAATGGTCAGGGGTCCCTTTACCTTTATAAATTGAAACAGCAACAACAATCCTGAGAGATAGTGTGAAACAATGGATATGAGAAAGAGCTGTGAATTGAATAGTGACCAGTTCAAATCTAGCTTTAGTCATAAATTCACAATGTAGCTATAGGTGAGCTATCTCTTTGCCTCAGCAATCCTGTCTACAGTATTGGTTTAATAATACCGTTCTGTCTTACAGGGTTATTAGGAAGCATTATTGTGATAATATATGCCAGGGGTTGCCAACGAAGTGCTCAGGGGAGCAGTGGCGTGCTTGAGGTCTTTCCCAGGTGCTCATGAAGCCTCTGACCCCTCCTCCCCGCTACCCCCTTATCCATGCGGGGAGTAAGAGTGGTTAACTTTCGCTCCATTGAAAAGTACATAGATCTGAAAGAGGAAATTGGAAGAAATGACACACTTTCCCGCTTCCTCATTTAGCTCTGTGTGACTCCTAACCAGATTTCATTGGAAAAGCGAATATAATGGTTGGGTGACCCCCAAATGGGCATTTTATGCAGAAGAAAGAACCATCACCCTCACTCTGGTTTGGCTTTGTCGTGTCATCACATAGCCGGATCTGATTGGCTGTGTGTGATGTGACATCACCATGCCTAAATGAACTGGGATTGGCTGGAATGGCCTGAGGAAGGAGCGTCCCCACTTCTCAATTTTAATTCCTCTAACGTTCTTTTGTAAAACAAAGCTCAGCTGGAGTGTAGGAAGCTGTTTGGGAAGGAAGCTTTCTAGATGGGCCTGAATTTCTTTGAGGCCATTCAAACGTTGCTTTGCCTTTCAGGCCTCAAGGTGGACTGGCAAGAGTCGGACTCTCAGAAGCGCATCTTGAACGTTCCCCAGGAGCTGTATGAAAAGGGCTGCGTGACAGACGTGGATGATGGGCTGCGGGTAGGTTGGGATGCCCACTTAATAGACCTTGAGCCAGTGGCTCTGCAGCCTGTTGGTTTTTATGCATATGCCAGGAGGGGAACCTCAGACCCAAGGGCCGAATGTGGCCCTCCAAGCCTTGCTATCTGGCTCTCAGAACCCTCACCGGCCCTGCTTCAGGCCACAAGTGCTTTTGCCTGGCTTGAATGTGTCCTTGAAATCTGATGACGTCTCCCCCTTGCCTGGATGGAGCATAGAGAAGGGTGTGTGAGTGTAGAAACTAGCCCACTGTACAAAGATAAATAATTTACCTTCATTCCTCTGCCCACTTTTGCCTCTAATTTAGCAGGGCTCTTATGTTCTAAGAGAGGTTTTCTAAAAATGTTTCAGCAACACTGATCTGAAAGAAGTGGGGGTGATGAACTCTCCTTACAAAATGGTTAGTGTGCAATCTCGTACACAGATGTCGAGTTTTTTTCTGTGCAGATGGAAAGCTGATAAGATGGCTTGGGTTCAAACTATCTGAAAGACCGTATTCCTTCGAATAAACCTGCCTGGGTTTTGAGATGGGGCAAGGAGCATGGTGGGGTCATGTGAGAGACCCTTTTTGGTGGCTGCTCCCAGACTTAGGAACTCCCTCCCTGGAGAAAGCTAGGTTTGCTCCCTCCTTGTCCTTCCTCTGGCAGGTGAGCACCTTCTTGTTTGAACAGGCTTTTGGGAACCGACTGCTTTTCATGAAATGTCTGGTGCTGTGCTGTTTTCATTGTAATTATCTGTATGTTTTAAACAGATTTTATATACAGTACGGATATAGTTTTTATTCTATCAATGTTTTGTTTTTCAGTGATTTTTTTCTCTAGGCTTTCGCGCTTCTTGCTTTTGTCTGTAAGCTGCCTTGATTCCTTTTAGGATAAAAGGCAGAGTATTAATAAAGAAATGATAAATAAAATAAAAAATCCAGTTTTGAAAAATGGGGGACAATTAGGCACTTTAGGCATATATCACTTAAATGACAGACAGTGTCAGCAAAAGCATATACACAAATTATATAAGGATAGAATACACTCAGTATCTATACTTAAAATAAACTGCCTGCACCCTATTAGAGACCTTTGGGCAGTAATTGCAGCCTTGTAAATACCCTTAAAGCACGCTATTTTAAAAGGCATGTTCATAAATTCATTGTTGTTACTGGCTCTTGGGGTGAAACCATGACTGAGACAAGGAGCAAGGCACGCTTTGTATTCAGTTCAGCTTCATTTCTTAAAAATTAGTGTGGGATGTCTGAAGGGGAATATTTGCTGTTGGAAAATCTGCTTTTCAAAAAAGGCTTGCCCCTTACACCTACCTTCTAAAGTAGGAATAGTCATTGTGCTGCCCTCCAGAAGTTACTGGACTGCAACCCCCATCGTCCCTGACCGCTGGCCATGTGGCTGGGGCTGATGGGAGTTGGAGTCAAACACCATTTAGAGCTCGCTTTATTGCCGACCCCTGGTTTAAAGGATGAAGCTTTGACGCCTGGAGGTCACCTGCCAAGTTTGCTCAGGTCTCTGAATTCTCTCTCTCTCGCTTTCCTTGTGCTCAGGCAGCGGAAGAAGTTGGCTATCCCGTCATGATCAAAGCTTCCGAAGGAGGGGGAGGAAAAGGAATCCGGAAAGTGAACAATGCAGATGACTTTCCCAATCTCTTCAGACAGGTACAGCTCTGTTTGCCGCTTCTGTCTCTGTGCCCTGGTTGCTGATTTCTTCCATGGAGGAAACATCTGGGTGCTCTGCCCTTGCACAAATACTTTGCCTGTTTTAGTTGAAGTTTTCGTTCCACCATTGCAGTTTTCGCATTGTTTTTGCACAATTTCCTTCTGTTCCGTGTGAATCACGGGCAGGTCTGGGAGAGCTGCACGTGATGCTGAAGGCATCTTCCTCAATACTGTTTTCTTCCTCAATACTGGGTTTTAAGATTTTCTTTGGGGAAGGGGTAGAAGCCCAGTGGGTAGAGCATCTCCTTTGCTTGCCGAAGCGCCAGGTTCAATCCCTGGGGTTCGTAGATGGGTCTGGGAGAACCTCTTGGGCCTCCTGGGTGTTGTATTCCAAAACATTGGGAGTGCACCAAGTTGGTAAAATTGCTTAAAGATGCGCATTTGAGTTCCAAATGCTGCTGTCTTATTTGTTTATATTATTTTATTAAATTTATATCCTTTCCTTCCTCCCCAAAGAGCCCAGGACACAGCAGGCAGCTGTACACTTTAAAAAGAAAAAAGAAGCAAAAGCATTCTAAAATGGATCAAAACCTTAAAAAAAATTACTATTAATAAAAATCAAAAAGCATTTACAATAAAAATGATGCTACCATTCAGTGATCTTGAGGTTGACAGGAACAGTATTCTGCAGCCACCAAATAATAATAATAATAATAATAATAATAATAATAATAATAATAATAATAATTTATACCCCACCCATCTGGCTGGGCTTCCCCTGGGTGAGGAAGAATGTTTCCAAATTCCTCCTGAAAGTAAAAAATGATGGAGCCATGTGTGCCAGGGAGGGCATTTGCCAAGTGCAGAACCACATCTGGAAAGACCTTGCCATGGCTTAGTGCCAACTGGGCAGCCACCAGTGGAAGCACCATGAACAAGGCCTCACCTGCTGGTTGTAGGGACCAAGATGATTAAGGTAAAGGTAAAGGGACCCCTGACCATTAGGTCCAGTTGTGACTGACTCTGGGGTTGTGGCGCTCATCTCGCTCTACTGGCCGAGGGAGCCGGCATACACTTTCCGGGTCATGTGGCCAGCATGACTAAGCCACTTCTGGAGAACCAGAGCAGCGCACGGAAACGCCGTTTACCTTCCCGCCGGAGCGGTACCTATTTATCTACTTGCACTTTGACGTGCTTTTGAACTGCTAGGTTGGCAGGAGCAGGGATTGAGCAACGGGAGCTCACCCCATCGCGGGGATTCGAACCGCCGACCTTCTGATCGGCAAGTCCTAGGCTCTGTGGTTTAACCCACAGCACCACCTGCGTCCCATACCAAGATGATTGGTTTATGGATAATAATAATAATATGCTTTCAAAAATAAATAAATCCAAATCTCAGTTGCCCTTGCAGTACTGAGAATAAACATAACCGCCCATCCTAAGAGATATGTGTTTTGATTTCCACCTGGTGCTGTGCTTTTTATTGTCAGGTACAAGCTGAGGTGCCGGGATCCCCCATCTTTGTGATGCGCCTTGCCAAACAGTCCCGCCACCTGGAAGTCCAGATCCTTGCAGACCAGTATGGCAATGCCATCTCCCTTTTCGGCCGCGACTGTTCAGTCCAGCGTCGACACCAGAAAATCATTGAGGAGGCTCCTGCGTCGATTGCCACGTTGGCCGTCTTTGAACACATGGAACAGGTGAGTGCGCTTCAGAGGTGCCTGGCTTTTTCTGGCGAGAGAGCTGCTTGTCCAATGGCAAAACAGCTGTTATAAAAACAGAAGGACATTTTAGGAGAGCCTTGCTGGGTCAGACCAAAGACCCTAACTGCTTCTGACCCTGCTTCTGACATTGGGCTTCTGGGAAGCCTGCAAGCTGGACAGGGGTGCAACAGCACTCTCCCCATTCCTATTCCCCAACATCGAGTACTTCGAGGTAGATTGCCTCTGGCTCTGGAGGTGACATCATAACTTGTAACTGCTGCCTTACCCTGTATGGATTTGTCAAATCCCCCTTGAAAGCAGGTCGAATTTGTGGCCACCACCACGTCTTGTGGGAGCGAATTGCAGAGTTTTAACTATGCAACGTGTAACAAAGTCTTTCCATTTCTCTGTTTTGAATCTTCCAACATTCAGCTTCATTAGTCGCCCCTGAGTTCTAGTATTATGAGGTCAGGAAAGGCCATTTTCTTCAATCATGCATAATTCTACACACCTCTTTCACGTCCCCTATGGCTTGTCCTAGAGCCAGCTGGTTATTTTTATGACTGGATAAGCCTCACGAAGATAGGAAGAGAGCCCGCGGCTTTGCATGCAGAAGGTCCCAGGTTCAGTCCCCAGCATCTCCAAATAGGGCCGGGGAAATTTCCCTGTCTGAAACCCTAGACAGGCACTGCCAGTCAGTGCTGACAGTACTGAGCTACATAGACCAAAGGTCTGACTCCATAGAAGGCAGTTTCCTATGTTCTACATTATCTTGACTCGTGATCAAATTGGCAGTGGCTGTTATGGCTGAGCAGTTAGGGAACTGCTCTCTGGAGCTTTCCGTGTGGGTTCAAGTCCAGGGAGTGTTTCCTTCAAGGTCTCTTGCAACTCTACAGTTTCATAATTCCTAAAGGCCAATGTCCCTTAGAAGTAAACAAATCTCCTCTCTGGCTCTCAAATTGTGCAAATAATTTTTTTAAATGGTTTGCACGGATGAATAGGACTTATGCATGTGATCTTGACAGCCAAGCAGGTTCGTATTGGCCTACTCCCTCAAACAGATGCAGAGATTTGGCATTTCCATTTGATCCTTTTCCTGTCTCTCTCTTTCCCTTTTTAAAGTGTGCAGTGAAACTTGCCAAGATGGTGGGTTATGTGAGTGCTGGCACAGTGGAATACCTTTACAGCCAGGACGGCAGCTTCTACTTCTTGGAACTGAACCCCCGGCTCCAGGTGGAACATCCCTGCACAGAGATGGTGGCCGATGTCAACCTGCCTTCAGCTCAGCTACAGGTGAGCCAGGAGCTCTTGCCACAGGCCGCATCAATTCATTTGTATGCTGCGTTTCCCACAAACAGATCAATGCTCAAAGCAGTCTGCGTGGAAAAACGAGCCATCCAAACGCAATAATGATATAGAATACAAAAGGATAATGACATGACAACATAACACTAAGGGCAGTGGGGGGACGGGGGACGGACGACATAGTGCTATGTATTGCAACATTGACCAGAATGTAGATGCAAAGTCATGGAAAAATAACCAGAAACCCTGCAAATGGATATGTTTTAAGAAGATATAGGAGCAATTAAGTGTTAACAGCCATGTTTAAAGGAGAGAGAGATTCTGAAAAGTCATCAGAATATTTTGTAAAAGCGAGAATTGGGAATTTCGTGGCACATGTATTTATGATATTTCCCATCTTGGGGAGAGCAAGTTTTAATGAAGAATAATAGCGAGCCAGACGCCATTCGCATTATCCACTCTTTTTATTACTAGGTATTCAGGCTACATAAATTTATATGCTTTTTTTCTAAATTCTATTGTAAATTTTAAGGCATGTTTTTCACATGTAATGTTTTGATACTCGTACACTATATTAATTAAATAGAATAAATTATTTTTAAAAACACACTAAAAACCAACAATTAACAGTTCATTTAATGCACATCAAAAATGAAATGAGCATAAAGCTCACTGATATGCCAGGAAAAATTATTATTATTATTATTATTATTATTATTATTATTGATGATGATAATAAAAGATGCTTATCCACCCTTCTTCACAAGGCCCAAGGGTGGCTTACAGTGTAAAAAATACAGTGTTAAAATCAGTTAAAGCTATTTGCAGTCAGAAGAACTTCCCCTGCCATTTCTTTTAAAAAATTTATTAGTAAACCAAATATAAGGAGCTTAAAGAAATACAGTGGTGCCTCGCAAGACGAAAATAATCTGTTCTGCGAGTCTCTTCATCTAGAGGTTTTTCCGTCTTGCGAAGCAACCCTATTAGCGGCTTAGCGCATTAGAAAAAGGGGGGGGGGAGCGGAAAAAAATCGGAACACTCGCAAGACGTTTTCGTCTTGCGAAGCAAGCCCATAGGGAAATTCGTCTTGCGAAGCAGCTCAAAAACGGAAAACCCTTTCGTTTAGCGGGTTTTCCGTCTTGCGAGGCATTCGTCTTGCGGGGCACCACTGTACTCTTATAGCAGGTTAAAGGCAGCAAAAGGTTGGACATTATTACTGAACTTGCTGTCCCAAAAAATTACCAAAAAAATACCTATTTTTCCATATCCTCCAGCATTTTTTAATTCATTAACCCAAGAGTTCACCAATGGGTCATAGAAATATCCAGTAATTTCATGTCCAAAAGCAGCCCCAAAGCTGATGACACTGGTGAACAAATACAGTGGAACCTCAGTTTTTGAGCATCTTGGAAGCTGAATGCCTTGGTTTTTGAATGCTAAAAACCCGGAAGTAATAGCTTCTGTTTTTGAATGTGCCTTGGAAGTCGAACGTCTTACGAGGCGTGTTTCTCCATTTTCTCAATGAGCCTCGGTTGTCGAACGTTTCAGTACCTCCCCACCAAATAGCCTCAGCCTAAAAATACTTCTTCCAAGTTTGTCTGGAAGCAGAGGTACCACTGTATTCCTTTAGGAATACAGTGGTACCTCTGGTTACGTACTTAATTCGTTCCGGAGGTCTGTTCTTAACCTGAAACCATTCTTAACCTGAGGTACCACTTTAGCTATTGGGGCCTCCGGCTGCTGCCACACCACCGAAGCACGATTTCTATTCTCATCCTGAGGTAAAGTTCTTAACACGAGGTACTACTTCCAGGTTAGTGGAGTCTGTAACCCGAAGCGTTTGTAACCCGAGGTACCACTGTAATAATAATAATAATGATGATGATGTTCCTTTTTTAATGATATTTTATTAAAGTTTCCAAATTATAACAAAACAAATGAAAAAAGAAAAAACAACAACATAGAAAATAGAAAATAGAAACAGTTAAAAACACATTAATTTTCGTAACATATCTTCATACACTTATTTCCCCAGACCTCCTCATCCCTCCCTTTTTTGTATTCCAGTTCAATTTGTTAGTTCAGCAAATCCTTACCATCAAGTTTTTACCCTATTCTAATCTTTCATTACATTACCTTACTCTATTCTCCTCATTGTCTTCCGGGTTAGTGGAGTCTGTAACCCGAAGCGTTTGTAACCCGAGGTATCACTGTAATAATAATAATAATGATGATGATGATGATGTTCCATCTGGATATAATAATATATATTATAATAATGTACCCCGCCCACCTGGCTGAGTTGCCCCAGACACTCTGGCCAGCTACCAACACATATAAAAAATATTATAAGACAGGCTTCCTCAAACTCTGCCCTCCAGGTGTTTTTGGCCTACAACTCCCATGGTCCCTAGCTAGCAGGACCAGTGGTCAGGGATGATGGGAACAGTAGTTTCAAAACATCTGGAGGGTCGAGTTTGAGGAAGCCTGTTATAAGACAACAAACATTAAAAGCTTCCTGATAGAAGAAGACTCTCTGGGCTCAAGGGTGGGGCAAGACAGGTAGAAACAGCCGCCTCCTGGCACATGCAGCATGCCTCCCCCCACCCTTTGCTCTTGTGGAAGGATGCGATGGGTAGCAAAGCCTGGGCCCCATTTACAAAACTGCTGCGTGAAAGAACTGGTTCTACTGGAGCTGACTGTGGGGGGGAGGAGGCGGGGAAGTAGGGAAGAAGTCTTCTGAGTCTCCATCCCCCAGTGTCGTAAGAAGCGAGTCATGTAATCGCTGCAACAGCTGGGACAAGATTGGAATGCCGATAGCGGTGAGACTTGGTTTTGCAAAAATGTTACCTAGTGAGTCCTAAAAGGGCTGCTCCCTGGCTCTTTGCAAATCCTCAGGTGTGTTTCCCAGTGCGTGGGTTGTATCCAGCTAAGTTCCACTCACGCTCAAATTAACAGCACTGAGCCAGCCATGCTTATTAACTTCACAGGGTCCATTCTGAGCACAGCTTATGTCACCCTGTGTTGGGTTTTCCTTTTGGAGGGGATGCAGTGTCAAAGCAGCCTCATGTTTAACCACCTAGCCTGATAGACATTTTCCAAGAGTGGGAAACACCTGTAGCTCTCTGGGTGCTGTTGGACTACAACTCCCAACATCCCTGATCTTTTAGTCATGTTGGCTGGGCCTGATGGGAGGTGTAGTCCACTACATCCAGGGCACCCCGGGTTCCTTATCTCAGATGTTATTATATTTTGCCCCCAAAAACAACCCTGCAAGGTGAGCTAGGCTGAGAGATGACACTTGGCCCAAGACCACCTGTGAGCTTCGCAGCTGGCCAAGGATTCAAACCCTTGCCTCCTTGGCCCATTCTTGTCGCTCCATCTGATTAGTGTATATTTGGAAACCTGGGGGCAGTTTGACCCGGTGGCAGTAGCCCCAGGCTAAAAATTTGGGGAAGGGGAGAGATGCTGAATTCGTGGGGTGGGGAGAGCCTGCGGCTGTGGCTCAGAGGCAGAGCATCTGCTTTGCATGCAGAAGGCCCCAGGTTCAATCCCTGACATCTCCAGATAAGGCCGGGAATGTCTCTTGCTGAAAGCCTTGGGGGGCTGCTGCCAGTCCGTGTTGACAATACTGAGCTTGGTGAGCCAGTGGTCTGAATCGGTATAAGGCAGCTTCCTATGTTTTTATGTCTGGATGTCGTTAGTAAGCAGGCCATTTCTCTGTTCATGTTTCTTGGTTTTCATCTAGTAAACGCCTTGACAAAGACATTGGAGAGTGATTGCCAATAAAGGCAGTCAACACTGGGCCGAAAGCAAATGGGCTGTTTCTGCAGAGCAGGTGTGGGGAGCCTCTCTCCCTCCAGATGTTGCTGAACTACCACTCCCATCATCCCTGGCTGCTGGCCATGCTTGCTGGGCCTGATGGCAGTTGTAGTTCAGCAGCGTCCAAAGGGACAAAGGTTCCTCGCACCCACTGTACAGGATCGCTCCATGCATTGATACGCTATTGGCTTACTTCTGCTTGGGGCCGAGGGGATTTGCAGTCCAAAACATCTGGAGGGCATCAGGTTTACAAAGGCTGCTCCGCACTGATCAGCAGAGATTCTTGGGGGTTTTGGACAGGAGTCTTTTCCCCAGTCCTTCTTGGAGATGCTGGGGATTGAACCTGGCACCTTCTGCATGCAAAGCGGATGCTTTGCCACTGATCCACAGGCAGCTGTTGGAGGGAAGACGATAGTGAGCCAAATGAACTAAGTATATACGGCAAGCTGCCTATATTTGAATGATGGATAACTTCTTACGTTCATCTGTTTAGTGGCATGCAATTAAATTTTAGAAGTGTCATTATTTCTCTTCTTCTTAGATTGCCATGGGAATTCCCCTCCACAGGATCAAGGATATCCGAATCATGTATGGAGTGTCTCCCTGGGGGGACAGCCCTATTGACTTTGAGAATTCTGCCCATGTGCCTTGTCCAAGGGGTCATGTGATTGCCGCCCGCATCACGAGCGAAAATCCCGATGAGGTGACTGCAAGTTATTTCTTCTTCCTTTTCTTCTTTTCCAAGTTGTGGTTGATAGTGGTATACTGCGTCCTACAATCCCCACGAGTATATTTATAAGACACATGACAATTGCTTTACTCTTGATCTGCAAATAGCAATGGCCCCAGTTGATAGCCACAAATATGTATTAATAAATGACACTTCTAGTCTGCTTTTCCTTTGAAAGAGCAAAAGGCAGTTTTGCAAGCTTTTATTTTTTATTTTATTTCCCCCCATTTAATTTTGCAATATTACATTCAGTTACACTTATCATCATTCTTTACATTACATAGTGTGTATCTATATATCTGTATCTATATGCCTATCTATATATCAAATATAGTTATCTATTTTCCTTATTGCACCATTGTGACTTTCCTCCACTTGTGTTCGTCTTCCAATGTTTTTCTTTCCTTTACTATTGTGTTAAAATATGCAAGCTTTTCTTTTCCTTCCCCACTGCTGCTTCCTCCCCCCACCCCAGTTTATCTTCACAACAACCCTGCGAGGTAGGTAAGTTTAAGATACAGTTTCTGGCCAAAGGATGTCCAACTACATTGATGAGTGAGGATTTGCATCATGTGACAAGTTAAAGTTTCTGCCACTGTAGAGGGTAACCTGACCTCTCCACTAACCTTGTTTAGAAAAGGATATTCTAGCTCAGAAAACAATGCATATTTGTGGTAATGATGGGGGGTGGGCCAACAGTACATTTCCAGTATCGCTTATTTGCCCAGAGACAGTAGGAAAACCGCATGAGGCTCTCAGCATCAAGACTCTTCTTTTATTATTGTTGTTGTTCATTAAATTTCTATAGCATCCTTCATCTGTAGATCTCCGTTCACAACATAAAATCACAATATAAAAAACACAAAATACATAATAAAAATAAGAACAAAAGCAAACCATTTACCCTCCCCTCCCACAACACATTTAAAAGGGCATCAGATGTCAATCAGCCAAAGGCCAGGTGGAAGAGGAATGTTTTCGCCTGGTGCCCTAAGGGTCAGTGTAGTCAGTACTGAGCCAAGTGTGGTGCTGATAACACCGAGGTTGCAGGTTCGATCCCTGTATGCAACAACTGCATATTCCTGCATTGCAGGGGGTTGGACTGGATGATCTTCAGGGTCCCTTCCAACTCTGCAGTTCTATGATTCTCTGACCAATGGGCCATCTCAGATTGAGTCCGGAGAACCAAAGTTTGTGACCACTGTCCCAGAACACCGAATGCAGTCCTTCCCAGAACGTAGGGAGGATAATAACTTGCATTTCTGTGTTTCATTGATCTGTGATTGTAACTGTGTGTCGCCCCCCCCCCCCGGGAGTTTGTGCACGCAAGTAATTTACATGTGAATGCTCTCTCTTGTAATTCAGGGGTTCAAGCCCAGTTCTGGAACTGTCCAGGAACTGAACTTCCGCAGCAACAAGAACGTCTGGGGCTATTTCAGTGTCGCCGCTGCTGGAGGACTTCACGAGTTTGCTGACTCGCAGTTTGGTCACTGTTTCTCCTGGGGAGAAAACCGCGAGGAAGCCATCTCGTAAGTAGGAAAGACTGCAGCTCAATAATGGGCTGGGCTGGGGGAATACCCCAGGGCAGAAAGTACCCTGCCAGGTGTTGGTCCATGCCTATATGAATCCCCTGCAATTCAGAAGATTGACTGCTATGGAGTTGGCCATGCTAACCCTCAATGGATTGCAGAGCATTCTGTTACATTTCTACAGCAAATAAACCCAAGCTCATCTTTTAAGTCAGGTGCGGGGAACAATTGGCCCTCCGGATGTTGCCAAACAGTGATTCTCATCTTCTCTGACCCCTGGGGCCACGTTTGCTGGGGCTGATGGGAGTTGTAGTTCAGCAGCCTCTGGAAGGCTCAAGGTTCCCCACACGTGCTTTGCGGGATCTTAAATGACATAGCGTTGTAGCCAGCTCAGTCTTACTCAGAATAAGTAGTCGCTGTAATGAATGGGCCTAAGTTCGTAATGTCTATGGGATGCAAATTGTAAACAGGGAATGGAAAGGAAGAAACAAAATAAGTAATAAAAATGTTATTTTAAAATCATGCAACATCTAGCACAGCACATTACAACAGGTATTCAAGATGGTGGTTTACCTTCAACTACACCCCTTTTCCCACCCCTTCAGGAACATGGTCGTGGCCCTGAAAGAGCTTTCCATCCGGGGGGACTTCCGGACCACGGTGGAGTACTTGATTAAGCTGCTGGAAACAGAGAGCTTTCAGCAAAACTGCATTGATACTGGCTGGCTGGACCGGCTGATTGCAGAGAAAGTGCAGGTGTGGCTTGGTTCATTTCCCCCTGGATTCCCCTGCCCCTAAAATTCTGGTTTCAAAAATTAATCTATCCTTAACAACTAGATGCAAGATGCCGTAGCTTTCATCATCAGCTTCCCCCTCTCCTTTGTTTCCCTCGTTTCTTTGTGAGATAACTCTCTAAACCAGACCTGAGAAACCTTTGGCCCTCCAGAGGTAATAGGACTCCGCTTCAGCAGCCTGGGGCGCGTATATATAAAATGTCAACTGGGAGGGAGATTCCCTGTGTCCACCCCCTTTTTTTAAAAAAAAAATATATATATACCCCCAATGTATTGTTATCTGAGATGGATTTCAAATGCTGCCAGGCATTTTGTTAGCCAAAAGAAGAAGGGTGTAAATAACAAGCCAACTTGGATGGCTTTAGAAGAAGATTAGATAAATTGGTGGAGGGTACGGCTACGTTCTGGCTCCACTGTCAGAGGTAGTACGCCGTTGAATTCCACTTGCCTGGAATCGCAGGCGGGCAAAGCTGCTGTTGCCGTCAGGTCCTTTTTGGGGGCTTCTCTTGGGGTCTTCTGGTTGTCCACTGTGAGAAAAGGATACAGTGGTACCTCGGGTTACAGACGCTTCAGGTTACAGACTCCGCTAATCCAGAAATAGTACCTCAGGTTAAGAACTTTGCTTCAGGATGAGAACAGAAATTGCACAGCAGCAGCAGGAGGCCCCATTAGCTAAAGTGGTACCTCAGGTTAAGAACAGTTTCAGGTTAAGAACGGACCTCCGGAACAAATTAAGTTCTTAACCTGAGGTACCACTGTACTGAAGTGGATGGGCCCCCTTTGGCCTGATCAAGCTCTTACGTTACGCTCTCATAGAAAACTGCCAGTTAAATCTGGGCTGGCAAACTGTCCGCATTTATTCCCGCCTCTTGCCCCCTCCCTTTCTTTCTAGGCAGAGAGACCAGACACCATGCTGGGAGTCGTGTGTGGGGCTCTGCACGTGGCTGACGTGGGCTTTCGGAACAGCGTCTCCAATTTCCTGCACTCCTTAGAGAGGTGAGGCGAAGCCCTTTAGGACCTTTGAAAATGAAACCAGCTTCCGGTTCACAGGGGAACAGGGGGTTATGCTGGGTTGAGCTCGTGACTTGCTTGTGGGCTTCCCAGGAGAGGCATCTGGTTAGCTGCTGTGCAAAACGGGATGCTGGACTTTGCTGTGATGCCGGAGCATGGGTTCCCATTTGGACAGGTGGGGTGTGTGTGTGTGTGCAAAGCAGGGACCCACATCAGTAGGTGGAGCCAGAGCCAGTGATGGTCAGAGCGAACTAATTCCAGTGGTTCCCCCCCTCCCCCTGTTGCCAAGTATCCCAGGGATGAGAGTTAGTTATACAGTCATTAATTTCCTTCCCCTCACAATACACTTTCAGGGGCCAAGTCTTACCTGCTCATACGCTGCTGAACACAGTGGATGTGGAACTTATTTATGAAGGAAAGAAATATGTGCTGAAGGTATGTGGCTCACAGCAGATGGTTAAGAGTGGGATACCGTGGCCGCCAAGTGCAAAAGGTATATTTTGGTGACAATTCCATGTAAATGCGGAATAGGGGGTTCATTCATTTCTTGTGATTTGCATCCTGTGGACTTGAGAGTGGCTTACAGTAGTTCTTCCTAAAACGGGAAATGGGAGCTCTTTACGCTGCAACATTTTATTGCACATCCCATTGGGGGGAGCAATACCTGTACAGGGACAGGAAACATTGGCTGTATCCACTGATAATTCTGCTCAGTGTAGACCCATGGCACAGGGTAGGGGGTGGGGAATGGACAAGAGTAACAAGGCCTATTAATTTAAATGGGTCTACTCTGAGTAGGACTAAGTTAGATGCTACCCCACTGTCTCTCCCCGCCCCACCCCTAAAAGCCTAAACCAGGTAATGCATAACCATAGGTTTCACATGAGCTTTGGGAGTCCATCTCCATCCCTTGTTCCTCCTGCCCTTACAGGTGACTAGACAGTCTCCAAACTCCTATGTCGTCATCATGAACGGCTCCTGCGTGGAGGTGGATGTTCACCGGCTGAGCGATGGAGGGCTGCTCTTGTCCTACGATGGCAGCAGCTACACCACCTACATGAAAGAGGAAGTGGACAGGTAGCGTCCCATCCTATCTCCCCCATGAATATTTTCATGGTCACTGGTGATCAACTCTGGGTATACTCCTGTGTTGAAAGCAACAAGCCTCTGCCAAATATTCTGCATTCTTTACAAATTATGCATGCTTAGCAAATTGTAGGGCTTTAAAGGTCAGCACCAACACTCTGAATTGCACTCGTTTTAGAAATAAATATGTAATATCAAGCAGCAATGGGTGAAAGCATCTAGGACAAAGAGCTGGAAGTCAACTTACTGGAAAAAACCTGTATGAAATCTGATGTAATTTAGCATTGGTTTGTTAAAAAATTGGTAAACTAATATTTGGCAAAAGAAGAAGGAAGAAGAATTGTGCTTGGAAACGTACTGGGAGCCAATGTAGGTCTTTCAGGATTGGTGTTATATAGTCCCAGTTGCTGCTCCCAGTCACCAGCCTAGCTGCCACATTCTGGACAAGTTGCAGTTTCTGAGTTGCAGAAGTCCAAGTGGGAGATAACCAGGGCATGTACCACTCAGTTGAGACAGGGTGCAAGCAGGCAGGGTCTCAGCTGGTGTGCCAAATAGAGCTGGTAGAAAGCCGTCCTGCACCGAGAATTGACCTGCACCTCCATGGACAGCTGTGAGTTGAAAATGACTCCCAGGCTGCACACCTGGCCCTTAAGTGGCGCAATTACCCCATTCAGGACCAGAGAGTCCCCCACACTTGTTTGCCCCCTGTTCCCTAGAAACAGTACTTCTGTCTTGTCAGGATTCAACCTCAATCCGTTTACTGCCATCCACCCACTGCGCCTGCTGGTTGAGGTTGAGTGGAGTTGCTTCCCAACAGGAAACAGAGGACCGCAACTTCAGTTTCTCTATGCATACTTAAAAAACAACTTACCCTACCCTGCTTCTGCTTGTCCCGTGCAGAAGCAAGGAGATTTGTTAGCAGTGTGCTGGGAGGTGCTTGATCCTGATGCTGATACCCCGCAGATGTAAAGCTGGCCACTTGGTATAAGGCAGCTTCCTATGTTCGTGTTTAAATTAGCTTGCAAACCATGAGGACTAGAATCTTGTTTTATTTTTTAGGTCAGTGGCAGAGGGTTTGCCTTGTACATAGGAAGTCCCTGGTTCAGTCCCCCAGGCGGGTCTGTTCTCTGCCTGAAGTCAATGGAGAGCTACTGCTACCCAGCATAGATAATACTGAGCTACATAGACCCAATGACCTGACTCGGCGTAAGGCAGCTTCTTAGAGCTCAGTAATAGAGCTTCTGCCTTGCATTCAGAAGGTCCCAAGTTCAATCCCTGGTATCTCCAACCAGGACTGGGAAGGACCGCTGCCTGCCTTTCAGTGTTGCAATACTGAGCTGAACGGACCAAAGGCCTGGGGTCACTATAAGGCAGATGTTGAAGCTGTTTTCATTCTCTGCCTTTGTGCCTCATTGCTTAGGTACCGCATCACTATTGGCAACAAGACCTGCGTCTTTGAGAAGGAGAATGACCCGTCCATCCTGCGTTCGCCTTCAGCGGGGAAGCTCATCCAGTACGTGGTGGAAGACGGAGGGCATGTCTTTGCTGGCCAGTGCTATGCCGAAATTGAGGTAAATCCCCCCTCCCTTTTGGCCCTGCTGGGTTCTTCCTTCTTCAAGGACCATCTGCGCTCCTCTGATCAGGTCAAACTTTTGCTCCTTGCGGCTAACAGCCTTTGCCAACAATTCAAACGGGGATCAAAAGCTATTCTAGGGATCATCTTGTGCAAATGGAAATGCTGAAAGTACAACATGGATGTAACAAGCCTGAATCAAGGATAAAACCATAAGCAAGGAAACAAATGGACAGAAAAGCGATAAAATATTGGATGGGTGCAAATGGAAGGGGGGGGGGTAAACATTCCCCTGTGAGGAATGATTCCTTTTTGCAAAATGACTTGAGGAATGACGAGTACCGGTCCTGAATCTGTCGGTGGCAACCATTGTATATATTTGGAAATGCTTGGAGAAGCGTCTTTCTTCTCCAAGGTCTCCTTTGTTTCCATTCTTGGCGCACCCTCACTTTTCAGACTTCACCAGATACGCTCAGTATAAGCAACAGATACCCAGAAGCCTGTATATCATGGCTTGATAATGATGTGCCTTTGATTAGGGTTCAAGTAATAGGCAAACTGGGAGATGTGAAAATGAACTGGTTCCCGCGATTGCAGATGCAAACTTTTGCTAAATTTCTCCTTAGCAATTGAGGCCCTTGACTTTCTATGGAAGTTTCTGTCTAAGCATTTATGAAATAATTAAATATGGATTTTTGGAACTAGCTTTTTGGTAGTTCAGACTGTATGGGTGGTGGGGAGGGAGAGAAAGGAAAGCAAAATACCATGGAAATCTGAACGCATTGCTTTGTCTTGTCTCGCCTCCCAGGTGATGAAGATGGTGATGACTCTGACTGCCGTGGAGTCAGGCTGCATCCACTACGTGAAGCGTGCCGGTGCGGCGCTCGATCCCGGCTGTATCATTGCCAAACTGCAGCTTGATGACCCGAGCCGAGTTCAGCAGGTGAGGGGTTGGGGAGCAAAGGCAACGTTCGGAGGGCAGCCGAGAGTCAGTTCCTGAGAGCTGGTGCCGAAGGGCCGAGCCGATGTTGCCTGGGACAAATTCCAGCCGAAACAGGACGTGTTTTAGTGCCCAGCAGGCCAGCTTGAGTAGGTGGGAACAGTTGGTGTAGTAGTTCAGGCCTGGCAATGATTTTTTATGGCTGTATCATGAAGCCGCATGCCTATCTTGGATTAAGGAATGGCTAGTATTAAAAAACACTGACATATTAGATCTAGAGGGCTTTAACAATCATTTTGGTTGGCATGCTTAGTTATGTTATGACAAGGCGAAAGTCCACAGAGACTTTACGAACCATGTAATAAGAAGGTTCCTATACACAGTCTGGTTAGAAAACAAGGGTATCCTGGAACAAAAGACACCCTGGTGGCTATCGCTGACGGAAGCCATGGCAGTAAAAAAGGTTAACATGATGAATGATTGGGTTACATATAAAGAAATTATCTGTGAAGAGGGTAACCAATTAGAACTCAAGAACTTTGAAGAAATAGAAAGTAGAGTGACCAATTGCTTACAGTACCACCAAATCCATGACCTATTCAAACAAGATAAAAAAGGGCTTTAATAAAGAACTTTCAAGGTTTGAAAGAGACTTGATATTAAATGAAGATAAAACACTGTCTAAAATGTATAAAATTTTATTAGAATGGTCAGCGAAGGATGAGGAGGTAAAATCTGCCATGGTAAAGTGGGCAAGAGATTCAGGCCATAACAGACAACTCTCAGATTGGCAAAAACTGTGGAGGGAACATCTTAAGTTTACAGCTTGTTATTCTGTTAAGGAAAACTACAGGAAGGTCTTCTATCGCTGGTATATAACACCAAGGAAATTAGCGATGATGTACAAAAATAATTCAGATCGATGCTGGAAATGTAAGGAGGCGGTGGGATTGATGTATCATATCTGGTGGACTTGTAAAAGAATGAAGGAATTTTGGGACTCAATTTATAACGAGTTGAAAAAGATGTTTAAAGTCTCATTCCCAAAAAAACCTGAGGCGTTTCTTTTAGGGAGATCCCAAGAGATCTAAAGAAATTATTTATGTACGCCACCGTGGCAGCGAGGGTTTTGATTGCACAGAATTGGAAAAGCGAAATGATACCACCAATAAAAGATTGGCAGATCAAACTGATTGAATATGCTGAGATGGATAAACTGACGGGACAGATAAGGGATCAAGCGAAACAAAATTTTTAGCAAAGCTTGGAATACATTTAAACAATACCTGAAAGACCACTGGGGAGAATTAATTTTTTTGACTGGTTTAGATTAACTCTTGTAATGAGAAACATCAAAAAGTAGCAGATAAGCTAGTTACCAACAATCTGGATTCACAATGATAGGCATCCGGCCAAGAACTTCAAAAGAACCAAGTAAGAAGGGGAGGGAAGTCAGAAGTAATTAGAACATCAGTAAGTCGAATGACAAAGAATATATTTTTGTTTTTTCTTTATTATGATTTGAAGACATTTGTTTACCAACAAGAAATTGAAACTTCATATTGTGATCTTACATTAAGTAAGCATTTCTGTTGTAAAAAACCAATAAAGATGAATGGGGGGGGGGAAGAATCTTTACAGCTATTCCATCCCACACCGCAGCCATGGTTTCCCCCTTGTGATAATTGTGTTTTCGTTGGTCCCCCAAGGCTGAGTTCCACTCGGGGGCCTTGCCGCAGATCCAGAGCACGGCGCTGCGGGGAGAGAAACTCCACCGCGTCTTCCATTATGTCCTTGACAACCTCGTGAATGTCATGAATGGATACTGCCTTCCAGAGCCCTTCTTTGGCTGCAAGGTACCACTCGCCTCCCCCCTCTCCTTCTCCCCTCGGTTGTGTGCAATGGGGGCTTCAAAACTTTGTGATACAAATGCCTGAGTTCTTAACTGTCTCTCTACATTTAAATCCTCCCGTTGGAATAAGTGTTTGCATATTGTGATTTGCATATTATTTGCTATTTGCAAAACTCTTGCGGCGTTTGAGTTTTTCAAGGGGCAGTGGGATAAGAGTTTTGGGGAGGGGGTGCAGAAAATAATCTCTGAGAAGTTGCCTGCCTTTAAATTTCTGCTTATCTGTAAATGAATGTAAAAATCTAATACACATCTATTTTATTTGAAATACAGTATGGTTTTTGGAACTCTTAGCTCTCGAAGCCATCACGATTAAACAGGGTTTGAAACAGGCTCAGTGTATTTATTTTTTAATTATAAAATATAATGCATGCAACCTGTAAATCACACATAATATGTTCAGATGCTCGAAATAAATTATTACATGTGTCTCAAGGAATCTCTTACGGTGTTGAGAATTGTCTCCAAGAATTCTCAAGCCATTTATTTTCATTGATACATAAATAATTATAAATATCTAATATGTATTTATGGTCAGCATCTGTATGTCTTGGGAGACAATGGAAGAGTGCGCTTTCAGGGGTAAAGTCAAACAGCTGGAGAGTTACAGCGTCTGCTGTGGATGTAGCTGTAGAGACCGATACAGGAGAGACCTGTTTTATTGCAGTGGGGGCAGATGAAGGCATCCGGTTGTGCTGCTATACAGATGCACCATGGCGTTTCTCCATTTATTTATTTATTTTATTAGAAATACAGTTCCTGCTTTGGGAAGCACAACAAACAGGTTTTGAAATGGATTTTTATTTGTAATATGTTTTACAGCCAGCTGGGTGGGGTATAAAAATAATGATGATGATGATTTATTTAAACTACAAAACACAGTGCATACAATCTGTAAACCACACATAATACACTGACATGCTGAATATAAATTTCTACATATATTTATAATTGAAATCTCTATGCAGCTTCCAATGTTCCTCTTCTCTTCCCCCCTCCTTTTAAAAACCAGAAGAAATATCCTTCATCTTCCTTCCTCCTTTTCTTTTTTTGAATCCAGCTGAAAGACTGGGTCGAGCGGTTGATGAAGACCCTCCGAGATCCCTCCTTGCCTCTCCTGGAACTTCAAGACATCATGACAAGCGTTTCCGGGAGGATCCCTCCCAACGTGGAGAAATCCATCAAAAAGGAAATGGCCCAGTATGCCAGCAACATCACTTCCGTCCTCTGCCAGTTTCCCAGCCAGCAAGTAAGCGGGGAATGTACTTTGCTGTGTGGAAGAAAGAGCAGGAGGAGCATTTGTTTTGTGATGCTGGGTGGAATGGGACTTGCCAAGAGAGGGTCAGGGCGGTGTCCAAAATGGTGTATGCACATTATTTCGATTACATTTATATTTTGTCTTTCTTCTGTTTTGGAACTCAAGGCACTATATCTGGGTGGTGTCCCATCCAGGCACTGATCAGGCCGAGACCTGCTTAACTTGAGCCTCATGTGCTTTTGGATTCAAGGGCAGAGAATGTTTCTCAGCCCAAGGGATGTGTTCCCTTCCGAGGGGGCGCTTGCCAGTGCTGGGCGGAGCCAGACAGCAAAGTGGCCAGGGCCACTCATGCAAATTTTACCGTGTGTACAGCAGACTAGTTTAACACACATTCACATGCCCCTCTGTCTCCTCCGCCCATGCAAGCAAGAGACATTGTCAGAGTTTAAGGATACATTCCAGCCAAGCAAAACCCCTGGAGGAGGTGCAGAGTAGGGCCCGTGAGAGGTGTGGCCTCGGGAGAGATCCAAAGGCCATTTAAAGAGGCCCGGGGCCCCGCATTTGAATCATGGTTCCCCATCCCTGGTTTCACGCTTTTCTCCTTCCCTCCCCCAGATTGCCAACATCCTGGACAGTCACGCGGCCACCTTGAACCGCAAATCGGAGCGAGAGGTCTTCTTCATGAACACCCAGAGTATCGTGCAGCTGGTGCAGAGGTGAGCCTGGCGTCAGAAGTGTGTCAGGGTGAGGGCAGAGATGTGCCCATTGGCATAACTGGGAGGGCTCTCTGTATGCTTCCTCCTACTCCCGGATAGGAACCCTAATAGCAAGTACACCTAGGGGGCCAACTGCAAAGGCGACAAGGAGTGTGGAGTCATGGCATCTAATGCAGCGTCCTTCTTGTTCTGAAAACTCCCACAGATGAAAGCAGCCAGCATACAAGGGCTCTCAGAGCACCAAAACCTTGCCTTAGCTTCAGAGAGGTCTTGCTGAGCCCCTGGCTCCTAATATAGTAGGAGTGGGACTCTTCTCATCATTGAGCCTTCATTGGAGTTACTGGGCAGATTTGCTCCACCCTCTCTCTCTCCCTCAATACCTGTTCCTGTAAGAAATTTACTTGCTTGGTTCACCACTTGGTTGTAACCGGGGTCCCCTAAACTATGGCTTAGCAGGAACATGCAGACTTTGGGAGAGGAGATTGTGGCTGTTTTGTTCCTCCCCAGTCCTTGGTTCCCCCACCCCTACATTAATACCCCACCCCTCCCCAATCACTGGTCATTCTGCTGCTATACTTAGCTAAACCATGGTTTGGCTTCAGCATGTTTCCTGAACCAGGGCTTGTGGTTTCGCTCCTTCCAGAATAACCACAAGTTGTAGCTAAGGTTTTTCATCTGGTTTATGACTTTTGGTTCACCTAGGAGAGTTAAACCCTGGGATTGGGCAACATGCTAATTTAAGCCAAACCATGGTTTACTGCAGCATCAAAATGGCCAGCGAGGTGCAAGGTGGCTGTGATCTCCACTGAGATCTCCCCTCTGAGAGCCTGCACACTTTTCGATTTCCACAAAACCATGTTTTGGCTTATTGTGACACATAAAGCAAGCTGCTGTATGTTGGGAGTCCCATCCCCTTTTTAATCCTAGAAAATGAAGACCGGGTGGAGATTCCATTTGCTAGGGTCCATTCCATCTTGACTCTGTTACACCATGCTCTGCTACAAGATCAAGGGATTCAGTGATGGATACTGGACCCAGCACTTGGATTCTTAGAGCGCCCAGTCTACTTGAGTTTTGTCGCTGGAGAGCTTGACAAAGTCCAGAATCGTATGATCACGAGGGTTAGCTGCTTCACTTGGGGTTTTTCATTATAGGTACCGGAGTGGCAACCGAGGGCACATGAAGACTGTAGTCATGGACTTGCTACGACAATACCTGAAGGTGGAAACTCAGTTTCAGCACGGTAAGTCTCGCACAGCTTCAAGATGCAAAGTTTGGGTTGTGGCTGGAGGGGACTTGATGGAGGGTGGAGACGGCCAAAGTGTGAGGCACAAGCACAGCGTGGCTGTATGCTTTCTTTAATCTTTTATTTTGCAGCTTGGATAGAAGTGTTGCAAGAAGAAGTCTGGCCACCAGGTGGCAACTTATGCTAAATTCAAGTTAACTCCATGCACGGTTTAGGCAAGAGCTAGGCTCCATCCGCACCATAATTTAAAGTACTGTTCTACCACTTTAAACAGTCGCAGCTTCCCCCAGAGAATCCTGGGAACTGTACTTAGCTAAGGGTGCAGTTAGGAGCTGCAGAGTTGCCTGGGAAGAGGGACTGATTATAAACCATTCTGGAAAAGAAACCTGAGTGGAGGAGCACCCATAGCACAATGAAAAATTCACGTGTGTTTGTGAACCTAAAATGGTTTGCAACTCCTGGACTCTGATGGCTTTTAAAAAGGAGCAGGCAAATTCATGGAGGCACTCTGACTCTAAATACCAGTCGCTGGGACTCGCAAGTGGGGAGAGTCGCTATTGCCGCACTCAGGTCCTTCTTGTGGGCTTCCCATGGGTGTGTGTGTGTGTGTGTGTGTGTGCATCTGGCTGGCTGCTGTGAGAGCAGGATGCTGGAGGGGCTTCTGGCCTGGTCAGCTACAGCAGTGTTTCCCAAACGTTTTTGGGCAACGGCACACCTGTTTACCGGGAAAAAATCTCGCGGCACACCACCATTAAAGCCCCGCCCCGTGACGTCAGCGCGCAGCGTCACGCCGGGAGGGACGCACAAAAGTGAAAGTTTTTTCCCTTCCCCTTGCCGGGGTGGGAGGAGGCAGCAGAGCGAGGGATTGAGGGATGGCGGCAGCTGAGGCGGCGGCGGCTGTTGTGGTGGTGGCGGCGATAGTGGGCGGAGGAGGAGCCGTCGCCGGGAGTTGCTGCTGTTGCTGCTGCTGCCCGGACATGCCGGCCTCCTCCTCCTCCTCTGTCTCGCGCTCCTCTCTTTTGCGCGCGCTGCCCCGCCGCTCGGCACCAGCACCGCGGAGCCGCCCCCGGCTCGACGCGGATCCTCGCCGCCACCGCCTCTCGCCGCCCGACTCGCCCGCCTCCCTCCCACGGCACACCAGCCGGTGTCTCACGGCACACTAGTGTGCCGCGGAACACCGGTTGGGAAACACTGAGCTACAGGACTCTTCTGATGTCCTTCCGCGGCCCATGGCCACCAGGTGGCAGTAGCAGACTGCACAGCTCTCAGTTCTGGATATGTAGAGGGGAAACCCTCCCGCTGTCGCCTTTTTGCAAGCCTTGCTATCCTCTTCTTGAGAATTGGGAGATTAATTTCCACTCCAGATCGGTGCAGCAGATGACCTTGTAATGGAAAATCCAGCGTTCTGGCTTTTCTCTTAAGGAGCAGTGAATGGGGTAGGTGGCAGGCTAAGGAGGGAGATAGGTGGCGTTTCAAGCGCCTTCCCCTCAAGGCTCACTTTGACAAGTATTTGTGTGCAAAGCAGGCTCTGTTTGTTGCAGAGGCTTCTGGGCTTGGCCGTCTTCTGTATAAGCCGAGGGTGCACCTTGGAAGGGCCATAGCTCAGTGGTAGGACATTTGCTTTCAGCCTCAGGCTCCTGCCTCTCTAGGTAGGGTTGGGAAAGACTCGTGTTTGAATCTTGAATGAGTTGTAAGGGACCCCCAAAGGTCATCTATCCCAACCCCCTGCAACGCAGGAATCTTGGCTACAGCATTCATGACAGATGACCATCCAAACTCTGCTTAGAAACCTCCAGCGAAGGAGAGAGTCCACCACTTTTCGAGGGAGTCCGTTCCACTGTCAACCCTGGGAGCTGCTGCCAGCCAGTGTAAACAATGCTGAACAAGGTGGACCAGTGCTCTGGCTTGCTATAAGGCGCACGGCTAGCTACCTGACAGATTAGGGGTCCAGTCTCCGGACACAGAGAGGGTCTTCTCCACAGCAGCACCCCAGTTATGGAATTCTTGTTGCTGACTTTGCTGACTTTTGAGTTCCACTTACCTGTTGGGCTCAGGCAATTTCAGGTTGCTAGCTTTGGGCTTGCATCACCCGAACCCCACAGGTAAGCGGAGCTGGAATGTCCTTCTCTGTTCTTGGAAGGAACATAGGAGGCCTCCCGTTGGTCCATCTGACCCACTCTTGTCTACACAGACCGGCAGCAGCTTTCCAGGATTTGAGGCAGGGCTCTCTCCCAGCACCAGGAAGGAGGAAAAAGCAAGATCAAGTGCAGTGGGAGGCAGGGTGGGAGCTGAGGGAAGCTGTTTTGTTATTGCCATTGTCGCTATTCATTATTACAACTGGGAGACAGAAGTAAACCTTTTGGATCCACTGCAAAAGCAGCCAGAGATCTACTGATAGATCTACATCTACCTTTGACAGTATAGGAGTGCCCTCAGACCTGGAGAGCCACTGTGGTCTGTGTGGACAATACTGTAATGGACAAATTCTCTGATCTTCTGTAAGGCAAGATCTCTATTAAGGCGCCTCTGATTAAGGATCCTCGGTATATACATAACACCTTGCATTCTGGCTGCAGGTCACTATGATAAGTGTGTCTTCGCCCTTCGAGAAGAGAACAAAACGGACATGAACACTGTCCTCAACTACATCTTCTCCCACGCCCAAGTCACCAAGAAGAATCTTCTTGTGACAATGCTTATCGTAAGTCAATGAGGTTTTGTTCTTTGGACTTTTTCTAGCCCCATTCATTGCTCAGAGGTTTGTTTGCTTGTCTGGAGCCTTTTGGAGGGTTTTTTGTTTGTTTGTTTTTGGAATGCAATCAATATTTACTTATTGCAGCCATAGGCTATAGCATGCCCCAAACACTGACATAAAAGCATAAGCAATTAAGGGTCCCGATTCTCACTTAGCATACAAAGCATAACTGAACCACATTGTCTGAAGGCTTCTTGTGATTTAGTTTATTCAGATTAAACAGTTGCTTTTGCCATCCGCTGACACATTATTCAAAATACCTGCCCTGGTTTTCTTTGCTGGTGCTGCAAATAATGTATCTAAATGGATATGTGTGTGTGTATGCAATTGTACATGCATGAGTATATATGAAAGAGAGAAAGTCGCTCTGCTCAAACGGCAAGCCTGTCATCTTACTTACAACCAATCATGGAGTGGCTCTGTCTTCATTGGTTATGACTCAACCAACATCTGGTCTCCCTGTGTTCTGCCCCACCAGTTCAGCCACTGCTGCCGCTTACCCCAAAACAATGTCGCTGTATCCATTTTCCTCAAACGGGTGCCTCCCAGATGTTGTTGGATTGCCAGGTCCCAGCAGCCATCACAGCCTGTGTTTAGGGAAGGGAGGGAGTTGCAGTCTAGCAACATCTGGAGGTCTGTGTCATGTACTGACCACCCAGGGCATTGGGACAAATGATAAGATAGCATTAAGCAAAAGAAAGGAAGACAGGTTTGCGCCTCTGCGGCTTCTCTTCTCCCTAACAGACACAGCAGTCAGCCCGGATACCAAATGTAACACATTGTCCCAAAGTGCAAATTGGCATCCGCAGGACTCGATGCACAGCTGGAAGGCTTGAAGGGACACGAGAAGCTGCCGTATACTGAGTCAGACCATTCTGCCATATAAGCTAGTCCCGTCCACACTGACTGGCAGTGGCTGTCCAGGGCTTCAGATGGGGGTCCTTCCCAGGACTACCTGAAGATGCCAAGGATTGAACCTGGAGCCTTCTGCATGCCCAGCAGATGCTCTGCCCTCTAGCTGTGGCGCCTCTCTAATTGCTGTATTTTTTGTTCTATAAGACTCACTTTTTCCCTCCTAAAAAATAAGGGGAAATGTGTGTGTGTCTTATGGAGCGAATGCAGGCTGCGCAGCTATCCCAGAAGCCAGAACAGCAAGAGGGATCGCTGCTTTCACTGCGCAGCGATCCCTCTTGTTGTTCTGGCTTCTGGGATTCAGAATATTTTTGTTCTTGTTTTCCTCCTCCAAAAACTAGGTGCGTCTTGTGGTCTGGTGCGTCTTGTAGAGTGAAAAATACGGCACATCATATATTTTCTGGGTTGTATCCTAGGCAGAGGGAGGTCTATAGACATCAGCAACATAGGCCCATTAATTTCAGCAGGTCTACTCTGAGTAGGACTTAACTGGCAAGAACCCTCAAAGCGGGTGTGGGAAACCTTTGGGCCTTCTGGAGGCTGCTGAACTACAACTCCCAACACCCACAGCAAGCATGGCCCAAGGGGAGTTTCTCTTCACCAACCTCTGGAGGACCAAAGGTTCTGTGTTTGGATTTATTTGCTGTAAGATGAGGCGCTAACATCCCACCCACCTTTAAAAAATAGATCTGAAACATGGGCATTGTACCCGTTTTTCAGTTCCTGAAAAAGGGGAGCGGAGGGAGGGAGGGAGAGGGAAAAGCCCTTTCGACTCATTTTTAAAATAACACTTCAGTGAAGAAAATGCCTTTTTATGGGTCACGTGGGAGAGTTAACACCAGGATTGATGGCATCAATCATAGTCTGTGTCATGCTTTCGAAGATGCTAATTAATGGAGTTCTCCTTCCCAACCCCCTCATCTCCCCTTGCTCACCCACCCACCTTTTTTTTTTTGCTAAAGACTTTGTGGATTCTTGTCACTAAAAAAAATCGATTGCCAAATCTCAAATTTTAAAAACCAAAGCCCTTCCCTCCCTCCCTCTTTAATAAGAACAGCTGACAAGTAACATGGCTGCCCAGACAGTCCCCGGGTTCTTTAAATACTAATTTATAAGATATACCTTGCTTTAGAAAAACAAAACAAAAAAACCCTCTCCCCCCTCCTCTCCCTCGCCTCCCCCCTTCCTTTCTCTCTCTTTTTTTGCGGTGTGATTGTAAGTAACGCTTGCCTTAAGAATCTCATTATTTGAACACGGAGCCATATTTCCTCTGAGAATTCTGGAGTAGCTTTGAGCCGGGGCTGTTCATTTCTCAAGTAATCATGCCGGCATGATGGAGAGAGAAAATGGCAGCTGTTCGCAGCTCAGGCCTTCAATTTTCTTCAGAGTCCAGTCACTCAAGTGTGTAATTACATGGGGGTGCCGGGGAGGCGTTAGGCCTTGTCAAAGAACCCGTTTGAGGCTTTTTCGCTCGCCGCCTTTGCCAATCAGGGCAGGCCGGAGCCAATGAGAGTGCCGCCGCTCTGCTTTGTTTTCTTGTTGTCGTTCGCTTGGCGATTTCTTCTTCCGAGGAGGAAGGGGCTTTAAACTTCTCTCCCTGGTCCCAAACACCCTTCCTTCCTTCCTTCCTTCCTTCCTTCCTTCCTTCCTTCCTTCCTTCCTTCCTTCCTTCCTTCCTTTTTCGCTTGGATCACCTGTTGAGGAATTTTTTTAAATGGGAAGGGACTTATTGTCTCCCTCCCTATAGGGTGAAACAGGCCCTATAACAAGAGCCCCACTCTGGACCAGAACAAGGTCCCGTCTCCCCACCCCATCCCCAAATCCAGTGTTGCTGCTTCTCTTTCCCACAGTCGCCAGCCCAGGTGCCTTTCTGGGAAGCCTGCAAATAGGCCCAAGTCGTGGCGGCCTGCAGCATATGCTAGGTAGAGGTAAAAACAGAAGCCCGCAAAAAATTAAAATACAATTTAAATTTTTAAAAAAGGTGCAATTTCAAGTGTTCCAGCTGAGGATGTGAGCCATGCCCATTTCCAGGGTGCTCCATTCCACACACCCTTCCCTGCCCTCTTTCAGGACACTCCATTCCATTGCCAGCCACCATTCCGGGGGTGCTGAGTATGCTCAGTCCTCATTTTGAGGATGTTCTCCCCCCACATTCTCTGCAGATCTTTGAGTTCCCCTGATCCTCCTGTCTGAGGTGTGTGACAGTGGCTGTTTTGCCTACATCAAGGAAAGGAGCTGCAGAGTGGGCCAGGCTGGGCAGGGAACAGAGCTCAGTTCCAAGACTGTAATGTCCCTGCAAAGTCTTCCCAGTGTACGGATTTTACATTGGAACATAGCAGCATAGGAAGCTCCCTTATGCCATTGGTCTATCCAGTTCAGTATTGCCTACACTGACAGGCAGCAGCAATCCAGGTTTCAGCCCTACCTGGAGGCCTCCTCTGCTTCTGTATTATTTTGATCTGAAAAAAGCGCTAAATGTTTTATTCATTTGTTTAATGTCTTTTCTTTCGACACACCTTTATGTTACAAAAACCACCCCCACAACTCCAAGGCAGCAGTACTATGTCTATGGATGGTGCTGCACCACAATAAATAAACAAACGTTAAAACAAAAAATATTTTAAGTAATGACTTTAAAAAAATAATAATAGTGATCTGTTCTCTGTCAATGGCTTGGGCGTATCCTTTTGTGTTTACGGAAGGAGTTTTCCATAGGAAGGATTGGAAAACTCCTTCCGCTGCAGCCATGAACCTCTTTCACTTGAGGGCTGTTGCTGTTGTTTTTTGAACCCTTCCCCGCTTTTTCCTGCCTTTTGCAACCTTCCCTGCTCTTTCCGTGTCCGCGGCACTTGGGCAAAACGTTTGCAAATCACTTTCCCCATATTTCTCCCCTCCTCCTCTCCAGGACCAGCTGTGCGGACGAGATCCGACCTTGACGGATGAGCTCATTAACATCTTGACGGAGCTGACCCAGCTCAGCAAGACCACCAATGCCAAGGTCGCCCTGCGGGCCCGCCAGGTACCAAGCTGTTTCTTTCCATGCTGGGGGCTGGAGATGGGTGGGGGTGGGGCCTCTTGTTTGCTTCTCAGTGCAGGATCAGACTCCCCTTTTCATCCCCTTTCCTGCATCCATAGGAGCCTAGGAAGCTGCCTTGTACAAACCATTGGTCCATCTAACTCGACATTGTCTACCCTGACTCGCAGCAGCTCTCCAGGATTTTAGGCAGGCCCCACCTGAGGATGCCAAGGGTCCAACCTAGGACCTTCTGCTTGCCAATGTGGTGCACTACCCACTGAGCCCTTTCCCAGTAACTCCAAGATAACCAGAAGTAGGGGTGGGGGAGCCTTGATCTGCTTGGGGACTATATCCTCCCACGAAAGAGCTTCTGGGGGTGTGTGGCTGCATGCCAGCAGCACACGGGGCCAGAGCCAGTGAATATGATGCTTCCCTTCCTAAAGGATTCTTTCAGCGTGTATTTTAATTATGGATGTTTAATATTTGGCTGGTTTTTGTATTTTGCGAACCGCTTAGAAATTGATTTTGGCATTAAGTGGTATTAATTAATTAATTACCGAAGGGTACGCACGCTGACGTACACCCAAACAACCCTCCCAGGCAGGGAAGAGGCATCCTTGGAATTCAAGGGACAGGTTCTAGCTGGCCAGAAGCACTCTGTGGAGCCACAGAGCAGGGCTGGGGAGGGCCAATGTCCTAAGGAGTTTCAAGGGCCAGATAGGGAGGCCTGGGGGCCACATCTGGCTCCCAGGCCTGAGTTCCACCCCTTGCCCTAAATCAGGGGTCGGCAAGGTTTACCTCGCCTAGGCTGGTTCACTCCTGCGGAGATTGCTCCGTGGGCCAGATCGCGTCTGCGGTTTTGTGCAATGCGCGGGGACTCGGTTTGGGGGCAGTTTGGGGGCCATTTAAACAACCCCCGTGGCCTGCTTGTGGCCCATGGGCTTTAGGTTGCCAACCCCTGCCCTAAATCATCAATAACAAGTTGCATATTAATCAGTTTATCTGATCTCTTTGCTCAGGGGCAGCCCACCCTGTTGTGCCAGCGACACCTGGAGGGCACCAGGTTGGGGAAAGGGTGCAGTGAGGCTGCCAGTTCTCAGCACCCCCAACCCAAATATCTCATAGTGATGTCATGAGGTCAGGACTTGAGGTATCATGGGGCTGCCACGCAGCCACAAGACCTAGCAGTAAAAAAAAAACCTTTAAAAAAAACCTGGAGCAATAATATTACACCCCCCCCCCTGTGTTCTCCCAAGAAATTTGGAGAAACACTGGAAGTAGGGAGGGTGAAGCATATGTTTTCCAGAACGGTGAGTGAATGAGCTCCAGAAAAGTGAGCTTTTAAAATAAATATGGCGAACAGTCATCTCCACCATTGCAAAACTCCTTGACTTGGGCCTTGAGAGGCACTAAGGGTCCCGAGTTTAAAGCTGCTGCCCCGAAGCCCTGTGGATGGACCACTAAACCTGCTTCTCAGGGCCAAGGCCTGGGACTTGGCAACACCCCTTGCCAGGATGCGGCATCAGCCTTCCATGTGCTCAGATGCTGACAGGCAACGCCGCCACCTTAGGACAGTATATTAAGAAACCCTGGTGGTGGTGGGGAATGGGTTGGAGGAGGGAAGGCAAGTGCCCTACTGCCTGCTTGGTTCCAGATTCTGTTAATCAACAAACTCCCATCGCTTCCTTATGAAAAGCACCTAATGCATGTCTAGCACAGCTCCCAAGAGCATCGTACTGTGCACTCTGCAAGGCTACAGTTTCTTGAAAAGCAAGAGAGGAGTGGCAGCAGCCAAGCAGCTCCTTTCTCAGCAGGATTTGGACTGGTCGCATTGGGTTTGTTCGGCACGGCTGAGAACCAGAAGGCAGGAGGCCTTTGTGCTCTTTGGCCTTCAGCTGGCAACTAAGGCTCTGCCCAGGCACTTATCTGGAGGGGCAGGAAAGACCAACCTCTGCGGGGAACCACAGGTGGAAAGAGCCCCCCCTCTCCTGTTTCCAGATCCTGTGTCAGGACCGTGGTTGCAAACAGGACGTCACGCTGCCTTTCCTCCCTGTTCCTCCGGCTCAGTGTCCCATTTGCCTGCTGCTGTTCAACACCCAAATTGGAAAAGGGAAAACAAAAACAGCCAAGCTGCCTTCGGCCTGAGATTCTTGGAACAAAGACGGAATTCGCTGATATGCATTGCACCAACGAAGGAGCTGTGATATCTCTTGAGCGTCTCTCCAGGGACTGATGGAAATCACTTGCCCCCTTTTTTCAGAAGGCCTGAAATAAAACTCTTATTTTGTGTCCCCCCCCCACCTCCCCTCTCAGTCCTCCCCCCTTACCAAGGTTATCTACCTTGGGTTCTAATTTAAATACCAGATGCACACCTGGAGAGTTCTCTCTTCAAGCCCATCTCTGTCACTAGTGGCTTTTCTGTATAATTAAAGTAGTGGGAGAGAGGGGAAAAGACCAAAGAGGATCTAATTGCCTCACAATAATTCTCTTCCCCTGGTAGCTTCTCCCTCTCCCTCCCTCCCCGGCTCCCTTGCTCCCTTCTTCCACACTCTCCCCAATTTCCATTCAAAAAAGTCTTCCAGCAGGGAGGCTGGCTCCTCAAAAAAAAAAAAAAAAAAATTTTAGGTGAGGGAGGTGAATCTCTGCTTCCTTTTCTTTCTCTTAATTCCAGTGCATGAGCATTGAAAGTGAGTGGGCGTTTGAAGCCGCTCTGTGACCTTTTCTGTCTTCCGCCGGATTGCTATCCTCGCCCTTGAACTATTCAGAGTCACTGAACCCCTCAGTGGCACACTGGGGACTCCGCCGCCGCCACTCTGGCGGATGTCTTTATCACGCTGCTGTTGGCATCGTGGTGGCGTTTTCCCTCTGCCGCCGCCCCCGCCCCC
Source organism: Podarcis liolepis (assembly GCF_965112155.1). Taxonomy (NCBI): domain Eukaryota; kingdom Metazoa; phylum Chordata; class Lepidosauria; order Squamata; family Lacertidae; genus Podarcis; species Podarcis liolepis. Next base: position 38,404,746 of record NC_139567.1, read on the forward strand.
GTCCTTTTTCCCCTTGCTGGCTTTGGGCTTGTGAAGCAGCTCCCCCCACCTGGGGCTCCGTTGTCCAAAACAAGAGCCTGTATTCCTCGTGTTTTAGGAAGCCCTTCCTTGGAATCTGTGAGAAATCAGAGCTTGACAGGGTGGAATTTGGTCTCTGCTAAGGCTGCAAAGCGGTGTAAAATGTGCTTGCCCTGGGAGGAGACCCCATCAAAAACAGCTGGACTCTTTTCTGGCCAAGCTTGGATGGGGATAAAAATTTATTATTTATACCCCACCCATCTGGCTGGGTTTCCCCAGCCACTCGGGTGGCTCCCAGCAGAATATTAATAATAAAAAAGCAATCAAACATTAAAAACTTCCCTAAACAGGGCTACCTTCTGATCTCTTCTAAAAGTCAGATATTATTTCTAAAAGTCAGATATTATATTATTTCCTTGACATCTGATGGTAGGGCATTCCACAGGGCAGGTGCCACTACCGAGAAGGCCTGGTTCCCTGTAAGCTCAGTTATTGCAGAGAGGGAACCGCCAGAAGGCCCTCGGCGCTGGACCTCAGTGTCTGGGCTGAATGATGGGGGTGGATACGCTCCTTCAGGTATACAGGACGGAGGCTGTTTAGGGCTTTAAAGGTCAGCACCAACACTCTGAATTGTGCTCGGAAACGTACTGGGAGCCGTGTAGATCTTTCAGGATTGGTGTTATATGGTCTTGGTGGCATTCCCAGTCACCAGTCTAGCTGCCGCATTCTGGATTAGTTGTAGTTTCTGGGTCACCTTCAAAGGTAGCCCCATGCAGAGCGCATTGCAGTAGTCCGATTAATGAAGGTTTTTTTTTATTGGTGGGGCTGAGATCTGGAGGCATGCCTTGCTGGATCAAATTACTTTACTGAAATAAAGTAATGCCTTGCTGGATGAAATTGAGGGTGGCTGAACTGAAGTCTCTGTGATCATCAGAAACACTGCAAGAAGACCTCTGGGGTATACCACTTCTGTCCATAGAGATTCTTATTTCTAGCCTTCACAGATAGGGCAGAGAGAGAGAGAGAACGATAACAAGTTGTTGCAGCATGACGTGCCCCTGTTTCAGGTTTCCAGCTAGCCATTTCTGGGATACTCCATTCCCTTCCCTTTTCTTTCTAACAGTGGGCTGTACCCACCTGAGTTCTTTGCAGGGTAGGGGAAGGGCTATAGCTCAGTGGCAGAGCAACTGCCTTGCTGCCCTGCATGCAGAAGGTTCAGTCCCTCATGGCATCTCCAGGCAGGCAAAGATCCCTGCCTGAAATCATGGAGAGTTGCCGCCAGTCAGATTAGAGATAGAGGGGCAATGGCCTGATCCTATATAAGGCAGCTTCCTATGCCCCTATTTAATCCAGCTCTGAATTCAGAACCATGAGGACTGGGAACTTGCTTTAGAAGGGTGGAACATTTGTTTTGCGTGTAGGAGGTGCCAGGTTCAGACCCCAGTGGCACACCCGAGGTACAGCTGGGAATGTATGGCCAGTCTGTATGGGCAGGTCTAAGCTGGCTTGACCTGTGTTCCTAATTTACTGGGTGATTTGCAGGAGATCTGCAAAACTTTCTGACTTGCAGCTTGTTATTTTTATTTTTTTTAACAATAGCGATAGCAAGACGGCTCCTTCCTCCACTTAAATTTGGCTGCTGAAATAGAAGAGAGCCAACCAAAAATTGCCACACAGTTGTGTGAAGGAACTGTTGAGATAAGTTTTAGTTCTTGGTACTGGAAACAAATGCCTAGATTCAGCATGCGCTTGGCTTAGAGATCGGTAAAAATGCCAAAGTTTTGGTTTCTCTCATTTGGTTTCTAATTTTTCCAGTAATAAGTTCAGTTCTCTACATTTCCACATCAATTCACAAATCCCCCATCCTAAAAGTAAGTTCTTGTTAAAATTTTAATCAGAATTTTAGTGCAGAGTTTCTCCAGAAATGCACATTCTTATACACTGTTTTGCCTAAGACAAACACATTTTCACAAAGCACATTTCCATATGTTACTTGCACAGTTATATGCATTTTTACACACACTTTAACCCAGTATATGCTTTTTTGTACACATTGCTTGGTTGGAGAACAGTGTTTCAAAATTTGGCAAAGTGAAAATTTCGAAGACTTCCTGTGCTTTGCGAATTGTTTCAAAGAGTGTAGACTTAGTTGGTCCCCTTCTTCATGTGAACTGAAACGAATTTCTCCCTCCCCCACCTGTAGCCCAGAGACAACCTGTTCTTTATTTTATTTTTTTTTTTTTTTATAAAATTTTTATTGGTTTTACAACATTTTTAAGAAAAACAAACAAACATTAAAAATGACAAACATACACGTATAGTTTCAAACATATTTTCATAAACCTCTTTTCTTGGACTTCCCCATACCCCCCCTCTCTGCATCCCAATGTCCGTAGTTCAACTAGCAACTCCCAATTGTTACTTTCCAATCTCTATCCTCTTAGTCCTCTTTTATAATCTAACCTTATATCCCTGTACCCCTTTGTTTCTGGTAACCACGGCATTTTAGCATTCATTAAGTTTATAGTAGTCCTTAAGATAACTTTTAAATTTTCTCCATTCTTCTTCCACCGTCCCTTTTCGTTGGTCACGGATTCTGCCTGTCATCTCGGCCAGTGTCATATAGTCCATCACTTTCATCTGCCATTCTTCCAAAGTGGGTAAATCTTGTGTCTTCCAATACTTTGCGATGAGTATTCTTGCTGCTGTTGTGGCATACATGAAAAAAGCTCTATCTTTCTTTGTCACCAATTGGCCGACAATGCCCAAGAGAAAGGCCTCTGGTTTTTTAGGAAAGGTACATTTAAGTACCTTTTTCATTTCATTATAGATCATCTCCCAGAAGGCCTTAATCTTCGGGCATGTCCACCAAAGGTGATAAAAGGTACCTTCAGTCTCTTTACACTTCCAACATTTGTTATCAGGCAAATGATAGATTTTTGCCAGCTTGACTGGGGTCATGTACCACCTGTATACCATTTTCATAATGTTTTCCTTTAAGGCATTACATGCCGTAAATTTTATACCGGTGTTCCATAACCAATCCCAGTCAGCTGACATAATATTATGTCCAACATCCTGAGCCCACTTAATCATTGCCGATTTAACTGTTTCATCCTGTGTATTCCATTTCAACAACAAGTTGTACATTCTAGATAAATTCTTAGTATTGGGTTCTAACAGTTCAGTTTCTAATTTTGATTTTTCCACCTGGAAACCGACTTTCCTGTCCTGTTTAAAAAATTCCATTATTTGGCGGTATTGGAACCAATTTTCTACTTTATGCTTCAATTTCTCCTGACTTTGTAGTTTAAACTTATCTCCATCCTGTTCTAGGATTTCCCAATACTTCGGCCATCCGACCTCCATATTGAGTTTCTTCACTGCTTTAGCCTCCACTGGCGACACCCATCTAGGGGTTTTGTTTTCTAGTAGGTCTTTATATCTTATCCAAACATTGAACAATGCTTTTCTGACAATGTGGTTTTTAAAGGCACTGTTAACTTTACCATACCAAAGATATGCATGCCAACCAAAAGCGTTATTGAAACCTTCCAGATCCAAGATGTCCGTGTTCTCGAGGAGCATCCATTCTTTGAGCCAGCAAAAAGCTGCTGCCTCATAGTACAATTTTAGGTCCGGCAGGGCAAAACCCCCTCTTTCCTTAACATCTGTCAATATTTTAAATTTAATTCGGGGCTTTTTGCCCTGCCAGACAAATTTCGAGATATCTTTGTGCCACCTCTTAAAACATTCCATCTTATCAATAATCTGCAAGGTCTGAAACAAAAATAACATTCTAGGCAATACATTCATTTTAATTACTGCAATTCGGCCTAACATTGACAGTTTCAAATTTGACCATATTTCTAAATCTTTTTTAATTTCTGACCAGCATTTTTCATAGTTGTCCTTATACAAATTCTGATTCTTAGATGTTAAATAAACCCCTAGGTATTTAACCTTCTTGACCACAGTCAAACCTGTTTCCTCTTGAAATTTCTCCTTTTCTATATCTGTTAGGTTTTTCCCTAAAACTTTGGTTTTTTGCTTGTTCAACTTAAATCCAGCTACCTGGCCAAACTGTTGTATTATTTCTAAAACCCTTTTCGTACTAGTGTTTGGCTCTTGCAAAGTCAATACTAGGTCATCTGCGAACGCTCTTAACTTATAATGTTTAGCTCCGACCTGCACACCTTTGACCTGCTGGTCATTTCTTATCATGTTCAGCAACACCTCCAGAACTGAAATGAAAAGTAATGGGGAAATCGGGCACCCCTGTCGTGTTCCTTTTTCTATCTTAAGCTCCTCAGTCACAACATTGTTTACAATCAGTTTAGCTTTTTGTTCAGAGTATATTGCAGCCATACCATTCTCAAAGCCCTGACCTACCCCCATCCCATGAAGATTCTTCCTCATAAAACTCCAAGAGATATTATCAAAGGCCTTCTCCGCATCCACAAAGATCAATACTGCCTTGGTGTTTATATTCACCTCTAACTTCTCCAAAATATCTATTACATTCCTTACATTGTCTGCTAGATGTCTTTTAGGGAGAAAGCCTGCTTGGTCTTTATGAATCTTCTCCATCAAAACTCTTTTAAATCTTTTTGCCAAAATGTCTGCAAAAATTTTGTAATCCACATTAAGCAGGGATATTGGGCGGTAGTTCTTGAGTTGGGTCTTTTCAGTCTCTGACTTTGGTATGAGTGAAATATATGCCTCTTTCCACGATTCAGGTGCCTTTTTTCCCTCAAGGATCTCGTTGCAAACTTCTCTTAGTGGTTGAGTCAACCATTCCTTCAGCGATTTGTAGTATCTGGAAGTCAGTCCATCTGGTCCTGGAGATTTGCCCAGTTGCATATTCTGAATGGCAGCCTCTATCTCTTGTTCTGAGATTCTCTGGTTCAAGTCCATCTTACTTTGATGAGAGATGTTTTGTAGTCCATATTTTCCGAGGAATTTGTCTATATCTTCTTCATTTTGCGGGCCTTGGGTGTAGAGTTTTTTAAAATAGCTTAAAAAGCAATTTCTAATTTCATTGGGTTTGGATATGTTCTTTCCATCCACCTCCAGGCTTGTAACTGTATTTAGTTTCTGCCTTTTCTTCAATTGCCATGCCAAAAGTTTGCCACATTTATTTGCTGATTCAAAAGTCTTTTGCTTCATTTGCCTTATCTTCCATTCAATCTCTTGGTTCATCAATTCCATATATTGTGTTTGGTATAATTTGATCTCTCTTAAAATGTCCTGAGACTTTGGTTTTGTTCTTAATTTCCTCTCTCCTTCCTTTATCATTTCCAGAATCTTCTCTTTTTTCTCATTTTGCTTTTTCCTCTTTATTGTGTTTTGTTGAATCAAAAATCCTCTCATCACCGCTTTACTTGCGTCCCAGATCACTCTTTTCTCCACGTCGGTCCTCAAATTTATTTCAAAATAGTCTTTTAGGGTCTTTTGGGCCTTCGTGAGAATCTCCTTATCTCGAAAGAGGGTGTCATTCATTCTCCATCTAAATTGACCAGTTATTGTGAGTTTCATCTCCATCTTCACGGCGTTATGGTCGGAGCAAGTTTTTGGGCAGATTTCCACTTTCTTGATCTTCGGAGCCATTCCACTAGTAACCCAGATTTGATCGATTCTGGTCCAGGTCATCATTGCTTGGGAGAAAAAGGTTCCCTCTCTCTCCAGAGGGTTCCTTGTTCTCCAAATATCTATCAAGTCCATATTTTCAGTCATTTCGAAAAAAGTCTTAGGGAGTCTCCCTTCTTTGGTGACTGTAAGTCTTTGTGCCTTGTCCATATTAGTGGAGACCACGCCATTCATGTCTCCCATAATTATCATATTGTAGTCCAGATAGTCCATCAGAGTTTCATGAAGTCTCTTAAAGAAGTCGGATTTGCCTTCATTTGGTGCATAAATTCCAACAACTAGGAATTTTTCTCCTTGTACTTGTATCTCCACAGCCAAATATCTCCCTTGTTCATCTTTGAATATCATTTTTGGAGCCCATTTCTCCTTCACATATATTACAACTCCTCTCTTCTTAACTTTGTCTGATGAAATAAATTCTTGTCCTAGCCTTTTATTTGAAAGTAATCTCCTGTGGGCTCTGGTTATGTGAGTTTCTTGTAAGCATATCAAGTCCAATTGTTCTCTATTCAATATATGAAATACTTGTCTTCTCTTCAAAGGCCCATTGAGCCCATTACAATTCCAACTGAGGAATTGCAGAGCCATCTTGTTATTTTTCTAAGGCTCCTCCAACAGCTCCAAGTTGTTGCTCTTCTTCTGATGGTAGTGGTTTTTGTCCAAACGGGAGATTCAGGATATCCAATGCTCTCCTCTGTTCTGCAAGTACGTCAACAGTCCCCTTCTGTAAGTCCTCCTGGTGTCTTGCCAAAAATTTGTCTTTATCTTGAATTGTCTTTATTTTCACCTTGTTTCCCTTATAGTCAAATGACAGCCCTTGTGGGAATTCCCACCTGAAACGGATAGCGTTTTTCTTTAATAAAAGGGCTAAGTCCTTGTAGTAGTTTCTTAAATCCAGAAAATATTTTGGGATGTCTTTAAAGATCTGTGCAGCTGAGTTTCCAATCTGCAAGGCCTTTTCAAAGTGTAGTCCCAATATTTTGTCTCTTTCCTCCTTGGATCTAAGTGTAATCAAGCAGTCTCTCGGAGTCTTTCTGTTTTGCTTCTTACCCAATCTAAAGGCAGTCGTAATTTTGAATTCGTCTTCCTGGAGTTCCCAACAATCCACAAACTCCCGTGTCAAGTATTCCACAAGGTTGTCTCCTTCATTCTCCGGGATCAGTCTTATTTTTAAATTTCTCTCTTTCCTCTGTAACTCCCACAAGGCCAAAGTTGCATCATGCTCATAGACCTTCTTGGCGATCGGCTCTAATTTCTCCTGTGTCTCTCCCGCAGTAGCTTTGGCGTCTTCCGCAATTTGGCGCGTAGTGGCGTTTTCCTCCACCAATTTATTTATAGATTCTGTATTCTGGTTTAGTCTTGCTGAAATTTCTGTTAATTTTAGTGTATTCTCTGAAGTCTGTTTTGTCAGAGACTCCAGAGTTTGGTTTATCTTGAGCAAGGCATCTGTCACAGCTTCCATAGAGACGGCTGCTCCTTTGTCTTGTCCTGTTGATGCTGTTGTTCCTGTTGATCCAACTGTTGCGCCTGAGATTGAGCCTCTTTTCTTTACCTGTGACTGTTGCAGCTGTTGTTGTTGTTGTTGCTTGGTCTTGGCCCTTGTGACTATCTCTTCTTGTGCGCCACTCATGTCAAGGTCAATTCCCACGGGATTTATTCTCCCTTGGAAAATTCCACTATCTTAGGCCGTGCCGGACTTCACTTTGTCCTCTAGAGGGAGCAAATCAAAATGGCCATAGAGCAAAGATTCCAGGTATAGAAACAAAGGAGACTGTCCCAAATGTCCAAAATATAAAAGGGAGATTAACACAGTCAGAAGTCTAAAAGCTTGTTACTTCAAATTGCCACAGTTGCCCTATTTATGCTACTTCTTGTTGTATTGTACAGTAGCCAGGCACTGTGGAAACTTTGTATCAAAGTATCACTTCACAGGAAAAAGTCAGTTCAGTGTGCTAAGAAGGCAGACCGTTTCATGCTTTCAAATAAGTGAGACAGCAGAGGTTTTTTACTTCCAACAAATCTTGCAGTTATTGCTCAAATTCACCTCCCCTCTGCCCTGCTAGCTAGAGGGGAGATCAAAGGGTCTGAATGTCCGGTTAAGCTGATCAAAGAGCAGGTTTAAACGGATGCAGGTTTAGAGCTCCGTTGCTTTCACTTTCATGCAGTCGGGGGGAGGCAGACTTCCTTTGTTTAGATCTCCCCCGTTTTTAGCCCAATTTTTAAACTTTTAAAGGTCCCGATTATATTTCAGCTCTTACTCACGGGGATTCAGTCCAGATTTTCTTTTCAGGAAGGAATCGGCGCTCTCCGCTTATGGCGACGCGGCTTCACTTCGCAGGCTGGGTAGCGACTCTCAGCACCGCGCTCACTCCCGATGTCGATCCGTAGCCTTTAAAAAGGCTCTTTCACGGTACCGGGGGGCGCAAAGGTGCCCACCGAGTCTCCTTGTTCTCAGGCTTCAGCGCCTGGGATTTTAGGGGTCCCCCGCTTGCCGTAGCGGGTAAGACCCGAACTTGCGAAGCAGTCCTTCTCCGGAGCTCGGAGCTAGGACCGCCATTAAGCGCTGGCACCGACCGGAAGTCCCAACCTGTTCTTTATTTTTGCACCTGGTTATGGTTGGTCGATCCAAGAATTCTGTTTTCAAATGAAGAAGAAAAGGCAGTAAATCCCACCAGCCTGGGATCTACGAAACCTCGCTGCAGAGTATCGCTCTGTCTCTTACCACTGGCTTGAAAAACATGCTGCAGTCTACTCTACTTTTTACTTGCTGAAACTGACAGCAAGTCTATGGTGCCCACCCCCCTCCCAGTAGCCTGTCGCCCTCGCTTTCCAATTAACAGCTCCCCCTGCTCAGCCCGGCCAGGCAGACCATCTTTCCTGTGCAAAATCGCAAAGCCTGATGAAACCAGGGCTCCAAATGTGCTGCTGTACGTGATCTGATGCACTTGCCCGGATGGCGTGAGCACGTGCAACAGACTCATAGGGTCACCCTGGCTTGTTTTCTGGGAGGGGTGTACCCACTGTCTTCATAACTTCCGGTCAGTTATGAAGCTCTTGGCTTGGGTTTGGAATAGGTTCCCTTTAAGTTCAGGGCTGGACAGGGTCTTGAATCTGAGTTTGAAGTTCAACTTTGTAACCTTCCGGGCAGTCGTTAAATGTGCCCCCCCTCCGGTCTTCTTATCTCTCTAGGTCCTCATCGCTTCCCACTTGCCCTCTTACGAGCTGCGACATAACCAGGTGGAGTCCATCTTCCTCTCGGCCATCGATATGTACGGGCACCAGTTCTGTATAGAGAATTTGCAGGTATGGGCTTCAATTTTGCAGTAAAAAAAAAAATTGCTTTCAGAGTGTGGAAGGGTAAGAGTGGACCATCCTTGAAGGAGCTGACCCCTCGAGCGTCGCTCCTGTCTGGAAGAAAGCAGGCTCAGAACACAGACTCAGGCAGAGATGTTGTGAGGGTAGGCAAGTCTGCTGTCTCTTGAATGATTCAGGCCCATCTGATGTGAAGATGGGAATGAGTGACCCACCCCCAAGCAAAGGGTGATTGGGAGGAGGCAAGTCCAGACTAGGGAGTCATACAGAGAAGCGACAGGCAGGCTCCTCTGCAGATGGACTGCATGGGGGGGGGGGCGGGATATTATGCAGCATCTTTGCATTGTGAGTGACTTGCATGATGCAACTGGTACCCAGTGCAGACCTAAAGAGCAAAATGGCTCAGTCCTGCAGAATTGATTAGGAGCCAAGGCTTGAGTTGGTTACCATACAGTGACATGGCAGGCTGCTCATCTTTGGATGAACACTCTGGACCAGGGTTTTCCAAACTTGGGTGTTCACCTGTTTTTGGACTACAGTTTTCATCATTCCTGACCACTAGTCCCATTGCTGGATTTAGGTTTGATGAGGCCCTAAGCTACTGAAGGTAATGGGGCCCTTTATATGTCCAGCTGTCCCTTCTCAACAACATATTGGCACTGTTTTTTGTGTTGAATATATGCCATATGGTAATTTATGGACCTAATAGATATCTAGAGCCATTTGCACATAACAAAATATGTATTTCATCTAAGTAATTGCTGAACTGAAATACAATTACGAAGTAGTATATTAATAGTGAAATACAATTAGGAAGAAATATATTAATAATGAAATAATTATTAAGCTCTATCTTAAAATGATTTGTTATTCATAACAAACTTAATAATGCAAACACATTATTTTTTTTCCTTTAAATTTTTTGGGGGCCCCCAAGAGAGTGGGGTCCTAAGCTATAGCTTGTTCAGCTTATACGTAAATCCAGCACTGACTGGTCCTGTTAGCTAGGGTTGATGAGAGTTGTAGTCCAAATTCAGCTGGAGAAACCCTGCTCTGGACTAACAAATGCCTTTAATGATTGATTGACTCCGGTTTGGAAGATATTGCTCTAATGAAAGCAGCATTGCAGATGACTGCTCCAAAATTACTAGCCCTCGAAGCTTTTCACTAACCTGGGGGCTGGCAGGACTGGGCAGGCGAGCAGGGAGGCAGCTACAAGCACTCAGTGCATTTCTGTGGAAGAGAAGAAGGTCCTGATTCTCACAGCCCACTTGACTTCCATGATGGCTGCAGAGGAAAGAATGGAGCACTTCATCTTGCCTCAGGCAGCCTATTCACTCACCTACATCGCAGTGGCTGCCAGGCAAGCGTGTGCTAAATGTGGTTTGAGGGAGGGGAGACTTTTTGCACCCAAATTCTTGCTTTCTCGTCTATACCATGTGTTGGACCTTGTCTTAGTTTTGAGGGAGGGGGAAAAGGTAACGAATGTCCGAGATTTTAGAAAAACCTGCTTCTCCGCTCTGATTCCCTTCCCTATGTCTAGAAACTCATTCTTTCGGAGACATCCATCTTCGATGTACTACCAAACTTCTTCTATCACAGTAACCAGGTAGTGAGGATGGCTGCTTTAGAGGTAGGTTTCTTGTCATTTTAAAACAGTTTTAACAAGTGTGTGTGTGTGTGTGTGTGTGTGTGTGTCCCTCTTCTGTTTCTCTTTGATGATGTTGATCTTCAATCCTTGCCCACTCCAGCATCTAGCACTTTAGAAAGGGTCGTGTCATCTTTTGGGTAGGGCTAGAGGCAAAAGCAATGCGGTTGGCACTGTGGTCTAAACCACTGAGCCTAGGACTTGCCGATCAGAAGGTTGGAAGTTCGAATCCTCGCAACCGGGTGAACTCCCGTAGCTCGGTCCCTGCTCCTGCCAACCTAGCAGTTTGAAAGCATGTCAATGTGCAAGTAGATAACTAGGTACCCCTCCAGCGGGAAGGTAAACAGCATTTCCGTGCGCTGCTCTGGTTCGCCAGAAGCGGCTTAGTCCTGCTGGCCACATGACCCGGAAGCTGTTCGCCGGCTCCCTCGGCCAGAAAAGCGAGATGGGTGCCGCAACCCCAGAGTCATCCACAACTGGACCTAACGGTCAGGGGTCCCTTTACCTTTACCTTAGAGGCAAAAGAGGACAGAGCAATCACTGTCAGTTTTACCTATTTACAGTAGGTTAGTGTCTACACTCGCTCACTCATCCCTCTGTCTCCTCCATCCAGGCAAGCAAGAGGTGTTATTCAAGGGCACATTCCACCTAGGCAAAAGGACTCAAGTAGTGTGAGAGGTGTGGCCTGGGGAGAGTCCCAAGGGCCATACAGAAAGGCTTGGCAGGGCACATTCAGATCCCAGGCCTATGGTTTTGCATCCCTGATTTGTGTGTGTGTGTGTGTGTGTGTGTGTGTGTGTGTGTGTGTGTGTTTGTCTATTCCAAATAAAATTCTACTGCAACTGGTTACATTCTGTGACCAGCATTGCTTTATTGCACAAAAAGTAAAATAAGAGGCTTGCATTTCCTAATTTTGCTTAACTGGTTTTGCTGTACTTGGTTATGGCTAGGGATTGTGGGGAATGCGAATGGCATTGCCAAGGCTCAACTCCCTAGAAATCCATCTTTAAGGTTGGTTCTGGTCCCTGTCAGGCGTGGAGGGACTTTGCTTTAAATGGCCATGTGGCTTTAACTCTCTGTGATAATCCTCTCCTCCTTCTCCTCCTCCATCCGAGGTGTATGTTCGAAGGGCATACATCGCCTACGAGCTGAACAGCGTCCAGCACCGCCAGCTGAAAGACAACACTTGTGTGGTGGAGTTCCAGTTCATGCTGCCCACTTCCCATCCAAACAGGTTAGACCCGGCTCGCATGTACCACCGAGGCAATTTGGAGTGGAGGGCAGTTCAGGGTTGGGGGTGGGGCACTGTGTATTGGTGGGGGGACTGGGAGTTTGAGACATGTTAGAAAACTGTCCAATGTGTTGGAAAATTGTGGCACAAGGGAAACCAAGAATGTGAACCATGAGCTATTTCGCAAGATGGAGGGCAGCATGTTGGGCCAGTCCATATGTCAGGCATGGGGTACTAGTGACCCTGCAGATGCATGTTGTGGACTCCAACTCCCATCAGCCCCAGCCAGCATGGCCGAAAGCTGGGGATGGTGGGAGTTGGAGTCCAGCAGCATCTGGAGGCTGCAGGGTTCCCCAGCATACATTAAAGTACTGATGTGTTTTTCTAAATATTTCCATGCAAGGAAATTTTTGTGTGGTATTGGGACAATCTTTCTCCACATTGGTGCAAACACGACCCACTTCCACGTGCAGCAGCTTTTGGTGCTAGCAGCAATATCTACGTGGCTAGCCCTTTGGCAGAATAAACATTCAGCCTGCTCCATTTCCTAGCTAGTAGTTTTCTGAAATGTTCCTTCTCCTACTCTCCTCTTAGAAGTCTGTAGGGACTGTAGTACAGCCCCTCCCACCTCCCAAAATTGGGGTGAATACAGAAGTAAGGTAAAAACAGGGATCACAACGAATTCTCAAACTTCGGTTTGATCCTGGCATTTCCAATGAGTTTTTAGAAGTCAGGCGGATAAACATTTTCAGCTCTAGGGTCTCAATTCCCTTATGGGCAACCATGTGGGTTCTAGTAGTGGGCGGGGCCGGAGATGAAAGTAGGCGGAGCAATGGGTGCCGCTCTTAATCTTTGTACCACAGGCTGCATTCCACCCATGCAAAAGTCCAAGGTTTCTGCACGTGCCCAGGCCTCTCTTTCATCCAAACCACAGCAAGATGAATGATCACCGTTCAAGGGCTCATTCCAGCCAGAAAAAGGAGGAAGGCACATAGGGGTGTGTGGCGCTGGGGAAAGTCCCAAGGGTTGGATTTGGCCTCTAGCCCTAGAGTTGCCTAACCCTGTCCCAAGGAAAGCTTCATCTGCTCTGCATAAAGGCAGAGCAAGGGAATGATGCTTGAAAGAAGTTAAAGACTCTTAAGAGAGGAGGGACTGATGCTCCTCTTACTTACGTTTCCTAGCTGGGTTCAGTGAGGAAGGAAGAGGGGGAGAGTCCTGTCACTCGTTCAAAACCCTATTAAAATAATTGGACACGTTTCACTTTATTGGGGGGGAGGAAGCGAAGTATTCCTCATTTCTCAGCAGACTATCCAGGCACAGTCTAGAATGCTGTGTGAGGACTGAGAGCACTTGAACTGTATCGCTTCATACTTCTAATGTGGGATGTTATTTTTGAATAGCTGCTAAAAAACTAGTACACCGAAGAGAGAGGTTCTAGACCAGCCTACCCCCTGAGGGGCTAGCTGTCTGTACACAGAAGTGAGGCTTTTGAAATGACTTTATCCATTGTCTTCCTATCTGAACTGGTCCAGTCCACTCTGTCACCTTGCCACCTTGTTCTGCCGCATGTATAGCCTGAACCTCACCCACTCCTGGAGTGGAGGTCGGTCGGTTTTCTGCCTTGCGAAGAGATTGTTCAGTTGTTTCTCATTAGGGACACAATAGGCTTGGCTGACTGTGACCTGTTTACCTCTCTGTGTGAGGCTTCTCCCCTTCCAGTTTGGAGGTGCACTCAGAAGAGCAGCCGCTGAATTTTCACAGAAATTTGTGAAACCCTTGTTGCTCTTTTCCACATCTTATCTTTTTATTTATTAAATTTATTATACACAAGATAACAGTACAGGGTAAAAACACAATTAAATAGTTAGAACAGAAACAAAATAAAGCAATAACACCCCCCCCCAATTTTACAAGGCTGTAGGATATTAATCAGCCAAAGCCAAAGGCTTTTGGGGTGTAAGAGCCTCTGATTTTTAACCGAGGAAAGAAAGGTTTGCACCCACAGCCAGAAGACCGAGAAGCCATATGAAGGCAAATGGAGCAGATTTGAGTCCTGTTCTGGTTGGGAACGTACTGGATAGAGGATATGATGAGCCTGCCTTATCCCTTTTCGCCCACCGGGTGCCACTGTTGATCCATAACCGATCCATGCGCACAAAAATAGCCACGACCCACAAGCCCCCCTCATTTTTTGGGGGTGGGGGGTGGGGAGTGTTATTTTCTTTTTCCTTTGTCTCCCAAATATCCTTTGCCTTTTATTTCATCCTCCTCGTTTTATGTTTGGCGGGATTGGCCGGCGAGGGCCGGT